>NW_028317811.1:0-1300000 GCF_062004578.1 Staurois parvus | reverse complement strand
GAATCAATGGTAACCATATCTTCTCCTTAAGCTGTCTTTGACAGATAAGACCTGTAGCCATAAGAACTGGTACAATATTTGGTTTTAAACATCAGCCTGGAACCCCCATAATATTATTTGGAGTTTTAAGGCATGTTTGATTTCATACACAGATCATATTTGAATCAAGTTATGTGGGAGCTCTGTGCAGAAAAAAAAGTAGACAATGGGAAGAAAATGTAAAGCAAGTTTGTTGGGAAATGCTGGGTAATAGCAGAACAGCAGTAGCACTGGCTGGTGAGCACACTGGTATGCCTATGATTTAAAGCCATGTCAGCAGGTAGCCATATACATGCAGATTATCAGACATTGTATAGCCTGTCACCCTCTTTCAAACTGAGAAAATTCTACTCATATGCTGAACAACCAGGATAGAAGATGCAATAGCTTGTAGGCCACATAGGTATACGTACTGTAAGTTGTTTTAGTATGATCATTAGTATCTCATGTAGTATGGTGAAATACATTGTAAATGAGGCTACCTGAATCACAGAAGGAAAAATCTACAGTAGCCCAATTTCCAGGCCTATGGTTAGTGAACACATAGTCTATCCTACGCATATAACAGGCTTTTAGCACTATCTTTGCAAAAATAGTTTTACACTTTCAGTAAGAAAGTAGAAAATTTCTGCACCTGCCCCCCATTTCCACTAATCTCCATGGATATCCAGAGAACAGAACCTCAGTCAGTCAGCTGTTCTCTTAGCTCTCCTGAGCTATTGTAAGGTTACCAGGGCTCATTATAACTGTTTAGTGGTCTTCAGATGACACATTTCACCTTTGTGACCAGGCTGCCTGAGAAACCCATAGAAAAGCAATTTTCAAGGGCTGCCACCTGCAAAGTAACAGCAACAATACTAGCAAACAAATTTTTTACTTTCTCGCTTAAAATGAAATCTCTTTTGAAATTTGTTTTTGGGAACCACAATGGTTATGTTTGCAATGGGTAAATTGCATGTGAGCTGCAATTCTTCCTCAATGAATCCAATGGTATTCACTACTTGCCTTGTTAGACTATAAATGTTTGTGTTACCGAGATTTAAAAACAAATAACACTTTGAAGGAATTTTTAAAAAAATATATAAATTATAGTAAACCAAACTTCAGCGTGCCAAATATGGTACACTGTAAAGGAACAACACGGTGCGGCATTTATGTTTCATATACAAACTTATATCCACCATTGAATTACACAGAACAGCACAGCACTACATGAAAGTTGCATTATGGGAGAATCCTATAAGGGACTTTAACTTTTTTGTGTGCCCATCTTGCATATAGCTACATAAGATATACAGTATATGCTAATAATGTGGTACCTTCCAATTCAAGCTAAGGTCCCTTTAAAATGGTGTAAGCACAATGTCCACAAGCATACTGAATGGAATAATACAGCAATTCAACATGACAGCTCAGTTGAAAGCAAATGGTATTTACCTTTGTGTCATGACGAACGGTGGTCACAGTCGTGGTGATTTCCATTTTCTTTTTCTTTTCTTCCTCCTCGTCTTTTTCTTCCTCCACCTTTTTTTCAGGTGTTACCGTTGTGATCAAATTGGTCTGAGACACACCCTTTGCTGTGATGTATGGGCCAGTGCCCACCTCTGTGGCAGACACAGAATCCTTCATGTACATGTCATGGTTTTCATTCACTGATGCTAAAGGCAAACATGATATTTGGGAAAAAATAACTGAGTATGGGATGGCCTGTTAAGAGCAACACAAAAGGACTGATAATGCAGTTTGAAAAACAGATGAAAAAGCAACAAAACCATCACCAAATCATTGACATTCTCACTGCTTGATGAGCAATCTATTCGGCAGTAATCACAATTCTCTTTAAAAAAATGACATAAGCAATGTTAAATTAACAAATGAAGGAGCATGTCCATATCCTACAGAACATGTATGCTGTATTTAACACTATGTACTGTGTCTTGTTACATGTTAGCAAGGTTAATGTCATTATCATGCAAATCATTTGGCAAGTACTATTCACATTTATGTATATTTCATGGTTGGCCTGGAGACTTGTTCTTTGCAATAGACATTTAGGTAAACCACAGAAGACTCCCTAGAACAGATGATGCTTCAAATAGGACTTTCTCATCACTCACACATTTCTGGCAACATTGAATTTACCAACAGAAACAACTACGCAGATTAATGTGACCATTCCCAGCTTGCCTTGTTCAACAATAGAACAAGAAGCAAGTGGAAGTGACAGCAAGAGTCAATGATTTCTACTGCCCATACAGAATGCTACCTGAAGTACACTATATGGCCCAAATCCTTCAAATGGAGTTGAAGTGTTTCCAGTACTGTTAAACTATTGCCACAAGGTTGGAAGTGAACAAGTGTCTAAGGAAGACCCATACAATGTTCCAGCATGGCTGTGTTCCTGTGTACAAAGCCAATTCCATAAAGACATAAAAACCTTGGATTCACGCACTCCAGATACATTGACCTTAAGCCTACTGTATACCTATGGGATGAATTGTGAATCAGGCCTTTTAATCCAACATCCGTAGCTGACATCACAAATGCTCTTTAGGCAGACATTTTCACAAACAGAATCCAAAATCTTATAAAAAGCCAATCGAGTAGAGGCTGTCATAGCTGCAACGGGGAAGCCAACTCAACATTAATGCCCATAATTTGGAGTGGAATGTTCAAGAAGCTGATATACAACCCCAATTCCAAAAAAGTTGGGATGCTGTGTAAATTCTACATAAAAACAATGCAATGATTGCAAATCTCATAAACCCATATACTATTCACAATAGAAAACATATCAAATGTAAAACAGAGAAAATGTATCATTTTAAGAAAAAAAATAAGGTAATTTTGAAATTAAAGCCAGTTATAGACCTGGGTAGGTGATCAGTTTTTTCTTTGTATGTTAATTTTGGAGGTTTATTGGGTGCATTGGACACCCTGGCTGCCGTTGTGCTACATGCTGGGTGTCAGGTGCGCTCCTATGACCTTAATGAGGGGTGGGCTCCCTCAGGTTCACCTGCCCTTGTTTATATCCATTTAAATGCATGTGCCTCCATTGTGAGGACTCTCAAGATTTATAGAGTTAGGACCACAGATACTCAGGGTGCCGTGACGTGGCTCGGTGGCTTACGTATGTATTTGCAAATATGTGCTAACTAAACCCCTGTTTTTAAACACATGTTCTTAGACAGGTTAATTTGGTTTTTGATGGTTGGCTAACTGGCTGGCAGTTTGAACTGGCTTTCTTATCCCCCTCTTTTGATAAGTTATACTTATCCATGTTCCTTGCTGACAATAGCCATTATTAGACTGGGGTAGGCTGGCAACCTGAACTGGATAGTCCTATTTTTTACTTTGTGACACCTTCCATGTTCACTGTTTAAAAAGCCAGTTATAGACCTGGGTAGGCGACGATTTTTTTCCTTGTATGTGAATTTTGAAATTGATGCCAGCAACAAGTCTTAACAAAAATTGGGACAGAGCCATGTTTAACAATGTGTCACATCCCCTCTTCTGTTAACAAAACTCTGTAAATGTCTGGGAAATGGGGAGACTAGTTGCTGGAATTTTGGGAGAGGAATGTTGTCCCATTTTTGCCTGATATAAGATTCTAACTCAACAGTCTTGGGTCTTCCTTGTCATTTTTTGTTTCAAGATGCACCAAATATTTTCAATTGGTAAAAAAGGTTTGAACTGCAGGCAGGCCATTTAAGCACCTGGATTCTTCTGCAATGAAGCCATACTGTTGTCATACACTCACCAGCCATTTATTAGGTACACCTTGCTAGTGCCAAGAAAATATCCCCCACACCATTACATCACCAGCCTGAACTGTCGATACAAAGCAGGATGGATCCAGGCTTTCATGTTGTTTACGCTAAATTTAGAACTTACTATCTGAATGTTGCAGCAACCAGTTTGCCCATTCTCCTCTGACTTCAGCAAGGCATTTTCATCCACACAACTGCTGCTCACTGGATATTTTATCTTTTTTGGACCATTCTCAGAACCCTAGAGATGGTTGTGCTCGAAAATCCCAGTAGATCCACAGTTTTTTAAATACTCAGACGAGCCTGTCTGACACCAACAACCATGCCATATTCAAAGTCACTTAAATCCCCTTTCTTCCCCATTCTGATGTTCGGTTGGAACTTCAGAAAGTTGTCTTCACTACATTTACATGCCTAAATGCATTGAGTTGCTGCCATGTGATTGGCTGATTTGTGTTACCAAGTAATGGAACAGGTGTACCTAATAAAGTGGTCAGTGAGTGTAAATGCAGTATGCAGTTTAGCATTGTTCTGCTCAAATAAGCAAAGCCTTCCCTGAAAAAGACAATTTGGATTGGAGCATTTACTGCTCTAAAATCTGGATATACTGTGTCTTTCAGCATTGATGGTGCCTTTCCAGATGTGCAAGCTGCTCATTCTATAAACACTAAATGTACCCCATACCATCAAAGAAGCAGGCTTTTTAACTGAGCACTGTTAATAAGCTGGAAGGTCATTCTCCTCTTTAGTCCACAGGAAGCAGCACTCATGGTTGCTAAAACGAATGTCAGATTTCAATTAGTCCGACCACAGAACAGTTTTTTAAAAACAAAATAGAAGGCGCACCAGCCTAGCACATTATCATTAAAACATAGTTTATTGTTAAAATTGTAGCAAGAATTTCACTCACAAGCCAACAGATGCATTAAGGCTTGTCATAATACAAAAGACTCCTCGGATTCCCATTACACCACATCTCATACCGGGACAATGAAAATCCAACTGGCTAACAGGTTTTGATGGACATCCCACTTCTTCACAGCCTTTTTTTGGCTCTGTGGTAAGTATTATATTTACAGCTGTGGTAAGTATTACTTACAGCTTTTTGTTGCCCTGTCCCAAGTTTTTTGAGAAGTGTTGCTGCCAATTTCCTAATTACCTTATTAATTTCCAAAAATGGTACATTTTCTCAGATTAGACATTTGATATGTTTTCTATTTTCTGTTGCGAATAAAATATGGCTTTATAAGATTGGCAAATCATTACATTCTGTTTTTGTGTACATTTTACACAGTGTCCCAACTTTTTTTTAGAATTGAGGTTGTAGAAGTAAAGTGTTCACAAACATTTGGCTATAAAGTGTAAATGCTTATGTCATATGGCATTTACACATGTCGCAAGATCAATAAAAACTGAGGTAATCTTCTAAAATATACATATCTTCCCAGCCCCATTCATTCCACATAAAGCTTGAAAGCCAATTGACCCTGCCTAACTTGCTCTTCCCTTCCTATGACATACAGTGCGCAGCATAAATGAGTACACCCCTTTTGAAAAGTAAGATTTGAATCAATATCTCAATAAACACAAGAACAATTTCCAAAATTTTGACAATACTGAGTTTTATGAAACATTTGTTTAACTCATTACATGAAAGTAAGGTTAATAACATAACAGACTACAAAATCTTCAGTTTTACTCAAATTAAATGCAAAAATGAATACACCTCACAACAAAAAAACTACTACATCTAGATCTTTGTATGACCTCCATGATTTGTAAGGACAGAACCAAGTCTTCTAGGCATGGAATGAACAAATTGGTGACATACTGCAACAGCTATCGTTTTCCATTCTTCAAGAATGACCCATTTTGGAGGCTGGATGGTGAGTGATGCTCAACTTGTCTCTTCAGAATTCCCCATAGATGTTCGATTGGGTTCAGATCAGGAGACATACTTGGCCAATTAATCACTTTTACCCTGCTCTTCTTCAGAAATGCAACAGTGTCCTTAGATGTGTGTTTTGGATCATTGTCATGTTGGAAAAGTGCACAATGACCAAGGGCATGGAGTGATAGTAGCATCTTCTATTTCAATATAGAGCAGTACATCTGTGAATTCATGATACTATCAATAAAATGCAGCTCTCCAACACCAGCAGCCCTCATGCAGCCCTGCAGGACACTGCCACCACCATGTTTCACTGTAGGCACCATGCATTTTTCTTTTTACTCCTCACCTTTGCGACGCCATACAGTTTTGAAGCCATCAGTTGCAAAAACATTTACCTTGGTCTCATCGCTCCAGAGTACAGAGTCCCAGTAGTCTTATTTTTCAGCATGGGCCCTGGCAAATGTTAGATGGCCTTTTTTGTGCATTGTGGATGACACCCAAGCATGCCAGTCCTCTGCAGTGTACTCCGTATTGTGCTACAGGAAACAATCACCGCAGTTTGGATTTCTACTTCTTTAGCCAACTGCAGTGAACTTGCATGCTTCTTCAACCCATCTCATCAGAAGACACTCCTGTCGAGGTGTTAACTTCCATGGACAGCCTGGACTACTCTGTGAGAGGGTTGCAGTTCCATATTTGTTCAATTTTTGTATCACATTTGCTACAGTATTCTGACTGACAAGTAAAGCTTTGCTGACCTTCTTGTAGCCTTCACCTTTCTTGTGTAAAGAAATTCTCTCAGGCTTTGTGACATTTCTCTTCCATGTGTCATTGCGGACAGTATGAAATGGGAAGGGGTTTTCTTTGTTCAGTATGCCCTTTTATAATCAACTGTCTGCTGGACATCTGTTTAATGAATAATTAAACTCACCTGTAGTTGAATTCTTGTTAATTAGGATTTTGTTGTCTAAAATTCAGACTGTCATTGGGGTGTATTCATTTTTGCAACATGGTCTTGAATGAATGTGCTAGGAAAAATACTTTTTTGTGTGTGCAAGTTAACAAATCTTGCTTGCAATCAATGGCCCACATTTGTGGGAGGATTTTGTAGTATAGTGTCCCATAGAAAATGTTGATTCTGAAAGGAAAGTAAAGGTTTTCGGTCACATCGGTTGGGATTTACTCATTTATGCTGAGCACTGTAGTTGGACAGCTTTCTCATGGATCTAAACTGTTTCCTTTCAAACTCTGTTTCTAAACAGTAGCGAAAGTCCTATATTACTTTTCAGCCTACCGTCTACATCTACAAGATCAACTTTAAGATTTTGAAAACTTGAAACATTTTGCAGAAAAACAAGTATTAGTCTCTGAACTGTTAGATAAAAGGTGTTAATTTTGATTTGCACCTTTCAATTTCTAGTCAATTTCATGCATTACACATCCCATGCTATACACCTGTTGGGCAGAAATATGTTCAGAAAGTTAATAATCAAATTTCACAGGGTTGATTTACTCAATAGATCTGCAATTTTATATTTGTAGAACAATACTTTGTTTTTCAGCTTGTAACAATTGTCATTATTATAGCAAGATTGCTGGTAATTATAAATAAAATGACTTATTGAAATACTAATGATGTCTGACTTGTAAGTAACAAAGACAAAAAAAACAACGCAAGGGCATTCGTAGGGGCAGAACCAGACCATAGTTGCTAGGCAACAACTTCCTATGCACATGCAGAGAAAGATATACCAAAATCACAGCAGGATAAGAACAATGACTAGCATCAAGCACATACAAGGAAGGTGTCACCACCAGGCTTACAAGCTTTTCTCTCCTTTGGTTTGCAGCTATTTTCACAACTGAAATTATAGCTCGTCAATGATAGCCACCTTTATAACAGCACAAGATCTATCTTGTTCTTTAGGAGAAAAAAAGCTGGAAGCTTTTATGTACTTTAGGCAAAGTATTGACACAATGATGACATGTAGCATGTTAAAGGACCACTAACCATTTTTTACAGGCTGAATTTTGCAAACATGTTTTGCAAAAAGTACTAATGGAAAACAATTATGGAAGGCTTTAGCGCTTAATATTTTTATATTAGTCTTGTAAATATATTATCACTGAACTTCCTATGCAGTAATCACAGAGGATACAGCCACTGGCCATTTTAAGCCTCCAGTAGCAGCTTCCATAAAAGGATGTAGTGCCGGTAAACTACATAATAAATAACATCTTCATTTTCTATTACATATACATATAAATTGCATCCAAGTCTGATATAAGTATTTACAGACGTGGGTTTTCCTACGATATGATATGCAGTGTTTTTTAACTAGATTGCATAAAGTAGTGCTTGACTGCAACCACCATTGCTTTTGCCATGCATGATATTTCTGGAAATACAGCAAGCCCTGTTCTGGTCCATTTCAAAAGCTTTTATTGCTTTATAAAAGGCAATGTTGCCCAAGAAAAAAAAACATATTTACTGCTTGATGGGCTCCATGTATCTAACCCCCTGAAAAAAAATTAGCCATGTGTCCTATTTCTATACATAATCATAGCTGATCAGGTCTAAGTCAGAACAAAACTACAACTCTCCCAGAATTCTTTGATTTTTTGCATTATTATCAGTATGTCATTATTGAGGGCTGGGCACATACTGCTGAGTAAAAGTGATGTGTGGATATATTCAGTGATGTTAACAGATCATCAGATATTTTCAAATAGTACCCTGCTTTTCCAACAGAAAAATTAAAGTGCTAGTAAACGCTTGTTGTTTTGTTGTAATAAGGCTCACCTATAAGCACCGTAAATATCACCTAAATGTGCACTGTTTGGGGGATAGCAGCAGCCTGTGATATCACTGGCACATGCACACTGGGCTCTGAATGGACTGTGCCATCCATTCAGAACTCTCTACCATGGAGTGGTGTCACCGTGGCTCAGCCATGCACACGGTAGAAATTAAGAATCGCAGAAAGGAGATCAGGTGAAGATGGAAGCGTCTACAGCAGTGACAGCGCTCCGCTGGAGGGTTTCGTTTTCAGGTAAGACTGCTCCACATACCAGCACATTACTACTTAATTTGCCTGGGGGCCCAATTTTTTTTGTGTGGTTTACTACAGCTTTAACCACTTGCCCTCCAAAAGCTTTACCCCCCTTCCTGACCAGGCCAATTTTTGCGATACTGCGCTGTGTTACTCTGACAATTGTGCGGTCATGCAATGCTGCAAATTAAATGTATGTCCTTTTTTTCCCCCACAAATAGAGCTTTCTTTTGGTGGCATTTGATCACCTTTGAGTTTTTTATATTTTGCACTATAAACAAAAAAAAGTCCGACAATTTTGAAAAAATTAATTTTTTTTTTTTCACTTTTTGCTATAAAACATATCCAGTAAAAAATAAAAAACAAATCAAATTGCTTCATACATTTAGGCCAAAATATATTTTGCTACATGTCTTTGCTAAAAAAAAATTCCCAATACATGTAAATTAATTGGTTTACGTGAAATTTATAGCGTCTACAAATGGCGGTATATATACTGGAATTTTTTAAAAAACATTTTTTATACTAGTAATGGCAGCGTTCAGCGACTTATAGCAGGACTGCGGCGGGCATTCTGACACTGGTGGGGAACTAACTGCCACTGACATTTCAATGACATCAATACAGTGATCAGTGCTAATAAAAAGTACTGACACTGTACTAATGACACTGGGCAGGAAGGGGTTAACATCTGGGGCGATCAAAGGGTTAACTGTGTGCAGTTTTACTGTGTGTTTTTTACTAGGGAAACATACCGACGTGCGTTTCTCTGCTGTGCACAGCCCCCTACCCGGAAATGCAAAATCACATATACATTATATATATAAATATACACATATATATATATATATATATATATATATATATATATATATATATATATATATACATACACACACACACACACACACACACACTGTATATGTGATGTTGCACAACCCTGCCGCCCTGTAGCAGAATTTTTGCTATAAGGCGGTCGGGAAGCGGTTACTATGTAACCTAAGCAATAAGTGAAATGCAGGGGCTGCCATCACTAATGTCCTAAACATTTTCAGTTCCTGGCTGTTATGCCAAGCTTCTGACTCAATACTTTAGATCACTGAGCAACAACAAGTATACCGATCTGTAATGTCAGCATCTCTTATTTGCATACATGTCCTGGGTCAGCAACTCCAAGTATTGAATCAGGAGGATCAGCGGGGCCAGCATCAAGCCACGATACTAGTATTGTTGAAATGTAGAAGTCAGCAATGGAAGCACTATATGTCTCTCATGACAGGTTAACTAAGGAAAATCTATCATGAAGTACAAGATTAAGTTGTTAACAAAGCATGCATTCTCTCACTCATGTGCATTATACATACCTCATTGGCACCCCATGTCTAACACCTCTTCATTCAAGTGCTACAGTTTGTCAGGCACCTCAACATTCAAACACTTCTGGAAGCATCAGGTGACTATGTCTCCTGCTGCTCCATGGATCCATCCACCAACCCCTACATCACTACAGTACACAGAAGTGATGTGAGGGTGAGATATGGAATCACAGTAGACAGCAAGGGGAATGGACTGGAAGGGCAGAATACCATGTCTAACTGAGGTAGCAATGAAGACATGGACTATTGCAGTGTTTTTCAACCTTTTTTGTGCAAAGGCACACTTTTTTCATGAAAAAAATCACGAGGCACACCACCATTAGAAAATGTTAAAAAAATTTATTGAAAAACTTTTTGACTTGAGGGCCGCAATGGGTTCATATATTGGATCCGGGGGCCGGACCAAGAGTAGATGAATGATGTGTATGTGTCATCCATAGTAAGTATAGTAATATTCCCCCATAGTAAGCATAGTAATTAATCCCCCATATAGTAATTCATCCCCCATAGTAATTCATCCCCCATAGTAATTCATCCCCCATAGTAATTCATCCCCCATATAGTAATTCATCCCCCATAGTAATTCATCCCCCATATAGTAATTCATCCCCCATAGTAATTTATCCCCCATATAGTAATTCATCCCCCATATAGTAATTCATCCCCCATATAGTAATTCATCCCCCATATAGTAATTCATCCCCCATATAGTAATTCATCCCCCCCTTAGTAATTCATCCCCCATATAGTAATTCATCCCCCATATAGTAATTCATCCCCCATAGTAATTCATCCCCCATATTAATTCATCCCCCATATTAAGTCCCCAATCCCCCCCTGTGTCAATTCACTTACCTTTGCTCCGCGCGTTCCTCTCGCCGTTCCGGTGTAGCATGAAAATCTGTCTCCTATGAGGATCTGTCCCCCTCGACGTATCTGCGCATGTGCCAGTTTCGGGCATTAGCAGCCGATCGGCGATCTCCGGCACATGCGCAGATACGTCGAGGGGGACAGATCATCCTGACAGTATCACGCTCCGCGGGCCGGATTAAAAGGTCCGCCGAGCCGTATACGGCCCGCGGGCTGTAGTTTGCCCATTGCTGTTCTAATGATTGGTCTATTTGTGAGCCGAGGCCACATGTTACGGATGAAATTGCAATTTTTCCCACGGCACACCAGACAATATCTCACGGCACACTAGTGTGCCGCGGCACAGTGGTTGAAAAACGCTGGACTATTGAACAGATGAATGTAATTAGTATTATTATACAGTATTTATAAAGCTCCAATAGTTCGCTCAGCGCTGTACATTACAAAGGGGGACAGAACATGTGACAGAACAACAACAATACAATGCAAAACATGAGGGGATCGAGGGCCCTGCTCTTTCGAGCTTACAATCTAGGAGGGAGGGGATGGTGGCACAGGAGGAGATAGCTGTGGGGGATGGGGTGGTAGGAAGAGTGGAGGAGGTTGGCAAGTTAGCAGGGGGTGGGGTAGGCTTCCCTGAAGAGGTGGGTTTTTAGGGTGCGCCTAAAGGAGAGGAGAGTAGGTGATAATCTGATGGGTTGGGGCAGGGAGTTCCAGAGGATGGGTGACACCCTGGAGAAGTCCTGGAGGTGGGCATGGGAGGAGGAGACCAGAGAACTAGAGAGAAGGAGGTCTTGTAAGGAGCGGAGTGTGCGTGCTGGGTGGTACTTGGATATTAGGTCAGTGATGTAGTTTGGGGCAGTATGGTGGACGGCTTTGTATGTCAGTGTTAGGATTTTGAATTTGATCCGTTGCGCAATCGGAAGCCAGTGGAGGGATTGGCAGAGGGGGGTGGCGGAAACGGAGCGGTTGGAAAGGTGAATGAGTCTGGCAGCCGTATTCAGGATTGACTGAAGCGGGGATAGCCAGCAGCGAGGCAGACCAGTAAGGAGGGAGTTGCAGTAATCGAGTCGTGATATGATGAGGGAGTGGATGAGCTGTTTAGTGGTTTCTGGGGTTAGGAACGTGCGTATTTTGGCGATGTTGCGGAGGTGGAGTCTGCACGAGCTTGTTAAAGATTGGACTTGGGGATGGAAGGATAGGTTGGAATCCAGAATGACACCAAGTACTCTGGCCTGAGGGGCAGGTTTGATGGTGGCATTGTTGGATGTGATGGAGAAGTCAATGGGGGGTGGTGTCCGGGCTGGGGGGAAGACAAGAAACTCGGTTTTGCAGAGGTTCAGTTTAAGGAAGTGGAGCGACATCCAGTCTGATATGTCGCTCAGTAGGTGTGTGATTCGGGCAGAGACTGAGGTGGTGGGTTGAGAGATAGATTTGTGTGTCGTCGGCATATAGGTGGTAGTTGAAGCTGTGAGAGTGTATGAGTTGGCCAAGGGAGGAGGTGTAGATGGAGAAGAAAAGGGGCCCGAGGACGGAGCCTTGAGGGACCCCAATGGAGAGGGGGAGTGAGGGGGAGGTGGTAGGTAATGCTGAAAGAGCGTTGTGACAGGTAGGATGAGAGCCAGGAGAGAGCAGAATCTCTGAGGCCAAGGGAGTGTAGTTTTTTGAGGAGGAGGGGGTGGTCAAGTGTGTCGAAGGGCGCAGAGAGGTCAAGGAGTAGGAGCACTGAATAGTGGCCATTAGCTTTGGCGGTTAGCAGGTCGTTGGAGAGTTTAAGTAAGGCAGTTTCGGTAGAGTGTAGGGGACGGAAGCCAGACTGTAGGGGATCGAGGAGGTTGTTGTCGTTGAGGTGAGAGCTTAGGCGGGTGTAGACTAGGCGCTCGAGGAGTTTGGATGTAAATGGGAGCAGGGAGCTGTAAGAGCTTTTCTATTGCAACAAACTGGCATTTAGATTTTTTAGGTGACTGACAGTCTCTCTAGAAGTTTTTTTCTGTATCAAATTATACACCAGCAAGAATTCCAGAAAGACTGAAAATTAGATAGGCTAGATCTTCTCATTCTTAACATTCAACATGTACAAAACTCCACAAGAAAGTCATTCCAGCACAAAGCTAGGTGTGGGAGTTCTGTGTGGGTGTCCTTACGTTATTTCATTGTGATACTGTCACACCAAGCAGGAGACCTTTTTCTAAAGTGTGAACAGCTGCTTAATTTCCACTTCTAAATTATATGTGCATTAGCAAATGCCTTATCTTCTTTTTGAGATCACAGTTTAAGCTGGAACTGCACATTAAAAGGTGAACACAATATGCTTACCCCCATCTAAGCTTCGGGACATTGTATAGCGTTTACTTGATGAGCGTTCAAAATAGGGAGCAGGCCGATCAATAAGTGCACTTGCCCTTCTTGTCTGAGCTTGTGTTCGTCCACTGTAGCGGAACTTGGACCCTAAGGTGAGGAACTTTTTGGGTGGTGCTTCTGGTGACATCAGCCTATAAATGTGGATATACAGATATTGCATATTACAGATATATTCAGAAAAATAGTTTTAGAAGGACAGCTTCCAAAGGATTTTAAAGGGGGTGATACTCAATGAACTTGGCGTGAACTAACTTTGGATATAGGCACATTTAAAGCAGTTTTGATGCATTGAAGAGGGGCTTAAATTAAGATTGTAATATGTGAGGTGTGTATATAGTGGGGAAAATAATTATTTGATACCCTGCAGATTTCCTAAGTTTGCCCACTTACAAAGAAATGAAGGATCTATAATTTTTATCATAGGTGTATTTTAAATGATAGAGACAGAATATCAACCAAAAATCCAGAAAAAAACACATGATACAAATATTATTAATTGAGTTGCAGTTTGGTGAGTAAAATAAGTATTTGATCCCCTGCCAACCAACAATAATTCTGGCTCCCACAGACTGGCTATGTGCTCATGTGGTACACAGATTAGTCCTCTCAATTTAAGAAGGTGCTCCTAATGACAACTCGTTATGTGTATAAAAGACACCTGTCCACAGAATCTCTTTCTTCCATTCAAACCTCCTAATCATGGGCAAGACCAATGAGCTGTCAAAGGACGTCAAGGACATGATTGTAGACCTGCCCAAGGCTGGAATGGGCTACAAAACCATCAGCAAAAAGCTAGGTTTGAAGGAGACAACTGTTGGAGTGATTATTCGCAAATGGAATAAATACAAAATAACCATCAAGCGCCCTTGGTCTTGAGCTCTATGCAAGATTTTGCCTCAAGGGGAAAGGATGATCATGAGAAAAGGGAGGGATCAGCCCAAAACTTAATGGGAGGAGATTGTGAATGATCTCAAGGCATTTGGGCCCACAGTCACCAAACAAACCCATGGTACCACAATACGCCACCATGGATTGAAATCCTGCAGCGCCCCCAAGGTCCCCCTCCTCAAGAAGGCAAATGTACAGGCCCATCTGAAGTTTGCCAATGAACATCTAAATGAATCAGAGAATGATTGGGAGAAAGTGCTGTGGTCAGATGAGACCAAAATGGAGTTCTTAGGCATTAACACAACTCGCCATGTTTGGAGGAAGAAAAATGCTGCATATGACCCATAACAAAGCAAGGGGTCCATATAATCTGGTGAGTGTGGTCACTAAAGGGGTCACCACAAGAGGGGCATGGTTTAGGAGCACTGTTTAAGAGCACATTCTTAAAGAGCACTGGTCACTTTATTTATCTCTATTGAACACGGAGCACTTTTTAAGAAGAATTGATATGTACATTATGAATTTGAAGGTTTATTTGGAAGTTTAAAAGGACACTGTAGATTCAATCACTGTTGAGCGCCGTACACAGATTTCTGTTTAATAATAGTGTATCACACTTGAACCAGTAATTATAGTTTGTCATTTTTTGTGTAAAGCCATAAGCGCTGTTCACGTTTTGTTTATTTATGACCCTAAGAACATCATCCCTACAGTCAAGCAAGGAGGCGGAAACATTATGCGTTTGGGCTGTGTCTCTGTTAAAGGTACAGGCAGACTTTGCCACATTGAGGGGACAATGGACGGGACCATGTATTGTAAAACCTTAGATTAGAACCTTCTCCCCTCAGACTGAACACTGGAGATGAGTTGTGGATGGGTCTTCCAGCATTACAATGACCCAAAACATACTGCCAAGGCAACAAAGGCGTGGCTCAAGAAGAAGCACATTAAAGGTCATGGAATGGCCCTGCCAGTCTCCAGACCTTAATCCAATAGAAAATGTATAGAGGAAGCTGAAACTTTGAGTTGGCAAGCGGCAGCCAAGAAACCTTAAAGATTTAGAGAAGATCTGTAAAGAGTGGACCAAAATCCCTGCTTAGATGTGTGCAAACCTGGTAACCAGCTACAAGAAGCATCTTACCTCTGTGCTTGCCAACAAGGGTTTCTCCACCAAGTACTAGGTCATGTTTTGCTTGGGTATCAAATACTTATTTTACTCACTGAACTGCAACTCAATTTATAACATTTGTATCATGTGTTTTTTCAGGATTTTTGGTTAACACGCTGTCTCTATCATTTAAAATACACCTGTGATATAAATGATAGACCCTCTTCTTTGTAAGTGGGCAAACTTGGAAAATCTGCAGGGGATCATATAAATATTTTCACCACTGTATGGTCAAAGGTTTCTGCATGAATTGCAGCTTTACCTTGAACACTTGAATTAAAGTAGATCAAAAGGCAAAACTTGTTTTTCCAGTTTGAATACAATAGGATGGATTTATAACCTGTCAGGGTTTTTTTTTTTTTTTACCACCTATGTCCCATTGAGGATATTTCCTTTCACTTTCTGCCCCATAGCCAAAACAAGAAGGGACAGAAAATTCCTTGAAACTTAGGAAATCCCTGGTTGCCACCGCAACTAGTGTCTCCGTTGGAAGATGTCCCCTCTATAACTGTTCTGGTGTCAACCCAAAATGTGGGTTTTTCTCGCACGTTCAATCTTGGTGATCATAAACAGGGCAAACAGGGAAGATGAATCTCTATACCTGGAGCACAGACAGCAATAAAAATCTGACTCTTGTTTATATCCCTCTCCACCCTATCCAAAGCTAAAAAAAAAATGCCTTTAGTTATGCTTTAAAGCCTATATCCAGCAATTTTATTGTTTCAGATAGAATAGAAACAGAATTTCTTTTAAGTTTCTATTCCTGTCTTTGACCCCACTGGAGAGACTTTCTCCACATCCTGCCATGCCCTTAGAACAAATAGAGGGTGCACGGGAACAGGATGGCAAAGTGAGGAAAAATCTCCCCAACAGAATCAGAGATGGGAATATAAAATAACAAAAATAAAATAATAGATCTAACCCTTCATGGCTCTATCAAAAACAAAATAATAGATCTAACCCTTCATGGCTCTATCAAAAACAAAATAATAGATCTAACCCTTCATGGCTCTATCAAAAACAAAATAAAATATGTTGGCTAGAGTTAGGCTTTATTTCTTCTTTGACCAATAAGAAAAACATTTACAAACAAACCAATTGGGAAATTATAACCAAGAACGTTATATGATTTGCTGTCTTGGTAAACCATTCACTTACAATAGTGTAATGAAAAACATGTGGTAATTATCCCCCTAGAAACTTTGTTTAAAAACAGTATACATATTTCTTCTATTTATAAGCCATTAACAATATAAAGTGCAGCTTTTTCCACAGTACATAAAGCCTGTCACATCACTCCGTGCAGTCAATGGAGCAGATAGGTTATTCTTTCAATCACACTGATTCACATATAAAAACTACAAGGCCCATTTTGCTTAAGCAAACCTTTTTTTGGATAAAAAAAGGCCTGACGGAATCTCAACCGTGCATAAAGCACCATCCCTTCAATAGAGAATAACTGAAACAAATTTTAAAATATGAACTGAATACAGTAAGATTTTCAGCACTCCTAACAATTGTGGCAGATGTGTGAAGAGCATTTCACCATGAGGAATTAGTCTTAACCCTCACTATACATATCTAAGAAAATGTCACTGCAACAAGAAAAAACTGTCCACAAATGGATTCATGGTTCAGCAGGGACTGGACAAGATTCGATCCATCTATGGGCAGGCTGGTTGTACTGAAGTAGATTCATCGATCAACTTCAGTAAAACCAGCCTGTCGGACTTGTGCATGCAATTACTTATGGCAGCTATAGCCACCATCAGTAATCATCATGTTCTGCTGGCAGGGAAGGCTCCCTTCTGGCAAAACACAAAAGCTCTGTGGAAGGGTTTCCCCAATCAACCCTGACTGTGTTAATGGGGGAATCGAGCAATTTTCTTTCCTGCAACCACAGGTAGAAAATCGCATCATCTATGTTTTACTTAAAGTAATTCAAAAAGGCTTATTTAAAAAAAATAACAAACATGTCCTACTTACCTAGCCAGTGCAGTGATTTTGCACAGAGCAGCCTGGATCCTCTTCTTCTCGGGTCCCCTGTCCGCGCTCCTGGCCCCTCCCTCCTTTCAGGTGCCCCCACAGCAAACAGCTTGCTATGGGGGCACCCGCTGCTCCGTGTGTCAATTCAAACATAGAGCCGTGGTTTGGCCCTGTCCCCTCTCTCTTCTCATTGGCTTACTGGCTGTGATTGACAATGAGAAGAGGGAGTCCCAGGATAGCAGAGACTCCAGTGCACATCAATGGATCAGAGGGGGCTTAGGTGAGTACTGGGGGGAACTGGAGAGGATGCTGCACAGAGAAGGTTTTTTATCTTTATGCATAGAATGCATGAAGGTAAAAAACCCTGAGCCTTTAGACCCACTTTACGCCAACTTCACCTAAAGAGCAGAGTAAGCAGTCACCCTCCTACATGTTTTTGGGATGCAGATAAGATGCATAAGCTAATGAAAACTAAAACAATCAGCAAAAAAAAAAATGATTGCATGACCTTTGGTGATGACTAAAACTAAAAGACAAATATTTCTGCTGACTAATCCTACAAAAAAATAAAACTGATAGTGTATTATACCCGATAGAAATCAGTGTAGATCTCACAATAGATTCAGCAGCTATGCTCCTAAGAGCAGATTGTGTTACATAAAACAATGTAAACTAATGAAACATACCTAAAGAAAGTATGATGTTCAACGCACACTTTCCATAAGCGTTTTGCAGCCCGGTGATTTGGCAGCTTAAACCCAATGGTGCTTTCAAACTGTTCAAACTAAAAAGGAAATTAAATAAATTGGTGTTAAATCTGAATGAAAATGGCAATTGTTACAATGTTCATAAACACAGTTGTGTAAACATTCTATTAAACAAACACATAAAGCAATACATGAACACACTCCGACCTACAATTCTACCAAGCAGAACAGTCAAGACAAAGATCTTTGTATTGTGGGAGTTTTTCACCTTCTTCAATGCCTAACAATTTAGTGGAACTAGAAAGTGGACTGTGATAGTAGTAAAAGAAAGTCACTGCACTAGTGTATGCAGCAACTGTCCTGAAATGTATTTTACGAATCCCATGACCAAACAGCCAGACAAAAAAGACCAGTGAATTGTGCACTGTTCTAATGTGCAGCACTGAGTCACAACTAAACTATACTTTGTATTAAGGTGTTTATAACCCAATGACCCATTCAGTTTTATAACACAAAAAAAATAAACACTCTTTTTACCATCTTATTCTGCATATTATGGCAGAATTGAGCAACACCACAAATGGCTACAGGAGCAAACAGATTAGTCTATGGTTTGGGAAGAATTATCCTAGGCTATCATATGATAAAAAGAGACGGATAAAATGTTATTTCAGTTTGCAGGAGATATGCATAATAATCATATTAAAAACAAATGTGCCTCTATATCACGCAAATAATTCAAAAGTCTCAATATTTCAAAATGAGACAATATACAGGATTTAACGATGATTTGGTTTGAAATACATGGTGTCAGTTGCCAAAATATCATACAACAAATGCTGCCAACTTAATAATTGTACAAGCATATTGCTTGACAAGCCACGTTTTGTTTAGCTTGAAAAAGGCCAAATGACTAATGAACAATTATATGATTCATTCAGTTCCTAGTTCAGCCTGCAAGCAGCAAACTATTAAGGGATATGGTGTTGATAAATAAGATATATACCCCATTATATATGTCAACTTACCTCACCTGGGCGAATCTTAATATAAAAATTATTTCTTTTATATGAAATTTTCAGGACCTTTGGCCAGGCAAATCGGTTTATCCGTAGCCGATCACGGTATATCAAGAGGCCACTGGCGCACACACCCAGCATTATTTCAACTCCTTCAGAGTCCTGGTTAAGATCAAGAAATTAGGTTAAGGATTTGGGGTTTTTAACACCACATCAAAAACATTCGCAAATGTGATCTTAATGTGAGAAAATTTAATTTTTAAGACTGCCTTCACAATTGTGCGTTGCGATTACATGCATTACCACAACACATGGTACAATGTGCATTAATGCAAGGACAAGTTTTATGGTTCCCTTTCCAAAATAACCAAAAATATGCAAAGAATGAAAGGTGAACTCCAGGCAAGCTGCTAAATACACAGTTTCAATACATATTAAATGAACAACCAAAGAATGTATAGTTCTTGGCAGAAGTTTTGTGATCTAGGCACCTCTGGCCCAGAGAAATACAAATCATCAGTGCCTCACAGCTTGGTTAAAAAGACCCTCCCCCCCCCAATCCTATTGCTTGGACACTGCATGAGAAGAATATGAAGTTGCTCAATTGCTTTCTACTCCTTTAACCTCCCTAGCGGTCTGATTATGTCAGTATTTCTGTGCTCAAAGCGGTAAATTTTTTTGCATGGATATATGTAGTTTTTTTATTGTAGGCCTGTAATTTTTAGGAATAACTCACTGAAATCTGTCCGAGCAAGAGTCTAGTAAACATTCCTGGTATGCTAAAATTTGAAACACTAAATCATTAATTATAATTTAATAAATAATCTTAAAAAATAATATAATAATACATTTAATTCAATAATATAATCAAACCAAAAACACTGAAATATGAAATATACAGCGCCAAGTTCGCACATCACTGAGCAAAGTCGCAAAATCGTTTTCAGTGTCTGATGACAAATTTCCCCACGAATCATTATCACTCAATTCTGCAAGTGGTTCTAATTTACTATCGCTGTTCTCTAGCTGGTCTAAAACCACTTGACATAAAGGGACGCTTTTTGGACGCCATGGACGTTTCTCAGTTTCCAGGCAGAAAAAAATGCAGGCAGGGCACAGGACAAAGCACTCGGGACAAAATGTATGTGAAATGCTTTGATACAGTAATGTTTTACTATGTGATTTTAGTGTATTTAGTGAATGTCACTTTTTGACATTTTTAAATTTCCCACCAGTTCCGTCCCCCATACGTCCTGACGTCGCAGGGAACAGAACCCGGAAGACAGATGCCGGCATCGGCCGGAGGACATTGCAGGGGACACTGGAGGAGAGACATTGCAGGAGTGAAGGACAAGGTAAGTGAAGAAGAAATCCCGGAGCAACGCTGCAGGGTATTTCCAAGTGTAGCTCGGGGTTACTGCTTGTGGTGCTGAAACTTTACCCCGAGCTACACTCGGGAATACCTCCAGGGAGGTTAAAGTGTTACTAAACCCACAACAGTAAAATCAGTCTGTATATGCAGTAGCGCATGCTTGCTATACTCACTGTGGAACCTATATGCAGTAACGCATGCTTGCTATACTCACTGTGGAACCTAAGGGGTTAATCCTATGCATTGTGTAAAAAGGCTGTTTAATCCTGATTTCTCTGCTCCTCCTCTTGTTTAAAATGTCCACGTCTTATCTCCTGATAATACAGACTGAACATGCACATGCTCAGTTTAGTGTGTATTGCTAGAGAGGATTTTTTTTTCTTGGGAGAGTGCATGCAATCAGCACAGGGCCAATCAGCACTGACAAGACAGAGGTCAGGGGTTTTGCATCCTCTTAGAGCAGAAAGAAAACTCCTCCTACAAGCTTTAACATGTGCTCTGCTGGACACAGATAGAAGTCACAAGACTGCTCTAACTGCTGATGAGAAAAGGTATTTAGCAGTTTCTATTTACTAAAATAATTGCACTTCCATGTTCTGTGGGAGACCAGATATAGTGAATGCAGGGTCCTGGGTTTAGTAACACTAAGTATGTGCACTGCAGAATCTCAAATGGGTCTGGTCTTAGTCCTGTTGTACAGGGAATTACAGGAGACTGATATGAAGACACAATCTCAAAAATGATATAACTGGAGTAATCTGTCTTACTTTAAACAGAAATTCTATTTTAGCTCTGCTGATGTCAAGGGCAAATAGTGGCAGTGACTCCAGAAGCACATGACAGCCTGGTTGTTAAGAAATAATCTGCTTGCATTGATTAGAGGCTTCACTATTCTGTCATAAGACAAGCAGTAGAATAAGAAAGCCAAAATGTTCCATTGTGATAGAGTGCTTAAAGGATAAGTTCACCTTTTGTAACATGTTACACCAATATTCAGGAAATAACATGTAACATATTACAAATGTAAATCCCCCTATAGTGGCAGTTACTTCTCCCCCATTGTGACCGATCTTCTCCCTCTGCTAGCGGTCACAATCTTGAAAAGAAAAAAAAAACAGGCCCAGACGGGACTCTCCCTGCCCTCCTCATCTATCCACAGTGTTCTATGAACCTTTGCAGCAGCCAGCCTGTAGTTCTCACTGAACTGCCAGGGCACTGTTGAGCTCTCTAGGTAGTTAATTGAGCTTCCTGTCAGAGTTGCCTGCCTGTATCCTGTAGCCTGCCTGTGTACACGCACACAGATACACAGACAGTCTGCAGGAATGTGGCATTACACCCATCTGCTGATCATGGATGCAATGCTCTACAGGTCTCTCACACACAAAAAAAAATTATAATAAATACATATTTTTGTACCTGCAAAAAAAATGTGCATTTATTATTTTTTTTGTAAAAGTGAACTTATCCTTTAACCCAAACTACCCATTTTGGTTGCTTCCAAACGATTACTTGATTTAAATACTACTAGATTTTATGGGGTAAGTAACAATCATTTTGTTTACCTAAACCACTAATTTGTTTCTATTTTTTTAATTAATTAATTTTTTAAAACTGCTTTAGCGCCGCCCCATAGCAGACATACCGCTACAGGGTGGCAGCTGTGCACAAAAATCACACACATATATATATATATATATATATATATATATATATATACATCCAGTGATTGCTGAACATCTCCAATGGGGGGGAGGAACTGTTTGTAAACAAAACAGTTCTCTCCCCTGTCAGCTCTTGCACACTGCTTTGCATGGCTGTGCACAACACAGCCACGCAAAGCAGTGTACTTACAGTGAAGCACTAACACAGCACACTTCGTAAAACGGCGCACAGGTAACCCTTTAATCGCCCCACATGTTAACTCCTTCCTGCCCAGTGCCATCAGTACCGTGTCAGTGCTTTTTATTAGCACTGATCACTGTATTGGTGTCACTGGGGATGTCAGTGACACCAAGTCAGTTCCCCCCAGTGTCAGAATGTCTGCTGCACAAGTCGCTGATCGCCGCTATTACAAGTAAAAATAAAAAAAAAAAAGCCCAGTATATTTACCGCCCATTTGTAAATGCTATAACTTTCACGTAAACCAATTAATTTACACGTATTGGGATTTTCTTTAGCAAAGACATGTAGCAGAATACATTCTGGCCTAAATTTATGAATAAATAAATTTTTTTTTTATTTTTTACTGGACATGTTTAATTGCAAAAAGGCAAAAATATTGTTTTTTTTCCAAAATTGTCGGTCTTTTCTTTTATAACGCAAAAAATAAAAAACACACAGGTGATCAGATAACACCGAAAGAAAGCTCTATTCATAGGGAAAAAAAGGACATAAATTTAATTTGGGTGCAGCGTTGAATGACTGTACAACTGTCAGTTAAAGAAACACAGTGCCGTAACGCACAAAATGGCCTGGTCAGGAAGGGGGGTAAGTCCTCAGGAGGGAAAGTGCTTAAACTAGCAGCCCACAATAAAAAAAGCAGCCTTAATACTTACCTCCAGAGGGCAGTGACTACTATGTTTACTGTGCTGAAAAGCTACAGCTGCCAAACATTCTTTTGCAATCTTCATGCTTGTGTTGGATGTTTAGTCCCCCGCTGTGTTTCCTTCTGCTGGCCCCTACATCATAACTGTGACCTCTACGTCTTACCGCACGCCAAAGAGGTAAGTATGAATGATCTATTTTTTTTTTATAGTCCCTTTAAAGGAGTTGATTTCATTGCACACACTTATATCCACTCAAACTGGCACATTGTACACCCAATCAAAAACAATTGTGCACTAACAATATAAACACAAATTACCAACTTGCAGAGCTACAGTCTTATAATTTACATGAAAATCTTCTGCCAAAAAAAAACAAAAAAACTGACAGCCAAAAAAGCTGACATTTGTAGAAAAACTATTTTCTTTCTCTCATCAGCCTATTTTCTGCTTATTTAAAAGCAAATTTTGAATGATTACAATAATAAAATAAAGCAAGGACTATTTAATTAATTAACAAGGGATTCAACACTTGCTTATTTTGATTGCAATAGACACAAAATAGTCATCTCTGAATAATAACCCTCCTTCATACAGCACTAGCTGCACATCTAAACAGTGCAGTTAGCTTTCCCTGCATTGAAAGATGTATTGCATCCTGGCTCACATAATAAATGTCAGGGAAATAGAGTTTAAAATGTATTTTCCACCACAAAATACATGTGACTTCTAAACATATTACACACTACTTCTACAACCAGGCGATGGAGAGATTAATATTCCCTTGATTGTGGCTCACTAATGTATAAGAATTTTAAAGTTTATTTTCCACCACAAAATACATGTGACTTCTAAACATTATACATTAATATGCCCTTGATTGTGGCTCACTAATGTATCAGAATGTCTAAAAGACCTGGTTAAGTGACCATACAAGAACATAAGTATGGTTTTACCTTAACTTACCTAATGATATAGGAATGTCATTGTAAATTAACCATATGGCCAAGCCCACTAATTTCTTTTCAAGGAATGCATGTTATTATCTTTAAAAGCTAATGTTGCTTACAATTGGTCAAATGATACCAACTAGTCCTGTATATACAACAGGTAAAACTTGTAAGTGAGTCTTGTCTCAGAGCTTCATTATGCATGCATCTGGTGTGATCATTGTGCCACACTGCAAAGCCAGGGGACTCTTTAGTAAAGAAAGCATCTATAGCTAAATACTCTTGTTACATTTTACAATATTATTACATTTGTTATCTTTATCTCTGTCAGTCATTAATTGTTATACCTACAAGTGTTTAAGTGATCTCAAAAAACCCTAAAACTTAAACTATCACAAAAACATGATAAAACACCAGGGCTGTCCAATTGGTAGCCTCTGGGCCTTCTTTTGTAGTCTACAAGGTCCCAATTACAGACTATGCTACATGGCAGTGGGTAAAGGAAGACTCTGCATTTCAGCACCTGACACTCAAATGAAGCCAGCACAAGGTGTTTAACCCTAAGGATTATCGATACTTTGTGTGGAACACATCAAGGTTTCTTCTTGGATGTCTGTTCATCTGTGCATGTCTGCACATCTTCACAATAAGTCTTATGGTCAAGCAGAACAAATGCGAGAATTAAGTGGTTTCATTTTACTAGGATTTTCTTGACCAATGAAGGGGTATTTAGTATTTACTACCACTGACACCTTTGAAAGGGGGTATATATTGCTGCCACTGACACCCCTAATGATGGGGTGAGGGTCATTATTTTTGTCTCTGACACTTCCTGGAAACTTGAACAGCAGTGTCTGTGGCAGCACTTTGCTTCCATAGATACTGGGGTCTGAGAGAAATATACAAAAGCAGTATGCAGGGAAGAAGAAAGGCATCCAAGGATGGAACTTCCAAGGAGGGTGCTGTCCCTGCTTTATGCATGTCTTTTCCCTTTTTTTAAATACAATATGTTAGGCACTTACCTGAAATTTGTGAATTAAAAACTGACAAAGTTAATTTAGATGCAGCCCTTGTGGATACAAATGTGGCCATTGAGTCCTTCCATTGCTCTACATCCTGGATCACAATTTAAACATGGCCAGATTTGTGTGCATAATGTTGAACCTCATCCAAAGCCTTCTTTCTTACTTTTATAGTGGTTTCCATTGAGCAGCATTATACACAGAACTCTAAATGTAGTTTGTATTGTCCAGAATAACTTTGTAATGTGCTTATCTAGGGACACTTCAGGGACAAATTGGGCCAAAAGTGCATTAACATACAATGCTGAACTCAAACCTTGATATACACTGCTCATAAGAATTAAAGGAACACTTTGAAAACACATCATATCAGTATAGATATCCAGCATGATATTTTTCCCCATTGAGATCTAGACTGGGTAATGTGTTAGGAACGTAAGGATGCCCCATCGTTTGTTGGAGATGAAAATTATCAACCTACAGAGGACTGAATTCCAAGACACCCCGAAAATCAAAGTGAAAAAATTATGCAGCAGGCTAGTCCATTTTGCTGAAATTTCATTGCAGCAGCTCAAAATGGTACTTTATTGTTTGACCCCCCACATACTTGTATGCATGCCTGACAATGTCAGGGGCATGCTCCTAAAGAGAGAACGGATGGTGTCCTGGAGTATTTCCTAAAAGACCTGGACCAGGGCAACACGGAGCTCCTGGCTAGTCTGAGGTGCAACCTAGTGGCGTCGAATGGAACGAAACATGATATCCCAGAGATGTTCTATTGAATTTAGGTCAGGTGAGCGTGGGAGCCATTCAATGGTATCAATTCCTTCATCCTCCAGGAACTGCCTGTATACTCTCAGCACATGAGGCCGGGCATTGCCATGCACCAGGAGGAATCCAGGACCCACTGCACCAGCGTAGGGTCTAACAATGGGTCCAAGGATTTCCTCCCCGATACCGAATGGCGGTCAGGGTGCCATTGTCTAGCCTGTAGAGGTCTGTACGTCCCTCCATGGATATGCCTACCCAGTTCATCACTGACCCACCACCAAAACGTTCATGCTGAACAATGTCACAGGCAGCATAACATTCTCCACGGCTCCTCCAGACCCCTTTGCATCTGTCACTTGTGCTCAGGGTGAACCTGCTTTCATCTGTTAAAAGCACAGGGCACCAATGGCTGACCTGCCAATTCTGGTGTTTAATGGCAAATGCCAATCGAGCTCTATGGTGCCGGGCAGTGAGCACAGGGCCCATTAGAGGACGTTGGTCCCTCAGGCCACCCTCATGAAGTCTGTTTCCAATTGTTTGGTCAGAGACATTCACACCAGTGGCCTGCTGGAGGTCATTTTGTAGGGCTCTGGCCGTGCTCATCATGTTCCTCCTTGTACAAAGGAGCAGATACCAGTCTTGCTGATGGCTTAAGGACCTTATACGGCCCTGTCCACCTAGAGCAACTGCCTGTCTACTGGAATGTCCTTCATGCTCTTGACTCTTGTGCTAGAAGTCACAGCAAACCTTCTGGCAATGGCACGTATTGATGTGCCATCCTGGAGGAGTTGGACTGCCTGTGCAACCTCTGTAGGGTCCAGGTATTGCCTCATGCTACCAGCAGTGACACTTACCCTAGCCAAATGCAAAACTAGTGAAAAATTAGTTAGAAAAGATGAGTAGGGAAAAATGTCAGTGGCCTCCACCTGTAAAATCATTCCTGTTTTGGGGGTTGTCTCAATGTTGCTCATCTAGTGCACCTGTTAATTTCATTAACAGCAAAGCAGCTGAACCTGATTAACAACCCTCTCTGCTACCTAACTGACCAGCACAATATCCCAAGAGTTTAATTGACTTGATGCTATACTCTGATTAAACAGTGTTCCTTTAATTTTTATGAGCAGTGTATTTAACCATTAATTTGGACAAACACTGTACATATCTAGCTTACAACTGATAAAGAAGATTTGCCAGGTTAATTATGGTAAAACCAACACCTCTCCCCATAAACATAAAAGGGGAGAGCCAAGTAGGCTTTTTCTCTTCAATTTTGGCATTTTCAGAGAAGAGCATGTAAAAAGGTAAGCAGTAAATTCTAAAGATATTTATTTTAAGTTCTGCTGTGTGAATGGGAACACATCAAAAATATAAAGTGGGTTTTGCCACTAAGGTGGAAATGCACTTCAAGGTTTATATTACTACTATCTGTATCCCCAATGGGAAAAGTGGGGAAAAAAAATCTTAGTGTAACCACCAGAATAGGTGGTGAACTAAATTTTGCAAAGATGATAAATATTCATCCAATGGTGATGCATATTACAATGAAAATGGTCTAAAGTGTGATTTCCCTTTACTTTAGAAGGATTTACTCTTTCTTCCTGCTATTTCTAAAGGAAAGGAGGTGAAGATAAATCTTCAAAATTGGGACCCAGTCTAGTAAAAATCTGACAAAGAACCTATCCCTTCCCCACTCTATTCAAAATTAGAAACCCTCAGGTATTAGGATCTCTAAAACAGGAAAAAATACAATCTGAACTTTGATCCTCAAGTTGCCAAAGGGTGCATAAACATTATATATTTAAACAAAGAATACACGGACTATATATCTAAAAAAAAAAAAAGAAAAGGAAAAAGGTGCAAAAAGGGTACACATGCAGAATTTAGCCCTTCTGACCAATCTACCAATTTCTGACAGTTCTTCAGATAAAAGGAGGTCTTTGCTCATTCTAGTCAGTTCCACTGTTTACTTATGTACACATCATCTCATATAGTCTGTACTCTGTCCATAATCCCTAAAAATAAAGCAGGCAGAGAACAGGCAAAAAAGGCTGACTTCTGTGCAGATAAACAGCACTGGCTGGTCAGTATGAGAGACACACAGGGGTAGATTTACCAAATTTGGTGCATTCAGAATCTGGTGCAGCTGTACATGGTAGCCAATCAGCTTCTAATTTCAGCATGCTCAATTAGGATTTGGCAATAAAACTTGGAAGCTGATTGGTTTCTGTGCAGAGTTGTACAAGATTTTGTACTCTGCAGTTTTAGTAAATAACCCTCATAATGTCATTTCATATGCTCAATGACAGTATGAATATTGTTTTCATGGCAGAAGGGACTTGATCCCAAAAAGCAAGGGCCCAGTTGTAGCTGTAACCTCAGAGATAACTGCTAGTATCCCATTATAAAGAATGTAAAAAGAATCATGAATAGCAATATGAAGTAGTTATTATAGGTTCCTCATGGATAATAAATATTTTGGGTAGTTTAGTATCAGTTGCAATTGCTTTTTCTATACAGCATTATCTGATGGATTCAGTTTCGGTCATAAGTAGTCTTTTTTAAATGAAAAGTAAATGCGAACTTTATTATTACCAGTTATTTGGGATTCTACCATAAAGAATTAATGATGCAGTCTCAAGGAGTACAAGACGACATGGGGCTACTTAATGAAATTGGAGGAGAAGCGGCTTAGCCCTAAACTGTAGGTGTTTTTCCACTGTCAGAGCAGTAGGGATGTGGAACACACTTACACAATCAGTAGTGTCAGCGGGAAGTATTGGGAGTGTCAAAAACTCTTAGATGGGCATCTTAGAGAACACAATATACAGGGATATGGGATATGATTTTTGACATGAACACAAACACAACCACACAGGTTGAACTGGATGGAATAGTGTCTTTATTCAACCTTACCAACTATGTAACTATGTATACCACTAACCAAAAGTCGTGCTGTAGGTGGTTACAAATACTATTAAGGAATGCTTGAACCCAATTTGTGACTCTTACCCTTACTGACTTTAGCCTGGAAACCTCCACAAGCCTCACTGTTGTATTTGTAAAGATTTGCCATTACACTCATACGGATCCAATTTTCTGTATCGAGCATAATTGGAAACTCCCCCACACGAGTAACCACATTCAGAGTACCAGGACAGTGTAACGGCTTCCTGTATACACATTTCATGGAATCACAATAGCAGGTCTAGTAAAGACTTTCCAACCAATCAGAAAAGACTGCACTTGTTCACTGTGGAAAAGGATTAGTTTATTTTAATTATTATCCCCATGCTCTTAATGGGAAGAAGATTCATCCTTATTTCATAATCTATACCCTACAGCGAAAGTAATAAAAACCATTAGCAGGAAATCAAGAAGCATTAAAATGTAAAATGTGTATCCAGGAATACAACCTGCCGAACTGTTACAATAAGGAATTTCATTTTGCCGGTCTGAGAATGAAAACTCCTGAACTGACACTTAGCGGTAATATTTTCTAGGTTTCCTATCTTGCCGTGTCAAAGCAATTTTAGATTCCTGTCAGCTCTGCTTAGTTTACTAAAGCCAATCTGCAAGAGTCAATGATAGATCCGAGGGCTTAAAAACTGGAAATCATTTAGAAGACAAATACATGTATCCACTCTTGCTGGTCTGTTAGGGAAGCCTTTTTGGTTTACATATGCTTTCATTTCCTGAGATCAGATACCCTGACACACTTAAAGTGACATATGTGGGAATGTCTTTACATCTGCATGTTAGGTGCATCATACTGGAGGGGCCAGATTTCTGCAAAGCCAATATCAGCTGTGGTCTGGGGTGGCACAGCTGCCAGGAACAGCACACAGCTACCCCATACATCATGTGGCCCAGTCCAGAGCACATTTACAATAACACAAATGGCAATGCAAAAAACAAACAAAAAAAAACAGTGGCGATAGGGTCACTTCCAAAGCCACCATTGTTCAGGATATGCGCTACAGTCAACCCTCTAGTTGCATTAGCTCATATTCACTGAATGCCACTTCCCTATGCCATGTATACTGGGTGTTTTGCAAATGTAGCACCCTTCCAGTTAGCCAGGGGGAGCCCTAGCTTCAATTGTTAGGCAGGGGCTGAGTAGCAGCCTAGGTGAAAAAGTCAGAGGGAGGTTAAATTTGAGTCAGAGCTGAGAGGCTCTGCAGACCAGCCCTCTGGAATTTACCCCTGCTTTAGAACTTTACAGAAAGGTCAAGAAGCAGTGGGTGGATCTGAGGAGTGGCTGGGACCTTGGAAGAAGGAAATCTCAAGACTTCACCACACACCCCTGAGAAAGGACCACCTGTGAGACAGGGAAAGAGCGTTCCAGCTAGAAGGCCTGGTAGCAGCTATCAACCCACCAGCAGCACAGGAAAAGGACTGAGTGAGTAAACCTGCACACTCTGGGCCAGATAGGGGAAGAAGGCACTCTAGTGTGAAAATGGATTAGGCTGCCACCCAGGACTGTTTCACGATATACATGGCAGACACTGGAACCCCTGTTTAGGGATTCCTCCAGGCAGACAATAATGGAGTATCTAGGGTCTGGGGTGGTACCACAGGAGATGCTGGCTAGCTCTCCAAAACAGACTGTTTGCTGTGACCACTTGTACATAGTTCAGGAAATTGTCCTCAGTTTCTCAGTTCCATTGGGCATCCCATACACCCCTTACCCTATCCAAGTTCCAAGCTGTGTAGTAAGGTAGGGGAAAGCTTCAGACAATAAGGGAATGTCAGATTTATCTGTCATAATGACGGGGCATTCAGCGATGACAGTAGGAGTGTTCTAAATACACCTTCACGGGTTTATGCACATTATACCTTTATCCAATTTTTTCCAGTTACGGACAGTCTCTCTTTAATTTTCTTAACTGATCTGGTAACTTTAGGGCCTTGAATCATGTTTTAAGTCTTTATCATCAATTGCTTAGTATGCTTGCAGAACATTAACAATCACAACATATATCTCCCTGAAACACAAGGCACAAAGGGATAATGACAAAACTAATCAGAATTCATTTTGTTAAATCAAGCCAGTGCAATATGAATTTTGGCTGGTTGCCATGGGTACTGTATACCCATAGCACTTTTTTATTTTTACTGCACAGGAACATAAACTTATTATATATAACGTTCATTATATGTAACTTATTATATATATATATATATATATATATATATATATATATATATATATATATATATATATATATATATATATATAACTTTTTAAAGACTTGCATCCGAAACCAATAAAAGACAGAAAACAATTTGGTAACCAGGTGGCAAAATCTGGGTACAAATAGATATAAGACAAGACTGAATACCCATCAGCAAGTGCAGACATTACTAAAAGACAAAATACGTTACCGTAAGAATTTAGGCATGGAATCGAATATTCCATCTCCTGACACAACACTTCTGATTATGTTATGAGAAACAATACACCCCACAAGCATTAACAATCAGGACCATATCACTCATTGTATCCATCTTGTTAATAAAGAATACATCCGAATCCCCTGAAGACGTCTGTCAGTTGAAACATGTTGGGCGTGGCTTGCATGTATGAGGTCATTGCATAGTTATGTTGGTGCGTGCAATTGCCAGCCGAGCTTAACGCTCTACATGCCGAAGCCATCAGCTTGCCACAATGCTTTTATGTAAGCAAAGTTTTTTTTATTTGTGTATTTTTATACGTGAATGGGAATTTAATTTTTAATAAAGAAGTCGTCTTTGAGAGTACTTCACCATGGATGCACTTTTGTTTTTTATCTGCTAATGCCATCTGTGATTGCAGTCACCGATCTGCTGTGGTGGAGCTGGGTGCATATAACATATATGCTAAGCGCATTATTACCATTTATAATTTTATGGTCCATCTGGTCTGGTAAGAGGTCCTTTCGTATTGTGGTGAAGTCTTAAATACTATTTGGCACATCATTCAGCACTAAAGTGGCAGAAATCACAACTGGCACTTTTACATTGTGGACTGGATTTCCTTTGGAGAAAAGGGATTTCAACTGGAACAATTGTTTTGGGATGATTCTTTGCATGGACACTTTTTGTATTTTTTATGATCTTGCTGTGTCATATGAATCATTGGTCACACATTTTTCACATAAGTGTATGTTGATTATGTATTGATTCTAACGCTGCTTTTTGTTTTAAATATTCATGTTAATGTTATCACCTTAGCATGATGTAGATCTACGCCATACATTGACAATTTTTTGGCATTTTCCAAGAAGTGCATTTCAGCTTCAGCAGGAGTCATTCCTCTGTAGACAAAAAAAATAGATAACATTTTATAGACAAATATGGTTTCTGCAGTGAAAGAAGTATGAAATGAAAATAATACATTAACAGCTCTATGCTTCAGAGCAAGGTTTTCAGATAAGAAAACAATATCTAGAATTTGTCAATCACATAAAATTAGACCAAAATGTTCTTGAGCATGTTCCTGCCTACATTAGCGTGAAAGTATATTTTCAGGAAGATAAATGGATTATGTTCTTTTCAATGTAAACTTAGTCCACTACTTGGGCTACAGAAAGGACAAAACAGAACCTAAATAATTAAAATGTCAATACCACTTAATAAATAGATAAAAATATTAAAGTGGAATTGAACCCAAAAGCAAACATTTGTATATTGCAGCTTAATAATTGTTAGATAAGATAGCTGCATTAGTTTTCTTTTTCAGGCTTTCTTTCTATCATTGTCACCTGGTGTTCTGGCCAGTGAGTCTGTTGTTTTTCAAAAGAAAAGGCTGTGTTGTTTAGTCAGACCATTCAAAGACACAGGAGAACAATCTTCTGCTGACCAGTTCTTTAGCCAACTTCATATCTACAAAGCACGCAAATTTCCTCATCCAGGCATTGCACATGCAATCTGATGATCATGAGTGCAATGCATTACAGGCGGAAATGTATAAAAATAATAAATGCACCAGAATACAGTGCATACAATACAAATGTATCAGAATACAATTATCAGTGCATCTGGCTATAGCCGGTGGCACTGATTGATCAGGAAAAACCCAACAGGCTAGTATAGAAGTCACCAGGTAGATCGACTTTTGTACAACCAAGGTGCCCATACACAGATCGAAATTGGTTTGGCCCCTGCTGGAGCAGATGGATTTCAATTTACATATGGCCAGGCTTAACTTCTAGGAAGAGGCAATGGAACAAAAGTCCCAGCTTTAGAAGTAGAGGGTAAACAGAGCTCAAAATGACTGGAAAGCAGGCACCATTTCACTCTGCAATGTAGCCAAAAATCCTTCAAAATCATTCACATGCTTCCAGCTTTTAAGTACACTCATTACAAAAAAGGCTTTGTATGTGAGGAAGGCAAATTTACATTTACAAATACTGCAGAGCTTTTTTCATCTCTCCTCCCAGGGTGAGAAGAATGTGGCAATCCTAAAGCTGGTTAGTATTAGCCTTCTTATCCTAGAATAACGAAGTCACCCTGTGCCACTGAAGTGATGTTGTGGTGATCCTAAACTGAGGCTTGGGTCACAGACCACTTCCCAAAGTAAGGCTGAAACACCAGAAGATACAGCCACCAGGAAAACACCACAGGCCAATCAGGTCCCCAGAGGGGAAATGAGGAGGACAGGGCTCACAAGCCAAAGTCTTCAGAGCTGTTCTCTGACAAGAACAGAAAATCCCAGCAGACCTGCATCAAGAGGGGGGCTGCTAACCCAACAGCCATCTGGTCAAAACAACATTATGCTGCTCCTGGATGGTGACAAACCATTAAAACATGGGGCTGAGGGGGTTGAAGGGGTCTTTCATGGTTATGCATGTGTTTTCTGTAAAGAGAGGAACCAATAATCTCTTTCAGTCTGCTGTCTTTAAAGATTATTGATGAAAACCTTTGTTTGGAAATCCTATTGAAAAATTGCAGTTCAATTCCTGGTTTGTGAGGGTACCTAGGCATTCCTGGGTCTACAGCCTCATACAGTGAAGGAAATAGGTATTTGCATCCTTTGTTAGACATGCATTTCTTTTTAAATTTTTGTTGCTATTCTGTCTCTCAGTGTTACAATACACCTACCATTCGATTTTTAGACTGATCATTTCTTTGTGAGTGGTCAAACATTCAAAATCAGGGGATGAAATACTTCTTTACTTCACTGTAGCTTTATATCTGCAGCGTGTCAAAACACTGGCTAAAACAAAACAAATCATCTATGGCCAGATTTAAACGAAAAAAATTCAAACAGATTCCTCCATCCATTAAAATGAAGCGGATGCAGGATCCCCTCAGGCACTATGTATTCAGATAGTTGGACTTGCCACTGTCAAAATGCAGTGGTCAGAAAAAAGCTTTCCACTATGTCTCTTCAACGGAAGACAATCAACTTCTTTCAAGCAGGAATGGCCAAACAGTGACCAAATTGTTGCCGGTCCCTGCTAAACCAGTAGAAATTCAGAATGTCTATGGCCAGCCTAAGGTGCTGATATCTCAGACCGCTTGACTTAAGAGATTTGGAAATGGCATTACTGTACTGCTCATTGTTCTCCTTCCTGGGGGACTATCCGGAGGACAAATACTGAATCATTTGTTTTGTTACAGTGTAAGAAACTTTTTTGTGCTTCTCCTTTCAGATAATTTTGCATGAACGGTCGTGATTGGCTCTTGAAAGCTGTGTACTAACAATCAGATTATTGGACGATTGCTTTGAAAGTGGTAATTTCCATACGATTTTCTCATTGCATGTAATAGGCATAAAATGTTAATGTTTAAAAGTCACATCAAATAGTCACGCAAAGCCAACCTTCACATTGGTTTCAGTTCACGTGAGACCTTGGGGAAAATATCTTAGTAATACATGTAATTTGCGATACTGTAGCCTAATGAATCAGGGCCTTTAAAAACAAATACATATATACAGTATAATTTGTCATAATGGTAATTTAAACAAAGCCAGAAAATCCACATTATGTGGCGTTCCTGGAAACAAAGCACATGAAAACCCAAATCTAGAGTCAGTTAAAAGACTTTTGTAATTCAATAAGCCACTTTACTTCAAAATATACAGTTTTCCAAAGGGAATTTCTCTAGCAAACAAAAGAAGCTATATTTTTAGCTGCTTATAGATCTAGAGTTGTTTGTCTTCTAATCAAAAAATCAATTAAGTTGCTTATTTTACATTCTACAGCATTGTGATCACAAAAAAGAAAGAAATTAAGAGTAAACTGAGGCTGCATAGCTTGTACATCAAGCCAAAATCTGCTTTTCTGTGGCTTCTATTCTTCTCTGCCATCTTTCATCTTCATTACAAGACTGTTTTACCAACTCAAGTTAACACATTCTCAGCAAACAAGACGAATTTAAGCATGGTTTGTAACAAAAAGGTCATGTAAGGGCTAACAAGAGAGCGATAAACAGTGCTTTGAAGCATCAACTTTATCAAAGAGGTTTTTTTTTTCTGGCATTGGAAAATCTCTGTGACCAATCTTCAGCCAAAGGCATTGTGGAAAATAAAGCAAGCCTCATTAGTCAGGGAGAGGGCTGCATAGCTACCCCCCCCCCCAATATATAGCAGCTTTCCAGCCATTATAAGTGGTGTTTTTCCTTGTTCCCCTTTATTTTCACCTGGTATTCCTGCCAGTAACAAACTTCCTGCCCTTGGGTAAGAGCGCTCACTCACTGCATTGTATTTATGGAGCATCAGTGTTGTCACCCTAAGGCTGCTCTCCCGACTATTACATTGGGAGAAGAGGTTGTATAGTGCATAGAAGATAGTTTGAAAAGCTAACAGAATTGTCTCAGATTTTAATTCAAAGCACAGGATGTTACAAGGACACTCAATACCTATTAGGATCAGAATTCTGCACTTGCGGAAAATGTACTTAGCCTGGAAAAAGAGGAAACAAATGCTGCCACCACCACATCCAAGGGATAATAAAGTTGCAATATATAATCATTTTTGTTTAGGGATTCTTTAAAGTGTTACTAAACCCATGACCCTGCATTCACTATATCTGGTCTTCTACACAAAACATGGAAATGCAATTATTTTAGTAAATATAAACTGAAAAATACCTTTTCTCATCAGCAGTATATAGCAGGCTTGTGACTTCTATCAGTGTCCAAGCACTGGTTAATCTTGTATACTGTCCTATGAGGCTGCATGACCCAGACCCTCTGTCTGGACAGTGCTGATTGGCCCTGTGCTGATCGCATGCACCCTCCCATAATAAAAAAACAAAAAACTCTTTAGCAGTACACCCTAAACAGAGCATGTGCAGACTTGCCACTGCTGGTCTGTACTATCAGCAGATGGATTGGGGACAGTACAAGAAGGGGGGATCAGAGAAGACAGGATCAAAGCCTTTTTACACAATGCTGAGGATTAGCCCCTTAGGTTCCACAGGGAGTATAACAAGCATGTTTTACTGCATATACAGACTGATTTTACTGTTGTGGGTTTAGTAACTCTTTAAGATTCAAGCAAGTCCTGGCTGACATCTAATTTTGTGTGAGAGATCTGCCCATCCAAGGTCACCCATTATGAAGGTGATCTAGGGTCAAAATGTGATTATTATCGATGATTAAACTCAATGTAATTTTCAACAGTTTGTAATATTTTAGTTAGAGTGGCACAAAATGAGAATATGAATTACAAGAATAATAATAATAATAATGATGATACAGTTATTGAAAGAGGTACCAAATTCATATTTATCTCACCTATAACTTTTGTGCAGCTCAACTACTTTGTCCTCTAGTTCCTTTGTTTGGTTTGGTGCAAACCGGAATTCACTGACATAGTCGCTGCCATATTCATCAGGGTCATAGTCACCCAGTTCTGATTGTACAGTGTAGGATCCCAAGAGAGCCAATGTAACAAAGGAACAAGGGAGACGCCCTGATATAATGTCATCTCGTAGCTGCAAGCAGAGGTAATACCTATAGGAATACAAGTACATGGTAAACCAGAAAGAGGAATACACACACACACACACATATATTCAAAGTATTCTGAATAGAAGTTTGTTTAGGAATAGGAAAGATATGCTTTGCACCACATAGCAGCTAATCAGAAGTCAGTCATTTTACATTGTTAGTCACTGGTTTGAAGTTACAGCTCATTATTGACATTTGCAGCATGTTATTACTGTTTAAATTATTTCAAAGGAGTTATCATACAGGAAATAACCAACCTTGACTTTATTTTATCAAAACATTTACATAAAAAGCACTCCAGTCTAATGTAACAAATATGGTTTTAAAAGGATTTACTGTTGAAATTTACATATAGTAAGTGTACATGGTCTTAAGACCATTAGACCAACAAAAATTTGATACCCATTTCTTGCAGTTACACACAGAGATACAGCACAAAGTAAGCTATTCCAGCAAAATGGATTGTAGTTTGTCAAAAATGATACAAAAACAATGGATTCTATATGGCAACTGCTTAAAGTGATTATAAATGCATTTATTAAATAAAATAAAGCGGTTTATACTTACATGCTCTATGCAATGGAATTGCACAGAGCTCCACCAAACTACCTTTTCTTGGGTCTCCTCATGCTTCTGGCTCCTCCTCTCCAGCAAGTGCCCCGATAGGAAGCAGCTTCCCTATGGGTGCACTCATATGGACTCACTCCCGAATCCCATGTCTATAGACACAGACAGTAGGGCTCGCCTACCCAGTCACTGGCTTTGATTGACAACAGCAAGAGCCAATGGCTCCCACTGCCTCAGCAAAGCCTTTGAGACCAAGAAGCGAGGGGAGAGAGACACTACACACAGAACAAATGAGGTCTCAGGTAAGGACGGGGGTGGGGATAGTACTACCCAAACATCTTTTACCTTAATGGAAGGAATGCATCAAGGTAAATATTTAGGCTTTATAACCACTTTCTTTTTCTGTTAAATCCCAATATGCTGGACAAATGATTAAAGCTATTAAAGCAAATACTGTCTAAATACAAGAGACATACTGTATGTGTGCTTACTCAAATCTTGGTGCACTTTGTGTATTTTTTTCTAGATCTTTGCAGTAATTCAGTGCAAAACATTTCTGTAGTGCAGGAGCTTCCTGTAATCAAGACCAGACAATGCTTCTCTCTCCTTTTATAGGCCACTGGTCTTGTATCCACCCCTCCTGTAGTTTTCTGCAGACAGCTTGTAGCGGGTGAGGCCTGCTGGGTCCCTCCCAGAGCTTCTTCTTTCTGCACAGACTTTGTACAGCACAGTGATGATGTTACCATTACCTATAATGGCCTCCCAGTCTTAGTCCGTAGGGTTCAATATTGAGTTGGTCTACCCTTTGCAGCTATAACAGCTTCATCTCTTCTGGGAAGGCTGTCCACAGGGTTTAGGAGAGTGTCTATGGGAATGTTTGATCATTCTTCCAGAAGCGCATTTGTGGGATCAGGCACTGATGGTCTACCACTTCGTGGCTGAGTTGCTGTTGTTTCCAGTTGCTTCCACTATGTTATAATACTACTAACAGTTGACTGTAGAATATTTAGTAGCAAGGAAATTTAACGGATGGACTTATTGCATAGGTGGAAACCTATCACGGCACCACGCTTGAATTCACTGAGTTCCTGAGAGGGACCCGTTCTTTCACAAGTGTTTGTAGAAACACGCCTGTGGCAATGGAGCTGATTGGAACACCTGAAACCAATGATTTGGAGGGGTGTCCCAATACTTTTGGCTATATAGTGTATATTTGAAGGAAAGTTTCTGTGCCCTGAGTTCGGCTTAAAAATAAACACAGGAACAGGATTAGATGCTTGACCTGTCTTTAGCAACCTAGAGCCACCTTAGCAATAGAAGTTGAAGTAGGATTAGTTGCTATGGGTTACAATGCATCTTTTGCATACATTATAGTAAGTATTTTATCTATACCAAAAAGCTGTTTTTCTAATCTCAACTATTACAAAAAACATTTCATAATCACATAATATCATATAATGGGATAAAGACATACATTTAATGGTTAATATGACCTTTATATTCTAGCAAATAATATTAACTCATGTCATGTCTTCAGTGCACATAAAATAGAAATTCATGCCTCTTAGACTATAATATAATGAAAATAATTAAGTCAGCCAAGATACATTTTTTTGCATAGTACATATAATCATTGGTTAAAAAGTCATTTGTCGTCATTGTCTGGATTTGCAAAATTAATCCATTAAGCAAAGCCAAAGATAATTAATGCATTATAAACAACAAAAGCTGAATTAGAAAGGATGAGCAGGAAAGGCTAATATAATGATGACAAGTATTAGTACTGGTACTCTTATTTTTAAAAAAGATACTCAAACTGTTTGGTAACCGATCTTGAATCATTTAAGCATTGCCAGCTTTTAACGTTTTATTTTTTTTTTCTGAAAAGTGCCATTTAATGGATAAATACAATTTGTGTGCTGTATTTTCCACTAGTCAATCGATTCCTCCATTAAAGTATCAGTTTACAATCTGGCAATAAAAGAGAGCAAACTAGCCAGACTTGGACAATTAAGATAAAAGTTGGGACTAGAAATTAGCCTGGGCTCCTCCAAACTCATCTGTATCCACACATTAAAACTGCACTTTTTTTACTCCAATCAGCTGTGGGCTGGGTCATTTCCTGAAACAAAAGCAAAAGAAGGCGCGCTGGCTTAATGCATTATCATAAGACCTTACAGTACATTAGTAAGACAAATCCAATCCATTCCAATGTACTCACAAAGGTACAGGATAAAGTTCATGTATAACAATCCAGTCCGACGCTGTAAATATGTCCATCCACTGGGATGCAGCTTACGCTTTTCAATATCAGTCAATATATGACAGGACAAAGTATGCCCCCAATACAAAGTTCCCACCCCTAAAAGGGGGAGGGGTTATGTTGAAAGAATCCACTCGATATGTATTAAAGTGGAACTTCACTCAACATTGATTATTTGTAATCATCATGCCGCTAGCATTAATAAATAGATAAGTATATCATATTTATTAATTTTAAAATTTTTCTTTTACATTTCTTCAGTTACTTCCTGGTTTCTTGCCTAGGCAAAGGATGTCATACATCTCTGGAGTCTTCAGGAGAGGAGGAGGAGTTTTCTCAGCTAAGCACACTCTCCTGCATGATACTAAGGGTAGATTGATTCCAGGAAGTAAATGCTACTTGAATCATTTGCCCTTACATAAGATGGCCAAGGCCAGAAATGCTAGGGGGTGTTTTTCAAAGTGATTTCTAAACAAAATAAAGCATGGAAACATTGATGGATGAGGGAGTTGGATTTGAATATGAAAAATATAATAAACCGTGTTTTTGTTTTGTGATGCTCAGATGCAGTGAAGAACCGCTCTAACCTCAGCAGGGACACTAACATCAACTAAATGGATTAAACGAACAGAGATGCAAAGAGGGAAAGTGGGCTCTTTGTACCATTATATATTGACTGCATTGTGGGGTTTTGGTCAGCTCTGATGGAGAGGGCACTGCCCTTGAAACACATAAGCTATCAGTGGATGGATGCTAATACTGCATTGGGACTGGATTGTGATACATGCACCTTATCCTGTACTTTTGTGAGTACATTGGAATTTGATATACTAATAAAAGGTCTTATGATAATGCATTAGGCTGCTGCGCCTTCTTATTTTGCTTTTGTTTCAGTTTGGTTTTCCCCCATCTGAAGTAGAGGCAAGGCCCTCTGTGGCGACTGTCTCTTTTCTTTTTCCACACAAGAGAAAAGAGGAGCAGTTTTTGGGCTACTATTTGGACTTATGGTATTAGGGTCTCTCCACCTATAGCGCTGACAAGTGTGTAATATTTGGGTTATTTCCTGCTCCACAGCACATGTAAACAAAAGGGGATGGATGCTGGTAGTGTCACTTCTCTTTTATGGACACATACCCATATGGAAAGATGTCTGCATAAGCTCACTAACATCACCAGCATCCCTCCCTTTTGTTTACATATGATGTGGGATGGGGAATTAGCTGGGCCACAGCTAATTGGAAAAGGAAAAAAAAAAAGAACAATTTTAATTTTCAGATAGATAAGGGTTTGGAGGATGACTGATGTCATCTCTAATTGGGACCCCCATACAGCTCTTCCCCGAGTACATTAAAAAAAACAAACAAAGTTGAATTAATTGGCCAGTCATTTGGCCTGCCTGGAGTCAGGAAACACATTGCAAGGCATACAAGAGCTAAAATGAACTTGAAAAAAAACATTTTAAATCTGAACTGCAGGGAAGGAAAAATGCTCCCTTGCAACAGGGCTGATCCCGCTCTGCAGAAGGTAACTATGCATTTAGGTCTAAAGGGCAGAAAACCAACCTTCCATTCCAGCAGGCTCCTTTAGGGTGTCAGACTAGTCCTCGCAGCCACTTTGCCCTTATGTTCTGGCAAGTGCTGGTCCTCTGTCAAAAAGTCCAATATAGAGCCCATAATCCTGTATTACACATGAGAACTCTGAGGTACAGTCCGCTGCCAGAGCATACTGTATAGAGTAGAAGAGAGCACCAGCTACCAGGGGAGCAGAGAACTGGAAAGTAAAACTGCTTTTTGCAGCACAATGGATCAATGGTTAGCACTTCTGCATGGCAGTACTAAGGTCGTTGGTTCGAATCCCAACCACGGCTCCACCTGCCTGGAGTTTTCATGTTCTCCCTGTGCCTGTGTGAGTTTCCACGGGGTACTCCGGTTTCCGCCCACACTCCAAAGACATGCTGGTAGGTTAATTGGTTTCTGTCTAAATTGACCATAGTATGTATATGAGTCATGGACCTTAGACTGTACACCCCTTGAGGGTTAGGGACTTGTGAATGTAATATATATATATATATATATATATATATATATATATATATACATACATACACACACACATATGTATACATACATACATATACGTGCGCGCGTAAAAGTGCTGCATAAATGGGCGGCACTATTATTATTATTTCAGGTACTTCTGTCAATTTACGCAGCGCTTTACATACATATATTGTACATTCACATCAGTCCCTAACCCTCAAGGGGCGTACAATCTAAAGTCCCTAACTCACATTCATACATGCACGTACTAGGGACAATTTGGACAGGAGCCAGTTAACCTACCAGCATGTCTTTGGAGAGTGGGAGGAAACCGGAGTACCCGGAGGAAACCCACGTAGTCACAGGGGGAACATGCAAACTCCAGGCAAGTGGTGCCAGGGTTGGGATTCGAACCAGCGACCCTAGTACTGCCACTATACAAGTACCTCAAATAAATCCCCTAGACCTAAATGAGCATTTAAACCTTGAAGTGCTGGAGCCCAATTCCATTTCCTTCCCTTGAAAATGGCCTTTAAACAATTTTCTTGAAAACATATATTGTATAAAGTCTCATTTAAACATTCAACAGTAAAAAAACTGTATTAACCACTTGCCGACCGCGCATAGCCGAAAGACGGCTTCACCGTGGCCGGCCAGTTCTGAGTGGACGTCATATGACGTCCTCCCAGAACGCGCTCTCCTGCGCGCCCCAGGGGGTGCGCACCCGGCGATCTCCGTGATCGCTGTGTCCTACGGACACAGCTGATCACGTGATGTGGTGAAAGGCCGATCCCACCGGCCTTTTACCACGTGATCAGCGGTGTCCAATGACACGCTGATCACAGGAAAATGCAAGTGCCGGTTCTCGGCTGCACTTTCCTCACGCTGTCAGATCGTGAGGAAAGTACTGCCGAGAACCGGCAGTTGTCAGAGCGGGGATCGGCACCGATCATCAGGGCACTGATGATCGGTGCCCTGATGATCGGTGCCCAGCAGTGACCCCCGCAAGTTCCGATCAGCAGTGCGCCCACTAGCCCCGCCCACCCATTCCCAGCAGTGCCCCCACCTGTGCCCAGCAGTGCCCCCACCTGTGCCCAGCAGTGCACCCACCTGTGCCACTCTGCATTGCCACCTACCTGTGCCCAGAAGTGCCACCTACATGTGCCCAGCAGTGCCACCCACCTGTGCCCACCCACCTGTGCCCACCAGTGCCACCCACCTGTGCCCACCCACCAGTGCTGTCCACCAGTGCCACCCACCAGTGCAGCCCAGCAGTGCTGCCAGTCAGTGCCACCAGTCAGTGCCCAGGGGTTGTGCCAGTCAGTGCCGCCAGTCAGTGCCCAGAAGTGATGCCAGTCAGTGCCGCCTATCAGTACCCATCATCAGTGTCGCCTATCAGTGCCGCCTATCAGTGCTGCATATCAGTGCCGCCTATCCGTGACCCCTAATTAGTGCTGTCTATCAGTACCGCCTATCCGTGCCACCTCATTAGTACTGCCTATCAGTGCCCTTTAGTGCTGCCTATCAGTGCCCATCAGTGCCGCCTATCAGTGCCCATCAGTGCCGCCTCATCAACGCAAATCAGTGAAGGAGAAAAAATACCTGTTTGAAAAATTTTATAAAAGAAACAAATAAACTTTTTTTTTTTTTTCACATTTTTTGCACTTTTTTTAATTTATAGCGCAAAAATTAAAGCGCCCAGTGGCGATTAAATACCACCAAAAGAAAGCTCTATTTGTGAGAAAAAAATGATCAAAATTTCATATGGGTACAATGTTGCATGACCGCGCAATTGTCAATCAAAGTGCGGCAGCGCTGAAAGCTGAAAATTGGCCTGGTAAGGAAGGGGGTATAAGTGCCCGGTAGGCAAGTGGTTAAATAAACACGAAATACTATGTTTGCTGGCTTGAAATACCTGGTTATATCTTCTGAAAGCTGAGAGGGGTCAGGTGGATAGAATTTAACATTAAAGGAAAACTGCCAAGATCCATCTGCAAAACAAACAAAAAAAAAATACACAAAATTAAAGGAACCTTGCACTTTTTATAAAACTATAAAAGCCTGACACTGACTATTTAACAAGTCTTGTGACCATTTTACTGTCAGTGACAGAAGAAACAAAAGACACGGATGTCAGTAGACACGAGATTTCAGCAAGTATTAGCTCATTTGAGACCCAGCATGTTGCAAAATTACTTTCATCAGGACTGCAGCAGGAATACGCTGGAAGATGCAAGGTCATTATGTTGTACAGAGAAGCAGAAAAATCCAGATCTGAGTAAAAATAAAAGTGATGGGCGAGAATGCTGCTGGGAAGGATGCAGAGTGTGTAAGTTATTCAGGCAGATTTCAGCTACAGATCTAACACAAAAAAAAAGAAAAAAGTGCTGCAGTGGAATTATAACTGTGCCAATGCAGAGAGATAGGACAAAAGAGCAATGCATTATGGTGACACTCTTCAAACAGCATATATCATGAGAGAAGTAATAAATACAATGACCCAGATTTACTAAGGGAACTCATCATATTCACTATCAAATTGAATTTCCACTTACCTTAGTGAATGTGGTGAAACAGTGAAAATTCCTTTTGCAAAGAATGTTCTTTGCAAAAAAAAAAACAAACAAACAAAAAAAACACCATACACAACAGGATATTTGTTCATGCATTTTATGATTTACGTAAACACATCTATTCTGCATTCATTAACTGTGGCTGCTTTCACATTGGTGCCAGTGCTTACCACCCTCTGAAAAGCAATCCATAATATAGCAACGATTGGCATGTGTTCAGGAGGCAATTTTGCCACCTCTTAAGAATCTGCTTTTATTCCAACACCAAAAGGGTATTCTGTAGTAGAATAAAAAACGTACCGCAACTGCTAGCCAATTATTTGGCTCTTAGTTGCGGTGCGCTCCCAGTGATCTCATTGAGTGTGTTGATAGGCTGTGTACCTATTAAATTCTGCAGTTAAAAATGCAGCGGTCATGAAGCCAAGCAGCGTGTCTGGGTCATGTGCACAGCCCTGTCAGTCTGTAATGTTAGTCTTTAAGTGGACAGCTAGGTAAAGGGCTGTAAGACAGCAGCTCAGCCACCTATGTTTACTTCCTCTTGGCTGCCTGTGTGACAGAGACCCAAGTGAAATTTCACATTTCAAAGAAAAAATTGTGCTTGGAGAATCAGATATAGCTTTGCTTGGTTTTAATCATCCAATCATGTGCAAACAATCCTACTTTTAATTTGCATATTAGGAAGGGATTATGCTCTCCTTTAATAAATCCACCCATAATATATGAATACAAACAAATAAACGCAAATGCATCTGATTACTGAGAGTGAACTATCTACTCCAACCGATTGCTGAGAGTCTGCATATTACTGTTGGCGCTATATACAACCTGTATAATAATAATAATAATAATAATAATAATAATAATAATAATAATATTAGTGGACTAGACTTGAGGATAGGTGTGAAGAGTGCTTACATATTTTCCTATAGACTCCAGCACTCACACATGTGCACTGCATTACCCTTCCCTAATCTATTCAAAATTACTTTTATATTCATCCTTTCAATGTCTTTGCTGATATACAAATAAATATGGCTTTAATGAAAATGCTAATGCTAAAAACAATGATACATAAAGCACAGGCGCCTACAGCAACCAGTCCAAACTCATTTCTACAACTGATCTTACTCTCACTTTTATTACTGCTCTCTCCTTGGCTGACTAAGCCTAATAATCTTCATGTTCTAATGAACTGTTCTGATTAGCCTGCAATTCTATACACTTCCTTGTCTAATGGACTTTCTATTTTCTACTGTAACTACAGATATCAATACTCATTCAAACTTTAAAATATACAATTGATCAGGCAGGGATTTCATGCCCAAAATTTGCACAAAATACAACGTCTTTTTTTTTGCAGCTAAATATGTCAGGAAATGTTTTATGGTCCTTTTCCTGAAGATATAATAATTATAAATAAAAACTCAAGCGCTTACTATAGTGAATACAAACATATAAATAAATACGTTTGATAAGTGAAATACAAATGCTGTAGCCGCTAGTGCACACAACCCATGTCTCAGTGGGCTAAATGATAAAATAATATAAGTGAAAAAATGCTGCGCTACATATACAAAAATACAAAAGTCCTACAGAATAACTAAAAACCAAAAACACAGACCAGTGAAAAAAACAGAAAAAAAAGAGATGCGACTCAAATGAATAATTAGAAAATTGCTGAATAATTATTAAACAAAGTCCAATCAATTAAATGTTCTTCTGTGAACCTCCCTTGAGATAATGACCACCGTGTGCAACTGTCACAGAACTCCAGTGCAAAACATCCTCCACCAAAAATCTGCTCACCTCCAGCAGTGTGACCTCACATTTTACAATGTTTTGGTCTAACTGCACTTCTTTTGGTCCCAAATATACGGACTCTGTAGATCAACTTGCTGAATAATGGCTCCCAGGATGCCCCCTCCAGATAACCGCCTAAATTCCGTATTCCGTAATCTTTTTTGGTAAAAACTTGAAAACAGAGTTTTTATTTCTCTGTACTTCTCAGCTCGTGCCTCGCACCCCAACCAATGCAGACACGTGGGCCGGACGGGAAGTGGTTAATAATTATTCAACAATTTTCTAATTATTATTCGTTTGAGTCACAATCTCTGTTTTTTTATTTTTCTGTTTATTTCACTGGTTTGTGTTTTTGGTTTTTAGTTATTCTATAGGAATTTTGTATATTTACACAGCATTTTTTCACTTATATTATTTCATGAAGATATAATGTTGTAAATTTGATGATTAAGCCCAAATACAGGCAAACGGTTAGCGCCTCTAAGGATTTTATTATAGCCTGTGTTGATATTTCCCTCTGCTCAGGACAGGAAGTCATGGGAGGCGTCTCCTATAAGGACTCCATCAACTTCTGAATCCCCCCTCCAAATTCTTACCAATTCTGGTGAGGTCGTCAGAAGGACAAGGAGGACCCATTTAAGATTTATTTTTCTTTTCATTGTGTTGCTGGTCTCAAGTAACATGCGCTGCAGTAGTGCACCAAAACCCAAATGCATTGCAATTTTCTGGTTAGGTATGTTGGGGTGGCATTAAAAATGATTGATACTGCAACTTGCCATATGTTGCACACAAATGTGAGCAGAGCCAAAGTGAGGTCAAATCTCTCCAATTGGGTCACAGACATTATAGATATAAAATCTAGAAACGTTAACTATCGCTATAATCTGTCTAGAAAAAAAGAGATGAGGCCCTCAGCAAATATTTATTTGACCAAATTTGGGCTGCTGTGTCATTTGGGTTTAACAATCCTGGTACACAGTACTAGTAGAAGCTGAAGATAATTAGTAGTGTAATAAAAGAGCAATGACACAGAGTTCAGAAATGATAAATGCACAGTGCCTACTGACAAGCACAGCTGGGCATCTATCACATTAGGATTCCAAATGTATCCAGTGTTACAACTCACTTGTTCTGAATAACAGACTCACATAACACTGTAATTTTTAAAACATGAGAAGTACAAATAGCATTTAAATGTCCCGTTTTTAAATTGAGACCCAGAACTAAAAAAAAGGCACTTGATCATAGGAACACCAATAAACCTCTAGTTAGGCCTGTTAAAAGTATAACTTTAGGCAAACATCTTTTTTGATACATTTAGATATACTGGTACTGGTTAAAGGGATTCATTCTCTCCAATTGTCCTGATCATCAGTGTCACCAGGAATGAAAATGTGGGAAAGTTAAAAAGTTTGAGTTGCTACTAGAACAGGTATAGGGGGGAATCTTCCATAAGGGACACTTGTTTAACCGTCCAGGGGGGGATTTACCTAGCATTGGAAAGATATCCTCTCCTTTCCTGTTGCATTTACTAGACAGTAAGTTAAAAGTAATCCCTATAATGAGAAATGGAAAGAAACATCTGTTTTAACCCTGTCCTGCCCTACTCTATCCAAAATGAAAAAGGAAAGTTATGGTTATATATATTTAAGCTATAGGTGGCATTGCCTGTGGGATACTTATTCTTGGGCACAACACTGCTTCTTGCTACCACTGCTTTTGAAGAGCAAAAATAAAATGTTTTACCAGAGTACAGACAAGCTGCAGAGGGTGGATGCCCTCTCCTCTTACTAATGTTCTCCAGGACTCTGTAGGGCTATATAGTAAAACTTTTCATTTGTTTTGCTAAGCTGAACATGGTGATCACTTGCCCGTGGCACTTCACTTCCACTGCAATAGCCAAAGATCCATTATCTCCTGCGCTCAAAGACTCAGATTAAACAGGTGTTAGTGACAAGCAGCGTGTTGTGTATTCATCCGCTGGTGATCAGAGGTTGTGCAGCTCTATCATGAAGCTGGGGAAGCTTGATAAAACTGTAGAAGATGATGAAAGAAAGAGCGCAAAAACCTTGCGCATTACCTCAATAAATAGTGACTAATTTTATTATTAAGGAAATATACTCACAAAGTAATGGTATAACAGGCATAAGTAACCATAATCCAAACAGGGTTACAGGTAAATTGAAAAGGGGGGGGGGGGGATGAAGGCTAACACATTTCGAAGGGTGCTCCCTTCTTCATCAGAGCTGGGTTGAGCAGATAGAGACTTCAGTATGGCAGAGTTCCCATGGCAAGGAGATATTCAGCCACTGAGTGTCAGTATTACAGCAGTTCAGCCTGTTAAGTCTCTATCTGCTCAACCCAGCTCTGATGAAGAAGGGTGCACCCTTCGAAATGTGTTATACTTCATTCCCCCCCCCCCTTTTCGATTTACCTGTAACCCTGTTTGGATTATGGTTACTTATGCCTGTTATACCATCACTTTGTGAGTATATTTCCTTAATAATAAAATTAGTCACTATTTATTGAGGTAATGCACAAGGTTTGTGCACTCTTTCTTTCATCTTCTTCCACTGCAATAGCCAACCAGACACATTCAGGCTAACAAATAAGACGATGACTGCACTGCATTTTTACTGAAGAGGCGATTAGAAAAGGCAAATCATCCATTCTGCAAAGCAAGAGGTTCATATTCTGGCCAAGAAGATTTTATTGCTGAATAGTCATGTAAATTCCACTCTTGTAGCATGGCATATCAGATAACATTCTCTATTACAGCACGGCACACCTAATAAGATTCTCTTTAGGAGTAAGATGCGTCCAATAAGGTCTCATTCTATAGTATGGCAAATCTGGTAATATCTTCTCATGTAGCGCACCAAAAACTCTCCTGTAGTGTGGCACATCTGCTAAAATATCATACCATTAGCACCTGTTTACAAGTTCTCTCTTACAGTACAGCTCACCTAGTATTAACACTCATTTAGTGTGACACATCCGGTAACATCCCTTTTGTATCTAGGCACATTTGCCATCATTCTTCTAGTTTAGAAAATCTGGTAACATTGCTCTTGACATGCAGCACAGTATGTGACATACAGTACCGTGTAAAGGTTTTCATTTGCATGCATAATGGAGTCACTTAGCCTTGTTTCCACGTACTAAGAACATGGGCACTAGATTTCAGAAAAATGGCAGCAGGTGCTCTGGACTGATTAATTAAATTTGAAATATTTGGTTGTAGCAGGAAGCAGTTTGTTCACGGAAGGGCTGGAGAATGGTGCAATAATGAGTGTCTGCAGGCAGGTGAATCATGGTGGAGGTTCCTTGCAATTTTGGGGCTGCAGATTTAGTCAAAGTCACTGGTGTCCTCAATGCTGAGAAATACAGGCAGATACTTATCTATCATGCCATAGCATCAGGGAGGCCAGCAATTGGCCCAAAATATATTCTGCAGCAAGACAATGACTCTAAACAAACAGCCAATTTCATTAAAGTGGAGCTCCACCCAAAAGGAGATGTTCCACTTTAACGACTCGTCCCCTGTTCCCCATTAGGGATTGGCCCCTTGGGGGAGTGGGTACCTGATTTTGACAGGTACCCGCTCCCACTTCTGCTCTGACCACCTAGGCGATCAGAAGCGGAAGTTTTTCTCCCCCTGCAGTCTTCTGGGACACGCGACAGGTCCCAGAAAACTGAGGAACCATTCACCATGTCCAATGCTACACATGTATGTGTAGTGGGTACCCAGAGACTAAAGTTCTGCTTTAGGAACTATCTTCAACACACAGAAGAACAAGGAGTCCTGGATGGTTTGGTCTCCAAAGAGCCCTGATCTCAACATCATCAAGTCTGTCTGGGATTACATAAAGAAACAGAAGGATTTGAGGCAGCCTACATCCACAGAAGATATGTGGTTAGTTCTCCAAGAAGTTTGATACAACCTACCTGCAGAGTTCCTTAAAAAAACTGTGTGCACGTGTACCTAGAAAAATTGAAGAACTGATGCCATTTAAGGCAAGGGGTGGTCACTCCAAATATTGATTTGATTTGGATTTCTCTTTTGTTCATTTACTTTCCATTTTGTACATTGATAACAAATTATTAACACTTCCATTTGTGAAAACTTGTTTATTTTACAGCATTTTTTCACACCTGCCTAAACCGTTTGCACAGTACTGTACGCTCATGACACATCTGGATCAAGTTCTTTCTTTTAGTGTGGCACACTCTATGCCAGCCCCTCTTGCAGTGGCAACACACATCTGGTAACACTACTCTCATACTGTGGCATATTTAGCAACAAGCTCTCTTGCAATTTGGTAAACCACTTCCCTTTTGTGTGGTGTATCTGGTACTATCACATCCTTGAAAATGTGTCTCCTCAGCTAACAAGAGGATTGTTGCAACATGGTACATTTGATTCTTGTAGCTTAACACTAATTGCATATAAAGTAGGCTTTTTTTAGCTGAGCACTTTTTGCCTATTTCAGTACAAATGAGTTGATGTAGCAAGAGACCTTGTACATGGGAAGGACCAAGGTGTCAGAGGGTACAACATCCTAAGCTATAAACCCATCCTTGGACAAGGCTGATCACACTTCTGGTCAAGAAAACTCTATTATTGCAGTGTTTGGCCTGCTGCATATTGTCAGGTGTGTGTAGTCACCCTTAAAACAAACCCAATTTCTTTTATTTCTGCCTAGCTTAACAATCCACTCAATACTATTCAGTCAGTGTTATCGAAGGCAAGCCTTGTAGCATGCATTAGGTAATACTCTCAATCACAAAGTAATGAAAAAACACTGATATAATTAAAGCTGAACAACAAATGTCATATTTAGTCTTGAAGAAAAAAGTAAAAAATAAATAAATATAAAATTATATATATTTATATATATACAAAAATAAATAAAGCTTACTTCGTGTTTGTTTCTTGATTTCTTTAGCAGGGTCCAACCAGTTCTAGAAAAAGGGGCAAAACAATAATTAGTCACAGTTATTGTAACAAACAAACATTACAGAACAAACTCCCCGCTCTTAAATTCTAATAATTTAATGATAGGGTGATTTCTGATATCCACAGAATCCAATCAATACAAGATGTGCTGTTACACTAAAGTAACAGACGCATATCTGTGGTACTCTGGAATGATTCCAAGACCTGAAACTAGGTAAGCTGTCTGTCATATGTTAAAAAAATGATCAGTCAAAAAAAAGTGCCATTAGGGTCCATTCATAACAGCCGTTGTGTTATAATGCAGAGGCTGGCGTGTGCTGTGGATGCTCCAATCATGGGACATCGCATTGTTAACTCTTTTTTTTCAATAACTTAATTGAAATGTCACAGAAGTTCTATCAGCCAGCGTACATTGACTGCGCTGCACTGGAAGGAAAAAAAAAGGGAGTACTGCACGCAGTACTTTTTTTTTTCAGCGCACACCACTGCAGCAGTGGAGTGAACCAGCCACACCAGAGACAAGGCAGTTTGCCTTGTCTTGTGGTGGGACTGCACTAAAATAGCTGCCCAACACAGTCCCACAACACCTGCTGTAAATCAGCTATTAAATGGTAATAATATTTCTCAGTGGGTTGAAACAAAGTGATAACACCACTTCAGACTGTTGGTATCTTCTTCTCATATTTAAAATTCGGTGCCTATTCTGCTATTGAAATCCCCAAGAGGGAACATCACTCTCCTACTCTAACATTCTGAAACTTTTAAAACAGTAAATCACAGTGCAGTTTTACTTGGTATATGTTCAGTGATACTAAATGCTCGTTTTTTTTTCTAATAAACAAACATGTTATACTCACCTGCTGTTAAATGGTTTTGCACAGAGCAGCAACAATCCTCCCCTTCTTAGGTCCCCCGCTGGCGCTCTTGGTTCCTCCCCCCTGAGCAGTATCCCCATAGCTAGTCACTTGCTATGGGGGCACTGGTGTGTGCTTGCTCCAGAGCCCTGGCCTCTGGATCCCTAAGACACAGCAGAGCGTGGCTTGGCCTCGCCCATGCTCCCTCTTCACTGGCTGTGATGGACGGCATTGAGAGCCAATGAATCCTTTTGCTGTGTCTCAGCAAATGAGGAGGGAGATACCTGGGAGAGCCGGGGCTCCCATGCACATCACTGGACTGAGATCAGTCTCATGTAAGAAATAGGGAGGGTTGAGTGAGCTGCTGCACATTGAAGGTTTTTTAACTTCATTCATAGAATGCATGAAGGTAAACAAAACCCTTCAAGCTTTAGAACCACAGTCAGAATTCTTACGTCCTGATAAAGGGGGAGTGTTTTTGGCCCCCAAAATGAGCTGGATCAATTCTGCTATGAATCAATCTTTTCATTAAATTACCTTGGACTTGTGGATGTTTGTCTGGCACTTTCATTGGATTGTATTTGTTTGGATTCTCAACTCTAGGTCTTCTCCCTTTTTTCCTGAAGGTGGTCCCTGTTTTGTGCAGTGCTGACAATCTGGAACCGCTTTGCTCAGAGACAATTTCACTGACCCTTAGAAAATCCATTTGTTCTTGTGTTGGTTTTAAAACAAAGTGATTACAACAGGTCTGAATGACAAATGGATTTTTATAGTTCTATGAAGTTAGCCTGCCGTTTTTATACAGCAAACTGAATGGAACTACATTTGGCATAAACGAGTGCTTAGTTTTTACCATGTTGATCTACAGAATTAGTTCAAGAAGAATCTTTGAACAGGAAGGCTAGAAGAGGATTCTAGAAGAAATCCTCCAGCAAAATATACAAATTCTTCATGATGAGATGCCCTTTAAATATATATTTGCATAACAAAAGATTTAGCTCGACAGGAAGCCATCTAAATTCATTTTGCTTGTTTTCCACAGAATCATTGTAGCAGAAGGCAGTAAATGTCTCAGTAACAAGATAACCATACCGAAAGTGAAAACCTCTAAAGAATGTTTTGTCCTTCTAAAATGAGTTTGTCAAAAGAAAATTCCAATTTATTGGTTCATACATATGTAAATGCAATTAGTAACAAGGTGTTCTCACTATGTGAATGAATACCAAATATCATCTTGAACGTTTGAGTACCTTGCAGAGACGGAGCAACAAAGGCCAGCTTATAATTATTTCACAATTATGTATGCACCTGCTAGCTGTTACAGCTCGCCTTAGGCTCTGCTCTTTTCTCATGGCTTACAGAATATGAAAGGTACATGTCCAGAGTACAGATTGAGGGCACTTTCTCAAATCGGCAGAAGCTAAAAATTCTAAACTAATTAAATTGGATATTTCAATCTCAGAAATCTGAAAATACATCAACATTTAATGGAGCCGGAAACATGTAAAGCCAGGTTGCACCAACCGATTTTAGGCTCAAGCATAAGGTGATCCCATTTTTATCAGATAAAACAATACTTTTTATGGCCTAAAAAAGGGTGACTGATATTTGGCACTCCCGTGTAACTTCTGGAATAGGGATGGGCAAATAATTTGTACAGTGACTACATACAGTATGCAGAAGCAGTATGACTAATAATAATTCAACTAAATTATTTCTTTTGCACTTTGGACACAAATCACAGTAAAAAAGGTAAATGTGCTGCATTTTAGAATGCCAATTTGCTAAGGCAGGCCATAGACAAGTCGAATGAGAAAAAAAATTGTTTATTTTTTCATACGATTGAACTATCATTGTTTCAAAATTTGCCCTCTGCAGAAGAGATGTATTTTGACCTCATCCATCCCCCTACTGTACACTCCCTCTGTACTTTCCTCTTGTCTATTTAAATCAAAGCGAATGAACAAATACATTTTTTTTTAGTATACTCCACTTGCAGACACTATGGCTAGGGATGCACTGATACCGATTTTTGATCGGCAAGTATGAGTGCCGATAAGTACTTGCTGGTACCGAGTACCAACACTTTGTGGTATGATTTGCATCCATACAAAATATATAGACACAAACTGCCCTGCAAAGAATAGCATGCGATTTGAACAGGAATGCTATTTCTGTCCAAATCGCATGCTGTTTCTCCACAGCTTCTTATAGCCTGAGTTCACACAGGAGTGGTATGGGAAACCTCCCTGCACCAATCCCATGCTGAGCGGAGAGTGGATTTTGTATTTACGCGACTCGCACTGCAAAATATCGGTTTCCAGTACAGGGACCTTTTTCCTGAGTACAAGTACTCCTGAAAATACTCAGTATCAGCACCATTATTAATATCAGTGCATCCCTATCTATGGCATTTTATGTACTAGCCTTATGTTAGCAAACAATATTTCCTGGTGCTGGGAGTGCATTAAAACATAAGGCATCAAACCATTTTCAATCAAGGAAACATTTTCTGTATTCCCCTCTACCTGCAGACACAGAGGGGGAGATTTACTAAAACTGGAACACTCAGAATCCGGCTACCATGCACAGCTGCACCAATCAGCTTCTAACTTCAGCTTGTTCAATAAAGCTTTGACAATACAACCTGGAAGCGGATTGGTCTCTATACAGAGGTGCACCAGATTTTGCACACTCCAGTTTTAGTAAATCTCCTTCATAGCTCGTTCTTGTTCCCTGCTATTCATACATATTTAATGTTACGAATGAAAGAACTTTGACAGTGAACGTTCTTTTCCTTCTGGTTCATACTTTCCTAGCTTATGAGCATGTCATTTTTATTTTATTTTTTTCATACAATTCCTCCACCAACAATTAGAAATTTGTTTTTTTGGTTTTTTTTTTTTAAACTCCAACATGTTGGATCAGGCACTTTTGGTTGCAGAATAAAAATGGTGTGTGCTGCAGGCACACTAATGATGCAAAAACTGACCTATTGACAATAATTTTGGTTTGGTTTCCTACGCATCTATAGCCTGCCTAAGTGAGGTCTAATTATTGGCCAATCTAACCAATAACAGTCCTATGCATAAACCAAGTCTACCCAAAATTATTATTTGCATTATGCTTACTTGCAATCTAAATCATATCCTGGATTCTTATTCCTGAAGTGGGTTCCAGTGATGAGAATTAGGAAACCTTAGTTTCTTTATCTCACCAAGTGTTACAGTTGTTACAAAGCCAAATTATCATTTTTTGCTCCACTAATGAATTTCCCTTAATGGAGAATAAACCTATAATGGAAGACTCCAGCTGCCAGAGTAACCGCTTCATAAATTGTGAAAAGGGGCATAGAGACTACATTTTACTAGTACAGTTATCAATAGTTATTAGAGACTAAAGGGTAATATAAACCACCAGTACCCAAAGGCAGATATAATATCAACTTTGAGCATCTATGCCTTGATTTGCTACCAAACGACCCATGTGTTTCACAAGTTTTTAAGCAGACTTAGAAACCTGCATTGTGCAACATGTTGGTAGACAACATCTCATCCTTCACATAGGCAGATACTGCAGAATGATCCTGTGATGTGTGTGTGTCTGTTCCATTGTGGAGCTCCTCAGGTGGTCTTTCTAGATGTCATGAAAATTGAGTTACTCTTGTTCCTCACACTACAGCAGAAATTGCCCAAACTTCTTGCACAGTAGATGGGCATTACTGATAAACTCGCTATTACTGCTGAGACTGCTAGCACAGTATAAAATGAGCAGGCAGGTTGACAGTTTAAATTCCCACCAACAGCAACACCAAACTTGCAGGCTGTGTCTCGGCTGGGTAATGAAGTCCAGCTGACAAGAGAAAAGATCATATCATACTTCCAGCAGGGTAAGTCTTTTCCCAACATAAACAGCTGACTGGCTGCAAATGTCAGGGCAATGAGACGGGTGCCCTCATTTTCAGGATAACTCTAGGTACAATTACAGGTAAAGTAAGTTTTTATAGCTATGTCATATCAGTTAAATAGAGGAAAGGTGCAGGAAATATGGAGGAATTAGCACTTGGAATAAGAATTGTATATGAAATATTGAAAAATGATGGTGCTGCCATTCAAGAACAAACTAAGACTTAAAGCAGAAATCCATGAATAATGTGACATACCAGCAGGGGAGGACTGAAAACTCATGGGGCCCCCGGGCAATAAGGGATCATGGGGCCCCTGTGTCCTTGCCCAAACTCAAAAAAGCCTATGAAAAAGGTACCAGGGGCATCTGATGGGGCCCCCTACTGACCCCGGGCAGTGCCCGAGTTTCCAAATGGTCAGTCCACCCCTGCATACCAGACTTACTGTGGACCAGCCTGGTAAAGACTGATCCTGCACATGCAATAACTGTATGGTCACTGAGGATGCTGCAATCCACTGTAGTAGCATTCACTACATACAGTAAGCAGTGTCCTTTTGCAGAGAGGTAGGAGTGACTTCCCTCTGCTTCCAGAAACAGAATCAGGTGCTACTGTCCCCCCACTACTCAGGAACATTCAGACTCTGATTGGCAGAAGTGGAGAAGATGGACAATTGACATCAGATGACATCACAATCTCTATCTCAAAGAGACCACCTAGTATTCACTGACAAAAAATACAACATGGTTCCTAAGTGGCAGAGGGACAGAGCACCTGACTCTCATAAGTTTTTGGCAGCAGAAGAGAGTCACTTCTACCTCTCCAGGAAATGACAACTTACTGTATATAGCAAATGTTACTACAGTGGATTGTGGCATCACCAGCGGCCATACAGTTACTGCATGTGTAGGATGAGTTTTTACCAGGCTGGCCCACAGTAAGTCTGTTAGGTCACATTATTCTCAGAGTTCCCTATTTTTCTTTTCTAGTGCAAGTCAAAAATGAAAGCTGGAATCATTGGTTGCTATGAATATCAATTCAGGTTTTTTTGGTTGGTGGTTTTTAAGCAGATGTCTTAGAGATCGACCCAAGAACTGTGTTCACCTCATTTGATGATACAAAGATTGTGCAATTTTTTTTGTCTAGTTGCTTCTGAATATAAAATGCCCCTAAGTATGCCCAACATTAGGCTTCAGACATGGTGACAGAACACTTTCAAAGCAGAACTATCAATAATTATTTTATTTTAGTTTTGGACAGAGTAGGAAAGGTTACAAATTATATCATCTTCCTATGCAAAGAAACAAACAGCAGGGCTGTGTAAAATAAAAACATTTTAATATGTAGCACACTGAGCCCTGGGAAACTTGTAGCCAACTCAGTGGCCGATATGGATAGTGCACAACAACCAGAAGCAGTCTAGATCAGTGGTCTCCAAACTGAGGCCCGAGAGACGGATTTGGCTCTTTGCTTGCTTTTATCCAGACCTCGGGGCACTAATTCATCCACTGATACCAACAATGGGGCATAATTCCCTACACGGACACCAATGAAGGGGCACCCAATGACACCAACAATGGGGCACAATGACACCAATGGTGGGACAGAATTCCTCCTGACACTACTGATGGGGCGCCATTCCTCTCACTGACATCAGGACCTTTTCTACTCCCAATGGCCAGTCCAACCCTCCTAAAGTCTGAAGGACAGTAAACTGGCCCTTTGTTTAGAAAATTTGGATACCTCTGATCTAGATGAACATCTTATCAGCTGCAAGGCACAGGCAAGGACATGCTGAAAGATGGAAGACTGGCGGCATCTGCAGTCCTCAATCACACCATTGGCAGAAGGAGCAGTGATAGACAAGTGGAAGCCGGCCTCTACATGTTTCTGAGGCCCTGCCTCCTTTTTCAAGCTGCCTTAAAAGTTTCCCAGATGTATGTGTGCTACATAAATAAAGTGTTGTTTTTATTCTACACTAATCTGGCACCCTGTTTTGCAGGCCATAGGGTCGTGAAAAACAGCCAACAAGCTGGCCTCACTAGCGGTGTGAATATCGGCCGATTTTTTTGTGCGGATGAAAATTCGGCCGATATTCACACCGTTAGTGGGGCCAGCTTGTTGGCTGTTTTTCACGGATCTTCTCATTTATTTTTATCGGTCATGCTGAAAAATCCACATATTGGTGGCAGCATCGGCAACGGGGCCGTCCGATTTTTCGTTTATCGGCCGACAATTTGGACGATAAACAGCCCGTCTATGGCCTGCCTTTGTTTCCTTTGCATGTCCATGAGGGATCCTTACCAGGTCTACCTGCCTGGATCTGCCGGATTGTGTGCATTCATTTATTCATTCAGTTTCCCATTTACCATGGACTTTATAGACTGTTCCCTTTCCACTGTGCCTTAGAGCGCTGGTTGTTCTTGTATGTTATACAAGTTTTATATTTATCATCTTTCTATTGCTGTGACGGTTGAGATTTTAGCTTCCTGTGCTAGGTGGTATCAGTATATGGGATAAAAAGCTGTGGTAAACCTCCATGGTGGGAGACAGACAGAATAAAAATAGATTCTAACACTTGCTCATTTTAATAAAGTTTTTATTTACAGTCTGTGTTAATTTTCCCACATATTCCAGTAACCAGGAAAGTTTTTGATTGGTGTAGAGAGCTACAGTGTAGCATATGACGGTAGTACACCAAATCAATCAACAGATCTATATACAGTGTATGTGTGTATATATTTGTGTGGGTTCCCGCACACATACACTTATTGCTTGCTTATTCAGGCTTGACTTCCTGCTCAGCAGTGCTGCAAAAAGATTGCACATTGCAATTTCACTCTTTCAGTGAACGTCTGACAGTCTGCTTCAATGGGTAGAAAGTGTAGACTATGATTACTTATCCAATCTTACAGTATTTTAACAGAGTTGTTGATTGTACTACCTAATAAAAACAGAAAGCAACTAGAAATGTGTATAAAATACAATGATCAAAACATGAGGCATCAACATATGAGAGTGTAAAAATGACTTTCTGGTCAATATTACAGTAAAAACTCGAAATATCTACTCACTATACATGAGTTACAGACCCCTTTAATAATAACTGCCATCACAATGTGATCCACTATATTTAAAAGTTATGTGAACTTTCAACAATAATGGTGAAAAGACTAGCAGACTAGTTTCCATAATGATCCTAATGATATCTAATATGCAAGAGTAATTGCACCTGATAATTATACCTAATAATATACTCACATAAAAAGTGTAATTAGTGTATTCAGTATAACAGGAAATAGCCGGAATACACAATATAAATTGTGTAACTATTATACTTCTTACATGGCTGTTTTATTGGTTATATTATCATTCCAAATTCCTTTCACCCTGGGTTAGCTTACAGATGCATTTACCCTGTCATTTTGTTAAGTAGGGAAAAAGGTACAGGGTCTAGAAGGATTTATTCAGAGGGAGGGTAGGTGGTGTTTCCATTCCAACTTCCAGGCTACTGCTACACCTACACTTTGCTAAAAGTTGGACTCCAAAAAAAATAAAAAGTAATTAATTTTGCTTGATCCAGATAAGTTAATCTCTAATGTTTTAAAACTAGGTCTGGATGGTGGACAAGTGCTATTTTTATTCATGCCATATATATTACTGTCAGCCATGAGCTACCAGTCGACACTTACAGCTAGTGTACAGTGCAGTGGGCAAGTCACGTGCTCTCCGCTGATCCATTCACTGAAAGCCTTGTATTTTTTTCACTGTATACAAGTCATTCTGGGAAATTCTGTAATTTACTTGCCCTTCCTGTCCCCTTGTCTATTAAAGTAGGCCCATTATTAGTGAACTATAAATGCTGCCATTGCTGACCCTCTTCAGGTGATGCAGACTGAGATGTTAACGTGAAGCAATGAGTAATAAGGGCTTAAATTATCTTTCCTGGGAAAAATGCTGCACCTGCAATGCTGCCAAACAACCAAAAAGCCTTTGTTTCAATCACATGAACTCTGCTAATGGGGAGTAAGACCATAACTACTGCCCTATACCAGTGATCACCAAATATTTAGGGTTCTGGTTAAGTGGGCAGCACGGTACAGAAATACATCTACTTTTTTAAATGATGGCTTCAACTTCTCCAGCTATCTTCAGTGGACTAAAAAACATCTTCCCATGTAATAGAAATAAGAGGAGGAGGTGCTTCTCCACAGATGCACTACGAGTGAGTGTTGTCATGCCAGGACAGAATGCAAAAAAGGGGAAAAAAAAGCTTAAAAAAGGAAACTAGTGCAGCCACCTCAACTAAGGACTGATAAGCTACAAAAAAATAATGACAGAGGGTCAGTATTAAAACCAGCATTTTTAGGAGAACTTTATTTTACCATTTGTTTCACACTTGATAATGAAAACCTTAATGGATTCCCTTGAATCTGTAAAAAGGTTACCTTTTGATTTTCAGAGTCTCTGTATACTAAACCGAAGTAATCTTTTTCCAGCAGGTTTAAATGTTCACACACTTTATCAAAGAGAACTTGACCTTTCGAACGCTTCTGCAAAGAAAAAGAAAATGTTACTTAACATGCTATACCTGAAACAGAAATTAAAATGATTTCTACTTATGTTGCAATCCCCCAAATTAAAAATAAAAAAAATGAAAAATGAAAACATACACAGCTTGCACCCCATTTGGCAACTTCCTATATAGGTATAGGTGATGTTACTGTGCCTCACCACAGGACCCTGGGAAAACTCAGGATGTCAAATATTGGGACAGCATTCGTTCCATCTGACGAATGGTGTCTAATTCACATATTCATTCCATCAATTGAGGGTACTGTGATCACACCAATGACTAGCAATGACAGTACAGATTGCTGTCAGATCATGGAGGTAGTAGTCCTCAATTTGCCTAAAGCATTCTGGTATCCTATTTAAAAGGGTAATTTACAGGCAGTTAGAAAATAATATCTCCCGCAAATGTATTATATAACTGGAGAATCCTTTGTTTATTCACAAAAGGTTGAAGATTTTTTTACCATCTGTATCCAGAACCGTGCATGTGAGCAGCAGCTTTCCCAGGTCTCTTCCTTCTCATTGGCTGAGACACACAGTGGGTGCCACTGGCTCCTACTGCTGTTAATCACAGCCAGTGAGGAGGGAGCGGTGGCCGAGCTCTGCTCTGTGTGCCTTATAGCTGCTTGCTCTGGGGGCACTCAGCAGGGGGGAGGGGGGTTGGGGAGCGGAGAAGAAGAGGAAGATCCAGGTAAGTATCACTTTTAAGAAAAAAATCTGATAATTCTGAAATGGATGGCAGCAACACCTCTCAACACGTCATCCTTTTGCCACTCTATTTGTCCCCACTGCTACAGATTGGAGGCTAGCAAGCACACTGTACACACAGACATCACAAAGATGATGCGTCCATTCTATTCTAAGAAATTTACCTTTAGGTGCACATTTTTATTTAGTTATTTTGGTTTTTTTTTAAGAAATGTTATTTGATCATCATAGAACTGGACTCCAAAATTGGATACTTAGGATACTTCAGGAGTACCCTGAAAAATGTACCTTTTGTGTTAACTTGCTCCAGAAAACAGTAGTGCATTTCCTAGTATGTTGAGATGCCTAGGCATTGCTATGACTACAGACTCATAGCTGTATATATGCAGAGTGAGATCTAAGACACTGCTGCCTCTGACTGCTAGTCTCAGGAGATTTTGAATAAGATTTGTTGACGTTGCCCTTGTGCTGCTCACTCTTCTCTTTGCTGGAGGCTTTGACATGAGAAAGCAAAGCCCTGCCACCACCACAATGGCTGCCTCCATACAAAGACATGGACAAGGAGTGGTAAGCCAGTTACAGAGAAAGATCAGTATCTGAGACCACAGGGAATACTCTCTGCCATCAGCTTGCCACTTTTTTTCTTTTGAGCACAGCCTAAAGAGTTCAGTTTGCTTCTTAAATAAAAAAAGCCTTTTTGTGATAAAAGGTTTCAAGAAGATGAATTAATCTTTACCAGTTTCTGTATACTGCACACACGTAGGAACATATTGCTGACTGTTCTATTACTTTTGATAGCATGGCCGACATTCCACATGCTCGCACACACGTTCATGTATGTACAAATAAATATGTATTGATGCACACACATCCTTATATACCTAGTTTGCCTTCAGACATTATATATTTAACTGACAAAATGTGCAAGAAAACTCTTCAAAACACATAGCATTTATTTGAAATTGTATATCAGGGCTTTTGCAGGAAGGAACGGTGCTCAAAAAAGCAAACTGCTATAGCGGTTGATGGAAGGCTACAAATTTGCCCTGTTATTTCTGAGAGGAAAATATATGTAGGCAATTTTCCTTCACTTAAGGGAACTATGTGTTTCGTACACACCTCTCAGGACTGAACAAACAAAAAGCACAATTCTGCAATCGAAGGCAATCAAGGAGATGTTTCCGGTGCAATTTAACCCTCAAGTAGTAGCTGCAGGTGGGCAAACTAGGAGGTCTACTGAATCAGGTAACAACAGCTGCCTAGAGAGATTATTTTCAGATTACTGCTATAGCTCATACTAAGGAAAATATTTATAAAACTGAAATATACACCAATATATTGTACAGTAATATTTTCTACCCTTCAATACTATGAACGCACGCACATGGCTGACGCAGTCCGATCTCTACAATCCCAATTGCGCTCTCTGAGTCAGAGCTTCACCAGACATCAGCATGCATGCCAGGGCAGTTTTGTCACGTGATCAAGAAAAACTGCCTTCGCCACAGACACAAATGTGTGTGTTTGAGATTCACGAATATGCCAACTTGCAGCCAACCAAAGGTATTCAATCTGTGTGGAGGAGCCTCAACCTTAAAACCACAAATATGGATCTTAATTAAACGTTTAACCTTATACTGCAGAAGCAGACAATGGATGTTTATTTCCATTCAACTATTAACCAGTATAATTGGATTGCTACTGATACGTTTCTAGAAAACCGCGGTAAACCAATCGTCCTCAATGTTCAGCTGTAATCAGTACGGATTATGCACTCATTTACAAAAGCGTTGAAACAAATTTGACCACTTCTTACAATACGGGCTAACAAACCATAACTAAACAACAGAAATCAGTAGCAACTGGTATGTTGAGAATTTATTTAATGTTTTTTTTTCTATTACAGGTAGTTCTATAGCGCTGAAAATGTATGTACATTTACATCAGTCTGTAATTACAGAAAAATGGTGAAGGAGTACTCCTAACCAGAACACAGTGATTTGTATTATGAATCAGTGTAACTGCCATTTCACCAAGAAAAAAAAAACAAAAACATTTGCAGACCTTTTTCCCAATCCAAGAAAACATTGCTTCTCTAGGAGAAACTTTGTCCTGTGGATCAGAGTGTCAGTTCGCCTAAATTTGACTTGGTGTTATAGTGGAGAGTTCAAGTTAATCTGTCAATTTAAAAAAAAAAAAAAAGAAGGCAGTTCATTGCTCCAAAGAGTAGGGCCCTCCTAACCAGGGGCGGACTGATCATTTGGAAACTCGGGCACTGCCCAAGGGCCCAGGGTCAGTAGGAGGCCCCATGAGATGCCCCTGGTACCTTTTTCATAGGCTTTTTTGAGTTTGGGCAAGGACGCAGGGGCCCCATGATCCCCTATTGCCCGGGGGCCCCATGAGTTGTCAGTCCGCCCCTGCTCCTAACCCTCTTGTATTGAGCTGTATTGTTGCTGTATGGTCTCCTGTTATATTGTAAAGCGCTGAGCAAACTGTTGGCGTTATATAAATCCTGTATAATAATAATAATAATAATATTTGCTACAGTAGTTTTTACCCAAATGCTGGCTTGTTCTGATTAGGTCAAGTTCTGATACTTCCATATAGTTTTGAAACCTGCTTGCTTTGCCATTAATCACTATGATGGGCTTCCCACTGGCCAATAAGTGTGAAAGGGGTCAGGCAAATCAATCAATATCAGAAAGTGTTGGAACTTTACCTGATCAGAATTGCTACTGGGACATTGATAGATCAACAAAAGCCATTGCAGGTATGTGCAGACACTTTTAGGTTCCTATGCCTTAAACCTAGCTATAAGTTTAATTATTTCATTTTAATTAAGGGCGCATTCTGATCACTTGCAGTGAGATGTGTAAATCAGCACGCTTGCATTGAGATGTATAAATCAGCATACTCCCTTTGCAAAGACAGGCCAAATAGCATTATTTTAAAATGTTTCTTTTGATACCAATGCAACACTGGAAAAAAATTAATTTTAAATTTTGTACACAGAATGTTGTGATGCTTATGATGCAGTGTAAGATGGGTTCAAATATCTTTAGGTTCCTTTTGTGGGTAAGACAAACAGCATGGAGCATTTTTTTCAGTGCAGCAAATCCACTACTGTGTCTTGCAATGCAGGTTTGTTGAAGGTGCATTGCCATATTGCTGTGGGTTGCTATTCAGAATGATTGTAGCATGAATTAATCTATGTGTTACCATAATGCACCAGAGCAAAGAATGAAAAAAAATTGCACTACTGTACACAAAAATATTCATGCAGTGATGTTAAAAATACATATCAGCATACATGTCTAGTATGTGTTTTCTCCTGCATTGTAGTGTAAACAAGACCTATACCACCTAGTTTGTTTTGTCTCCAAGGAATTCTGGTGTTGAAATCTTTGCGTTCACCAGCCTTGCAAATCTCATGCAGTCACCAAAAGGAAGACCCACTCTGTTGGGAATTTTAATTACAGAGAATGCAGCAGGAGGAAATGGAACATTTCAATGCAAGCAGGAATGACCAACGCTTCAAAGTGGTCAGGAACAGAGCAGTGGAGATCTCATTGTGGTCCAATATGATAAAAGAACCTTTCTGGTCCGTTTGCTTCATTAAGCTATATCAAAAACAGAAATATCATATATATTTTTATAGGCTGGCCCTTTGAGATCTTTCTAACTATACTGACATGTCTCTAACCAGTATTTGGTTACCAAGCTGGCAGTACACCAAGAACATGTTATTCCATCTTTTTAAAGTCACCAAAGCTTATCAGCAACCCATTAGCTAAACCTGAGATATTGATTTTAGAAAAAAATAAGTAAGAATATGTAATATAAAGTGACACTAAACTTTTTTTTTTTTTTCTATTTAGGAATGTATTCTTGACTCAAAAAAGTAACTTCTATTGCTCTCAGTCTGCTCCAAACTCCTTTTTTTTTGTTGCTTTCAGTTAGAGGGTAGCTATGTACATTCTCCATGGTCCTACTCTATGTGGGAACATAGCTATCCTCGCTTGCTTGCTGCCAAGATGGACTATGGGATTTGAGGCGTGCATAGAGCAGTGCAAACAACCACAACCTATGTGGATCGCTTGTTCCAAACAAACTGAAGTGATATAGAAAAGGAGAAGTTCAGAAGCATTACGAGGAGGAAGAAAAACACAATTAGAAATGATTCTATAAAAAATAGATTACACAGCCATTAAGAGTGGACGTGTATAGATTATTTTTGTAGAATAAAGGTATTGCTTCATGTCACTTCAAGGAATAGTTTGTAGTTTGCCAGCTTTCCAATCCTGCTGGTAATTTTGTAGAAGGCACCATTTAACTGTTTTCAGTAATGCAGTTCATGAATATCTGCTGACTTTTACAGAAGAGACAATGATTCTAGAAAGTCTTCCTGTGGGGATTTTAATGCTAGCAAAAATAACCCAAGACTCCTATTGTTATTGAACTGTTGTGTCCTTCATGCAAGGCCATCAGCATCAAATGAACATTATAATTGTAGTAATTATCACTGCAATTTACAAGTACTCTCAAGGTGTACATACTATTTTTTCCCTTCTGAGAAAGGTTTTAACCTGTCCAATGGATTAGTCTTTGAAATGAAAAGGGATCGAAGAATAATATTTTTGGATGAGTAATTGAGTATCTTTATCCCAGCTATATGCAGTTGTGTGGCACAGTTTGTACGTTTTTTCAAATTACATATATATATATGATATTCCTAGTAAAAGATGTCATCCTTGATATACAATCTCTGCAGCTGGCATACATTTTTAACAATCTGCTACTCTTTTTTTTGTCAGAAATCATTTACAAGCATTTTTTTTAACCACTTGCCTACTTATACCCCCCCCCCCCCCCCCCTTCTTGCCGAGGCCAATTTTCAGCTTTCAGCGCTGTTGCACTTTGAATGACAATTGTGCGGTCATGCAACACTGTACACATATGACATTTTTATCATTTTTTCTTCACACAAATAGAGCTTTCTTTTGGTGGTATTTAATCACTACTGGGAGTTTTATTTTTTGCGCTATAAACAAAAAAAAAAGCAAAAAAAAAAAACCAAGTTTTTCTTTGTTTCTATTATACAATTTTGCAAACAGGTAATTTTTCTCCTTCACTGATGTGCATTGATGAGGCAGCACTGATGATGCTGCACTGATAGGCGGCACTGATGGGCACATGTGGGTGGCACTGGTGGGTGACACTGCTGGGCACTGATCATCAGTGCCCTGATGACTGGTGCCGATGCATCCTCTGACAACTGCCAGTTATCGGCAGTACTTTCCTCATGCTGTGACAGCGTGAGGAAATTGCAGCTGATAACCGGCAACTGCATTTACCGGTGATCTGCTGTGTCATTGGACACAACTGATCACGTGGTAAAAAGCCTTTTACAACATCACGTGATCAGCTGTGTCCTATGGACACAGCGATCACAGAGATCACCAGGTGCCCACATTCTGGGAGGACATCATATGACGCCCTCCCAGAACCGGACAACCACGCCGTAGCTGTCATTCGGCTATAGCGCGGTTGGCAAGTAGTTAATAGCCACATTCTTGCTTCAGAGATTTTTCAAACTGTCCTTTGCAGAACACTTCTAGATCATAAATATTAATTATCTTTCTATTTTAAAAAAAATGCTTTTAATAGTATATTTCATTAGTTAAATGTTATAGTCTGCATACACTTCAATGTGGCCGATATCCAGTTCAATAAGACAAGGAAACCACCAGTGACTTCATTTGAGGGTTCTGGTTTTCTATCCATTTCACTTACCTTCTAAATTTGCTCTACTGTACTGATGCTTTGTGTCCTTTTGAGAAAACACTGAAATCGTGTGATGCTCTATTTTTTTTATGCATTACTCTTTTAACACAAACTGAAGAGAAAAATCAACAAAATGTGATTTCACTAGGGGCTTTCAAACAGCTGTGCAAAAGCGAATGAAGCATTGCTTTCTGCAAGAGATATCACACCATATAATTAAATCAGAGCAACAGGATTACAACAGAACTCCAAGCCAAAGCTTTATGGTGAGCATTCATTAGAAAAAGATGATGAAGAAAAAGAAAATCTTCTTTACTAGGGCTGTAAGGTTCAGCAGTCCAAATAATCATGTGCTGTAGCAGCCATGTTGGAGTCGGAGATGTTTAATAAGAGAACCCTTTTCATGTTAGATGCATACTCAGGTAGACAGAGTCAAAGACCTAGGTAATCTGAGGGGGAGCTCAAGTTGGTATTTCTGCTCAACACCCTCATGGATTTGACTTTATGCACAGTGTTCCTTTCAGACGGAGAGCTGCCATTGCATTAAAGGAGTTCAGCTTTTCACCCTGGTTAAAATCAACACATGCTGAGAAGGGAGACAAACTTTTTGGAATTCATAAAGATAGTCATAGATGAGCTTTAGAGCTTCATTGCACCTCCACACCACAAATGTAGGTGCTTGTAACAGATTAATGTACTTCTGCCTTGAAAAAGGGATCCTGCGAGATCCCAAAATGCCAGCCTTCTACTTTATGTCAGGGGTCTCCAAACTTTCTAAACAAGGGGCCAACTTACTGTCCTTCAGACTTTAGAGGAGATAGACTGTAGCCAATGGGAGTAAAAAAGGTCTCAACGTCAGTGGGAAAACACAATGCCCCATCTCTGGTGTCAGTTGGAGGAATTGTGCCCTATCACTGGTGTCATTGGGCCCAATTGTTGGTGTCATTAGGATCAATTTTCCCCTTCATTGTGGTCAGTGGGGGGTGGGGATTATACCCCATTGTTGGTTTCAGTGGATGAAGGTCCAGATAAAAGCAAGCACAGGGCCGTATCTGGCCCTCATGCCTCAGTTTGGAGACCACTGCTTTACATGAATAGAGAGAGCAAAAACTGCAGCAATACACACCTCCAGTCGGGTCCACTGCAGCCCCACACGTGTTGCCAGTGTCTGATATCAGGGCGGGAGCAGCAGCAGATAGGGGTTTCTAATTCTGAAAGAGCCTAGGTAGCTAAAAGAATAAAAACTTTCCTTGCCTTATTTGCTCAACAGGAAGGGGGGGGGCCGTGGCAGACTGGGGAGTATTTCTCCATTTTCGGGAGTGGTGGAGTAATTTGTACCAACACTGTTTCTTATTAGTAAACTAAACTCTCCGGCGGATTGATACAAAAGTGGCCAGGAGTTTAGTTTATTAAGAAACACTGGTGCTACAGATTACTCCGCCACTCCCGAAAATAGTCCCCATTGTGCCGCAGCCCCCCCTTCTCGATGAGCAAATATGGCAAGGAAAGTTGTTAATCGTTTAACTACTCTAAGCACTTGCAGACTTAGGAACCCCTAACTGCTGCTGCCCCCACCGACCTCAGATTTCCAGGATACTGGCTAGGACCCCCGCCCTGATCTTAGATTTCTAGAACACTTGCCGAGATTGAGGCGTGGCGGACATCATGACTGTCCCGGACAATGCGTGACAGTTGGCAGCAGTTGGTAACTATGCTAAATTATCAGTACACCAAGGTATGCTATTGAAGATCCTGATCTTCTTAGGATTGCATAGTGGCACCATCCCCCAATTCACTACAGAACCATATATAAACTGTGGGCAAGCTTGGAAGGAGTGTGACAGATACAATATAACTTCTCTACAGATGCAGTGTACTTATTTGGTACAGGGACATGGAATATGTAGTAGGAGGCGGCCAGCAATGAGGCCAGAGTGTCCACAGAGCAGCTCAGTAATGCTGAGCCTGTAAAATGACAGGCTCAGCATTGGTCACCTCCCTCCCCTGCCTCTGTGCATGTCGCATAGGATGGCACAGCGTTTGAGAAGTTTTGTTGTAAGGTGGGTGGAATCTGATGGGGAAGTCTGAGACTAGTTCCCCATCAGGTCTGTCTGTCTTGTGATTGACAGCAGAAGGCAGTGGATGGATTCCATAGTGGCTTTTGGACTGAATAGTGAATGGAATCTGCCCACTGTCATCAACTGTCAGTCACAACGTAGGTGAACCTGACAGGGAAGTAGCTTCTCAGAGGTAACCTGCTCCGCCCTCTGTCAGTCTGCCGGAGTCATTGATTGCTAGGATGCTGGTGCCTTGCATCCTATCAGCCAATGAAAACCAAAACAATGAAGTTAACACAACACCTTCCCCTCCCAGATAAATCTGGCCTGTCTGTACACCAACTTTGAGTTGGTTTTCATTACCTTCAACTTCAATATCTAGGTTTACATCTGACCACTCATAGACCTACATTGTGGTTCAATCTGGATCTGTCTGAAAAATTGACAGATTCAGACTGAACGCCTGTGGTAAGGGCCCTTAGAGTGACAGCTGATAAGCCTGCATCTTTAAAAACTACCCAGAATGGCAGCTTCTATATCCCAGTATCCTTCTTTGTTTACTTAAAAAGTACTTAAAGTAGAATTCTGCGATAATCCCAACTATTCCCAAATATGCTCCCTCCCCCCTTCTAACACCTATATACATAGAAAGATGTATATACTTACCTATTTTCAGCCTGCTCTAGTCCGGTCATGTGATCCCCGTGCCAGCCTGTGACCAGCTGCAGGGGAGAAGAGAGAGCGCTCCAACAACAGCTAGTAAAGCCTGTTACAATAACATCACCTATAGGCTTCAATGGCCCATCTGTTGGCACTCCCTCTTCTCCGGGGAGCCGGATCACATGACTGAACTGGAGTGGGATGAAAATAAGTAAGGGCATGCTACTTTCTTACAAAATTAGCTAGCATATGTGTTTGAAGATGGAAGGGGACAGTAGCTAGGGTTATCCTGGAATTCTACTTTAAGTCTCTGCCTGTAATGACTAAATACATGAACAGTTATACACAAACAAGTAGAGGACAGATAAAATGTTTTATTCCCTAGATCTGGACCCCTATACAATGAGTTGTAAAATTAAAGTTCAGGGGGGATGGTCCTTACTAATTGTGCCCTGAAATTGGGGTTTACAGGTTTAAAATTCAACTGATATCTTAACAATATGTAAGGAAGTCATTTACATGTATTCACTGTCTTAAATGAAAATAGAAGTCATCATTTTGCTTCTTTTTTTTTTTTAGCATGGAAATCCTACATGACATAACTGTCAACTAAGTATATCCGCTCTTTTAACTTGATTCCCCAGATAATGCCACAGAAACTCTTAACTAGGTCACTACATCACAGAAAGTCTAGCAGAAAATTCACTTTGAGAGATCCATCTTTTAAACTGCAAAATACACTGAAACATCTAAGCAGCATGCAGTATTTCATACAGTAAGATATCACACAGGCACACAGCTCACCCTGGGGTTACAGCAAGGCACGTCCAGACTTTCATTTTAACCACACTGTTTGATATAACAACTCTGCGCACTTCCAGCTGTGTGGACTTACTTCAACGTAACCTGCTATTACCTTTTAACATGGCCTCCAAAAACTAAACCTAATGGAATTCAAACAACTTTGGGAAAAAATGTGTTGCCTCATACCAGTTACTTAGATTCAAACCTCCAATGGAAAATTACTTTTGGATAATGAAAGTTTGAAACTTATTATCATTATTTTTAGACAGTCTTTATCTCTAATATTCTAATAAGGTCTAATGTGTCAAGAGTCAAGGAAGACTGGGCTTAAAGTTAATTACTAATTGAAAGGCTGAGCCTGGTCTTTGAAGTATCTCCTAGATTGTACGTTTTAACGAGCTCTGTTTCCTCTTGTATTGTATTGTAATTGTAATGTCTACCTTCATTTTGTAAAGTGCTGCACAAACTGTTGTCGCTATATAAATCCTGTATTATAATAATAATAATAATAAGGCCCTGCCCACACCTAAGTGTTTGACAGCATGAAGGAAAATAAAAAACACTCAATTACCAAATTCACATGTATTTTAGATTACCCTATTCACATATGAGTGCTCAGGCGTTGGTAGCTGGAGACCTGATGCTCCAAAAGCTACTTGAGCTACTTGAAAAAGAGAACTACCGTTCACAGCAAAGAAATATTTGTTTTTTACTTTATATCCAACACTGGAAAATGAAAGCTGGAAACTGATCACATGCAACAGAAAACACCTCCATTTTTTTCAACTATCCTTGCACCAAGCCGAAAAAAAGAACCTTGGGAAAAATTCAAATTTGTACTCCCAAACCAAACATTGTCACAGCCAGATTCTACCATAACTGCAAAACATAGAAGGTGTGACACTAGTGAAAAATCCTTTTTTATGCACGTGATTATCATCAATATATAGATAACAGCATTTATCATTTTACCTCATTACAGGAAGTTTAGTTTCAAACTGCCTCCTCGAAAGCCTTCTAATTGTCCAGTGAGGCTACTATTACACTGAGGGACTGATAGGGAAGATTGACTTTCTACACAGAAGTGGCAGTTTGAATAGTATTACACCAGGTTTTGGCATCAGTAAACATCTAAAGTGGTTTTCAGGGATATAAAACCTGCTTTTAATATAATGGCTCCATCATAAAGTAAATATTTTCCAGAAGAAGCCCAAGGGCTGCGATTGCAGACCATGTTTTTGAGAATACTAGTTGTCTGGTTATTTATTTTTTTAATTGTTTATATTTTTTTAAGCCACTACCAAGAATGCATATCAGAAAAGTCAGAGGAAAGTCCAAACACTTGATTTGCATACTTGTTCTGGGTCAGCGATTCAAGATATCACAGCAAGGCAGTCAATTCAACCATAGCCTTATTTTAGTCGGATCTCAGAGACATTCATAAGCCTACCAAGGAAAACAAAGTGATAATAAACCCACAACAGTAAAATCAGTCTGTATATGCAGTAAAGCATGCTTGTTATACTCACTGTGGAACCAAAGGGGTTAATTCTTTACATTGTGTAAAAAAGGCTGTTTTATCCTTTCTTCACTGATCCTCCCCTTCTTCCACTGTCCCCTAAATATCTATTGATAGAACATACAATTGGACTCTGCACATGCTCAATTTGGTGTGTATTGCTAGAGAGGTTTTTTTTTTCTTGCATGTGATCAACACGGGCCATTCAGCACTGTTCAGACAGAGGTCGGGGGTCCTGCATCCTCCTAGGGAATAATGAAAACTCCTCCCACAAGCTTTAAACCCTGCTCTGTTGGATACTGATATGAGCCACAAGACTGCTCCAACTGCTGATGAGAAAAGGTATTTATAGTTACTAAAGGAATTGCATTTCCATGTTCTGTTTACTGTGGGAGACCAGACAGACTGAATGCAGGGTCCTGGGTTTAATAACACTTTAAGGCATTTGGTTAAAGTAGAATATCTTCCTAACACTAATCCTGGTGTACCTGTCAGTCAAATTGTTTTCCTACTGAAAACTGACCACACTAGGAAGGGGAGCAGAGTGTGGTCAGCTCTCTAGCAGTGCTGGGAGCTAATCCAATTATCAGAATGGGAAAGGGGGGATATGTAATCATTTATTATTAAAAAAAAAAAGGAAGAAAGATTTTTTTTTAATATGTATGCACAAATGTTTTCTCTTTCATTTCTATTTTAAACTGAAAGGGTTGTTTTACAAGGTGATGGTTTACATATGCTTTAAAGGTTTGTCTAATGTCTGCCTGGACTCTGCTTAAAAATGTACAAATGTATTACGTTCAACTGCAATTATAATTCATCAGCTGGATGGATAAACAGCCCCCCCCCCCCTTCCAATGCACGCTCTATATTTCGTTTTCCCCTTGTTAAGCCATCTTCATGTAGACTTTTGCATAATCTTTGCATGTAACTATAGGTATTGCAGGTGTAGGGCTGGTTAGCCAAAGGAAAGCTGAAGACAAAGAATGAATAATGTGTAAAATGATGAAACGCGGTTGGGAAAGACATTACTAGGAGACGGCAGCCTGACAAGTGGCTTCATTCATTTTACAGAACATTTCACAGCATTACCTGTGACTCTGAGAGCACCTGTTAGGGAGTGAGCAAACACTGATGATAATCATCACACGCAGCTAAAACCAGGTCACTGCAGAACCCCATCCCATTTAGACCGTGCTGCACTTCAGAAACAACCAGTGATTTGATTTGCATCCAAAAGCAGCACTAGGTCAACAATCTTCTTAAAAGGGTTTAACAGGCCCGGTTTATTTATTTATAGATTACTGCTGGCTTTTTTTTTTTTCCTAGTGAGATCAAACATGAAAAGAAAAGCATTAATGTAGTTCCCAATACAGGCGATGGCTGTTATATAATGTCGCTAACATTTGGTGACGGGGATATTGCTCTGCATACACAATACAGCAATTATGATTGCTAAATATAGCAGTCTTATCTGGTCACAACGAGAGACATTGGATACGAACGCGGGATTATTTCCCTTAGCATAGTTCAGCTCATTCGAAGTGAAGTCACTGCCTGCATGCAGATGATGAAAAGAATCAGAACAAAAGACATGTCAAATTTAATTACCCAGTTAGAACGCTAGCTGGGGTTGTTAATGGAACACATTGCACCATTTAATTCTGTAAAAACAATGCAATTGGTAATATTTTGTCACATGCGGATTCCAGGTTTAAGCCCGGCTGCAAAACATTTGTGGGAAGGAGGCATGCAGCACAGAGAAGACAGCAGAAGCCTCAGGAATGAGGTCATGTTCCAATGACTCATCATGGCTGGAATGGCTAATAAGCATCAATTTGATTCAGTAAACTCGAACAGAATGTGTGCGTTCCAGCACAATATGTTTATGAATGACAACGTATCATGATGGGGCACCACAAAATACAAAGTAACCAACATCAGTTAAAAGAAAAATTGCACAATGCGAGCCCACCTGTCATACTGATATAATGGCGTAATACTTTCAGAATCACTGACCTGGAACTAGCATTTAGATTAGGAGTTAGGACTTCAATATGATTTACTAATCTGTATGCTTGTTCCAGGTCAGTGACTCAAAAAGTACTGAAGTCAGAGACACCAGAGCAGCGGCTATATATTGCTATTAAAGGAAGTCCTAACAATAAGCCACTCCTATTTGCTCCCTTTTGGACTGAAAAATATAAAATTAAAAGCATTTAGTTTTATCTGTTGGAGAAGAATAAAAACTGTTCATGTATGTCCTGTGTCAAATTCTTTTGTTATCTTAAAGCTGAAGTCCAGAAACTGAAAAAGGAAAAATATTCCCTTGCAGAGGGGCTGCCTGCACTACAAAGGTTAACTCTTTGTTTCTGCCTGGGGAAAGTGAAAAGCACTTTCACCCATCTGATCCTCTGCTCCCCGGCAAATGGTGCTCCCCACTTTTCCTTACATCCAATGCAGGATTATGAACCCTGCATTCGTTTTCTTGGACCTTAGATCGCCTAAAAGCAGGGGAGAAGAGACAGCACGGAAGCAATGCAGAGTAGCCTGCAGGAGTGGAGGATCAGGTAAGTAAAATTGCTTATCACAGTCCCCTCGACATATAGTAAATGAGTAGTTAAAGTGAAACTCAAGGCAAGACTTTTTTTTTTCCACTTGAGATACAATAAGGGGGGTTGTACTCTTTTTGTTATCTCATGCTTTCCTGCACTGTACAGAAGCTCATTCTTGCAAGATTTGGGGTGGTCAACCTTCCCAGGAAATCACAAGAAAGCGGAGTGGCAGAATGTTTCATCTAGTGATTTAAGAAGGCAGAGGGGGACTAGAAGATAGGAGTAAGGCATTTCTTTATGAAAGCTTAATTATAGGCTAGCAAAACCAGCAACATATTTTAGCAAGTGCTAATCCTATACCCCTTATATGATTTGGTTGTGTTTCAGTCTCCCCATTTCCACATTGCTTCTCACTTCATCATTAGCCTAACTGCACATTTAATGTCCCTTTATATAGCTCGTATGGACCAAGCTGACCCAAACAAACAACTTACTGAACTAACAGGTACGCTTGCTGGGCACGCTGTATTACCTGCTCAGCTACGTACAGTATACAGGACTGTGTTCCGATAGGGGGATGGGAATTGGCTTCTTACACTGGAACAAAATTAAGTTGGGCTGAGTGCTGCTCAGCCATTCACCGGAAGCTTTGCATTTTATTATTGAATACAAGGCTTCCTCTAATTGGCTGATGCAGAGATTGTGATGTCATCTACAATTCTCTTATTGTTCAGTGTATCCCCAGGTCAGGTCTCATGGAAGCGAAGAATCCTCAAGTCCAAACTTATCTGGTGGTGCTGAGTGTAAGATGATAGTTCTGCAAACCCAAGGTTGTGTGTTCAATTCCACAGTGGAATCTTTGGTATTACTACTACAGGTACTTATATAGCGCCGTCAATTTATGCAGCGCTTTACATATATATTGTACATTCACATCAGTCCCTAACCCTCAAGGGGTGTACAATCTAAGGTCCCTAACTCACATTCATACACATACTAGGGCCAATTTAGACAGGATCCAATTAACCTACCAGCATGTCTTTGGAGTGTGGGAGGAAACAGGAGTATCCAGGAGGAAACCCACGCAGGCACAGGGAGAACATGCAAACTCCAGGTGGTGCCATGGTTGGGATTCGAACCAACCACCGTAGTACTGCGAGGCGGAAGTGCCAACCATTTAGCCACTGTGCTGACCACTTGGCTGACCTTTTTTCTCATTTTGCAATGAATACATTCTTTCCCATGTCAGGTCCCACGGAAGCGGAGAATAGCCAAGGCTAAGGCCAGCTGGTGGTGCAGTATGTAAAGACTCTGCAAAAGCCGGGTTGTGAGTTTGCATTTACTGTGTATTACTATTGTTCAGTGTATGCCCAGGTCAGGTCTAATGGAAGCTGAGAATTCTCAAGACCAATCCCAGCTGGTGATGCAGTGTGTAAGGCAATGGTTCTGTAAATGCAAGGTTGTGAGTTCAAATCCTACTGTGAGCTCCATGGAAGTCTTGGCTGACCTTTTTTCTCATTTTGAAATGTATGCATTCTTGCCCCTGTCAGATCTCATGGAAGCTGAGAACCCTCCAAGGCCAAGCCCAGCTGGTGGCACAGCATGTAAAATGATGACAGTGCAAAAGCCAGGTTGTGAGTTTGCATCCACCACGGCATTCTTAGAAGTTTTGGCTATTTCTCATATTTTGCAATGTATGCATGACTGCCTAAAAGATGTCTTAAGCTGCTTGTGGCTCATAAGGCTTCTCAGGTCTCATGGAAGTTAAAAACCAGCTGTTAGTGTGTGCTATGACCAGCATCCTTAATAGCACTGTGATTTTTGGTTGAATTACATATCAGAAATATTGCAGAGGAGGATTGTGCTGTGGGCAATAATGACCAAATGAAGGCAGGCAAAAAGAGGATAGTCCAGTGGGTTAAAGGAGGCAACAGAGCCATGGGGGGGGGGGGGGGGGGTTGGGCTGGTGTACCTGCAGATCAAATGGGGTTGATGCTGTGGGCAAAAATGGTCAGATGCAGGTGTAGTGTTGAGGGCTGTGCCAGCTGTGGGTACGAAAGGTATGAGAAACTGCAGAAGAGGGTTGTGCTGTGGGTATGGATCTATACCCTCAACACCTCCCTCGTTTGGCAAGGTTCTCTGACAGTCTTGCCATCTGTACCACACAGATTTGGCATAGCTCTATGGCCAACCTTACCTCCCTCATCATCTGGCAAGGCTCTGAGACCAGTCTTGCCATCTATACCACCCTGATTTGACAGAGATTTTGCGAGGCTTTGTTTCATCACCAGCCTTTGCTTTATTTGGACACTTTTACCTACCCACTGCTAGCCTTACCCTGAATATCAGTCACACCATTTAAACAACTTTACTTTTAACATCCCCCTCCCATAAGCGACAGCAGTCTTATAGACCATAGCCATATTTGCCATCAGCACCTTTTTTCTCACAACCTAGTGAGTACACTCTCATGGACATATAATAACTTTGCCAGTCCACTGAGGGATCTGTTGGAAGTCCTGGCTGACTGTTTTTCTCATTTTACAATGTATGCATTCTTCCCCAGGACAAGTCTCATGGAAGCAGAGAATCTTCAAGGCCAAGCCCAGCTTGTGACAAAGCTTGTAAAATGATGATTGTACAAAAGCCAGGTTATGAGTTCACATCCACCGTAGGATTCGGTTGCGCTGTGCTAGGACCAGCATCCTTAATAGTTCATCCAGTTTTTTGGGTGGCGCACATATCAAAGTTAGCTGGTGGCGCAGTGTGTAAGAAGATGGCGCTACAAACATGGGGTCATGAGTTCAAATCTGACTGAAAGCCTGAGGCTTAGTGCTCACGATGGGTGTCAGTGTCTGTTCAACATGCAAGTCTGTATGTTTAGGGTGCTGAGGACCTTACCAGATAATAGAAGCATGGCAAATGAGGGAACTGTTGTGGGTAAGGGTAGTCATTGTCAGAGGTCCTGTGGATGAGGAGTTGGTTGTGGAGCATGGAATGGGGCTGTAAGAATAGCCAGCTGTGGGTATGGGTGGCAACAGAGTCATTGCAGGGAAGGGTTGTGCTGTGGGAAGAAATTGCCAAATGAGGGAGGCAAAAAGGGGGTAGTCCAGGGGGTAAAGGAGGCAACAGAGACATGACTAATGTGGGTGGTGCTTGGGTAAGAGTGGGTGGCAACAAAGCCATTGCAGAGGAGGGCTATGCTGTGGGTATGAATGGGCAAAAAGGGTGTGGTTCTGTAGGTTAAGGGAGGTAACAGGCCACTGAGTTGACCTCTGGAAGTATAATGCTGGGTCTTCTAAATTTTGTCACAGTTGTAACTATTATCATGTTAATATTTATGAGACTGGTTTTGAAGTTATCAGGCCTTTTTAACAAGGTACACTAAACTGCAGGATAATTACACACCTATGCCACTCAAAGTGAACCTGTAACCAGAATCATTCTATATTTTAATGTACAGTTAACCCTAACTTAGGTGCTCCTCATTTATCCCCATGCATTACGCTCTGTGAATGGGTTGTGAAGCAGTTGAATGACAGGATCTCCCCTGCTCATTCTCAGAACATGATGCATTGTGGGAAATTAGAAAGAGTTCCTTCAATGGCACAATGAGCAGAAGGGGGTGGGCAGCGCTACTGTTTTCTGTAGCTATGGCCACAGGTAATACTTAAGGCTGGATGCTAGCTGCTCTCAACAGTATCTGGCAGCTGTGAAGAGGCACAAAAGGGAAGATGTTTGGTAGAAGTAGTAGCCTACATGTAAAGGGATACACCATTACATATCAATAAAATGTATGGTGCTATATCTCACAAAAATAAAAAAACTTCAGCTTTAATTACGAAGGGAGGAAAATAGGAACAATAAAATACAAATATTACTACTGTCTTTCACTTTTGAACCCTTTAAAAATTGACAGATGATTAGCTTATCCTAAAAAGAGGTCACGCATGGCCAACTTGCTCAAGAAAGGTTTGCTTTAAACAGATATACATGACACTGGAATCAGTTATAAGTCCCATCCTAGGCACGTTACAGTAATTTTCCTACCATGCTCTACTTAACTGGTAATAAAGGTGATAATTTTCCTTTAATCCATTCAGCTGTCATCTCATACCTTATAATTGTGTACTGAGTCATCCTGCTACTGCAAAAAGCCCATGGATTGTAAGTAATTTAGGAAGATGGTATAGTAAAATGCCTAGCATACAGCTCGCACACTGTAATATACAGCCATCTGGTACTGCCAGTTGCAATGCAGTAGGCAAAAGGGCGTGTCGACACTTGCACCATGCTGACTGCTGACAAAGGGTAGGCTGAGCTGGCAGACGGAAAGATGATGGTATTAAAGCACTCAGCTGTACCTTCTAGTAATCTTTTAGAATTCAGCTTCACCCGTAAAGTTCATCTAAACTAAAAAGGTTTTTTTTTAGTTTTGGATACAGTGGGGAAGAGTTAAAGCCCTCTCCCACATTTGTGTCCTATGGCGGCAATATCCTTTCATTTCCTGTCCCATAGTTACATAAGAAAGTAAAGTAATCCTCTCTTAGGGCTCATTCATATTAAATGTGGTGTGTCTTGACTCCTATGTGCCCGGTTCACGCCACTGCACTGCGGTGGTGTGCAGGCGGTATGTGCTGACAAAAAAAAAAAAAAAAAGTATGGAAACTGTGACATGGGGGGTGTTTAACACAGTGGTAGATGCCTTTGGTGAAATCCACATCAGACGGAATTGTTTTAAGGGCCTGGTAGCCTATATGTATTTAAAAGAAAATGGAAAGTTCATAAAACAAAAGATTTCCCACACAGTAGGGCTGGGGAACTGGAGCAGCAGAAACTATGCAGCGTGGGGGCAATATGGCGTGAGGTTAGTAGGACCAGAAAGAGAGAGGAGTAAAAGCAAACCAAAGGATCAGCAGAGCTAGGGGCTACTAATGAGTGGGGAATTAGCAGAGCTGAAGGTTACTACAGCACAGGGGACTAGCAGAGCTGGGGGTTACTACTGAGTGGGGGATTAGCAGAGCTGAAGGTTACTACAGCACAGGGGACTAGCAGAGCTGGGGGTTACTACTGAGTGGGGCATCAGCAGAGCTGGGAGTATTACTGAACAGGTGATCTGCTAAACAAGGGTACCAATGAGCTGGGGATCTGCTGAATGAGGGTACCAATGAGCTGGGGATCTGATGAATGAGGGTACCAGTGAGCTGGGGTTCTACTGGGTGCCTTTAAAACAAATGGAATATCAATACACACAAGGCATTTGCCAAACTTTAATTAAGCTTCAAAAAAATATCACTGAAGTATCATAAAAACACATAAAAAAAGCATGTTGAAGCGATAGGCACTTAAATGTGTGTTGAAGTGAAGCGAATGTAGATGATCCCTTAAGCTCTTACTCAGCTTTAATCGCAGTACTTCTGCTCTTTACACTGGTCACCCAGACCACAGGTTCTTCAATGCAGACAACTTCACTTACGCACACAGCTCCTCTGGCCTTAGTTCTCAGGCCTTTATTGGTCTCTCACTCTAACACACACAGCTCCTTTCTAGCTCCAGGAAAGAGCTTGGAGTCCTCCTGACTCCTGGACGAGATACCCTCCTGTCTAGCTTGGGTGAAGCCCTGAGGTATTCCCAAACCTTCATTATAAGGCTTGTGCACCTAAGCACATACCAGGCTGGTCCTCCACAAAACCCGGACACTGGGTTGGAGATTCTGTCCCTATGTAGACACTATGTAATCTCCAAACTATGAAGCCCTATCTAGGAATACTAAAATCTGGAGAAAGCTTCAAAAGTAGTTTTCTCCACTCAAAACAAATGCTCCTTAGTCCTGCATTCAGTAAATGTGCAAACCCTGTGTTTTTTTCTTGACCAATTCCACAGTGACAGACCTCATACTGTCATGCATACAGAGCAGTGCAGGGCAATTCACTGCACAGAGAGGGTGAATCTTTTTTTTAAACTGATCACAAATGTTTTCAAACACTGGCACATTGCATCAACATTATGTACATGATGAAGTGGACCATATGTTTCACTGAGATGCTTCACTGCACAGCAAATTTCTGCACATATGCACTCTACTTTCTAGAGTCAACTTTAGCCCAGCTAAAATATGCAGCAGAAATGATGACCTACATATAACTTACCTCTACTTCGCAAGTATATTCAGAGCCATCCAGGAGGATGACTTTAGCCTGCATGTTTTTGGGTCTTTTCACAGATTTCAGAGGGGACTTGGAAAGTTTACTGGATGCCGATTTCTGAGAGACTTTGTCGTCTTCAAGTTGTTGATAGTCTAGCTGTTTTGCAGCAGCTTCTTTATCCCAGTCTTTGTCTGGGTTCTGTAAAGAGAAAATTACTAGATCAGGTTTCGTTCAGATGGCGTGGAGTCATTCATAGTCTTGGTACAGGTGTCACAGACACCACCTATTGCTAAAACCTCCAGGCCTTTCAACCTAAGTAAGAGCTATACCTTACAGACGTGCACATCACTGCTAGACTAAACAATACATTAACAAGCATGCCAACAGAACATAGCCATAAAACCCGTTCTACAGGACAAATAAGCAGCAAACAATATATGTACCAGCAAACACACACAAACTAATTGGAAGAAACAAACAGTACCAACAAACAAACAGTACGGTGCCAGTAGAACTAATGGCACCCGCCCGCGGGTCCGCATTCCTCTGTGCAGGGGGTGCGGCTGCACGGATTTTCGTGCAGATCCGCAGCCGCACCACACGCACATATGTGAACCTAGCTTTAGAGACAATCACCCGGAACACAGACTTCTTGTGACCCAGGCATTAGTTTATAGGGGCATACTGCCCTAAATGTACAAGCCACTAGATGCACCACCCAGCCATGTCCAGCTGCAAATCAATGCTAAAGCCTCATGCACTGGGGCTGAAGGCCTAGTGTGTATGAGGCCTTAAATAAAGTAGAACTAAACCCTCACAAAAGAATACCTAGTACCTTTTATAAAGCAAAACAAGAGCACATAGTTTTTGTTTGTTTCCCCTAAAGCTGGCAATACATTAGTAGAATTTCATTTAAAAGCTTTTACGTTTACTGGAGTCAAATCCAAGTAGAACATGTTTATTACTTTAAAAAAATAAAAAATGAAGGTTTACAATCACGTTACTCTCAATTCGTCAAAACCTATCTGAGAAGATCATCAAGACACAATCAAAAAGCAGTGAAACTGTGTAGAAAACAAAGAAATGATGAAATTTGACTGTGCCTTTGTCCATCCATATTTACAAACTATACACAGAAATTGGCATTTTCAAACGTTAATGTACATTGATAAGATTACTTGCATTAGATAAATTCTATATCATAACACCAAGCAAAAAGGTTAACACAGAAATTGTATTATAGAGATGAGGTTTGGACTACATAGGTAATCTCTTGCTACTGCGATTTAGACACTTGCTGACAATGATCTCATTAGCACATTGATTTCAGTGAGAAGCAAATGAGGTGACTGCTGACAAGTAGTTAAACCTCTTAATAGGAAAAGATTAAAAGAGTTGTTGTAGCCCTAGCTTAAAAAAAGTCACACTAGACTTTTTAAATGTTTAACCCTTTGGGGGACCAAATGCATGCAGCACTTTGTCCTGTCGTTGCCAAGCAGCATGGTCAGACATTTAGAATCCTTTCACACTGATGCAGTGTGGTTTGACAGCCCAAGGGTGTAGCGCAGTGTACCCATGGGTTTGGCCAAAACACAGGACAATAGAAGGAGAAGCAGTATTCTGATCATCTCAGAGCTGGAAAGGGAGCAGATATAGCTGGTTTCTGCTTTCAGCCAAGCAATGCAAGCCGGAGTCAGCTGTCAGGCAGTTGGGTGGATTCTGACAATATCGTAGGGACCATTCCAGAGCCAGGAGTCACAATGTGGCATAAGCTGACAGCAAGCTTTAGTCCATTGCCGGCTGATTCTGAGTCACAGGAGAGCACAAGAGCACGAGTTTTGGCCGTTCTTCTCTTTTAAACCTAAAAGGCAATATATTGCAGTTGACCAATCTGCAATGTGGTGGCTGCAAAGGTTTTTTTTTTTCATGCTTTTTCCCCCCTTTATTTTAATCTGGTGATCCAGTCAGTGAGTATATATATTTTTTTTAACTTCCTTTAACCACTCACTCTCCAGAAAATTTACCCCCCTTCCTGACCAGGCCTTTTTTGCGATACGATGCTGCGTTACTTTAACTGCGCAATGCTGTAATTTATGCTGTACATAAATTAAATGTAGGTACTTTTTCCCCACAAATAGAGATTTCTTTCGGTGGTATTTGATCACCTCTGCATGTTTTGTATTTTGAGCTATAAACAAAAAAAGAACAACAATTTTGAAAAAAAATATATAGAGTATATATTTTTGACTTTTTGCTATAAAACATATCCAGCAAAAAAATTTTAAAAAATCAAATTTCTTTATAAATTTAGGCCAAAAAGTATTCTGCTACATCTTTGCTAAAAAACAAAAAAATCCCAATAAGTGTATATTAATTAGTTTATGTGAAAGCATCTACAAATGGTGGTAGATATACCAGAATTTTTATTTTTATTTTTTTTATACTAGTACTGACAGCGATCTGCGACTTATAGCAGGACTGCGGCGAGAATTCTGACACTGGGTGCGAACTGACTAACTGCCATTGACATCCCAATGACACTAATACAGTGATCAGTGCCAAGAAAAAGCACCAACACTGTATTAATGACATTGGCCAGAAAGGTGTTAACATCTGGGGTGATCAAAAAGTTAAATATGTGCTGTTTTACATGATGTAAGGTGTTTTTTTTAATAGGGGAAACATGCTGCTTTGTATTTCTCTGCTATGCAGAGAAATACAAAGCAGCATGTCCTTGCTGGAGGGAAAAAGGCCTGTGTTGTTTACACACAGGTCTTTCCCCTGTCAGCTTTGCTCGACGATAGCGGGGAATCTCTGTCCGGGACCCCGTAATTGACATCCCTAGCTGCCAATGGCGGCGCAAGTAGGGAGGTGCCGCCCTGTAGCAGTACTTAGTTATCAGACCAAGATGTCCAGAAAGAGGTTAGTTTGAGGTTGTTGCTCCTCCAGTGGAGACACCCTAAGACAGAAGTCTGTTACTGGCTGGATCACCAAGTGACTGGGCCATTATTTCCTGGCTATGTTCTCTTTTGGAGAGACAGTGTAAAGTGTGAAAGAGGAGGGGAATGTGAAAGAGGACCTAGTTGATCGGAGGTTATTTTTCGCTGTAAACAAGCACATTACGAGAAAAATAAAAACCCCTAACTTTAAGAGAGCTAATTGTCTAAGGCTGAGAGCTGCTCTTCAAGACTTAGACTGGGAGGGAATATTGGCATCGATGAACACAACACAGAAATGGGAGTTCTACAGAAAGACTATATGTGAAAACACTGCAAAATATATTTCCACGAGCAATAAGTTTAAAAGGCTAAAAATGAAACCTATCTGGCTTACAGCCAAAGTTAAAAAAGCTATAAATACAAAAAAAATCAAATATATGAATAGTAAAAAGGTCAGGTCCGAGCATGTAGGCCCTTTGACTAGGGACAAAGAACAGGCAAATTTATGAAATACCTATTTTAGCTCTGTGTAAAAAAAGGACCATGGGGGAGCTCTTGTCCATAATGGGCATGGTATTGTCACAACACTAGATGATCCACATTGACTCACAATTGATATGATCCAGAAACATTTAGACAGAATAAAGGGGAATAAAGCACCTGGTCCGGATGCCATACACCAGGGTCCTCAAAGAATTGAGCTCTGTCATTTCAAAGTCATTGTTTCTCATTTTTAGGGACTCTTCAATGAGTGGCATAGTACCACTGGATCGGCATAAGGCCAATGTGGTGCCTATATTTAATAAGGGATCAAAATCATTATCAAGTAATTATAGAACTGTTAGTTTAACTTCTATAGTTGGGAAGATACTGGAGAGTTTAATAAAAAAGACCACATGGACGAGTTCCTGCTGGAAAAAAATATTTTAAGAAACAGACAGCATGGATTCATGAAAGACAGAAGTTGTCAAACAAATCTGATTTCTTTTTATGAGGAAACGAACAAAAACCTTGGACAGAGGGGTGGCGGTGGACGCAGTATACTTGGATTTTGCAAAAGTGTTTGACATCGCTAATGTGTAAGGTAACGTCTACAGGCTTGGAAAAATCAGTATGTAAATGGATAGAAAACAGGCTAAAAGACCGAATTCAGAGAGTAGGGGTAATGATTCATACTCTTAATGGTCTAGGATTGTTAGTGGTGTACCCCAAGGTTCACTGTTGGGACCCTTACTTTTTAATATAATTATAATCAATATAGGGTCTGGGATTAAAAACACCAATTCAGTCTTTGTAGATGACACCAAGCTATGCAGTGGAATAATGTCCTTACAGGATGTCTCCAACTTACAGGCCGATCTCAATGCACTATTTAATTGGGCAACTATGTGGCAAATGAGGCTTGATGGGCTTGATGTTGATAAATGTAAAGTTATGCACTTGGGGGCTAAGAATATACATGCATCATACATAATAGGGGGAGTACAACTGGGGGAATCAATGGTCAAGAAGTATCTGGGACTTCTGGTAGATAATAAGCTTTATAATGGCATGCAATGTCAAGCTGCAGTTTCTAAAGCAAACGAAATCCTCTCTTCCATTAAAAGAGTTATAGACTGCAGAGAGATATCATTTTACCCCTGTACAAATCATTAGTAAGACCTCATTTGGAATATGCAATTCAGTTTTGGGCACCAATTCACAAAAAGAATATTGGGGAACTGGAAAAAGTGCACAGAAGGACAACCAAACTGATAAGAGGAATGGAGGAGCTCAGCTATGAGGAAAAGTTAAAGGAATTGAATTTATTCTCTCTTGAGAAGAGGAGATTAAGGGGGGATATGATCAACATGTATAAATACATCAGTGGTTCATATAGTGAACTTGGTGTAGAGTTATATAACCTGAGGTCATCACAAAGGACAAGGGGGCACACTTTACGTCTGGAGGAAAAGAGATTTAATCTCCAAATACGGAAATATTTCTTCACAGTGAGAGCTGTAAAAATGTGGAATAGACTCCCTCAAGAGTTGGTTCTGGCCAGCTCAGTAGATTGCTTTAAAAAAGACCTGGATTCCTTCTTAAATACACATAATATAATTTTTGGGTAAACTTGATTCAGATTGCCTCTCGGGGGATCAGGAAGGAATTTTTTTTCCCCTGCAGGAGCAAATTAAACCATGCTTTGCTGGGGTTTTTTTGCCTTCCTCTGGATCAACTGTGGGTATAGGATTATAACTTTTTTTTTTTATGGTTGAACTAGATGGACTTTTATCTTTTCTCAGACAGACTGAATACACTGCTCAAAGAAACTAAGGAACACTTTAAAAACACATCAAATCTCAATGGGAAAAAATTTCCTGCTGGATATCTATACGGATATGGATTGGGTAATGTGTTAGGAATGTAAGGACGCCCCATCATTTGATGGGAATGAAAATTATCAACCTACAGAGGACTGAATTCAAAGACACCCTGAAAATCAAAGTGAAAAAATGATACAGGAGGCTAGTCCATTTTGCTGAAATTTCATAGCAGCAACTCAAAATGGTACTCAGTAGTTTTTATGGCCCCCACGTGCTTGTATTCATGCCTGACAATGTCAGGGCATGCAGCTAATGAGACAATGGATGGTGTCCTGGGGTATTTCCTCCCAGATCTGGACCAGGGCATCACTGATCTCCTGGACAGTCTGAGGTACAACCTGGCAGTGTCGGATGGAATGAAACAAGATATCCCAGATGTGTTCTATTAGATTTAGGTCAGGCAAGCATGGGGGCCATAAAATGGTATCAATTCTTTCATACTCCAGGAACTGCCTGCATACTCTCGCCACATGAAGCTGGGCATTGTTGTGCACCAGGGGGAACCCAGGACCCACTGCACCAGCCTAGGCTCTGACAATGGGTCCAAGAATTTTATCCCGATACCTAATGGCAGTCAGGGTGCCATTGTCTAGCCTGTAGAGGTCTGTGTGTACCTCCATGGATATGCCTCCCCAGACCATCACTGACCCACCACCAAAATGGTCATGCTGAACAATGTTACAGGCAACATAATGTTCTCCACGGCTTCTCCAGACCCTTTCATGTCTGTCACATGTGCTCAGGGTGAACCTGCTCTTATCTGTGAAAAGCACCAGTGGTTGGCCTGCCAATTCTGGTGTTCAATGGCAAATGTCAATCGAGCTCTGTGGTACTGGGCAGTGAACACAGGGCCCATTAGAGGACGTTGGGCCCTCAGGCTACCCTCATGAATTTTGTTTCTGATTGTTTGGTCAGAGACATTCACACCAGTGGCCTGCTGGAGGTTATTTTGTAAGGCTATGGCAGTGCTCATCTTGTTCCTTGCACAAAGGAGAAGATACCGGTCCTGCTGATGAGCTAAGAACCTTCTACAGCCCTGTCCAGCTCTCCTAGAGTCGCTGCTTGTCTCATGGAATCTCCTCCATGCTTTTGAGACTGTGCTGGGAGACACAGCAAACCTTCTGGCAATGGCATGTATTGATGTGCCATCCTGGAGGAGTTGGACTGCCTGTGCAACCTCTGCAGGATCCAGGTATCGCCTCATGCTACCAGTAGTGACACTAACCCTAGCCAAATGCAAAACTAGTGAAAAACAGCTAGAAAAGATGGGTAGGAAAAAAATAGCAGCTTCCTCCTGTAAAACCATTCCTGTTTTGGGGGTTGTCTCATTGTTGCCCATCTAGTACACCTGTTAATTTCATTAACACCAAAGCAGCTGAAACTGATTAACACCCCCTCTTCTACTTAACCAACCAGATCAATAGCCCAGTAGTTTAATTGACTTGATGCTATACTCTGATTATAAGTGGTCCTTTAATTCTATTGAGCAGTGTATGTAAGTATGTAACCAAGTGAAAATAAAGGGGAAAAAGCCTAAGGAAAGAAGATTAATGCAGCCACCACATTTAAGGATTGGTAGGCTACATTATTACCTTTTTGTTTTCAGATTTAATAATGCTATAACTACTATTGTTTCCTAAAAAATAAAGTTTTCTTTTCTTAGACAAAAGTGAACTTAATCTGGTTTTCCGAAGCATTTCTGTGTGTTCCAAATTACTCTCGCTTTTAGCATTAGCAGAATTCTAAAACAGCTTTCATCTCATGTCTAAACTCCAAACTGTTATGATGTATCAGTGAAAACCTGAGGCTAAAACTAAAAATAACTATATCTCTGTGCTTATCCACAATATTACAAAGAGATGAAGAATCAAAGCAGCTGATGAAGGATTATGATCACATTAATTTAAAGCAATTCTGTTTCATTTGAAACAAGACTGAAGTGTGGTAGAGCAGGTTATACAATGTAGAAATCACTTTTCATTATGTGGTGTCTTTTGATTGAGATTTGGAAGCTTACACATTCATCTAACAATCCAAACCATGGGTAAGTTAACTTACAAATCTGCCTTAGTCTAAAGTATGGTCATTAGATTTTGCGCTCCTTCAAACACAGACTGATGTGGTTCTATACACTTCCGAAGTCAATGAGGAATTTGTTGACACTTCATCAATACGGTGAATAGTTTAGTTTTCCTTTTTATGCATTCCATTATACATTTGGCAATCCTTAAAATACTTGCCATAATTTTCTTATAACATATACCTACATAAAAAGGTATCTGCACGATTCACTTACACCACAGATCAAAAAACAAAATGAAGGATTTTATTGCTCATCCAGCACTGCTAGCTAAATCTCTAGGCACCAATAGCAGCATAAAAGGGCCACTAACCAAGTCTTTAATAATGACCTGTGGAAGCTTCCATTGATGATCTCTCCTTCTAAAAATACTAGCACACTGGTTGGCTGTCATACCAACACGTTAGTATTTCTAAAACACTAAGAACCAGGCCACTCTGATGAAGCCTTCGGGCAAATGTGCCAACAAGATACTTTGTTACTGCAGATCCCAGAGCCATCTCTCCCTCCAGATATGAACAGTTGCAATGACACTATTTCCAGTCATAGCAAAGAAACATTTGAACCATCAGTCTATTAAAATATATTGAGCATAATAACTACCAAGTTCCACAATCCCAAGTTACGGAGTGTGGTTAGATCTGTTCATACTTCCGTAAAACTGTGCTCACTAATGCTTCAGTAACATAAATTTAGTAGAAAAGTTTGCATATTGTACATACTATAAGCTTAATAACACTTCTCAATCCTTGTTTCACAACTGGAGCTGCTGTATTATTAGATGCTATACTAGTGTCTATGTTTTCTAGAAAAAACTATGGCTATCACTAGAAGCAATTTAAGCTTGATGATAATCCACGAGGCACTCAGCCCTCAAGACAATCCATGTTGTGTTGTCAATTTCCTACCTCATGAACCTGAATCTGGTTTGATCTAGATGTACAATTTTCTGGAAGTGGGGAAAGAGATGGCGGTATGTTATCTTAGCAAAACGTTTTATATTAACACCAGGTAGAGAAAATGGTTGGTAACTGTACAGTAGCATGCTGGGAGATTTTTGTCTTCCTTCAGAATGACAATAATGTGTATTGAAAGTGAAAGAACGGTCTGGATAAAAGCGCACAGATGTGTTCCAAAGGAAATAAGTGAATGGTATATGTCAACTGTGTTTGGTGGGGAAAAAACTCACTGCTGCCATGGTAAAAACACATCGGTTTGTGGAAAGTATGAACAGGAGCAAGGCGCTGTGTAGTTTTGTGATAAAAGTAATACACCTTATATGGAGGTGTACCTTTAATAATTCATATGGTAAAAAATAGATAACTAGCCTGTGGCTTTAAGAAGCCAGGTTCCAAGATGGACGGCCGTCCGCTCAGAGGGAAGTAGTGGAGTAGAATGCTTGTCAGTGCAGGGACCACGTGTATCCGACGTCCCAGCGTCCCGGATGACGTCACCACGATGTGGAGAGACGGAGGGGAGGAACTCTTGCTGGAGCCGCAGCTTTAGAAGGAAGAGGCCGGTTGGGGGACAACATGTTTCGCGCGCATGCGCTTTATCATGTCTCGAGACAGGCTGGTTATCTATTTTTTACCATATGAATTATTAAAAGGCACACCTCCATATAAGGTGTATTACTTTTATCACAAAACTACACAGCGCCTGGCTCCTGTTCATACTGTATTGAAAGTTAGCCTGCTTGTATAGGGTGACCGTTTTGTATTGAGTTCATCGCTGCAATAAAGTATGAAAGGAGAATGTGAAGGAGGTTTGTAGCAGGCAGGAGTGAAATCATCAGGGCCTTGGGTTTTACCACTTTTGGTCTGTTTAACTGCAATTTCCAGTTCAGATTGGATTATGGCATTTTCTAGCAAGGATGAAGGTAGGGGGATTTTGAGATTTTGCATATTGTGGCAAGTGGGGTTTAGGAAGGTGGTACAGGGTTGTATAATAGTCCTTGAACACCCCTGCAATGGCCATCTTGAGTGTTATTCTGGTCCTCAACAGAGGAGACAAAGGTCATGGCCCACTGTTTAAGAGTGCAGCCCAGAGATCTGCTACACTGGTTACCATACTTGTAAAAATTTGTAAGAGTAGATTTAGCCTTTAATAGTCAGATGGATTGAAGGGAATCCTTTAAATGGGCTAGGTTATTTATTATTGTTGTATTTATTTTTCCCCATTTTATTAGATCTGTTCTCATTTTCGGATTCCAGTCCTACGCCTCATAGGTTGGGTTGACCCATGTGTTTTGTTGAGTAGTCCCGGTATTTTCTGCAAAGCTGTAGAGAATGCTTTGCCAAGGCAACCTATGGGTCATGACTTTTTCCATGTCTTTGATCCCTATTCAGTATGTGTAATTTTACTGCTCCTTTGTAGATTTAAAAATGTATACGGCTTTTGAAGTCTTGACATGATGTTTGTGAGAAGCTTTGCCATAATAAACAATTTTTTTTTAAAAAATGGGCTGGTTTAGTAGCCCTATAGGGTTCATAGCCCTCTTAGGTATGAGTTCCAATGTATCAATAGCACCATTCCCAAATCCTTCCAATAACAATTAAGTCATTAACAGCCTTGTTTGTGAAGGATAATTGCATGGAAACATGCTATTTGCATTTGATGGAAGAGTCAACAGTGGGCTGTATTGGTATTTATAATTACCTATTCACTGTATGAAATGTGTCCTATGTCTGGAGTCAAGATTTAAAGATATTAATTTTTAGTTAAAGCCAAACTGCATCTGAGCATCACAAACCAAAAAAGTATTTCAGGGGTGTGGAAAGGTTTGAAAAAACTACTTGTCCAGGGACTAAATCAGTGTCCCAATCTACTTGTCCCTCATGACAATTTACTTGTCCAGATAAAAAAAAAAAAAAAGCAGGGAGGGGAGAGGCCTTGCAGTGTAATGAGCACAGATTAGCTGCACATCAGGAAAGGGGCGTGTCAGGCTTATCTTCATCCCTTTCACTGCCAGAGCCGTTTTTGCACATTTAAAAAATAATTTTAGGCCTGAAGATTACACAAAATCCCCAAACATTATATATTTTCTGAAAGCAGATACCCTAGAGAATAAAAAGGTGGTATTTCCAATTTTTTATGCTGCATGATATTACCACAAAAATTCCGGTAATTTTAGAGCACAAACCAATAAATTACAATTTTTTGTAAAATATAAGAGATGAGTAAATAGATATTCAACATGTCAGACCTTAAATTTGCGTGTACTCCTAAAATGGCGACGAACTTCAGTACCCTCTATTTCTATAGGCCACACTTTTTAAGCCCCTTATGGTCATCAGTATAGTGTTACGGAGGATGTATCATGCTAGAATTATTGCTCTCATCCTAGCATGCGTGGAGATATGTAACGTGTATTGCCATAGACGTTTTCATGCATAGGCGCCTCAGCGTGTGCTTTTATGTTTGTACGTGTGTATATGTGGGGGTGGGGTCTCAATTTTTTTTTGGGGGGGGATGTTATGTGCTTGGATGTAACTTTCATTTTACAATAATAAAAAAAAGTTTACTTTTTTTTTCATCACTTAGGGGACAAAGTCCCCTATGTATTCTTATTATTATACAGGATTTATATAGCGCCAACAGTTTGCTCAGCGCTTTACAATATAAGGGAGACAATACAGCAACAATACAGTTCAATACAAGAGAGAAAGGAGGGCCCTATATGTGATGATATTTGCTGACAGGTTCTTTTTATTGAGACATCCAAGGTCTAAAAGGCACTGCATTACATTCTTTCCCGGCCTCCATGGCCGGGAATCCATCAATTGGGACCTGGAAGTGACATCATAACATCACTTCCGAGTCAGAACACGAGGAGGAGGGGAGCAGATGTGTCCGCTCTCCTCCCTCCCCTCTAGCCGATGGCGGTGAGCCGGTCCCGGGCCCGCAGATGGGCAAGCAGAGCCCGGGAGACCTCAAGCGGGGGGGAGGTTCACACAGGGGGTGGAGAGGCTGGCACTGTGTGGAAGCAATCGGCGGCACCGATGATGCCCGAATGCTTCCACCTGACAGAAGAGCCCTGCTGCTTCCCCTAGAAAACTACCCGCCCGGCACCCGGAACTACATGTACCGGGCGTGGGGCGATATAAATTCAACTTCCCTGTATTTAATAAATCTTTAATATTCAAAGCTAAACTCACCCATTCATTCATTTTATTTTGCTGAAAAAGCACTTTGAAAAACACCCCCTACAGTAGCAGTTGTTTATAAAATACAAAACCTTTAGCAAATCAAATATCTTTCCGTTAGTATTTACATAAATGCTATACTGGTTAAGAGATATGATCATTTTCTACTGTCTTTATTTTCAAATCTAAATTTGAAAATAAAGTTTGTTAAAAAAAACAAAAACTTTTGGCTTTAGCACAGCTGCAATATTATCCATATATCATTCATACACTATTTCATTTTACTTGTTGCCTGGAGTTGCTGTTTAACAGCTCCATTTCCATATAACAATTGGTCATATGAAAAGAAATGCGGGCAAGCAATACATTATTCACAGTAATTAAGATAAACATTGCTAATGACTGCATTTACATCCTACTATCTGCAGTGGACAAGTGGCAGAATGCTCATTGGGAGCGGCATCTAATTATCATGTACCACAGGTAATGTCATGTAGCAGTTTGTCGTCATTCTAGATTTTTGAACACCTGTTTCCTATTTGTGATGTATGCACTCAAGGACATTTGAGAATTTTTTCACCTCCGCCTGCTCCATCTCTTGCAATTATCTCTGCTTCACAATACTCTGAGCCGACAAAAAGCTGGAATATGGGCATGTTGTCTAAATGTTACTTCATTAGGCAGTTCTAGTTCTTCCTTTTGCTTATCCAGATTCAAATGAGTTTGCAGAATAACTTGTCAAAACTCATGAAAAGATACTCTTCTCTGCTGGAGGGACTTGTAAAACGCGGGAGACAAGTGTTACATTTGGTTTCAGCAGCAAAGAATTCACTCTCGGAAAGGCTTAATTAGCCTGTTCAGAAAATGTTCATGGACTTGGCTTTAGGTTCTGCTACATTCTTCTCTAGCAGGTGTTGCTAATTTGATTTTGAAAGTCATTTAATAGACTGAGTACCTGGAATTAGGGCATCTTTATCACTGCAGATTTCATTCTAAGTGCTGTTCAGTGGTAATGCTGGCTTGATCAAAGCACTGTAATGTTTTTTTTTTCTCTATAGAGTGGGAAAATATAGCATTGTAGTGCCAGAACAAGGTTTAAATACTACAAAATATTGACTCCTCAATATAAGCTGTGTAACTAAATGGGCTTAAAACCACAAAATATATGGACAGTCGTATCACTGAAAATGATTGTGGTGAGAGATGGCCCTTCTTTCCTAATCTTATGCTACTGGACCAACTAATATATCCATGATATGGTACTCACCATAAAATCTGTTTATTGAAGAGCACAGCTCTTTTATTCTTGACAATTTGGTTATACTGCCACCTGCTGCAGCAGGACACTAGATGCAAAACAGAAGCTTAGCCCTGCTGATGGGCAAACTCCCAGACTTTCCAAAGAGCTCAGTTTGTGAACAAGCAGTAAAAAGAAGAAAGAAAAAGCCTCCAAAACACAAGTAAAAGCCAACAGATCGGAAGGAGCGGGTGCAATGTCTGCCAATGAACTGAAAGAAAAGTATTTTAGAATGAATAAAGAAAATTTTATTTGCCGTTTACTTCACAGCTCTCAAACTTGACAATTGGCACATGTCAAAGATGTGCTTATACAGTGGTAAGCAACAGCAAAGGGAAAAAAAAAAAAAAAAGACAAAAAAAAGCCCTTTCAAGTTTATACTGCTGCCTGCAAAACTTTGCACTCAAAACAAGCATCTGAAGATGCAACAACCTAAGCCTAAAAAAATTGAATACATTATGAACAGGCGGCCAAGGTGGCCATCTTGCAGACCTGCAAAAACAAGGCCTCTGGAGCACTCAACACTCTTGTGGAATGAGTTGAAACCTAAAACAGGGAGGTTCTGGTGTCCAATAAAACAGGCCTTAAAAGGTGAACTATGGCCAAAGCTCTGTTAGCCCTATTCCTCTTGTGGGTCACAGGAGTGCACTTAGTTTTGCACTCCTGTGACCTAGATTCAAGTGACAGTGTGCTGAAGCCCACTGTTGGCTGACGTCACAAAGCAGGTCCAAACTTCTCATGGATCAGAATTCGCCCAGATGCCTGACCAACAGCTGAATCATCCACTTGAGCAAGCCGCTCCTGCCTCCTTCCCAGCCTAGCACTCCAGTGAGCGCTGGAGGAGCAGAGCACAGAGCGGTGAGCAGTCACCACTGTATGCCAAGAGCTGACCCAAGAACTGAGCAATCAGAGGTCTTTGATCATTCAGTTCTTGTTCTTAGAGGCAGTGGGGGATAGCTGCAGCACCGATCCATCTTGGTGAAGATGTAGGTTTGTTTTTACATTCCTACACTTCTACTTCTGCATGTGGCAGTATAAGTCAATTGTCGCTATTAAGAGAACTGTGTCTGTCAATGAAAGAAAGAGAAAAAGTAAAAGTTTTTTGTAGAATATTGGCAATTTGCTTAGATTAATACTAATTGCTAGTTTTGACTGTTAAACTCTACAAATCAATATGTATGAAAACACTACTTTAATCTGTCACGCTACTTGCATTTATCAGGTAGTCCAGGATAACCTAACCAAACTTCCATATAAATAGCAAGACATGATTTACATTATTTTTAACATTAATCCAATACTTTCTCTGTAGTCTCTTACTTGACAAACATACATTAGCCAACTGGGCCACAGGATTGGGATACGTCAGCTAACATGGATGAAGCCTGGCAAACATTGCCATGTCTGAACTAACCATTAACAGGATGAATGGTGCAAAATGATTTTTATAATCAAACTCTTTTGAAAAACTGATAACAAGAGACTATCACAAGTGTGACTATCTATACAATATGCTTAGAAACATTTCCAGCTCATCCAATTTCATATAATACAATCCATATTTTGTGTACACATTGATCTTATGCAAGCATGCACACTTTTATATATCTGAACAGTTCTATCTAAAATATACAGAATGCAATGAGTGTGGTCAGCACAGCCCATCTTAATCATTCAAGCCACTCTTGGAGTTTTGAGTGTATATTGATCATCCTTTTATTTTTAGCAAAGTGAATATCAACAAATGGGTTAAGGGCACATTTTCATGTGTGGCTGTCATTGCCACTCCTCTGAAAAGTGATCCTTGGGAGGAACTGGTTTATCACGCTAGCTTTTTAGTGATACTATGGATGTTTTCTATGCTGTTATAAGGAAGGCTCGCACCCTCCATCTATTCCAGCCATGGGACTTCTCTGGTGGGCTGACTCCTACTGGACCCTGTGTTCGCCCCCAAGATCTATGTATATGCGCAACATTTACCTTTAAATGTGAGCATTCTACCCAGTTTACGGTTATGGATATATTATTGTAGATATATTATTTGTCATTGATTGTAGTTTTGTGTATTTTTGCAATATTTAGTGCAATATACAAACCCAACTGTCCTAAAGAAGCAGAATTTTTCACGAAACGTGCTGAGGCTTGGATTTGGATATATAGGCACAATACTATACACTCAAGCACTTGGGTCACCTTACTCTAGAATCTTGAGGGGTGCCTTATTTCCACTCCATTGTTGGGTATACTTGCAATGTGTTTCCCCATTATGGGTTTTTTTTTATGAGATAATCTATTTTTACTGGGTATAATAAACTACATCTTTTCATATTATTGTTTCTGCCTCATGTGCCGATAAGGTCCACCTGTTTGGTTCTTTTTGTGTTCTGTAATTTTGGTTGTGGCATGGTGGAAGTCATTGTTCTGACACATCTGTAGCCTATTTTTACTACAGACATACATTACAAAAACTGCCAAACACGGCTATGCGTGCAGTACTGGTAAAAGCTTATATTTTGAAAAATATGCCACACCGGGTGCTGGTGTTTATGCACATTTAGCCACATATAGCATTTTTTGCAAAGTATGTTCATGGGCAAAAAAATTCACTGCAGCTGTGCCCCCCAGGAGCCATAACAGGCATATTCTACTTTGTATGGCCATATGCTTAATATACAACTGTGTGCAGCAGCCTTTATATTTATATTACATATCCTGCAAGGTTTTTTTTTACTGGAAAATACACTTTAATCGATTTTTTAAAAATCCACATTCACAATGTATTAATGTATGCATTTGAAAAGACCAGATTTTGCATGCACAAGTACAAAGTGGCAATGCAAATATATTTCATAGTAGATAACCTGGATGAATTTTAAGAGGCAGTTTATGACATGAAATTAAGCGTATCATTTTAATGTTGCTAGAACTGCTTTTTATTACACTATTCTTCTTGCTATGCTTGGACAGTTTCAACACTGCAATCATGATTAATGCATTTGTCTTCCAAAATAACTCTAGTGTAATTCTGCCTTCCCTAGAGACTGTCACAGTGCACATTCTCAAGCTGGCCCAAAATTGTGATCAAATTACTTCACACATTAAATAACCCACTAAGACTTTTATGTCATTACAAGAAAAAGCAAATGCTATTTTTAATATTAGAGAAAGGTTGCCAAAATCTCAAATTCATTTATGTATTCAGATCCAAATAATTCTTCAAACATACTAGTTAACATATGGTTATTATAGTCTTATTTCATGGATGACCAAAGTAATAAAAAAATATTATACTGGAGCGTTCAACAAAGGATGTACAATTTAGGCTAGGTTCACACTATTGCGGGTATCACAGATGTACTCACAGCCAAAACTTGCTGCTCTTTTAAGACGCACCGGGCTGCCATTCATTCTTAATGGCACTTCCTCGCATCTAAAAAGAGCAGCACGTGTGCAGGAACCACAAAGAGATTGTGCAGTGCAAAAGCATCATGCAATTTTGCAGCAGCTGCGGTTTAAAAATGCTGTAGGAACATTTTTCCTGTGTAAAAAGCAGGCACATCAGCTCATTCAAATGAATTGGCTGCCATGCTGCGCAAACATGGCCCTACAAACCCGTAACAGTGTGACCTTAGCCTAAGTCTGAATATAAAAAAGGATAGGATAGTTAATGTAATCAAGAAATCAGAAACAAACTGGTGAGTATGTTGGAGGTATCTGCTGCCCTGGATAATGTATGTAACCTAGAAAATAATCAGGGAAAAAAAATTATGCAGAAGATTTTCCTTCTTATTGTTTTGCTACAAACTTGGCTTGCAGTCCTTTTCTTTCATCCATCTCACCCCCCCCCCTCCAATCCCCAAACGGCTGCGTATACATAATCCCCAAACTTTGCGTTCCTATCAGTTGCCTCCCCTGCAATTATGGCTAAGCTCCCAAGCTGCTAACACCAACATATCCTCCACCTCGAATCCCAACAAGCCCTCTCCCCCCGCCCCCAAGACATTGCTCAGATTGTCTTCCCCACCCTGTACATGGTCATCATCTTAATATTCTTTTCCACAGGACAATATTGCTGTCCAAAGGTGCTGCACTCTCGGGGGCGGAGCCTGAGTACGGCGGCAGAGGAGAGCTCAATGTAGGAGCTCTCGGACGGAGCTCCGTGTTCTGTCCTCCCCAGGTCCCCTGTGATCCCCCCGAGGCATGTAGAAAGCCTTGCGGCTTGGCTCTTACCCTGGCCTGGCGGTTCCCCGGGACGGGAAGTGGAGGTGTGCGGGGGGAGAGTGGAGAGCGGCTGGTGACTAGCGGTGAGAGAGCGATTGGATGCTGGGAAGCCGGCGCGAGCACGTGACCGGCCGCAAAGCATTCCTGGGAGTTCGGGAAGCCGGCCGGCCGGCGTTCTGCGATGGGAGAGCAGAGCGGACCTGTTGGCCGGGGACCGGTGCATTCTCCCCCTATTCCCCTGAGACCCCCAGGACATGAAGTAAGGCAAGAGGATACCCACTGAGCCCTGGTTAATTGAAGAATCAAAGAGACTCTGGAGGGTCCCCCCCCCCCCTCTCCATGAACAAAGACCCTGAAGGTGAGAGCACTCAGCGGGGTCACTGGATGAAACATACGAGGAGGGTGAGTGACTAAAGTTGAAATCTTCTATACACTAACTGTGATGTATTACATGGCTCCCTAAAGGGTAGCAGGGGGTAAGTGAAAGGGGGGACCCCCGGTGACTGCAAAAAAGGTGGAAAAGATTTGAGGATAGAACAGCCCAAAAAGATCAGCCGGGGAATAGTGCAGAGACTTGTATACAAGAACTTTGATTCTCTCCCCCCCAAATCCACGAATTTTATAACAGAGGAACAAAGAATAAAAGCTACAGAGAAAATGAAAAATAAAAGTGTAAAAGGAAGTGGGCTTAAAGGGTCCCAGACTGGTACAATTAAAAAATATACCTCCCAAGGAAACGTAACCCCAGAAAGATCCCAGAATAGGATTGAAAGAGGAGAAGCAGATTTCAGCATGGAAAACAGCCCAAGAGTATCACTAGGCCTGGATACCAGTAATCAGCAATCATTAGGAAATATAGAGACGGAAAAAGACCTACAAATACCTAATAAAAAAGAAATGGCAGAAATGTTTAAAGAACTGGAGAAAACAATAAAACAAGAAATGGTAAATATCCGAAGTGACCTGGGACACCTGCTGGTGAGAGTGGAGGAAACGGAGGAGAAAGTTAAAAATCAGACCCAGGCTATCTCTGAGCTTGAAAAAGTAATAATTAACATAGGGAAAGCCCAAGAAAGATTGATATATAAAGCTGAGATACAAGAAAATAGAGACAGGAGGAGAAATGTCATGATACGTGGGGACCCAGAGAACTCTAAGGGAGAAAACCTGCAAGAAGTGGTTTGTAAAATATTAAATACTATAACAGACAGTATTGAAATGGAAAGGACTAAAATAGAAGGAACTTTCAGAAAAGGAAACATCCAGAGATACCTGGGGAAAGAAAGGCCGAGAGACATAGTAAAATTTTATGAGTTCCGAGATAAAGAAAAAATTTGGAAGAAGATCAAAGGGAAACCAGTTATTAAGTATGAAGGTGGAGACATACAGATATATGCGGACTTGGCCCCAGAGACTCTGTGGAGAAGGAGAACTTTGAGACCCCTATTGGAAAGGTTGAAAGAACATAATGTGCAATATAGATGGGGGTCTCCTGAATGTTTAATAGGATGGAAAAACGGGGTTACGTCGTACCTCAGGTTCCCAGAAGATCTGAAATATTTTTGCGACAGTTTAAAAATACAAAGAATGGAGATTCCAGGCTGGGAAGAAGACCAATGGGAACTTAGAATGAAGAGAAAAGAGGATTGGCAACTTGTGGGGGGGAGGAGGCGGGGGGAGGGGGAGAGAGGTGGTGGAGGAAAGATAAGGCTGTTTTTTTTTTGTTTTTTTTTCCTCTACACTGGTCTGCCCTCACCCTACTGCCCCTGCCTTACGGTGCTGTAGATGAACCCAAGAGGGACCAGGGGAGCTATGGGGAGGTCGGACAAGGGGAAAGACGTCCATGCCCAGAGTTTTTAGCCCAAGGAGTAGATCAAAAGTGGAAGTTACTTCCATAAATGATCAATAGGCAAACGATAGGCCTAAAAAGAGGGGGGAGGGGGTGGGTAAGTGGGGAGGGGGGGTATTTTTCCTGCAAAAAAAAAATAAAACATATAAAAGCAAGTGAGAAGGGAGAAGAAGGGGAAGAGAAGATTTATGGAAGATGGAAGAGATTCAGTTTATAACATATAACGTAAATGGGTTGAACTCCCCTGGGAAAAGATTTAGACTGTTTAAAGAACTACACCATAGAGCAGCCTCAGTAGTATTCTTACAGGAGACACATTTTGAGATAGAATCGAATGTTAGGCTGGGGTCCAGAAATCACCCAACATGGTATTATGCAGATTCCCCGGTCAAGAGAGCGAAGGGTGTTGCAATAGGTATGGCAAAGAATACTAGGTTTGAGCTGGAAGATAGAATGACAGACCCAGAGGGGAGATTCTTGTTCTTAAAGGGAAAACTACAGGAGATCGAATGTACACTGGCCAATATTTATTGTCCTAATAAAAGCCCAGAGATATATCTGAAAAAAGTGCTGAGGAAGTTGATGGACTTTAAAAAAGGACGTCTGATCCTCGCAGGGGATTTTAATTTCTGTATGGATCCACAAAAGGATGCTACCTCCCATGTACAGAGAGAAGGAAGTAGGGCCCTGAAACTCTTGAAGAAAGAACTACATATAAGTCAATTAGTAGATGCCTGGAGAATTACACACATGCAAGATAGAGATTATACCTTTTTTTCAAACATGCATAAGAGGTATTCAAGATTAGACCACATATTAATAGAACATCAATTAATTGACCACCTGGTTCAAGTTGAAATAGAGACAATCTCTCTATCGGATCACGCCCCAGTTATAATGAAATTGGAATGGGGGAAGGGGAAAACAGGAGGGCTGGGTTGGAAACTGAATGAGACACTATTAGTAGAAAAGGAAATAGCCCAGAAAATAGGGGAAGAGATTGATCGGTATTTCAAGGAGAACGAGACAGGCGATGTGTCCATAGCTACAGTGTGGGAATCTCATAAGGCATACATAAGGGGAATATTGATAGCGATTGGGGCAAGAAAGAAAAAAGAAAGAAGAGAGAAAATGAGTGGGCTCTTAGAAGAAATAAGTATACTAGAACAACAACACAAAAATAGAATAATAAAAGAAATAGAGCTGAAGTTAAAAAAAAAGAAAGAAGAATTGGAAGGTGTAATAGAAGAGGAGAGGAGAAAAGCATATAATAGGGTTTTGAGTGAGAGATATAGATGGGGAGAAAGACCGAGAAAATATTTGATGAGGGCCCTGAGGAAAAAGAAAAATAGAAATTATATAGAAAAAATAAAAGATGTTAAGGGGAACCTGAAACACTCAAATAGAGAAATCGCCAAAGTTTTTATGGAATATTATAGAGATCTGTATAATATAAATCCCCTGCGGGAATCAGAAAATATAGAAAGTGTGAAGAATCAAAAGAGAAAGAAATATCTAGAGAAGGCTGGGTTACTAAAATTAAGCGAAGTCCAATTGAACTCCCTTGATGCAGATATCTCACAAGATGAAATAAAATTAGCTTTGAAGGGTACAGTGTCTGAGAAAAGTCCAGGACCAGATGGTTATACTGTGAGATATTATAAAAAATATAGTGAAATCTTAGTACCAAAACTTAGAAAATACATGAATGCATTAGGTGGAGTGATGGAAGTAAGAAAAGAATCGCTACAAGCTCAAATGGTGCTTATTCAAAAAGAGGGAAAAGATGCTACACAGTGTTCGAGCTATAGACCTATCTCATTATTAAACACTGACACTAAGCTATATGCAAAGGTCTTGGCAAATAGATTGAAAGAGCTAATGCCGGAATGGATACATCAGGACCAGGTGGGCTTTGTTCCCGGGAGGGAGGGTAGAGATAATGGGTTACGATCATTGATGCTGATCCAAAAAAGTAAAAAGGGAAAAGAACCGGTGGTACTACTCTCTATAGACGCTGAAAAAGCGTTTGATAGAGTGAACTGGAGATTCATGACGGATACGTTGGAAGTCATGGGAATTGGGCCCAGGATGAGAGAGTGGATAGGAAAGTTGTATAGATACCCCTCTGCAATTGTTGTGGTGAACGGGGAGAGGTCAGAACCCATTGAGATGTCAAACGGTACAAGACAGGGATGTCCACTGTCCCCATTGTTGTATGTTATATCATTAGAACCACTGCTGTCAACAATAAGGCTAAATAGAGATATAAAGGGAATTCAGATAGGGGACACGGAACATAAAGTCGCCGCTTTTGCTGACGACTTGTTGTTCTACGTGGGAAACCCCAGGATAACACTTCCAAATCTAATGAAGCTATTAAAGGAATATGGAGAACTGTCAAATTTAAAGATTAATCCAACAAAAACGGAGATTCTAAATATAAATATTTCAAGAAATGAAAAAGAAAAAATACAAAAGGAATTTCCCTTTAAATGGAAAGATAGAGATATAAAATACTTAGGAGTAAAACTCACAGCTTCATATAAACACCTTTATAAATTAAACTATATTCCATTGATTAATGAGATTAGAGAGGAGCTGAAAATATTGCAGGAGGGAACTCCGACATGGATAGGCCGTATTAACCTGGTAAAAATGATAATAGTACCAAAAATCATGTATAGATATCAAATGATACCAATTAAACTCCCAGAGATCTTTTTTAAGTTAATCAAGAAACTGATAACAAAATACATATGGAGGAATAAAAAACCAAGATTGTCACATGAATTGCTGAGTAGGAGGAAAGAAAGAGGTGGTTTAGGGCTTCCAGACTTTAAAAGATACTACAAAGCTGTAATATTGGCAAGAACTATAGACTGGATACAGAACTATAAAAAAAGTTGGGTGAGAATAGAGAATGAACTTAGTGGAACAGATTTGGGTAAGGTGATATGGGTACCAACACAGTATAGGGGCCTAAACGATAATGTAAATACATACACTTTGAATGTTTTAAAAATTTGGGATAATTTACACAAAAGTTTGAAATGGTCTTTCAACTCAACACTGATTTCACTAAAAAAACACGGAGTGTTTCCCCCCTGGTAGAGAAGAAATAGGTGGTAGGTAATTTAAAAAGGAAGAGGTTCAATTAAGAGATATTTTGGTGGGGGATAAAATAGGATCATTTGGGGAATTGAAAAAAAAAAAAGAGGGTGAGATTTTCACTAAATTAGACAAGTGGCGGTATTTTCAATTGAGGAGTTTTGTTGGAAGTTTACCCAAAACCTTTTCAAACAAGTTCCACTTGTCTCTTGTTCTTAAAGGTTTTGGCACACAAGGTGATGGGAAACACGGGATTGCTAAGGTATATAAAATACTCACCGAATTAGATATAAACACAAAGCCAACATATATAACAAAATGGGAAACTGATATGGGATGCGTGATAGATGAGGAGAAGCAGAGGAGAATATATAGATTAACCCACGAAAACATTTCTATGAGAGAGGTAGAGATGAACTATAAGTGTTTGACAAGATGGCACATTACACCAAATGTTGAAAATAAGATGTGTAAAGAGAGTTCACCGTGGTGTTGGAGGGGATGTGGTGAAATAGGTACAACATATCACATATGGTGGGGCTGCCCAAAAATTCAGTTATTCTGGAAGACAATAACCCATTTGATAAGAAAAATAACAGAAATAGACATTGGCTTAGACCCAGAAGTGTGTATTTTGCATAACATGGACATATCAGTCAATAAATATAAAAAATCAGGGATATGGTGCTACATTAATGCTGCAAAAGCTCTGATACCCAGGTTTTGGAAGCAAATAGAGGTACCGAAGGAAGAGGACTGGATTGAAGGGGTTGAGCAGATTAAAAAGATGGAAAGGTTGTGCCATGTCCAGGAAGATAGGATGGAGATTTATAATAGGAAATGGGAGAATTGGGAAAAAGCTAAGTTATATATGAAATATAGGAAAGATTAAAGAAAATAATAGGAAAACTGCACTTGCTGAGATAAAATGAGGCAGAGAAAAGGAAAAGCAGGAAGATGGGATTTGGGTGAGGGTGGAGGAGGGGGGGGGAATTTGGAATAAAGTAAATAAAGTAGAAATGTTGGATACTATAATGTATAAATATATATATATATATATGTTTGTATATCATGATGATGAAATGTATTTAAAATGAAAATCAATAAATATTTAAATTATAAAAAAAAAAAATATCCTTTTCCACAGTTCACATCATCATCATCTCCTTTACCCTAACATTTCCCCCCAAACCCCTCACACTGCCATTGTCTTTACCCAAACCCTTGCACTTCTTGTATAAGGTGACAACACAGTGCCTCCACTGTTGTAAAGCCCCAAGCAGGGTCACCAACCCTACCCAGTGCTTCCCCTGGCATACAGAACACCTCCTCCATACAGTACAGAAATGATAAAAGCAGTAAGTGTTCTGTAATCAAGGAGTAGACAACCAAACAAGGATTTGATTTACTAGACACAGGGGTTGATTTACTAAAGACAATTAGACTGTTGACTTTGCAAAGTGAATAGCCTATTTGCCTTTGGTACATCAACCCCACTGTGTCGGCTCAAACAAAGTTAGGAAATCAGATTTCTGGTGGTTCAAGATGCAGTTTTCTGTACTTGCCGCATTTGTAAAGAGACAAACATGGAGCAATGTGCATGTATTGAAGAGAGGATTTTGGTATTATTTTGCCCTGGAATATACTTTAGGGGCAAGTTTGACTGAAAGTGATATTTTAGTGATAGGTGTAGTCTGGTAGGCTGAGTCCACTCATGGTTTCATATAGAGAGATACAAGTACATATACAGACAGGCAGATAGATATGGGATACCCAAACAGTAAAAATTCCTAGACCCAGTTTCCGACTCAAGTTCAAGTAGAGTTTTGGTGATCCCATTTTGTACTTATTACAGCATCTTTTTGTAACATTCTCTATGTCCTGGCCAAAGCAGTAGCACAGACAGACTGAAAGCAGTAGTAGAGTCTGCTTTTTCATTTGTAGCTACAGGTACTGTAAGCCTATAAGGCTTGCCCGTAAGTACAGTACAGACAATATCTCCTCAATGTGCACCATTTGGAAAATATTCACATTTGTACCCGGGGACATCCCCGGCACATGTGCACTGTGCTCTGAATAGACGCACACTTGAATGTGACGTCCATTCAGAGTGCTGTGCCGCAATCTTGACTCCCGTGCTCATACATGGGATTGACGTCATTCAAACAGTCAGAGTGGGCAAACCGAGAAGGAAGACCAGGTGAAGAAGGAAGCCCTGTCAGCAGTGACAGCACACTGCTGGATGGAACCGCTTTACAGGTAAGTCTCACCAATGTCTCCTCACAATTGTATATTAGATAATTAGCAAAGATCTCAATTTGCCAGTACATACGGATATCTTTATGATCTGCTTCCTTTCTTGAGATTTAAACATTTTTATGCAATGGTTTTTGTAAGGGAATAAAAAAAAAATGCTTGCCTTTTCACTTTTCAGTGGTGTACTATGTGCTGCCGCTGCTGGAAAATGTTCCAGTGCGTTCTGATGATCTTCGCCAGGCTGCTGACCTGGTTGTGTCTCTTTCTGCTGGGCTGAATCTCTCTGGTCTTTCTCCTGATCCTGTTTGGAGTCAGACTCAGAGCCCGTTTCTGTTGTCATGTTTGGTTATTTTCTGGCAAAAGAAAAGAACATTTTAACTTAATAATGCACAAAGCACTGAAATCAAGGAAATTCATTCATATAGCTTTGAGTCACAATTACAAGAAAAAATTAGAATAAAACAAAGTGAATACATAATTAAAATAAGGCTAGATAGAAAAAGCTGTGAGAACTTATCATAAATGTTTTATAAAAACCGTGTTTGTGCTTTTGGGCACTGGTGAATAATTTAAGTTAAAAAAAAAAAAAAAAACACAACGCTGCAGCATATTGAGTCATTATGCTTGTCTATTGGGTACAGCTATAAAGAAAAACTAAAGAAAAATATCAATATAGGCCAAGATGTACATCCCATAAAAGAAACAGAAAAATCAAAATACTAAATAATCAGATCCAATATTGGACACAGTGAATAAATATTATTTATGCAAGAGAAAAAACTTTGTGGTGGCCACTAATGCACTGTCCACACTTGAACCTTTGTAGCCTGACTTCCGCTGAATAACGGATGCAACAAAACCACACACATAGGCAGTCAAGGTCATTACATAATTTTAATCCAACCCAAATGATCCCAACCTTTTTAAAAGGACCAGGCTGGTCATATCCATGACATGATTAGTTTTAAATGGACTCTAAAACATATCAACTTGACTAAAAGTCAGTTCACAAGACCAAGAATCTTCTCAAATAACAAATCAGATTCCTACAAGCCTCATCTTTTTATTAAAAAAATAAAAAATTACACTTGGACATGTAAACAGAATAGACCCCGAGATTTAAATTATGAGATTTAAACAAAAGAAATTCCCTTAATTTCATTTGTAAATAATTTTGTACCAGAATCTTAATTATAGTATCATCATTGGGACACATTATAGAACAGATATCTTGTTAACCATTGTAAACCAAAAACTGACCAAAGTTAAAAAAAATTTTTAAAAGTATTTTAGTATTAATTTGGTTATGTATTTTTGTCTATATTTGCATAGAAAAAAGTAATTGTTGCAGACGAATGACAACGTTGTCACTGAGCAAACATGCCTATTGCAGAAAATGTAAAAATTGCTCTTGTCCATATGGGTTTTAGAGGTGAAAGAACCGAAGCTGTTAAAAATCCTGTGAAAGGACCTCTTCCTTATGGAAATGCTGGATACCTGGCTTTCTTTGCTTTGAACACTTTAATACCTTATGCACATGGCCACTTTCAGGGGCAACTGGCATTTCTTTATGCTATTGAACCCAGCTGCACGTTAGCTAATTTGCCCATGCATACTCAGGTGCTGAAGCACATATTTGTGCTTAGATATCAGGGGCATAAAAGTAATGCCCCAAGCTCACTCAGAGAAGCGTATTTGTGCTTTTTACGCTTAAGCGTGTATAAACGCGCATAAATGTATTCTAGTGGCCAGAATAACTGAATATTTTAGCCAACAGAATGAGTTTATGTAATATAAACCTCTAAACGCAGTGTGTCTGTAAACATGTATAATTATGCAACAAAATAAGCATTTTTTTACCCTAGATATTTTTTCCAGCTCCTGACAAAAAAGATCCAGTGCATAATCAGAGTATTTTATTATGACTGTGCATGAGGTCCGAAACAACTGACCCAGAATAAATACGTATCAAATCACTGTGTGGATGAAACATCTTATGTATACACCTGTTCCAAGTCACTGACGCAAAGTCATAGGTTTATCTTTAAAATATATGCTACACATCCAAAACAAGGGATCATACATTTCTTTAAATATATGAAATCACATCATCTAAAATTGGCATACAGAACTTTTTTCATCTACTGATCAAAACTTAAATGAAAATGATAAAATAATTGTTTGGAACATCAAGGGCCATTTACTATTGACAGCACTAAGGCAAAGGTCATTTTCTTGGGTAATGATGTGATCTTGTCCATCTGCATGTGCTGAGCTCTGCAAGACCAACTGCAATTGAGTATGAAATGCACATACAGATACATGGAATGATGAGAATTCATTTTTCCCTATCTTGTTAATGATCCAGGCAGGGGAGCAAACTGAAATTTGGTTCTGTACATTTTTGGAAAGAAAAATTTTAATTTTCTGATATGGATCCGCACGTAAAATGTAAAAGTACATTAAAGCACACATGTAGATATGAATTTGATGTTTTTGTAGTAGAACACAAAGCTCAACAAATGCAAGCACAAATAGAAAAAATTTGAGTTTTTTTGCAATAAGTTTTGAAAGAACTGAGTAAAACACAATCAGTACCCTGCAATTATTTTCTGGGTCAAAAGAAGGACACACACATTGCGAGATGCACATTCTGTTCAATTGCCACAATATGAACATGGTTTGTGTGCAAAAGAGCATGGTGCTTGGATGATTATTCAATGTCTGATCTGCGAAATGCATATGGCACTGGATTGCACTTTTAACAGTTTTAACCAATTAAAAAACAACCACAACAAACCGCAATAACCCACCACATATTACAGTTCGGAATCACAAATAGAGAGGAATTCACTTTAATTCCAAGCTAAAAACTTCAGAATATAAATTAAAAAAAAGGAATACAATATAGCTATAAAGTTTCTCTCTCTTTCTCTCTCTCAAAAGAGCTGTCCACGTGAAACAGGCCATTGTAAGGCTTCACAAACTAAACAAATCCATCAGAGAGATAGCAGCAACATTAGGAGTGGCCAAATCAACAGTTTGGTACATTTTGAGGAAAGAAGAATGCATTGGTGAGCTCAGCAACATAAAAAGCCACGTACGTCCACGGAGGATGACCGCAGGATCCTCTCTATGGTAAATAAAAACCCATTCGCAACATCCAAACAAGAGAAGGACACTCTCCAGGAGGTGGGCGTATCATTGTCAAAGTCTACAATCAGGAGAAGATTTCACGAGAGCAAATACAGAGGGTTCACCACAAGGTGCAAACCATTCATAAGCCTGAAGAATAGAAAAGCCAGATTAGACTTTGCCAAAAAAATCTAAAAAAGCCAAACCAGTTCTGGAAAAGCTTTCTTTGGACGGATGAAATTAAGATTAATCTGTTCCAGAATGATGGGAAGAAAACAGTGTAGAGAAGGCTTGGAACAGCTCATGATTCACAGCACACAATGTCATCTGTAAAACATGGTGGAGGCAGTGTGATGGCTTGGGCATGCATGGCTTCCAGTGACACTGGGTCATTGGTGTTTATTGATGATGTGACAGAAGAAAGAAGCAGCCGGATGAATTCTGCAGTGTTTAGGAGACATATTGTCAGCCCAGATTCAGCCAAATGCAGCAAAGTTGATTGGATGGCACTTCACAGTACAGATGGACAATGATCCAAAACACACTGCAAAAGCAACCCAAGAGCCTTTGAAGGAAAAAAAGTGGAATATACAGCAATGACCAAGTCAATCACCAGATCTCAACCCAATTGAGCATGCATTTCACTTGCTGAAGGCAAAACTAAAAGGCAGAAAGACCCACAAACAAAGAACAACTGAAGACAGCTGCAGTTAGAGCCTGGCAAAGCATCAGAAAGGAGGAAACCCAGTCTTTGGTAATGTCCATGGGTTCCAAACTTCAGGCAGTCATTGCCAGTTATCAACAAAATATTACAAATGAACATTTTATTTATGATTATATTCAATTATACAATTACTTTTGGTCCCTTGAAAAAAGGGAGATAGCGTTAATTCCTAAACCCTTCCTCCAATTTGGATGTACACACCCTCAATTTAAGCTGGAGAGTGTGCACATTCAGCTCATTTCCATTATAGAACTATAGCTTGAATATGTTTTGGTAAAAAAACTGAAATTGTGCCTGCGTCCAATTATAGATAGATAGATACACACACATACATACATACACACACACATACACACAGTATCTCTCGGAAGTGAGTACACCCCTCACATTTTTGTAAATATTTTATTATATCTTTTCATATGACAACATTGAAGAAATGACACTTTGCTACAATGTAAAGTAGTGAGTGTACAGCTTGTATAACAGTGTAAATTTGCTGTCACCTCAAAATAACTCAAAACACAGCCATTAATGTCTAAACCGCTGGTAACAACAGTGAGTACAGCCCTAAGTGAAAATGTCCAAATTGGGCCCAAAGTGTCAATACCCTGCAGCCTCCCTTGCCATTACATACATTCAGTGCTGGAGGTGCCAGAACTGCGTTCCCACTGAAAAAAAAAAGCCCTGTATATATATATATATCATCGCAAAGATAAAGTTAAGGGGTCAAAGACTTTTACTCTCTGCCCTTAGCTCAAGCATGCAGACAGATGGGTATGCTTAGCTGAGAAAAACCCTCTTCTCCTCATATAGATTGCAGGGACGTATGACATCTATTGCAATAGTACAATTTGATGATCTGCACAAATGTTGTTCGGTTTTAAATTAATCTATGGCTGGCATGAGCACATCTGTAAAGCACCTGGACCTTCACCTCCTGGCTATGATCCTTTAAGAAGTGCCTCAACCCATGTGATGTTTCTGGGGCTAAGATTTTGGAGTTTCAAATACATACTACAGCTGTATGCAAAAGATATGTTGTAATTATTTGACCTGTATTTATACCTAAACAGCAGAGCCTCGTTATTTTTATAAAAATGTACTTCTTATTGGACTTTATGGATCTTTAAGCCCAAGTGAATAGAGTGCCTACTGATCTATCATAGTTTCCTGCTGTTTTTATATTCACAACAACCACTGGGAACATTATGTCATTCTGGTACTTGAAGCTTTTAGTTACAAATTAATTCTCCTTATGTCTATGCTAACCCCAATCTCAATTATGAGCTGGATGCCTCCCTCCATTTCTGCAACTAGAGTTCAAAGCTACACGCTGAGCACTACATTAAAAATGTCACAAGGGATTTTCTCTAAAATGGGCTTGCAGCTACTTATGGAAGGTTTTAATAATAGATCATTGTGCACATGGATCTGAAAAAAAACCCTGCTATTTTATATACTACTGCATAATGTTTGCATAAGTTCTAGTAGTAGAAGAAAGGAGGACTAAAAGCTTAAAATAAACAGCACCAATTACATCCATTTCCTGCAGGAGAATTCCGAAAACATATCTCACAGTCATGTTCCTAACTTGCCCTAAATTTATAATGTTTCTTAGCAAGTGAAACTGCTTTCATAAGCACAAACCATAGCATCATGTGATTGGTCAAGTTTAGGCTATTGAGAGGGCAGAGGAGGTGCAAAGCAGGCACATCTAAGTCTGGGGGAAACTATTTTTAACATGCCCGATTACCACTCTACATGACAATCCTCAGCTGGAAGTGCATGTAACTTAGATTTGAGATTATCCCCCAATTGCAGACCATCTCTTGAATGGGAGGCTCCCATCTACTGCCTAAGAGTAGAATCAGCTATATACAACTGCATAATAATTTGCCTACAAAAGATCCTGCATGCAAATGAACATGTATTATCCTGCTGTCTTACACCAGTATAATTTTCTCTGTGTGCAGAAAATTTTTTAGAGGTCTATAAATATTCATGAGGAGCTGTTAACATGCAACATATCCACTGCACTTGTATCCTGACACAAACACTTGATAATTTCCCAACATCCAGCACAAACTCATAATTCTCACTTTGAATATGGGTATTGAAACCCTTCAGCGTCACTGGTAATTTTACTGTAAATGTATAAAGAAATCTAGCTATAGCATGTGTATGTTCTGTACAAGTCCCATTGTGGGAAAAAAAAAAAATTATATATATATATACATACATTTTTATTAGACTACCTAGGAGGTATATAGGGAACCTCAGTTGTGGTCGCTATCACCAAGCGAAAGCACATATCTGTGTATGTAGTGCAACACAAAATTGTCAGAGGCTACTACAAGTAGCTACAAGTCCCATCATGCCTCTGCCTCTGGGAGTCTTGCCTGTGGCTGAGTCTTGCAAGGCCTCATGGGACTTGCAGTTCCTCAACACCTGGAGGGCCATAGTTTGGAGACCCCTGTCCTATAGGATGGAGACTAGATACATGTTTCAGGTGACTGCTAGAGATCATGGCCAATATAATCCCATTAACATCTAATGCTTCCACTACCAATTGATGGAGACCGAGTGCTGCACTGCAAGTACCAAAAAGTCGCAAGTGGTCCTCAGGCCACAGGTTGGACACCAGAGTTCTAGAACCATGGAGAGAGCATCCTAAAAGGCAGAATTACAAACATAATGGTGCAAAGCAAATTCCCCAAAGTGGATTGTCTCAGAATTGAGTAACTGTAGATAGCAAAAGTGGATTCTCTCAGATTTGAGTGACTGTAGACTGAACTTTATTCCCTGTAATGATGCCCAGCAGGCAAATCTCACATTCAAATACATTGTGGCTATACTTGAATTTTCAGTCCAAGAACTGTTGAAACAAGCCTAAATACATTTTCCATCTATTTCCAAGAAGAACTTACCTAAGACCCAAAATAGAGAAATTAGTTTTTGGTTGAGGATCATTGCATGTAAATGCCCATACTTGATTAAATGTGCATGCTCATGGTGTTATTTTCTCCAAAAGACCCACTCATGCAATCGGGAAAACATATACAAGCACATGTGCATGTAAGTGTGAGCAGTAGGGTTTACACAAAATTACAGGAGCACAGAGTAATTTGTAATGCAGTAATATGGGCAGAAAACCACTTCAGTGGGGGCTCCTAGGTGCCACAAATACAGGTGTAATTTATGTTGTACACCCATACACCTGTATTTCAGTTCACGTGCATTTGTGCATTCAGTTTCATGTGAGCCACTGAGCTGGCTAAAAACACTTTGATCTTTTTCTTCATCCATGCCTGCTGCCAAATACCCAAACAATTGCTACATCTAAATGACTGGAGATAGTGGTCGCCCAACAATTTTTTTGAGTCATTCTGTTTGTCAACTGAAGGATGTCAAAGCAGAAGGATGCCAACAGGGCCACCCATGAGGTGAATTTCATGACCTTCATCAGCAGCCACCCAAAATTCACTCTTTGTATGGTCAACTTTATACTGTACATTCAACAGAACAACGAAGTACAAAATCTTATCAGTACATTCCATCTACTACAATGTTATTGCCACTGTGGACTATTTGATTGATACTTACAATACAAAAATAATTAAAATGCTGAAGACAATCAGGGGATTTCAAAATGACGAACACCACTTTTCTGAGTTACAAAAAATAACTGAAAATGGGTCGCAACAGGAGTGCAGAACTAAGGGCACTCCTGTGACCCACAGGAGAAGTAGGGACAAAAGAGCTTTGGCTCTACTTCACCTTTAAGAACTACTTTGGCTTAATACAGAAGTACACCAGTACTCAGAGGTGGCCAAGTGCTCATCTCCTTTAGTTGTCAGTCAGAAGACCCCCTGGCTATAGACTAAATGTAAACAAAAAGGAACTGGCATAAAGCTGATATTATCTATATCTAGGTATGCCCATATTTGGGAAAGGATTGGCCACTGGGTGGGCCTGATGGGGGAGCTGAGAGACTATTTCCCCATCAGGACTGTTTTTTTTTTTTTTTTGAGCAACACAGCAGTGGGCAAATTTGAAAGCCACTTTTGTACTGAATAGTAGCCATGGATCCACCCACTGCCAGGTGCTGTCAATCCAAAGCGGAGCAGACAAGAAGGGGAACTAGGCTCTCAGTTCCCCATCACATTCCACCCAAGCGCCTGTACATGAATTGGTTATAAGCTCCAACACTTTCGGTACTGCGCCCCAACAGAATTCTTAAGAGTCTACAACACACTTTATGAATTCCCCTGAATAAATTATGATCATCTCCTGTACAGTAAAAAAAACAGCTATAGCTAAAATATTCATAAAATTTTAGCACATTTTATGTAGAATTTATTTTTTCCTATTTATAGAGATAACAAATTAGCAAATTAATTTTGATTAAAAAAATAGAAATAGGCAGGCTTTTTAGCCTCTGACAGTTTTATGAAGTCACTGGTAAGGTTTTTATTTTTTGTAACTACATTTTATATGTTTTAGCTCCCAATTTAATATGCAGATCACACACTTTTCCTGGGAGATTTTGGCAGGTGTGAATAGGAATATATTGATTGTCTGACACATCACTGATTTTTCATAACACATTCCCATTTAGAGGAACCTTGTTACATGTAAATGTCCTGTAGGATATGACATGACATTTCTCTTCATCGCTGAGGTGCCAGGAACTTTCAACAACTAAAAATTTTTTTTAAAATAATCCAATATCCAACATCCAATCTGAAACAATCATTAGGCCACATATTACAGATTAGCAGTTTACAAATAATATTTTTTTTTGTAAATGCCATAGCTAAGTTTTTTGAGATTACAACTACAGAAATATACCTGTTGATCTTCCTGTATCCTTGCAATTTCTGTTCACTCTAATAAAATCTCAAAAAATGCTATCAGGTTTCCCAGCTATCTTCGGTAAACACAGCGAGCCACTGCGGGACTGAGCAAGCTGTTCTCACCCCTTACACAGCCCAGGGATCCAGTGAGTGCAAAGCAGAGGGTCGGTGACTAACAGTCACCGACTCTTTGCCCACTGAAGACTGAGAACCAAGCAAGCAATCAGTGGTCTTTGATTGCCGAGTTTTCAGCCTTAGAAACAAGAGAGGAGAGATGCAGCATCAGACCAAGACATGTATACTTTTTTTTTTTCGCATGCGCAGGTTCAACCAAGGAGTTTCAAAATGCAAAAAACAAAAGCAAAATTTACATCCCAACAACAACAGGCAGTTTGCCAGAATGTTCTACTTTAGCAAACACGTGAGAGTTTCTATTTTCAAGAAGTTACAATGGAACTCAATTAGTATACTATTAATTATCATTGCTGATTTCCAATCTTTGTAAAGGCTACCTCAAGTTTTCAAACGATATATACTGTATATATCATATGTTTAGTTAATACGGCAAAAAATACATACAAATTCAGATATAGAAAAGGTGGAATTAAAATCCAATATTCAGTTAAACATATGTGAAATCTTTTGTTGATACCAGTATGCCTTCAGCGTAGGGACAACAGCTGTCTTCAGCACCATGGACAAAGAACAGCAAAAATGACTTCATACAGCAAAATAAGAATTCTCCTGATACACTCAACACACTTTTTTCCCCAGAGCAAGTCCTAGATTTTTCACAGTTTTATTTGTACTAAACAAGCTTCACGTAATGGAAACACAACATAGTTCAGGTACCCACTTGGTTTAGATATACAGTATTTTTAAAATACTGTGGTAACCCATTTTTCCAGCTCTATGGGAATAAGTTGGCTCCCTGCAACCCGTCCTGGTAGAACTCTCTTTATTTAAAGGCTTACTCATAAAACAATGTCTAAACAAACCAGAACGGGACTGCCTAAAAAAAGGCTAAAGCCCAGAGATGCCAACAACCTCCATCTGATGCTCCAGTCCCATATGCTTCTACTAATGTCTGACAGGTGGGACATCTGTCACTGAAGCCAATATATTCACTTACAAGATGCCTGGTCCTCTAGACTGCCATTCCGTGCCATGACAGGCTGGTGGGTATTTTCTACAGTGAGATGGTATACCGTATATCACTCACTTTTTGGGAAACACTGTAAATCAAGAGCAGTCAAATGTTCACTGGCTATTAATTAGCAGATATGAGAAAATAAAACATTTAGTTGGTGAAAGAAATAAGATACATTGTAGAATCAGTACCTTCAACGGTAAACAAGACAAGTATATTCAGTTTATTTCGCTCTCCTTAAAATCGATACATAAATATCAAACATTTCATTGTTCTGTGTCCAACATATGAACTAGAACAAAACAACTCCAAAAATTGTGCATATGCTTTTTCATCTTCAATAACTAAATAGGTTCCATTCTTTTTATGCTCGCACTGTTAACCGTTTACGATACTCCTTCCACTATTTACATTTGCCGTAAATATAATGCAGCGCTTCCACAATATTAACATATAAACAAATTGTGCAAATCTAATAAAAATTCACTCTTAGATTGTAAACTCCAAGGAGCAGGGTCCTCCTAACCCTCTTGTATTGAACTGTATTGTTGCTGTATAGTCTCCCGTTATATTGTAAAGTGCTGAGCAAACTCTTGGCACTATATAAATCCTGTATAATAATAATAAGCTACTCCAACTTGCCTAGTGAAGTTCAGATATAATACCTGTGTACTCAAACTCTATGCACCATGTGCAAGCCTGTCACCGATAATTAAAAGGCTTACCAGAGTAAAAAAAAAAAAAAAAAAACTCACATAACTCAAAAAGTTTACACACCCTTGTTAAAATGTCAGGTTTCTGTGATGTAAAAAAAAAAATGAGACAAAGTTAAATAATTTCAGAACTTTTTCCACCTTTAATGTAACCTATAAACTGTACAACTCAGTTGAACAACAAACTGAAATATTTTTAGGTGGAGGTAAGTAAGAATAAAATAATATGGTTGCATAAGTGTGCACACACACCCTTACACTAATACTTCGTTGAAGCACCTTTTGATTTTATTCCAGCACTCAGTCTTTTTGGGTATGAGTATCAGCAGGGCACATCTTGACTTGGCAATATTTGTCCACTCTTCCTTGCAAAAACACTTCAAATCTGTCAGATTGTGAGGGCATCTCCTGTGCACAGCCCTCTTCAGATTACCCCACAGATTTTCCATCGGATTCAGGTCTGGGCTCTGGCTGGGCCATTCCAAACCTTTAATCTTCTACTGGTGAAGCCATTCCTTTGTTGATTTGGATGTATGTGTTGGGTCATTGTCATGCTGAAAAATTAAGTTCCTCTTCATGTTCAGCTTTCTAGCAGAAGCCTGAAGGTTTTGTGCCAATATTGACTGGTATTTGGAACTGTTAACTCTTTTGGTGATGTGCAGTGTTGTTTTTGCACCAAACATATCTTTTGGAATTATGGCCAAAAAGTTGAAGCTTGGTTTCATCAGACCATAACACATTTTACCACATGCTTTTGGGAGACTTCAGGTGTGTTTTTGCAAAATTTAGCTGGGCTTGGATGTTTTTCTTCGTAAGAAAAGGCTTCCATCTTGCCACTCTACCCCACAGCCCAGACATATGAAGAATACAGGAGATTGTTGTCACATGTACCACACAGCCAGTACTTGCCAGATATTCCTGCAGCTCCTCTAATGTTGCTGTAGGCCTCTTGGCAGCCTCCCAGACCAGTTTTCTTCTTGTTTTTTTTATCAATTTTGGAGAGATGTCCAGTTCTTGGTAATGGCACTGTTGTGCCATATTTTCTGCACTTGATGATGACGGTCTTCACTGTGTTCCATGGTATATCTAATGCCTTGAAACTTCTTTTGTACCCTTCTCCTGACTGATACCTTTTAATAATGAGATCCCTCTGATGCGTTGGAAGCTCTCTGTGGACCATGGCTTTGGCTGTAGGATGTGACTAAGAAAATGCCAGGAAAGATCTACTAGAACAGCTGAACTTTATTTGGGGTCAATCAGAGGCACTTTAAATGTTGACAGGTGTGTACTGACTCCTATTTAACATGATTTTGAATGTGATTGCTTAATTCTGAACACAGCTACATCCCCAATTATAAGAGGCTGTGCATACTCATGCAACCACATTATTTTAGTTTTTTTAATGTTTAGTTCACCCCCAAAAAAGATTTCAGTTTATTTTTCAATTAATTTGTACAGTTTATAGGTCCCATTAAAGTTGGAAAAGGTTCTGAAATGATTCATCTTCATCATTTTTTTACATCACAGAAACCTGCCATTTAAACAGGGGTGTGCAGATTTTTTCTATCCACTGTATATTGCACTCAGTATGTATCAGCTTGGGCTATCAAGGTACTTTGCCTATCCTTTTACCTGTCGGGACACAGTTGGAGGAATAGCATCTAACGAGTGGATCTCACAAGCATCAGGAGATCTTGGCTACAACACACCTGATACTTTCAGACATCCCCAATATAATACTTGAGGGGCAAGAGAAAACTCTGATAGTGTAGCATGGGGATGTCATATACATATGAGAGGATTATGTTTGTGGAAGTCAAGATCCACTAGCTTCTGGATTCTGTTAAACACTTTGCACTTTTGCGGGGTTCTGATGGCACAGTCTCAACCTTGTCCAATCAGAGAGGTGCCCATTACAATGATTTCCAGCTTCCACGGGTATGGCACATACATATATACCCAAGATTAGTGCTCTCCTCCATGCAGAGCCACTAGTAGATGCATGTGCAACCACCTTACAGCTGTGTACAGGCAGCCCATAGAAGTAGATACACAAGCACAAGTAGATGCACCTGTTCCTGCTCGTGTTGATATGCAGTTGTCTTTGTGCCAGCACTGCCTGTGAATCCACTTCTATGGGCTACCTACACACAGCTCTGAGGTGGATGCACACGTATCTGCCAGCGGCTCTGCATGGAGGACGACACTAATCTGCTGTCTGAATGAGCCCTTAAAGTCTTTACTGTGCAAATGGTAGTTACAGTTTGAGTCACAAAGCCAGTTTTCAGGGCAGTCAGCAATAACAAATGTTATTCTAGAGTTTTTTTTATTTTTGCTTAAAAACTTATGACATTTTATTACTTCAAACTAGATCTTTCTAGCAAAACCGTCTCATCAACACTCTGTGGTGTTAATCCACTCTGCAGTGTCCCTGTGTGCTTTAGCAACAGAAAGGGAGCCTGTGGTTGGTATCAGAATGAAATAGTGCAGAGATAAGCACTCTTCTCAACTCTCGCCTGGGAAAACACATTAGTCAGTACTCTGGGATGTGACATCTACTAAACAAATTAAATCTCAAAAGCCTGCTTCCACCCTATTGTTCAGTACAAAAGGTGGAAGAGTAAACAGCCTCCCTTATGCTTCACTTGTCTGATTTAATTGTGTTTATTTAGAACAGGATTTAAGTCCTCAGTGTCACTAATCATCTGACATTCTCGAACACTGAAAACCATGGATGTCATCACTGTATAAAATAACTGCATAATTACATTTATTATTATTAATATTATTAGAGGGTACTGATGAGCTGGAAGTATTCTGTAAAAACACACAGATCTATTTAAAAAGGAACTTCATCCATATCCTTCCCCCCTCCTCTGCCACCTTTGGCACTTTATGGGGGGAGAGGGTACCTGGTTTTGACAGGTACCTGCTCCCGATTTTGGTCAGATGCGTTGCTGCGATCTGAGTCAGAAGTCTGCTCCCCACTCCTTCCCCGTGCAGCCTTCTGGGACACTTCACAAGTCCAAGAAGACTGCAACCCACTCACAGAGTGCAGTGCACTTCATGCATATGCAGTAGGAAACCGGATGTGAAGCCACAAAGCTGTGTAGCAATATGCATAGCCAATCACATCCCGCAGCTGCAACATCATTACACTAGTATGCGTTTCAGCATGGCTTCCAGAAGCTGGAAGATGAGGCACCATCTTATCACCTACCCAGACACACTGTGCCAGCCAGCACACGGAGAGACAGACATCATATGGAAAGCAGTGGTTCCAAGCTGGGCCAATGTAACTATTGTAACCTTGAGGAGCCAGAGGTGTGAAAGCTCCTGTTTGCCTTAGAGGTCCCAAAGAGGAGGTCTTAACGGTTCTGCAACTAAGTCTCAGCCAGAAGCTAGCCCACATTGCTCACTCAGCTGTGTCCTGTTCTACTCTACCTCACAGAGAGAGCCTGGCTGTTTTCGCTTCCTTTTGGGGACTCTGATGCAGATGAATTAACCCTTTCAGGACCAAAGTCTCTGTAATCATAGTTTGAAGGTAGTTTCCCACCCAAAGGTCTCTCCAAAACTCTAGATTATTGGTTCCAAATGGGGATTTACCAATCCAGAAATTACTGAAAATCAGTCCTCTCCAATCAGACCACCCCAGAACCCCTCACTCTGCATGGGTAAGAACATGCGAGTACTCCACAAACCGTTCCTACTAAAAAGGTCACAACCCACATAGTGAGGAAATATACTTGGTATCCAGTACCAATCTTTGGCATCCTGTACACCAGCCCTCAAAATTTCCACTCACCCGCTCGCATTGGGTGACTGGAAATTACGTGGGGGCATGCAGCATCGGGGACCAGGAGTGTGTGGGAGGGTTGGCAGTGGGGTCAGTTACAAGCAGCGATCTCCCTGTATGACTTTCAATGAAGTAGCTGAAAGCCACAAGAGGGAGATGAGGACAATCGGCTTCCAGCTGCTTCATTGAAAGCCATACAGGGAGATCGCTGCTTGTAACTGTCCTTACCAACACATCAATTATCCCAGATCCTTCAGTTTCTTTTGCAGGCCCCCCTGTGTGGTCCTCAAAGCCCAACCCCTCTCCCCATACTCCACATCAAATAGGAGAGGAGAGAGGCTGGATCTGCTCTGCCCCCCCCCCATGCCCAACCATACTCCAGTCCGTGCAGAAGAGGATGCGTGGGCAGGAAGTTGTATACAGAACATCTGGCAGCACTGTGATGCTTCTGACTGTGCATGTGAGCTGGGAACCATCCATCTGAGACCCTCCTTCCCCCCCCCCCTTTTCTTCCTCCCCTTCCTTCCTGCACCCCTTCCTCCCTCCTCCCTCCTCCCTCCATCTTTCCTTCCCCCCCTTCCATTCCTCCATTTCTTCCTTGCTCCCTCCCTGCCATTCCTCCATTTCTTCCTCTTACCTCCCTCGCTCACTCCCTCCCTCCCGTCCATTCCTTCCTTTCTTCCTCGCTCCCTCCCTTCCATTCCTTCATTTCTTCCTCCTCCTTCCCTCTCTTCCACGCTCCCTCCCTTCCTTCCATTCTTCCCTCCTTTATTCTGCATAAAACATTTAACAGTGCTATTTCATAAGATAATTTATGAGGGTTTGTTTAGGGGGGGGAATTAGGGGCAGGGCAGGGGTTGGGTGGGGCAACTGGTGGTGAGTAACTCTTAAGTCCTAGCTAATAGCTCAGGACTTGAAATGTTGAGCCCTGATGTACACTAGGTAAAAATTGCCATACCCAAACTTCAACTTTAATCATTGCAGTCACTTCTAATATTAGCAAAAAATGAAATGTAAAATTACTGTTCAAATTAAGACCAGGAATTTGAATTAAAGAATTTTGAAAAGGTTACATTAAGCAAATGCCCAGTCACGTAGTGTCATATATAATATGGTACACTGCAGGAAACTGCCAAGGGATTTACAGTACAGTAAATATTTAATTATCTTGAACATCACTGATTACACCAATGATTTAGTGTCTGACATGGCTATTATTATAGGCAATGGCTAAGTGCCATTTAGAGCTCCTAATCCATTGTCCATTGTCTTGAAACTGCTTATTACTATCACAGCCCAAAATAATGCATGACATCTTTAATTTTTAGCTATACGTATAGAAAAAGCCAGAGAAGCATTACATATTATTTGTAACTAGCTGTCGGGTAAGTTACGCACATCTTAAAACTAAAAAGGACATTTTACATAGTATACAAGGGTGACAAGTGGGCAGTTTCAAAATGCTGCCTTTTTTCTTAGGTATATGTATTCTTGTTTGAAATGTTGATTGCTGTAATGTACTCAGACCTGCCCATGTTCTCTCCATTTACAGAACATCTCCTCCCTAAGCTATTGAGAAGAGCAAGAAGTGTTCTGAACTAGGGCAAGAATGCTGCTCTACCAACAGATACAATATGAGAAGTACATAGCAACCCCAGGACAAAAAGTGTTACAGACAGGATCACCAGGTGAAAAGAAAAAAGCATGAAAAAGGAAATATAATCCAACCACCACATCTAAGTACTGGTAAACCGCAATATATAGCATTTTTGTTCCTAGGTTTAGAAATCCTTCAAATTAGTAAGAGATTAGAAAAATAGTTTAATCTGAGATTCTGCAATGAAAATGGAAGAACGTGCAACGACAATGGCCTTCTGTAAACCCCCTGAGAAAACACTCATCCTGTATTAGGGCTCAATCATAGCTACACTTGCAGATTAGAACATGGTAATGTATATGCATAAGTGTAAATAGGTCTTATTTTCCCTTTAAAAATACACTAAACTGCCATGTGCAGATATAAACCAGCCATCCAGAAAACAGAATTTCTTGAGCACTGCTGAAAAAGGAACAGCCCTTGAAATGCCTAAGCTACACCCTTGTGAATGGATGTGAATACAGTGTTGGGACTGGACAGCGATACATGCACTTTATCCGGCACTTTTGTGAGTACTTTGAAACAAAAGCTATTATCAAAAGACTTTTAAGAAATAAAACAAATTCCAGTCTGGTTTTCCCCAATCTGAAGTTGGCAGCAAGGCTGAAGCGAAGTTTAGGCTCTCTATGGGGATTGTCTCAAATGTGTCAATAGTCTCCTCCACAGCGCTACAGACGCTCTGCTTCACCATCCCACACCTGCACCCCCTCACCTCCCGCGGCATTTCGGACACTCTGCTTTGCCATCCCTGACCAGCACCCCTTCACCCCCCTGACCTTTCCAGCACCCCGCTCACCCCAACATGCCGCCGGCGCTCCTCCTCCTTGTCCTCTCCTCCATCCCTAAAACCGCCTCCCTCTACCCGCCCACCCCCACTAAGCAGCTCTATATCGCCCCCTCGCTTCTCCCCTCTCCCCATTACGGCACCCACCACCTCCTCCTGCTACTCCACTTCCCTATTGACCCACTTGCCACCACTTCCAGACCCACACGCTCCTACACCTCCCGTTCCCATGCCACCTTCCTCACCCTCCTCCTTCTCATATCAGCTGGGGACATCTCCCCGAACCCTGGCCCCCCTAGAGCCCCACCATCTCACCCCCCCCCCAGAGCCCCCCCTGCTCACGCCAGCCGACGCGACCCCCTCAACCTCATACATATACCCCTCCTCCCCATACCTATCCCCCCTCTCTCGGTTGCACTCCTGAATGCCCATTCGGTTTGCAACAAGCTTACAGCCATCCATGACCTCTTCATCTCCCGCTCCCTAAACCTTCTAGCAGTCACCGAAACCTGGGTACAGGCCACCGACTCCACTTCCCCTGCGGCACTCACCCATGGAGGTCTCATCTGGACCCATTTGCCAAGACTGAGCGATCGCAGAGGTGGTGGTGTTGGCTTGCTCCTTTCACCACTGAGCACCTTCCAGGTCCTCCCTAACCCACCCTCTCTATCCTTCCCCTCCTTTGAGGCGCACTGCATCCGACTCTTCTCACCCACCCCCCTAAGTATCGCAGTGATCTACAGACCTCCTGGGTCCATACCCCACTTCCTGGACAACTTTGCCACCTGGCTCCCCTTCTTCCTCTCCTCTGAGCTACCGACCATCATCCTCGGGGACTTCAACATCCCCATCATCGACAACAACCCGGCCACTTCCCAATTCCTCCACCTAACCTCCTCCTTCGCGCTCACACAGCACATGCAATCCTCCACCCACATCGGAGGGAACACCCTGGATCTCGTCTTCTCCCACCTCTGTACCCTCAACCAGTTCTCTAACACCCCCTTCCCTTTCTCTGACCACCACCTCATCACGTTCTCCATCTCCCCTTCCCCCAACTCCCCCCCCCAAAAACGCCAAACCATTACCAGCCACAATCTCCGCAACCTGAACCCGGCCCCCCTCCACTCAGCCGCCGACTGCCTACACGACAGCATCCTCCCACTGTCATGTCCTGACATAGCCACCACCTTGTACAACGACTCACTGTCAGCTGCCCTAGACTCTCTGGCACCCCTAACCACACGCATCATCAAACCCAGGCCGCTTCAACCATGGCAGAATGACAGCACTAAACGCCTCAAACGTCGCAGTCGCGCACTGGAGAGACTGTGGCGCAAAACCAGGTCCCCTCACGCATTCTCCCTCTACAAATCTGCCTTCCTCACTTACACCTCCTCCCTCCACGCCGCCAAGCAGGCCTACTTTGTTAACCTAATCAACACCCTCTCCTCCTGCCCTCGCCGACTCTTCTCCACCTTCAACTCCCTGCTCTCTCCCCCCCCCTCCTCCACTCAGTACCTCACTCACCGCCCACGAGATTGCCACCCATTTCTGTAACAAGATTGACGCTATCCGCAAGGACATTGTCGACTCGCAATCTACCTCCCCACCTAGCCTCCCCACCCCCGTCACCCCTTCTTCTCCCCCCTCCTCTGCCCTCACAACCGCACTGCACTCCACCTCTCCCGAGGCCCTGCCCACCGTAACCCCCCCCTGCACTGCACTCCCTCAGCCCTGTCACTACTGAGGAAGTCGTCAAGGTCCTCTCAGAAGCCAGCCTCACTACCTGCCCCCTGGACCCTATCCCCTCTCAACTCCTCCGGTCACCCCCCTCTTCCCTCATCCGCTCCCTCACCCACATCTTCAATCTCTCCCTCTCTACTGGCGCATTCCCCTCCCCCCTAAAGCACGCACATATCACCCCCATCCTCAAAAAGCCCTCCCTGGATCCCGCGGACCCCAACAACCTCAGACCCATCTCCCTGCTGCCACTCACCTCCAAGCTCCTTGAGCGCATAGTCTATGATCGCCTAAGCGCCCACCTTATTGACAATAACCTCCTTGACCCATTACAGTCCGGCTTCCGTCCCCTACACTCCACCGAAACTGCACTCCTCAAAATCACTAACGACCTACTAAACGCCAAAGCCAAGGGCGACTACTCTGTCCTCCTTCTCCTGGACCTCTCTGCGGCCTTCAGTCGACCACCCCCTCCTCCTTAATAAATTACTCTCCCTTGGCATCAGAGATACCGCTCTCTCCTGGTTCTCATCCTACCTATCCCGACGCTCCTTCAGCGTCACCTACAATGGCGCCACCTCCCCCTCCCTCCCCCTCTCTGTTGGGGTCCCTCAAGGCTCTGTCCTTGGACCCCTTCTCTTCTCCATCTACACCTCCTCCCTGGGCACACTCATACACTCCCATGGCTTCAATTATCACCTCTATGCTGACGACACCCAAATTTACCTCTCCACCCCTCTCCTCACCCCCACTATCTCCGCCCGCATCACTCACCTCCTAAACGACATCTCAGACTGGATGTCGCTCCATTTCCTCAAGCTTAACCTCTCCAAAACCGAACTCCTCGTCTTTCCCCCTGCCCACATCCCCCCCCCAGCCTATCCATCACCACCAACACCACTATCACTCCCGCCCCGCAAGCCAAAGTCCTTGGCGTCATTCTTGACTCGAACCTCTCCTTCCTCCCTCATGTCAAATCGCTTGCAAACACCTGCAGGCTCCATCTCCGCAATATTGCCAAGATACGTGCCTTCCTCACCCCAGACACCACCAAACTTCTTGTACACTCCCTCATCATCTCACGCCTTGACTACTGCAACTCTCTTCTCACTGGCCTACCCAAGTGCAGGCTCTCCCCGCTCCAGACCATCCTGAACTCAGCGGCCAGACTCATCCACCTCACCACCCGCTCCACCTCTGCCACCCCCCTCTGCCTCTCCCTCCACTGGCTCTCGATTGCCCAACGCATCAAATTTAAACTTCTAATCCTGACCTACAAAGCCGTTCATAACACTGCCCCTGACTACCTCACCAACCTGATCCCCAAGTACCACCCTACCCGTACCCTTCGCTCCTCACAGGACCTCCTTCTATCCTGCTCCCTGGTCTCCTCCTCCCATGCACGACTGCAGGACTTCTCCAGGTCCTCCCCTATCCTCTGGAACTCACTGCCCCAATCCATCCGACTGTCGCCTTCCCTCCCCACATTCAGGCGCTCCCTCAAAACCCATCTTTTCAGGGAAGCCTACCCCACCCTCACCTAACGGCCTTTCTCCCTCATTCCTCCCACCACTTCATCCCCCTCAGCCACTTCATTCCCCTCAGCCACTTCCTATTGTTCCACTACCCCCTCCCTCCTAGATTGTAAGCTTGAAAGAGTAGGGGCCGCTTACCCCTCGTACGCGGTCTGTCTTTGTTGTACTGTGCCATGTATTGTCCGCCCTATTGTACAGCGCTGAGCAAACCCTTTGGCGCTATATAAACTTGATGTAATAATAATAATAATGTGTCTCTAGGAGTGGGAAGAGGAGCTTTTTCTGAGCCATCAAATCTACATCATTCAGGGTCCTACCAAATGTAGTGCTAACAGGAGTATTTTGTTTATTAAAATTCTTGTGTTTTGCTGCAGGAAAACAGGAATTTTGTGCTGCACTCAATACACTACAAAAAGGTCCAATTCACAGGAGCTTTAAAATGAGGTGCCCAAAGCACTTTCCTTATACCCACTGTGACGGGCTGCCTGACACCTCAACTGGGCATCTCCAACAAACTACAGCTTCCTCCACTCTGGAACGAGAATATAGCAAATTTACCACAAGCAACAGACAGAACCAATGTTGGAGTGAAACAGGACTGACTTTGTTATCAAACAGCACAGCATTTATACACAAAAACCTTCACCCTAGGCCAGGGGTCTCTAAACTATGGCCCTCAAGCTGTTGAAGTACTAAAAGTTCCATCACGCATCTGGGAGTCTTGCCTGTGGCTGTCAGAGTCTTGCAAGGCCTCATGGAACTTGCAGTTCCCCAACACCTGGAGGACCATAGTGTGGAGACCCATGCCCTAGACAGGTATGGCACACATTAAAAGTCCCAGGAGAAAATTACATTACATAAACAACCAAACACAAGAAAACAAACAATGGATTCCTTCCAAATTCCTAGCAGTCTGGAGGCGATCACCCAAATCTAATTAAAGCAAACAATAGTTGATGAAAAAAATTAAAGTTTCTTAACCCCACATATCCTGGAATTCACCACCTCTGCACACAACACATCACTCCAGAATAATAGTTCCAATATGGTCAGTATGTCAAGGGGTACAGAAATAGTCATACCAGCCCTAATTGCATGGAAAGGGTAGCTGGTATAATTCATGGCCAGCCAGGTACCCAGGGAAGTGATATAACCAGTTTGGGGAAAAGGTAACTTGTAACCCAAAGTCCCTTAGTCCTGAATCCATAATCAGTGGGAAGGAGGCTGGCCCCCAGGCCCCTCCAGGAGCCCAAGTCACAGTGGTTGACACCCACCAAGAGTATATTTCCATATGATTATACTATAATAATGTACTCTGTGAGGTAATATATTGATGAGTCAAATGGGGCAATGCCCCCCCCCCTTTTTTTTTTTAAACAATAGGCCTGAGTATATGGGGCAGCACAGTGGCTAAATGGTTAGCACTTTCGCCTGGCAGTACTAGGGTCGTTGGTTCGAGTCCCAGCCACGGCACCTCCTGCCTGGAGTTTGCATGTTCTCCCTGTGCCCGCATGGGTTTCCTCCGGGTGCTCCGGTTTCCTCCCGCACTCCAAAGACATGCTGCTAGGTTAATTGGCTCCCATCTAAAAATTGTCCCTAGTATGTATGTGTATGTATGAATGTAAGTTAGGGACCTTAGATTGTACAGCTCTTGAGGGTTAGGGACTGATGTGAATGTACAATATATATGTAAAGCGCAGAGTAAATTGACGGCGCTATACAAGTACCTGAAATAAATAAAAATAAATAAATATTCCAGCATTACATTTAAAAAGCTTATTTTTCTGCCAAAGAAAAAATACCTCTTCTTTCAATGTGGCAGCCAGGATCCTTTCAAGCCTGAAATAGTGGCTGAAGTAAGCTAATATTTAGGGAAATCACAGCAAACTGTCTGCATAATAATTTCTTCCTTTATACAAAACTTGCTCTTCCCCAGAATAGTCCAAAATAACCACTTTGTTAGCCCATTTTTCACATTTTCATGATTTCACTATTTCATTGCCAAGGCAAATATGAACAAGGTACAAAAAAGGTAAAAAATTACAAGAAAACAAACAGTACTTCTAGTCAGTATTTTTCCTTGCACTTACTTTGATATATTATACTTTATCTCCCTAGATTTTTATGCTGCATCATGTCTACTGGAAGGGCCCTATTAATAGCAAAATTAAAACTGAGTGCACTTTCATAACACCTGTTTTGAGTTACCTGACACTTGGGGTGAAAGAGTGCGGTTGGGATTAATGGCAGCAGCTCTTATATTTCCACATGACTGCCCCACTGCACTTGAGAGAGTGCTCAAGTCCTATCCAGAGTAGGATATTTAAGGCAGAATTCCAGGTATGGATATTTTATACATAGTTACATTGGTTCAGCTTGGACCAAGGTAACTATGCATATACCATACCTGGCCGCTGCCCCTGGAATCTGGATATCACTAAAAGCACACACAGCTACTCCAGTGATCTCCATTTGCTTTACTGAACGTAAAAGGTGGCTAGTGTGATATCACCGCTCTGCCTCTCCACTTCATCCAATCAGAGAATGCTCCTGAGTTCAGAATGCAGCAAGGCAGCTGCTCAGCATGGAACAAGAAAGCAAATGGAGATCACTAGAGTAGCGGTGTCTACTTCAGTGATTTCCCGGGGTATCGTCCAAGTATGGTATGTGCATTTTGACATTGGTCCAAGCTGGATCAATGTAACTATGTATAACATATCCATATTATCCTTCAATTCTTCTTAAAGAAACCATAACTAGATGTTCTGGTCACCTTACAGCTATGATTATTAACCCTAAAACAAGTCTGCAGTACACCAGATCAACTCTGACAGCATGACCTTGTGGTGGCGTAAAGGTTAACTTATTCAAAATGGTGTCAGTCATGTTCGGTATTAGACAGCATAGTAGGGCAGTGCTGACAGACTGGGAAAGGGGAGCCCACCCCAAAACGCTTTGTCCTGGCAACTCTTGCCTGTCAGAGGAATCAATCCATACAAGCCTGTATGCTGCCAACTGCAAGCTCCAGCATGGATCAAAGTCTAGAGTGTGCAAGGGAGACTTTCACTTTCCCAGCTTGTAAGGACGGAGCTTGGAGCTACTAGGTATCCTGAACCACCAGCCAAGGTGTGAGAGTTCTTTCTCCAACGACCCTTAGGTTGTGCACAAAGCACTTCCCTGCGGTGGCAACAAGTGAATTCTTTTGGAATTTATTTTAGTCATCGATAAAGTGTTTAACTGTGCAGACTTGTGCACTTCCCTGTGTTCTTACCTTCTTTGTATTTAAGCCCAGTGCATCCGCTTGTGCATGACTTACCATGGGATAGCTGTAGATTTGGGACTTAACTCAAACGGTTGGTGGTCTCTTTTTTTAAAGGCATATTGTACAAATGGTGTCAAGAGTCTATGGGGTCAATTCACTAAGAGATAAATATCGCATTCATTTTTGCATTAAAATAACTCATACGGTATTGGTTTCCAAAGTAGTTAATTCACTAAAAAAAAAACATGCATTATTTACCAAATGTGTTAAATATTTATGGTTTTTGTGATATTTAGTGCTTAAATTTTGCATTATTTTTGGTGTTTTTTTGCAATTTTTATTTTTGCATTGCACCAGAATGCACACAGCAATATTGTGAAACTATAAAAACATTGTAATGTGCTTTAACCACTTCCCGTCCAGCCCATAAATGGCCAGTTGGGAGCAGTGCAGGGGTGGGCGGCCATTTATAAACGTCCTCCCCGCTTCCCTGCTTGCGAGTGCTCCCTGGGAGCACACAGCACCGCAATCCAGCGCCCGCTGTGTCCAGCGAAACAATGATCGCTGTTTGGGACCTCTGTGCAACCCATAGACTACCCCTTCTGTCCTACATGTTATAAAATCACAAATCTCATATCTTGTTCCATCCACCTTGGACCGTTCACCCTGATGAAGTCACGTGATATTCGTGACGTAACGCGTTGGTACGTTCATTGTCTATTCCGGGACGCGGTGACGTCACTTCCGGCGTCCGCGCCATATTGGGACTCCATGAAGCCGCATGTCAGGAGGACAGCCGATTACTGTGTGCAGTCGTTTGCCTACATGTAAGTGGGTATTTTGTTTTTATTTAAATAAATTGGATATATTGCACTATGGAGCCTGTTTGATTTATGTCTCTGAGTGGAAGATAGAGGTGTCGCTAGAGCGGTGGAGTGCAGGAAGAGGTCTGGCTAAAGTTACCATCATTCAGGTCATACTGAAGGGATCAGCAGGAGATTGCCTGATTATCTGTTGAAAGCTGGTTGGCCCTTGAGGTCACTGCAAGGAGGTGAGGGGGCACTCAGATTGTTTTGGGATTCCTGTGGCATGTATGACACATCCACGTGTTTGAAGAGTTCCTCACCTGTGTGCTCATATTGGACTGTTTATCACCCCTTAGTCACTTACTAAGTGTGTGTCAATTTGCACCTTGACACCAGTGATTGATATATGCTATTTATGCTGTCACTAAGGGGGCTGATTCACTTGTGTTGTTTTATTTGCTTTGTATGCATTGTCTTAATGAATTTTATGCTGGTTTACTATTAGCAGCGTAGTTTTTCATCTAATGACGTAAGCCATTCAAAATTATGATGCAACTTCAGCTGCATATTGCACAATTGATACTGGTGACCAATAGAAAATTGCATGTATACTGAGATGATGCAATATTAGCCTTTAATTGCATCACTTCACTGCATAAAAGCTGCAGTATCTGTAGCTGATTGTAGTTCGACAGCGTCTTTACATTTCGTTTTATGCTTATATAGGCTACTCAGTAATGCCTCGAACTTGTGTGAATAAAGCAGATAATTTCTGCTATATCTGCGGTGAAATAACTTTTATCTCACAAAAAAGGAGGATAACAGAAATGATTAAGAAAGCCTACAACTTGTATTTTGGCTGCAAGATAGGAGACCAGGACAAGAGCTGGGCACCACATATATGCTGCAATTCTTGTGGGATGGCACTGGAGCAATGGTTGAATGTAAAAAAGGCATCTATGCCTTTCGCTGTGCCAATGATTTGGAGAGAGCCAACAGATCATGTTAGTAATTGTTACTTTTGTATGGTGCCTCCAATTGTAAAAGGGCTAAATAAGAAGAAAAAGTTATCTGTGCACTATCCAAATATTCCATCGGCAATACGTCCAGTTCCTCATGGAGAGGGGCTACCAATTCCTAAAGCACCAGAATCCTTCGTGGTTGAGTCAAGTGAGGAAGAACCTGAAGCGTGTAGTCACGTGCAGTTGTAAGAGATAGCCCTTTCCTCGAATACAAGAGAAAAGCCAAGAGAAGCAAAACCGACACAAACTGAAGACAAAACTAGTGAGAATCCTAAGTATTCAAATGATTCAACTTAGCTTATGGCTATAATTTTTCTTGGTAATCCTATGCAATATATTATGCCATTTAGGCTTTGTTATGTAGTCAATATCACTTGCTTTATATTTGTGGAAAGACATCTATCTATATAATTATTGTGCATTATGTAGTCATTACGCCTATAGTAGAAAACTTTCCGTTTACAGAAAAACTAGAGCCAATTGACAAATTTCATTGTTATATTTGAACTCAGAATGTGAAATTCATTAAGAAATGGATCCTTTTGTTTCCAAAACTGGCAAAAAATAAAAATTTGTTGAACAGTGTAATTTTAACACATATGGTTAATATTGGGGACTTTTGAAATAGAAAAGCAATGCAATGCATTATATTTTGTTCAGAGCACACCAATGCAGCATTTACAGTATGTGAACTAAAACAATAGGACATAAATGCAAATTGCCCTCTTTATGAATCTGGCTGTGATGGGCAATGTTGCCCAATGAGGCAGGTATGAACAAGTACCAGTTGTACATTTCTAAAGCTAGGTATATTTGCATATAAAATATTATAAAGAAATACTTTGAAAGAAAAAGCAAAAGGAATAAGCTTAATTGTATAAAAACCATTTTGCCATTTTTTTCTTTTTTTGCCCAAAGTAACAGATGTGCATTTAAATAGGTTTCCTCTCAAACAGAAATTGGAACTATATGGGTATGTCCATTAACATGTTACTGAACCCAGGACCCTGCATTCGCTATATCTGGTCATCCACAGTACACAGAACATGGAAATGTAATTCATTTAGTAAATATAAACTGCTAAACACCTTTTCTCATCAGCAGTTGGAGCAGTCTTGGGACTTATATCAGTGTCCAGCAGGGCACTGGTTACAGCTTGTAAGAGAAGTTTTAATTGTCCTGCAGGAGGATGCAGAACCCTTGACCTCTGTCTGGACAGCACTGATTGGTCTTGTGCTGATCACATGCACTGTCCAAAGAAATAAAAACAACTCTCTAGCAATACACACCAAACTGAGCATGTGCAGCTTGCCCCCGAGCCTCTGTTCTATTAGCAGATATTTAGAAGCAACTGGAAGAAGGGGAGGATCAGAGAAGACCGGATCAAACATCCTTTTTACACAAAGTGGAGGATTAAACGCTTAGGTTCCACAGTGAGTACAACAAGCATGCTTTACTGCATATACAGACTGATTTACTGTTGTGGGTTTAGTAAAACTTTAATTTGTCATTCACCAGTAGTCTTCCAGATAAGAGCTCCAGCCTATTAGGTAAGAGAATCATAAGTAGGCATCCACCAGCAGGTTGAAAGAGAAAAAACATGACGTGATTCCCCCCATCCACACACTCGATGTGGATGAGGGAGTCCTTCCTGTTGAGAGCCTTTGTATTCTGACAGCAGGGAGACTTCCCCAGCATCAGAATACACTGATCAGCGCTGCCACATATAGATCCATAGAATGAAGGTGTTTGAGGCCACCATCCAAAGAGCTAATTGCAGAGGGTTGGCCCTTGAGAACACCAACAGTCAGCAGCTGGAAGACAAACCCATTGTTTTTTGCTTTCAGTATAAAAGTTGAATCCTTCTTTGTATGTACTTTGCAGGAAGAACATTGATAAGACATGCTCATTTTGATCAGAATGGCTGTGTAGCATTAAATTAATTAGCATGTGAAGCCTGCAAGGAAAAAGAATAGTGGGGAAGAAAAGCAAACTGTTCATAACGCATGCATGACAGATATAAGCTGCTGTTGTGCCCTAGGACAAACTATGATGTTTGCCATTCCTATCACATTCTTTACCTTTTCCTACAGAATTAGGAAGTAAAAATAAACAAAAATAACTAATTGTGACAGTTAAAATAATTGTATATCTGGACACACAGTAGTTTATATACAGTGCTCAGCATAAATGAGTACACCCCTTTTGAAAAGTAGGATTTTAATATCTCAATGAACACAAGAACAATTTTTAAAATGTTGACAAAACTGAGGTTTATAGAATATTTGTTTAGCTCATTACATGAAAGTAAGATTAACACTATAACTTAGATTACAAAATCTTCAGTTTTACTCAAATTTATTTTTGCAAAAATGAATATACCCCACAACAAAAATTACTCCATCTAGTATTTTGTATGACCTCCATGATTCGTAAGGACAGCACCAAGTCTTCTAGGCATGGAATGAACAAGTTGGCGACATATTGAAACAGCTTTTTCCATTCTTCAAGTACGACCTCTTTTAGAGCCTGGATGCTGGATGGAGAGTGATGCTCATCTTGTCTCTTCAGAATTCCCCATAGGTGTTTGATTGGGTTCAGATCAGGAGACATACATAGCCACTGAATCACTTTCATCCTGTTCTTCTTCAGAAATGCAACAGTGACAGTGTGTTTTGGATCATTGTCGTGTTTGAAAAGCACACGACGACCAAGGGCATGGAGTGATGGTAGCATCTTCTCTTTCAATATAGAGCAGTACATTTGTGAATTCATGATACCATCAATGAAATGCAGCTCCTTGACACCAGCAGCACTCATGTAACCCCACAGAAGGACACTGCCGCCACCATCTTTCACTGTAGGCACCATTCATTTTTCTTTGTACTCCTCACCTTTGCAACACTATACAATTTTGAAGATTTTAGTTACAAAAACATTTAACTTGGTCACATCACTCCAGAGTACAGAGTGCCAGTAGTCATCTTCTTTTTCAGCATGGACCCTGAAAAATTCTAAGTGGGCTTTTGCAGAAACGCCCTTTGTGGATGACACCCATGTGTGCCATTCCTCTGCAGTGTATGCTGTATTCTGTTATGGGAAACAATCACCCCAGTTTGGCTTTCTAAGCTAATTTCAGTAAACTTGGTGATTTTCTTCAACCCTTCTCATCAGAAGACACTCCTGTTGAAGTGGATGGTCTGGACATCTCTGTGAGATGGTTGCAGTTCCAAATTTGTTAACTTTTTGTATCACTTTTGCTACAGTATTCTGACTGATAAGTAAATCTTTGCTGATCTTCTTGTAGCCTTCACCTTTCTTATGTAAAGAAATAATTTTTTTTCTCATGTCTTGTTAATTTCTCTGACATGTGGTGTCATTGCTGACATCATGAAATGGGAAGGGGTTTTCTTTAAGTAATGCCCTTTTATAATCGTCTGTAGGATACCTGTTTATTGAATAATTAGACTCACCTGTAGTTTAATTCTTGTTAATTAGGATTTTGATGCCTAAAATTTAGCTTTGCTCCTAAGACTTTTATTGGAGTATATTCATTTCTGCAACATGGTCTTGAATGAATTTGTTAGGAAAAATAACTTTTTTGTGTGTGCAAATTAACAAATCTTGTTTGCAATTAATGGCCCACATTTGTGGGAGTATTTTGTAGTATAGTGTCCCATAGAAAATGTTGATTCTGAAAGGAAAGTAAAGGTTTTCTGACAAATCTGTTGGGGTGTACTCATTTATGCTGAGCACTGTGCAGCTCAATTACACAATTAAACTTTTTTTTTTTTTCAAACCGACTTTACTCTACAATCCTTTGCCTTAGCCCAGCAATGGGCAAACTACGGCTCGGCGGACCTTTTAATCCGGCCCGCGGAGCTAGGCTCTTTCTAGGCTCCTCTCACAGTCCGCCTTGAAGACCGGTGTAGCATGAAAATCTGTCTCCTATGAGGATCTGTCCCCTCGACGTATCTGCGCATGTGCCGGAGATCGCCGATCGGCTGCTAATGCCTGAAACTTGCACATGCGCAGATACGTCGAGGGGGACAGATCCTCATAGGAGACAGATTTTCATGCTACACCGGAACGGCGCGGGAAGACGGCGAGAGGAACGCGCGGAGCAAAGGTAAGTGAATTGACACAGGGGGGACTTGGGGACTTAATATGGGGGATTAATTAATATGGGGAATGAATTACTATATGGGGGATGAATTACTATGGGGGATGAATTACTATGGGGGATGAATTACTATATGGGGGATTAATTACTATGGGGGGTGAATTACTACATGGGGGATGAATTACTATATGGGGAATGAATTACTATATGGGGGATGAATTACTATATGTGGGATGAATTACTATGGGGGATGAATTACTATATGGGGGATTAATTACTATGCATACTATGGGGGAATGTTACTATACTAACTATGGATGACACATACACATCATTCATCTACTCTTGGTCCGGCTCCCGAGTCCAATATATGAACCCATTGCGGCCCTCAAGTCAAAAGTTTGCCCACCCCTGCCTTAGCCCCAATTAAAGGAGTTTTCCATCTTCATACAACATCTAGAAGTATCTTAAAAAGATACAGTGAAATACAAAAAATGTAAGTAAAAGCACAAACAAATCAAGCCTTTTAAATGCCTACTTGCAGTGTTTTCTTTTCCATAAATAATTTTTTTATTCAAATGTGCCTCTGAAAATGCTAGAAAGTTTGACTCCAGAAGAGGCAATTCCCTAGGACAGCCCCTCCCTCCTTATATGCCATAACTCTCTCCTCTTCTGGAGTTCCCAAATGCTGTCTGTGCTGATAAGGTCCTCCATCCTTCACAAAAGGGAATACTATAGAGGAGTAGGCAACCATGGACATATTTGGGAAGTGACATCAACCAACATCCCTGTCCCTTTGTTTACTTTCAGGGGACTCTGAGGGCTGACAACTTAATGGGGCCGAGGATCAGTAATCCATTACAATGACACTGTCAGCCGCATAGATGACAGCATCCTAGCTAGTAAGGGGCTAAACTTTCACAGACAGTGTGTCTATGGTATGGATGCTCCAGCCTGCAAGGTCGTCCCCTTCCACATGACAGATTCATGTATCAGTTCCCAAGAGGTACATAAATCTGTCACCCACACAGACATTTTTGTGTTGGAGAGCAAGAAAATTCTAAAGAGCATCTATATGATACGAATTATGAATTCCTCAGTGTGACTGTCCTTTCGTACCTTTTATTGGGCACAGCTTCCACAGTACAGGCCTCTCTTCAAGGTATCTACAAAGCTTGGAAAACATTTCTCCAATCCAATAATTTAAAGATAACTTGGAGAAGATTTACAGTTGTGTCCAAAATTATTCAACCCCCAATGCTGTAAAGGGGTTTAGGGACTATAGTGTACATTTGGAATTGTATTCAGAATCAAATCCTACAAGGACGTTGTAACTACCCAAATGCAACTAAAATGACATCAATTGTTTATGTAATACAGTAGTAAATGGTTCTTATGTGGTTTCTTCATTGCCACAATTATTCAACCCCTTAAAGACTACCACTCTGAAGAACAGAGGTTCATACAGGTGCTTTCCATCAGGTATTGAAAACACCTGTGGATGTCACCGAGCAGCAATCAAGCATAATAAGCACCAATTAGGCAGCTTTAAAATGACTGTGATACTCAGCTCCTTCTAGACATTTACTGGTGTGGTTACAAACATGGTGAAGGCAAGAGAATGGTCCAGGAAGACAAGAGAAGAGGTGATTTCTCTTCACAGGAAGGGCAATGGCTATAAGAAGATTGCAAAGATGTTAAACATACCAAGAGACACCTTAGGAAGCATCATTCGCAAATTCAAGGCAAAGGGCACTGTTGAAACGCTACCTGGTCGTGGCAGAAAGAAGATGCTGACTTCGACTGCTGTGCGCTACCTGAAGCGTAGAGTGGAGAGAAGTCCCCGTGTGACTGCTGAGGAACTGAGAAAAGATTTGTCAGATGTGGGTACAGAAGTTTCAGCCCAGACAATAAGACGCACACTGCGTAATGAAGGCCTCCGTGCCAGAACTCCCAGGCGTACCCCCTTGCTGTCTCCAAAGAATAAGAAGAGTCGACTGCAGTATGCCAAAAGCCATGTGGACAAACCACAAAAGTTGTGGGATAGTGTTCTGTGGACTGATGAAACAAAATTAGAACTGTTTGGGCCCATGGATCAACGCTATGTTTGGAGGAGGAAGAACAAGGCCTATGATGAAAAGAACACCTTGCCTACTGTGAAGCATGGTGGAGGGTCAATCATGCTTTGGGGCTGTTTTGCTTCTGCAGGTACAGGGAAGCTTCAGCGTGTGCAAGGTACCATGAATTCTCTTCAGTACCAGGAGATATTGGATGGAAACGTGATGCAGTCCGTCACACACCTGAGGCTTGGGAGACGTTGGACCTTTCAACAGGACAATGATCCCAAGCATACCTCCAAGTCCACTAGAGCATGGTTGCAGAGGAAAGGCTGGAACATTTTGGAGTGGCCATCGCAGTCACCAGACTTAAATCCGATTGAGAACCTCTGGTGGGACTTAAAGAAAGCAGTTGCAGTGCGCAAGCCTAAGAATGTGACTGAACTGGAGGCCTTTGCCCATGAAGAATGGGCGAAGATACCCGTAGATCGCTGCAAGACACTTGTGTCAAGCTATGCTTCACGTTTAAAAGCTGTTATAACTGTAAAAGGATGCTGTACTAAGTACTAAGATTGAATGTCACTTGGGGGTTGAATAAAACTGATAATGCTGTGAGCACAGAAAAGACATTTGTGGTTATTTCATTATAACTGTTATGTTATATTTGTCTGACCTACAAGTGCCTCTTTAATGTAAATGTAAGCAAGATGACTGAATGATCAAAAGCAATGTCAAACTGGCCAAAACACTCAATTTCAGTGGGGGTTGAATAATTTTGGACACAACTGTACATGTCTTCTTGGATACTTCCTGGTTGATTCTTCAAGATTTCTTTTTCAAGGGATGTTCACTATTGCCCATATTACACCACTACTAAAACGGTCCAGCATTTCGGTGTCAACAGAGCACTCATCTCTCTATTGAACAAGCAGCATGTTCTCTACATGGTAACATCCACGTGTACAGTGATTTTTGGAACATTCCAACCACTGATCAAGTCCAGGTGCAGATTGGTTAGTGTCTGTAGGCAATATTATTACATTGTATAATCTTGCCATAATCTGGCCAAAGCTAGTGGATGGTAGTTTGAAGAGCTCGACCACCCACTGGATTCCTAAACATGTTCTCGTTAGATCACAAGAAGATCTTCCAATGACTATCGAACCATTACTAAGCTCCCATTCAAACTGTAGTGTTGTAGGAACACATTCTATTGCAATTGCTGGTATCACACACTACTTGCAATGGTGTAATGCAGTGCCATTCTTTCTGAGTGGCACCCCAATGTACTTTGCCAGTTTAGGTGTGTAAACTAAATTAAGTAAGTGTAGCTTGTGGATTAGGTATAACTGTGCTATGCAGTGCTCTGTTGTATTAATATAGATCTGAATTTAAACATGTTTCTATGCATGAACCAGAAATAGCACAGAACACCTATGAAATGCACATTTGTACAATGTGGCAAACCATCAAATACTCCACTTTCATGGTCAAAAATTATTTTTATGAATCTAACATAATCAGAATCAGTGACCAAGACTAAACATTTTTATTGTTTCATAACTCTTATTAACGGTTATTGTATAACAGACTGATAATCCAAAATATGGCATTCGACACAGTTGACCACCCCCTCCTCAATAAACTACACTCCCTTGGCATCAGAGACTCCGCTCTCTCCTGGCTCTCCTCCTATCTATCCCAACGCTCCTTCAGAGTTACCTATAACGCTACCACCTCCCCCTCTCTCCTCCTCTCTGTTGGGGTCCCCCAAGGCTCTGTCCTCGGGCCCCTTCTCTTCTCCATCTACACCTCCTCCCTCGGCAAACTGATACACTCCCACGGCTTCAACTATCACCTCTACACTGATGACACGCAAATTTACCTCTCCACCCCTCACCCCTTCAGTCTCCGCCCGTATCGCCCACCTACTGAACAACCTATCAGACTGGATGTCACTCCATTTCCTCAAACTGAACCTTTCCAAAACGGAGCTCCTAATTTTCCCCCAAGCCCGCGCCTCCATCCTCTCCATCACGACCAACGCCACCATCAGTCCCACCCCGCAAGTCAAAATCCTAGGTGTCACTCTAGACTCAAACCTGTCCTTCCAACCCCATGTCCAATCGCTGGCAAACTCATGCAGGCTCCACCTCCGCAACCTCTCCAAAATACATACGTTCCTAACCCCAGACACTACTAAACAGCTCGTTCACTCCCTTATTATCTCACGTCTGGACTACTGCAACTCCCTGCTCACTGGCCTACCCCAACACAGGCTATCCCCACTTCAGTCTATCCTGAACTCTGTGGCCAGACTCATCCAACTTACCAACCACTCCGCTTCTGCCATCCCCCTCTGTCATTCCCTCCACTGGCTTCCGATTGCCCAACACATTAAATTCAAAATACTAACACTGACATACAAAGCCATTCATAATGCTGCCCCAAACTACCTCACCAACCTGGTACCCAAATACCACCCAACCCGTACTCTTCGCTCCTCACAAGACCTCCTACTTTCTAGCTCCCTGGTCTCCTCCTCCCACGCCCGACTGCAGGACGTCTCCAAGACTTCCCCCATCCTCTGGAACTCACTACCCCAATCCATCCGACTGTCACCTACCCTCCTCACCTTTAGGCACACCCTAAAAACCCATCTCTTCAGGGAAGCCTACCCCACCCTCACTTAACAGCCAATCTCCTCCACTCCTCCTACCACTCCATCCCCCACAGCCAGTTCCTCCTCTACCACTATCCCTCCCTCCGAGATTGTAAGCTCAAAAGAGCAGGGCCCTCGAAACCCCTCGTGTACTGTTTTGTTACTGTATTGTCTCATGTTCTGTCCCCCACTATAATGTACAGCGCTGAGCAAACCTTTTGGCGCTATATAAATACTGTATAATAATAATAATAATGTCATAGCATAGATATAAACTGGTGTTTCCACATATTCTTGATTGGAATGCCAGTTTATACAACCAATCCACATCCCTTTTGCAGCGAGATGTCCTATAAACCCACTCATGACTCAGAATTTAAAAAAAGAGATAAGAACTTCCTGCCCCCCCCATTTGGAAATTAAATATTAGGTTATGAACTCTCAATGCATATTAAATCATCGTTTATGGTTGCATACTCTGTATAGAGCTGTAAAGCTATGATATGCTTGCATAACTTGTCAGTCAAATGTAATACAAGAAGCTTTCTGCTCTCTCCATGTATTCAGCTCAGTGATTGCCACATTCTTAGGGCTAGGTTTCCTGATGTTGACAACAGTTGACCATGCTTTCATAACGTGTGTTGAAACAACCACCTGTAGTCATAAAATGAAGGCCATGTGACAAAGTGACAAAACAAGAGCACAACTGGGAGACAGAAAAAGAGGGTTGTCATCCTAGCACAGAAAGGGGTTTATTTACTAAAGCTGGAGTGCACAAAATCAGACCCACTTCTGCATAGAAACCAATCAGCTCCTAACCTCAGTTTCTTCAATTAAGCTTTGGCAATAAAACCTGGAAGCTGATTGGTTTCTATGCAGAAGCGAGTCTGATTTTGCACTCTCCAGCTTTAGTAAATAAGCCCCAAAGTGTCTGAACAAGGACAGGCAGAATCATTAGTTTTTGTCTTTTTAAAGGAAAGCTGTAAAATTAAAACATTTTGAAAACTACTTTTGAAATTACAGTAACATGTTAAAGCTTATATGACATTTCAGTTGTACATCTAGTTTAAGAATGACAATTATCTTTACGGGTGAAGGGCCTTCAGCCAAGAGAGCTCACAGCTTGAAACTGAAATTAGGAAAAAAGAAAATTTGACAGAGGTAATAGTTCTGGTTGGAGAACCAAACTTCTCAAGTGAGGAACACAAACAGAAATAAGGCATTGCATCATCTAAACAATATGGCAAAGCTACAGAAGTCCAACTTAAAGAATGTCATCAAGTAACCAGCCAAATGACCACTCTGACTTATCTCTATCCCAATAGAGCTTGAATGGGTTATATCATATTCCTAAATTAACCAACATATCCATATTATATTAAACACAGAAAACAAACATCTTTGTTAAATAGTCAACAAACATTTATAAAACAATCTACTTTCCATGTTATGAGGGGAAAAAAAATGGCAGACTGCTAGGAGCTATAAATGTAAGATTTCACAATAACCAGCCCACATTCCACCAGCTCTAGTTTCATAGGACACATAAGACACTAAACTACAGTGCTGTTCTTGCACACACACTAAAGCTGCATCCTTATTAATACTGGAAAGTAATCAAGCAACTTTGGCAAAGTTTTATGGAAAACTGCTGTTGTAAAATCTGGTGCTAAATGCTCATTTACAGCACATTCCAGCTCATTTCCTTTGTGAACAGAAGGCTAATGAACAACATTACATGAGAACAACATTTTGAGCAGGTCACATTACACTCTTATTTCAGCAACAAAAATATAACAATCCTATGAACCAACTGGAATCTAGCAGACATTGCAGACATTCCCTGCCGTGTCCAACAAACAGAGCAATGCCACTCTACCAAACTTCATATGCTGCAATTACTTAGGTAGTAAAAATAAAGTGCATGATGATGATAATCTCTCTCAAACTCAATGATGTTGAGATCAAGGCTTTGTGGGAGCCCAACCATCACTCCCAGGACTCCTTGCTCTGTTTTACACTGCAGATAGTTCTTAAATGACATTGGCTGTATGTTTGAGGTTGTTGTCCTGCTTCAGAGTAAATATGGGGGCAATCACACATCTCCCTGATGGTATGACATGATGGATAAGTATCTGCCTGTATCACTCAGCATTGAGGACACCATTGATCCTGACCAAATCTCCAACTCCATTTGCAGAAATACATCTCCAAACTTGCAAGGAACCTCCACCATGCTTCATTGCTGCCTGTAGACACTCATTATTGTACCGGTCTCCAGCCCTTTGGTGAACAAACAGCCTCCTGCTATGGCCAAATATTTCAAATTTTGACTCATCAGTCCAGAGCACCTGCTGGCATTTTTCTTCACCCAGTCCCTATGTTTTCGTGCATAGTAGAGTCACTTAGCCTTGTTTCCATGCATAAAAACATAAGAACCGGTACACACACACACACACATATACATATACATACATAAACACCCACCTCCCATACAGTCATACACAACACCTATGTTTCTCTACTAGCAGTTTTATTTTATTAAAATGCAAGTGTGAGATTAAAAACATACACTCATACTCACCTTGGTAGATGCAGCATCAGTCCGATGCTGCATCTGTCCCTCACCACCTTTAAGACAGAAAACTCTGCGATTAAAGACCACTGATCTCTCAGTTCTCGGTCTTTAGTGAGCAGAGAGTCGGTGACCATCAGTCACTAGCTCTCTGCTCTGCCCCTATACCACTCACTGAAGTGCCAGGCTCTGGAGGATGTGGCTCAGGCTCTCAGCAGAGGTTTGGCCCTACTTCTCTTTTAAGGCGCAATGACAGTTTAACCATGCCCAGGCACGGTTCAATACATTGGTCTGTTTCGTTAGTGTAGGGTGATTGCTCTGAACCACACCAGGGCACTATTGAGCCTACCATGCCCAGGACCACCAAGTGGTTCACTTGTGGTCTAGAATGGTTCACTTCATTGCGAGTGCAGACCATGCCTGAGCATAGAGCTCTCCCTATATCACAAGTACAGAACATCTGCTCTAAAACGCATTTTAAGCCTAGCGCAGGCAATTCCTACTTGCACGCTAGTAGCCATCACCACCCCAAATGGATCCATAATGTCCCTTTTGGTCAGTACTGCAGGTTAAGGAGAACATGCACCACCAGAGGTGATTATGAGGAACAGAGCGCCATCTTGAGGACCAAGTTCCTTGAAAAAGGCTACAGTGAGGTCCACATCGAGGAAGCATACCAGAAGTATTGGGGCCAATATGAAGAGAGTCCACTGCATACACCACACACAGCTGCCAAAAAAGCCACTAAAGACCCCAACAATAAATTTAATAACCAGGTCAGGTTTTGCACCAGGTTCAATACTAAAGCCTTCGACATACAGCGAAGCATCCAAAAGCATTGGAAAATTCTTAAGCAGGACCCAGTTCTTGGTCAGAGCCTTGCCCCCAGACCCGAAATTGTGTTCAGGAAACCTAGGGATCTCAGGAGTCACATAGCACCCAGTAGAATTAAGAAGCCTCCTGCTGGTGCCAGGAATACGGTCAATCCTTGGTCTGCCCTGTTTGATCAAAGGGGCAGTTTCAAATGCGGTGTGAGCAATTGTGGAACCTGCAAATACATGTGCCACAGAAAGAAAGAGGTGGCTGCCACCAATGGCCGTACATATAAGATTAAGCAGTTCATCAACTGTGGTACTTCTTTTGTGATCTATGGGCTCATCTGTCCCTGTGGCCTCCTATATGTTGGCCGAACCATGCGCCCCTTGAGGGTCAGGTTTGGCGAACACAAATGTAACATCATTAATTACAAGGAGAGCAATAAAGGCAAAAACAAATATTCCGTACCACGGCACTTTCAGGAGGCACACAGTGGTGACCCATCGGGCATGAAAGTATTTGGGATTGAATCCATCACAGGAGATTCAGATGGTGGAAGAAAATTCCAAAGACTATGTAAGAGGGAGACCTATTGGATCTTCACTCTGGGTTCCCTCTCACCCACTGGGCTTAATGAAGATCTTGAGATACATGGGGTCATCCACTGACTCCCCGTTATGCATAGGCACCTTCTGCTGAGCTGCACATGTTCCCTAGAGTCCTACTCTCATCCTTTTTGTCTCTCTCCCAAACCCCTCCTTTTTTTTTTTTTTTTTTCCTTTCTCTCCCCCCCCTCTTTAGTGCTAGTTCCATCATTTCCCTTGTGACCTATAGTGGGTACACCATCCACTACAGATGTATGCTTTAGATATATTCATTTTCATCAGCTATGATTACTATAGTATCATCAGTATAGCTACCATTACCCTGCATCCTTACACATTAGGTTGCTCACTTCATATTTATTGTGTCACCCTTAGGCGCTTGCGTATGACCGCATTCCCATGCGCTTGTGTCTATGGGTCATTCATTGGTCACCCATTTTTTAATTCAGTTTCCATATGTGTGTGTGGGTTTATGTGTGTATGTATAGACATGTTTTTTACTAAAAAGCAGTTGCTCATGTGGATGTGTTACACACACATGTGCGCACGCATGTTGTCCAGTGAGCTCTCTTCGAGCACTGCTTTCTTATCCAGCAAGTGCTTGTTCCATAGCGCCTTTGACATTTTTATATAGTTCTTATATATAACACATATATACATCTTTTGTACATTTTTTATATAATTATTTATTTTATTTTTATTTATTTATTTATTTATTTTTTTTTATTTTTTTTTTTTATTATAAAATTTTTTTTTTTTTTTTTTTCTTTTTTCCTATATATTTATATTTCTTATGCTTCCATGTCTATGCATGCACACATATACCATACACTATACCATTTTACCAGATATTATACTATATTGTAACAATACTTATTTAATTTTATTTTATTTAAACTTTGTGAGCCATATTAAGAAGTTGTTTGTAACTTTTTATATCAACATTTATGTTTTACTAGTGATTTATCTCCTTTGTTCTTGTATATAGTATTGCATATGCATATCCATCCATGGTGCACTACATTGCCACACATACCTACGTTTCATCATATGACTATACTAGAATGATAAGCACACACCCTGTAGGCTGCATCTCTATGAATTAATAAGTGTCTCTGCTGGGTTTCAGATCTACTCTCTATATTAAATCCATGTCCCATGGTTGTCTATGGCAAGCAGAGCACTAGGCAGCTTCGTAGCGTTGCTCATCCATCCATTTATTTATTTAAAGGCGAGCAGTGCAGTGCATCACCAGGGAAGGATTTTTATTATTTTTTATATATGTGTAACTTTCCATTTATTTATTTATTTTCCACTGTGCACACTTCTTATGGTTCATATGATTTTATGATTGTCACTAGTTTCAATGGTTTTATTTGTGCGTGTGTATATATATATATATATGTGTATGTATTTTTTATAGACCTTTCGTGTTTACTTACATTATGTCGATTGCCCCTGTGACTCCTCCACCTGCACAGGGGAGTGTCCAGGACGGCCCATGTGACCTTTGGTTTAACTAGTAGTGAGCATATAAAAGAGGGAGCAGACATTTGGTCAGTTGGCTCTGAGGAAGAGGCAAGTCCTCGAAACGCGTCAGCCTTTTGGATGTCTAAACTCCCTATTGTGGACTGTTACTCAGCGCGGTGTTGATCCAGCTGTTCTTCTATGATGTGCCTTGACTATATTGTCGTTTGTGAGTACAACACCTACTTTATTTTTTATTAAACATTTTTTATGGTAATGCACTAGGCCTGTGCGCCCTCTTTTTGTTCTTTCCCCATTCAGTATATTTGGATTCCCCCGGTCCATTTGAGGGCAGCAAGGTGTGCATGTTCCAGGACATTCTTAATGTGGTTGTAGCATCGAGTCCATCCCCAAGCGCAGGAGCATTTGTGTTTGCTGGTTCTTTACAGAAACAGGGATCCCTGTGGTCTGAATGATGTAAAGGTGACAGGGAGTGAGTGCAGACCAGTGGGGGAGAGGGGAGGATTGACAATCAAACTGTGGCAGAGTCCAGGTTAATAGTGCCTTGTGTAAGTGCACCCTTACATGAAAATTGGTGGTGCACACCTGTGAGATTATTGTAGGAAAAGTCACTTGTGTGTTTAACATAAACTGACATTTTAAAGCAACACTGTCCAGTTAGCAGCTCTCTGTAATAGAAGATGCTGAATACTTTCCTTTCTGGCAGGCAGCATCTGAAATCTTGGCTGCCTTACAGATCTAGGAGCACCACAGCTATCCAACAATTCTGGGTGTGCTGGATAACATAACATGTTTTATACTGGGGGAACCCACCACTATCGGAAACAATGGATTTTCAAGATTCTTTAATGGCCAGTTTCTCTCTAATACAATGGATCACTACAGCAGGACATGGAATAGTATTTAGGATCTTCTTCGAAGAGGAAACGAGGATACCTTATTTTATCAACAAAGTATCTTTAAAAGTAGTGACATACAATGATCCATCTCATGAGCCTATATTCGTGAGGTTGAGCAACTAAAAATCTGCAGTGTAGCCCTAAGATAAGATGCTCATATAGTTCCATCTACACAAAGAAAAAAAAAAACTGCATTTGCCCTCTTATTAAAAGAAATAAGATACTTCTATTAAACCAGTAATTGGGATTCTATTAAACCATGATTGGGATTCAAACCAACAACCCTAAGGCTGCTAGGCAGCAGTGTAAACCATTTAGTAACTGTGCTGCCCATATTTTTTTATGCATTCTGCATTTATTGATTCTTTTAAACGAAAAACATAAACAGAGAAATCATTGACCAAAAGTATAAGGTTCAATCATTACAGGGAGCATAGCTCCAACTGGATGATGAGCTGTGGACAGTATTGTGTATGTGCTGCCCATTTTTTAACCATGCTACTATAAATTTCCATCAAAATATGGAGTTTACCAAAAATGAAAGAGTAAGAAAAAAAATACTGCACTAATACATTTTGCAAATCAGCCAAATATGGTTTTCTGGTCTTGTTCCTTTTTAATAAAGACAATAAACTGGGCTTCTTAATAATTGTATTTTCTTACATTATTTAACACTATCACAAACACTCTACTACGTGCCTAGGGACCACAGCTGTCATTAACATTCACCCCTTCTGCTATCACAAGTCCTGATCCCAAAAAAGGCTTCCCAGACTATAATTAAACTTTCCATCTGCTACTGCAAATACATGTCCCCTTGTTTTAACCGTGTGGGTATTTGAGATGGGAATACCACTGCCACTGAAGGAGTTAAAACTTCCATTACTGCAGGCAGACAAAATACTCCACACATCTGCTCCTTATCATTTAAAAGGTGGTAAGGAATGCCCTGGAGCATTTCTGAAACTTGCTGAAGGTAGTATCTGACCCCCATTAGACAGCCAGGGCTAGGATATAGAAATTCCACCCCCCCCCCCCCCCCACCCCTTACACACACAGCCCTTTGCCTTAAAATTCAACGCTGTTTGCTACAATGAGCCTGTTCTCTGTAGCTATTTTTACTACAGTGTTTACTGCCGATTCAACGTGCCAAGAATGTCATCAAGTGTTTTCATAATCATCAACATGGACTAGTAGTAAAAGGTGGAGACACAGCAGCAATTTGGAAATATTATATAACAAACAGAACGCTAATTTATTGTAAAATGCAATACCAAGAAATAAATTAAACAGAATATTTGCTATTAGCAGCCTTTTTTGAAAGAAAGTAACATTATAAAGAAAAAATACTGGAATATTTAAAAGAGGGAACATAGCACTTACACCCAGTTCACATCAATGCGACCCAAAGTCATGGGACTTTGAGGTCCAACTATGATTTGTGACTTCATTGCCACTTGCTGCCACTTCAGCAAGACTTGAATAACAGAGGTCAATGCAAGTTACAATAAAGTCGCACAAAAATAGTGCAGTAACCTTTTTTTTTTCGAGTTGCTGCGACTTGAGTCACAGCAATTCGAGTGGTTCCATTGAAAGATATGGGATGCGAATTTGAACTTGCAAGTTGCATGTCATGCCGCCTTGATGTGAACCGGGGCTTAAACAGCATTTGAAAAGCTTGCAACACAAAGCTATATAGAGTAGCGGAGACATAAACAAGACAACAGTAACCTGTTTCTGCAGATTCTGCCCGTGACATTATTAGGACAGAGTAATATTCAGTCTGGTCATGACCATTTCAAATAATTCATCATCTATATTCTTGTACAGCACCAGATACAAAAACATATACTGTATACCAAAGATAAACAAGCACCGCGCAGTACAAATATTACTAGTGATAAATCAGAAAATCATGCTAGAAAAACAATTTGAATCCCAAGCATACCAGAGATAATTTTTTTTTTAAATAAATATGCGTCTATAATGTGTTCAAGCTGTATGTCTTCGAAAATTAATACCATTCACTGTGAAAAAAAACATTAATTTAAAAAAAAAAAAAAAAGTGTCCCAAAGGTCCATAAATTCTCATAGATATCCTTATTACACAATAATCGAACTGTGTCATCTGTCACTTTTCCACTCCACGTTAACAACCTTCCATTTATAATGTCACCACGTGCACATAACCCTTCATTGGCAATAGCATGCTCTCACCTTTTTAAAAGACCTCATAAGTAGATCTAATGCACTTTCCCCTTGTAGTGGGGTCCCCTATACCTCATATGCAATGGCTTCCTCCAGTTCACTGGTGCTCCTCAATCCATCACAATCCTTTGCAATCCTTGGGTGGATACTGGTAATACACTTGAAATAAAGAAGGAAAAATAGTGCTCTCCAAATAAAAACTGTTTTTTGGTTAAAATTTGAATACACTCAACCTTAAGGGGGCCCAAAACTGATGCAGACAGTATACAGGCGTGTATTGTTGAAAACAACCAACAAAATGGCAGACCACACACTTTTGGTTTGTGCGGCATGAGGACACCAGCCCCTCCCAACGTGTGACATCATTTAAACATGCAACTTCATCAGGGGGTCAGGTGTGAATGGCCCCCTAGCCTTCTGGGACCTGAAATGTGTCCCCTAAGGTTGTGGGCAGTAGAGGGGAGAACTGGTGGATCCGCCGTGGTGATCCACCCAGAAATGGGAGCCAGTACCTGTCAAAGCCAGGTAACGGCTTCCCGCTCCTCACAAAAAATGTCCAAAGGTAGTAGAGAAGGGGGGCGGAAAAGCAGAACCTCCCCTGGGTGAAGTTCTGCTTTAAAGCAGACATGTTAAACTCAAAACAAAAACTCAGACAATTAAATGGAATAAATCTTCAATTAGTCACATTATCACCACTGTGGGCAGCATCCATCAGAAAGAATTACTAGAAAAAACAATTGCACCTTACACTTTTTTAAAAAGGGGCCATAAAACATTTTCTGAAATATTTAGCTGCAAAGTTACAAAAGGAAGTTCAGATTTAATCAACTGGAGAACAGCTGGAGCCTTGTTCAAAACAAATTCATGCCCCACTGAGGGTGAGGGCCCCATGTGGCCCCCAAAACACCAGTTTGACATGCCTTGTTTAAAGTGCTATACTGTCTGGCTCAGAAAATGTAAATACTTGTAAATGTGTATAGAATGGGACAGGTTCATTTATTGGAACAACACCTGTCAGGTTTTTATAGCCAACTATGCCCCTGTTACCCTAGGTTCACACCTAAGCGTTTTCTGCAGCATTTTGCTGAAATGCACTACAGTCCATTTAACATGATTTCCTATGGGACATGTTCACATCTGTGCGTTTTCACCCGGCGCATTTTTTTTGAAAGGGTCAGGGACTTTTTTTTAACACAAAAAATTGCGTTTTTGGTTCTATAGACTTCAATGGAAATGCTGCAGAAAAGCATGTATTTGCATTTTTGCTGTGTTTTTATTGCATTTTTGCCATGTTTTTGATGTGTTTTACATTTTAAATCTGCCTAGGAACAAGAAAAAATAAATAAACGCATCAAAAAACACAGAATAAATGCAAGTGCAAAAACGCAATGTAGAAACGAAAAGGTAGTCATTGTGTTACCCCCTCATTGATCTTCATGGTGTGTTAATAAAAAAACAAAAACAAAAAAAAAGGGAAAAGGAAAAAAACACTACTTACTGAAATCAACTGTTATTTTAAGTATTACTAAACCCACAACAGTAAAATCAGTCTGTACATAAAACATAAAACAATAAAAACTTCTCCCTGCAAGTTAAAGTGTTACTACACCCACAAAATCAGTCTGTGTATGCAGTAAAGCATGCTTGTTATACTCACTGTGGAACCTAGGGGGTTAATCCTCTGCAATGTGTAAAAAGAAGGTTTCATCCCCCCTTCTTCCAGAGTCCCCAATCCATCTGCTGATAGAACAGAGCCTTGGGGCTAACGGCACATGCTCAGCTTGGTGTGTATTGCTAGTTTTTTTTTTTTCTTTCTTTGGAGAGTGCATGTGATCAGCACAGGGCAAATCAGCACTGTTCAGACAGAGGGTCCTGCAGCCTCTAAGAACAATCAGGGAAGAATGAAAACTCCTCCTACAAGCTTTAACCAGTGCTCTGCTGGAAACTGATAGAAGTCACAAGACTGTTCTAACTGCTGATGAGAAAATGTATTTAGCAGTTTATGTTTACTAAAATAATTGCATTTATGTGTTCTGTGTACTGTGTACTGTGGAAGACTGGATATAGTGAATGCTGGGTGCTGGGTTTAGTAACACTTTAATGGTCTATTGCAATAAAACATGAAAACTTTCAAAAGGAGTGAAGGAAGTTTAGCTCTAGGCAGAGCTCTTGGTGTTGTGGAAGGTGCAGGGGGTGCTACAGACTAGACATGGAAAGGGCAAAGTACCTATACATTCCCATGGCACAGTTCCTATGATCTCACAATTTTCTATTTGTGCTGGGAAGTTACATATAAAATACAGCTATATTTCTGACAGATGCCCTTTGCTACATTGATGTATTTGCAGTTCGCCTCCATTCTTTCCTCTGGTAAAGATGTGGCAGTCAACTTAACTATTTAAGGATGACAGCCAAGTTGAAAAAGCCACAAGCCATCAGGTTTCATGTCACGACTGTAATGGTATAACAGTGTTCCAACTCTATTATTTGTTGTTGGAAAGCTCAACTTTTCTCTTTAATGGCTTAGAAAAGGCCTCGGAGCAACTCTTTGTCTCAGTATAGTTGTTAAACCAAGTACTGTAACGGATCTGTAGTCGAGGCCATTTGCAATGAATTGTTTTTTTCTTTAAGTGCTGTACAAAAGACAACACATTTTACATCAGAGTAGAATACCAAGTCCGTCATTACTGGCAAGAAAAGAAGAGACAAATGCAAGACACTGTTTCCTCAAAGCATGGATGTCAATAGCAATGATACACATGCTTAGTAAACCGAAATGACACTAAACCCATTCTTTGTCATCCTTAATATAAAAAAAAAAGTAATTTCATGGTACAATATACCAAATACAGATTAATATTTGTACTTCTAAACCTCTTACATGGACAGAACATTGGCTTAGAGGTTAGCAATGTTTCAAATTTTGGTTTTGAATCAGATTAAGGCCTCTGTCCGAGTTTCCATGTTCTCCCAGTGCTTGTTTTCTCTGGGTTCTCTGGTTTCCTCCTGCACTCCAAAGACATGCTGGTAGGATAAATCAGTGTTTCTCAACCTTTTTTTTCCATCAAGGCACCCTTAAAAATTATGGCCAGTCCCGAGGCACCCTTAAAAATTATGGCCAGTCCTGAGGCACCCTTAAAAATTATGGCCAGTCCCGAGGCACCGTTGAAAATTATAGACATCTTGAGGCACCCTTTAAAATTATGGACAGTCCCGAGGCACCCCATTCTAAAATGTAAAACTATTCTAAAAGTTTTATAAAATGCAGCAACATCCATACACATGTAGGACACCCAACATTAGAGGTGATTTATTCTTCCAAATCAAATAAATACACTTTTTCATACTAGTCCTGACTAGACAGTGTTTCTCTCAGCTTTTCTTCATCACTGAATTAATGTGACCCCAGCACTGATGGAGAGGGGCAGGAAAGGGTCAAACAAGGATGCTGTGCAGACAACAGACATGCTCCTTATCAACTGATGATGTCATTGGTTGTCAGGACAGTGGTGGCTAGAAGGTCGTAATGGTGCACAATGAAAACCTGTGACTTTGTGCTACTAAAAGTCAGGCTTCTTTCACCTGCTAGCTTGTATACAAGTTTTGTGCAACTTTTAGACATTTTGCCAAGGCACCCCTGAAGAAACCTCAAGGCAGCCCGGTTGAGAAAGGCTGGGTTAAATCTAGTATGCGTGTTACATGTACAGTATGCATGTGAGATAAAAACCTTACACTACATTACTGTATTACAAAATATTAAGAAAGGCTAAAGAATAGCAAAATGCTAAATAAAATAATCAAATACTGTGCACACAGTGTAAATAATGATTAAACGTGATTATACATAAGGACATAAAGTGCTACCATAATAAATTGTGTATCAGGAGCAAAAAATCTCCCCCCCACCAAGTAAAAGCCGCCTTGAAAAGGAATATAATGCAATACAAAAAACAATCCTCATGTGAATTCCACTCCCAATGGACCTTCACCATTGTGTCCCAGCCAAAAAAAAGGCTAATCAGAAAGATATACTCTGGATGAATGAGCACAGTTGGCACTGAGAAAACAGCATTGACAGTCTGGGGGGAGGAAGGGGGAGGCTAGTTATAAAATGTACTAGCAGATTTAAACACACTGAAGCAAAACTGGAGTTCACACTTTGAAAATCAAATTACAGCAGTTTTTTTTCCTTTTGGGATAAAGGTTTAACAAAAATAATGTTGACCAATGTAAGCACCCCTATTAGTGTAAATGGTTTGTCTCATGCCTGTAAACGGATACATCTGGAAGACAGCTTAATCTTTTGAAAAACAACAATCTTACTGGCTGGATCGCCATATGAAAATAGAAAAAAGAAAGCCTAAAAAAAAAATAAAACAAATGCAGCAGTCACATCTAAGGACTGGTAAGCTGCAATATAATACATGTTTGCTTTTGGGTTTAATACTGCTTTAGGCTAGGTTCACACCTATGCAGTTTGAGTTTGATCAGTTTCTGCAATGCTTTTTACGGTGTTTTGCGTTTTTGCACATGCATTTTGCTTTTTTTTTTTTCAACTTGTTACTGGGCAGATTAAAATTATTATTATTATTATACAGTATTTATAAAGCGCCAATAGTTCGCTCAGCGCTGTACATTACAAAGGGGGACAGAACATGTGACAGAACAATACCAATACAATGTGATACACGAGGGGTTCGAGGGCCCTGCTCTTTCGAGCTTACAATCTAGGAGGGAGGGGATGGTGGCACAGGAGGAGATAGCTGTGGGGGATGGAGTGGTAGGAAGAGTGGAGGAGGTCGGCAAGTTAGCAGGGGGTGGGGTAGGCTTCCCTGAAGAGATGGGTTTTCAGGGTGCGCCTAAAGGAGAGGAGAGTAGGTGATAATCTGATGGGTTGGGGCAGGGAGTTCCAGAGGATGGGTGACACCCTGGAGAAGTCCTGGAGGCGGGCATGGGAGGAGGAGACCAGGGAACTAGAGAGAAGGAGGTCTTGTGAGGAGCGGAGTGTGCGTGCTGGGCGGTACTTGGATATTAGGTCAGTGATGTAGTTCGGGGCAGTATGGTGGACAGCTTTGTACGTCAGCGTTAGGATTTTGAATTTGATCCGTTGCGCAATCGGAAGCCAGTGGAGGGATTGGCAGAGGGGGGTGGCGGAGACAGAGCGGTTGGAAAGGTGAATGAGTCTGGCAGCCGTATTCAGGATCGACTGAAGCGGGGATAGCCAGCGGCGAGGCAGGCCAGTGAGGAGGGAGTTGCAGTAGTCGAGTCGTGATATGATGAGGGAGTGGATGAGCTGTTTAGTGGTTTCTGGGGTTAGGAACGTGTGGATTTTGGCGATGTTGCGGAGGTGGAGTCTGCACGAGTTTGTTAAAGATTGGACTTGGGGCTGGAAGGATAGGTTGCAGTCCAGAATGACACCCAGTACTCTGGCCTGCAGGGCGGGTTTGATGGTAGCGTTGTTGGATGTGACGGAGAAATTAATGGGGGGTGGTGTCTGGGCTGGGTGGAAGACAAGAAACTCGGTTAAAATGCAAAACGCATCAAAAACACATAATAAAACACAATACCTGAATTTCTACAGCGTCTCCATTAAAGTCTATTGAACCAAAAATGCAACGTTTTGAATTTAAAAAAGTCCCTGCCCCTTTCCTAAAAATGCACTGGGTGAAAACATGGAGAGGTCAACATATCCCATAGGAAATCATGTTAAATGGACTGCTTTGTGTTTCTGCAAAATGCAATGGAAAACCTGGACTAAGGGAGGAGCATAATTTGCACTCTCGGTCAGAAAGTATTTTAGATTTACAGAACATTTCCCCCTCCCTGTCTTCATAATATAGGGTTGAGGAGTTCTGTAGTTTGCAAAAAGAACTCAAGCAGGAAGGATAACATTGTTGAAAATTTCATTGCAGCATTGTTAGCTCACTGAATTTCTGACAAACAAATACAACAAAATACTCTCAATTGTACATCCAAAAAAAAAAAAAAAAAAAGTTTGGAGTGTGCAAACACTTTAAATATGATGATGAAACAAAAGGACTTCCTTTACATTAGCTTGCCTACGATTATGTCCACGTGGTTATTCCACAAATGCAGGCCTGAAGGTAGGGCAATAAGGGCTCATGTACACGGGGCGTATGAAAAACTTTTCTGACCACTGGAAACTGACTGCTAAAAAATGTAGGTTAAAAACCGGCAGTTTAGCCGCATTTACCTACCACGTTTATGTTTAGAAGCGTTTTTAAAAGATAACCTCAGGAGACCCTCCCAAATGCCCAGAATGCACTGAAAAATAGTAAATTAAATATTTCAGACAGAAATAGAGAGAGCAGAAGCAGAGAGAGCACTACTTTCTGATGGGTGTTGCAATTGTAGCAAAATCGGCTCGTGAAACATGCTTGGCACTGTGGAAGGCACTGCATAGTGCTGTAATACCTCCGGATGCATTCTGGAGTGCACATTACACTTCATGTGCTTTTTTGCTGTGTTTTGATGTGTTCCAGTATAATTCTGTGCAGAAATAATGCAGCACGTTCTACCATTTTTTCCTGCTCGCGAAACCTGGAACTGACTGCACTGGTGTACTAGGTCCATTTGAATACATGGAAAAAACACTGTGCATGCATCTTTGATGAAGAAAAAAGGCTCTGGACAGCATCTAGAGATAGACCAGCCCAAAAAATGTCTAAACGCAAATGCGCATAAAAGCATTTACACACGGTTACAAGCGCTTTGCGTTTGAAACACCAGTAAACTCTACTGAACGTGGTTTTTGTGCTTTCAAAAAATGCCTGTAACCTCAACTGCCTGTAAACTACTGTAAACAACTATGTGTACATGGACACTAGGAAAACATAAAGGCGAGTTCAGGGGACCCTGAAAAGAAATGTACAACTGCTCCTAAACTTCAGTTTAGCAGCTGCAGTGTACATGAGCCCTAAAAAAGAATTTCAACTCTGTTGGGGGGACGGACTATAGTTTGAAAAAAAATATGACAAATTCCTATGCACACTGCACATATCTTATTTGTACAGCAAAAAATATACAATATTTAATTTGCACTGTACACTAACACACAGCGGACACCAAAATGCACTGTAACACACTGGACACCGCAATGCACTGTACATTGTAACGCACTGGACACCACAATGCACTGTACATTGTAACGCACTGGACACCGCAATGCACTGTACATTGTAACGCACTGGACACCGCAATGCACTGGACACCACAATGCACTGTACATTGTAACGCACTGGACACCGCAATGCACTGTAACGCACTGGACACCGCAATGCATTGTACACTGTAACGCACCGGACACCGCAATGCACTGTACACCACAATGCACTGTACACTAACGCACTGGACACCGCAAAGCACTGTACTCTGTAATGCACTGGACACCGCAATGCACTGTACACTGTAATGCAGTGGACACCACAATGCACTGGACACCGCAAAGCACTGTACTCTGTAACGCACTGGATACCTCGATGCACTGTACACTGTAACGCAGTGGACACCGCAATGCACTGTACACTAACGCAGTGGACACCGCAATACATTGGACACTAACGCAATTGACATCAAAATGCACTGTACACCGATACATCACAATGCACTGTACCTGGTGCGCTCTCCTGTTGCTCCTTTGGCTGCAGCAGGGGAAATCAGGGGCTTCCAGGCTGCTTCTCTCTGGGTCCTCATGGCCATTTGCCGGCCAGCATCGTTTTTTTTTTTCTTACTGGGCCGGCGGGCTGGATAAATGTTTTTGGCGGGCCGTATCCGGCCCGTGGGCCATAGTTTGAGGACCCCGATCTACGTGAACCTCTATGTTAATTATAAGGTCATTAAATTTACCATCTCTTTCATTCCCTTACACAGACTTCCATGTTATCTAGTCTGCTCAAATGTTCACATTATACTTTGTCATGTGGGAAATGTAGATGTTTTGTGGGTAATTAAGGTTCAGTCATGGTCAAGAAACCTGACAACACATCCTTCTTTGGCTTCAAATTAAACCCTACTGAATTTTTGCAAACAATCAATGAATGCTTAAATAGACAGCCATGGAAACTAACACAATTATGATCGCTGGGTCAGGGACATAAAAGAAAAACAACAGATGATTCTACTCCATCTACTCAAAATTTAAAAAGCTAAATTCTAAAGACCAACAAAGTAAACCTAACACAGACCTGGGCAGTTCAAGTCGAGCATACAGATAAAAATAAATTATAAGTATTAGCAGAAGTTGCCTTCATTGGAAATCCGGAATCAAAATTATCAGTAGATGCAGAGATATACATATATGGACACAATTGTTGGTACTCTTTCAAGATGCTTGAAGCAATGCTTCAGTCTTTCTGAAAAGTGATGAACTTATAGTGTTACTAAACCCACAACAGTAAAATCAGTCTGTATATGCAGTAAAGCATGCTTGGTATACTCACTGTGGAACCAAAGGGGTTAATCCTCCACATTGTGTAAAAGGGATGTTTGATCCTCTCTTCTCTAATACTCCCCTTCTTCCAGTGTCTCCTGATAGAATAGAGGCTTGGGGGCAAGCTGCACATGCTCAGTTTGGTGTGTATTGCTAGAGAGGGTTTTTTTTTTTTTTTTTACTTGGGAGAATGCATGTGATCAGCACAGGGCCAAATCAGCACTGTCCAGACTGTGCAGAGTGGTCCTGCACCCTCCTACAAGAGAATGAAGACTCCTGCTACAAGCTGTAAAAAGTGCTTTGCTGGACACTGATAGAAGTCAAGACCGCTTTATGCTGCTGATGAGAAAAGGTACTTAGTTTATATTTACTAAAAGAATTGCATTTCCATGTTGTGTGTACTGTGGGAGAGCAGATATAGTGAATGCGGGGTCATGGGTTTAGTAACACTATAAAAACATTGTCTCATGTATACCTGCATGCCCATGTCAGATTCAAGTGAAGAAAGTGTGAACATAGAAAGTCACTGCTTATTTTACAAAATGGCCTGCAAAGATTTGTTGGTACCTCTAGAAATGATTATAAATAATTGCATCACAGTCGTAGTTCAAACTGTTTTAGGTAATTAGCATCACAATTCTTCAATCTTGTAATCAGTCTGCTATTTGGTATTATCATGTGCACCACACTGAATATGACCAGAGAAAGCAAAGAAGAGAGTTGTGTGAGGCGTTCATAAAGAAGGTTATAGACCAGCATGTCAAAAGTGAAGGCTATAAAACTTTCTCCACACAGCCTGATGTTCCTGTGACTACAGTCACAAATATTAAAGAGATTTAAGGTCCAGGAAAGTGTAGCCAACCTACCTGGAAGGACAGAGTGAATGGAAGACAAGGAGCCAAGGAAAACTTTCAAAGAGATACAAGCTGAACTTCAAGGTCAAGATACATCAGCGTCTGACTGCATAATCCTTTGCAGTTAGCGTGACAGTAGGTTCCAAGGAAGAAAACTCAGGAGGAATCCACAGTTTAAAGAAAAAACTAAAAAGCCAGACTGAAATTTGCTCAAATGTATACAGACAAGCCCCAGTGCTTCTGGGAGAATGTACTCTGAACAGATGAGACAAAACTAGAGCTTTCCGGCAAGCCATATCAGCTCTATGTTCAGAGACAACTAAAATAAAGCTTTCAAAGACAAGAATGCCGTACTTGCTGTGAAACATGCAGGGGGTCTGGTTCTGTTTTGGGGTGGCTTTGATGTGTCTGGCACATTCTTGAGTGAAACATACTATTCAATATCAAAAAGCTCTGCCTTAGTCGCAGGTCATGGGTCTTCCAACAGTGCAATGACCAAACACACAGGTAAAACTAACCAAGACCAAATATTTGACTATCCTGAAGTAGCCTTCTGAGAATCCTGATCTGAATCATATAGAACAACTATGATAAGAGCTGAAACAATCTAGAGAAAACTGTATCAGCTGTCTCAGATTTGAAGTTTGCTTTCTTGAGAAGAGTGGGTTAAAATGACCTGTTGGCAGGTGCAGACGTTTCACCAAGATCTACAAAAATCACTTGTTTGCAGATATTGCTCTAAACCTGGCACAACAAAATATATTGAGAAGTATGGCCATAAATTTTGGCCATACTTCTCTTCTGGGTCACAGTAGCTGACGCCATAAGAGTCACGGAAGGATCCTGACCATATCTTTGAAATAAATCCAGCGGTCTGACAGCCAGCCCAGCAAACAATGGAGGGGCAGAGCAGAAAGTGGTGACTGCCAGTGACCTCACTCTGCTCAGAATTACCTGAGAACTGAGTGCTCAGTTCTTGGTCTTAGAGCCAGCAGAGGACTGATGCAGCACCAACCCAATTCTGCAGCATGGAGGTACGTATGTTTGTTTCCTTGAAAATCTCAAACTTCTCCTTTAATGGCCCCACCAATTTTGTCCATGCCATTTTCATATGTTTAACTTTTTAAATAATGTATTCTGTTGAATCAAAAACAAAGCTTTTTTTTGGTAAAGACTAGACCATACTAGATGCCAATACCTTTTGTCAGTTTCAGGTTATTTTGGATAAAATTAGGGGTTCCTTTTTTTATGGAAGAGTACCAATAAGTTTCTCCGTGGTTGTTTTCAAGCCCTGATGAAAGGACATTTTTAGATCATTGGAATTCCTTGGCTACTTTTTGGATAGTCTCCTCACTTTTAATTGAATAAAGTTGTATCCGGACCAATAAGATAAATACTTTAGGATGGCAATGCCAACATGATTACCTTAGAGTCTCAGCATGATTTTTCTACTTGCCTTAACATTTTTTTTATGACTTGCACAATTTAGTGTCACATGCATGTTTAAAAAAAAAAAAGAAAAAAAATAGGACCATACTACCTACTCCATAAAAAGAGTACATTGGTTTCATACATATTTCTGTATTTGTTATTGTTAGGTAATGCCTACAAATATTCTGTATCCTCTGAGCAAGCAGATAGAAATTTAGTCTACTCTTCACATTTTTCAGCTTCCTTATCTCTTGATTAGAAAATAGCTTGTTTACAGAGTTCAGTAGCGCAAGATGAAATGTGCAGAGGAGCAATGTACCCCTTACTGCTCAACTTGGTCTAATGTTTTGAAGGCAGGCAGCCTGAACATTATTTTTTATCCTATAATATAAAATGTGTACAAAACCATTACACATCCTTTCTAGTTCGAACATGTGCCTTCTTGATTCATGTGAACTGTAATTTTTAATAAATCCAAAACTTGAATAAAACCACTTGTTTGGCTGCTGCAACATTCATGAGGATGTATGTTAATATATTTTATAGCACATGCCTCATCACTAGCTACCAACATGCAGATTTACATCAGGCACATGCATAATGTCTTTGTGGCTGAAGGGTAAATTATAATAGAAAACTATATAGCAGTAGTTATGTTATGTATATTTATAAAGTCATGCTGATATTTTATATTTAAAAAAAAACCCAGATTTTACAAATCACCAAGTGTAAAAGCAAGCTATGATTTGTAATGAGAATATAGCAGTAGCTCTGCACTTGTTTACTATTGTTGTGGAGAGATGATCTAAACCAGTGGTCTCCAAACTGCAGCCCAAGGAGCCTGATGCTGCCCTTTTCTTGTCTTTGTCCAGCCCTAGGGGCAATGTTTCTCCCACTGTTAAAAGACACTATTCATCACACTGTGTCACTGGCAGCAATTATGCCCCATTGACGATGTCAAACAATGGGTAGCCAATTCCTCCCACTGACACCAAGGATGGGGCACTATTCCTCCCCCTAATACCAAAGATTAAGCACTGTTTATGCCCACCAATGCCAGGACAATTTCTATTCTTAGTGGTTATAATCTGTCCGCCCTTAGTCTAGGTTCACACCTATGTGTTTTCTGCTGCATTTGCAGAAATGATCTACAGTTCATTTAACATAAATTCCTATGGAACAGGTTCACATCTCCATGTTTTCACCTGGTGCGTTTTTTTGGAAAGGGCCAGGGACTTTTTTTTGTTGGATGCAAAACGTGGAGTTTTTGGTTCTATAGACGTCAATGGAGACACTGAAGGAAAAAATAGAGTGTTTTTGATGCGTTTTGTGTTTTAATCTGCCTAGCAATAAGGAAAAAAACCTGCAAAATGCATAAAAAACACGGCAAAAACACATGTGCAAGACACAAAATGCACTGCAGAAACAGATCAAACGCAAACTGCATAGGTTTAGTTTAGATCAGGGGTCCTCAAACTTTTTAAACAAACAAATCTCCTGAGGAGATGAGCAGTATTTGCCTCTTCTCTACCCTTCAGATGCCCCAAAGGTACATGTGCAAAACCATAGATTCTGCTATTTAGGTCTGTAGTCAGCAATCTCCAACTCTGGGGTACTAGACTCACATTACCCAACTGTTGGCTACAATAAGGTGTAGTGATTTGCAATATTTAAAATGTACCTGATTTTTTTCTAGCTTACATCTCATCAAAAAACTGAAACATGAAAGTGCTCAGACATTGTTTGGTTATGAACACAACATGTGAAGCACATTTCCATGTGGGTAATTCAAAATGTCAACTCAAATTCTACCATCCATATACAGGTACCACAAAACAACTACCATTGCCCCTTCCACAAAGCTAAGGCTGTCCACGGACATAACCAAAATGACCTCAAAAAAGAATTTTCTTTGAGCCAATAGGTTGTTTAGGAAAGGGCATTTACACTAAGGACCGTTGTTGATTCATTTCATTAAAAAAGAAAAACAAAAAAACATTTTAGGCAAACACTAGCTTTTTTAAGGCTTTTTTTTAACCTGTGTATATACTGTTCAATGTTATGAGTCACCATCACATACATTTTTTTTTTAACGTTTTTTTTTTGTTAGCAGATAAGCCACTGCAGTTCATGAATTTATCTTTTATAAAAAAGAAAAAACATTTAGATCACACCACCTGTCTCTGAAAGTCTCTGAAATTGGGCAAAAGATCCAGCAACTTGAGCTCCTATTTTATTTTTTTCAATCATAATCCATGTTTTATTTAAGAGCTTTGAGCCTGAGCAATTTTTACAATTGTTCATTTCTACTTTTATAAAACCCAAAACATATATTCTCAGGAGGGTAGTCACAACCCTGCATAAAAACAGTTGCAACATTTTAGACCCTTTACATCAGCCTTTCTCAACCAGGGTGCCCAGGCACCCTGGGGTGCTTTGAGGTTTCTTCAGGGGTGCCTTGAAAAAATGTCTAAAAAATTGCCCAAAATGTGTATACAAGCCAGCGGGGGGATCAAGTCAGCCTTTTAGTTACACAAAGTCACAGGTTTTCATTGTGCACCATAATGTCCTTCTAGCCGCTGGCATCCTGATAACCAATGACATCAGTTGATGAGGATATCAGCTGCCTGCACAGCATCCTAGTTTGACCCCCCTCCCTGCCCCTCTCCATCAGTGCTGGGGTCACATTAGCTCAGTGAGGGAAGGCAAACATGTGAATACTACTCTGTACCAGTGTGCAAAAGTGTATTTGCTTTGGAAGAAAAAAAAAAAAATCACCTTTACTATTGGGTGTCCTACATGTGTAGATGTTGCTACGTTATATTAGAATAGTTTCACATTTTTGAATGGGGTGCCCTTTTAAAGTTATGGACAGTCTAGAGCAGGGGTGGGCAAACTTTTTGACTTGAGGGCCGCAATGGGTTCATATATTGGACCCGGGGGCCGGACCAAGAGTAGATGAATGATGTGTATGTGTCATCCATAGTAAGTATAGTAATATTCCCCCATAGTAAGCATAGTAATTAATCCCCCATATAGTAATTCATCCCCCATAGTAATTCATCCCCCATATAGTAATTCATTCCCCATATTAAGTCCCCAAGTCCCCCCTGTGTCAATTCACTTACCTTTGCTCCGCGCGTTCCTCTCGCCGTGTTCCCGCGCCGTTGCGGTGTAGCATGAAAATCTGTCTCCTATGAGGATCTTTCCCCCTCGACATATCTGCGCATGTGCCAGTTTCAGGCATTAGCAGCCGATCGGCGATCTCCGGCACATGCGCAGATACGTCGAGGGGGACAGATCCTCATAGGAGACAGATTTTCATGCTACACCGGTCTTCAGGGCGGACTGTGAGAGGAGCCTAGCGGGAGCCTAGCTCCGCGGGCCGGATTAAAAGGTCTGCCGGGTCGTATACGGCCCGCGGGCCGTAGTTTGCCCATTGCTGGTCTAGAGGCACCCTATTTTAGAATGGGGTGCCTAAAGACTGTCAATTTTAAAGGGTGCCTTGGGGCTGGCCATAATTTTAAAGAAGGGTGCCTTGACTGAAAAAAGGTTGAGAAACACTGCTTTACATCATTGTCAAAGAACTACAAGCTTCTTAAAGTGAACTCAAAGTTATCAAAAAGTTGAAGTACTAATGCCAAACAAAGCATGTACCTAAAGGTGTATGTGTGCTTATAATACAGTGCTTGAAAAAGTATTCATACCCCTTGAAATGTTCCACATTTTGTCCTGTTACAACCAAAATCGTATATGTATTTTATTGGGATTTCATGTGATAGACCAGTGGTGGGCAACCTTTTTTTTCAACTGAGCCAAATCTCGCCAAAACCATGATTGAAATTTATTTTGAGAGCCACATTTTTAAAACTGAAAATACATCTCCCATATAGTAATTCATCCCCCATAGTGTAATTCATCCCCCATGGTGTAATTCATCCCCCATAGTAATTCATCCCCCATATAGTAATTCATCCCCCATATAGTAATTCATCCCCCATATAGTAATTCATCCCCCATAGCAATTCATCCCCCGTATAGTATTTCATCCCTCGTATAGTATTTCATCCCCCGTATAGTATTTCATCCCCCATATAGTATTTCATCCCCCATATAGTATTTCATCCCCCATATAGTATTTCATCCCCCATATAGTATTTCATCCCTCATATAGTATTTCATCCCTCATATAGTATTTCATCCCTCATATAGTATTTCATCCCTCATATAGTATTTCATCCCCCCATATAGTATTTCATCCCTCATATAGTATTTCATCCCCCCATATAGTATTTCATCCCTCATATAGTAATTCATCCCTCATATAGTATTTCATCCCCCCATATAGTATTTCATCCCTCATATAGTAATTCATCCCTCATATAGTATTTCATCCCCCCATATAGTATTTCATCCCCCCATATAGTATTTCATCCCTCATATAGTATTTCATCCCCCCATATAGTATTTCATCCCCCCATATAGTATTTCATCCCTCATATAGTATTTCATCCCTCATATAGTATTTCATCCCTCATATAGTATTTCATCCCTCATATAGTATTTCATCCCCCATATAGTAATTCATCCCCCCACATAGTATTTCATCCCCTCATATAGTATTTCATCCCTCATATAGTAATTCATCCCTCATATAGTATTTCATCCCTCATATAGTATTTCATCCCCCCATATAGTATTTCATCCCTCATAAAGTAATTCATCCCCCATATAGTATTTCATCCCCCCATATAGTATTTCATCCCTCATATAGTAATTCATCCCTCATATAGTAATTCATCCCTCATATAGTAATTCATCCCCCCATATAGTATTTCATCCCCCCATATAGTATTTCATCCCTCATATAGTAATTCATCCCTCATATAGTAATTCATCCCTCATATAGTATTTCATCCCTCATATAGTATTTCATCCCTCATATAGTATTTCATCCCCCCATATAGTATTTCATCCCTCATAAAGTAATTCATCCCTCATATAGTATTTCATCCCCCACAGTACTATTCCCCCCCCCCCCTTCTAGTAAGCCAAGTCCCCCGTGTCAATTCACTTACCTTTTGCGTTCCTCTCGCTGTCTTCCCGCGCCGTTCGGGTCTTCAGGGCGGACTGTGAGAGGAGCCTAGCTCCCCTCCCCTCACGTTCGGCACGCTGCCCCGCCTACACACATCCTGACAGCCACATCCGTAGGCCGGATTAAAAGGTCCGCGCGGACTTTTGGGGCTGCCAACCGAGAGGAGGCAGGGGAGCGGCCGACCGAGAGGAGGGAGGGGAGCAGGCGCCCGGCACACAGAAGAGCCGCATTAGACTGGGTAAAGAGCCGCATGTGGCTCGCGAGCCGCGGCTTGCCGACCACTGTGATAGACCAACACAAAGTGGCACATAATTGTGAAGTGGAAGAAAAATGATAAATGGTTTTCAAAATTTTTTACAAATAAATATATGAAAAGTGTGGCGTGCATTTCTATTCAACCCCCTTTACTCTGATGCCCCTAACTAAAATCTAGTGAAGCCTTCAGAATTCATCTAATTAGTAAATAGAGTCCATCTGTGTGTAATTTAATCTCAGTATAAATACAGCTGTTCTGTGAAGCCCTCAGAGGTTTGTTAGAGAACATTAGTGAACGAACAGCATCATGAAGGCCAAGGAACACACCAGACAGGTCAGGGATAAAGCTGTGGAAAAGTTTAAAGCAGGGTTAGGTTATAAAAAAAATATCTAAGCTTTGGACATCTCACAGAGCACTATTCAATCTATCATCTGAAAATGGAAATGGCAACACTGCAAACCTACCAAGACATGGCCATCCACCTAAGACTGGCAAGAAGAAAGCCATTGTTAAAAGAAAGCCATAAGAAGTCCTGTTTGCAGCTTGCGAGAAGCCATGTGGGGGACACAGCAAACATGTGGAAGAAGGTGCTCTGGTCAGATGAGACCAAAATTGAACTTTTTGGCCTAAAAGCAAAACGCTACGTGTGGTGGAAAACTAAGCACTGCACGTCACATTGAATACACCGTCCCTACCGTGAAACATGGTGGTGGCAACATGATGTTGTGGAGATTATTTTCTTCATCAGGGACAGGGAAGCTGGTCAGAGTTGATGGGAAAATGGATGGAGCCAAATGCAGAGCAATCTTAGAAGAAAACCTGTTAGAGTCTGCAAAAGACTTGAGACTGGGGCGGAGGTTCACCTTCCAGCAGGACAATGATCCTAAACATACAGTCAGAGCTACAATGAAATGGTTTAGATCAAAGCATATCCTTAAGTTAGAATGGCCCAGTCAAAGTCCAGACCTAAATCCAATTGAGAATCTGTGGCAAGACTTGAAAATTGCTGTTCACAGATGCTCTCCATCCAATCTGACAGAGCTTGAGCTATTTTGCAAAGAAGAATGGGCAAAAATGTCACTCTCTAGATGTGCAAAGCTGGTAGAAACATACCCAAAAAGACTTGCAGCTGTAATTGCAGCAAAAGGTGGTTCTACAAAGTATTGACTATCGAATACAAATGCACGCCACACTATTCAGATATTTATTGTAAAAAAAAAAATTTAAAACCATTTATCATTTTCCTTCCACTTCAAAATTATGTGCCCCTTTGTGTTGGTGTATCACATAAAATCCCAATAAAATAAATTTACGTTTTTGGCTGTAACATGACAAAATGTGAAAAATTTTAAGGGGTATGAATACTTTTTAAAAGGCACTATAGCTGCCCTGGAGAACCAAATCCCCAGGAACTCTTATGCAAATTGCAACCAGCTTACATCTAGAACACGGTTATTCAAATGTTTTTAATATGGAGGAACCCTTGATATACTTTTTCGATCTCAGGGAACCTTTGCTGATAATTACTATATCTTCAGCTCACAGCACATTTTCCATTAATGGCTATGACTAAGGCTTATTGCCGAAATGCGTAAGGCATTTACAATGTACATTTTACTCGTTCAATAAAGTTTACTATTTGGGAAAAGCTCTTTGGCTTTGTGTTTGGGATCATTGTCTTGCTGGAATGTCCACCCTCGTTTCATCTTCATCATCCTGGTAGATGGCAGCACATTTTTTATCAAGAAGGTCTTGGTACATTTTTCCATTCATCCTTCCTTCAATGATATGAAGTTTGCCAGTACCATATGCTGAAAAACAGCCCCACACCATGATGTTCCCACCCCCAAACTTCACTGTTGATATGGTGTTTTTGGGGTGATGCGCATTTGATCTCCAAACATGGTGTGTATTATGGCATCCAAAGAGTTCAATTTTGGTCCAGCGCCAAGGGATTAAGGACTCAATGAAGATCTCTCCAAAAGCCCTCCTGAAATGTGTGAAAACCTGGTAACCAACTACAAGAGACATCTTAACTCTCTGCTTGCCAACAAGGGTATCTCCACCAAGTACGAAGTCATGTTTTGCTTGGGGATCAAATACTTATTTTACTCACTGAACTGCAACTTCATTTATAACACTTGTATCATGTGTTTTTTTTCTGGAGTTTGGTTGATATTCTGTCTCTATCATTTAAAATACACCTATGATAACAATTATAGACCTTTCATTTCTTTGTAAGTGGGAAAACTTACAAAATCTGCAGGGGATCAAATTATTTTCCCCACTGTATATACACACACACACTTTTCAGAAATGCATTTATTCTGCCATCAGGCTAAAAGCTTCATGATAAAATCTCAAGTACACAATAAGGAAGCAGTTGTGGTAGTACAAGAGCAGCTATGCAATTAAAATAAAAGTCGACTTGCTCCATAGGTCAAACCACTGAGATTGACGTGTGTGCAAGGTTGCCTTTCATGGCATTAGAGAGTGAATGTGTTATTGGAAAACATTTTTTAAAAAAGTTATATTTCATTAAATGTCAGTTCTATTCTTCAGAAAGGCTATGCAAGGAATGAAAGACAACCTACAAATCAGATTTCAATCTCATTTCTGAATTTACCAGAATCAATTATATGTGGGAACAGAAATGACAGCAGAAAGCCTTGACTATATCTCTGCAATTCAAAGGAAATAGGTCCCTCTAATATGTAACTGAATTTATCATTTAGCTACCTTCTCCTCCTGTCATTCATAAAATAGAAAAGATGTACGAAATGCAAACCGGTATTTATGTTCTCCCTAAGGGTTCCAATAAAAAAAGTCACCCAATTTCATAAATAGTACACAATTTATGGTATATAAACTTACACTTATGATACTGAATTTCTATAGCAAAGTACAAGCAAATCATTGAAGTAGTAATAAGCCCAAAGTTCAATATCCTGTTTATCATCTAGATCAGTTTTACTGGCTGTAAAACAAACGATTATCTTGTGTTTTGCTGTAAACACATTTCCACTTTTTGGAAGATCACTGCTCTGTGTCCCTCTCAGCTGTGCTGCAACAATTTTCAAATTGGAGTGACCTAATGCATCAGGATTTCCCATGCCATGATACCTGGCATGCTGCCCGTAATACGCATGCATGCCCCCCCAAGCACACCACCTGATCATGAATCCCTGCATGCTGCCCATAATGCACATGCAACCCTGACACAGAGTATGACACAAAGTGGCATGCAGTGGTGCAGTCATGGCCGGGGGTGCGCACATCAAGGTGGCTATGCATAGCCTTCAGGGAGATCCTGCAAGGCATTGGAAAGCAGAAACAAACACAACAAACATGAAACAGGCCTGACCATCCACAATATTTGAACCCTCAGTGTACTCATCTCCTAGTATCCTATGGGACATCATTGCAATCATAAAAATATTTGCATTGGCTACACATTTTTACACACATCAACCTTTAGATTGTGAGCGCTTACAGGTAGAAACCCAGGGGCGGACTAACAACTCATGGGGCCCCCGGGCAATAGGGGATCATGGGGCCCCTGTGTCCTTGCCCAAACTAAAAAAAGCCTATGAAAAAGGAACCAGGGGCATCTCATGGGGCCCCCTACTGACCCCGGGCCCTCGGGCAGTGCCCGAGTTTCCAAATGGTCAGTCCGTCCCTGCTTCTACCCCTTTATCTTGAATTGTATTTCAGCTGAATGGTTTCCCTATATTTTATAATGTGCTGCTCAAACTGCTGAAGCTACAAAATTCCTAAATAATAAAAAATTATATAATCTTTAAAAGAAAGAAAATAACAACTGCAATAGAACAGTGCTGTATGTTCTTAAATTCTATTTAGGCAATAAAGTGGAAGTATAGGCAACATTAGAAATGTGATGTCACTAGCATAAAACACAGCCATTTTTATTGTTTTAAGTTACCCTTTGTATCCTACTTTCATGACCTGTTGATCCTGCCAGTAGACCCATTACATTTCCACTTTTCTAGCAAAAGTGACAGCTACAAGGGTTGGGTTACAACATTTAACACTGCCGGGGTGTTTAAAATAGTTGTTCTTTATTCTTCCCAAAATAGACTTTTATTGGGCTTTAATTTCTTAATTCTCTTTAACGCTATGTGTTTATCTAAGCCTAACCTGTCCCACAGGGTGACAACACTGCTGTGCAATTTTACTGCTGAAAGTTAATCGCCCTTTTAGAGGACATGGGAAAGTACTGGATCAACTAGCAGAATCAGCAGGTAATGAAACTATGTTACAGGGGACTTGGAAAAACAAAAATACTGCTTTTATGCAGGTGACAGACGGCATCGCATATGTCATTTTGGATTTTGCCCACAGTTCCACAAGTATTAACACATACTAGTGTACTGCAGCTCTCTGCAGTTCAGTTTCTCATATCTGATTAAAGGAGAAGTTCACATTTTGACCAAAAATAATAAATGCACATTTTTGTTGGCAGGTAAAAAAAAGGGTATTATTTTTGGTTAAATAGAAAGCACTGCACCAGCGATCAGCAGATCGTTCGTGCCATGCAGGTCTCCTGCAGACTCTTCAGTATATCTGCTTGCCTCTATGGAATTTACGGAAGACAGGAAGATTCAATTAACTACAAAGGCGCTCCACAGCACCATGGTAGTTCACTGAGAACTACAAGCTGGCAGCCGCTAAGGCTGTAAGGACTTGTAGTTTATTCATTCACAGAACACAATGAATGACGTGGACGTGTGGGGCTCGGCACACACAGCCCTGCTGTTTTTAAAAAGCAACAGCTAGTACGGGGTCCTTCTTCCCGTACTTTTGTCATGGGGGGGGGGGGGGTAATTGGGCATGTAACATGTTCCCAAAGGTGAACTTTTTCTTTAAGTTTTACTCATTTTTCAATCTGAGTTTCATTCACCACCAACTGAACAGATTTGGCACAACACACAAAACTTGGAGTGTTTGCTCATTAATTTCTTTATTAATGAATACTATAAAGCATATGACCATCTTCTAGTTCCACGCTTCCCTAGGGAGAACCTACGGGCCATTATAGTAAGATTGGCTATACACTGAGCAAATTTTAGCTTGTTTGACCTGATGAACTGGCCAAAATTCACTTTGTGGGTGGCCTTGTTGGCACTCTCCTACGCAACATCTATTGACTTCAAAATTGTAGATGGGTCAAACACTGTTGTCTGAACAGCAGCTGCATCCAGTCAGATACAGTTGTAACTCTTTCTAGACTGCAAAAGCTGATGACTCATCATGCTAATCTGCAGGACTTCTCCAGAGCCTCTCCCATCCTCTGGAACGCTCTACCTCAATCTGTCTGGCTATCTCTTACTGTGGCCACCTTTAGGTGATCCCTGAAAACTCATCTTTTTAGGAAAGCCTATCCCACCTCCATATAACAACTAAACTTTTAATTCTTCCAACACCTCATCCCTCAGAGTTATTACCTTTTGTACCACTTGCCAAACCCTATTAGATTGAAAGCTCTTATAAGCAGGGTTCTCTTAACACTCTTGTATTTTATTATATTGTACCTGTACTATCTCCCTTTTTATTGTAAAATGCAGTGCAAACTGTTGACACTATATAAATCCTGTATTATAATAACTAATCAAGATAACATCTCCCTTATCTCGTTATTAGATAATGACATAAACCTATATGCATAAGTATGGGCTTCTCTTGTTTTCACCCTTTTTCCAACATTGGTCAGGCCAAGTGAGGTTCGTACATAACCAACCATTTTTTAAAATGTAATCTCATTTAAATGGTTGGAGGATATACTGTATATATATATATATATATATATATATATATATATATATATATATATATATATGTGCTTTACTGATGACCAACGAGCTACAGTCAGGTCCATAAATATTGGGACATCGACACAATTCTAACATTTTTGGCTCTATACAACACCACAATGGATTTGAAATGAAACGAACAAGATGTGCTTTAACTGCAGACTGTCAGCTTAATTTGAGGGTATTTACATCCAAATCAGGTGAACGGTGTAGGAATTACAACAGTTTGCATATGTGCCTCCCACTTAAGGGACCAAAAGTAATGGAACAGAATAATAATCATAAATCAAACTTTCACTTTTTAATACTTGGTTGCAAATCCTTTGCAGTCAATTACAGCCTGAAGTCTGGAACGCATCGCATAGACATCACCAGACGCTGGGTTTCATCCCTGGTGATGCTCTGCCAGGCCTCTACTGCAACTGTCTTCAGTTCCTGCTTGTTCTTGGGGCATTTTCCCTTCAGTTTTGTCTTCAGCAAGTGAAATGCATGCTCAGTTGGATTCAGGTCAGGTGATTGACTTGGCCATTGCATAACATTCCACTTCTTTCCCTTAAAAAACTCTTTGGTTGCTTTTGCAGTATGCTTTGGGTCATTGTCCATCTGCACTGTGAAGCGGCGTCCAATGAGTTCTGAAGCATTTGGCTGAATATGAGCAGATAATATTGCCCGAAACACTTCAGAATTCATCATGCTGCTTTTGTCAGCAGTCACATCATCAATAAATACAAGAGAAGCAGTTCCATTGGCAGCCATACATGCCCACGCCATGAAACTACCACCACCATGCTTCACTGATGAGGTGGTATGCTTAGCATCATGAGCAGTTCCTTTCCTTCTCCATACTCTTCTCTTCCCATCACTCTGGTACAAGTTGCTCTTGGTCTCATCTGTCCATAGGATGTTGTTCCAGAACTGTGAGGGCTTTTTTAGATGTCGTTTGGCAAACTCTAATCTGGCCTTCCTGTTTTTGAGGCTCACCAATGGTTTACATCTTGTGGTGAACCCTCTGTATTCACTCTGGTGAAGTCTTCTCTTGATTGTTGACTTTGACACACATACACCTACCTCCTGGAGAGTGTTCTTGATCTGGCCAACTGTTGTGAAGGGTGTTTTCTTCACCAGGGAAAGAATTCTTCGGTCATCCACCACAGTTGTTTTCCATGGTCTTCCAGGTCTTTTGGTGTTGCTGAGCTCACCGGTGCGTTCCTTCTTTTTAAGAATGTTCCAAACAGTTGTTTTGGCCACGCCTAATGTTTTTGCTATCTCTCTGATGGGTTTGTTTTATTTTTTCAGCCTAATGATGGCTTGCTTCACTGATAGTGACAGCTCTTTGGATCTCATCTTGAGAGTTGACAGCAACAGATTCCAAATGCAAATAGCACACTTGAAATGAACTCTGGACCTTTTATCTGCTCATTGTAATTTGGATAATGAGGGAATAACACACACCTGGCCATGGAACAGCTGAGAAGCCAATTGTCCCATTACTTTTGGTCCCTTAACAAGTGGGAGGCACATATGCAAACTGTTGTAATTCCTACACCGTTCATCTGATTTGGATGTAAATACCCTCAAATTAAAGCTGACAGTCTGCAGTTAAAGCACATCTTGTTCATTTCATTTCAAATCCATTGTGGTGGTGTATAGAGCCAAAATGTTAGAATTGTGTCGATGTCCCAATATTTATGGACTTGACTGTATGTCTTTTCAGTGGTCACATAGGGCAGCATTTTTCAATCAGGGTGCTCTCAGGTTTCTTTAGGGGTGCCATGGATAAATTCCTAAAAATTGCTAAAAAATTGTATACAAGCCAGTGAACCCAGGCTAATACTACCTTTCAGTTGTGATCATCCTGCTATAATAATTATGTCAATGATAATGACTAATGGGAAGACAATTTTATTGCGGTTTGTGTCCCCAGTTAGATTTACCCTCTCTAAATGTCCTGACCCCCAATGTGAGCATGAATGAAGATGAAATTGCCACCAGAACAGGAATAGAGAGGAAATCTTCCAATAGGGACCTTGTTTTTGTGACAACTGTCTAAAAAGGGGATTTCCCTCCCATTAGATAGATCTCCTTTAAAGTGGCAGTGAAGTCTTTTTTTCTCTTGTACCTACAGGTAAGCCTATTACAAGGTTTACCTTTAGGTACAGTAAATATCTCGTAAACAGTTTAGTTACTTTAATTTACTTTAGCAGCACTGGTGCTGTCACATGCGCACTGTGCTCCCAATGGACAGCATGCTGTCTACTGAGAGAGCTGTGCCGCGACCGAAGCTCCCTCGTGCAGCCGAAGCCCGAAAAACCAGAAGGAAGAGCGGGTGAAAATGGAAGCCTCAGGGAGCCTAGACAGCGCTCAGCTGGAGGGCTTTGTTTTCAGGTAAAGCTTTCATAATGTGCTAGTATGCATAACAGGACATTATGCTCTTAAAGTGTTACTAAACCCAGGACCCTGCATTCACTATATATGTTCTCCCACAGTACACACAACATGGAAATGCAATTATTTTAGTAAATAATAAACTGCTAAATATCTTTTCTCATCAGCAGTTATAGCAGTCTTGTGACTTCAGCAGAGCACTGGTTAAAGCTTGTAGGAGGAGTTTTACTTCTGCTCTAGGAGGATGTGAAACCCCTGACCCTCTGTCTGGACATTGCTGATTGGCCCTCTGCTGATCACATGCATTCTCCCAAGAAAAAAAAAAACCTCTCTAGCAATACACACCAAACAGACCATGTGCATGTGACTACGGATTCAGTCTGTGTCAGGTGGTCATTTCAACAAGAGGAGGGGAAGAGAAGAAAGGTCCAAACAGCCTTTTTACACAGTGCAGAGGATTAACCCCTTAGGTTCCACAGTGAGTATAACAAGCATGCTTTACTGCATATACAGACTGATTTTGTGGGTGTAGTAACACTTTAACTTGCAGGAAGAAATTTTATTGTTTTATGTTTTTGTGGTTTACTACCACTTTAACTTCCTGAATAACATACAGGACAGGAAATGAGGGGAAAATCTCCCAGAGACACAAAATAATAAAAAAAAAAAAAATAAAAAAAAATGGACAGCAGTTTTAAGCCACCCCTTTTCTTTCCAAAATGAAAATGAAAGATTAGGCTTTCGGAATACAGTACTTTAATTTTATCATGTAAGAGTTGAACTCCCCAGATTACTCATAACACTTTATTCAAAGACAAGAGATGAGTAAGAGACAAAGAATCAAGAAAGAAAACAAAAAGGGAGGTTTGCCAAAATGGCACTAACTTTAAATAAAATAATACGCTAACATGATTTCTTCGAAGAGTTTTCTCTTGAAGCAATCTCCAAGTCCCCAGTGACTTTGGAGACATGTTGACTGAGTAATTTAAGCATTTCAGTTCAATCTAGCATAAAAGGTAAGATGTAATCCCTTTTAGACAAACGGCTTGCTGCAGAGGCCAAGATGGGACCAGTCATATTCACTTAATTAGTGATGTGAAATCACACAGAAGATCCAGACAGTCACCGAGGACCCCACCCTTATCTCCCTGTGCTGAAATGATGTCATAGGGTATGTCTCAGCTGGGACCACGCCATTATCATTACAAACTGCAGAGCACCATATGAATTCCGAAGATGACCAGATGATGCCAAGTCCCAACCTCTAAGTGAAATACAGAATAAAACACAACTTGATTAAAAAAAAAAAAAATCACATAAGACAGGCTAGACCTTGGCATATTCTACAAAGGGTGTGGCCAACATAACACTGAGCTCAGCATTATATCATAACCTGACATTCTATCAAACCTTGCAAACTTCTGCAATACATTTATAAAACATTAAAGTCAGCTCTTTTTTTGGTAGGATGAGAACTAGAAATCAATCTGTATCTTCAGTCTGCCTTATTTTATGATTATACTTAAATTTAGGAACTAAAACCCATAAAAACATCTAATAATACACAGGATTATGCAACGGTTTGGGAAACAAAAATGAAGCTTTTCTTTTATACAACCATTTCAGATAATGCAAATATAATAAAAGCATAAAGCACGCATCTTTTGAACAAAAGGTTAACCACAAGAAAGTAAGAAAAGCCCGGCTATGGTGCTGAATGAGTTAAAGTAGGCTGATGATCCCAAGTGCACACAAGAAATGAGGAGGGGCTGCAAAGGTCACCATAAATGAGGGTATGCTTCATGGATCAACCGGGGCTGATAGAGCATTATGTCAAATCATGCTACAGGGCAACAGAATCTGGCCGAGGAGAGTGCTATGCAATGCACAAAAAACTTGGAGCTCACCATCAGCCAACACTACAAAAAAGATGAATCATTGCAAAAGCACATCTGTTACTGTATTCAGCTACAAGGTTAAAAACACACACAAAAAAAGAACTGCTGCCAAAGGTGCATGACCAAATCTACATTATACACATGTAAAAACAATGTTTAATAGAAGTGTAAGAGAAAAACTGCTGCCAATTGTGCATCACTGAATCAACATAATACAAATGTCAACCAAAAGTGTAAAAGAAAAAAAACTGACAATTTTGCATCAACGAATCAACAGAATACAAATGTAAATTTTTTTTTAGAAGTGTAAAGAAAATCACTGACAACTGTACATCATCAAATCAACATAACACAAACAAAAAGCAATATTTAAAGTGTAAAAGAAAAAAAGACTGCTGACAATTGTGCATCATTAAATACAAAATGTAAAATATTTAGAAGTATAAAAGAAAAGAACTGCTGACAATTGTGCATCATTGAAACAAAATAAAACTAAAATAAAACAATGTTGATTATTTAGAAGTTTAAAAAGGAAAGAAATTGCTGCCAACTATGCATCACCAAATCAACATAATACAAATATAGAAACAATGTTTAATATTTAGAAGTTAAAAGAATCTTAGATTGTATGCCCCTTGAGAGTAGGGGACTGATGTGAATGTACAATATATATATGTAAAGTGCTGCGTAAATTGATGGCTTTATACAAGTACCTGAGATAAATACATAACTGCTGCCAAATGCAAATTATTAAATCAATAATATTCAAATATAGAAACAATGTTTAATATTTAAAAGTGTAAAAAGGATATGACTGCTGCCAGTTGTGTAGCACCGAATCAACATTCTCCAAATGGAAAAACAACAGAGGAATTTTTGAAGACTGGAGCAGACAGAACCTGGGACAGCTGTGTAACCAATCACCTTCCAACTTCATCTTGTTCAGTTAAGCTTTGAACATGAAAGCTAGAAGCTGATTGGTTGCAATGCACAGCTGCTCCAGTCTTCCTAGATCCCCTAAAGAAGTATACTGCTGCCAAATGTACATCACCAAATCACCGCTATACAGTACGAATATAAAACCCAATGATAAATATTTAGAAGTGTCAAGGGAAAAAAAAGAGCCACTGCCAAGTGTACACAACCAAATCAACATTGTACAAATACAGAAACATTGTTTAATATTTAGAAACATAAAAGTAACAATCTATGCAAACATGTACTGCAGCAAAAAGTGTAGCAGATGAAGAATAAAATGTCAGAAATGGTGATCAGTGCAAGGATTGGATTGGTTGGAGAAGAGCAAACTTTGACAGCTCACCCCACACCCCATCCAGTGCTCCCCTCCTAGGACAGCCCAGGGAATACTCCCTAAATCCACAAGAACTCTGGAAACAACAGCCCCTTTGCAGTGCTGGGAGTCCAGCTGTGCCTAATGAAAGCCATCTGTCCTGTACTTACTCAGTCAGCAGATCTAGGAGGACACAATGACAGTGCTGGAGGTTGTGGAGGTGAGGATGCCAAAGCTGGAGAGAGGGTGCGCTGCCACTGCAGAGGTCCACATCTCCAATTTACTGGCTCACCACACCCACCGCATTGCAGAATCCAGGGGCTGAGGATGATCACAAGCTGGAGAGGGCTCAGAGACCAGGCTGACTACATCAATGACCCCCCCCCCCCCAGATCCCCGATCACCCACCTAGGGCAGGTAGGTCAGGGAATGGACTTGCATTTTCATTCATTGATCCCCCCGCACTGCACCTCTGATGGGATTAGGGAACACGAGGAGCCCCCCTCTCTGTAAAGTGATCGCCCCCCCGGGGAGCCCAGGCTGCAGACGCAGCACCGATCGTGCAGCAACCCCCTCCCGCACACGGATCAGCTCCCCCCTTGGGCAGCAGCAATGGCGGCTACGGGGGGCGATCTATAGGTGCAGCAGTCCCGCACCCCCGGTCCATGTATTAGATGTCCTGTGCAGGCGCAGGATGGCATACCTTGGTGTCAGCCGGGTGATGTCTGTGGGATCGGGTGATGTCTGTCTGTGGGATCGGGTGTGCAGCCACGCCGTCACTTGTACAGGACGAGCCGCCCGGCCCAGCACACGGCTCAGCAGCTGCAGCGCCGGCTCCCCCTTCCCCGCTATACGCACCCTCGGTACTGAGCGCCGGAGCCAATGGCAGCGATGACAGAGGAATGAAGCGGCTCCGCCCACTCAACGGGGAGCCCACCAATGACTGCAGTGACAGGCGAGGTATCCCTCTAGGACTGGCACTCTATGCTGAGGCTGGGCTGGGGGCTATCCAGTTTACTGCAGGAAAAAAATATCTGCCACCCAATAGATCCTACAAGACACTTTACTGGGATTCATCATAGAAAACATCAGTCCTGATCACTGCAATGGTGGGGATCAATACCCAATGACTGGAGTCATCACTGCATCATGGCTGTGCTGCCTACACTGGGGGTAGGGGGGGAGGAGTCACTACTGTTCTACAGTGCCTTGAAAAAGTATTCAGACCACTTGAAATTTTCCACATTTTGTCATGTGACAACCAAAACCGCGAATGTATTTTATTGGGATTTTATGTGATAGACCAACACCAAGTGGCACATAGTTGTGAAGTGGAAGGAAAATTATCAATGGTTTTCAACTTTTACAAAGAAATATCTGAAAAGTGTAGCTTGCATTTGTATTCAGCCCCGTTTATTCTGATACCCCTAAATAAAATCTAGTGGAACCAATTGCCTTCAGAAGTCACCTAGTTAGTAAATAAAGTCCACCTCTGTGTCAGAATAAATACAGCTGTTCTGTGAAGCCCTCAGAAAACATTAGTGAACGAACAGCATCATGAAGGCAAAGGAACACCCCAGGCAGATCAGGGATAAAGTTGTGGATAAATTTAAAGCAGGGTTAGGTTATAAAAAAAAAATATCCCAAGCTTTGAACATCTCACGGAGCACTGTTCAATCCATCATCTGAAAATGGAAAGAGTATGGCACAACTGCAAACCTACCAAGACATGGCAGTCCACCTAAACTGACAGGCCGGGCAAGGAGAGCAGTAATCAGAGTAGCAGCAAAGAGGCCCATGTTAACTCAGGAGGAACTACAGCGATCCACAGCTCAGATGGGAAAATCTGTCCAGAGGACAACTATTAGTTGTTCACTCCACAAATCCTTTATGGAAGATTAGAAAGAAGATAGCCATTGTTGAAAGAAAGCCATAAGAAGTGCCGTTTGTAGTTTGCGAGAAGCCATGTGGGGGACACAGCAAACATGTGAAGAAGGTGCTCTGGTCAGATGAGACCAAAATTGAACTTTTTGGTCAAAATGCAATATACTATGTGTGGCGAAAAACTAACACTGCACATCACGCTGAACACACCATCCCCACTGTGAAACATGGTGGTGGCAGCTTCATGTTGTGGGGATGCTTTTCTTCAGCAGGGACAGGGAAGCTGGTCAGAGTTAATGGGAAGATGGATGGAGCCAAATACGGGGCAATCTTAGAAGAAAACCTCTTAGAGTCTGCAACAAACTTGAAACTGGGGTGGAGGTTCACCTTCCAGCAGGACAACGACCCTAAACATACAGCCAGAGCTATAATGGAATGGTTTAGATCAAACCATATTCATGTGTTAGAATGGCCCAGTCAAAGTCCAGACCTAAATCCAATTGAGAATATGTGGCAAGACTTGAAATTGCTGTTCACAGACGTTCTCCATCCAGTCTGACAGAGCTTGAGCTATTTTGAAAAGAAGAATAGGCAAAAATGTCACTCTCTAGCTGTGCAAAGCTGGTAGAGACATACCCAGGGGCGGACTGACCATTTGGAAACTCGGGCACTGCCCGAGGGCCCGGGGTCAGTAGGGGGCCCCAAGATATGCCCCTGGTACCTTTTTCATAGGCTTTTTTTTAGTTTGGGCAAGGACACAATAAATTTGAAAACCATGTATCATTTTCCTTCCACTTTATAATTATGTGCCACTTTGTGTTGGTCTATCACATAAAATCCCAATAAAATACATTTACGTTTTTGGTTGTAACATTACAAAATGTGGAAAATTTAAAGGGGTATGAATACTTTATCAAGATACTGTATACCTGTATATCAAACCCTCCTATGACACATAAAAATGATCTGGTCCTTTCAAATGAAGGAAGATGATCATTGTGATGACAGAATATTAGATTTTAATTGGTAGTAAACACACTTATAATAAAGTTTACCTGTACGTACAAGGAATATCTCCTACACAGTGCACTGTTTCTGCAGCCAGTGACATCACCAGCATATGTGCTCTAAATTGACAGTAAACCATGCTGCCCCCAGCAGTGATTTTCTTGCACATGCATGGGAGTGACATCATCATCACGGCTTGGCCATTCAAAATGACGGAGCCCACGAACCCAGAAGGAAGAGAAGATGAAGATGGAAGCCCTGTCAGCAGTGACAGCGCACCGCTGGAGGGCTTTGTTTTAAGGTAAGTCTTTGGGTGCCCCATCATTGGTGTCAGTGGGAGGAATGGTGCCTCATCATTGGTGTCAGTGGGAGGAATGGTGCCCCATCATTGGTGTCAGTGGGAGGAATGGTGCCCCATCATTGGTGTCAGTGGGAGGAATGGTGCCCCATCATTGGTGTCAGTGGGAGGAATGGTGCCCCATCATTGGTGTCAGTGAGAGGACTGGTGCCCCATTGTTGGGTGTCAGTGGCAGGAACTATGCCCCACTGTTGCTAACAGCTAGGGAAATAATGCCCCATGGGCGATATAAAAGAGAGCAAAGGGCCACATCTAGACCCTGGCCTACAGTTTGGAGACCACTGCTTTAAATCATTAAAGGGGAGTTCATCCTAAATTTGATGTCTACTCTCCACCCCTCTTGCCCTCCATGGTACAAATATGACTTTATTTAACCTTTTCTTTTTAATAAAAAGCCTCTGTTCTGTCCCCCCTTCTACCCATGCACATCATGTGCCTAGGTAATGGCATGCACTTTGCCCACTGTGCCTCCAGGGATACATATGTCACTTATTCCTTCACTGAGAAAAGAGGCAGGCCTAGCCGGGAGACATCGGGACAGCCACTGGCTGAACCTGTAAAAGCTGGCAGCTTTCCGATGTCCTCAAGCAAGAAGATATTATATTAGCAAGAGATTGAGAAGAGGGCAGAAAAGGATTTTAGCAGGACAATGCTGGATCTGCTGGGTGGGTGAATAGCTTAAGCACTTCAAGTCTGGATACTTTTACCCCCTTGCTATCCAGGCCAATTTTCAGCTTTCAGTGCTATCACACTTTGAATGACAATTGCTCAACATGCAACACTGTACCCATATGAAATTTTTTAGCATTTTTTTGAGACAGATAAGCTTTATTTTGGTGGTATTTATTCACCACTGGGATTTTTATTTTTTTTGCTATGCAAATGAAAAAGTCCAAAAACTTTGAAAAAAGTGTTTTTCTTATAAACATTTTGCAAATAAATAATATTTAGTCATAAATCTTGACCAAAATTTACTCTGTTATCTTTTTCGTAAAAAACAAAAATAACCCAAATTAGTTTATAACCAAAAATTATAGTTTTTAAACATTTTTTTCATCTTTATTTCATTTTTTTATATTATTTGTTTCTTTTTAAATTTTTTTTTTTTTTTTTTACATACTGTCACCCTAGCAGTACAGTGTCACCATGGGGACACTGTAATACTTGTGAAGGGTGATGAAGATTTTTTTTTTTTTTTTACACTGATTGCTTTTACAGCCTTTATGGGTATAAAAGCAATCATTTCTCCTTCTCTCTGGCTGCATTCTTGCAGCCATTGAGAACTACTGTGTGAGCTGTGATTAGTCACAGCTTGTCACATGGTACAAGGCTGTTGTGAATAGCCTTGTACCATGTGACCTCTGTGATCATTCACAGATTTCACACATAGTAAGCAATGATGTCAGAAGTGACAACTTGCTTACTACTCTGCATGTGATCACTGATTGGCCAATCAGTAATCACATGATCGGGACCTAGCACAGACCTCGAATACAACTGCCGAACTGGAAGTGGTTAAAGGGGAACTTTACCCAAAAAAAACTTGATAAAAAAACAATGCTATTTAGCAAGGAACATACATTCCACATTAATAATTATGACACCAAAATTAGTGTGTGCTGTAAATTGCCTCCAGCATTGCTTCTGTCTCTTCTTACTGGAGGCTGCCATTTTGCTGAAGACAGAACTCCTAAGCAGCAGTAAATCTTTAGGCTGTCAGCAGATCAGCTTCTAGTGGCTCTGATTTTAGGCAAAGTGCCAAAAAATTGAGAGCAACTGAGCATGTGCACAGCAGAGTGAGTTAGTGTATTACTTGATTTTAAACAGTATAGGCACTTATTTTTAATGTTTTATATAGCTATACCTGCAAAAGGGGCCAGCCTTAAGTGATCTAGCAGGAGTTACATTTTTGACTAAAGTTGCACTTCAACTGTGCAGAACCTGCAACAGTGTAAGCAGGGGTTAAAAAAAAAATGGGACGGAGGGGAAAGATTCTATTTAAGTTTTTCTTTGTTGCATTGAAAAAAACAAATATGGAAAATTAGCCATCATGAGATGTGTCCATAGTAATACACCCCCTTCCATGAATGATCAATTTCTTTTTCAATCCATCTCTACCAGTAGGGAATAATCAATCTCTAGTCAACAACCCATTTGATCGATATGACACACACAGCGAAGTGGTTGTCAATCGATTGGAAGGGAAGTTATGCCTATACGATTGTTTGCCGATTTGATCGTTTTGATTGAATCACACAGTGATGAGATAATAAAATCGAAGCGTGTACAGCCACCATTGCTCATGACACTTCAAGTATAGCTCAAAATAAACGTACTAAATTATTTTTTTTTTGTACAGGATTTATATAGAGCCTATAGTTTGGGCAGCACTTTGCATAATATACACAAGAGCTTACAATTCAAAAAGGGAGGGGAAGCAAAGCAAAATGTTGTAACTGTGCAGGACGAGTTGTTTGAAAAAGTAAAATTCAGTTGCTTGCTAGAAAAAGAAAATATAAAGTTGTCAACAGGCTACCTGACACATACATATTATATAGTAGAAATCTTTGCATACAAATATTGTAGGTACAAGAAAAATGGGTTATGTTGTAGGTTAAGCGTAACCTCATACAATGCATGATGTCACAATCAACAAATGGCAATGTTGCTCTTATAATATGACAGTTTTATTTAACCACTTGCCCTCCAGAGGATTTACCCCCCCTCCTGACCAGGCCATTTTTTGCAATATGGCACTGCGTTACTTTAACTGACAACTGCTTGGTCATGCAACGCAGCAACCAAATTAAATTTACATCCTTTTTTGTTTCCACAAATAGAGCTTTCTTTTGGTGGTATTTGAATGCCTATGCATTTTAAGAGTTTTGTGCTATAAACAAAAAAAGACCGACAATTTTGAAAAAAATAAAATATATATATATATATATATATATATATATATATATATATATATATATACAGTTGTGTTCAAAATAATAGCAGTCAGACATCACTAACCTGACCAATCACTGTTTTTGGTAGAAATGATATTTCTACATGGCAAATAATTTACTAGCAGGTGTAGTAGAGTAATAAAAATCCAACAGACACAACAGTCATGACATGCATGCTGCTGATTCTGTGTAATTGAATCACTAATTGAAAGGGGCATGTTCAAAATAATAGCAGTGTGGAGTTCTATTAGTGAGGTCATTCATTCTTTGAAAAACAGGTGGCAATTATAGTCCTTATTTAAGGAAGGAAGGCAGCAAATGTTGTACATGCTGGTTACAGTTCATTTCTCTGTGAAATTCTGCGGAAAATGGGTCGTTCCAGACATTGTTCAGAAGAACAGCGTACCTTGATTAAAAAGTTGATATGAGAGGGGAAAACATATAAAGAAGTGCAGAAAATGATAGGCTGCTCAGCTAAAATGATCGCAAATGCTTTAAAATGGCAACCAAAACCTGAAAGACGTGGAAGAAAGCGAAAAACTACCATTCAAATGGATAGAAGAATAGCCAAAATGGAAGGACTCAGCCAACAATCAGCTCCAAGGAGATCAAAGAAGGTCTAAAGTTACCTGTGAGTACTGTTACAATTAGAAGACACCTATGTGAAGCCAAGCTATCTGCAAGAAGCCCCCACAAAGTCCCACTGTTGAAAAAAAAGACATGCGCTGAAGAGGTTACAATTTGCCAAAGAGCACATTGACTGGCCTAAAGAGAAATGGCGCAACATTTTGTGGACTGATGAAAGTAAGATTGTTCTTTTTGGGTCTAGTGGCCAGAGACAGTTTGTCAGACGACCCCCAAACACTGAATTCAAGCCACAGTACACTGTGAAGACAGTGAAGCATGGTTGCGCAAGCATCATGATATGGGGATGTTTCTCATACTACGGTGTTGGGCCTATTTATCGCATACCAGGGATCATGGATCAGTTTGAATACATCAGAATACTTGAAGAGGAAATGCCCTTGAAATGGGTGTTCCAACAAGACAACGACCCCAAACACACCAGTAAACGTGCAACATCTTGGTTCCAGACCAACAAGATTGACGTTATGGAGTGGCCAGCCCAATCCCCGGATCTTATTCCAATAGAAAACTTGTGGGGTGACATCAAAAATGCAGTTTCTGAGGCACAACCAAGAAATAGAGAAGAACTGTGGAATGTAGTCCAATCATCCTGGGCTGGAATACCTGTTCACAGGTGCCAGAAGTTGGTTGACTCCATGCAACAACGATGTACAGCAGTTCTCAGAAACAGTGCTTATACAACTAAATATTAAATGATTCAAAGGAAAGCAAAAGCTTCAAACATTTTTAAGTTTATATAGTGAATGTTTGAGTTTGTAAAGAAGAATGCAAACACTGATATTTTTTTTGAACAGTCTAATATTCACTTTTCTTCAATTTTTTTAGAGGAACAACACAAATTCGATATATTTTTCTTCATGTTTTGATTTGGAATAGAATGTGTAGTGTTCCCAATGCATTTGTGTGTATGGAAATAAAAGCTATTAGAATGAGTTTGAGCTTTATTCACTTTTTTCAACACACTGCTATTATTTTGAACACAACTGTGTGTATGTATATATATGTATATATATATATATATATATATATATATATATATATATCTCTATCTTTGACTTTTTGTTATTAAACATGTCCAGTAGAAACATGTAAAAAAATCTAATTTCGTCATAAATTTAGACCAAAATGTATTCTGCTACATGTCTTTACTATAATAAAATCCAATACGTGTAAATTAATTCCATTTGCGTGAAAGTTATAGCGTTTACAAATGGTGGTATATATACTGGAATTTTTTTTTTTTTTACTAGCAATGGTGGCGATCAGCGACTTATAGTGGGACTACAGAGGGCATTCTGACACTGGGTGGAACTGACTTGGTGTCACTGACATCCCCAGTGGCACCGATACAGTGATCAGTGCTAAAAAAAAACAATAACACTATACGAATGGCACTGGGCAGGAAGGGGTTAACATGTGGGGCACTCAAAGGGTTAACTGTGTGCTGTTTTACTATGTGGGCTGTGTGTGTCTGTCACTGTAAGCACACTTCTTTGTATGGCTCTGCTATGTAGAGCCTTACAAAGCAATGTGCAGGAGCTAACAGGGGAGAGATCTGTATTGTATACATACAGGTCTCTTCCCCATCGGTAATATTTGGAGATCGCCAGACGCCGGTGATTGACAGCCAAGGCTGTGAATGGCGGCACAGGTAGGGCACGTGAGTGCTCCCTACCCGGAACTGCGAAATCAGGTATATATACGTGATTTTGCGCACCCGTGCCGCACTGTAGCAGTATTTCTGCTATAGGGAGGCACAGAAGCGGTTAAAGCTGAGCTCTTGGATTAGAAAAATTGTCTAACTACAGTGTCATATATATTTTCTATTGAATTTTGGCATGCGTTGTGTATTTCCTCAAGATTTGTGCAGTAATCCAGTATGAAACTTTACTGTGCTGGAGCTTCCTGTAATGAAGAGTAGACACTTCTGCTTTTTCCTGGTGACTGGACTTACACCACCCCAGTAGTTTTTTGCAAGCAGTCTATACAAAGTGGAACTACTGGGACCCTCCCACAGATCCACTCTTAGCACAATCTACATGCAGCACAGTGATGATGTTACCCCTACTTTTACAAGGTAAGAACTTGGTTTGCAGAGACATTTGGTGCACACAAAGTGGATTTATATCTCTGACAGATCCAACTAGGTCAGGGGCTTTTAGCGGGACATGTTAGGAGGTGTTATCCACAGAACTCTTCCCAGGACACCGGGAGCCACAAGCCCCTTGGACGGGCCCAGGCTGCCACACACTGTCTGGAAAGAGATGATGTGACATACCCAAGTGAGGAGAATATTGAAATTTTACATGAGGCAGACCCTGTGCAAGCTCCCACTATGGATAATCATTTGCACCATCGACAAGCTATGTGGATTAGCAGTCGGGCTACCCAGGGACTGCGGGACATGGGCGTTACCATTACCATGATGCAGCCCCGGATGATAACCTTGGCAGAGCAGACAGGATGGTGTGTGGCTGTGCAAGTGGCTGGGGGAAACATTATGCGGGTCCTCATTGCCCTAGTTCACCTTGATTGGGTTTCGGTGGCCAAAGAATTGGAATAATGCAGAACTTACCTGCAGAGGTTTTGTTGGGCAATGATTTGGGATGTTTAAATTCAGCCTTTTCTTTGGATGTATCCCCGGAGGCCTGCCCTGTTACCACACGCCACCAAGCCAGGTTGGAGGCATGTTCCCTCAAGGATGGAACCCAGGTAAGCCATGCCACCCTAGCTGACCAGTACATGGAGTCCAGGCGGAATGTACAACCAGAGTCTAAGGCCTGTCCCCAACAAACATCGGAGCGCTGCCCCTCCCAAAGCCCTTGTCCTGGTTGAATCTGTCACAATATCCATTGTGGCAACTGAGGAATATGTCTAAATTAAAGTTTACATATTCAGCTTTAAACTAGGCCTGCTATCACCTACCCCAACATAACAATGCAAGTAGGGGCGGACTGACCATTTGGAAACTCGGGCACTGCCCGAGGGCCCGGGGTCAGTAGTGGGCCCCATGAGATGCCCCTGGTACCTTTTTCATAGGCTTTTTTGAGTTTGGGCAAGGACACAGGGGCCCCATGATCCCCTATTGCCAGGGGGCCCCATGAGTTGTCAGTCCGCCCCTGAGCAAGTAGTGGGTATGGCACTTCATGTAAGAGGTAAGTAGACAACAGCAATTTATACCATCTTGCTCTGTCTTCTTACTAAAGCAGAGATGAAAATGAGATGCCAGCTCCTGATTGTTCAAGTTCTTATTTTCTCTCATGTTAGTACAAACCTTCATTACACAGTGCTAGTTTAGTTGAAGCTTTTAACTGGCATTACTTGTCCCTATGGAGATCAGGTCAGGAAATATGAAGATAGGAAGGAGGTAAAGAGGATAATGTACAAAATCACAGCATCCAGTTTATACTGCCTTATGGCTCACTCATTTTAAGAATTCTACCACAAGATCTCACCTCTTACACCACAACGATGGCTATGAAAAATTTTTTTCATATCACACAATCCAGCAACAATCCTCATGCCTAGTAAACACACTAAATTTTTTATGCATTCAACCCATTGGAGTGAATTAAAAAAGAAACTGAGAAAGTCTCTGTACTAACTATGCAATGTTAGTACAACGTTCTCCCCGCTGTGCTATTATGCTCTGACAGGGGGCTGTTCCCCCCACCAGAAAACACCAGTCAGTGCTGGCAGCCATTGGCTGAAAATGCTGATCGAATGCCAATCGACTGCTGGCTTCCCCAGTATGCTTGTTCAACAGAAGCTAGTCATGAGATCGGCTTCTATCGGACAAAGACCTTCCGTGCACACACAGGCCACATATCGTCTGGTTTCTACTGTACAGGCAGAATACAGCCAATATTTGGCCTGTGTGTATGGGGCTTTACTTCCCCATCTGTCATCAACATACTTCCTCCAACTATCACATCAGTTGAAAATGTATTTTAGAATATTAGACTGAACCTGGCCAAAAACCATTTCTTGGGTAACAATAGTGCTAAAGTGTCACCTTGGCCCACCTCCTTCTACACCCCCTTATGAACAATAAGTCCTAGTAATGGTTCAATGGGAAGATGTGGGAGACAGGCTAGCTCTTAAAACTGAAAGAAAGTGTTAAGGAACTTGGGTCATCCCAGGTACTCAAGCAGTCATTTAAAGAGGAACTTCACCCTTATCTTAAAAATTACAACAAAGGCAGCTTTAGAAATGTTTGGTAATGGCAATCTACAAGCAGATACTTATCGATAATTGCAGCTTTTTTTTTTTCTTTGCATACCTTATTTTTTTTCTTTTTTTTCCAGCTCCATTCTTCTCATGGTGGCCATTTTCACTTAAGGCAGATTAATCTATTTTCCTTTACATACAGTATACACTCACCAGCCTCTTTATTAGGTACACCTTTTCAATTGCTTGGTAACACAAATTGCTAATCAGCCAATCACATGGCAGCAAGTCGATGCATTTGGGCATCTAAACATGGTGAAGACGACTTGCTGAAGTTCAAACTGAGCATCATAATGGGGAAAAAAGGGGATAAGTGACTTTGAACATGCATGGCTGTTGGTGCCAGACGGCCTGGTCTGAGTATTTGAAAAACTGCTGATCTACTGAGATTTTCACGCACAACCATCTCAAGGGTTTACAGAGAATGTCCTGAAAAAAAAGAGAGAATATCCACCAAGCAGCAGTTGTGTGGACAAAAATGCCTTCTTGATATCAGAGGAGAATGGGCAGACTTGTTTGAGATTATAGAAAGGCAACAGTAACTCAAATAGCCAATCGCTACAAGGTATGCAGAATACCATCTCTGAATACACAACACGTCGAACCTTGATGTAGATGGGCTACAGCAGCAGAAGACCACACTGGGTGTCACTCCTGTCAGTTAAGAACAGGAAGCAGAGGCTACAATTTGCACATGCTCACCAAAATTGGATAATAGAAGATTGGAAAAACATTGCCTGGTCTGATGGGTCTTGATTTTAGCTGAGACGTTCAGATGGTAGGGTCAGAAATGTATCCATCCTGCCTTGTATCAACAGTTCAGGCTGGGGGTGATGGTGTGGGGGATATTATCTTGGCTCACTTTGGGACCCTTAGTACCAACTGGGCATCATTTAAACGCCACAGCCTACCTTAGTATTGTTGCTGACCATGTCAATCCATTTATGACTACAGTGTACCTATCTTCTGATGGCTACTCCCAGCAAAATATTGCACCATGTCACAAAGCTCACACCATCTCAAACTGGTTTCTTGAACATGACAATGCGTTCATGGTACTCCAATGGCCTCCAGTCACCTTTGTGATGTGGTGGAACGGGAGATTTGCATCATGGATGTGTAGCTGACAAATCTGCAGCAGCTGTGTGATGCTACCATGTCAATATGGACCAAAATCTGTTAGGAATGTTTCCAACACCCTGTTGAACCTATGCCATCAAGAATTAAGGCAATTCTGAAGGTAAAAGGGGTCCACGCCGGTATTACAAGCTGTACCTAATAAAGTAGCCGGTGAGTGTACGACGTTTAAGATGCAGCAACACCTATCAGGAGAGAATCATGTAGGTGGCTATTCTTGACCTCTTTTTGGATAGTAGACAGCTAGAATCTTTTAGAAAGAAGTCAGCACTGCCATACCCCCTGTGCTGCTCTCATGAAAGGGTCATGGACACTGTAGTACTTGATACTGTGAGAAAACTATACTTTAGACAAGACTTTCTCAAACATTTTACCCCAGAGAAACCCTTAAGATAATTTTCAAGTATTGTGGAACCCCTGCTAAAACAAATTCAGTGGGAATAATGCCCTTTACAGTGAGAAGAATGCCACCCATACATAGAGCTAAACAGATCATTGGGGTGATTGTGCATACTCTGTCAAGTGGTATTGGCCCTAGAACTATGCAGGCACCATCAAATGGGAGGTCAACCAGCCACAGCTCAAGTAACCCCTGACAACTTCTTGAGGAACCCTAGGGGTCCATGGAACCCTGGTAGAATGGCTGCTTTAGATTGATCTGCAAAAAAGCAGCCCAATATTAGTAAAAACTGAAAATAAAAGACAAATCACATTAACCATATCACTAATTATTGAAGATTAAATTACTGATTACCGAATGTGAAACCTGCATAGTGATCCTCAGTTATGGGTACTGAAACACGTTTTGGAAAACATTTCTCTCCTGTCAGATTTATAGTTCCTGACGTTAATGGTGTGATTTCAGCTAAGCAAATGAAATTGCTCCATAAATGCCTATTCTAGACATGGATCTGGCTGCTCTACAATGCAAGTGATGATGCAATTTTATGAATCTTTCATTTCACCTTACAGTAATTTCTCCTCATTTCCATGAATAAAATTGAGTATAGATTTCACTGCACAAATTAGAAGAGATAAACAGACACATCCTAGCGGTACCTCAATCTTGATCCTAAGCGGTGTCTTTATTTACTCTTTTAAATGAATAAATATATGTAGGAATGAATGAACAAACCAATTTATTATAAGGTCAGGTACCAGTGTGAAAGACTCAAAGCCTTGGTTGGTGTAAGGTTTGCATCCACAACCTTACAGTGTTGTGCAATATGAAGGGTACTGCACATTTTTCCTAGACCACCTCATGAACCATAACATCTAGACTCTGGAGTTACAGAAATATCTTCAAGGTATACCTGTGAAAACATCTTTCCACTAGGCCTGATGGTTCAGGGACACAGCAAATGGCAAAACCATTAACAACTGGAACAAATATGGGCTCAAATGGTACAGAGTTTACTTAAACAGTATTTCCATCAGACACCTGTGCTAATCCAAGACCAGCTGTTTAATAGAATATACCACACAAGTCTATCCAACCAATAAAGGACACGTTTGCAAACTATATTTACATTGTCTATATTTTTAAAGTTTTAACATTTACAAGTTGTAGCTGAAAAGCCATGAAGGGCTAAAATTTGTGTCAGGGCAACTCTAGAGGGTGGTCCTTGGGACAAAGAATCTTACTTCTTCAAGCACCAATCATCATAGCAATCAATTAGGATTTATCATGTCATGGCATGACGTCTTCAAAGTAAATTCTGATTGGTTGCTCTGGATTATTGCTCCTAAAGTAAATCTGGTGTTAACCTGGGTCATTTAACCAGAGCATTTGACTATTTGATTAAACCATTGATAAGCAGAGATTCGAACCAGGGAGACCAGCAGAACCAAAAGGCATGGGTTGGTGAAGTTCTAGGCAAACCATAATTTTCCTTCTTAAAAAAAAATGTCTAGCTCACCACTTGTGGGTCAACCTAGTGGCGAATGTAAATGGAGAATTCCCTTATGGGACTTTAATGCAGCAACCATATCACTACACATACAGTATCTCACAGAAGTGAGTACACCCTTCACACTTTTGTAAAAATTTTATTATATCTTTTCATGTGACAACACTGAAGAAATGACACTTGGCTACAATCTAAAGTAGTGAGTGTACAGCCTGTATAACAGTGTAAATATGCTGTCCCCTCAAAATAACTCAACATACAGTCATTAATGTCTAAACCGCTGGCAACAAAAGTGAGTACACCCCTAAGTGAAAATGTCCAAATTGGGCCCAAAGTGTCAATATTTTGTGTGGCCACCATTATTTTCCAGCACTGTCTTAACCCTCTATGGCATGGATTTCACCAGAGCTTCACAGGTTGCCACTGGAGTCCGTTTCCACTCCTCCATGATGACATCACAGAGCTGGTGGATGTTAGAGACCTTGCGCTCCTCCACCTTCCGTTTGAGGATGTCCCACAGATGCTCAATAGGGTTTAGGTCTGGAGACATGCTTGGCCAGTCCATCACCTTTACCCTCAGCTTCTTTAGCAAGGCAGTGGTTGTCTTGGAGGTGTGTTTGGGGTCGTTATCATATTGGAATACTGCCCTGCAGCCCAATCTCCGAAGGGAGCGGATCATGCTCTACTTCAGTATGTCACAGTACATGTTGGCATTCATGGTTCCCTCAATGAACTGTAGCTCCCCATTTCCGGCAGCACTCATGCAGCCCCAGACCATGACACTCCCACCACCATGCTTGACTGTAGGCAAGACACACATCTATGGAGAAAAGGAGGACAGAAAGTAGTACTCTATCCCAGTTCTGTTTCAAATGAGAATTTCCCTATCTGACCATAACCGAACAGTCAGGCAATGGCAATGTTATGTCTGTGGATATGTTTTTATAGAGAATAATTTTTGGGCCCCCCGAACATTTTCAGACTAGACGTGCTCCAATATTGCTGTGCATAGGCCAATTAAAGTCTCTTTTCAGTGCCATGAAAAATGATTAGAGGTAATAGATTTAAATATTCTATTGCTTCACATCTTTCTACAACATTATCATGTTATTATTTCTGAAAGCCCCTTGGTCTCCATAAACAAATCTTAGTTTGAAGTGCGTTTCCTGTCTGACCTCGCAGAGACGTGAGAATTGATTGAATTTATGAATTAATTTGAGTGACTATTATTCCACACCGAGAAAAGACAAACTGCTAGATAAGTATGTGGTGAAGATAATTTTCTGCACTTCAAGCTAATTTGCTTGAATATAATCAAGATTTAATTTTTCATTGATTATTCACTTGCAGCTATCTAATGGATGTCCACAAAAGTGCAAAGAGGTGGGTAGCTTACTAATGGGACCTCATCTGTGCAGGCAGACTCTCATGGTAAAATCAGCATCACTAATTGCAGAAGAGAGACTAGAGTGGGGTTATATGGGGAACAGGTACCTGGGCCACATTCAATTTACATTGTTATTGTCTGTATTCCAATGACACTGGCATTCATCACAATTAAAGGGAACCTTGGTCTGTTCAATATTGTTACTTTAAAATGTGAAAACTATTAAAGTAAATGCTTCTATCAATGCATGTTTTGTTTTAAAAAAAAAAAAAAAAACTCTCCTTTTATATAGCTTGTAAATACAAATATACAATAGGGCAGCTATATTTGTTCATTACATACAGCAGCACAGATACACATGTGAACATACCAGTCCACACAAAACATCCATTTAAAAAGTATAAATCAAGGCAAACAAAAAACCATATGCAGTACATGACTGTTATACATGCACATTTTCCACGGATTTATACCCTTATAAGACCTTTCAGGTACAGAAAAATACTTGATGATCTGCCAGAAATGCCCTTAGCATGGGCAGAGCACAGGGTCAGTTTAGGCCACTATCATAGTGTAGCCTTATATTTCAGAGACAGGTGTGTATGGATATTTAGTTATATTTTTACCAGTTAGGTTCCTTTTGCACGGGGCTGACTCCGCTTACTCAGTAGGGATCCGGCCACTGATTCCCTGCTGAGCAGGAGGATGACTGGTCTGTGTCAGCTCCACCTATGCAGAGCAGACACAGCCCATTCTCCTCTATGGGCAGTCGGATGTAAACAAACCACCTGTCCATTTACACCCGTTTGCCATCTGATCTGATCCACCCAGGCAGAGGGGAACAGATCATCCACCATCCATATGTTTTTTAAGCGGATCGCATTTGATGTAATTGGGTGTAAACAGACACATGTCCAGTTATACCTGCCACTCCATAGAAGAAAATGTAGGGTCTGATCAGGTCACCCTGAAAAGCGGATCATTGGACCCTATTAGACCACTAGTGTGATAGTGGCCTTAGGGGAGAAATGTCAGCACAATGTCAGGCTATGAAATCCTTTTAAATGCCATCCTATCCGCTCCTTGATCATGAAATCCATAACTGATGTTCAATATTGGCTTCTAAAGGAAAGTAAAAGCGCAAATGAACAATTAATTAAATTTTTTTTCCATGTAAACCTGACAGCACCTTTTGTTAGGTGACAATTTTTATGTAAAGTGGCTGTAAACCCTTACATACACCCAGTGAAGTGACTGGCCTCAGGTGATACACAGAGATGAAATATATAGTGGATATAAAAAGTCTACACACCCCTGTTAAAATGTCAGGTTTCTGTGATGTAAAAAATGTGACAAAGATAAATCATTTCAGAACTTTTTCCATTTTTTTTTAATATGACCGATAAACTGTACAACTCAATTGAAAAACAAACTGAAATCTTTTAGGTGGAGGGAAGTAAAAATAAAAAACTAAAATAATATGGTTGCATAAGTGTGCACACCCTTAAACTAATACTTTGTTCAAGCACCTGGTACATGTGACATCACAGAAACCTTACATTTTAACAGGGGTGTGTACAGGGGCGGACTGACAACTCATGGGGCCCTGGGCAATAGGGGATCATGGGGCCCCTGTGTCCTTGCTCAAACTAAAAAAAGCCTATAAAAAAGGTACCAGGGGCATCTCATGGGGCCCCCTACTGACCCCGGGCCCTCACGCAGTGCCAGAGTTTCCAAATGGTCAGTCCGCCCCTGGATGTGTAGACTTTTTATATCCGCTGTATATTGTACCTGTCTATCTGCAGTCTTCTCTTCTCTACATCCTTTCAAAGTGCTGAATACGAGGTGGTGAGATTATTTTTGTAACACGCCAAAGATGGCAGCACAAGGCTGCACGCACAGTCACATGGAGTACCGACCTTTATAAGTCAAGTGCAAAAAGTGTGCAAAAAGACATCATCCTGTATACATCAGGAGCTGTGCAACTGGTGCTATTCTGACCAATTGCATTACCATGTCTGCTATTTCATCATGGACAGCAAGTTAGAACAAAGAGCAACACTGTGATGGACGTGGCGTCAGCCCCCCAGCCCTTCTCACCAACTTGTGACCGAAGGACTAGCCAATCTAAAACCGCGCTGTCGCGTGCATAACAATACCACGCTCAGCTGCACCCTGCACAAAGATTTTCCAGCTAATGGACCACAATCTATGTACCGCAGCCCGAGAGCGATTGTTACTGGGTCAGGTTAATTACGCAATTAACCCTTCACACTGCCACCACCACCACCTTTTTGTACAGAGAAGGAGGAAACTCGCCAATCTTAGCAGTAACAGCATGATGTTTAAATAAGCGTCTGTATACACACTGGCACCGCAGGCAGATGTATGCAGAAGTTTAAAACACACAATAGCGCTCTTCAGAGACAGGGATTCTTTGTTGAACTGTTCCTAAAGCTCTTTAATGCAAACTCTTTTCAGAAAATAGGATTTATTACTAAAAAAGGTCAAAATGGTGCAATAAAAATATTTACAGAAAAAGATGTAGCCTATATATATATATATATTGTATATAAATACAGAGAGCAATACCACAACAGAGAGATAACAGAAAGAAGTTTAGAGAGGTAGAATACTTGCCATCAGCCTTGGTTTAAGCAGATCAAGGTCCTGAACAAAAGGGTCCCGTTCTCCCAAGTTGGTTCCTGATGTTAAAAAGGGAGAATTCTTCAACGTACCTCTCTCTCGCCTGACAGCCTATTTTCTAGTCCACCAGCAGGGTGTCTCCTTAAAGCAGAGAACCAATCGCCTCATTTGGGGAGGGTGTTTAGGCGGGGAACTCTGCTATGACCAAATCCCTCACACCTTTATACCATGGTCAATAATCTTCCATAGGTACATGGAGTATCCTGTTCACTGGTAGGATAATATGCAGAATCATCTGCTGAACGTCTAGATATCAGATATGACATATCTACCTGTGACGGTTAAAGAGATATTGCTCTCGGGTAGACATAATCTAGGGGTGTAAGATATCAGGCAACTCGCATTAAACTGAGCTATCCGAAAATATGCTTTGTTCGATTGTATGTATGGTTTTTAAATGGGATGTATGTTTTACGGCTATTCTGGAATGTGTTTCATGTCCAGTGAAGGACTGGTTTATAGCTTTTCGATCATCTCAGATTGAGAAGCTAACAGACACCCGGGCACCAGCTAATTGGGATTACAACCATGAAGTGTATCAGCTGTGTCTGATGCCCTTGTGAACCCAGCACACACACACACCACATTCCTGAGGGAGGGGGATTGGAGGGAGAGAGAATGATACAAGATTGGGAATCTTGAGCAAGATGGATGACCGCGTCCATATCTGTGTGCACAATTGCTACAAACACTGGGAGGCACGGGCAGACAGCTGTACTAAGAGTTTGCAGGAGGCCTACACTGCAACCACGATTTTTAAGTGAACTCATCCTTTAGATAGTTTGTTTGAGGTGGGTCAAATAAATTCTTTACATGGCAGCACATTCTACTCCAGTAGTTTTACATTTTCAAGGTGTAAATGGCCTGTAAGTGGAACTAAACCTTAAAAAAAAAAAAAAACTGACTTTGTCCCTGCCTGTTAACATTTCTGTACACTGTCTGTCAAGTGAACCTTTTGTGATAACAATGTGACTCTCACTCACATGCACATGCATGTATTCCTGCAATACCAGGAAAAGATGGCAGTGCCCATGACTAACAGGAGAGCTAACAGCACAGTGCTGCATGGGGTCACTAGCCAGATGAATTTGCCATAATGTACCAATATATGCACATTATGGCTAAATGCTCCTGGGGCCCAATTTATTTATTTACTTGCAGAGGTTTAATTCCACTTTAAATCCCAAAAACAAAATGTAATTCATTGTGGCCTACCAATTCTTATATCTGTAGGCTGCATTGTTTTTTACTTTTTTTCTAGGTTTTTTTGTTTTATTTTCATCTGGTGATCCAGCCAGTAAAACACTTCCTGTCTTAGGGGGTCTCCATTCCAGTGAAACTAAACTTACTAGCTGGATCAACAGGTAGAAATAAAGCAAAAAGTCTAAAAAAGTATTACAGCCATCACAACTAAGAATTAGTAAGTTGCAGTATAATAAAGTTTTGTTTTGAGGTTTAATACTACTTAAAGCAGAATTTCAGTAAAAACATTTCTGTATCATTCAGTGCGGCTGTGCCCACACTGCATGGGCTAACTGCTTGATTTTGTCTAGTGGTGATAAGAGCGGAGATATATTTACCTAATCCGTCGATCCTCTGAGTGCAAGATCAGTCTCTGCCGCTTTTGCCCCCCTGCACGCTGGCGGTCTTGTGAATGGACTATTCCTGATGTTATCATGCCTGTAGACTGGCTCTGAGTGTGAGGTTGGCAGGGACAGTCCATGGCTGGATGTGGGGGAGTGCTGTTTTTGGGAGGTTTAGAAGGACTGGGCAAGTATAGCCTTTTGGGAGCCCCCTGGACAAAACAAGCAGTTAACCTATGCAGTGTGGGCAAAAGCCCACTGCATGGGACCAAAAAAAAAAAAAATTACATGGGAGTACTGCTTTAAACAAAAGCCCCTGACAGCTCCACAGAGTCGTACATATATTCAATAAAGGACAGTAGTCTGTCCTTAAACATATTAAAGGAGACAATCAGAGACTGGGGATATGCAGAAGGGTTGCTTGGAGACTGAAAAAACACTACAGGAGATAGAGACTGGGGATATGCTGCATGAAACCGCTAGAGATTACCGTCATTACACTTTGCACTACTGACTGCTAGTGGTTTGCAAAGGGCTACAAACCAAGTACCAATTGGCTTCATGTAGCCCTCAGGTCAGGGCCGAGCCATCCTATCTGTGTCAATTGATCCAGACTGGACAGCTCAGGAAGCGGCTTCCTATGGGGGCACTCGCGGAAGAGGAGGGGCCAGGAGCGCCGGCAAAGGACTCGAGAAGAGGAGGATCAAGGCTGTTCTGTGCAAAACCATTGCACAGAGCAGGTAAGTATAACATATTTATTATTTTAACAGAAAAAAAGGAGCTTTAAAGGAGAAGTACAACCAGGGTTCATTTACCTGTACATCTGTGGATCACAGTTTATTCTGCGCTCCTGTGAACCGGTTCAGCTGACAGCGGGCTAAAGTCCGCTGTTGGCTGACGTCACTCAGCTGGTCCAGGATGAGGAAAGTTTCTGACTTTAAAGTAGGTATCCACCCAGATCCCTAGACCAGCAGCTGGCTTAGCCTCTCAGTGATCCACTGAGAGCCTGAGCCAGCCCCTCTTGCTCCCTCTACAGCCCAGCGCTCCAGTGAATGCTGGGGGGCAGAGCAGAGAGGTGGAGACTGACAGTCTCAGCTCTTTGCTCAGAGGGAAAGAACTGAGCGATCAGTGGTGTCTGATTGCTCCGTTCTCACACTTAGAACTGGCGGGGGACAGATGCAGCATCGGATCATTGCTGCATCCACCTAGGTAAGTAGAATAAAAAAAAATATATATATATATATATATATATATATATATATATATATATATATATATATATATCCCTAAACGTCTCTTTCACTTTAAGAAAATGCTTTGCTATTTCCATATATAATGTAATTTACATTATATTAAAAATACTTTATTAAATCTCTTTCCTTAGCATTATTTAATATAACTCCAGGTCTTCTGCATTGTCTGCACAACTATTTATCTCATCGAAGAAAATGCCACTTAAGTAACAATTAAATCTGCAAGCTGCTTTTCTGCAGACTGAATTCTGCTAATTGGACATAAGATTGTATTGTTTTGTGTTATTGTCGAACATTATGTCTATAAAAAAGAGTTGTGTGTCACAATGATGGTCTCCAGCTAAGAAAATGATTGCTTGAACTTTGCTAAACAAGTACTTTGCTAAAGGAGCTTTGTCTTGGCTTCAATATCTTTGTTACAGGGGACTATTATCCTTTAAGAGACTATTATTTTGTTGTCACTTTTTTCCCTAAAGATGTTCCTCTTGTTGTTGCTAAACACTGCATTTGTTCTTCGTATTCACCAGAATTTGGGATCGCAAACTGCCACCCTATGTACCATGTCAAGTGTTTAGGAGTGTGTGTATGTTTTTTTTTTCATGTGGATATCTAATCAGACCACGTGAGGTGCTGCCTTTGCTACCCACTTTCCTGTGTCACAGCTGCACACTATTTATAAAATGTGTGCAGGATGCAACCAAGCAATGTTTTAAAATCATTTTTGCACACTGCTTACATCATAAAGCCATAGAAAAGTACAGAGTTCTGTGCCAAGAATTAGCATTTTAGAAAAAATATGCCAAGCACAGAACTGCATTTTGTACAATCTTGTAAAGTCTTTTGAAGTTTGTGGCTTTCTATTTGAAAACATACACATCAGAGCTCAAATTTACAAAGCTCAGTTGTGGCACTTTCATTTTTTCAGTGTCTGCAATCAAATACCATGTAACATTTTTACATTTAAGCCAGTCATACATGGGTCAAATTCCAAAAGAATTTTCTTTCGAAAATCTTTTCTAAGAATTATCGTTTGAATTTCACACCATTAGTGGGCAACACCAATGAACGATTTTCAAGAGACCATCGAATTTAAGTGATTAGGCATGTTGGAAATGTTTTGAAAAATGAATGAATTTTTAATCAATGATGGGAGAATCGTGCGAGAAATGTAACTGAAAAAGAAATGAGGATGAGCTGTGATCTGGACAGAAAAGAAATTTCTTGGCCACAAAAATTGTTTTCTGTAGCAACATGAGGTGAAAATAAAGGCTTCGTTGGTCAAATTTCAAAATCAATGGTGGCACAATTGAATTACAAAATGTACAAAATTTCTGAATTTCTAAAGAAAATCCGTTTGGAAATTTACCCATGTATAGCCTGCATAAGCCTCATGTATAAAGGCAAAGGGTTTGCAGACCTGAACTACCTTAAAGTGATATTAAAGACAATTTTTTTTGAAAACAAATAACAAACATGTTATACTTACCTGCTCTTCTTGGGTCCCCCGTCGATGCTCATGGCCCCTCCCTCCTGCTGAGTGCCCCCACAGCAAGTAGCTTGCTATGGGGGGACCCAAGAAGCTCGCTCCCGAGCCACTGCTCTGCATGTCCATTCACACATGGAGCCACGGCTAAGCCTTGCTTCCTATCTCTCCTCATTGGCCAATGGCTCACACACCTGTCTCATCCAATGAAGAGGGAAAGTCCATGGAGAGCCGAGGCTCTTGTGCACATCTCTGGATCATGATGGGGTTCAGGTAAGTTTTGGGGGGCCGGGGGAGCTTCTGCACAGAAGGTTTTTTACCTTCATGCATACAATGCATGAAGGTAAAAACCTTGAGCCTCTAAAACCACTTTAAAGTAGAATGCAGGGATATAACTAACAAATCATAAAACAACTCCCACCCCACTTCTAACACCTATATTAACTACCCTGTGGAAGAAAGATGTATATAATTACATATTTTCAGGACACTATGGTCCAGTGACATGATTTCCCCTGTGTCAGCCATAACTGGCTGCAGGGGAGAGGAGAGAGTGCTGCCGACAAAGGCTGGAATGCCTGAGCAGTGATGTCACCCATAATTAAAAACTTTCTTCAGTGTAAGGAACAACAAGGAGTCCTGGAAGTGATGGTTTGGCCCCCACAACATTATCGAGCCTGTCTGGGATTAAATGAACTGACAGAAGGATTTGAGGAAGCCTACATCCACAAGATGTGTGGAAAATGTTTTCAGTTTTGTTGACAGTCATGAAAGTCATGAATAAGAACTAGCAGTGCAAAACACATTTATTGTGTTTCCTTGCACCCACGATGTCTACTGTTGTAGGTCTTTAAATTTGGAGGTCTTTGTCTATTGACTCTGCAGACAGCTGGCGACTTCTGCACACTGTGCGCTACAGCATGCGCTGACCCCGCTTTGTCATTATACGTGGCCTACCACTTCATGGCTGAGTTGCTGATGTTCCCAGTTGCTTCCACTTTGCTATAGTACCACTAACAGTTGACCGTGGAATATTTAGTAGCAAGGAAATTTCATGGATGGACTTATTGCACAGGTGGCAACCTATCACAGTACCACGCTTGAATTCACTGAGCTCCTGAGAGCGATCCGTTCTTTCACAAATGTTTGTAGAAACAGTCTGCATGCCTAGGTGCTTGCTTTTATACATATGTGGCCATGAAGGTGATTGGAACACCTGAATCCAATGATTTGGAGGGTTGTCCCAATACTTCTGGCAATATAGTGTACAGTGCCTTGAAAAAGTATTCATACCCCTTAACATTTTCCACATTTTGTCATGTTACAACCAAAAACGTAAATGTATTATTGGGATTTTATGTGATAGATCAACACACAGTGGCACATAATTGTGAAGTGGAAGGAAAATGATAAATTGTTTTTAAAATTTTGTACAAATAAATATCTGAAAAGTGTGGCATGCATTTGTATTCAGCCCCCTTTACTCTAATACCCCTATTAAAATCTAGTGGACCCAATTGCCTTCAGAAGTCACCTAATTAGTAAATAGAGTCCACCTGTGTATAATTTAATCTCAGTATAAATACAGCTGTTCTGTGAAGCCCTCAGAGGTTTGTTAGAGAACATTAGTGAACAAAGAGCATCGGAACATACCAGGCAGGTCAAAGATAAAGCTGTGGAGATGTTTAAAGCAGGGTTAAATTATAAACAAATATACCAAGCTTTGAACATCTCACAGAGCACTGTTCAATTTATCATCTGAAAATGAAAAAAGTATAGCACAACTTCAAACCTACCAAGACGTGGCTGTCCACCTAAACTGACAGGTTGGCCAAGGGGAGCATTAATCAGAGGAGCAGCCCAGAGGACCATGATAACTCTGGAGCAGCTGCAGAGATGCACAGCACAGGTGGGAAAATCTGTCCAACTCTTAGTTGTGCACTCCACAAATTTGGCCTTTGTGGAAGAGTGAAAAGAAGAAAGCCATTGTTGAAAGAAAGTCATAAGAAGTCCTGTTTGCAATGTGGGGGACACAGCAAACATGTGGAAGAAGGTGTTCTGGCCAAATGAGACCAAAATCTAACTTTTTGGCCTAAAAGCAAAACGCTATGTGTGGTTGAAAGCTAACACTGCACATCACCCTGAACACACCATCCCCACCGTGAAACAGGGTGGTGGCAGCATCATGTTGTGGGGATGATTTTCTTCAGCAGGGACAGGGAAGCTGGTCAGAGTTGATGAGAAGATGGATGGAGCCAAATACAGGGCAATCTTAGAAAAAAACCTGTTAAGAGTATGCAAAAGACTTGAGATTAAGGCAGAGGTTCACCTTCCAGCAGGACAACAACCCTAAACATATAGCCAGAGCTACAATTGAATGGTTTAGATCAGCGGTTCTCAACCTGTGGGTCGCGACCCCTTTGGGGGTCAAGCGACCCTTTCACAGGGGTCTCCTAAGTATAGTATAGTACATCTGTCTACACAAGGCTTGCAGTAAGCACTTCACATAGTAGAAGGCGCCGTGTCTCCATGTCATGGCACGTGGGTCGGCAATTAGGTAGTTAGGCATCCAAGCCCCCCCCCCCCCCATTGTCCTCCATTAATTCGGTGTGCGAGGAAAGGCGGGAGAAAATTGTTGTGAAAAAGCAGGCGGTTATAAGCGAGGAGGAGGCCGTGCAGTACAAATGCCAGATCCGCCTGTGGGGGCTAAACCGAGAACACTGCACGACCAGTCCGTTTCTTGTACTTTACAGCAGTACTAGTCGCTGTGGGTGGACTACAACTCCCAGCATTCCCTGCGGGGCTCAGGTCTTGAGTTCTGTGCTGTGGCATGCTGGGAGTTATAGTCTCACCTGAACAGAGCTTGCAGAGAATGGTGATCCTTCCAGAGGGGGACAGTACAGTCCTGGCTTGTTTGCCATGTGAGGAGTGTTCTCCTGAAAAGCCCAGCCTAGGAGCATACACCACCATTGGTCTGCCCCAGGAGCAGGGGCGGACTGGCCCGAGGGCCCAGGGTCAGTAGGGGGTCCCATGAGATGCCCCTGGTACCTTTCAGAGGCTTTTTTGGGTGTGGTTTGAATGTGGGTGAGGACACGGGCCCCATGAGCCCCTATTGCCCAGGGGCCCCATGAGTTGTCAGTCCGCCCCTGCCCAGCAGAGCCTTGTGTGGGTAAGTGTGTTCTCTGATTTAGGTCTACTTTGTTACCTCTCTATATAAACTTGGTGTCATGGCTGAGCTGTGCCACCTGCCATTGTACTGTCCAGTCAGGTTACCTCAGCAGCCGGTTGAGACACTCTGATTGGTCAGTGGGTGGAGCTTAGCCTTGAATTAGTTGCAGCTTTGATCTAGTTAACCACTTGCCTACCGGGCACTTTTACCCCTTGTGTGCCCAGGCCAATTTTCAGCTTTCAGCGCTGTCACACTTTGAAAATTGTGCGGTCATGCAACAATGAACCCAATTGAAATTTTTAGCATTTTTCATAATAGTAGCAAAATTACAGTTATGAAGTGGCAACGAAATTAATTTTATGGTTGGGGGTCACCACAACATGAGGAATTGTATTAAAGGGTCGCGGCATTAGGAAGGTTGAGAACCACTGGTTTAGATCAAAGCATGTTCATGTGTTAGAATGGCCCAGTCAAAGTCCAGACCTAAATCCAATTGCGAATATGTGGTAAGACTTGAAAATTGCTGTTCACAGACGCTCTCCATCCAATCTGAAAGAGCTTGAGATATTTTGCAAACAAGAATGGGCAAAAATGTCACTCTCTAGATGTGCAAAGCTGGTAGAGAAATCCCCAAAAAGACTTGCAGCTGTAATTACAGCGAAAGTTGGTTCTACAAAGTATTGACTTAGGGGGGCTGAATACAAATGCACACCACACTTTTCAGATATTTATTTGTAAAAAATTCTGAAAACCATTTATCGTTTTCCTTCCACTTCACAATTATGTGCCACTTTGTGTTGGTCTATCACATAAAATCCCAATAAAATAGATTTACATTTTTGATTGTAACATGACAAAATGTGGAAAATGTCAAGGTGTATGAATAATTTTTCAAGGCACTGTATATACACTGCTCAAAAAAATTAAAGGAACACTTTTTAATTAGAGTATAGCATCAAATCAATTAAACTCCTGGGATATTGATCTGGTCAGTTAAGTAGCAGAGGGGGTTGTTAATTGGTTTCAGCTGCTTTGATGTTAATGAAATTAACAACAGGTGCACTATATGGGCAACAATGAGACAACCCCCAAAACAGGAATGGTTTTACAGGTGGAGGCCACTGACATGTTTTCCCCTACTCATCTTTTCTGACCATTTTCACTAGTTTGCATTTGGCTAGGGTCAGTGTCACTACTGGTAGCATGAGGCGATACCTGGACTCTACAGAGTTTGCAAAGGCAGTCCAACTCCTCCAGGATGGCACATCAATATGTGCCATTGCCAGAAGGTTTGCTGTGTCTCCCAGCACTCCAGACTCCTCCCGTCTCAAGAGCATGGAGCCAGGAGACAGGTATTTACTCTATGAGAGCTGGACAGGGCCGTAGAAGGTCCTTAACCAATCAGCAGGACCGGTATCTGCTACTTTGTGCAAGGAGGAACAGGATGAGCACTGCCAGAGCCCTACAAAATTACCTCCAGCAGGCCACTGGTGTGAATTTCTCTGACCAAACAATCAAAAACAGACTTCATGAAGGTGGCCTGAGGGCTTGACGTCCTCTAGTGGGCCCTGTGCTCACTGCCCGGCACCATAGAGCTTAATTGGTATTTGCCATTGAACAACAGAATTGGCAATTGGCACTGGCGCCCTGCACTTTTCACAGATGAGAGCAGGTTCACCCTGAGCTCATGTGACAGATGTGAAAGGGTCTGGAGAAGCCATGGAGAACATTATGCTTCCTGTAATATCATTCAGCATGACCGTTTTGGTGGTGGGTCAGTGATGGTCTGGAGATGCATATCCATGAAGGGACGCACAGACCTCTACAGGATATACAATGGCACCCTGACTTCCTTTAGGTATCGGGATGAAATCCTTGGACCCATTGTCAGACCCTACGCTGGTGCAGTGGCTCCTGAGTTCCTTCTGGTGCACAACAATGCCCGGCCCCATGTGGCGAGAATAGCCAGGCAGTTCCTGGAGGATGAAGGAATTGATACCATTGAATGGCCCCCACACTCGCCTGACCTAAATCCAACAGAACACCTCTGGGATATTATGTTTCAGTCCATCTGATGCTGCCAGGTTGCACCTCAGACTGTCCAGGAGCTCAGTGATGCCATGGTCCAGATCTGGGAGGAAATACACCAGGATACTATCCATCATCTCATTAGGAGCATGCCCCGACGTTGTCAGGCATGCATACAAGCATGTGGGGGCCATACAAACTACTGGGTACCATTTTGAGTTGCTGCAGTGAAATTTCAGCAAAATGGACTAGCCTGCTGCATCATTTTTTCACTTTGATTTTCAGGGTGTCTTTGAATTCAGTCCTCTGTAGGTTGATCAATTTCATTTCCAACCTTACGTTCCTAACACATTACCCAGTCCATATCAGTATAGATATCCAACATATTTTTCCCCATTGAGATCTGTTGTGTTTTCAAAGTGTCCCTTTAATTTTGTTTAGCATTGTACATTGAATCAGCTTGGATCTTTCACAGAGTTGTTACACTTTGCAGGCAAAGGGGACAGTAGAGGAGTGAATGGTAGGCGAGAATCTCTCCTACAGCACACTGTGTCCTGTACTAATATAATGGTGGCAGAAGAAATCACATTGTGTAGGGCAGGCTGGGTGATGCCTTGTGTTTTAATAAAACAAGGTACTAATTACCTTTTTTTCACCTTTTTGAAATGTTACAAATTCATATTTAATTCAATTCTATGTACTGGAGCTGAGCTGAGGCTAAAAGACTTCAAGGAAGCTCTGGCCTGGTCCAAAAAATTAATACATTCTGCGTTTTTCCATACCTTTCTGCACCGCACCTTTGTTGTAGTGTGAACAGGGCACATTTTCTTTTCTATGTGCCCTTATGTAGTCCTGTGTTGATAAGGTGAAGAAAAACATCTCTGCACATAGGGATTTATTAACTAAAACTGGAGCACTCAGAATCTGTTGCAGCTGTGCATGATAGCCAATCAGCTTCTAACTTCAGCTTGTTCTATTAAACTTTGAGAATAAAAGCTGGAAGCTGATTGGTTTATAAGCGGAGCTGCACCAAATTTTGCACTCTCTAGTTCTAGTAAATAACCCCTATAGTGTGATCAAGCCCTAAACTGCAGCACTTAATTTTCTAGACTTTTTTAATTAGTAAATTTCATAGCACTTCTTATGAGACTAAAATTATTAGAATCTATGCACTATTAAAGTGAGACTATGATCTCATGGAACATATCCAGTAATTGCTTTCTCTTGGCAATTCGCAGACATCAGCAACTGAGGAATATGCTGTTTAGACTTTCTGAAGCCAGAGTGCAGGTATGGTTCCCTCTTATCAGTGGCCTTGTGCTAATCATGGTTGTATACACAACCTAGGCAGCCATCAAAGGTGCCATGTAATGTAAAACAGAGAGTGTCAGCTGTATTTTATACTTTCTACTTATAGGGGAAGGGTGCAATGGTACTTAAGATACAAATCTATGCATGTCACAGGATATTGAGGTGCAGCATCAGTTAACATTCAGTGCAACCACGAGAAATAGGTAGATTTAATGATTTTAGACAGCAATGGCACAGGCAGGGACTGAGAATCAATAAAACGTGTGGAAAAGAATAAACTTTCAGCTTTGCTTGGTTGAATATTGGACTCTAGACAGCACAATACATTGAACAGTATGTGTTCAAAATAAATTCTTTGTAAGTTAGTGAAATAATTTATTATCTGCAAGAAAAGTGTTGCCATCCTGAGACTGAGTGTCCCGTTATACCCTGAAATGTTGTACTGCTAAAATACATAGTTTTATTATACAAATCCCCCTCCATCAAGACAACAAAGATATCCAAACAGATCTCTATTTTCTCACCAGGAGGGCATCTGCTGCTCTGCGGGAACTCACTGACTACTTATTGATCAGTATTAAACAACTGTACAGGCGGCTCAGGAAGTACTAGCAGCTACACTTTTCATTTATCACACTATAAAGAAAGTACACATACTATATTAATGACGTGACTTACATTATTATTATTATACAGTATTTATAAAGCGCCAATAGTTCGCTCAGTGCTGTACATTACAAAGGGGGACAGAACATGTGACAGAACAATAACAATACAATGCAAAACATGAGGGGATCGAGGGCCCTGCTCTTTCGAGCTTACAATCTAGGGGGGAGGGAATGTTGGCACAGGAGGAGAAAGCTGTGGGGGATGGAGTGGTAGGAAGAGTGGAGGAGGTTGGCAAGTTGGCAGGGGGTGGGGTAGGCTTCCCTGAAGAGGTGGGTTTTCAGGGTGCGCCTAAAGGAGAAGAGAGTAGGTGATAATCTGATGGGTTGGGGCAGGGAGTTCCAGAGGATGGGTGACACCCTGGAGAAGTCCTGGAGGCAGGCATGGGAGGAGGAGACCAGGGAACTAGAGAGAAGGAGGTCCCGTGAGGAGCGGAGTGTGCGTGCTGGGCAGTACTTGGATATTAGGTCGGTGATGTAGTTTGGGGCAGTATGGTGGACGGCACCGTACGCCAGTGTCAGGATTTTGAACTTGATCCGTTCCTTACATGGACTATTTCACAAAAGACATCCTCTGTGTACTTTACTACATCTTCTTTCACACAATGTATCCTTTACATCTTACATAATACATGCTATACTCGTTACATAACTGCATACACACACACACACACGTGTTGGGGGAAGCAACCCATGGTTTTGACTAAATTAAGAAGGAAGGATGAAATTTCCATTGGTAAGGGAAACAATAACATAATTGAATTGTCTGTCTCATGGCAAGCTCTACTCAAAATTAATACAACCCCTGGCAAAAAGTATGGAATCGCCACTCTTGGAAAATGTTCATTCAATTGTTTAACTGTGTAGAAAAAAAACTAATCACAGACATGCCTCAAAACTATTTTTATTTAACATTCCAACATTCTGGCTTTAAGAAAAACATAAATAAAAAAGAAAGAAAACTGTAGTCAGCTGCAACTGTTTTGGCTGAACAAGCGGAGGAAAAAAATATGGAATCACTTCATTCTGAGGAAAATATTATGGAATCATGAAAAAAAACACTACACTACACCACTTTTGCACCACTTTTATAGCAGCTTTTATAGCAGCTTGAATTTTTTGAGGCATGGATTTAGCTATCGACAAACAGTATTCTTCATCAATTCGGCTCGAACTTTCTCTTATTACAGTTGTCAGATCAGCTTTGCAGGTTGGAGCCTTGTCATGGACCATTTTCTTTCATTTCCACCATAGATTTTCTATTGGATTGAGGTCCAGACTATTTGCAGACCATGCCATTGACACTGTATGTCATTCTTGAAGGAAAGTTTTCACGGCTTTTGCCCTATGGCAAAATGTATTATAATCCTGAAAAATGATGTCATCATCACCAAACATCCTTTCAATTGATGGAATAAGAAACGTGTCCAAAATCTCAATATAAACTTGTGCATTTATTGAAGATTTAATGACTGTTGTCTCCCCCATACCTTTACCTAACATGCAACCCCATATCATCAATGATTGTGAAAATTTGCATGTTTTCTTCAGGCAGTCATCTTTATGAATTTCATTGGGAAAGCACCAAACAAAGGTTCCAGCATAATCATCCTGCCCAATGCAGATTCGTGATTCATCACTAAATATCACTTTCATCCAGTCATCCACAGACTAGTCCATGATTGCTTTTCTTCAGCCCACTGTAACTTTGTTTTTTTTCTGTTTAGGTGTTATTGGTTTTCATTTGGCTTTTCTGTATGTAAATCCCATTTCCTTTAGGTGATGTCTTACAGTTCGGTCACAGACATTGGCTCCAGTTTCTGCCCATTTGTTCCTCATTTGTTTTGTTGTGCATTTTCTATTTTCAAGGCATATTGCTTTAAGTTTTCTATCTTGATGCTTTGATATCTTGCCTGGTCTACCAGTACGCTTCCCTTCTACAACATTTCCATTTGATTTGCACTTGGTTCAGATTTTAGACACAGCTGACCGGGAACAACCAACATCTTTTGCAACATTCCGTGATGATTTACCTTCTTGAAGAAGTTTTATAATCCTCACCTTTGTTTCAACTGACATCTCTTGTATTGGAGCCATGATTCATGTAAATCAGCTTGGTGCAACAGCTGACCAAGCACTCTTTTTTAACTGCAGACTAATTGTACAAATGTAATCTGATCAGATGTTTGTTTTAGAACTTCAGAGTACATGGTGATTCCATAATATTTTCCTCAGAATTGAGTGATTCCATATTTTTTTCCTCTGCTTGATCTGCAAAAACAGTTGCAATTGACTACAGTTTTATTTATTTTTTTTAAGTGTTTCTTAAAGCCAGAAGGTTGGAATGTTAAATGAAAATAGTTTTGAGGCATGTCTGTGATTGGTTTTGAACATTTTCCAAGAGTGGTGATTCCATACTTTTTTCCAAGGGTTGTATTTCAGTCTGTGATGAGTTACCTGTCCTTAGGGTGCACTCACACTGGCAGGTTTAACCGAGCCTGGGCATGGTTCTTTTGTATGAGAGCTCCAAACCCCAAACCATTCCCAGGAACATTTAAGAATACCATGCCTATTTTTCCTGGGAAAATGGAGGTGGGGGTTTATTTTTGTTGTATTTACAGTTGTGTTCAAAATAATAGCAGTCAGACATCACTAACCTGAACAATCACTGTTTTTGGTAGAAATTATATTTCTACATGGCAAATAATTTACTAGCAGGTGTAGTAGAGTAATAGAAATCCAAAAGACCCAACAGTCATGACATGCATGCTGCTGATTCTGTGTAATTGAATCACTAATTGAAAGGGGCATGTTCAAAATATTAGCAGTGTGGAGTTCTATTAGTGAGGTCATTCATTCTTTGGAAAAATAGGTGGCAATTATTGCCCTTATTTAAGGAAGGAAGGCAGCAAATGTTGTACATGCTGGTTACAGTGCATTTCTCTCTGAAATTCTGAGGAAAATGGGTCGATCCTGACATTGTTCAGAAGAACAGCGTACCTTGATTAAAAAGTTGATTGGAGAGGGGAAAACATATAAAGAAGTACATAAAATGATAGGCTGCTCAGCTAAAATGATCGCAAATGCTTTAAAATATCAACCAAAGCCTGAAAGACTTGGAAGAAAGCGAAAAACTACCATTTGAATGGATAGAAGAAAAGCCAAAATGGCAAGGACTCAGCCAACAATCAACTCTAAAGTTACCTGTGAGTACTGTTACAATTAGAAGACGCCTATGTGAAGCCAAGCTATCTGCAAGAAGACCCCGCAAAGTCCCACTGTTGGAAAAAAGACATGTGCTGAAGAGATTACAATTTGCCAAAGAGCACATTGACTGGCCTAAAGAGAAATGGCGCAACATTTTGTGGACTGATGAAAGTAAGACTGTTCTTTTTGGGTCTAGTGGCCAGAGACAGTTTGTCAGACGACCCCAAACACTGAATTCAAGCTACAGTACACTGTGAAGACAGTGAAGCATGGTTGTGCAAGCATCATGATATGGGGATGTTTCTCATACTACGGTGTTGGGTCTATTTATCGCATACCAGGGATCATGGATCAGTTTGAAAACATCAGAATACTTGAAGAGGTCATGCTGCCTTATGCTGAAGAGGAAATGCCCTTGAAATGGGTGTTCCAACAAGACAACGACCCCAAACACACCAGTAAACGTGCAACATCTTGGTTCCAGACCAACAAGACTGGCGTTATGGAGTGGCCAGCCCAATCCCCGGATCTTAATCCAATAGCAAACTTGTGGGGTGACATCAAAATGCAGTTTCTGAGGCAAAACCAAGAAATAGAGAAGAACTGTAGAATGTAGTCCAATAATCCTGGGCTGGAATACCTGTTCACAGAAGTTGGTTGACTCCATGCAACACAGATGTACAGCAGTTCTCAGAAACAGTGCTTATACAACTAAATATTAATTAAGTGATTCAAAGGAAAGCAAAACCTTCAAACATTTTTCAGTTTATATAGTGAATGTTTGAGTTTGTAAAGAAGAATACAAACACTGATATTTTTTTGAACAGTCTAATATTCACTTTTCTTTATTTTTTTTAGAGGAACAACACAAATTTGATATATTTTCTTCATGTTTTGATTTGGAATAGAATGTGTAGTGTTCCCAATGCATTTGTGTGTATGGAAATAAAAGCTATTAGAAGGATTTTGAGCTTTATTCACTTTTTTCAACACACTGCTATTATTTTGAACACAACTGTATGTTGGTCCTGCATTACCTGCTGAGGCGCTGATTGTTTTCACTTTTTGTATTCCATACTTGTTCACAAAACTTATAATAAAATTAAATTAACGGGGGAAAAAAAGTATACCGTGCCTAGGACAGGGCAGCCGTCTGTTTTGTCCTTAACATCCGATGACTCATTAGCTGTCAGTGGATTTCCCTACTGACAGCTGACCGTAAACATCCGAATCTCAGAATAACCAAAAATTAGTCAAAATTTAGATTTGGACCAAAACAAATTGCACATGTCTAGAAGCAAGAGAAAGGCAGAGCGGGTAAGTATTAAATGCTGCAGATGCTGGCTCTAACGTGAACCTGTTGCTTTGGGCTACATTAGCAAAGCTTAGGTTTTCTTTTATGTTTACTATGGATGTTGTGTTACTGAAGTATAAAAGAACAAAATGGGAAAAAAAGTAAATTGATAGCATTCATACTAGTGAAACACAGCAGCTTGTAAAAAAGTAATTATGGCACCTTGAGAAAAGAATGTTCTCTAACGCCTTTCCACTGCAAATAATGTGTTAAGGTCAGGATGAAGTTTGCATAAATTGTCCACAAAAACAAAAGGTTGTAAATCTATATTAACAAAATCTACCTACAAAATATATTTTGTTGGATTATTTTCACCTCTATTGAAATACAGAGAAAATGGATTGAGAATCTGCAATGAGCAGCTTTCTACATGGAAACTGTGAGAACTGATATTTCCCAGGAAATGTCAACCTTTTTTTAAAATAGACCCCCTAAATGGTCTCTCCCATTTGCAGATATAAGCAACCTTTCATACTCACAAAGTTTTTGTATTGATTAATTCTGATTTTCAAGAGAATAATTGTGGCCAGAGTGTATTGTGTACATGAGCGTATACAACTAGGAATGAAATGATGACCCAAACACGGCTTGATGATTACAGGGCTCATCTTTGTATTTCAGCTATGTATTTAACTATATGCCTAGATTTACCCTTTAATACCACATTACTAATGTATTAAATTGGCTTTAAAATGCAAGGTCTGCTTATGTTGCAGCTCCACATAGCCCCCACCTCCCAAAAGAGACACTCAAGGAAAGCTTAAAAAAAAACAAAAAAAAAACACTGGAAGAAAAATGTGAAGAAGGTACACCTGGGCAAAGGCAATGTTTCTGGACCTTCTCACAGGATTCTGGGAAAACTGAATATTACAAATTATATAAGAATGCATTCCTGCACCCTGCTGGAAGGTCTTCTTGTCAGATTTGAGATCCTGGACTTTCCAGGATCCCGCACACAGGCCCAATGGTGACTATGAGGTGTGGCTATTTCATTCCTGGAATGCACGCAGCATAGCACTATGGTAATGGGTCAAACAGCCATTTGGACACGAGCGTGTTCTAATGTTCTAGCTTGCACTCGCCTGGGTTGCAGACCACTTAACTCTTTACAGAGTAGTATTAGAAATAACAAATGTGTGTGTTGCACTGTTGGCGAAAATGAGTGATGGGAATCTGGTACACTGGATTAACATTAAATTTTGCATGAAACTTTGCAAACGTGCAAGTGAAACTTTAGATCTGTTACAACAGGTTTTGGTGAACTTTCCATGAAGAAGTCAAAGGGTTTTGAATGGCATAGTTGGTTTGAGGGGCAGGAAGATGTCTACAATGACAAGTGGGTTGCTAAAAACGCAAAGGAATGATGTAAATGTGGACAGAGCGTGAACCCTCATATGCTCAGAATGAAGACTGAGTGTGTGAACGATGGCAGATTGTAATGGAGGATTTGAAAAGAAAAAAAAATTCCCCTGCAAAATAATGTCATAATGTGCTAGTATGCATCACATACTATTATTATTATACAGAATTTATATAGCGCCAACAGTTTGCGCAGCGCTTTAGAAAATGAAGGTAGACATTACAGTTGCAATACAATTTGGTACAAGAGGAAACAGAGGGCCCTGCTCATTAGAGCTTACAATCTAGGAGGAAGCGCTGAGTTATACAAAAGGTAATAGATGTTGGGGGGATGAGCTGATGGAGGAAATAAATGGCAGTTTACTAGGTAGAAGCAGGATAGGCTTCTTTAAAGGTAAAGGTTTTCAGGGATCGTCTAAAGGTGAATAGATTAGGAGACAGCTGGACAGATTGGGTTAGGGAGTTCCATAGGATGGGAGAAGCTCAGGAGAAGTCCTGGAGGCGAGCATGGTAGGATTTGACATGGGAACTAGAGAGCAGAAGGTCTTGGGAGGATCGAAGAGAGTGGTTTGGTTGATATTTTGAGACCAGGTTGGTGATGTAGCTGAGGGCAGAGTTGTAGATGGCTTTGTAAGTTGTTATTATTTTAATTTTATTCGTTGAGCAAGTGAAAAGGGATTGGCAGAGAGGGGTAGCAGACACTGAACAGTTGGTAAGGTGGATGAGCCTGGCAGCAGTATTCATGAAGGACTGGATGGAGGATAGCCTATGTAAAGGTAAGCCAATGAGGAAGGAGTTGCAATAGTTGGGGCGAGAGATGACCAGGAAATGAATTAGGAGCTTTGTGGTATCATTCGAAATACTAGCACATTATGAAAGACTTACCTTAAAACAAAGCCCTCCAGCGGTGCACTATCACCACTAACAGGGCTTCCATCTTCACCTGGTCTTCCTTCTGGGTTCACGGGCTCTGGCCGCTGATTGGCCAAGCCACAATGACGTCATGCGTGGGAGTCTCGGCTGCAGCACAGAGCTCTGAAGGAATGACGTGTATGCCGTTCCTTCAGTGTGCATACACTGGTGACGTCACTGGCTGTAGCGACCCCGAGTAGCTCCTAAACAGTGCATATATAGAAGATATTTCTTGTACCTACAGGTAAAGTTTTATTATAAGTTTCCCTCTAGGTACCAGTGTCCAGTGGGAGTTTACTTCCACTTGAACAGAAGATCAGAAAGATCAACTTCAAATTTCATCCAATCTTTTGAAAAATGCAGAGGTGTTTGATAGGGTTATTACCGGTCTGTTCTGGGAATTAAATTGTCGCACCTCATACAATAGGCAATCAGTAGGTACGGTGTGTACTTTTTACATCTTTCATCATGTTTTCTTTTCTTTACTTTCTGAACTGTTTTTATTTGGCGGGTGGGGGGTTGCAACAAACCCTTTAAACATAACATGACTTTCTTTAACAATGCATCTCCTAATTATCATATAAAATATGTTATTTATCTGAATTTATCCAAGTAATTTATCCAAGTAATTTGAACTGCTGTGCAAGCAACAGGCTTTAAAAGCTACAATCTAGTCTGTATAAAGTGTATTAATTATATTGCTCTGTGAATAATCTTCACCATTACAGAAGAAAAGATTGACTGTTGGCTAAGCAAAAAGAAATACATTTGGAAATGGCATGAAATGCCTGAAGCTCTTTAACATAAGAGACTCCCCATCCCACATCCTGCGGCAGAGAGCTGTCACCCTAAGCATATTATGTTTAATTAGATAACATTTATATTAATTGCACATTCATTCACTCTGATGTATTGAAGGATCAGGAGTCATTTGAATAAACAGAGTTGCAGAGATATGAAAGTGCTCCGAGAGTGAAATGCTATATTCCACTGCAACATTTTAAAAATGCCCATGCATTATGCAGTATTCTCAAAGGCAGATCTACAGTTAAATCCTCAGCTGACATCCTGAGTAATGATAAGATTCTATGGAGCCAATACAGCAAGTTGTGGAATATCTGAAAATAGGATTATCTCTTTAGGTAAAAATCAATAACATTTTGGGTTTGAACCAATATCAATTTAAAGGAATCTTCTCATGTACTGTATATGAAGGTAATACTCCCCCTTATTCCATCTCCAACAAGCTGTTTGGGGAGGAAATAAGTCAATGCAAAAGCCAAGCCAAGTCTTTGAAAAGCCAACTAGAACTGTAGCTAACAGCGATGCCAAAAGATGTTGTAATCTAATCCACTTCTGGTCCACTGCTGACTGTGCAGTAACATTCCCCTTGCTCAACTTATATATGCCTTAGGTTCCATGTACATGGGACACTTCTAAACGATGGAAACTGACTGCGGGAAAACGTAGGTTAAAAAAACGTTTGTTTAGCCGCGTTTGCATATGGCATTTATGCATGTTTACGTTTAGAAGCGTTTTTTAAAGATAACCTCAGGAGACCTTCCAAAATGCCCAAAATGCACTGAAATACAGTAAAAAAAATTAACTATTTCAGACATTTTGAGAAAAAGAGAGAGAGCAGAAGGAGAGAGCAGTATTTGTTGAGGTTAGCTGTCTTTTTTTTGTGGTGTTTGGATGTGTTCCAGCTCATTTTTGTGCAGAAATTATTGCAGCAGTGTCTAACATATTTTTTTTCATGCGAAACCTCAAAGTATGGTGTACCAGGTCCATTTGAGTACCAGGAAAAAGCTTTGCATAATGGAAGAGTTTAAAAATGTTTCCAAACGCTTCTAAACGCAGTTAGCCGTGTTTACAAGCGTCTACAAGCATTTGGTGTTTAAAACGCTGATAAAATCTACTCCTGAACGCAAGTCAAAAATGACTGTAAACGACGATGTGTACATGGACACATAGGAAAACATAAGGGGGAGTTCAGGGGCTGATGAAAAAAAAACGCAGAAAAGCTGCTAAATGTGAGTTTATCAGCTGCAGTGTACATGGAGCCCTATGCTAAGTTTAAATGTGCGTTTGGGGCAGTAAAAATGTATGGTTGAGCAGCGTTTTTACCACCTCCCAACCACTTCCTCCTTAAGCTGCAACATACAGCAGACAGGGTATTTACATGCCACGGTTGTGATGCTTCGCGTCTGTGGCAAAATCTACCCATGTAGTGATCGGCAGGCAGCAAGCCTACCTAATGAGACACATTCAGGCAAAAGGGGAAGCGCAGCAAGCACCCAGCAATCATGTCCAATGTATGTGGCTTCAGTACGTTTGTCAGCAAGAACTGGGTTAAAATAGAAGTGATGAGGCATCATATCACGTCCTCAGTGCCTGTCAGTCACTTCTGAAGCCCAATCTGCGTTCAGATGTTGCTTCAGAGGAGAGATAGATTTTAAATGCCTGTATAAATCTACCCTTAATTATAGGGGTAGGAAAGCTAAAAGCGAAAGATAATAATGTCTGTAACAGCCTGTTGTCATTGCCAAAAGGAAGAAATATGTAACTCTCAGCCAGTCTGTCATAAACACTCACTGGCCACTTTATTAGATACACCTGAATGCTTGGTAACACAAATTGCTAATCAGCCAATCACATGCCAGCAACGCAATGCATTTAGGCATGTAGATGTGGTTAAGACGACTTGCTGAAGTTCAAACCAAGTATCAGAATAGGGAAGAAAGGGGATTTAAGTGACTGTGAATGTGGCATGGTTGTTGATGCCAGACGGGCTGGTCTGAGGGTTTCAAAAACTGCTGATCTAGTGGGATTTTCACGCACAATCATCTCTAGGGTTTACAAAGAATGGTCCGAAAAAAGAGAAACTATCCAGTGAGTGGCAGTTGTGTGGTAAAAAAATGCTTTGTTGGTGTCAGAGGAGAATGGCAAACTGGTTGCTGCGACATTCAGATGGTAGGGTCAGAATTTGGCGTAAACAGCATGGAAGCATGGATCCATCCTGCCTTGTATGAACGGTTCAGGCTGGTGGTGGTGGTGTAATGGTGCGGGGGATATTTTCTTGGCACTAGCAAGGTGTACCTAATAAAGTGGCCGGTGAGTGTATATAGAATGCAGAATGATACCATGCTTCTCTTACTTTTTAAAGACTAACTCCATACCATTTATGTTCAGATTTTAATAGATTTTATATGATCTGAGATGTTTTATTAGGTATATGTCACTTGGATATCATATGACCACTTTATGCTTGCATTTGACCTTATATGTAGTGCTGAACTTACATTTGTATTGCTATATTATGGGTTTGTTGCATTGCCTTTATTGTGCTAGCAGCTATCCTATTTTTTGCGCTCGCCTTATATCTTGCGTTAAATTAATTACCCCTGCCCTAGAGAGATCAGCAAGTGGAGTTTTTTTTTTTTTTTTTTTTGAACAAAACAACCCATAGCATTGCCCTGGATGGACAAAGCAACAGATGCACTTTGAGGACATAACTACTCTTACAAAACCAGACACCTTACATGCTTTTGTCATTTAAATCTTTTGCGAATTGCATTCCTCATATTCACTTATACAGAAGGCACAAATAAAATGAGAAGCCAATAGTTCAATAGTAATGCACATAAATATCTGAAGCGTTGTTTGGTTTTCATGGTACACTCTTCAAAGAAAGTTAAATTATCACTAAATGTCACACACACTAATAGGGATTTAAGCTGGCATGAAATAGAATTATTCTCTGCAGCAAAGTATGAACATTCAAACGCTGGTACATCATCTGACAATTTAATTGATGCAGCAGATAAAGCAAAAGTAGCTTTTGTTTTGAAATTTGCCATGGGGTCATGCTACTTGCAGAAGAAACAGAAAAGATGGCTTCAGACACTGCGCCAAGCCAGTTATTACAGTAAATCAGCAGCTTTTGCCAGCAGAGTGTGTGTTCTATAGCTATGCCAAGTCTGTAGTCTGCCTTCCAACTAATACATTTCCAGCTCTTCCAAGATGGAAGGCTTCTATTCCACTGCAATACCAATGAGCAAAGGGATTCATTTAGGTTAGCAAAACTAGGCAACATGGAGCATATCACAGAATAAAAAATATGTTAAAGTGACACTATCACTATTAATTTGACAACGGACTAAAAACAGGTGCCAGAAGCTGAAAATAGAATGTTCCTTGATTCTGGGGCTCTCAGGTTTAATAGGAAATGCAGGAAACCTGTGGCACATACTACTGGACAGTTGTGTCAAAAAAAATACAAATAGCATTAAAGTGGTAGTAAAGTAGTAAAGCCTATAATAAGGTTTCCCTGTTGATACAGTAAATATTTCCTAACACAAGCAAAGGATTTCCCAGCACACTTACCAGCCAGCCTGCAAAACAACCAAATTGGCTCTAACAGTATACATTAAAAGCAGAGGGTTTTGTTTGCACACATTTACAAAATATATGTGTAAGCCACAGTGCCCACGCCAAGGGACCTCTGTATATACTGCTGTCCTAACTCTAAATTTGCAGAGCCTCCATAGTAGGAGCACATATATAATAATGGATAGATTAAGGGCAGGGAGCACACCCCTCTTTAAAAGGCAAAGGGACACACGTGACATCCAGCAAGAGCACAATGGCATCCAGTGAGTCTCCGAATTTATTTCATCTAACTGAACAAAAAAGTGGAAACCACCCCAACCTAGGGCATGGCATGGTTACTGCAGCTTATGCATACATTTGCCAATGTGTGTAAACATAACCCTCTGCTTTTAACGTAAACTGTTAAACACGGCCGATTTGGTTGTTTTGCAGGCTGGCTGGTAAGTGTGATGTGCACTGCCCTTCCATATGCACCTTGCTAAAAAAGCCAGTTATAGGTTGGGGCGGTTGTCACTTTTTTGTAAATATTTCCTAAACATGCACCAGCTAGTAGACATTTACTTTAGTAGCAGTCACACCACCAGCACATAGACATGGACAGTGCCACCCATTCAGAGATCTGTGCCGCCATCATGACTCCTGTGTGCATGCATAGAAGTGACATCATCACGGCTCGGCAATTCAAACGGCTGAAGCCCGCAAACCCGGAAGAAAGACCAGGTGAAGATGAAAGCACAGTCAGGGGTGACAGCGTGGCGCTAAAGGCCTTTGTTTAACGTTATGGCTGTCATAGTGTGCTAGTATGCGATGCACTTTTTTTTTTTTTGTACCTTTGATTCCAGGTATAGATATTTTATGCATAGTTACACTGGTCTAGCTTGGACTAATGTAACTATGTACACAGGGGTGGACTGACAACTAATGGGCCCCCCGGGCATTAGGGGATCATGGGGCTCCTGTGTCCTTGCCCACACTCAAAGCACACCCAAAAAAAGCCTATAAAAAAGGTACCAGGGGCATTTCATGGGGCCCCCTACTGACCCCGGGCCCTCGGACAGTGCCCGAGTGTGCGAATGGTCAGTCCGCCCCTGTATGTACAGTATATCTAAATGAAAGTTTCTGTAGTTGGAGTTTAAATTTAACCTTCAGGTGGCCCTGCAGGTAAAACTGAAGACTGTGATGGGGATTTCTCTGAGTCTAAAACTGGCCATAGACTGTGATGGGGAGCTCTCTGAGTCTAAAACTGGCCATAGACAGATAAAAATTTGGCTGGTTCAGTAGGATATAGAGCCGTGTGTGGCTGTCCTCACTAGACACAGGCCCTATTCTGAGAACACTTTGCATTTTCTCAATGAATGCACAATGTTCTCTGATTAGATGAACTGGAGACAGGGCCTTCTTAATAGCATCATGGGCCCCTGGGTAAAGTAATGCACTGGGGCCCCTACCAGGGAGATGGCAACCTGCAGAGTGCTTAGTGCACTGAGGCAAAAAAGTGGGTATAGCAGGGGGAGGGAGGTTAATGTTCACTGCAATGACCACAAATACAGGGGGGTGATGGGTTAAAAGTGCACTACTTTGACAACCATTGCAGATGAGAGGGTTAACTTTCACCACCATTAATCATCAATGTGGGGGGGGGGGGGGGGTCATTGGCAATGAAAGTTAACCTCCCACATGTATTGGTGGTCATGGTAGTGAATGTTAACCCCCATCCCCCACTCCTGTGTCAATGGGAATGGCAATGAATTCTCTTTCCTCAGTCACAAGCCTCTCTCCCATTGTGATCACAGTACATGATCACAGGCTCCCCACGTCCCTCTCTCCTGGGGCCAGGACTTTGCTTGTACTAGGGCAGAGAAAACAGAAGTCCAGCACCTGGCACACCACTGCCACTCTGTGTGTTGGGGACCATACATTATGGCAGATGTCCCCAGGGCTCCAGTCCTTAGACATAATTTGGGGCAAAGCTGCTGCAGGACAGCCAATTAAAAAACAGGACAGTTGGAAACTATATTATGGGCCCCCCTTGCGCATGGGGCCCCTGAGCAGTACCCAGAGGTGCCCTTGCATTAGGACAGTCCTAACTGGAGACAGTAATGTTACGCCCTCACCTCTCCAACTCTTCCAATCAGAGAATGCTTTGCATTCAATGAAAGAAATGCTAAGTGTTCTCTAATTGGTGCCAATGTCAAGTGAACATCCCCCTTTTTTTTTCACAATACAGCCAGCAAGATACTCACCACAGGACCCATAAGCTAGTGGAGATCACTGTAGTACTGGTGCATGCTACAGTGATTTCCAGCTTCCAGGGGGATCCCACAAGTCTGGCTCATACAAACATGGAGATCACTGGAGTAGTGGCGTCTACACTACGTCAGGGATTTCCAACTTCTTGGTATTGTCCAGGTATGGTATACACAGTTTTATTGGTCAAAGCTGGACCAACTTAACTATGTAAAATTGCCATTACTGGAATTAATCTTTAATTCACAGTAATCACCTTTTAATGCAATGTGTGCAATGGAAGAATGGGAATAACATTGGGCTTATTTAGAAAGGTGGTGCAGAGTTGATGCACATATTTCTCTACCCTATAGCTGCTGGATTTCCTTTTAAGTAATGATTTTAGCTAGCTGCTGGAGATTATTTCAAATGTTTATATCATTATTGCTATTTACACTTCTTACTGAAAAATTCCATATCTTTCCCAAAATGGATAGATTTGAAAGAAAACAAAAGACACGGAAATGATACCAAATCTTTGTACTTTAAGTGAACATCAGCATGCACTGGACACTCAAATACTAATATACAATTACTGAACCTCTGCACATATTCAGTGCACAAAACACAGCCGAAAATTGTCTGTGGTTGTTCCTCAACACACAGAGGAGGTGTGTTATCCACGCCGATCATTAATCATTAGCTTTTCACCTTATTAAAACTGAAAGAAAAATCTCACCGTAAATGGATGAAAAAAAAAAATCTCAAATGACTTTCCATGGGAACCCAAGGTAACACTCATTTTCCATGCCCTGTTTTGTTCCATAGCAGACCAGGCTGGCCAAGTCTAACAGATGGCAAGAGCAGGTGTTCCACCAGATGCTATGACCATTTAGCCCAGAGTGCACCTTTAAGTGACTCTCCCTACACAATTTACTGATTCACTAATTGATTAAAGATAAAATGTATTTCATTAACCCCTTCGTATCTGGAGTACTCTGTTCATACAGAATTTAGATATACCTAGTATACTGTTGGTTGTCCTGCTTTCCAATCCAAGTACCCCTCTTTCATACCTTTAGAACTATACTGTGCAAGTATTAAAGCTATGCCTGCATTTTTTTTTCCACCTGGTGATCCAGCCAGTAATGCACCCACTTCTTAGGGTGGCTCTGCTCTATGGAGGAGCAATGGAACAATCCTCGGACAGCAGCAGTATCAATTTAGGGTGAGGGTAGTGTTAGATGTCCTGGAGGATTTAAACAGACTTACCTAACAAATGAAAGTTTAATGCTAATACTTTTTAAAGGATAAAGGTTTTGTATACACGAATAAAAGCGGACCATTGTAAGCACCCTTGTCAGTGTTAAAGTGTAACTAAACCCCACAACAAAAAATATATATATTGTAGCTTACCAATCATTGAATATGGAGGCTGCAATAGTTTTTTTTTTTCAAACTTGTATTTCTTTATTTTCATGTGGTAGTCGTCAAGTAATACATCTCCTGTCTTATGGTGACTACATTCACCCCTCTGTATCTATCTGTATATAGGGCAGCAATGTAGCCACCCTTGAACAGCATGATTGTCAAGGTGGTCTTAAAGTGTTACTAAACCCAGGACCCTGCATTTACTATATCTGGTCTCCCCCAGTACACAGAACATTCAGTATCGCCTATCAGTGCCAGTCAGTGCTGCCTATTAGTGCTACCCATCAGTGCCATATATGAGTGCTGCCTTTCAGTGCCCATCAGTGATGCCTGTCAATGCCCATCAGTGCCACCTACCAGTGCCTCCTCATCAGTGCCGCCTATCAATGCCGCCTATCAATGCCCATCACTGCAGCCTCATTAGCGCACATCAGTGAAGGAGAAAAATCACTTATTTACAAAAATGTATAACAGAAACAGAAAGAAAAACCTTTTTTCTAAATGTTCATATGTTTTTGGTTTGTTTAGCAAAAAATAAAAAACCCAGGAGGTGATTAAATTCCACTAAAAGAAAGCTCTGTCTCAAAAGAATTATAAAAATTTCATATGGGTACAGTGTTGCATGACCGTGCAATTGTCATTGAAAGTGCAACAGCGCTAAAAGCTGAAAATTGGCCTGGGCAGGAAGGGGGTATATGGGCCCTGTAGGCAAGTGGTTAAAGTGTTACTAAACCCAGGACTCTGCATTCACTATATCTGGTCTCCCACAGTACACACAACATGGAAATGCAATTATTTTAGTAAATACAAAACTTAGTAAATACATACCTTTTCTCATCAGCAGTTACAGCAGTCTTCTGACTTCAGCAAATCACTGGTTAAAGCTTGTAGGAGGAGTTTTCTTTCTGCTCTAGGAGGACGCAGAACCCCTGACCCTCTGTTTGGACAGTGCTGATTAGCCCTGTGCTGATCACATGTATTCTCCCAAGAAAAAAAAACACCTCTCTAGCAATATAAACTAAACTGAGCATGTGCATGGGGCCAAGGGTTCAGTCTGTCTCAACAGGTGGACATCTGAACAAGAGGAGGAGCAGAGAAAACAGATCAAACAGCCTTTTTACACAATACAGAGAATTAACCCCTTAGGTTCCACAGTGAGTATACCAAGCATGCTTTACTGCATATACAGACTGATTTTACTGTTGTGGGTTTAGTAACACATTAATTGTACTAGTACATTTTGATGGACTTTGGATAAGTGACTACAATTTAAAAAGTGTTTGTTGCCCTAAACAGTTATTTTTTTTCTATGTGTGTGTTCACATATGTGTATTTTATAAATCATAGTCTTGATCATTTTCATGTACTTCTCCCATCTGAGGTACCTGGTTGACTCTGCCAGGCACCTTTCTTTCTTGTTCTAAACTGATCACACAAAGTACAGAAGGAGCTATGCTTGTGAGATCAGTTTTCATCCATTGGTTGTCCATTCAGGGGTACAGGACACACAGCATGAACGTATTGGGTAGTTGTTCAGCTACTACGCCCACCTTGACCAATCACAGCCTGCTTCTGACACACACCCCAATCACAGCCTGCCTCTTGGCTGAGGCTGAACAGACTATGGAACACAGGCACATTGTATGTCTGCACAGTGTCCTGGGTAGAGTGGAGGCAATTAAAAAGGCAATTGAAGAGCCTGTTTGTGGAAGCTATACATGAATGAATGCCCAAGGAATTCAGAAATGTGCACACACCATTCTAGCTCACTTCTCTTGCACCTGGTAGTTGGTGGAAAGCTAGGAATGTGACCCAAATGCTGGAATTTTTAAATGTTTTTGGTTTGTTTTTTTACTCCGTCCCACCCCCTCCTAACCCACTTTTTAAGCTAGTCAATGGTTGCTGTAAGGGGTAGAGTCCCCAGAAAATATCTTTTTGTTATTGCCTTTAACAATATTGGATGCTTACTTTACATTATTATATGTGAGATATGCCTCAAATAAAAGCATTTCAGCAGGGGCGGACTGACCATTTGGAAACTCTGGCGCTGCCCGAGGGCCCGGGTTCAGTAGGGGGCCCCATGAGATGCCCCTGGTACCTTTTTCATAGGCTTTTTTGAGTTTGGGCAAGGACACAGGGGCCCCATGATCCCCTATTGCCCGGGGGTCCCATGAGTTGTCAGTCCGCCCCTGCATTTCAGTTTCCTTTGCTGAAAATGTTTCTTTTTAATTATTTTGAAAAAATACCTTTTTAAGTATATGTAAACTCTCACCCTAAAACTACCAACTGAGTTTAAAATAGAAATGAAAGGCAACACATTTGTGTATAGATATAAAAACATTACGAATACCTTTTTCCCCCTGTTTAATAAGTGATCACGTTCCCTCTAAGCTCATTATGAGGCCGAGTGTTCTAGCTGTCTGGGCCTGGCGGGGGGGGGGGGGGGGGATGGTGTTGGTTGTATGGGTGTATGTGTGAATGGGGGCCTGATTATTGGAGGAGAGCAGGCTGAGTTTCCAGCACAGCTAAAGAACTGACTAGGCTGGGCTCTCATGCCAAGTGTTGTCAGTTTTTGATAGGAAAGCAGAGGGACTGGCAGGGACACCAGGGATTTCACACAAAGTAAGCAATAAAAAGAGAACAGGATACTTTTCATACAACTACATGGTAAAGCCAGGGCCAGTACTAGACTATTTTACACCCTTGGCAAAACCAGCTGCTTGAGCCATCCCCCCCCCCCCCAAAAATGAATACATTAAAAAAAAAAAAAACACAGTAGAAAGTATTAAATCAGCAAAACAAGAAACTGCTAAATCTGTTTTAATTTGCAAACATAAGTGCTATAGGATGCCACCAGCACCAATATTAAAGACAAAATATATATTAACCAAATATAAATTAACTGTATTAACCAATCAGACAGAGAAACATACAAAATAAAGACAGAGTTACAAAACTCCACAGTGATCAACAGCTGCCAGCCAGCATGCAGTAAGGGACCGCGTCTGAGAGGAACACTGGAAGGAGCAGCAGCTCAGCTGCTACATTGGCCCCAGACATCCAGCATCTTCCTCTTTCCTTTTTTCCTCCCCCTCTGGAGCCCCTCCCATCAGCCGAAGGATCATTCATGACGTGGCGGCATCCCACACAATCAGCATCCGCTCCCCTCACCCCCGACTATTGTCCACCTCCCTCCTCCTCCTGTCACTTACATCACCCATCATCCTTCTAGGCTTGGCTCACCTCTGATGGCTCTGCCAGGGTGTGGAGTCCAGGCTGCTGCTCTCAGTGAGGACAGGCAACCTTCCAGCACTACACTACTTCCCTCTCATACACATCGGGCCCCGATCATCCTACTCACATAGGGTTATATGGTCATGTGTGTGGACAGGCTGTGAGACAATTGTGCACAGTAAAGATACCGCAATTCTCTCATCATTCCCTGTGTATGAGGAGAGGGGACTTTGCAGGGAAATGGAGAATTCATACAAGAGGTCCCAAGGCCACACAGGGAGAGGCAGCACACACTAGGCTGTTTGATCCTGACTTCTCTGATCCTCCCCTTCTTCCAGTGTCCCCCTTTTATCCCCTGATAAGACATATGGGTGGAGTCACACGGCACATGCTCAGTTTGATGTGTATTGCTAGAAAGTTAGTTTTTTTTTCTTCGGAGAGTGCAAGTGATCAGCACAGGGCCAATCAGCACTGCCAAGACAGAGGGTCAGGATTCTACATCCTCCTAGAGCAGAATGAGAACTCCTCCTACAAGCTTTAAAACAGTGCTCTGCTGGACACTGATAGAAGTCACAAGACTGCTCTAACTGCTGATGAGAAAAGGTATTTAGCAGTTTATAAATATAGGGTTCCTCCTGCGCTTCTATATGGTGATCAATATGTAGATAAGCGGCCAACACTCTACCTTAAACCTTATAAGTAAATGTGCAAATAATAATAATAATTGTGTAGTGTAATTTTCTGATTGCATTTTATATGTAAGCACTTGTTACTTTGGTTAGGAGATTTATCCCCTAATTTGGGGATTCACGGATGTTTTGCACCAGTCTGTGTGTTTTTTATCTGTAAAATCCCTGGTAGGTATCATTTTGGAGGGTGGATATTGACGTTATCATTGATTTTTCACTACATGAGGTCCTGATTGAGGACCAGTTTGTCATTTCACGTTGCTTTGCACTACGTTTTTTGGCATAATTAGATCCTTATTGGATCATATCACTATAGTTTTGCTCATCTGCATGTTTATTTATTTAATTTACATATTAATAATTATCACATATTATGGTATATAAATTCTTATTATGTATTAGCGCTACACTATTATTATTTGCATATTTAGCAGTTTATATTTACTAAAATAAGTGTACTTCCATGTTCTCTGTACTGTGGGAGAGCAGATAAAGTGAATGCAGGGTCCGGGGTTTAGAACCACTTTAACACTAATTGAAGAGCTGCTTAGTTTTGTACAGCTCAAGAAATACAGTGCTTTCTGGTTTAAACTGTGCTCAGTATTGGAAATGCACTGGAAAAGAATAGTTTTTATCCTACTAAAACATTTATGGTCAAAAGGAAGTCTAGGATAGATCTAATCAAGTTTAAAACTGCTTCCACCACCTTCACAATTACTATTCTAACTACCCTGCAGCAGGAAGATGCATATACTTACCTATTCTCAGGGTGCTCCAGTCCGGTCATGTGACTGGCTTCCAATGGCCAGCTTCAGGGGAGAGGAGGGACAGCTAACAGATGCTCCATAGTAAGCCTATGGGTGATGTCACAGACAAGGCATTCCATCCATTGTCAGCGCTCTCTCCTCTCCCCTGAAGCTGCTAAGAAGACCATGTGACTGGACCAGAGTGCCCTGATAAGTACCTATATGCCCCTTCCTTTTACAATATAGTTAGAATAGGGGTTAGGAAGGGGGGTGGTTGCCATTGTAAGTTTAAATCCTAGGTTTCCACACTGTATTTCAATTATTTCTTGCCTATTCTTAATAATCTGAATCATCTTGAAGTGTGTAAACTTATTTTGACTCCTAAATATTTACTTCCTTGAATTCCGTGACATGTATTTACTATACCTTGTGAGTATTACTGCTGGGTCACACATTTCTCAGAGCCTACTTTCTGAACCACAGAGCTGCTGAGAGGAGGAGTTTCAGGAGGCGGAGTCAGTACAGGAATCACTGCTTGTAGGAAGCAAGGTAACGTGGGTAAGTAGTCAGAGGAGAAGCTGCAAAGCATGCAGGGAATCCAGGAAATTGTGGAACGAGATGGCCAGCAGACAGGCAGAGCTCACAACATGAAATAAAGGGATGCAAAAAAACTACCTTTCTAAAATCTAAAGTTCTAAGTCATTAGAAACCCCTGTAAAAACCCCGGTTCAGGATGTGCACGTACATACACACACTTCCAATTCATTTTCTCTTTATCAGTCTTTTCCAGTTTATTTAAGTACATTCAGTACATAATAATGAGTTTAGCGTAAAAGACAATCAAATATTTGCCAATTAAAGGACTGACATGAAGTAGAACATAATTGGAGGGGCACATAATCAACACACATTGTTTTCAACAATTATCCGGAGAGCATGTCATAACTTTAATAACGTAAGGCATGAAAAATGGCATCTCTGTAACCATTTCCACAGTCAACTTAGATAATTAAATGTATGCAGCTAAATTAATCCACTGCAGCAGAAAAATGGTGTTGGTTATTCTATTATTAATGAAGATTGTCCCAGGATGTTTGTTTTAAAAAACAAATGCTTGATTCCACCTGTCAAAACTTGCCCATAGTATACAGGAAATTTATGGATCAAGAAGAATATTTATCACGAATATTGTCAGAAGAAGATTCAGATCCCATACTTTTAATAAAGAGTTGATCAACTGACTTTTTATAGAATGAGTCTATTAATTTACAGTAGCACATATACACAATTCAAAGTGCCATCCGACAACAAAAGGTTTCACTTTTCCCCACACTCAGAAACAGCTGTTCATTTTCTTAAAGTGACTGTAAACCCTTCCATATACCAAGTGAAGTGACTGGCCTCAGGTGGTACCCAGAGATTAAACATATCCTCCTACATATATTGTACCTGTTTATCTACAGCCCTCTCTCCTCTACAGCTGTTCAAAGTACAGAATTCACACAGCATTTCTCAGTTCCAGGAGACAGGGGGCAGAGATCTGAAGTTACAGACACACTCCTCTTCACACATCGCACAGAAAAAAAAAGCTGAGGCTGTCAATCACAGGTTGTGTGCTGGCGATCCCTCCCCATCACCTTTTTTTACCGCTTGATGTCAGGAAAACCTGTCACAAGTGACTCAAGCAGATAGCAGAGGAACAAGGCAGCATTACACTTCGTGCTCTGCATTTAGACAAGTACACACTATAAAAGGGATATGCTTTGTTCATATGCTTTGTTCATATTTCATGTCTTCAACTACTTTAAATCAGTTCTATTCCATGGGAAGTCAAAACATCCATGCTTGATCTAAAATGATGAATTCAACACCCAATAATGCTGTGTGATTTCCTGATTTGATAGCATATTTCCAGAAAACATGGAGTGTTTTCTTTTTTTTTTAAAGTAGACCTTGCAGCAAAACGTAAAACCCACTAATTCTTTAGACCCCATCCCATATAAAAAGGCAGAATTAAAGTTCTACTCTGGGTTACAGGAAAATGTTGTGGGCCTCCTGAGCACTGCAAAGGTTACATGCTCATGCTGTGTAGGGGATGGTGAATGAAGTGAATTTATGTAACCTATTCCTCATTCTCTGGGCAGCCATTATTCTTCTCCATGCTCTGCTACTTCTGGGATGTAGGCAGGAACTTTGTGTCCATATGCACAATACAGGAACAATGATCCTTCACTCTGATGCAACTTGTGAGGCAGTGAAGGGGAGCGACTTGAGGGGGCCTGTATTATGAAGAGGAGGAAGTCGGCAGAAGCCAGGTATGTAGCAAGTATTTCATTTTATTCCTATCCTCTAGACAAAATGAGGATTTAGCCCTTGTGTGTCAAGAGGGGGTGCTACTGCAAGGGTACATTTTTCTACAGAGTCCATAGTTCAGCTTTAGACATTACAAATATAAATTAAAATCAAACATAAAAACTGAAAAATATACTTACCTTACACAATGGTTTCTATCCACACTACCTAGGCTTGGGTGATATTACTGGCCTTATTGTGAGAACATGGTAGAGCTTCGGATTCAAAATCTTGTGAGAAGATGCTTTAGCAAAATGCAATGAGTGAATCAATTTCCTCCATCAGGGGAACATAGAATCATCCTGACATGGTTTAAATCCCAGTTTACAAATAAAATGCAAGAAGATTAATGCAACACTGCAGGAATACTTTTTTTGTAATGCTGTGATACTATAAAGATGTTTTCCAACAGTTAGGTGATATGGTAATTCTAGTGCTGCATATTTGTAAGCTATTTCGGGAGAAACAAGAAAAGTGACTCATGTTGGCAAACCTGGAGTTGTACAAGGTATTCTATACTGAATATTAGTTTGGATGAAGCCATTTGCTCATAACAAATAGCTTGATTTTCAGTTTTTACGCGAGGTAGCGCCACCAAGTCTAGAAATTATTAAAGTGGTTGTAAAGGCTGAAGGTTTTTTTTTACCTTCATGCATTCTATGCATGAAGGTAAAAAAACCTTCTGTGTGCACCAGCCCCCTAATACTTACCTGAGCCCCATCGCAATCCAGCGATATGCAAGAAAGACTTGGCTCTCCAGGGTCTCTCCCACTGTTTGCTCTCACTGCTGTCAATCACAGGTGGTGAGCAAATGAGGGGAGAGTGGAGGCAGAGCTGAGTTGCAGCTGTGCGTGTGAATGGACATGCAGAGCAGAGGCTTGGGAGCAAACCTGCTTGGGTTCCCCCCATAGCAAGCTGCTTGCTCTGTGGGCACTTAGCAGGAGGGAGGGGCCAGGAGCACCAGCATTGGACCAGAGAAGAGCAGGGCAGCTCTGTGCAAAAGCATTGTACAAAGCAGGTAAGTATGACATCTTACCACATTTTTTTTTTATGGCCTTTAATAGCACTTTATATAAATGCCCTCACTATATTTCACACCTTATTAAATAAAAAACACCATCAAAAAAACTTCCAGTTTGGAGCTTGCTTGCTTTGGAAATGTGAAGGTAAGTTCTTGAACACAAATTAACCATTAAAAATATAATTAGCCTTGTACTTTTCTAAACAGCAAAGAACTGTCTAGTTTGATCGATCCAGTTAACATGAGGCCAACAAATTAAGGCGGTTAAAAGATCATGTCCCAGATTTCTGACCTGTCCTCTATGTTTAGAATATCTGTAATAACATCCATTACAACATTAATATGGCTGTTAAGTGTATTTGCATGGGATGATCAGTTGTGGTCTAGGAGCCAACCTAGGTTAAGAATCCCTCTGGCTAGACAGCTGACCAAACTAATCTTATCACTTTCAGACCTTTGTACCTCCTAATTTCATTAAGCCTCTAAGCAGACCAGTTCCATGCTTTAGGCACAGAAATAAATTCAGGGATTTGTTAACTTCCATGTGGACATGCAACATTAAAAGCTCTAAACTCTAATTTCTCTGAAAGTCTATGATTTGTCTTTCTAAATGGAAATGGATTTAAAGAGCTGGGCATCACAAAATAAGCTCTTCGCTACACAGGATTGCAATCCTGCAACTTTCACATAGAAGCAGCAGTTTACAACATCACAAAAAACAGACATAATCAGTAGCAAACTGATAAACCAGATTAACAGGTGCAAGTTTCACATATGAAAGGTTCATAATTCATCTTTTAGTTTTGATCTGTCTAATTAATATGCCATTGCCTCAAACTGTACTAAAATAATTTACATTTATTAAAATATATACACTGAAGCTACTATTATTATTACAGTTTTATTTAAAACTATTCCATACAGTACAAGTGTACTGTTGGTGAGATTTCCCTTGACTTCCTGTCCAGAAAGCACAAAAGAAAATTAGAGGAAATCTTTCCAAAGAAAATGGAATTCCCATTTTAGAGAGATGTCCCAGGAACATGTGTACCTACTGGAAAATTGCTTCATGCATCTTGTTCTGGTGACAACTCAAAATTTCTGGAGTGTCGATCATATTCTGTCTTTGAAACAATGGTCAACAAGACAAAGATGGGTAAATCTCCACAGTAGCAACACAGGCAGCAACAAAAAGTTAATATTTCTAACCCTTCATTATAGTTGCCTTTATGTACACTGCAAAGTGTTTACTAGATACTCCTAAAGTCTCTTGTCATTGTGAAGGACCTAGTTATTATTTTAAAGCAGAACTAAAAACTTTTCATCACCCATCTCCCCTCCAGCAATGCGATTTGCTGGCGTCAACATCTTGGGTCGTCTTCCAGTTGGGCTTTAGCTATCCTTAATGACTAGCCTGGGAAGACATTAATTTATCCAGGCACAGAGGTCTGCTAATAATCTACATGGAGCTGTGCATACAGTAGTAATGCACATTCAAGAGCATCTTGCACCAGGAAGGTAAAAAGCCTTAATTGCAGAACAGACATAATATCTCTCTTCTGCTATTGCAGAAGAGAGATAATATGCCTCTTTTGCAAAAAAAAATAAATAAAAAATACATGCTCACAAATTCCTGAACTGAGGGCAAAGTCCTGATTTAAAGCACAACTCCATGAAAATAAAAAGATCCACCTCTGCAGTTATTTTCATGGAGTTGAGCTTTAAGCACTCCTAAATAAAATGGAACACCACTGCTCTATTGGTCTACCTCTTTGCCTTTTAGTTCTGTTTTAATTTTTTTTTTTTAGACTCCTGATGTTTTACGGTGTCATTGCTGAGGTTCTGTTTATAATCTTAAGTAGTTCTTTATAAATCAGGAACTTTACCAATCTGTCTGTGACCTTGAAGTAACCTAGCAGAGCATGCCAGGAACTACTGCATCACTTACTAGCAATTAAAGTAAATTGTGCTGGCAGACACAAGTAATGTGTTCCTCTAACTTGCAAATACATTACAATGAATCATGAAATATGAAGCATACTAAACGCGTGCATAAAGTTCAGATTAGCAATAATAAAATGCATCCTGATTTTATGCTTTAAAAATGCTTCGTATTTAGCTGTGATCAATTTACTTTAAATATATACAGTAAATAAACAATTTACAATTGGTACTTTCTATAATTGCCATGTGTGATTATATATAGTATAAAACAAGCAGCCTCCTACTTTAATTATGCACACATCACTCCTTCTCTCTTTAAATAACATTTTTCTGTACTAGAAATTACTACAATTTATGATTCCCTGACAACTTTAATCCCTCCTCCCTGCCAGCCACCAAGGTCAGAAAATGTGAGTTATGTCATATTGCTACTCAGTCACATTAGAAACTACAGAAAATAATTAAAATATTTAACAGCTAAGAAATTGCGAGAAAAAGTTTCATACTTAGAGAAACATTAGATAAGTCACTCATGGTGAAGAATATTGGAGAATAACATTTAATATAACTTTCTGACCATTTAAAGCAAATGTCCTTAGACTGGAAATATTATAACTTTTATGTAATATAGTGGACTACTATAGTTCAAAACATGCGGGTTTTAGCCTCAGACTCAAGGCCAATCTGGTTGTTTGATGGACTTTCCTTTCACTTTAGTTACAGTACACACATTCAGATTGTGCTTTTAATACATGTATCAAGCTCTGTAGATAAAATACAACAAAGTCTTCTGCAAGTAAGACTTTTTATTGAAAAAAAAAATCAATACCAATTATTTATATACAGACACATGCAGGTTTCTAGGCATCTCACTGAAATGTTTAAGTAATGAGCATGCATACAACCTGGCACTGCAGTACAACTGGCAGAAAGTTGTTTGGTATTAAAAAAATGAAAGTTCCCTCACATTCAAATTCCACCAAAACTATTTATAGCATGAGAACTAGACACTCATTTAGTATTAGCTACCTGTATGAATGTGCTAGAAAAAAATAGATTCATAAAAACTATCCTTATATCAAATATGAATATTTGTCAGAAACATATGTACAGGAAAATTTACATACATAAACGTTTTAATTTTCTCTTTAGCAAGCATATTTATTGAGACCAAAGAGTAACAATCCATAGCACCAGTTAGACATCACATAGTTAGACACCAGTTAAACATCTGATCAAAGCTGGAATATGACTGGCTGCTTTGGGTTTTTGCTCATCACATCTCGTCAAACTCTTCAAAGTAACACTATGGTCTTCGCTTAACCTCCCTAGTGGTCTGATGTCCATACTTCTGTGCGCAAAGCGGTACATTTTTTAGCATGGAAATATGTATTTTTTTTATTGTAGGCCTGTCATTTTTAGGAATAACTCACTGAAATCTGTCCGAACAAGAGTCTAGCAAACATCCCGGGTATGTTAAAATTTGAAACACGAAATCAAAAATTATAAATTTAATAAATAATCATAAAAAATAATAATATAATAATAAATTTAATTCAATTCAATAATATAATCAAACCAAAAAACACTGAAATTTGAAATATAGCGCCAAGTTCGCACATCACTGAGCAAAGTCGCAAAATCGTTTTCAGTGTCTGATGACGAATTTCCCCATGAATCATTATCACTCAATTCTGCAAGTAGTTCTAATTTACTATCGCGGTTCTCTAGCTGGTTTAAAACCGATTTTGACCTAAAAGGGACACATTTTGGACGCCATGGACGTTTCTGTTTCCAGGCAGAAAGAACAGTAAAAATGTAGGCAGGGCACAGGACAAAGCACTAGGGACAAAATGTATGTGAAATGCTTTGATACAGTAATGTTTTACTGTGATTTTAGTGAATTTAGTGAATGTCACTTTTTGTCATTTTCAAATTTCCCGCCGCTCCATCCCCGTACGTCCCAGAGGACGGAACCCAGAAGATAGATCCCGGCATCCGCCGGAGGACATTGCTGGGGACACTGCAGGAGGGACATCGCGGGAGCGCAGGACAAGGTAAGAGAAGAACAGATCCCGAAGCAGCGCCGCATGGTAGCTCGGGGTTACCGCTTGTGGTACTGAAACTTTACCCCGAGCTACACTCAGGAATACCGCCAGGGAGGCTGAGTGCTACAGCACTTAAAGCCTAAGTTTACTTAAAAAAACAAAAAAAAAAAACTGGGAAATTATGGATGTTTTGACTGGCTCGGTTGGGAAAATGGTGGCTGTCAGAAGAAGGAGGGTTAGCTAACCTGGTGGTAGTTACAAGTCCCTTATCTGCACCAAGCACCTTATAATCCGTGATACTGTGGATTTTTGGCTGGGTATCTGCCATGACCCCTGACATACCGGCCTGTAACCACAGAGTTTGAGACCCCATGAACAAGAAAGGTGTGAGTTTTCTGAAAGACCTGTAGGTCGAAGAGAGTGAGCCCAAACAATGGGAGAGGAGTCCCAGTGGGACTGCACTACCACTTGCAACATTACAGTAGGCCCTGGTGTAAGTTACTAGCTTGACAAGGGGGCACTCTTCCAACATGCACAAAAATGAGGTAGGGATGCAGAAATTCAGAACTGGACAATTGTAAGATGGCTCTGGACAATTGAGAGAGAAAAGTGAGAGAAGGTTGTGCACAAAAAGTGTCCATAATGCAGGAGGTGCAGCTAATAGTTCAGAAAAGGGGTGTTGAAAGCTTCAGAGGTTTACCATAAGTTTTAATGATAACTCCAAAAGTCCAGACCCTAGCCAAAGGCCCCAGCAATAAATCCTTGGCAAAACCTCTAACCCCCTACTGCAATCCTAACTGAAACATGACTGAACTATCCAGTCCAGTATGGAGTTACTGGTTTACATAGAGATATATATATATATACATATATGTATATATATGCACATATAAGATAATGACAGCCCTGTCTTTAAAAGTTGTTACTATTATTAGTAACATCATTGACTTATATAGCAGATGAGAATAATACAGGAAACAGGTGAGATCAATAGAGGAATCAAATCTACAACCTCACCATTAATAGACCAACATAAGAGACGCTTGGTTAATCTTTCTGCTGTTTTAATGAGAACATTGTTTAGTTTCAAGCTGCTCACTTAATTAATGTCATCTCCTTCAAACCACTCCATTCTACATTCTTATAGCTCTCCTACACAGAGGCTTCCTTGTGCAGCTCTGAAATTGGAGTCATGGGAGTAGATCAGCAGCCTCCAATGAATTTAAGTCCTCCTTTTCCCCTTTGCGGCTTACTTTTAAAGTGATAATGAAAAAAAAAAAAAATCAGAATTTTTAGTAACAAACATGTCATACTTGCCTGCTCTGTGCAATGGTTCTGCACAGAGAAACCCCCAATCCTCCTCTTCTTGGATCCCCTGCCAGCAGTCCTGACTTCTCCCCCCCCCGCTGAGTGCCCTCCAAGCAATCTGCTTGCTCTGGAGGCACTTGTGCATGCTCGCTCCTGAGCCACCTCTGTGCATCTCGGCCCCGTTCGGTGCACCTTCCTCACTGGCTGTGATTGACAGCAGCGGGAGCTAGTCGTGCACATTGCTGGATTGAGATTGGCTCAAGTATGTATTAAGGGAGGCTGAGGTAGAAGCTGTACACTGAAGGTTTTATTACCTTCATGCATGGAAACATGAAGGTAAAAAGCCTTTAGAACCACTTTAAAAATCAATAAGACTCTACAAAGTCAAACCTTGGTTTACTTGTGGCTCGCTAACTGCCATTTATGGCCTCAGAGCAGTTTTTTTTTCTATGCAGCTAAATATTACATAATTAGTTAAATTGAAAAAGACACAAGTTGATCCAGATGCAGTAGACACAGTGGGGTTTATTTACTAAAGCTGGAGAGTCCAAAATTAGACTCCCTTCTGCATAGAAACCAATCAGCTTCCAGGTTTCATTGCCAAAGCTTCATTGAACAAGCTGAGGTTAGAAGCTGATTGGTTTTTATGCAGAAGGGAGTCCGATTTTGGACTCTCCAGCTTTAGTAAATAAACCCCAGTAGGTCCAGAAAGAAAATAAAACCCCTATAAAATAGGTTCCAGCTTGCTCTAGCTGGAGAAAAAAAAATCCTTGCCAATATCCTGAAAGCAATTGAATATTCCTTGGATAAACAGTCTCTGGTGATATTATCTATAAATGTTAATATCCAGTTATATTTTGCCTCATGCCATGTCCATATCAATAAAGCACAGGGACACTAGTAAGTGGAGAGATCCCAGACTCTGTAATAGGTTAAGATTGGTGGGGTCATGTTATGCAATTTTTTCTAATGAGCAGTGGAGGAGCTCGGGTTCATTACAGGGATTAGTGCCACTTTAGGCTTCCATATGTAGATTTGCACGTATCGATCTTGTTCCACTACAATCTTGACCCATGCCCTTGTCCATCCATTTGCAACACATTAGAAATGTTCGACATATTGCTATGCACAGGCAACTGACCCAGTGCAAAACTCCATTGTACCCAATGAAAAATTCAGCCGATTTATGCAGTTTTGTGCTCTTGCATGACTTCTTATTGGAATTGCCATTCCATTTATAAAGCATTTATCTTGTTTTAAGTTAAAAAAAAAAAAAACATACCTGTTATGCCTGAATACAAAAGAATGAAGTGATTCAGTAACTACGAGATTCACATTGTTTAAATTGGATTGTAAACCTTTTAGCCAAATATGGTTATTTGTGTTATAGGAAAGGAATGATTATTTCACAAAGGACTAATTTAGAACTAACTTTGCCAGAAAATAACTAGTCTTTGGTTTAACTCTGTATGGGTCTCATCAGTGTTATTTGGACATTTTCTTTGACATGATTTAGTTCCTTTTAACATTTTTGCATAAGGTCCCTTTCCAAGCCTTGGTAATCACTGTAAATGATATCTTCTGCCAAGCTGTGCATTAATTTCTCAAGCCAAGCTACACATCTGCTTTCCAACTGTACTGAATGGTAATCACATTGAATAACTACTGATTGAACTTTGTGCAATACACAGATAAAATTACAGCACATTCCATAGGTACAGTTGCAGATACTTTCCAATACGCTAATGCTTATTCCAGTACATTTAGCTATCACATAAAAATTCTGCATGCACAATTTAGGCTGCCACACAAGTTCAAATAGTTTGCTATTTCTGCATTAAAGTGGAAACACCATCCTCTGGTGGTATGATGCCTAACAGCAATGGTTGTTCTAATCTGACTCCTGAAGAAAATTGCTCCGTGGCTGTGAAAAATCAGTCTAACTGATTGAGAGCTTGGCATTAGTCTGCCTTTTATTTATATTATGTAGCCCTGGGCCTGAAAATGCAATGAAAGTAAATGGGCCGCAGCTGCATCACGCCTAAAAAGGCCAAGAACTTCCATGCGCTTGAGCAGTTTACAGCTGCATTTTCATAACCACAGAAAAGATGACCAGAGAATGATAGCATCAAACTTGAGTGTTCTGGTTCTGAAAAGCAAAAATGGTTGCATGATGAACACATAACCAGATGTAATCATCAGGTACTTAGATTTTCCATCCCTTCCAGTAGGACACCTATATGGTGAAAAGACAGTTTTGTTTTTTCCTTTAAACTGGATGTTGCAGCAAAGCAAGGACTGCCTAAATTGCCAGGGGAAAAACAAAACCAACACTTAACACCCCCACCAAGAAAGGAGAAGGAATTCACTCATCAAAAGTTCCCAAATCTCAGGAGAGTGTGCTTCCACACTGCACAGGAGCACATTCTTGCAAAACGTGGCTTCTCAGCTTTCCTCAGATCCCATAAGAACATCAAGTGATGTCATCCTCACCTAGGCAAAGCAGCCAGAAGTGGAAATCCTTTTCCCTTTCTGTATACAAATATCAGCTGCAAGTCTGTCATTTTGCAGCAGTAACTTGTAAACAGGCTGACTGGGGGATCCTGGGATATGGGGTGACATTAACTAGTCATTACCATGGTATCACCCAATATCCCTGGCCAGTTTGTAGACATTCAGCAGCTGGCCACATAAACTGGCATTTGTGATGAAAGTAGCCGTGGGGGAATATTGTCAAGCAGTGTGTACTGTCCCTTTAAATGACAGATCCCTTGGTGGGTTAAAGTCAGTGGGAAACTGCCATTTAGTGGCAGCAGTGCCACTTTTATAAAGACGTACACTGGACTGCTCTGCAACTTCCCATGCTGGTTTAAGGCATTCCCAAAGCATTTAATTTAAGAATTAGCACTATTTTTCTTAATTATTTGGTTCCTGATGGGGCATAGTGTGTGTAGTACTTTGTCTCAGTTTCCTAGGTGCCCTACAGCACTATCTGGGATGTCAGACAATGTGCCTCTTCCTCCTCACCCTTGGTACACAACAACACTGTCACTAGCAAGAAGATTGCTGTTTAGCTTTGTAGTGCCTTTATCTGGCTCACAGCAATTTCCCAAGTCCTCTTTCACGTTGGGCAGACTTCAATTAGATCAGCAGGCAATCTGTTCACTAATCCCCTGCTGATCTGAGCAGAGCAGGTGGATGACAAGTCCGTGCAGATCCGGACAGATCACACGGACCAAGGCAGAGCTCTATGGGGTGTATCAACAGACTCCGATCCACCTACATGGAGGCGAATGGATCTTTCTATTTTTTTTTTAGCGGACCAGATCACATTGGAGGTAGGTGGGTGAAAACAGACACAAGTCCATTTACACCTGCTGGTCTATGGTGTGAATAAAGGGTCCAATCAGGTCTGAGCTATAAATACCAGTGTAAGGTGGAAGGTGGGGGGGGGGGCTAACAAAACCAGCATGGGGTTGGCTAGCAGTACCAGCCTGAGGTAGCAGGAGAATGGTAGTGGTAGTGGGGGATGTGGGCTAGCAGTACCACCGTGGGGTGGCTAGAGAATGGGGGATGTACAGCAGTACCAGCATGGAGTGGCAGGAGAACAGTGTGGGGTACCTGGAGGACCAGGGGGGCACAGAATGCACCTATACCTATGTAGACAATATATACAAAGTTACCACCTTCACTAAACTGTCTTTGAAAAAGGAATAACAAGATTCAGCTCCCATAGATTTTAAAAGGAGGTTCGGATACAGCAGTACCAGTGTGGCATGGAGTGGGGAGGAGGGAGGGGGGGCTAGCAGTACCAGCAAGGGGTGGCAGGAGAATGGTGGGAGGAGGGAGCTAGCAGTACGAGCGTGGGGTGGCTTTACCAGAATGGGGTGGCTGGAAGATGGGAGGGAGTTGGCTAGCAGTACCAGCGTGGGGCGGCTGGAAGATGGGGAGGGCTAGCCGTACCAGCGTGGGGTGGCAGTAGAACAGTGTGGGGGGGGGGGGGAGTGCTAGCAGTACCGGCTTGGCTTCAGAACAAGGAAAGTGGGGGGGGGCACAGTACTACCAGCGTGGGGTTGCTGTATGCAGGATGGGGTGCTACAGCAGTACTAGTGTGGGGTGGTATAGAGCAGGGGGGGTGGTCCAGCAATACCAGCGAGGGGTGCTTGGAAGATGGGGGGGTGGGCTAGCAGTACCAGCACGGGGTGGTTGGAAGATGGGGGATGGGCTAGCAGTACCAGCATGGGGTGGCTGGAGGATGGGGGGTGTACAGCAGTAGCAGCGTGGGGTGGCAGGAGGATGGGGGGGTGGGATAGCAGTACCAGAGTGAAGTACCTGGAGGACCGGGGGGACCCCAAAATGCACCTTTACCTATGAAGACAATACATACAAGTTACTACCTTTATTAAACTGTCTTTGATAAAGGCTAGAAAAAGAAAAATAACACTATTCAGCTCCCATAGACTTTAAAAGGGGGTTCAAATACAGCAGTACCAGTGTGGCATGGAGCGGAGGGGGGAGAGAGTTGGGGTGGGGGCTAGCAGTACCAGAACAGGGTGGCTGGGAGACAGGGGGGGTTGGCTAGCAGTACCAGCATGGAGTAGGCTTGCAGTACCAGCATGGGGTGGCAGAAGAATGATGGTGGGGAGGGGGCTAGCAGTACCTGTGTGGGGTGGCTGAAGGACAAAGGTGGTGGGGGGTACAGTAGTACCAGCGTGGAGTGGCTTGATGCCAGGGGGGTTGGGGGGGTACAGCAGTCCCAGAGTGAGGCGGAATGGAGAAGGGGGGATGGGCTTGCAATACCAGTGTGGGGTGGTTGGAAGACAGGGGGATGGGCTAGCCGTACCAGTGTGGGGTGGCTGGAAGACAGGGGGGCTAGCAGTACCAGCCTGGGGTGGCAGGAGAATGGTGGTGGAGGGGTGGGATAGTAGTACCAAGGTGGGCTACCTGGAGGAACGGGGGGCCCAAAATGCACCCTTACCTATGTAGACAAAAATCCTTGACTCAGAGAATTTGCATATATAATGAACAGGATTGCTAAATATAGGTGTACTAACATACAAGTTACCACCTTTACTAAAGAAAATGTTTTTGTTAAATCACTTTTCATGGCTTTTTAAACTAGTAAATTGAAGATCAGTACCTAGAGCACAAGTGGAAATAAACAAAAACTATAGGCTAGATTGAATTACCACTCACAGATCTTTAATTTGAATCATGATCTTGAAGAGGCATTAGGAGTATTTTTGGAAAGCTCTTAAACATAGGATTGTGGTGCTACATAAAACCTCTAGAATAAACCTGGGCTAAAAATAGGATGTGTGATCAAGAGCCACCAGAGTAAAGATGATAAAGAAACTTTTGACAGAGATACCAAATAAGGGCACTACTACAAAAAATACATTACTTATCTCTAGAAGCAAAGTCTGCCACTTCTGCTGTATTTAAACTTAACCCTTGCCCGATCTTAGAAATTCTTTAGCCAGCAAAGTTTTTATCACATAAAGAGGATATTAGGCAATAAACTTGCTTACAGCCTGAAAAAACTGGCTAAACAAATTTCATCTGTTAGCTAAAAGTCTTGCTGATTACTACTATAACCTTTGAACAGTAAGACATTCATCTTATGCTTAGTAAAATGGCATAATGAAATTATCGGGTATAATGTGGATATTGTGCAATGAAAGAACCATTTCAATAAATATTTAACCCCTAACCTTTATCAGACAGTGGGGATAACTGCTGCAAAAGCTACTATATTAAAGCAAAGTAAGAGCTGCTCTTAAAAAAAGGCTCTTTCACATGATTGGTTTGATCAGGGCCCACCTATCCAATTTTCAGGCAGACCCGATTTGGTCTTCCATTCTCCTCTGTAAAGATATGGACGTAAATGGATATGTGTCTGTTTACACCCACCTACCTATAATCCAATCGAGTCCGCTTAAAAACAAATGGAAGGAATCCATTCCTCTCTGTCTGGGTAGATTGGATCAGAGGGCAACCGCGTATAAACAGAGCGCCCATAGAGCAGAGTGGGCTGTGTCCATGTCTGCTCTACATAAGTGAGGCAAACACGGATCTGTCATCTGGGTGCTCCACTTGCTCAACAGGGGATCCGCCCTGTGTGAATGGGGTCTAAAAGAGAAGTATGGACAAAGCTTTTTTTGGCTTTACTTCTGTTGTGGGTCACAAAAACAATTACTATTTTCCTCTTGTGACCCAGAGTCAGCTGATAATGGGTTAGTGATAACCATCAGCTGATGGGGTGGGGCCACTACAGTCTCAGGAAGCACCCTGACATTACTTTCAGGACCCAATCGATTGCCTGATCGACAGCTGGCTCTGCCTCTCAGAGTGCATCTGAGAGCAAGAGCCAGCCACTCCAGTGAGCACTGGAGAGTAGTGCAGAGAGTGGTGACAGACAGTCACTGCTCTCTGCTCAAAGCACACCAAGAACTGAGCGATTAGCAGTCATACCGCTTGATCAGTTCTCGGTTTTGGAGTGAATGTGGGACAGCTGAGACATTGCACAGTTGCTGCTGCATGGGAGTATTTATGTTTTTTTTTACATCCCAAACTTCTCAATTAAATATAATTACAACATGACCCTCTAGCTAAGACATTTATATAACAGATTTCTTATTTTTACTTTCAGTAACCCAAACCATATTCCATCATGTAGTGGTATGACTTCATTGGAGTGTGTGCTGATTGGCTGTATTTTAATTGGAACTAAAATCATTTTTCAAACTTGGTCTATCTCCACATACTTACCCTACTAATGTAATATGCAGGAATCCCCTTACCCTTGCCCAACAATGGTTCTGTGCCTCAATCCAGCTTTCACACACAAGCTTTACTTTGGTGAAGAAAAGAATCTGTGTACAGGAAGTGATAACGATTGACTGGCTGAGCAGTCCATACAAGTGCTACATAAACGTTCCATCCTGTGGTATCACTGCAGCCAAGTACCCAAAATAGCACCAAGGCATGAACTCGAGTGAGCCCAGAACTGCTGTCAGGTAAGTGGGAGAAGGGGATTTCTGAATATTAGGCCAGTGAGCAGAGGTAGCATGGAAATTAGGTTAGCAAGTGGGTTTAGATGTTGTTTAAAGTGTATCTAAACCCAAAAGAAAATTTTTTAAAGCAATACATTGCAGCTTATTATTTATTAGATGTGATGGCTGCAGAAGTTTTCTATTTTTAGGGACTTTACTTTAATCCTACAAATAACACACTTCCTGATCTTTTGTTTCTACACTTACTTTTCCACTGTATCTATAGAAAGAGCCATCGCAAAAGGAAGTGATAAGGACACTGCATTTCTCTCTAGATCAACAATTATGTTTTTGTACTTACTAAAAATGTTCTTAGCCTGAAACCAGAAAACTAATGCAGCCCCCACATCTAGGCATTGGTATGCTACAATATATTGCATTTTTGTTTTGGGGTTTACATATATTTCAAAGAAAGCATGTGTGTAAGTCTAAATAACAATGGACAAAAAACACACTGACAGTGAAACTTGTTGCCTCCTCGATTTACATTGGTGACCAGTGGAGACGGGTCCCTTTTTTTCAATCAGTAGAGAAGGGCCCCTTTATACTGGTGGTCAGTGGACAGAAAAGTTCCTGGTGGTCAGTGGGAAGAGTGACAGTTACATGGGGGGTGGGATCAGTGGAAAGAATGGCCAGGTTCATTGGTCGCCCCCAGCGTCAAAAGTGCCCTGTTATACTGTTGGTCATGGGAAGAATGCCCAGAAAAACATTGGAAGTCAAACTGTATTCAGATCAGGATGAGAAGCTTTGATGAGTTTAACAGACCTTTAGCAGAGACTAGGACCAGTAAATCTCACAGCACTATCATTAAAGTAGTTCTAAAGGTTGAAGGTTTTATATTTACATGCATTCTATGCATGAAGGTAAAAAATCTGTGTGTTGCTCCCCCCACAGTCCCCCCTAATACTCACCTGAGCCCTTTTTCAATCAGCGATGTGCATGGGAGCCTTGGCTGTCCCAGGTCTTTCTCTCCTAATTGGGTGAGACACAGCATTGGCTCCCACTGCTGTCAATCACAGCCAGTGATCCAATGAGGAGAGAGTAGGAGAGGGGGCCAAGTTGGGGCTCTATGTATCTCATGGACGCATACAGTGGGGCTTGAGAGCAAGCACACACCAGTGCCCCCCTATAGCAAGTGAGTTGCTATGGGGAGCACTGCTCAAGAGGGAGAAGCCAGGAGCGCTGAAGGGGGACCCAAAAAGAAGAGGATCTGGGTTGTTCTGTGCAAAACTATTGCGCAAAGAACATAGGTATGACAAGTTAATTATTTACAAAGAAACCCCTTTAATAACATTTTAAGAAGTGCACTACATCCAAAGCCATCCAAGCACTCTTAGATTTCGAACCTCCAAGTACTGTTTAAAAGTTGTTCACTGGATGTACCTCAGTTTCTTTAGATAATTAGCCTCTGCTCTTACCTAAACTGATCATTTTTCAGGTTATGTGTGTGTTTTTATGTGCACACGGTTTTGAGGTGTTGCACATGTTTGCAAGCTCAGACTTTTTTTGGGGGGGAAAGGACAGGAAGAGAGCAGAAGTGAAAAAAGTGATTCTTGATATTGAGCATTGTTGTTCATAGGAAAATGCCTGAAAACATGGTGCAGGGGAGAATAGGTGCCAAATTTCACTGGTTTATATATTTACTTAAAAACTAAAAGGCACTGCCACAGCTCTAGAAAGCAAAAAGTCATAACAGAAATCCTAAAACCATAGAACCAAATTACATTAAATCACTCTAAATCATATGCAAATATCTTTTTATTCAACATAACAGAGATAAATAATGCTCATTACAGCCTATTTTTCACCATCTCTTTGAAGTCCACCCACTGCTTGCTCCATTGATTTCTTTGCAGATCGCGCTTTACTTTCTATATGCTGTAGGTTTTGTCAATGCAAGGAGTTTTATGTTTCTGTACATAAATTGTTTTAGAGCAGATGGTTCCCGTCCTTTAAACTCTTTCACAAATCATGTCACATCCTTACGGCTTGCTGAGCAAGTCCTCAGCTTGGCAATAATCTTAAAATACTGACAAGAAATATGTAGGTAAGCTATACTTTCTTGCAAACAATTACTGTCTATAACATTTTGTTGTCATTGTTTTGTCATGTGTCACCCTAAAATGATACTGACAAGTGAACTATCAATAATCTTATATGACATGACAAAGCAGATGTATAATTTATAGTGCAGGCCTTACTTTGGCTCATCTTTGAATTTAAAGGTCAAGGCTAATTGTAGAATAAATAAATTCTGTAATTTTAAAGAAAATTACGGTACATACACAGATGGGTGATTTTGCAAAAATATGCAGACAATTATGACAATACATGAAAAGGAAATATGTAATAGTGGTAATACGAAGCCATTAAAGAGGCAACTATGCTAATATTTCAACATAAAGGTTGTTGAGAAAAATTACAGAACAATGAAAGCATTTAATTTTTCACTATTTATTAACAATAAAAAAACAAGGAAAGAAAAATACACTGACAGCACTGTATCATGATGTCATAAGGGTTAGATGTCACCCAAGGTTCTTAATAATTCAGGTTGAAGGGCCATAATGTGGGTAATCTCTGTGGAAAGAGGTTCTGGGACTACAAAGTTTGTATAGCTAGGAGTTTTTTTTACTTTTTTTTTTGTAAAATAAAAGTGGGGCAAAAGCCAAAAGTCCTGAAATGTCCTTCACTGGCTGGACTGAAGTTCATGAAAGGTGCTACACTTGAGCTGAACCCCTCAATACATATAAGGAAATGAATAATGTATTTAAATTCAATACCATAATTAATACCCTACTTGTCTTGCGTAAAAAAAACCCCCAAAAACAACTGACTATAAAATGCAAAAGATATCAATTGTGGAAATGGGACATTGCCAAAATTAAAAAAACGCTCTGTGACTCGGGGAGATTTAAAGGCTATGGCTAAAACCCAGAGCGAATTTTGGCCAAAATTTGTTTGTTGGGAGGCCTTGTTGGCACTCTCTCCCCTGACATTCTTTAACTGAAAAATCAAAGGAGCTGGCCAGGAAATAGTCTGATGGTACCAGCTGTCAGAATACAAAACCAGGAGATTCGTCCATGTGCATATTTAGAATGGTTAGAGGAACTGGACAGATTTTTTTCTAAATCTATGTGTGTATGGCAAGCTTAGGTGCACCCTTTCTGACCAAGTTCCTATTACACCCATATTTAAAGGTGTAACATAAAATGTTCAGTCTGCAGCCCCTTACCCCAAAATTGCCAGTATTCTTATTGAATCTATGAGTTCTTCTCTCTTGAGCGTCTGTGTACTTTTGAATTTGGCACAACTGTGCCAGGCTTCACCCACACGGCCAATATATCAATCACAGGATCTTTGAATGAAAATACTATACATTCCATCTGCCGCCACAGTAGAGAGACTCGTAATTCTTAATGGAGTTCAAAGAAGGCGATAAAAAGGAAAAGCCTTGATAGGGTTTTTACAATCCTTTAAATTAAAAGTTTTACCTTTAGATAAGCTTTAAATTAGCCGAATGTAAAGTTATACAAGTTTTCATCCTTTGAAAAGGTCACAGTAATGAAAGGCATCAGAAAGTGCGTCAGATGCATGTACCCCGGAAACAGAAGCACCTTTGAGCCATACATTATGGGTCCAACCATATTGGATGTTGGAAGTTTGTATCTCTTTACCGCTGTAAGCATTTTAATGGGAAATAAATACTTTTAAGTGGGGACTATGTGTACTATTATTGTTTTTTATATTTGCATAGTCAACACTTCATTGATATGCAGGTGATACTTTGACAAGGACTTCAGGAGTGCATACTATTGCAATGTGTCAGATCAATGTTAACTGGGGAATTGGTCACACTGCATATCTTGAGTGAACACAGGTATTTTTGGTTTGCACTGTTTTCATAGTTTCAATGTGAGCGTTATTTATTGAGTTTTTAATTTATATTGGGAACATACAGGGGCTAGACAGAAAAAGGAAACACTGCATGATTTACAAGGCTGAAAGTGACAACATGTTTTGTGATGAAAGCAGAAGTTATGCAACATTCTTTTGCTTCCGCTGTGTGATGAGACACCCTAGCTAACAGTTGGGAAGCCTCACATTCGTCATTCACTGCGTGCGCTGCTAGTAATACAGAGTCATGTCAGCGCTTACTGAGTTTCAAAGATGGCAAATCATTGGTGCTTACTTAGCTGGTGCCTTGGTCACTAAAGTTGGCAATTTATTTGCCATATCGTGACGTACAGTATCAAAGGTTATGACGGCATATACAAGCATAAGTGCAGTTGACATGGTCACTTGACTGAAAGAGACATAAGGACTTAATACAGGATTGTGACCCAGAATAAGAAAAACGGCTGCAAAAGTGACTGCAGAGCTCAATCTCAGTCTTCAGAGAAGGCTACTGGGTTGCCCCACCCCTTTGTTTATTTAGGAGTGGATCTGTCAGTTTTTTTTTCTGGGTCGACGGCGGCGGGGGACATTGTTTTTGTTCTTTTAATAAAGGACTTGTCAAAAACTGTTGTTGTATTTTTACTAACTTTCACTTTTTTTGGTGAATGAGTAGAGGTACAATGTACCCCATACTCATTTACATGAGGGGTAGGATCTGGGGGCCCCCTTGTTAATGGGGGCTTCCAGAATCCAATAAGCTCCCCACCTGCAGACCCCCACAACCACCTTCCAGGGTTGTGGGGAAGAGGTCCTTGTGCTCATCAACATGGAGACAAGGTGCTTTGCGGGGGGGTGAGTTCCGCCTACTCCGAAGCACCCCCCCATGTTGAGTGCATGTGGCCTGGTTTGGTTCAGGAGGGGGGGGCACTCACTTATCTCCCCCCTTTCCTGGCCTGCCAGGCTGCATGCTCAGAGTAAGCTGTGGTATGGATTTTGGGGGGAGTCCACGCCATTTTATAAAAAATTTTGGCGTGGGGTTCCCCTCATAATCCATACCAGACCTAAGGGCCTGGTATAAATTTGGAGAGGACACAATGCAGTTTTTTTTTTTAAATTGTGGCATGGGGTTCCCCTTAAAATCCATACCAGACCAAAAGGGTCTGGTATTAATGGGGGGGCATGCTTTTTTTTCTGTAATTTTCCCGACAATTCTTTTGTTTTCATTACGCTGTCAGTGAAAACTGCCAACACAAACACACTGGATAAAACTGTTAATATTAGCGATTTTCGATCCAGCATTTTTTTCAGCATTTTTTACAGCCAATAGTGTGCATGGAGCCTAAATAGAATATACTTCCATATCTATTTTCTAATGCTAGCAGCATAAATATTAAAAATAGTCTATGTTGATTGAGAGAGAGAAGTTCCGCTTCAAAGACTTAAAGATTGAGGCTAGGTTCACACTAATGCAGTGCGGTACATCGCATGTGATTCGCACAGGAACCGCACCGCATTTGTGTGCAAATCGCATGTGATTTGTGTGCGGTGCGATTAGAGCCATACATTATGGGTCCAATCACACCACACCCACACCAAAAACGTGCAGGACCCTTTTTTGGGTCCGCACTAGAATTGGTTTGCATGGGTATTTACACCTATGCGATCCAATTCTGCACATCGCACCATGTTTTCCGGACTGATTTCAGGGTGTTTTTAACTTAAACATACACACCTGCATTGGTTCACATGAACGGGGTGAGATTCTGATGCGGTGTGGAATTCGCACAGAAAACGCTGCAAATTCCACACCGCATCAGTGTGAACCCAGGCTGAATGTTTTGTAAGAGTATATAGACATGTGGAGGTGAAGGCATCTGGCATATGGTGTTGACTGGCAAGTCATTACTTATATATGTGAGCACAATAAGTCACTAATGTTATGATGTTATCTTAAAAGGTACTACACCATACAGTTTTTTCTTTTTGGTTTGCTTTTTGGGCCCATCATGATGGAGAATTCTTGAAAAACAGAGAAGACACAGTGGACATGTATATTAAAAGTCAAAAATTTTGGTAAGAGTCTAACGAATAAATATACACAAAAATATTTATTTAGAGAGACTTGTCTGAATTTTCTGAGAAATCCTTTTAATTTAGCACTGGAAGAGGTGGATACACACTCACCAGCCACTTTATTAGGAGCACCTGTTTAATTGCTTGATAACACAAATTGCCAATCACATGGCAGCAGCTTAATGCATTTAGGCATGTAGGCGTGGTGAAGACAACTTGCTGAACTTCAAACCGAGCATGAGAATGTGAAGTGCATGTGGAAGAAAGGGGATTTAAGTGACTTTGAACATGGCATGGTTGTTGGTGCCAGATGGGCTGTTCTGAGTATTCCAAAAACTGCTGATCTAGTGGGATGTTCACACACAACCATCTCTAGGGTTTAGAGAGAATGGTCCAAAAAAGAGAAAATCATCCAGTGAAGGGCAGTTGTGTAGATGAAAATGCCTTCTGGATGTCAGAAGAGAATGGGCAGAGTGATTGCTGTGACATTCAGATGGTAGGGTCAGAATTTGGTGTAAACAACATGAAAGCATGGATCCATTCTGCCTGTATCAACAATCCAGGCTGGTGGTGGTGGTAATGGTGTGGGGTTGATTTTCTTGGCATTACCAAGGTGTACCTAATAAAGTGGCCAGTGAGTGTATATAAATAGATTAAATTTATACATGTCTAGTGTTCAACTTCTAAATCCCATTGTGCCAATGGTATACAGGGTATATCCATAACCAGAAATTCCTTCTGCCAGATGGATTTCGAAATATGGAAATTGTTTAAAACTCTGTACTTGAGCTGTGGAAGAATATTGCTTGAATTTCTTAACCATTCACCATTTTTCTGAACAATTTTATGATGGACGAAGAAAATAATCAGTCATTCAGAGTCTGAGATGCACATTGTTCTGCTATTCATCACTCATGACTCACACATTGAGTAATTATCTTATGCAAAGCTTAAATCCTTCTTTCAACAGATAAAAAGGACTATCAAAGATATATTATGGCTTTCCATTTTCAATAGAAATAAAACCCTATGCATACCTTATTAGAGGCTTGTAAGGGCTGATTTCTGGGGTACGCAGAACGTAGTATCTCATCGACAGTTACCAAACGTTCATAATCATTTGTAGAATCATTGCAATTAGTTTGAAACCCTGCTGAGCCAATCTACATACACTTGTCACAGCAATATTGCAGGACAAGACAAATCCTAGAAGCTATGTAGTCAATGTCCCTGATAAGTTTGATAGAGTGTACCTGACACCTACAGTATCACACGGAAGTGAGTACACCCCTCACATTTGTGTAAATATTTTATTATATCTTTTCATGTGACAACACTGAAGAAATTACACTTTTCTGCACTGTAAAGTAGTGAGTGTACAGCTTGTATAACAAAACAACTCAAAACAACTCAACACAGCCATTAATGTTTAAACCGCTGGCAACAAAAGTGAGTACACGCCTAAGTGAAAATGTCCAAATTGGGCCCAAAGTGTCAATATTTTGTGTGGCCACCATTATTTTCCAGGACTGCCTTAACCCTCTTGGGCATGGAGTTCACCAGAGCTTCACAGGTTGCCACTGGAGTCATCTTCCACTCCTCCATGACAACATCATGGAGCTGGTGGATGTTAGAGACCTTGCGCTCCTCCACCTTCCGTTTGAGAATGCCCCATAGATGCTTCATAGGGTTTAGGTCTGGAGACATTCTTGGCCAGTCCATCACCTTTACCCTCAGCTTCTTTAGCAAGGCAGTGGTCATCTTGTAGGTGTGTTTGGGGTCGTTATCATGCTGGAATACTGCCCTGCGGCTCAGTCTCCAAAGGGAGGGGATCATGCTCTGCTTCAGTATGTCACAGTACATGTTGGTATTCATGGTTCCCTCAATGAATTGTAGCTTCCCAGTGCCGGAAGCACTCTTGCAGCCCCAGACCATGACACTCCCACCACCATGCTTGACTGTAGGCAAGACACACTTGTATTTGTACTCCTCACCTGGCTGCCGCCACACACGCTTGACACCATCTGAACCAAATCAGTTTATCTTGGTCTCATCAGACCACAGGACACGGTTCCAGTAATCCATGTCCTTAGTCTGCTTGTCTTCAGCAAACGATTTGCAGGCTTTCTTGTGCATTATCTTTAGAAGAGGCTTCCTTCTGGGAGGACAGCCATGCCGACCAATTTGATGCAGTGTGTGGCGTATGGTCTGAGCACTGACAGGCTGACCCCCCACCCCTTCAACCTCTGCAGCAATGCTGGCAGCACTCATATGTCTATTTCCCAAAGACACCCTCTGGATATGACGCTGAGCACGTGCACTCAACTTCTTTGGTTGACCACGGTGAGGCCTGTTCTGAGTGGAACCTGTCCTGTTAAACTGCTGTATGGTCTTGGTCACCATGCTGCAGCTCAGTTTCAGGGTCTTGGCAATCTTCTTATAGCCTAGGCCATCTTTACGTAAAGCAGCAATTCTTTTTTTCAGATCCTCACAGAGTTCTTTGCAATGAGGTGCCATGTTGAATTTCCAGTGACCAGTATGAGAGAGTGAGAGCGATAACACCAAATTTAACACACCTGCTCCCCATTCACACCTGAGACCTTGTAACACTAATGAGTCACATGACTCCGGGGAGGGAAAATGGCTAATTGGGCCCAATTTGGACATTTTCACTTAAGGGTGTACTCACTTTTGTTGCCAGTGGTTTAGACATTAATGGCTGTGTGTTGAGTTATTTTGAGGGCACAGAAAATTTACACTATTAAACAAACTGTACACTCACTACTTTACATTGTAGAAAAGTGTCATTTCTTCAGTGTTGTCACATGAAAAGATAGAATCAAATATTTAAAAAAATTTGAGGGGTGTCTCATCTCCTGGATGGAGGACTTCCAGTATCATCTAGGTCTTTCCTCCCAACTTGTCTCTGGCCCAACCCTTTCATCAATAGAATTTACGTTCTTTCAATTATGGAGGCTCATCATCATATGTAGACATTGACACAGTTTGCTGTTTTCAGTAACCTATGTACAGTACCCTGCCGGCCCTTGCAACAGCAGTGATTTGCCTGCATTGCATAGAGAACCATAGAGACCTGATGATGATGCCACTGGGTCAAAAATAAGGTATTTAATGGAAATTGAAGGGTTTCATGTAAAAGTTCTCCAAGCATGTTAATGAGGTCAGAAATAGTAATTCATCCCCCATAGTAATTCATCCCCCATATAGTAATTCATCCCCCATATAGTAATTAATCCCCATATTAATTCATCCCCCCTATAGTAATTCATCCCCCATAGTAATTCATCCCCCATATAGTAATTCATCCCCCATATAGTAATTCATCCCCCATAGTAATTCATCCCCCATATAGTAATTCATTCCCCATAGTAATTCATCCCCCCTATAGTAATTCATTCCCCATATTAATTCATCCCCCATATTAAGTCCCCAAGTCCCCCCTGTGTCAATTCACTTACCTTTGCTCCGCGCGTTCCTCTCGCCGTGTCCCGCGCCGTTCCGGTGTAGCATGAAAATCTGTCTCCTATGAGGATCTGTCCCCCTCGACGTATCTGCGCATGTGCCAGTTTCAGGCATTAGCAGCCGATCGGCGATCTCCGGCACATGCGCAGATACGTCGAGGGGGACAGATCCTCATAGGAGACAGATTTTCATGCTACACCGGTCTTCAGGGCGGACTGTGAGAGGAGCCTAGCGGGAGCCTGGCTCCGCGGGCCGGATTAAAAGGTCCGCCGGGCCGTATACGGCCCGCGGGCCGTAGTTTGCCCATTGCTGGGTTATACCCTAAATACATGCTCCTAGAAGTGAACTTATCCCTTAACTTTTATGAATTTTTAAACTGATATTACACGTGTGCAAGATATATGATATATATTTGCACACGCACACATACATATACCCACAATGTTTTTTTTACTAACAAACATTTATCATATTTAAAAAAAAAAAATCTCAAAAGGCCTAAAGAAGTGTTTTCTTCTTTGCCATCTTTCCTGTGCTTCTGTGCCTCTATAGCCAATGTCATGAAATTTCTACTGAATACAACGCTCCATCCATGATGCCTTTTCCTGGGTGATGCTTGCCTACCAAATGGGGATTTGGTTGTCAACCAGGAATGCTTGTCCTCACTGTAAACTACAAGTCAGCATGTTGATGCCATTTTCTTCTGTGCCTCTATAGTCAATGTCTTTCATGAAATCCTTACTGGCTTTGATGGTACATCCATGTTTGTTCTCAGGTAAAACCAGCCCTTTAAAAGGAGCACACCATTACCAGGGGGTGCTTGCCCACACTGCAAATTACTAATTAGAATGCCAACACAAGTCTGACCAGTGCAACACCCTTATTTGCATACATTTTGTTTCTATGCACAGTCTCCTTCTCACCTTACCTCTCCAATGAAGGAGGTGACTGAAGTCCCCATCCCACCTTTGTTGCTGCTCCTAGGCGAAACTGTGTGTAAAACATCACTCCATCATTTCACACATGTGCCCTTGAGCAATGTTGCTAGGGACTCTGGAATATGTATTCTGAGCAGGAATGTCCCATGTAAAATTTTGAAAGTACAGGTGAAACTCAAAAAATTAGAATATCGTGCAAAAGTTCATTTATTTCAGAAATGCAACTTAAAAGGTGAAACTAATATACGAGATAGACTCATTACATGCAAAGCAAGATAGTTCAAGCTGTGATTTGTCATAATTGTGATGATGATGGCTTACAGCTCATGAAAACCCCAAATCCACAATCTCAGAAAATTAGAATATTGGGAAAGGTGCAATATTCTAGGCTCAAAGTGTCCCACTCTAATCAGCTAATTAAGCCATAACACCTGCAAAGGGTTCCTGAGCCTTTAAATGGTCTCTCAGTCTGGTTCAGTAGGAATCACAATCATGGGAAAGACTGATGACCTGACAGCTGTGCAGAAAACCATCATTGACACCCTCCATAAGGAGGGAAAGCCTCAAAAAGGTAATTGCAAAAGAAGTTGGATGTATCCAAAGTGCTGTATCAAAACACATTAATAGAAAGTTAAGTGGAAGGGAAAAGTGTGAAAGAAAAAAAGGTGCACAAGCAGCAGGGATGACCGCAGACTGGAGAGGATTGTCAGGAAAAGGCCATTCAAAAGTGTTGGGAACTTTCACAAGGAGTGGACTGAGGCTGGAGTCAGTGCATTAAGAGCCACCGCACACAGACGGATTCTGGACATGGGCTTCAAATGTTGTATTCCTCTTGTCAAGCCACTTCTGAACAACAAAACAACGTCAGAAGTGTATTACCTGGACATAAGAAAAACAGGCCTGGTCTGTTGCTCAGTGGTCCAAAGTCCTCTTTTCTGATGAGAGCAACTTTTGCATCTCATTTGGAAACCAAGGACCCAGAGTATGGAGGAAGAATGGAGAGGCACACACATATGGGGATGCTGACTTCATTTTCCAGCAGGACTTGGCACCTGCCCACACTGCCAAAAGCACCAAAACCTGGTTCAATGACCGTGGGATTACTGTGCTTGATTGGCCAGCAAACTCGCCTGACCTGAACCCCATAGAGAATCTATGGGGCATTGCCAAGAGAAAGATGAGAAACATGAGATCGAACAATGCAGAAGAGCTGAAGGTCGCGATTGAAGCATCCTGGTCTTCCATAACACCTCAGCAGTGCCACAGGCTGATAGCTTCCATGCCACACCGCATTGAGGCAGTAATTGCTGCAAAAGGGGCCCAAACCAAGTACTAGCACATATGCATGCTTATACTTTTCAGAGGTCCAATATTGTTCTGTGTACAATCCTTGTGTTATTGATTGCATGTAATAGTCTAATTTTCTGAGATTGTGGATTTGGGGTTTTCATGAGCTGTAAACCATAATCATCACAATTATGACAAATCACAGCTTGAACCATCTTGCTTTGCATGTAATGAGTCTATCTCATATATTAGAGATATATGAAATAAATGAACTTTTGCACGATATTCTAATTTTTCGAGTTTCACCTGTACACCAACAGCTCAAGCACAAGTGCAAGTCAAAAAGTAGTACAGGGTTAGGCATGATTGGAGTTAAAGTGTTACAACAGTAAAATCAGCCTGTATATGCAGTAAAGCATGCTTCACTATGGAACCTGAGGCGTTAATCCTCTGCATTGTGTAAAAATGCAGTTTCATCCTTTCTTTTCTGTTCCTCACCTTTTTCAAGAAACCACCTCTTATCTCCCGATAAGACAGACTGAACTGTAGGCATTTTACACAAGCTCAGTTTGGTGTGGATTGTTAGAGAGGTTTTTTTTTTTTTTTACATGGGAGAGTGCATGTTATCAACACAGGGCCAAATCAGCACTGGTCAAAGAGGTCAGGGGTCCTGCATCCTCCAAGAGCAGAAATAAATCTCCTCCTACAAGCTTTACCTAGTGCTGGGCTGAACACTGATAGAAGCCACAAGACTGCTCTAACTTCTGATGAGAAAAGGTATTTAGCAGTTTATATTTACTAAAAGAATTGCATTTCCATGTTCTGTGTACTGTGGGAGATCAGATATAGTGGATGCAGGGTCCTGGGTTTAGTAACAGGCTTTAAGGCTTGAGAAGGTGGATTTTCATTGTTGCTACCTGTTTTTGTGTGCACTTGTTGCTCTGTATTGTTACAGAAATTGTTTGGCAAAAGAACTTCAGGGACAATTACTCACAATATAATTATTTTCTTCTATTACCATTTAGTTCTACTTTACGTTCCAAAGTAACTGCCTGACTGAAGACTGCTGTTCTCTACATTATTAAAAATCGTTACCATGTAGCAAGTTAAAAAAAAAAAGGTCTAGTCGATTTTATTTTATTACAACTCTCCTTGCCCAGCACTTTTTAACGTGCCAAATAAAACCAACTTTTCGCTGTGATTTACGTTATTTGTTTGGACAAGCGTAATGTGGAAAAAATATTACCCTCTTAAGCCTATGGATAATGAGCATGATGCAAGTACATTTTTTATATAAGAACGGACAACGAAGGCTGTATATAAATGAGTTAATGCAATCCTTGAGTTACTATTTGGAGTAAGAAAAATAAGCCTTGCCGTGGTTTTATTAGTTTAAAACACATATATAAAAACAGCAATGACTTATCTGCTTGCATGCAGCCAATGTGTGCTAAGCCTAGTTTACAGCTCTGCCAGCCCTGCGCCTGCTCCAATATAATGGAACAATAACTCCACATAAATCCTACACGCACACGCTAAAACAGACCACATAGAAGGCAATTTGCTGTATAATTAAAAGATAAATAATGTATCTAGTGAATAAGAAGAAGCCTGTAGGGATCCACCAAAGCTTCAAAAAGCCAAAATAATTTGAAAGTTTTACAGTGGAAAAAAAAAAAATTCCTGCAATAAACAGCATTTTATGTTTCACATCTGAGATAAGTAAAAAAAAATAAAAAATACAAGAAAATACGATACATATGATGAAGCTTGTGCTATGTGCCAGTCATTTTCCTTCTTGATCAATGGGACAAGAAATAAACCACATTTTACTGAAGCAATTAACAGTCACTGTCAAAGTTTTCAAACACAATTTATATTTTGCAGAGTCTAGTGGCTATATAATATAAGACCGATTACTAAACAGGAAAAGAAACAAATTTTATCTTCTTACATTAAAAACTAGAACTAGGAAAAAACAGCTATTGTAGAAGGTAATCTATTTACTTATGCATACTTTCTGCTAGTATAGGCAGTCTGTGTGTGTTCTGACCCATGCATCGCTCTCACATGGGTATACGGTCCCACAGGTTACTTGCATTCAATGAAAGTGTCCCTTGTGCTAATGGTTGCTGTTTTAGTTAAGTGTTCTTGCATGGCAAGACCACTTACTGTTATCTCATATATATATTCTTATTATAGCCAAATTTACCACCCTAACTCCTGCCACAGTTTTTACACTACATACAGAGTAATATACCGAAACATGCGGATTGTTCCCGATTGGTGTGCTATTACTTTGTGGAACGTTTCGCCGAATGGTTCGCGAAATATCGGCGTTTTTGTGGTGAAATTGGTCCCATAGGAATGAATGGCGGAATGTTCAAAACTAGAGTGTGAGCTGACAAAAGCTAGAGTGTGAGCTGAAAAATCAGGACATGATTTCTAAACTGCCATCACTCATTTTCAAGCCCACCTACACAAATCTTATATCAAAATGTTCCGCTATCCCTGCTGCCACTGCAAATGTCCACGGCTAAGCCATAGTCCTGATAGTTTTTACAATATGACCATTTGTTTGCAACTCACGCCGCCCATTGACATTCATTGAAACTCCATTCTAGCCACCTCAAATTTGAAGGGCAATTTCTAAACTGAGAATGTGCCCTCATTTTTAATATTTCAGAGACATACTATGCATCAAAATGTAGGTCTGGGTCTTGTGATTCTCACAATATAAAGCTCTTCACTGTAGGATTTATAATTTTTAAACTACAACTGTTTGAAGATGGCAACCACCAGTGAAGTGAGCAAGTTGGAGCAGTTTGTTTTTAACTGCTCTTCTCTGCCCTTGCTGTAGAGTGAGTTGCCATAGGAACCCAGGTGTGTGAGCAGGCAGCAGAGTGACAAGCCACTCCACCCAGTTACTCCGCCGACTCCAGTTGTAGACTACTGGTGGAGGCAAGAACACTTCACACAATTTCCCCAGAAATTGTAGCTTTTCTAGTTATTATTATTATACAGGATTTATATAGCGCCAACAGTTTGCTCAGCGCTTTACAATATAACGGGAGTCAATACAGCAACAATACAGTTCAATACAATTTAGGATAGTTGAAATCTTCAGTACTCTGTCCCCTCCTCCACCATGTATACCCAAAGAGTGGTAATTACTGGGGGGGGGGGGGGCAATATAGCCAATACAGCCACTGGACCTGTCATAGACACTCATCAAGAGTGCCAATTGTACCATTTCTTTTCTCCCCCTCCTACATTGTACTATAGCTTCCATCAATAAAAAGTACTCTATGAGTGGACTCAGGCTGAAGAATGAAAGGTCCACCTCCTTCATTCATAGATACTGAAGATTTCAACAAAGACAGCAGCCATTAGTACAAGGGACACTTTTCAGTGAATACAAGTACCATCCAATGTGATGATTTATTTTTTTATAAATTTTAACTAAACTTTAAATATTATACCTAATTTGATTTCTATTTTTATACCTAAAAAGGCAAAACATTTTTGTACCCTTTTTAGAAGTTCTGGTCACCGAGACATAGTGGAGATCCAAAATTTTACAGCGCTCACCAAAACAGGGCCTATTGGGAGATCTTCCAATGGAGACACTGTTCTAAAGACATTTGTCTAAGAAGGACTTTCTTTGCCCTTACTGTTGTCAGGACGTGAAGGAAAAATGATGATACATATAAGAAAATTTTTCCAATGGGATACAAACTGGAAAAAAAATTGACAGGCTCCAAGCATTCCTTAGGGCTCATGCACATGGGAAACGTTGCCTGTAAAGCATAAAGCATAAACCAAGGGAGTGCCCGGGAGCCCATGGTGCTGCGTATAGCCACCTACAGACATGAATGGGTGAAAGCAAATGTATGCAGCTATATGCTGCTACATGAGTAAAGTGGGGCATATGTACAGAAATATGTCCCAAATGCAGATAGCATGCATTATTGACATTACGTCTGTTTGCATGCACCACTTTAAGCAAGGAGCAGTGCATAGCTGCGTACAGCTGCCATTAACCATCTGTGTCTATAGGCATCTGTACGCAGCACCAGGGGCTCCTGGGCACTAAAATTAACAAATAAAATAAACAATATCCACACTGACTGAGCGTGTAAAGCAGCAAACGCCAATAGGTAGTATACAAACCTAAATAATGAAAACAAAGTGTAGCACCAAACAAATAATAATGAAATTGAAGTGTGTCAAAACAAATAAATGTCCATGATATCAAAAAAACAATAGTGCAAAAAAATAATTAAAATGTCTATCCACCACCATAAAGTGCTCTTGCTTGTAGCAAAACTCATTGATAATGTTCTATTGGACAAAAACACGTCGGGGAGGAGTTTACAGTGCAGACGTCACGCTGCTGCACGATTCCGGGTCAGCAGGGACTGTTTATGTAAGCTGACACCTCTTTGTTATATGTAATCTTTATTCTCTTGGTTTTTAATAAATACTACACTATTGGAAGTTTATTTGCTCCTGGTGAACTTTATTTCACTACAGCCTGGCTAGACAGAATGACACCTATTTACAGAGCATCATGTCAAGATACATGTGCTTCTGCTTAAACACATGGGTGTTTACGCTGTTGTAGTGGCACCATTATTTCTGGCGAGTCTTGAATTCACTGGGAGATGGTGATGGTAATTTTGATTGGAGTAGTTTTGCTACAAGCAAGAGCACTTTATGGTGGTGGATGGACATTTTAAATATTTTTTTGCACTATTGTTTTTTTTTATATCACAGACATTTGTTTTAACACACTTCAGTTTCATTATTATTTGTTTTATGTTTTCAACTAAAATTAACAAGCTTGTTTACGCTGCACGGGCAAACTCACCTACTGTATGTGCATTTTTATTCTATTAACCTAGCAAAACAATTCAAAACAGCAGTATTGGACAAGTTAGTTACTTTTTTCTCCCCCACTTCCTATTGTAGAAAATATCAACCAGACAACCTTCCAAGGAATCAGCTGAGCAAAAAAATATTTATTTAGGGCTTTTAAACACTCTAGCAGTAATTGGGCAACTTCCAGTCTAATTGTTTGAGGAAGATTAGGAAGGGGAAACATATAAACTTTACCTTACGCTTGCTTTAATCGGTCAGTACGCCTACCCAAAGTCCAAGTAGATCTGGAGTCTCACCATTTGGTAGAGTTTGCATTTTATTTGTACTATAAAGTATGAGCACGGTTATTACTTTATTGCAATTTTACTGAGGTACAAGATCAATCAAGATAATAAACACACACAAAAAATAAAAATATATAAAAAAAAAAGGCTGAACGGCATTGTAACTCTAGTGCACTTCCTGATGACGATCCATTGATCAAAACCAGTCGAGGTTTGATGACTCAACTTCTGCTGACGAAATTTCCTCCATTTGGAATGCACGCTGGAACGCTGCGGCCATCTTGGTTCCTATTCACAGGCAGCAAGGTTGAATACACTGAGTGCCAGGTTATGGGCACTTTGCTTCCAGATCGCATGATTCCCAGGTATGAATATTGGTGCCATTCTTGCCATCACGCATTGGGCTAGTCCCTAACCAAGCGCTTAAGACCAACCTAGAGATAGGTGGTACATGGCTAAAGGCGAGTGCGCATCCATGCATAACACCGATTGAGCACAGAGGAGCACCTGTCATTTTTGCACGAAGTTCACCAATTAGTATTCAACACCTGGGCACGTTAGTTTTCCAAATTGGGACTGACCCTAGGTTCACATCTGTGCTGGTGGTGCCGCTACGGGTCCGCACAAAAATCTGTGCAGCCGCCCGCACTGGGAAATGAAACCGTACTGGGAACCGAGGTTCCCGTGCGGGCTGCGTTTTCCAAAGAGGTGCAGGGACTTCTTTCCCTGTGTGTCACGGGCATGGGAGTCCATTCAAATGAATGGGCTCTAGTGCCTGTGCAAAATGCGGCTCGCACGGCCGCATAGATGTAAACTGGGGGTGAATGTTACAATTATTCACTTTGTATATGTGAAGCAATATTACTCATGTATTGTCAAATTTAATGCACTTAATTTTGTGCAGTCCACATGGTATTTTGTTAATACACAGTGTAAGTTTTTCTTTATCTGCCCCGGTTTTTCTTTAAAATAATCTAGTAAACACACATTAGAAATAGTCATTGTCAAGTGAACAAGCAAAGCACTTTTTTTCCAGAACTATAAAACAATGCAATTTAAAAAAGATACTTTAACTTGTCAAATTCTGAGGAAGTTAATGTAACAAATGATAAAGTGGTTCCACGCAACAAAACAGAAACAGATCAAGAATTTCTAGTAACAGATGTTACTTGGTGTATGAATATTAGAAGAGAACTGATATTTTTAAAGCACATTGGACACCAAGCAATTCTGCAATATAACATAACCTCTGCACCTTCTTTTCCTGTGTTTCAAGAGCTAACATGATATGCCCAGACCAGGGTAAATATGAACTGGTTTACATTCTGAGTGGTACACAGCATAAAGCAGAGTGCCTTAAACTAGACTGAAAAAAGGGAAGAAATAAAGGACCCTCTTGATAGCCACAACTAGCCCCCTACAATTACATAACATGTACAGGATTACTTCTTGTAGGAGTTTATGATCTGTTTCTCCACTTTAATATACAGTGCTTTGATAAAGTATTCATACCCCTTGAATTTTTCCACATTTTGTCATGTTACAATCATAAATGTAAATGTATTTTATTGGGATTTTACGTGATAGACCAACACAAAGTAGCACATAATTGTGAAGCGGAAGGAAAATAAGAAATGGTTTTCAACATTTTTTACAAATAAATATCTGAAAAGTGTGGCATGCATTTGTATTCAGCCCCCCTGAGTCAATACTTTGCAGAGCCACCTTACGCTGCAATTACAGCTGCAAGTCTTTTTGGGCATGTCAGCTTTGCACATCTAGAGAGGGACATTTTGCCTATTCTTCTTAAAATAGCTCAAGCTCTGTCAGATTGGATGGAGAGCGTCTGTGAACAGCAATTTTCAAGTCTTGCCGCAGATTTTCAATTGGATTAAGGTCTGGACTTAGACTGGGCCATTCTAACACATGAATATGCTTTGATCTAAACCATTCCATTGTAGCTCTGGCTGTATGTTTAGGGTTGTTGTCCTGCTGGAAGGTGAACCTCCACCTCAGTCTCAAGTCTTTTGCAGACTATAACAAGTTTTCTTCTAGGATTGCTCTGCATTTGGCTCCATCCATCTTCTAATCAACTCTGACCAGCTTCACTGTCCTTGTTGAAGAAAAGCATTCCCACAACATGATGCTGCCACCACCATGTTTCACAGTGGGGATGGTGTGTTCAGGGTGATGTGCAGTGTTAGTTTTCCACCACACATAGCGTTTAGCTTATAGGCCAAAGGTTCAATTTTGGTCTCACCTGACCAGAGCTCCTTCTACCACATGATTGCTGTAACCCTCACATGGCTTCTCACAAACTGCAAACGGGACTTCTTATGGCTTTATTTCAACAATGGCTTTCTTCTTTCTAATCTTCCATAAAGGCCAGATTTGTGGAGTGCATGACTAATAGTTATCCTGTGAACAGATTCTCTCACCTGACCTGTGGATCACTGCAGCTCCTCCAGAGTTACCATAGGTCTCTTGGCTGCTTCTCTGATTATTGCTCTCCTTGCCTGGCCCGTCAGTTTAGGTGGATGGCCATGTCTTGGTAGGTCTGCAGCTGTGCCATACCTTTTTCATTTTCAGATGATAGATTGAACAGTGCTTTGTGAGATGTTCAAAGCTTAAGATATGTTTTTATAGTGCTAGATAGTTCTTTATGTCTGGTGTGTTCCTTGGCCTTCATGATGCTGTTTGTTCACTAATATTCTCTAACAAACCTCTGAGGGCTTCACAGAACAGTTGTATTTATACTGAAATTAAATTACACATAGGTGGACTCCATTTACTAATTTGGTGACTTCTGAAGGCAATTGGTTCCACTAGATTTTAGTTAGGAGTATCAGAGTAAAGGGGGCTGAATGCAAATGCACACCATACTTTTCAGATTTTATATATATATATATATATATATATATATATATATATATATTTATTTATTTTCTAACAAATTGAAAACCAGTTATTTTCCTTCCACTTCACAATTATTATTATACAGGATTTATATAGCGCCAACAGTTTACGCAGCGCTTTACAATATAAGGGAGAAAGTACAATTACAATACATTTCAGTACAGAAGGAATGTGAGGGCCCTGCTCGTGGAGCTTACAATTATGTGCCGCTTTGTGTTAGTCTATCACATAAAATTCCAATAAAATACATTTATGTTTTAACATCACAAATTGTGGAAAATTTCAAGGAGTATGAATGCTTTTTCAAGGCACTGTAAGTGTATTGGAGTATAGAAGTCATCATGTATTGCTCCTGCCTCTACATTGTACTGTATCAGTGCAAACCGCAGACACGGTGAGTGTAAATAAAGCAATGTTACATAGGCTTGTGCTCAAGATGTATGTAAACCCTAACAAGGAATTTCTCTTATATGGTTCATGTTTATCTCCTAAATATACCAATTAGGTTTTTTGTTAGATCTTTTTGATTGGTTCTGTGCCTGTTGATCCTGACAGAAATCTAGTGAACTGAACTTATTGTGCTTACATTTGCAAATTGTTAATTTTATCTTTAGAATCACTTAAAAATAACGAAGAAACATGTTATACTTATCTGGTCTGTGCAATGGTTTTGCACAGAGGAGCCCCAATCCTCTTCTTTTCAGGTCCCCTGCCGGCACTCCTTCCCTCTGCCGAGTTCATGCTTGCTCCTGAGTCGGCTCAGTGTGTCCATCAGCCCCGCCCCCAATCCTTCCTCACTGGCTGTGATTGACAGTGGCTCCTGCTACTGCTTCTCTGTCCAAAGAGGAGAAAGAGCCAGGAGAGCTACTGCTCTCATGCACATCGCTGGATCGATACCAGCTCAGGTAAGTATAAGAAAGGGCTGGGGGAAACTACTTGCAGAAGGTTTTTTACCTGAATACATAGAATGCATTTAGGGAAAAAACCTTGCGTCTTTAAGACCACTTTAACGGTGCATATACTTGCTAAAAATATGGTTTTAACCGTAAGAAGAAATAGCTTCATAAGAATTTGCTTTTCCCCAGAATTCTAAGGTTTAAATGAGGTAATAAAGAAGAGGTTATTATTATTATTATACAGTATTTATAAAGCGCCAATAGTTCGCTCAGTGCTGTACATTACAAAGGGGGACAGAACACGTGACAGAACAATACCAATAGAATGCAAAACATGAGGGGATCGAGGGCCCTGCTCTTTCGAGTTTACAATCTAGGAGGGAGGGGATGGTGGCACAGGAGGAGATAGCTGTGGGGGATGGAGTGGTAGGAAGAGTGGAGGAGATCGGTCAAGTTAGCAGGGGGTGGGGTAGGCTTCCCTGAAGAGATGGGTTTTCAGGGTGCGCCTAAAAGGTTATAAATAATTTATACTAAGACTATTTTTAGAACCTAGCATACTAAGGTAATGATCCCAAAAAACTGGATTCGTGGAACACTAAAAAAAGAAAAAGTCAGTTTTTCAGACATGACGGTGATGGGGAAGCCCGTTTTGCCTTTCTTTAAAGATGTATGGTAAGCCAGTCTTTAAATGGACAATGGAGATTCGCAGATTGGCACTCTTTCCGTGTTGCCATGCGTAATCACAGGATATACGTTTCTTAGATAAAGGTGACCTGCTCATGACATGCAGACAAGAGAATGTTTGTGGTCAGCAGTCCTTGGGAGAACTCCTTTAAGTGTTCTTATCCATAGAGTGACACATAGTAGATGCCAGTAATGGAAGGTTCAAACTGCAGTTCTGCTCTAAGGGCAAAGGCCATGTTCCCTTTTTTAACAGAAAAGCAACCATTAACTTTACAGAGGAAATCCTGCCGGTTTCCTAGAATACTAAAACATACTTGAAAGCAAGCCTAGATTAAACAAAAACCTAGTTCCAAACTAATATGTTTTAATCCATCATCCCTACTGTAAACCTAGATTAGACTTGTACTCTTCTATTGATAATGCCCAGTACACCATTTATAAATGTTGGAATGTATCCCCACCATGATCATTACCTCTGTTCAATATGATGTTAACCACTTCCCGACCACCCTATAGCAGTTTTACTGCTACAGGGCATTCTCTCTGCACAAAATCACATACATATAAGAGATTTTGCATTTTACAGTTAGGGGGCACGTGCATGCCGCACTACCTGCGCTGTTGTTGGCTCCTTGAGATGTCAATCACCGGGTCCAGGCTGGTGATTCATGGCAGGGACTCAGTGATCAACGGACCAGCTGACAGGGGAGAGATCTGTGAGTGTAAAGAACACAAATCTCTCTCCTGTCAGCAGGGATGTGCTGCTTTCTATCTCTCTGCAAAGCACGTCCCCTAGTAAAACAACACACAGTAATCACAAAACAGTACACACTTAACCCTTTTTTGAGTGCTCCAGATGTTAACCCCTTCCTGCTCAGTGTCATTAGTACAGTGCCAGTGCTTTTTATCAGCACTGATCACTGTATTAGTGTCACTGGGGATGTCAGTGACAGTCAGTTCGTGTCAGAATGCCAGCTGCAGTCTTGCTATAAGTTGCTGATAGCCGCCATTTCTAAAGTAAAATAAATAAAGATTCCAGTAAATATACCGCCATTTGTAGACATTAACTTTCACACAAGCCAATTAATACACTTATTGGGATTTTTGTTTAACTAAAAAGACATGTTGCAGAATAAATTTTGGCCTATATTTATATTTTAAGGGGTATGTTTCACAACAAATTAAAAAAAGTTTTTTTCTAATTTTCTGTCTTTTTTAATTTATGGATCTAGTGGTTAAAAAAATCCATGTAATCACAAGTTTGAAGAAGAGGTCTGGACTGACAATATGACAAGTCTGATAAATTGAGGAAGAGTTGATATATCAAAATGGACCTTTAGAACTCTGTGATCTCTTATGGCCAACTTGACCGTAAGGGTGTCTAAAAATACTATATTGCAGCTTACTAGTCCTTAGATGTTTTCATTTCTTTATTCAGGCATTTTTGCACTTTATTTTCACCTGGTGATCCTGACAGTAGCACTCTTCCTGTCCAAGAATGACAAGACTCATCGTACTGTATCTATGGGGAGTAGCATTGTCACCCTAAGGTAGGAACTAAGTTAGGACTACAGCCCATGTCATCCTTTTACCTTTTTCAGAACATAGAGGGGAGCTACTCTGTAGTCCACAGAGAGGGCTGGGAACTAAATAACTGCTTATCAGCTCCTAGCTGTCTGGTTACAGTCTTCAGAGGCAGGCAGGATGTCATATTTAACAGACAAAAAGAAAGCAAATAAGAGAAGTTCAATGGTGAAGTTTACATACATTTTAAGCAAGTCCTGTTTGCTTAAAATAGCAAAACTTACTGGTACTTATAAATATTTAGAATATCTTTCCATTAATTCAGAGAACCATTAATTACCCAACAAAAAAAATAAAAGAGACATATGCCCATCAAGTTCAACCAAAAGACAAATAGATTAAAAACCTTGCATCCACAGAACCACAAACCCAATTGATTCAATTATCTATCATGCCAATACAGTCATGGCCGAAATTGTTGGCACCCTTGATATTTTTCCTGAAAATCAAGTATTTCACACAAAAAAGGTATTGCATTAACACATGTTTTGCTATACACATGTTTATTCCCTTTGTATGTATTGGAACAAATATAAAACAGAGGCAGAAAAGCAAATATGACATAATGTCACACAAAACCCCAAAAATGGGCTGGACAAAAGTATTGGCACCCTTAACTTAATATTTGGTTGCACACCCTTTGGAAAACATAACTGAAATCAGTCGCTTCCTATAACCATCAATAAGCTTCTGACACCTCTCACCCGGAATTTTGGACCACTCTTCCTTTGCAAACAGCTCCAGGTCTCTCTTATTGGAAGGACACCTTTTCCCAACAGCAATTTTAAGATCTGTCCACAGGTGTTCAATGGGATTTAGATCTGGGCTCATTGCTGGCCACTTCAGAACTCTCCAGCGCTTCTTTGCCATCCATTTCTGAGTGCTTTTTGACGTATGTTTGGGGTCATTGTCCTGCTGGAAGACCCAGGATCTTGGACGCAAACCCAGCTTTCTGACACTGGGCCCTACAGTGCGACCCAAAATCCTTTGGTAATCCTCAGATTTCATGATGCCTTGCACACAGTCAAGGCACCCAGTGCCAGAGGCAGCAAAACAACCCCAAAACATCATTGAACCTCCACCATATTTTACCGTAGGTACTGTGTTTTGTTCTTTGTAGGCCTCATTCCGTTTTCGGTAAACAGTAGAATGATGTGCTTTACCGAAAAGCTCTATCTTGGTCTCATCTGTCCACAAGACGTTTTCCCAGAAGGCTTTTGGCTTACTCAAGTACATTTTGGCAAACTGTAGTCTTGCTTTTTTATGTCTCTGTGTCAGCAGTGGGGTCCTCCTGGGTCTCCTGCCATAGCGTTTCATTTCATTTAAATGTCGATGGATAGTTCGCGCTGACACTGATGCTCCCTGAGCCTGCAGGACAGCTTGAATGTCTTTGGAACATGTTTGGGGCTGCTTATCCACCATCCGGACTATTCTGCGTTGCAATCTTTCATCAATTTTCCTCATCCGTCCACGACCAGGGAGATTAGCTACAGTGCCATGGGTTGCAAACTTCTTGATAATGTTGCGCACTGTGGACAAAGGCAAATCTAGTTCTCTGGAGATGGACTTGTAACCTTGAGATTGTTGATATTTTGCCACAATTTTGGTTCTCAGGTCCTCAGACAGTTCTCGTCTCCTCTTTCTGTTGTCCATGCTTAGTGTGGCACAGACAGACACACAATGCAAAGGTTAAGTGAACGTCTCTCCTTTTTATCTGCTTTCAGGTGTGATTTCTATATTGCCCACACCTGTTACTTGCCCCAGGTGAGTTTACAGGAGCATCACATGCTTGTAACATTCTTATTTATCCGCAGTTGTGAAAGGGTGCCAATACTTTTGTCCAGCCCATTTTTGGAGGTTTGTGTGACATTATGTCGAATTTGCTTTCTTTCCTCCCTTTTTTTGTTTTGTCCCAATACACACAAAGGGAATAAACATGTGTATAGCAAAACATGTGTTAATGCAATACGTTTCGTGAGAAATACATGATTTCCTGGAGAAATATCAAGGGTGCCAACAATTTCGGCCATGACTGTATATATTCCTCACTGTCATCCCAGAAAAAACAAAGCTTTCTCATTTGCAAAAATGGTGGCCAAACAGCTGCATAAGTGCACAAGATGAACTGTACTCGTATATCATTGTCAATGTGAAAATCTGAATAGTCATTGTTGGCCACAAAATTGCCCTTCACATTTCTTTCAGCCTTATGACCTTATATACGGTTTAAAAATGGTAACAGTAAGGTATACGTTAACCAGTTGTGGGCATACTACACACTAAAAAAACCTTCAAAGTACCGAGAGCATATGTAGTATGTCCAGTCCCTTGGCACCGTTACTGCTCCTCTTCTCACATAGGCCAGCAATTCCTAACTGACGTAATGATAGCACGGAGTTGCTTTGAAAATACAGTAGCTATAAAAACTGCTGCGGTCAAAAAAATGTCCCATTTGATTTAGTGTTTATAAAACATTGTACAAACTAGAGAGATACAAAGTAACATTGTTACTTTTGTAGTTACTCAGTTTCCTGCATCTGCAAGTCAATGGCGTGAGCTTCAAAAATGCACATGATGTCAGTTACAGCAAACTTACAAGTAAAAAAAAAAAGTTAATGCAATTTGTTCCTGTTTAATCCTTATTTTACCCTGATCAGCCCTACTGAGCTTAATCTTCCTCTTCTCCCCTTTATTGTTTTTGCTGATTTATTTCTTATAGTTTTTTCTAACCATTAATATTTACCCTTTTTTCATTTTTATTAGTTTTCTACAAACAAACATTTATTTCATTTGGAAATAATTGTGCTATGTTTTGTGCTCTTTATACCAAAATCATAATTTTAGTGTATTTTTTAAGTGGTAATAAAGTCATTCATTTAAAAATTTTCAGCTCAGACCACATTTACGGCCCACTTGATGTGCCACAGCGATGGGACTCCTTCACGCATGCATGGGAATTACATCACCTCAGCCTGACCAATCAAGCGGCCAAAAACACAAAACCCGGAAGGAAGACTGGGTGAAGATGGAAGAGCTGCAGACTGGGGAGAGCCATGAAAGTGCATCGCTGGAAGGCTTTGTTTGTGGGTAAGTCTCTCATAATGCAGTGCATACTAGTACATTGCACTACAGTAGAGGCTTTACTACTGCTTTAAATGGGACAAATTTTTGTACTATTTATATGTTTTATCATTTTTTAAACCAACACTGATCAGAGTAGAAAAATGTTTTGTTTTTTAATTTTGTAGTTTTTTTGTCTATGGATTGCATAAAAATAAATAAATAGAGAAGTGTAGCCAAAGCTGTTTTGGCTATACTTCTCCTGTAGGTCACAGGACTGCAGCTCATTTTGTACTCCTGTGACCCATTTTCAGCCGACAGTAGGCTAAAGTCTGCTTTCAGCTGACGGCACTCAGCTGGTCCAGGCTCTGAAAAAATACTAACTATATGGTCGGGATCCATCTGAAAGCCTGGACCAGCAACTCCCCAGCAATCCACCAACAGCCTGAGCCAGCCCCTCCCGCCCCCTCCACAGCCCAACACTCCAGTAAGTGCTGAAAGGACAGAACATAGAGTTGGAGACTGAAAGTCATGGCTGTCTGCTGAGAGCAGAGGGGAGAACTGAGCGATCAGTGGTGTTTGATCACTCACTGCAGAGCTGGCGGGGACAGATGCAGCATCAAATCCATGCTGCATCCACCTTGGTGTACATTAATGTTTTTAAAGTCCCTATTTCTTTTTTAAGTTTTGCAAGACAATGCCATCAAAAGGAATCCTTGCTTATCCAAAAATAAATAAATAAATAAATACATATACTGTAAATACAAATGGAGAATAACAACAACATAGAGACTATAGAGAACAAATAGCGAATACTATCAAAAGAGAAAATAATGACAAATATATTGCCAAATCCATAGGTCAATATCTAGAAAGTAAAAACTGCTCCGGCTGTACAGGTGTGAGAGTCAACTGGTTAAAGTACATATCCATCCAAAACGAATCTTTCCGATTTTCCTATCCATTGAAAAACTGAATCATATGCTGCCCCTGACATCAGCAAAGGACGTTAGCCTCCACACATCAGAACAAGATTACCGGAATTCTCAGTTCTGTCCATATGGTATGGCCATTAAAGTGCCTAATGCTGGTATCACTCTCCTCTGATGGATTTTCAATAACGCAACATAAAACAATAATTTGAAAATCCATCTGCAAAACAGTAAAACCCTTTGGAATGGTTCAAACACTGGCTAAGCACCAACATTGCTGCCTTCATAAAAAAATTTAAAGATGCCCACTCAAAACTGAAATAACATTTTTAGTGGCATTATCTTTTAAAGAGTATATCTCAAAGCAAAACAGCCACTGAGCAGAACAATTGATATGAACAGGTGATGTGGCCAGTACTGTGTCATGTTCATTTCCTCCTGAGTTCTCATTTTAATGACAGCTATATACAATCATTAAATGCCATCATAGGGAAAAAAACTGTGAACATTCTCCAGTAAACACTCTATGGAAGCTGTGGCTGCTTCCCTAGCCGGCTAATCTTGTAATAGATTTAACCTTGCTTTCAGGATGCATTAAGCTCTAGCAAATATCTTGATAAAACATTCTGTTAGCACATACATAACCGCATGAAACATTTCAAGTACTTCAGAACAAGTTTAAGTACTCACCCATGACATTGAGTCCCAACAGCAAGGTAGGGAAATCCAGAGAAAATAAACGGAGATCAAAATCCCCCATGGTATTTCATGCAAAAAGAAAGAAAACATAGTTAGAAAAAGTACTTTATGTGTGACTTACCATTTTAATTTAAAAGCAGTAAGAGCAAAACCTAAAAGGAATGTTGTAGCTACACAAAACTTTGCTGTTATTTTACCAGCATATTTAATAGATATAATGGCAATAGTTAAAGAAGTTGAGATGAAAGGGAATACAGCATCAACGTTCTTCATGGGCTTTTTTTTTTATTACGATATCTGATGGAACTAATTCTTTAGGCTGGGCAAACATGGGTTATTTTTGCTAGAGTGAACATAGCCCACAATTAAAATTCTAGCAATCGTTATTATATGCAATTGCTCATAATATTGATCAGTCACACAAAATCGGAGCATTCTTATTCGTGATTAATCAATACTACATGCTACATGCCATTGTTTGCTTTTTATGCAATGCTAGCAATGAAATGATCCCACTAGCTAAATTTGCCCATGTGTACTCTGCCTTCACCTATGCTGCTTATAAAAACAGATGCCAGAGGTTTATAAAAATATTACATTTAAAAAAAAGTTGAATTTGATAAAAACTGTAACTGAACTAGTTGCCTTGTAATAATCTCCCTAACCATGTACAGGAGGGGCAGTTCTTTTTTTTTTTTTTTTTTCATTATGCTTTATTATAGGTGTCTGTGAGACTTGTGCTTGTGGCACAGCAATACAAGTTCATTCTTTTTTGTTTTTTTTATATTATTATGTCTATTATTGGATTTTTTTTCCTTTAAAATACAAAAGAAAGAAAAAGGATCATCAAATAAACATAATTTGGGGAAAAGAAAGCACATACAATAACAAGCTTCTCCCATAAATCCCAAATAACACATATCATATTTTCCCTACCCCTCTAACCCCACCCTCACCCTCTCCACATTACCTAAAACTCTAAAACCATGCCACTTTCCTAGGTTCTAACCTATGTCATTATCAGTCTATATCTGTGTTCCCTTCCTCCTGTCCCCTCTTCTCTGTGGGCACTCCTACATGCTCCCCTCAATACTCATTTACGTAAATTCCACATACCTTTTAGTTGTTTTAAAGGCCAACCACTGACTCCACATTTTCCTAAATTTTTCCATTTTTCCCTCTTCAATATGACACAGCTCCTCCATTCTATAAATATTATCCACTCTGTTAACTCAATCATTTATACTTGGAGGATGAGGGATAAGCCAAAATTTAGGAATCAGACTAACTAGATGGTAAGGTACCATATTCTAGGAGGAGCAGTTGTTCTGCTGCTGGTAATTGCATGTTTTTTTTATTTTGAAATTCCAACACTCCTGGCAAACAGATCACTCGCATTTGTACATTGTGTTTATCTGTGATTACTTGCATTTACATGCGGCTTCATTTAGTTGCTGTAGTAAACCCTTGCTTTTTCTATAGCAACTGTTTACCTATTTTTTCATTGTACTGCAATTAATTGTGTTTATGTACAGATAGCTGTGGGACATCGCTCCTGAATGCGGTCAACTTTAATTTTTCTATATGGTTCGCATAAAACCATATGTTATGAAAACGTTGCTAAACGCAGTGTGTGAACAAAGCCATAGAGATGCACTGTCTGCATTTAGATGCAGTAAATAAGTTCCTCTAATCGCAGCTAAAAACTGAAATCTAACTGCCGTGTGGAAGAGGCCTAAAAGATGATTTTAAAGACCACTAAAAATTCTGTTTAGACCACCTTGCTTGTAAAAGAACAAAAAAAAAAAAAACATCATACTTTACATCTGAACAAATGCCCCATTTGCACCTCCCAGGTATGATAGCATGGTCTCTTTTTTTTTGCACATTGCATTTACGACATCCTGTTAATTTCAACGACCTGTCCTTCATGCGAGAAATGCACAAAAGAGGTGCCTGACCCATTTTAAAAATGTGTGGTACCAAAATTCATCATACTGTGGCACCATGAATTTGGATCACACAAATGCATGTGCATTAGCAAGATATGTGGGGGTACCATCAACAATTAATGGCACCACTGCACATCTGCATACAGATGTGAACGATGTCTAAAGTTCCCCAAGCACTTCAAATCACCCTGTTATTTACTAGGGAACTGTGAGAGGTAAGGACTGTGCTACATTACATGGTAATTAAAGGGTCATTGTAGGACTTTGAGATGTTTTATATATAAGAGGGGAATAAGAGGGCTAATGAGGGGTTATCATGAGATAGCATGGTGGATTGTGTTGCTGCTAATCATAATGTATTGCACTGGTCAGATTCAGCACAACATAGTCACACCAACTTTTTGCCTGAACGCCACTGTTTGAATACAATGCCAACCAAAAGTTTTATGCAAGGTGGCAACTTTAATCATGAAGATGAAAATATATCAGAAATTAAAAAGGTAAATGTAATCCCACAGTTTTGGTCTTTTACCCCTGGTTCACATATCCGCGTTCCTGCGGTCCGCGTTTTGCGTGGGCATGAGAGCCCATTCATTTGAATGGATTCCTGTGCCCCGGGACACGCAGGGAAGAAGTCCCTGCACTTCTTCTGAAAATGCAGCCCACACGGGACCCTCGGTTCCCAGTACGGTTGCGATTTCCAGTACGGGCGGCGTGCCATTAGCTGCGGGTCCGCATTCCACTGTGCGGGTGGTGCGGCTGCACAGAGTTTTGTGCGGATCCACAGCGGCACCACCCGCACATATGTGAACCTAGCCTTATAGACAGTGAAACTAGCACAGCACTGAAAATGGGCTGGAAAAGAAAAGCAGGGAGGTCCATACAAACTTAAACCCCGTACTCACAATGAGAATGTTGGACAAATGATCATCTCGGTTTTTTTGCATGCTAATCTCATATCGAAATTGAACAGGTTACTAAAGTTATGAAAATTCTTGTATGACAGAAAGAAATATTGGAAGTAATGCATTTGTATTGTATTTTCAGACGAATACAGTATGGATTAAAGCCAAAGAGCCATACACACGATCAGAAAATCATATGAAAAATGTCACTTTCAAACTGTTACAGAATTTGTATTGCATCGTACATGAATGTTTTGGAACTTTAGTAACCTCTTCACTTTCAATATGAGACAAGCAAGCAAAAAAAACAACAGATGACCATTTATTCAATATTCTCAACATGTATACAGGACTTATGACTGATTTGATTGCATTATCCTATCCAACGCCATCAATTTACTCAATTCACTGCTTCAGTAAGACCATCATAAGATTCTGATTGGTAGCTAGGAGTTACTTCACATAACAATCACCACCTAAGAATAAGATTGATATTAAATAAAGCTGTAGGAGCTGGCTGGAGATTAAAAGCAATCTGATTTTTTATTCACACTGGTACACTTCAAGCAGCTGATGCTGATTTGTAAAACATGCTGAATTAAAAGTATAAATGCAAACCAAAGCAGTCACTCTACTCCAGTTTTTACAAAGTCAGGAGGAAGTTCTAACCACAGGACATGGATGGCGTAATCAAAGTGGTTTATGATTCAAGCAAAACCACAGGCCTCATGTGATCCTAAGATGCTCTTTCCCCTTAGCAAAAAAGGATGTTAGAATTCACAAATTAAAACATGGACTTAACAGTCCTACAATCATATGCAGTACCTAAAATGCATACCCAACTAAGCATTCCCCATTTTCTAGTCTTAAAAAAATATATCCAGCAAGATCTAACAATTTTATTAAAAAAAACTTTTTTGTGTCAGTCAATACGTATAACAAAAAATATAAATAAAGTCCAAAATAAATTAGTCCTCTGTGTCCAACTTTAATATTCCCATAAATCCAGATCAGACGAGTACCTCAAAAAAAGAAACTAAAATAGTGTATTACCTCAATAAAAATCGGTATATACTTTAACCATTTGACGCCCGGCCTATGGCCAAATGGCGTCCGCAAAAATGCATTACCTTTCCGGGAGGCCGCCATATGGCGTCCTCCCACACATGCACAGTTCGAGCGGTTGCAGAGCCGCGCAACGGCGTGATCTGTCACCGGCCGTGCACCTCGGACACAGCCGATGACAGATATGAGTATCGGCCCCTGTTGCCGGTACTATGTGACCTGCTGTGACCAATCACAGCAGGTCACATGACAGTTGTATACAATGGATGGCTTCATTCATGCCATCCATTGTATACTAGTGTCTAGCATTGAATGGTCACAGCTAAATCACATGCACACGTCATGTGATTAGCTGTGGACAAATCACAGCTAAGCACAAAAAAAAAAAAAAAAACCCTGAATGAATCGATGTCATTCAGGTAAATGCTTGCTTATGGCAAAGTAATTCTTTGCTATAAGCAAACTGTGTAAAAAAACAAAAACAAAAAAAAAATGATCACTTCCCCAAAGTAGTACAATGTTACTATGGTAACATTGTACTACTTTGGACATAGTGAAATATGAAAAAAAAATTATTTTTTCATTTTCTGAAAAATTATGACAAAAAAAAAATACAACTTCAAAAAACTCGCCATGCCTCTTATAAAGTACGTCAGACTGTCTACTTTGCAAAAAGTGGTCATTTGGGGGACATCTGTACTATTCTGACATTCTTGGACCTCAAGAAATTAGATTGGCTGTCAGTACTTCAGGATTTATCAATATTCAGATCTATACCATAGTTTGTGAACTCTATAACTTTCCTACAAACTAAATAATACATCCTAATTTGGGTTATTTTCACCAAAGACATGTAGTAGAATACATCTCGGCCTAAATTTATGAAGAACATTTATTTGCAAACTTTTATAACAGAAACAAAGAAAAACATGGTTTTTTTTTCAAAATTTTCAGACTTTTTTGTTAATTTAACAAAAAATAAAAACCCCAGCGATGATTAAATACCACCAAAAGAAAGCTCTAGTTGTGTGAAGAAAATGATAAAATTTTAGTTTGGGTACAACGTTGTGCGCAATTGTCATTCAAAGTGTGAGAGCGCTGAAACCTGAAAAATGGCCTGGGCAGGAAGGTGTAAAATTGCACGGTATTGAATTGGTTAATAACCAGTAAGTATATACTTATAACAAATCCGTGCAAAAGCAAACAAAGATTCAAAACGTGAGTAACATGTGAATCGTAAGAGCACTCTGTGTACACTATAAATAAATGTGACAAACAATGTACACTCAAACCAAAAAATAAATAAATAAAAATAAATAAAATATAATAAATAATAAAATTTAAATAAATCAAAACGGTGAACACTCCGTGAACACTTTTATAGGGCAAAAATGCATACAATTACACTCACAAGAGTAATTTCAAGCCTTAACAGAGAACACTCAGGAGTTGTAGTTACTTCTCAGCGTCCTACTCCAGAATGCTGTGTATGGGGTTCCAATCCTTAAGGGAAGCCCTTATCACTCCATCATCCTCATGCAATTAGAGAGAAAAGCTCATGTAGAAAAGTGTAGTGGGTAATCAAACATTTAATATTCATGTTTATATTGGGATTCCTTCAGAAGAAGTCAGGAAGTGACGAAACGCGTCAGTGACGTGACGTCTCACGTAATTCCACAAACCGGAAGTGGCAGCGTGGCCATTTTGACTATTGGAAAAGGCTTGAATATCGTTCCAGGAAGCTGCTCAGGCTGAGTCATGGGAACATATTGCTGTTTTATACTATCCTCAATGTAAGCATGAATATTAAATGTTTGATTACCCACTACACTTTGCTACATGGGATTTTCTCTCTAATTGCATGAGGATGATGGAGTGATAAGGGCTTCCCTTAAGGATTGGATCCCCATACACAGAATTCTGGAGTAGGAGGCCGAGAAGTAACTACAACACCTGAGTGTTCTCTGCTACGGCTTGAAATTACTCTTGTGAGGGTAATTGTATGCATTTTTGACCTATAGAAGTGTTCACGGAGTGTTCACCGTTTTGATTTATTTAAATTTTACTATTTATTATATTATTTTATTATTCTATTTATTTTTAGTTGAGTTATTTTTTGGCTTATGAGTGTACACCATTTGTCACATTTATTTATATTTATTTATTTATAGTGTACACAGAGTGATCTCACGATTCACGTGTTACTCATGTTTTGAATCTTGGTTTGTTTTTGCACGGATTTGTTATAAGTATATACTTATTGGTTATTAAAGTATATACCAATTTTATTGAGGTAATTCACTATTTTAGTTTCTTTTTTTGAGGTACTCACCTGATCTGGATTTATGGGAATATTGAAGTTGGACACAGAGAACTAATTTATTTTGGACTTTATTTATATTTTTTGTTATACGTATTGACTGACACAAAAAAGGTTTTTTTTAATATTATTCTCTTTCAAGGATGAAAGTGTGACTTTTTTGGACTATTTTAATTTTACACAAGTTTGGTTTATATATTTTGTGTAATATTTAATTTGGGATGCCGAATTTGATTAATTTACTGAAGATCTAACAATTACTTTTAAGATCAACTGCATATGACTTGTAAAATTATAATTTAGACACATCAAAGAAAATATTTGCCCCTCTGGACCCTCTGGTTCACCCACTTTGGATATTTCCACATTTTGTAGTCTTACAACGTGAAATTAAAATTAGATTTTAACTGGGATTTTATGTCACTAAACAAACCATGCCATAATTTTATAGTGGAAAAATCTTCTACATGGTTTCCCAGTATTTAAAAAATTAAAGTCTTTTATAAAATAACTATTCACCCCTTTGCAGTAACATTCCAAATTATGGGGCAATAGTAGGCACATAATTGGTCAAATGCAGTCTGCTTGTGTATAATTAAAGCAAATCATATTCTCACTTATTTGTGGAAGTCCCCATTGTTTGTTAGAAAACAAACAAACATTCTCATTAATGCCAAGCAACTATCAAAGAATGTCAGGGATAAAGTTTAGGAAAGCAATTAAAATTTGGTTATAAAACAAATCCCAATAATGAACATGCCCCACCTCCAAGCACTATATAATCAATGATTGTAATAAAAATGGTAAGTGTATTTGCACAGTTGTTACTATGCCACCTGTGGCATGAGTTCAGATAGGGAATAGGATCGACCATTTATAAAATAACCATATTCCTGAATGCACCACAAAGGCTTTATGGAAAAGTGAAGTAAAGAAACCTACCGCTAATACAAAACCAATGTAAATCTCAGCTGCATATGGAAGGCAAGGAAAAACATGGAAAATGTTGGTCTTCTGACACTAGGTTTCTGGACTTGGGAAGCTGGTCAGGATTAATGAAAAGATGGAAAGACCCTTGTATGGTTTTTATGGAACCAAGCAATTCTAGAGGAAAAATGGTGTCAAACTTCAAGAGACCTGAGAGACATAAAACAATATTTTATAAGTTGTAAAATACTAATCAAAAGAAGTGCATTTTCACCTAATGTCACCTTTCTCTTTATAAGAGCAGGTCTTCAATGTTATACACACAAATTGTGTCAACATAATCATATAACATAAGACCATAAAAAATGTTTTGGGCAGTGGACCCTATCCCACCTTCCAAGGAGAATGGCCAGGTGCTACCTAGGAAAACCTGGTAGAGATATACCCCCAAAAAACGAATTGCTGTAATTGGAGCCAAGGGTAGTTAGCTATAGAGGGCTGAATAATATGCAGCCTAAAACTAACTGCTTTTTCAATTAAATTTTGAGTTGCAATAAAATATGTTCCACCTTCAAAGTGTTAAGTACGTTCTGTAAATCCAAGGGTAAATATTCATATCAAGTCAATTTGTTTCCAAGGCCACCATACTATACAATGCAAAAAAGTCCAAAAGAGGGTACCTTATGCAAAAAGCTGTAGACATGGTTAAGAAATCCTGTCCTCAGGATCCCAAGCTTTGGAAAGAAGTACCTTAAGGTCACAGTCAACCAGATTATTTTACACAGCAGGGTTCCAGGTATAAACAAGCAAAGCCAGGATGAAAAACAAAAGCCTTTGGCAGTTAGGCTGCCTACCCTGTATGCACTCTGTGCTACATTTTCAAGTCTGGACTGTACCTTGAAAACATTTCAGCAGCTTCAGTGATAATGGTCTTCAGTATCTGACGTACAAAAAAATCTCTCCACTATGGACAAAAACAGTAATAAAAACCCGAGAGAGGTTTTGAAGGAAACTCATACTGATAGAAGTACAGAAAGTGCACTGACGACCTCCTTCTGAAAATAATAGTTGCCTGGATCTCTCGGACTTCAATACTATATGAGAAGATCCAAAAAAGTACACAATAGGCAAAGCTAGATTTTAATGGAAGGGAGCACTCTTTATGCATTGCTCATGTTATTCAGTGTGTTTGCTGAGGACCACTGCATATAAGTAATTTGCAGCTACATACATTGTAGTCATTTGGGTCAGTAAATCTTTACCCAGCAACAAAATTACCAAAGAAAATGAACACATGGTCACAAACCCTTCCTACAAATCTCCTATTTTTATCTTATACACTGACAGCTATTCATAAAGACTCAAACAGCCTACAATGTGAAAATAAACAATAAACAAAGTTGTGATGGAGGATGTAGACAATATAATTATGTCGGCTCAATTTGTATAACATTGAAGGCATACTCTTGTGTGCTTCCATGGTGTGAGGTGACATTTGGTGAAAATGTGTTGACTATCACTGTGGCTATGGGTGTGCATGGCTTTCTTGGTAGAGGAGTCTGAGCTTAGGCAACCTTGTCACTATATTAACAGAATGTGAGTCCAAAGCACCCTGAATCAGACCTTCACCCACCCAAAAGTGGAACTACTGCTAATCCCTCCTCCAACATATTTGAATTTTTTTTGTTGGCTTATATTTTATTTTTTGGGGGGGCTTCTATCTTTTTCTTACTTGTACCCGCTCCAACTTATGCAATTCTCACCTGGGTGAGAATTACGTATGCTTGGCCCGTGCACCCCCTACTCGTAACCTCCAGGGACACATTACATGTCCCAGGAGGCTGCGAGACCAGCCTCACGGTGCAGTCTGATCTCAAATGTGAAACAGCAGTTGACTTCAACAGCCAAAATGGCGGCACTAGGAATTCTAAGACCGTCAAAGGTTTTGCCTCAGCAAAGACAGGACTGGACTTCTGCGCTGGTGAGTGTGTCTTAAAAGTCAGAAGCTCCTCTATAAAGTAGTGTTAAATCCTCATTGTCTATAAACAAACATATCAGTATTGATTACATTTTAACACTGCATCCTTCATGTTCCTCTGCACTGGTTCCCTGAATTTCTTGTGAGGGAGTGCCCACTAGTGAAATCAGTATCATTCATCCAGTTGTAGTCATCATTCATGGGACTACATGTCCAGCAAGCATTGCGTCATCACTTATGCGTATCATGGCTAATAAATGTATTGTTGATGTAAGGTTGATTCCTGCACTCACCTGCCCAGTGAGTGTCTATTTAAATTTTTTCTCCATCTTGTGATGGGGGTAAAGGGGATGCATGGTACCCCTACTGGTGGCCAAATGTAAGCGGCTGCACATCTGCCCATATTTGGTCAGGTCACTAAAAGCAGACTTGGATGCAAACGTATTTTGTTTGGTCTGACAAACCTGAATAGACTTGGATGTGATAAGATACCTGGCCATACATAGGGGCACCTTGCGGTCCATCTTTGATCCATGTAATTATATATCAAAAACAGACTGTAGGAACACCCATGGGAAAGGGGCCTCAGTGTGGCTCCATGGGGGAGACACCTTGGAAATGGAGAGTGTGGTCAGCATAATCTGGCTGAAAAGAGAGCTAAAATACAAGAAGAAGCATTATATATTCTACGTCTTTACATCTGAATTAACTTAAAAAAAATTGGCTTTAATATCACTTTAATACTTACTTGTCTGGCTCTGGGCAACTCAATTCCTTGCTCCATTCTAAATCCACATGCTTCACTCTTCTGACACATCAAAGTTTGAATAGTCTCCCCCCACTGTTCTTTTTTCCTCTTATCACTGGCCACTACATCACTATAAGTCAAGTAATGAAGAAGCAGCCCGGGGGTGAAACCACAGAGCTCAGTGAGGGACAGGCTATCCAACACGCCCAGATAGCAGCAGCTCTCATAGATGTAAACCAGAACTGAGTCTCTCGTAAACGGACAGGTCTTTGGGTTCACATAGCAACAGGACCACTTTAATGTTGTACTGCCAAAATACTCCCCCCCCCCCCCCACAAAAAAAAAAAAAAATAATGGCTTCCTTAGAGCCTCACCTTACCAACTCTACTTCTTTGCAGCACATCATTTTCTCCAACATTACAGCTGTCAGTGTAAATGCAGGAGCTCACAGCATCCCATCAGCAATGACATTTAACTGTGCTAATCTAAAGAAAAATAAAACCTGATTGGTAGCTTAAAAAAACTGCCTTTGCATTACTTGGTTAAAGCCCAAGTGTTTAGGAAACAAAAAAAATTGTTATCAGTTTTTGTACATGTCACCTAAACTACTTTTTTTTGTTTGCATGTTTATTTCGCAGTGTATGTGGTTATGTAAAACCATTTTTGGATAGTGCCTCATTAGGAGATAACCTTCATAAAACATGCATTAATGTAAAACATACACACACAAAAAAAACAAAACAACACTTTTTATAGACGGTTATTTATCCTGTTTCATGTCAGCTTGCACATCAGCACATCCCATTTAAGCCGTGCTTACTGTATATCAAAGCAGATTTATGCCATAAAACCTAAATGGGAAACATGACAAATAGACATCTGTACAGGGACACTGTATGCCTACAAAAAAGCATTTTAGAAGCAAAACACAAATGTGAAATTTGTTTGCAGAAATGAAAGGATTTTCAATCATTCCCTCCATGATTTTTCAAAGACAATTTACAGCTTCTCTAATTTACTACCATTTTACTGCAGTTACAATTATAACTCTTATGTACACACTTTGAAACACAATTCCATCATTTTGATGGAAAAGTCATGTTGGGGTATTTCACGCTAAACTGATTATGCTTGCATGAATACAAGAAAGAACTCCAAGCCAGGAAACCATCAGCATATACAGAATGCATTACATAGATCTGCATTTTCCTTGCAAAGTGCATGGAGGGGTTAATAAAAGGGAGATTACCAAGATATACTAGTTCCATGGTTGTGCTGAGCTAGATTTAAGCTTTGCACTGTGGATATCTCATTAGTCATCAATGCTCAATAACCACAACTGCATCACCAGCTCAGCACAACTTGGATGGCAAGCTCCACTATGTTCTATGAACCAGAGCTGGTTAATCTTTGCTAGATGCTCCCTGCCCCCTCTCCTTCATATTTAGCTAGATCCCGATGACATGAACTTGGACTGCTGGAGCTGAGTGTGACTTCATGTAGCATACATCCATGCATTTAGCTGCTGATCAACAAGTGGCAATCGGAGATAAACCAGACAATTATGAACCTAATTTCCTGCCAGGAATATGACATTCACAACACAGAAGTGTGAAAGCTCATCTGTAGAGCAATTTGGTTCCAGTCTAAGTGCTAAATTTTTTTTTTTTATTTATGTATGATTATTATGAGCCTTAAATACAGAAATAAAGTTAAAATAATATACTGTATTTTATTAACTTTAAAGCGACCTCCACCCAAAGCTGTGTATTTTCTGGAGACTGTTGGCAAGCTAAACCACTTGTTGGTCTTATAAAGGACCCCCATGGCAAGATATCCTAAAAAGTATTTAGACCAGCTTTTCTTAATCTTTTTACCCCAGAGGAAACCTTGAAATAGTTTCTAGGTCTCAGGAAACCCCTGCTAAAATCAATTTAATAGAAGAACATTGGTGGTTAGTGGAGATGAGCTTTTGAACTAATCTCCAACTTGAACTGTGAACCTCCGCTTTTCTTTGTACCGCAATCAGCTGCAGGCTAGGTCACTCAAGTGAGCTGTAGGCCAGGAAATAACCCAGCCAGTAGCTCATTAGGGTTTACAAAAAAAAAAAAACGAGGCCCAATTCACACATGGCAGAATTTGACTGCGATCTGCTTGTTCAGCAGGGGATCTGTCTGCCTATCCCCGCTGGGCAGGCAGGAAACAGTTCTGTAGGCCGCTCCATTTATGCACAGTGGACATGGACACAGCCCACTCTACTCTATGAGCGGTCAGATGTAAACCGATCCCCTGTCCATTTACACTCAACTGCCATCTAATCTGCTGGACAGAAGGGCAACGGTTCCCCATCCGTCTTTCTTTAGCAGATCGAAAGTAGGCAGGTGTAAACGGACATAGAGAAAAATAAAGGTTCCAATCGGGTCCGCCTGTACTTTTTTCAGATCAGAACGTTCATGAGAAAGGGGCCTGAGAGTTCACAGATTGGGTTAGAGATGAGACTGGAGGATACCCAAGCTCATCCATGGTGGTTTATGAGAAGAATGCTCCCTTCAGTGGTATATAGTGGTTACAATGCTACTCTTACCAATAGCTAAAAAAGACAGTTGACATCATGCCACTGGCGCTGCCAAGTACCATTGGACACTGAACTATCCAAACACCATCAAATAGGAGGTCAATCAGCCACAGCCCAAAGAACCCTTATCCTCTGGAGGAACCCTAGTTGGGAATGATTGATTTAGACCAACAACTATAGCCATTTTTAACCACATCACCATGCCTTGCTCTATTGGATTTTCCAAGATGCAGAAATATCTAATACCTGGGCAGTCCAGCCAAGAGCAATACATTCATTCTGGTCTGGGGAGGAAGACGGAAAAAGAAACCAATGTAGGGTGTATCAGTAATGGACCCTAAAAAATATAAAATCCTGGCAAATATTTAAATCCACTGGTGATTTCTAAAAGCTAAAAAAAGAAAAAGAAAACAGATTTGGCTAGAGATGATTATTAAATACTATTTTGTAAATAGTGTTATGTTGTTTAAGCCAACAAATGCATTTACAGTCTGCTAAGTTGTGTGACCTACAGCAACCAATATTTCAGTCTCCTGAAGTCTGATCAGGGGCAGATGACTGGTGATTGGTTGTTGTAGGTTATAAAACAGTGCACATCTCATTGCTCTTTGTCTTACAGAGAAAAACCAGACTGTTGATCCTGAGGAAACTGATCAGCACAAATCCTCATTCATCCTGAACCTCTCTTATACACTAATCATGAATTAAAGGATGGACAGGATTTTTATGGCTCGAATCATCTATACCTATATATTTGTGACAAGAGGACAGTGAACTGATTTGCAAAAATCCATACCCACCTTCATCACCCGGATTACATTTAATATATATATTGCCAAGACTTGACCCAAATTCCTACTGAAGCACATAGTAGATCATAGCTAGAATAAGCAAGTAAAAAGTGACATATCCAATTCTATCCTGTCTGACACTGCAATATACCTGCCACTCCTGGTGACAGATATCCTACTATGTGGTCTACCAATTATATCCATTCCAAATGCTTCCTTCTCTTCATTCTTGTAACTTTCATTTTGACACTGACAAGGACACTAAAATTCTACATAAATGGGACCATCAAATCAGACACATTTCCTAATGGAAACCTTGAGAGAAGAATCACAGCACTTATCCCTTTGAGAAAAAAAAAAGGGAAAACAAATGTCATCTGCTGCTGCTGGTCCAGGGATGAGCTCTGGAATAACATGACAAGCATGCAAACTAGCATTGAAATGTGTGCATTGATTTGTATAGTGTACCTTCACTCAGGACACAACACCTAGACAGTAGATCACAGTGCAGAGCAATGCAGATGGGCTACCTGTCATGGAACTTCAACCAAGAATCACAGATGAGCAACAAATGCTAGAATGAATGATGGGCTTCTCAGGACATGGAATGTGGATATCGTGACAGGTGATCAATGCACAGAGCACAGAGTGTCCTGGACAGGTAGGTACATCTGTTGCATCCAGCAGTGATCAGAGAGGCAATCATGTCACCATCAGCAGCAGGAAATCAAACTTCCTCCATGGAGCTGTAGTTGAAGTTGTGAGCAGTGCAGCTGATGAGATGAATGGAGAGCAAACACCGACCCGCCTGCAGTATACATTCCCAGCCAGACACGCCGGTGACAGTGCCGGGACACCTCCATCTGCAGCGAGGCTTCCCACTGCATAGATTAACCCAGTCAGCGCCGACTGAGAGGGCAACGCATTGCGGAAAGCCCCGAGGTCAGGATCGGCACAAGTTCCACTCCAGACTCCGATCTGTCAGCAGAGGAGAGGGAACTAACCTGAGAGGGCAGGGCGCTGGGTGCTGGTGTCAGTGCGGCGGCTCCGACCAGTCCGGACACATCGGAGGGGGGATGACAGCCGATGGCTGACAGGTCCGGGCTTCTAGCTGTCACACCTGCAAAGCTGCGCAACCCAATGTGGAGCTCATACCCCCCTCCCTGTCCCTGCTCACAGCTCCTCCCAGATCATATCCTGATTGGCTGCACGCCGGCTTTCGGAAAGGATTGGGGTTAATGAGCTGCCTGCTGCTCTGAGCGGACCACAGGCGCGGCTGGAGGAGAGCTGGAGCCACCAGGACGTCCAGATAATCCTGGCAGAGCAGATCGAAATTACAAATATTTACACTTGTCATTATATCCAGGGGCGGACTGACAACTCATGGGGCCCCCGCGCAATAGGGGATCATGGGGCCCCTGTGTCCTTGCCCAAACTCAAAAAAGCCTATGAAAAAGGCACCAGGGGCATCTCATGGGGCCCCCTACTGACCCCAGGCCCTCGGGCAGTGCCCTAATTTCCAAATGGTCAGTCCGCCCTTGATTATATCTCCAAACATATGACTATTATACAGATCCTTACCTACTCAAGGAGGTTCCATGACTTCTATATAATATTGGGAGAACAGGAGGTGCCATGATTTCTATATAATATTGGGAGAACAGGAGGTGCCATGACTTCTATATGATATAGGGAGAACAGGAGGTTCCATGACTTCTATATAATACAGGGAGAACAGAAGGTGTCATGACTTCTATATAATATAGGGAGAACAGGAGGTTCCATGGCTTCTATATAATACTGTGAGAACAGGAGGTGCTATGATTTCTATATAATAAAGGGAGAACGGGAGGTGCCATGACTGCTATATAGTATAGGGAGAACGGGAGGTGCCATGACTTCTATATAATACTGGAAGAACAGGAGGTTCCGTGCCTTCTATATAGTATAGGGAGAACAGGAGGTTCCATGACTTCTATATAGTATAGGGAGAACAAGAGGTGCCATGACTTCTATATAATACTGGAAGAATAGGAGGTTCCATGGCTTCTATATAATATATGGAGAACAGGCGGTGCCATGACTTCTATATAGTATAGGGAGAACAGGAGGTTCCATGGCTTCTATATAATACAGGGAGAACAGGAGGTGCCATGCCTTCTATATAATACAGGGAGAACAGGAGGTGCCATGGATTCTATATAATACAGGGAGAACAGGAGGTGCCATGGCTTCTATATAATATAGGGAGAACAGGAGGTTCCATGGCTTCTATATAATATAGAGAGAACAGGAGGTTCCATGACTTCTATATAATATTGGGAGAACAGGAGGTGCCATGACTTCTATATAATATAGGGAGAACAGGAGGTGCCATGACTTCTATATAATTCTAGGAGAGCAGGAGGTGCCATGACTTCTATATAATATAGGGAGAACAGGAGGTGCCATGACTTCTATATAATATAGGGAGAACAGGAGGTGCCATGACTTCTATATAATTCTAGGAGAGCAGGAGGTGCCATGACGTCTATATAATATAGGGAGAACAGGAGGTGCCATGACTTCTATATAATATAGGGAGAACAGGAGGTGCCATGACTTCTATATAATATAGGGAGAACAGGAGGTGCCATGACTTCTATATAATATAGGGAGAACAGGAGGTGCCATGACTTCTATATAATTCTAGGAGAGCAGGAGGTGCCATGACTTCTATATAATATAGGGAGAGCAGGAGGTGCCATGACTTCTATATAATTCTAGGAGAGCAGGAGGTGCCATGACTTCTATATAATATAGGGAGAGCAGGAGGTGCCATGACTTCTATATAATTCTAGGAGAGCAGGAGGTGCCATGACTTCCATATAATATTGGGAGAACAAGAGGTGCCATGACTTCTATATAATTCTGGGAGAACAGGAAGTACCATGACTCATATATAATATTGGGAGAGCAGAAAGTATCAGGACATCCAGATAATCCTGGCAGAGCAGACCTTTATCTACAAATATTTATCACTTGTCATATCTCCAAACATATGACTATTATACAGATCCTTACCTATTCATGGAGGTACCATGACTTCTATATAATATTGGGAGGACAGGAGGTACCATGACTTCAAAATAATAATGGGCTGGCCGAATATACCATGAGTTCTATATAATCCTGGAAGAACAGGAGATACCATGACTCCTATATAATATTGGGAGAGCAAGAGGTTCCAGGACATCCATATAATCCTGACAGGGCAGACCTTAATCTACAAATATTTATTACATCTTCAAACATTTGACTATTATAGAGATCCATACCTACTCATGGAGGTAGCATGACTCCTACATAATATTGGGAGAACAGGAGGTACCATGACTTCAAAATAATGAGAGGGCAGGCTATACAATGACTTCTATATAATCCTGGGAGAGCAGGCGGTACCATAACTCCTATATAATATTGGGGGAGCAGGAGGTATCCGGGCATCTAGATGATCCTGGCAGAGCAGACCTTTATCTACAAATATTTATCACTTGTCATTATATCTCCAAACATTTGACTATTATACAGATCCTTACCTACTCATGGGAAGTACCATGACTTCAATTTAATATTGGGAGAACAGGAGGTACCATGACTTCAAAATAATAACGGGAGGACAGGATATACCATGAGTTCTATATAATACTGGACAAACAGGGATGTACCATGACTCCTATATAATGCTGAGAGAACAGGATGTACCATGACTTCCAAATAATCATGGAAGAACAGGAAGTATCATGACTTCTATATAATATTGAGAAAACAGGTACCAGGCCACCCATATTATTCCTGGCAGCGCAGACCTTAATCTATAAATATTTATTACTCCTCATGACTATTTTAGAGATTCTTACTTACTCGTGGAGGTACCATGACTCCTATAGAATATTGGGAGAACAGGAGGTGTCATGACTCCTATATAATATTGGGAAAACAGGAGGTACCATGACTTCTATATATTATTGGGAAAACAGGAGGTACCCGGACATCCATATAATCCTGGCAGAGCAGCCCTTTATCTACAAATATTTACTACTTGTCATAACTCCAACATATTACTATTATAGAGATTCTTACCTACTCATGGAGGTGCCATGCCTCCTATATAATATTGGGAGAACAGGAGATACCATGACTTCCAAATAATCCTGGGAGAAGAGGAGGTATCATGACTCCTATATAATATTCGGAGAACAGGAGGTATCATGACTCCTATATAATATTGAGAGAACAGGGGTTACCAGGACATCCATATAATCCTGGCAGAACAGACCTCATCTGTAAATATATATTATTCCTCAGGACATCTTCAATATATAACAATTTTAGAGATTCTTACTTACTCGTGGAGGTACCATGACTCCTATAGAATATTAGGAAAACAGGAGGTACCATGACTTCTATATAGTATTGGGAAAACAGGAGGTACCAGGACATCCATATAATCCTGGCAGCGCAGACCTTTATCTACAAATATTTATTACTTGTCATGACTCCAACATTATAGAGATTCTTACCTACTCATGGAGGTGACATGACTCCTATACAATATTGGCCAAACAGGTGGTACCATGACTCCTACATAATATTGGGAGAACAGGGGGTACCATGACTTCCAGATAATCCTGGGAGACCAGGAGGTACCAGGACATCCATATAATCCTGGCAGAACAGACCTTAATCTACAAATATTGTATACTTTTCATGACATCCCAACATATGACTATTATAGAGATCTTTAAAGAATATGCAAACTCAACATTTCATAATCCTGATATGTGCCTACTGCACTGTATACTTGTATGAAAAACTGTCCTATTCTCTTTGTATTGCTTCCTTTGTGTGAAATTCCTGGTGTTCCTGCCAGTCCTTCTGCTTTCCTATTAAAAACTGACCACACTAGGCATGGGAGCACAGCATTGTCAGTTTTCTAGTTATGCTGATCAGACTTGTCCTGACATACACCCCTGTACAGCCAGCCCTTCTTTGGGAAGATTAGTGTACTGCTGTTTCTCCCCCTAGCTCTTACAGTATGCAGCTGAGAACAGAGGGAATGTGATAACTGTTTTTTTAAATATCGATACACATATGCTTTGCCTTTAATTTCTGTGTTAAAATGAATTAGTTGTTTTACATTAAAGTATATTACATATACTTTAATGTGGGTAAACCAGGAGGTACCATGACTTCTATATAATACTGGGACAGCAGGAGGTACCATGACATCTATATAATGCTGAGAGAACAGGAGGTACCATATCTGTTATATTATGCTGGAAGAACAGGAGGTACCATGACATCTATATTATACTGGGAGAACAGGTAGACTGTGGTCCACAGATACTTATATCTCCATTTCCTATATCTCCAACATATGACTGGTAAAGATCTCCAAGTTGAAGGTAGGCAGGAAAAGGTTACATGTCTTCATAGTACTGGGAGAGCAGGTAGATTGATCTACAGATATTTATTGCTGATCATTACATTTTCATCATATGGCCATTAGAGATATCCAAGCTGTAGGAGTAGTGTAGGGAGAGCAGGAGGTACCATGATATATAATACTAAAAAAGCAGGTAGCCCGTTATCTAGAAATACTTATTACTGACCATTACATCTGCAATATATGACTATAGAGTCCTGCAAAAAAGATCAGTGATAATTGGAAGAACCTTCAACCGTTGTCCAATAAGCCTGGAATGCAGCTTCCCACCAGTGGAAACTGATGTGGCACTGGAACTCAGAGTCAACTTATCTACTCTGTGTCTGTGGCAAGTTGTAGATTAATCAATTTTCTTTTCTTTCCTTCCACTATGGGTAGAAGGAAAGAAAATCACTCACTGACTGTGTTGATGGGAGGAATGCCTCCGGCAGCGACATTGTATTCTTCTGGTGGGGAGCTTTCCTGGCAAGCAGAATACAATGATTACTGCTAGAAGCTATTGCTGCTGCAGTAATCACATCAGAAAAAAAAAATGGATCAACTTGGGTACAATCAGCCTGTCCATACATGGATCGAATTTCGGCCAGTCCCTGCTGAACTTTGATCCATGTATGGCCTACTTTAGTTCCTAGTAGCTTCTAATTTGACTTGCAATGAGACCTCTAACTTCTAAGTGACCGGATGCTTAACCTGGCTCTAGCCTATGCTGGTAATGAGCGCAGAGCTAACGGATAGGGATAGATCCAAAAGCTATGGGCAGCAATAGTAAACTATTAAATATAGGAACACTTGCCTAATAATCCCTGCTTCTGATCTAGTTTAGCAACAGTTCTTCCATGGGGACTTATGATATCAGCTCCACTCTTTCTTCTCTCTCTCTCCCCCCCCCCCCCACTTCCTTCCTCTGGGGGTTTCCAACCCAATCACCTAGAGATAGGAGTTGATTGTACATAAATAAATTCTGTGATAATCAGCACAGCTTTTTACAAAATACGTACAGTCAGTGGCAATAGATCCCTACTCTGTAGACGAATTTCAGACCTGAGATACTGAACCATTCTACAGATACTAACATTCCAATTAAACATCAGCTGTATATTTACTGACAAACTGTCAATAGTTGCAGTATATTTTCAACATTACAAAACAAGAGTACTTGAATGTGTCTTAGAGCTTATTCACATGAGTGATAACACACACTACATGCATTGCTGCCCTGTGATGCCATTTATTATAAATGGAACCCCAGCTCACCTTATTATTATTTATTTATTTCAGGTACTTATATAGTGTTGTCAATTTATACAGTGCTTTACATATATATTGTACATTCACATCAGTCCCTAACCCTCAAGGGGTGTAAAATCTAAGGTCCCTAACTTACATTCATATACAAAGCCAATTTAGACAGGAGCCAATTAACCTACCAGCATGAATTTGGAGTGTGGGAGGAAACCCACGCAGACACAGGGAGAACATGCAAACTCCAGGCAGGTGGTGCCATGGTTGGGATTCGAACCAACAACCCTAGTACTGCCAAGGCGATAGTGTTAACCATTTAGCTACTGAACACACCTGTGTTGCAGCTGACAAATGGCATGAAAATAGGAGCAATTTTTATTAAGATATAAAATGCGGTGTATTTAGAAAAAAATGTGCTGAGCTGTTCATCTTCAAACTGTGCATACATTCATTCTGTGTGAATGGGGGCATAAAGAAATGTTCTTCAGGTAGGCATACTGCCACGTTCAGACTGGGAAAAAAAGCCCTGTTCTTAGGCTATATTCTTATGAGGTCAATTGTTTTTCAGTCAAAAGACTACAGTGAATTTTGCACTATGACCTCTAAATGGAGTTGATGATCATAGGAAATAAATACTTTACTATGATCATCATTTCCATCCATTGGCCATAATGCAGTATTTTCTGGATTCCTGCTATTCTTATGAAAGAAAAACATCCAACCCGGAAAGAAAATAGCTTAGTAACTTTCGATTTTGCCCTCAATTGCACAGAAGGAATGTACAGTACATGAAGTTTTGCAAGACCAAAGGCTGTGTAGACACGTGTCTAAGATGCGGCACCTCTGAAAAGTGATCTGGGATTAGCAACATTCGCAACCACAAGCATTGCATGTTACTGCAGGACGTTTGTGGAGCTTCCCCCTCACTTCAGTGGGTCACGTTCAGCTGCTTTCTGCCCGCCAAACAAGATAGGAGCAATGGTATTAACAGTTTTACAGCTTGCAGTTCAGTTCGCCGAGCAAATAAGAAATCTTCAGCAAATATTGGTTTACAATAAATTGTTAGGTCGATACTAATTAATCTACGTATCACTAATCATTAATCCAGTTACTACACAAAGGTTAGGATGGATTCTGGGTATTGGCAAAGTCAGACATAAATCAAGACTAGTATGTTAGTGCTAAATCTGTAAAAGTATGGGGAGTTTCTAATGTTTTTATTAGCATGTCACAAAAGGCCACTTTCAGGATTATTTTATTGTCAGAGTGGTTTTTGTTGTGTCCACATGGGCTAAAAGACAGGAGTATACGAAATGTGAGATTACTTTGTTCTTAGCACTGGATACATTGCTAGGTGTGTCTTTGGCCCTGCTACTTGGAACAGTGCATATCTGCCAAGGGCAGGCCAAGGTTCATAGGACATCTCTCCGTAAAGAATTATCTAAATGTATTATTGTACATAATAGGTTATTTCTGGCACACAAAAGCATTATAGATACTACACCCTCATGCCTTGTCTTATATCCTGGATATTCACTATTCCAGGCTGTTACACACACTGTCCTATGCATGAACATAGAATGAATGGTAAAGCATTTTTGTTTTAATTTTGGAAAACGTAATTTGTTTTTTGTTTTTTTTTTGTCACTATTTCTGTCCCATTGGGGAGATTTCCCTTCATTTCCTCTCTCATAGCCAAAACAGAGAGTGAGAGGATATCCCTGGTTGTCAACAGGTGCACCAACATCAGTGTCCCCATTTGAAAATCTCCCCTCTATTCAGGGGTGGAGTGACAACTAATGGGGCCCCCGGGCAATAGGGGATCATGGGGCCCCTGTGTCCTTGCCCACACTCAAACAACACCCAAAAAAGCCTATGAAAGGTACCAGGGGCATCTCATGGGGCCCCCTACTGACCCCGGGCCCTCGGGCAGTGCCCGAGTTCCCAAATGGTCAGTCCGCCCCTGCCTCTATTACTGCTCTGAGAACAACCCAAAATTTAGGATTTTCTTTGACTTTTACTCTTGGTGATAATGGTAAACATAAAAAGTAGAGAGGGTTAATCTCCCTAAGGCAGGCCATACATGATTCATTTTCTTTTGTTCAGCCAGCGAGTTGAACAAAAGAAAAGTAATCTGTTGCCCTATCCACACAGTCAAGGTGGATGGGGGAATTCCTCCTTCAGAGCTTTTGTTTTCTGACATCACTCATATACTCATCAGCACTGTCGCTCAAGTGAAAATTTTTAAACAGGCTGGTTGTACAGAGGTCAATCGAGAGATCAACTTCTGTACAACCAACCTGCCCTTAGATGGACTGAGATTTGGCCAGTCCCTGCTGAACCGGCTGAATTTTGATCCATCTATGGCCAAATTTATGGGAGCACAGACAACAATAAAAACCTGCCAGGTGATCCCCAAGGCTCACTATCTACACCTCCTCCCTTGGTCACTTAATAACCTCCCACATCTTACAATACAATCTCTATGCTGAGATTTCTAATCCTCACCTCATTCCTTCAGTCCCCTCTCGCATTACTAACTTACTTATCAGTCTGGATGTCACACCACTATTGCAACTTTTATCGCATAGGCCAACCTCTACACAGGCTTTCCCCCCTTCAGTTTATCATGAATGCTGCTGCTAGTCTCATCTACCTTACCAACTGCTCAGTGTCTGACACCCCTTTTTGCCAATCCCTCGATTGCCTTATGGTCACCCAATGAATGGAATTGAAAATACTAACAGCAACATACAAGGCTATCCACAACTCTGCCCCAAGCTACATCACCAATCTTGTCACAATATTTTCCTAAATCGTACTCTCTGCTCCTCCCAAGACCTTCTGCTTTTTAGCTCTCTCGTCTCCTCCTCCCATGCTTTCCTCCAGAGCTTCTCCCATCCTCTTGAACTCCCTAACTCAACCTGTCCTATCTCTGACTGTGTCCACCTTTAGGCAATCCCTAAAAACTCATCTCTTCAGGGAAGTCTGTCCTGCATCCACCAAACAACTAAACTTTTAATTCTTCCACCAGCCCATCCCTCACAGTTACCTTTTGTACCACTTGCCCATTCCTATTACAGTGTAAGCTCTCACGAGCGGGGCCCTCCTAACCTTCGTGTATTGAATTGTATTGTAATTGTAGTGTCTCCTTTATATTGTATAGCGCTGCACAAATTGTTGGCGCCATATAAATCTTATAATAAAATTAATGACGATAATAATAATAACAACAACATGTTCTAATCCCTCTACATCAGTTTAGAAAGAGTTTAACCCGGCTATGTAACTTGAAGCCCAATTGATAAAGTTATGGCAGTACTGTTCTGGTCACACTGTTAGAAGAGATCACTGGAGAGGAATATAATGTTTGGGAAGATAGAAGGCACCAGGCGACTAGTTAAACCAGCTACTAGATAGTTGTACACATTGATTACAGCTGTGGGGATGGCATTGGAAGATCTCACCAGACTAGTACAAAACCGACTTCTTTTTAGATCTCTCATTCATCAAGTCACTAGGACTCGGAACCATGTTGACAGCACTTAAAAAGAAATCCCTCTCCACTCTATCCAAAATAAAATAATAAAAAAAAAACACGGTTTGTCTTTTGTTATACTTTAGTACACTTAATTTGTGTGATTCTCATGGGACCAATGAAATGTCTTCTGAATGTGCTGTAGTGATGCTATTGATAGGTTCTAACATTCTGCCACACTCCAACCCCTTGTGAATGAAGTGACTGGTGACAATTGCTTCACTGTGGCATTCTATACATAGATTAAATTTTCTAGAGATATGACATGTCATACATTACCCAATACATTTATAAAGATATATGCATTTACACCATAACATATTGCAAGTGGTGCAGAATTTCCAAACAAAAAACAGTATTTGTCAATGAGCCTTTTGCTTGGTGTGGCGCATTACCAGTCCTCGACACTTTTGTGATGGAGCTTTGGAATTTGTAGCTTTCAGAGCAAGAAACATTGTAATGTTATGCTGGCAAATATATGAGCAAGACATTTTTATAGCAATTGTGGTAACAGATGTTTTCCTTTTTTAATAATATTACAGGTAGTGGTTTGGTTTACTTTATATTTAGAGGTATCATTAGAAGTTAGGTTCAGCTACAATGTTAAAACATATCTAAACCCAAAAACAAAAAAAAATAATATATTGCAGTTTATTTTAGATTGGATGCCTGTGTTTGTTTTCTTTTTTCAGGCTTTTTCCTTTATTTTTACCTGGTAATCTTGTCAACAACACGTTAACAGTTGTTGGGTGGCTATGCTCACTCCTCCTGTGCATCTATGGAGAAAACCATGGTAATTACGCAGGCTGGACTTTAGACATCTCTTCTTTTGTTCAACTCCATTACATGGGGGATTGATGGGACTAGTAGTTTACAGAAGAAAGAGAAGGAGCTTTTCACTCTGTTTTCAGCTCAGAAGAAGTGCCAAGGATGTTGCATTTCTGACAAGATCAGTAGTGTGATATTTGGGGGTTATTTAGCTCAAGGTAGTAGAGTCCACGCCAGAAATTACTGTTTAAAGGCTTGTTAGCCCACTTTTTTAAAAGAAAACAAAAAAAGTCCATACAATATAGGTTTCCCACAGAGGGGTATCCACCATCAATGCAAAATAAAATGATTCAGCCTCCTGGCTCTCTTTAGCAGGACCGCTGCTTAGGCTTTATGCCTCGGTCCTCTTGACCATTCACATACAATTGCTGTACCTTGGTTAGCACCCTTTCACAGCATTTCTGCTTCTCCAGCCCACAGGCTTGGGCCGTGTAGGTGGTGGTGGTGGTGGTGGTGGTTGTTTTCACCCACATGGACTCCTTGGGAGGGTGGAGCCCAAAACCCTTGGTCCTGACTCTAGAAGAGACCCACACACACCTGCACAATCAGTCTCCTGGCCATTCCCAAAACCTGGTCCCAGGATTGGAGATAATTGGTATAATCTGTACTAGCTGAAAATGTTCTTAGCCTGAAAAATTAAAACTAATTTTTATTTTTTGAATTAGATATCCTTTAACCACCTCAATACAGTGCACTTTTACCCCCTTCCTGCCCAGACCAATTGAATGATAATTAATCAGTCATGCAACACTGTACCCAAATACATTTTTTGTCCTTTTTTTCACACAAAAAAATATTTCTGTTGGTGCTATTTAATTAGCACTGTTTTTTTTATTTTTCTGCTATAAATTAAAAAAGACTGAAAAATTGGAAAAAAAATGCATTTTTCTTTGTTTCTGTTATACAGTTTTGCAAATAAGTAATTTTCCTTCATAAATTTGGGCCAAAATGTATACTGCTACATTGCTTTGGTAAGAATAATCCCAATTGATGTGTATTATTTGGTCTGTGTGAAAGTTATAGAGTCTACAAGCTATGGTACCAATCATTGAAAATTGAACACACCTGACCAAACCTGACGTACTGATGGCCTATCTCATTTCTTGAGACACTAACAAGCCAGGACAGTACTAATACCCCCCAAATGATCCCTTTTTGGAAAGTAGACATTCAAAGGTATTTAGTAAGACACATGGTGAGTTTTTTGAACCTGTAATATTTTTCCCACAATTCTTTGGAAAATGAAGAAAGTAAATAAAATGTGTTTTTTTCAGACAATTGTTATATTAACAGGTTATTCCTCTCAAACGGCATATGCATACTTGCAGCTTCACCCCAAAACACATTCTGCTACTCCTCCCGAGTATGGGGATACCACATGTATATGACTTTTCCACAGCCTGGCCACATCCAGAGGCCCAACATCCAAGTAGCACCTACAGGCGTTCTGCAGGCATAAATTACACATCTCATTTCCTGACTACCCATCACATTTTTGAAGGCCCTGGAGCACCAGGACAATGGAATTACCCACAAAATGACCCATTTTGGAAAGCATACACCCCAATGTATATTCTATGAGGCATAATAAGTCTTTTGAACATGTCATTTTTTTCCACAAGTTTTCAGAAAATGTGGAAAGAAAATGAAAATGTATTTTTTTACACAAAGTTGTCCATTTATAAGATATTTCTAACACATAGCATGTACATACCAAAAATTACAACCCAAAATAAATTCTGCTACTCCTCCTGAGTATGGGGATACTGCATGTGTAAGACCTTTCCACAGCCTGGCCACATACAGAGACCCAACATCCAAGAAGCACCTACAGGCTTTCTAGAGGTATAAAATTACACATCTCATTTCCTGACTACCTATCACATTTTTGAAGGCCCTGGAGCACCAGGACAATGGAATTACCCACAAAATGATGCCATTTTGGAAAGCAAACACCCCAATGTATATTCTACAAGGCATAATGTGTCTTTTAAACATGCCTGGCCACATCCAGAGGCCCAACATCCAAGTAGCACCCTCAGGCTTCTAACACATAGTATGTATATACCAAGAATTACACCCCCAAAATACATTGTGCTGAGCAAAATGTAAACAAAAAAATTACCTATGGTTTTAGAAGTGCAATTGTCTACAGAGGAGAGCATTGGTCCAGGCAGCAAGCAGGGATGTGATGAGCGACAGCTAAAGGAATCGCCCAGGCAGCAGGAAGGAATACTGTCTATAGTCACTACAGGCAGCAGGCAGAGATATTGCCAGCACAGCCAAAGTATTGGTCCAGGAAGCTGGAAGATATGTGGTCAGCAACAGCCAAATGAGTTGTCCAGGCAGACACATGGTCAGCACAGCCAGAATATCAATCCTGGTAGTAGGTAGAAACACGGCCCATAGTACAGGTAGCAGGCAGAGATGTGGTCGGTTCATGCGGCAGATAGAGGCATGATGGCAGTAAGTCAGCAGCAGGCATAAATATCAAGCTTAGGGCCTTGGTCAGGTAAGACCTGGGCAATGGGGGTAGAAGCTTCATCCCACCCAATTTCTTTGAAGCCTTCGGACTAATAGACCCTTTTCCGGGAATTGCAAAAACCCGGAGAAAACCAAAAACTTTGTTTTCTCCACTCTGAAAATCTATTGTGGAGCCCCACACATACATGAGACCCCTGTGCTGTTTTGAATATAACTAATAGAGTCACAGGGCATAAGATCAGTTCAGGCGGCAGGCAAAAACCTAGTCGATTAACAAGCCAAGGTCAATTCACATGGAAGGCAGAAATGTGGTTGATAGTTCAAGCAGCAGGCAGAGGCATCATCAGTAAACAGTCCAAGGTTAGTTCAGGTGGCAAGCAGAGGCATTGTTGATAAACAGTACAGGTCATACAGGGAAATAGCAGATAGTGAACACTGGAAAAATATCTTGACTAACGGTGTAGTGATGTGTAATAGATCCGGAAGCACTCTCTAATACAGAGTCCTGGCTGGGAAGGACATTGGGGACAGTAGTATCAGGTGTCACTTTTTGGGATTCGCCAACTATTATCGGAGGTTTATCAGGAACTTCTCCACGCTGGCCTAGCCTCTCTCAGATCTGACCAAGAAGGGCAGTAATCCTCACGAGTGGTCATCCGAGGCCATCTTAGCGTTCGAAGCTCTGAAATCCGCCTTCGCTTTGGCTCCGATACTGTCTCATCCCAATCCTAGGTTGCCCTTTGTCCTCGAGGTTGATGCTTCTGAGACGGGAGTAGGCACCCTCCTGTCTCAGCGTCGGTCGCCCAATGGACCCCTACTTCCCTGTGGGTTCTACTCCAGGAAGCTTTCCTCCACAGAATGCAACTACCAGATTGGATACAGGGAGTTGTTGGCCATTATTCAGGCTCTAAAGGAATGGAGGCACCTGCTCAAGGGTTCTGCGGTTCCGGTTCTCATTCTCACTGACCACAAGAACCTGACGTATCTCTCGGAGGCCAAGAGGTTGATGCCCCATCAGGCCAGATGGGCTCTGTTCTTGTCGCGTTTTAACTATGTGGTCTCCTGTTTGCCTGGCTCCAAGAATGTCAGGGCTGATGCCTTGTCACGGCAATACCCTGAGCTGTCCAGGGAGGACTCTGAGCCGACCTCGGTCATACCTCCGGATCAGATCCTGGCTGCCATTCGTACCAGCCTGACATCTCCCTTTGGGGAGCAGATTTTGGTGGCTCAAACTGATGCTCCCTCTGAGAGACCGGCTGGTAGATGTTTCATACCTGAGAGATTGTGCACCCGCCTGCTGCGTACCTACCATAATTCCAAGACTGCCGGTCATCCGGGGAGGAACCAGTTGTCCTGGGTCGTTTCTCATCTATTCTGGTGGCCATCTCTCCGTTCCGACATCACCTCATATGTAGCGGCATGTTCTGTCTGTGCCCAGAATAAATCTCCTCGCCATCTTCCATTTGGCCTTCTGCAACCCATTCCCAATGCGGAGCGTCCCTGGTCACACCTGGGCATGGATTTCATTGTGGACCTCCCTGCGTCTCAAGGCCATACGGTCATTCTTATTGTCATTGATTGTTTCTCCAAGATGTGCCATTGTGTTCCATTCAAGAAATTGACAACTGCGCAAGAACTGGCTACGCTTGCATGGGTTGCCTAAGGTGATTGTCTCGGACCGTAGGAGCCAGTTTGTGTCCAGGTTCTGGCGCTCCTTCTGCTCCCAGTTGGGTATTAAGCTCTCCTTCTCTTCGGCCTACCACCCGCAGTCCAATATGGCTGCGGAGCGTTCCAACCAGGCCCTGGAACAATTCCTTCGCTGCTATATCTCAGACCATCAAGACAATTGGGTCGATCTCCTGCCACGGGCAGAGTTTGCGAGGAACTTGGCTGTCAACTCCTCCTCCGGGATGTCTCCCTTCATGGCCAACTATGGGTTCCAACTCGCTGTATTGCCTGAGTTGTTCACGCCACAGGACATTCCGGCTGTGGAGAACCATCTTGCTGCCCTGCGTTCTTCATGGGGCAGATCCAGAGGTCCTTGAAGGACTCAGCACAGCACCAGAAGCTCCAGGCTGATCGTAGGCGGTTGCCCACGCCTTCATACCAGGCCGGAGATCAGGTGTGGTTGTCGTAACCTCAATCTTCGGGTGCCCGCACCGAAACTGGCTCCCCGTTTTGTTGGTCCTTTCCGCATCCTTCGCAGGGTGAACCCGGTTGCCTATGCCCTTGCTCTTCCTCCTGGGATGCGTATCTCCAATGTCTTCCACGTATCTCTGTTGAAGCCTCTGGTCTGCAATTGCTTTACTGCCTCACTGCCTCGGCCCCGTCCTATCCGGGTTGACAGTCATGAAGAGTATGAGGTGAGCCGCATCCTGGACTCTCGGTTGGTCCACGGTCGGGTGCAGTTCCTGGTCCATTGGCGTGGTTATGGTCCCGAGGAGCGTTTCTGGGTTCCTTCCTCAGATGTTCATGCTCCTGCCCTCCTCCGCACTTTTCATGCCCGCTTTCCCCAGAAGCCTTATGTTGAGCCATGGAGGGGGAGGGGCCCTTGAGGAGGAGGTACTATCAAGGTCCTACCTTTCCTCAGGGCTTGTGCTGCTCCATGTGCTGGCATCCATCTTAGGACTGCAAATCATTGTGGGATCCTTTATGCTTTCAGCCCTCTGCGGCTCCTCCCAGGAGGTGGCAGGTTATCACATTTAAGTCTGCTGTTTGCAGCTGTCCATAGCATTCGTGTCCTGTCTGTTGCACAGCAGCAAGCTCCTGTTTAGTTAACTCTTTGCTCTCCTGGATACCGACTCGGCTTTGGCTAAGACTCCTCCTGGCTTCTGACCCTGGCTCTGGCGACCATTCTTCCTGGCTTCTGACCCCGGCTCTGGCAACCATTCTTCCTGGCTTCTGACCCCGGCTCTGGCGACCATTCTTCCTGGCTTCTGACCCCGGCTCTGGCGACCATTCTTCCTGGCTTCTGACCCCGGCTTTGGCTATGATTCCCGCTGGTTCTCAACTTGATTATCCTGGAAGATGACCTCGGCAGGAGAACTTCTGTCCTACCAAATCATCCTTTGTTGCTGTCGGACTTGCATAGACTCTTGCCTTGTTTCTGTGTAAATAAATCTACCTTTAATTGCACCTCCTTGTGTGTCTGGCTCTTCGCTCCCTGACAGGGATGGAAAAGTCCTCTTTTTTGGTGGGACTTTAATGGCACAATTTATATATGAGAAATCCGTGGCTGTGTTCACATAACAATTTGTTCTTAATATTTCCTGGTGGTTTTTACCTCACATGGGATCATACGTCATGCCTTCTTGAGCACTTCTGAAGAAGAGATTTTTGTTGATCTCAAAATGCGTCAAGTGCGAACCATGCATGATCCATGATTAGATTTGCAATACCATCTCTGATGACACTGCCGCAATATGTATTGTAGCTTTATATTTATTTTTGAAGATTGTAAAAATAAAATTTCATACTGTTTTTATAAAAAATCTCTTTTGAATTGTTGAAATGTATCATACAAGTAAATTGTGCCGTTAAAGTCTCACCAAAAGAGAGGACTTTTCCCCCCCTTGTATTTGTTAGGGATTTGTTTGTGTATTATATCCCTTCCTCTCTCTATCTACAATATATATGTAAAGCACTGCGTAAATTGATGGCGCTATGTAAGTACCTGAAATAAACAAATAAATATTGGGAAAAAAATTCTTACCTTCTAGGTGTCTTCTAGGTCTTGGCAAACTGCAAGAATTTCTGAACAACCTGATGTGAATCTGTCCAAATAGACCCAAGGTTCTTGTGACTGCACTGACCAATCAGAACCAATCTGATCTGTCCCAGGATCCCTAGGGGAAGAAGTAGAGCAGCTTTTTTTTCAAATACCAGGACCACTGTATCGGGAGGCATGGATGGTGAAACTGTATCATCCACAGAAGAAAGTACAGCGTAGACAGGGGAGTAGGGAAGGTGTGGATGTGGCCAGGCATGTTCACTTTTTAATTTTTTCTGAAAAGTTCAAGTTACACTCGAAAACAAATTTAAACCCACAAACAAAAGTTAATTATATTTCAGCTTACAAGTCCTTATGGACTTTCCTAAGCAAAAATCACACTGTTAGAAATTCATTCATTCAACAAAGTTTCTATCCTGTTCCTTCAAATCTTCTTGTCACTGAAAAAAGGGAGATTTGACCCCATTAATGATTAGAAAAGCAAACAAACGTTCTTAAAACAGACATTTTCTAATTTTTTAAATTCCAATTTTACTTGTGTATACCCAGCTTTAGATGTGTTGGCTGCATTCGTTTTCACTTTTCAGGCTAAGGACACTTCAGAAAACACCTGTTGACCTTGCCAGAAATGCACTGTCATTGCCACGTCCCATGAGATTAGAAGAAAGGACAAAGAACCTTATCTTTATTGTGAAAACTGCTAGTCCATCATTTCAGCATGTACTAGAGATAAACAAAGGCAGATTGTTTGAAGCCCAACCTGTGTGACACCCATGGCTGCCCCATAGATACAAGAGAGAATTGAGCATAGACAGGAGGGGTATTATTCAGTGACTTACCAGGTAGTAATAAGTGAAAAACATCCAAAAAAAGCAGAACTAATGCAGACACTACATCTAGGTACTGATATGCTGTAAAAGCTAATATTTTTTTGTTTTGGCTTTAGATACACATTAACCTTTTTTGCTCCCATAGCCAATTTTGCTTTTTTTGCGCACATTTAACAATATATATTTTATGAAAGCAGACACACTGGAGAATAAAATGGTCATAGTTTACATTTTTTATGTCTCTTGATATTTGCGTGAAGGTTCATCAAGCACAAATTTTCAGTAAAAACACATTAAAGTTAATTTTAGAGCACTCAAACACAATATAGAAACCCCAAAAAATATAATATAATGGCATGGGCAGTTGAGAAATTTACACTTACATGAAATTCTCCTAAGAGTGAAGCCTTTGTTTACAAAGTTATTTAAGCAACGGGATTGATTTAAGGTCTTGTTCACATCTGAGTGACTCAGAGTTGGTTGGCAGAATTGTGAAATTACGGATCACTCTAAAAATGCGCAAAAGTGTGCAATGTGCATGTGGTGCTATTCATCACTGTGTGCACCTCAAATGCGATAAAGAATTTGCCATTTTGCCATGCATCAAAACACTTGAAAAATGGTGCTATTCAAAAACACCCCAAAGTCAGCTCCAATAAAGGGTACAGGAGCTACTTTGGAATGTAAGGCAGCTCATTCCAATGTAAAAATATGTGTGAAAAACAAAATGCTCCAATGTCGCTCAGATGTAAATGGTGCCTTAACGTGGTTCTAAAGCCTGAAGGTTTTTTAATCTCTGCATTAAGGTAAAAAAAATCTTCAGTGTGCTCCCCCCTCAGTCCCCCTTTTAATTACCTGAGCCCGATCTCAATCCAGCGATGTGCAGGATGAGCAGCGTCTCTCAGCTATCTCTCTTCACTGGACAGAGGCAGCACTAGGAGCCATTGACTCCTGCTGCTGTCAATCACAGCCAATGAGAAAGGAGTGGGGGTGGGGCTGAGCTGCTCTCTGTGTGTCAATAGACACACAGAACCAACTCAGGAGCGAGCGTGTTTGCTATGGGTGCACTTGGCAGGGGTGAAAAGCGGACAGCAATGGTGAGGGCCCTAAGAAAAGGAGCATCAAGCCTGCTTTGTGCAAAACCATTACACAGAGCAGGTAAGTATGACACGTTTATTATTTTAAAAAAGTAAAATCCAAACTTTTTATATCACTTTAACCGCCTCCCACCCGCCATATAAGGAAATGACGGGCGCAAGGCGGTTCTCTTGTTCTGAGAGGATGTCATATGACGTCCTCCCACTCTAACAGCGCATGAGCGCGCAGCGATCACTGGTGCGCTGTGTTCCTGGGACATAGCAGATCACCGATTAACAGAAAGAGACGAAGACGTCTGCTCTGTCATGTGATCAGCTGTGTCCAATCACAGGTGATCGCATGCAAATAAGGAAATGCCGGTTATTGGCGTTTCTCTCCTCACAAGCTGTCACTCTGACAGCTCGTGAGGAGAGGAGAGCCGGTAATCAGCATTACCCACAGGGGACATGTACACTGATCATCAGGGCACTGATGATCAGTGTGCCCTGATGTTCAGTGTAGCCCCAGCAGTGCCACCTGTCATTGTTCATCAATGCCACCTGTCATTACCCATCAATGCCACTTGCCCGTGCCCATCAGTGCCACATATCAGTGCCCATCTGAGCTGCCTTTCAGTGCCACCTATCAGTGCCAGTCAGTGCCACCTATTAGCGCCAGTCAGTGCTGCCTATCAGTACACATCAGAGCCACCTATCAGTGCCCGTCAGTGCTGCCTAACAGTGCCAGTCAGTGCTGCCTAACAGTGCCATATATGAGTTCTGCCTTTCAGTGCCGTTCAGTGATGTCAGTCAATGCCCATCAGTGCCACCTACCAGTGCCTCCTCATCATTGCCCATCAGTGCAGCCTATCAGTGCCCATCACTACAGCCTCATTAGCGCACATCAGTGAAGGAGAAAAATAATTTATTTACAAAATTTTATAACAGAAACTAAGAAAACATTTTATTTTTCAAAGTTTTCAGTAGTTTTTGGTTTGTTTAGCAAAAAAAAAAAAACCCAGAGGTGATTAAATACCACTAAAAGAAAGCTCTGTCTAAAAAAAGTGATAAAAATGTCATATGGGTACAGTGTTGCATGACTGCGCAATTGTTATTCAAAGTGTGACAATGCTGAAAGATGAAAATTGGCCTGGGCAGTAAGTGGGTATACGTGCCCTGTAGGTTAAAGTGGTTAAAGTGTTACTAAACCCAGGACTCTGCATTCACTATATCATGTCTCCCACAGTACACACAACATGGAAATGCAATTATTTTAGTAAATATAAACTGCTAAATACCTTTTCTCATCAGCAGTATATAGCAGTCTTGTGACATCTGTCCGTATCCAGCAGAGCTCTGGTTACAGCTTGAAGGAGAACTTTTCTTTCTGCTTTAGGAAGATGCAGGACCCCTTACCCTCTGAACAGTGCTGATTGGCCCTGTGCTGATCACATGCACTCTCCCAAGTAAAAAAACAAACGCTCTAGTAATATACACCAAACTGAGCATGTGCAGAGTGACTTCAAACCTATGTTCTGTCAGGAGATATTTAGGGGACAATAGAAAAAGGGGAGAATCAGAGAAGAGAGAATCAAACAGCCTTTTTACAGAATGTGGAGAATTGACCCCTTAGGTTACACAGTGAGTATAACAAGCATGCTTTTCTACAGACTGATTTTACTGTTGTGGGTTTAGTAACACTTTATGGTTAAAGAGTGCCTTTAGGACCTGTCAAGAGAGAATTATATAGGCTGCCATTGATGGCCTCTCCATTTGAGAATGTTAATTCTCTGGATGTCATGCTGATGCATTGCCTTCAATACTTTCTAAAGCACTGACCTGCAACAACCATGGAGCTTAGGGATTCTTATAATCATTTACAGCATCCTCATTCTAGGTCTGAAGATATTGCAGCTAGACAACTACCATTTTCTAAAGGAAGCCAGAAATGGCAACCCTTGTACTTTTCTTATGACAAGTGTATTTTAATTTGAGGATTTTGGTGCTCTGTTAGGTTACTCTAATTGCAAGCAGGTTGCCAGACACTATAAATGAAGTAGTCAGTATGACTTTCACCAAACATTCTCTGGTGGAGAATCTTCCATGCCTATGTGTTTTAAATGGCAGTGATTGATTCCCCACTAGAGAATGTTTGGTGACAGTCTCATCTCTTTATAACCAGACCATTTTCAGGTGTGTCCTGTTCTGATCACATAGTTTTTTGGCTGTGAAGTGCATGCCGGAAACTGTGGGTTTGGGGGCAAGCAACTTCACCTAAATCCACATGGAAATAAAATTAGGACCAGTGACTGTGTCCTTGCAGCCACTGCATCCCAATAGACATGAATGCACACAGGGCAGAACAGTGGATAAATGGTTAGTACTTCCACCTGGCTACACTAGGGTTGTTGGTTCAAATCCAAATCACAGTACCACCTGCCTGGAATTTGCATGTTCTCCCTGTGCCTGCGTGGGTTTCCTCCTGGTACTCTGGTTTCCTGCCACACTCCAAAAGCTGGTAGGTTAATTGGCTTCTATCTAGGGCCCTAGTATGTGTGGGTATGAATGTGAGTTAGTGACCTTAGGTTGTACGCTCCTTGAGTGTTCGGGACTGATATGAATGTACAATATATATGTAAAGCACTACGTAAATTGACAGCATGAATGGGACCACTTGCATGCAGATGCACCAGACACCTGTGTATCTCATGTGAGCAAAGACAGCCTTTCATACAGCTGTATGGTTAGGCATCCTAAAATACCATGCTTATTTTTTCATTACTAAAAATCGTAATATTGCCATGGGTGTCCACACACCATTGCTTTTTGCAATACTTTATTAATAATCCCAGCAGTGGTATCTGTTATAAAATCTACAATGGTAGCTGCTGCGTTTTCCTTACTGCTTCTATGAAGAACTGGTTCATGTGCAAGGTTAAACTTGGCTTTGGTTGTACTGACAGTAAATGTTAAATTGATTTTCTTTCAGGCAGTTTACAGTGCCATTCCTAGACCAAAGGAAGATAAGCACTTTGATCAGAAATAAGTATACCACTACTGTAGCTTGGCCAGTAGTTGCTAATATTTTTTTATACCTGTTTCTTTCTGTGTGATTTCTATGAATGATGAGTAACTCGAGGTGAGTTAGATAGATCTTGCAGGTCCGGCAATAATCTGTTGGAAATGAAAACCAAAATACCTCTGTTAGATCATTTTCTTGTTACTTGCTCTTTGGCCCCTTTCACATGGGTGGCCAGGTGGCAATAGAAATATATTAATGATCCACATTTTCACTGCACCCCAACTGCCCACATACAGTCATGGCCACCCCTGCATTTCTGTCAGATAATGCACCACTTTGCCCAGAAAATTGTTGCAATTTCAAATGTTTAGGCATTCTCGTGTTTATTTCTTTTGTTTGTATTGGTATGACACAAAAAACTGGAGAAACAAAAAGCCAAATCTGAAACATTTTAATATAACATCAATGAGTTTCTTACACCTCTGTACTGGAATTTTGGACCACTCTTCTTTTGCCAACTGCTCCAGGTGTCTCCGATTGGAAGGATCCATTTTCCCAACTGTTGTTTTGAGATCTCTCCACAGGTGCTCTATAGGATTGAGATCTGGACTCATTGCTGGCCAGTTCAGTACTCTCCAGTGGTTTTTCTGAAACCATTTCTGGGTGCTTTTTGACGTGTGCTTTGGGTCATTGTCCTGCTGTAAATTCCATGACGTCTGAGACCCAACTTTCTGACATTGGGCCTTACACTGCACCCCAGAATTCTTTGGTAGTCTTCAGATTTCATAATGCCATGCACACGGTCAAGACATCCGATGCCTGAAGCAGCAAAGCAACCTCAAAACATCAGTGAACCTTCACCATGTTTGACTGTAGGGACTGTATTCTTTTCTTTTACGGCCTCATTTCTTTTTCTGAAAACATTAGAATAGTGGGCTTTACCAAAAAGCTGTAGTTTTCTTTCATCTGTCTGTCCTTAGCAAACTCCAATCTGGCTTTTTTATGCTTCTGTGTCAGCAATGGGGTCCCCCTGGGTCTCCTACCATAGCGTCCCTTTTCATTCAGATGGCGATGTATAGTGCAAGCTGATACAGTTGAACCCTGTGCCTGAAGGTCAACTTGAATTTGTCTGGAAGTTGATCGAGATTCTTTAGCCACCTAATTAAAAATCCTTTGTTGCAATCTTTGATCAGTTTTTCTCTTTGGTCGACGTCCAGGGAGATTAGCTACAGTGCCATGAGCTGTACACTTCTTGACAATGTTGCACAGAGGGGACACATCTAGGGGGATATTGTGTGTTCAGGTGCTTAAGGGGATAACATCTAACCATAAGCGTGGGGATGACATTATTATCATAATAAAATATAGGTATTGCCCACCAAAACAGGTTTTTTTTTTTAGCAGAGACAAGTTGGTCAAACAAATGTTATATAGTAATCAGGTACACAAAAGACATATGTCTATCAAGTTCAACCAATAGGTTGGTTAAGGCTATCCATTATTTGCTACCAGCAAGCTGTCTAAGAGAGATAACATGCTTGTGACCCATTTATAACTTAGTATACCTAAACAAAAGATCATGGAGGATTGCTTTTCAGAAGGCATGTTGATGAATGGCTGGGAGGAAATATACATGCTGTTGCAAGTTGCAGTGTAGCCAAATTCACTTGAATGAGTCATGCTCATTGCAAAACATTTTCTGGCTCAACTGCCTATCTTTACCTCTCCCTGGTTGCCTGTGTAAATGGGCTTTAGTCAGTTTCTGTTAGCTTCTAACAGCTTTGAAACACCTGCTACTTGATTACATTGGAAGGCAAGCAGGCTGCCAAGATTCTGTTGCAATCTGAAAAAAGTGAAGATTATAGTGCATCAGTTGTAGACTTTGAAGATTAGTTTCTCCACAGAGCTTATAGCTACTGAGATGAATGAGGGCTTGTTTTAAAATGCTTTTATGGGCTTGTTAAGATATGTAGAATATGTACATACTTTACAGTACACAGTCTTGGCACAGTCCATTTAAAACTGCTTATTAATCTAAGACTACCCTGTCCAGAGTTTGGCAACACTGCTACAGAATGAACAGAGTTTTCACCCTGTTACAGGAAGTGGAGAGTCAATGGTAAGAAAATAATATTATAAGGTGACAAGAAAACAAAGATTTGTTTGGTTAATGCTTTAGGCAGACTGTCTATATGTTATATTTTTATGTTACCCATAGTTCCACTTTAAGTATGGTATATCCCAGTCACTATCATGTCTTGGGGTTGTCCCTTATTTCAGAGGGTTAAATCATTAGTGTGAGCAAGCCACTGCCTTTTATGCCCAGACAACCTCCATCAGTTTGCTTGTGCAATGACATTGTATCCGTACATATGACTTCTTACTGTACATTTTTAAAACATTTGTTTATGTAATAATTAGCATGAATGTTCTAGAATGGGTTTTTCATCTAGCACTCCATGTTAGAGTGCCTAATAGTTATTGCCATTTCAAGGATTGTGTAATAGGTTTAACTGGATTCAAACCAACAAAGATTTTTTCTTTGTAATTCAGAAATAAAACAAGACTGCTGGAAACAGCAACCAAGCTATAAAGTAAAATGTGCATTCCAAGGTAATCACTTTTATGACTTATTTTAAAACTTAATTGAATTTGACTATGTGCATTAAAATGAAGCAAAAACTGGCATATGTTGCCTTAAAAGTTCGTCATGGTTTTTAAGTTTTCTTTTTAAGCTCTAAACCTTTAGGGAATTAGTAGTACTAAACTGTTTCTTTGTAAACACTGTGAAGCTTTTATAAAATATAAAAAAAACAGCTGCTAAAGGTTCGGTCTATCCAGTACTCATATTTAATTTCGGTCTATCCAGTACTCATATTTAATTTCTTTTTATTTGTCTTTTTATTTGTCTGAGACCCTGGTTATAAGATTAATGTATTTGTCGTTCTGCCATGATCACTATAACCTATATTTGTTTTTTAGTTTTGGATAGAATGGTAAAGGTTTCGTCCTCTTTAAGGTTTTCATTGATGCCCATGACCTTTTTGGGGCTATTTTCTCTCATTTCCTGTCCTACTGTCATTTGGAGGAGATGTAAGGGGAATCCACTATATTTCCAAAGATATTGGGACACCCCTCCATATCATTGGATTCAGGTGTTCCAATCACCTCCATGGCCACAGATGTATAAAATTAAGCACCTAGGCATGCAGACTGCTTCTACAAACATTTGTGAAAGAATGGGTCGCTCTCAGGAGCTCAGTGAATTCAAGCGTGGTTCCGTGATAGGTTGCCAGCTGTGCAATAAGTCCATCTGGGAAATTTCCTTGCTACTAAATATTCTACGGTCAACTGTTAGTGGTATTATACCAAAGTGGAAGCCACTGGGAACAATAGCAACTCAGCCAAGAAGTGATAGACCACGTAAAATGACAGAGCAGGGTCAGTGCATGCTGAAGTGCAAAGTGTGCAGTAGTTGCCAACTGTCTGCAGAGTCAATAGCTAAAGACCACCATACTTTGTGCAGCCTTCAGATTAGCAAAACTGTGCATAGAGAGCTTCATGGAATGGGTTTCCATGGCAAATCAACTGCGTCCAAGCCTTACATCAACAAGTGCAATGCAAAGCGTCGGAAACAAAAGATTTCACCATGCTACCTGTCCCTGTGTACTTGCCATTTGGAAAGGCAATGATGGTAAATCTCCTCCAGACAATAACAAAAAAATTGATGGAGGGTTTAAACCTTCCCTCATCATATCAAAAGTTGGGCTCTAAGCCAGGAACTATAGTGGGGAGAACATCTTTCAACAAAAGTCCTTGAGAGGAAAAAGAATTTGGTGGCAGATTCAACATACCAGCATCAACTCAAAGAAACACAAATCTGCTTTATTGCCAAATAAAACTGGTCAGGACCATTGATGTTCTTTTAACGAACACACATTAACATAAACAAACTAAAAAAATCCCAGTGCCAATCAAAGAAAGTATACAATTATGCAGCTGTGCACCAGTGAAAACCACCAATAATAAATCACACAAAAAAAACAGCGCAAAAATTAAATAAATAAAAATAATCACAAATAAATAAATGTCCGTGCAAAAATATATATATAATATTTCAAACATAAGTCCTTATTTTCCCAAAAGGATTTTCAAAACAATGTTCCAAAATGTGCTTCCACCTAATCACCACGTGAAAAATAATATTGACCGCACTCACCAGATGGAGGTGAGTAATAAGCCTCATAGGATATAAGGGATCCTATAGCCCCTCAGGAGGAACTCAAATCGCCTTCACCCTGCTTAGATACAGCAATCGACTCCACTCTACTTCTCCATGGAATCCTCAATAATGTGCAAGGAAAGAAAGGCTACATAGTGTAATACTGCCACTCAATACCATATAAATCCATAGAATAAGGACACTCACATGTTTCAATAAAATAACAGGCCTTGTTTAATAGCCTCAAAGGCTTCAAAGGAACAAGTTTCCAAATTGTAAATATAGGGATCTCACGCTTTAAGGATCACTGTAGAGGATGACCAGCTTTCCACCTCAAAAATGGCCGCTTGAACCGCAAAAGTCGGCGTGCGTTCCAAATACCGGAAGTGACGTAGGCCAAGAAGACGGCAGACCGGAAGTGCGTCAACGCGTTTCGCCCCACCCACAGGGCGTTTTCAAGACCAGGTCATTTATTTATTTGTGATTATTTTTATTTATTTAATTTTTGCACTGTTTTTTTTGTGTGACACATTAACATACAATTTGTTGCTCGTTAATGTGCATTGCATTACGACAGCTCATTCATTTATTGTAAAGAAAAGTATGGATGGCTGAACTCCTTTGGCACATTCGTTCTTGCATGTATTCAAGTGCTGAGAACTTAACAAGCGTTAAAGGAGTGGCAAAGGAGTACAGTCGTCTGGAGGGCTTTTTCTCAGTGGGAACGCGGGGGTATGCAGTTCCAGCACCTCCAGCACTGAATGTATGTAATGGCAAGGGGTGCTGGGGTGTGGTGGAGGATATATTGTTTGTATTGGCTGCTTGGGACCTATTGTCACTGAAGGGGATCTAGTTTTGTGTGGTGGTCTATTGTTACTAGGGAGGTCTATTGTTGCTGGTGGGGATCTAGTGTTGAGGGAGGGGTTTATTGTCTTGTCTATTGTTGCTGGCTGCTGGAGAGTCTATTGATGCTGACTGCTGGGAGATCTGTTGCAGCTGCTGGAGTATTTTGATTTGGGGCTCCATTGTTTGTTGCTGGATTAATCTATTGTTGCTGGTTAAGGGGGGGTCTATTGCTTTTGGATGCAGGGGATCTATTTTGCTGCTTTTCTTATCATTAACAAATTCCAAACAAATTATTTAGCACCACAAAATGGTACTTGGCTTTGTATTCTGTAAAATGAGAGGGGTGCTGGGAGGTGGGTAGGGGGACGAACCAAGTGATGGTGCTTGGAGGTGGGTAGTGGGTAGAGACAAGAAGTGAGTTCCTTTTTAGAAAAAAAGCCCTGGTCATCTGGACTTTTCTTTACACTATGTGCTGATAGTGAATTGGGCTGGCACCCTGTGGACTGACCTGCAGTGATGTTATTTTCACTAGTTCATTCATTTAATTAGGCTGCCTAAAGCACCACAGTGGACCTAAAACTTTAGCTGTTGAATCACAGTAATGTACTACCAGGCAAAATGGTATGCTGCAAAGCAGGTACATTGTAGAGGTGTTTTGCAGTGTCATTCACACTTACACCTCGGTCACACCGATCCGACTTTGAAATCATGCAACTTCACTGGAAGTCGAATGATTTTAAAGTCAGATGGTATTCCAACTTGGGGTGCGACTTGCAAGACATATATATATATATATATATATATATATATATATATATATATATATATATATATATATATACATATACACACACACACACACACTGTGTACACACACACTATATTGCCAAAAGTATTGGGACGCCTGCCTTTACACGCACACAAACTTCAATGGCATCCCAGTCTTAGAGCGTAGGGTTCAATATTGAGTTGGCCCACCTTTTATAGCATTAACAGCTATAACAGCTTCAACTCTTCTGGGACGGCTTTCCACAGGGTTTAGGAGTGTGTCTATTAGAATGTTTGAACATTCTTCCAGAAGCGCATTTGTGAGGTCAGGCACTGATGTCTAGCTTGCAGACTCCACTCTAATTCATCCCTAAGGTGTACTGCCAGGTTGAGGTCAGATCTCTGTGCAGGCCAGTCAAGTTCCTCCACTCCAAACTCGCTCATCCATGTCTTTATGGACCTTGCTTTGTGCACTGGTGTGCAGTCATGTTGGAACAGGAAGGGGCCATCCCCAAACTGTTCCCACAAAGTTGGGAGCATGAAATTGTCCAAAATGTTTTGGTATGCTGACACCTTAAGAGTATCCTTCACTGCAACTAAGGGGCCAAGCCCAACCTCTGAAAAATCCCCCCTCCACCAAACTTTACACTTGGCACAATGCAGTCAGGCAAGTACCGTTCAACATGAAAACCCATTCCATGAAGCTCTAGCGCTGTTGTGCTAATCTGAAGGCCACACGAAGTTCGGAGGTCTATGGCTATTGCAGACAGTTGGCGACTTCTGTGCACTGTGCTCTTCAGCAGGTGCTGACCCCACTCTGTCATTTTACGTGGCCTAACACTTCGTGGCTGAGTTGCTGTTGTTGCCAGTTGCTTCCACTTTGCTATAATACCACTAACAGTTGACCGTGGAATATTTAGCAGCAAAAAAATTTCACGGATGGACTTATTGCACAGATGGCAACCTATCACAGTACCACGCTTGAATTCACTAAGCTCCTGAGAGTGACCCATTCTTTCACAAATGTTTGTAGAAGCAGTCTGCATGCCTAGGTGCTTGATTTTATACACCTGTGGCCATAGAGGTGATTGGAACACCTAAATACTATGATTTGGAGGGGTGTCCCAATACTTTTGGCAATAGAGTGTATATACATAATCATGACCAAAAATATTGGCACCCCTGCATTTCTGTCAGATAATGTAGCACTTTGCCCAGAAAATTGTTGCAATTACAAATGTTTAGGCATTCTCATTTTTATTTCTTTTGCTTGTATTCGTATGACACAAAAAGTAGAGAAACAAGAAGCCAAATCTGACACATTCCACGCAAAATTCTAAAAATGGATTGGACAAAATGATTGGCACCTTTTCAAAATGATAAGAAATAATTGCATTCCAAGTTTGTGATGCTCCTGTAATTTGTAAATAAACGCATCTGTATCAATTAACAGGTGCTCATGAGAGATGGGGAAACAGCTTTCATTGTTTGAACACTAATTGAAGTAAATTAAAAACGTTCTGACTGACATTCTGCAGTTTAGCCACAAGATGTCACTGTTTTTTTTCTAACACAGCCTCAGACTGCATAGAGATTTCTAGATTCATGAAGGGTGGGGTTTTGAGACTTGGAGAGTTACAGGAAAAAGGAGGGTAGCCATGCTTGAGAGAGAAGATCCGTCGCCATGCAGCTGTGAGGACGCCCCTCCGTAATCAGAAATTCACTTGAGTGAAGCTGATGGTGTTGAACACGCTAACCCTGTTCAAAGAAAGGAAGATTTGCTGCCAGGAAGCTGATGAGGACAGGGGAGCAAAGCAACATATACTGCTGATGACATCGCATGCTTAGTGGAGAGACATCTGTTCTGTTCAGAGTCACCAGCGGATGCAAAGCAGACCCGGGTCGGTAAGATGGTGCACGCACCTCATTTCAGTGTTAGCGCCTATAGGACTGAGACAGGCCTATAGTTAGTTAGTTAGGGTCTCTGTTTGTGTCAGGCCACAAGTGTTGTTACTGATCATTGGAAGGACTCCACAACTTAAAGTGACATTTCACATTGGAGAGCTGATAAAATCCTACAAACTCAAGCCAGACTGGCATTTTGCTCAGAAGGAATACTCAGGCACGTGCCACAGGACCAGTTATGGGAGGGGGAATACTGTAGATTTGTGTAAGATTGTAAGCTGTTGTGCTGCATTGCAGACTAGCCCATACCATACACCCATACACTGATTCTTGTTCTTTTAGGGTTATAACAGATAAGGTGTGGCAGCTTTGTTGTGCCCGCCAATAGGTAAATTACTACACTTTCTACCTTCATCCATCAGAAGGCGCCGTGCTGTGCAGCACAGGGGTCTCAGCCTTTGGGCTGAGTGTATGTAAATTTATTGTATATTCCAGCATTTGTGGTTTTGTTTATTTGCCACATCTAAGTAAAATTCTATTGTGACAAAAGCTGGTGTTGGGGTTGCTTTCCTCGTTTGTGACTTCACTGTATCCTGGGGAGCCCACCCCGATACATGGCTTACACTGACAATATAGAAATCACAATGGCAACCATGTAAAATGGTGAAAAATTGACTCAACCTTTCTGTTGTGCGTCTCAGTATGCCGCATGGAGAAGAGAATGAGCAGCAAAGAATTCTCTGAGGATTTGAGAACAAAAATTGTGTGAAACAATCTCAAGGTTACAAGTCCATCTCCAATGTTCATCTCTCAGTGTTCCTGTGTCCACTGTGCACAACATTGTCAAAAAGTTGCATGTAGTTGCATGTCCTAGGGTTGCCAATTGTCAGCCAGATTATCCAGGTTTTGGAGCATGTGTCCAGTTTTCAGACCACCTGAAACCTGGACAGGTTATTCAAACTGGACTGTGGCCTAGGGGATGGGCAGTGCTGGAGTGCTCAGTGCCGGTCGGGGGGATGGGACGGATGATCAGTGGTATTGGAGCCTCTAACCCATCATCTCTGTCTGGCTTCAGTCTGTCACTGCCCTCCCCCCTTCCGGTCACTGTGTGCTCTTCCACCCAGCCCTTCACTTCTCTAGAGTTATCAAAACAAAGTAATGGGCATCATTAGAGGTGGATGGGGAAGTGACTGCGGTGCTGTGTTGTGTTTATCTATATTCTATCTATCTATATTTATAGGAAGGCTATGCTCCCAAGTAGAATGCAAAGAAGAAAACTGACCACACTGGTGAGGTTAAAACAGGAAAGCAGAGATCAACAGGTATTTCACAAAGAGGAAGCAATACAAAGAGAACAGGATACGTTCTAATACACGTACATAATACCACAGACCAAAAATTCAGGAATATAAAATATTTGGGTAACATACACGTTAAAGTGGAGCTCAACCCAAAAGGGGACATTCCGCTTTAAGTCTTCAAGGATTGGCACCTTTGGGGAGCGAGGGGGAAGGGGGTACCTGAATTTGACAGGTTACCCGCTCCCACTTCTGCTGTGATCGCCTAGGCAATCGGAAGTGGAAGTTGTCTTCCCCTCTCCCTCCCCATAGTCTTCTGGATGCGCAGACGCAGGGGCGGACTAACCATTTGGAAACTCGGGCACTGCCGAGGGCCCGGGGTCAGTTGGGGACCCCATGAGATGCCCCTGGTACCTTTTTCATAGGCTTTTTTGAGTTTGGGCAAGGACACAGGGGCCCCATGATCCCCTATTGCCCGGGGGCTCCATGAGTTGTCAGTCCACCCTGCACAGAGGGTACCCAGCTGTGAAGCCGCAAGCTGTCACAGCCAGGTGCTCACACTGAAGATGCCAGCGCTGAGGAGACAGGATGGTCAGTCAACCCAGCCCATGTGAGAACACCGTGGGATCATGGGACAGGAGAGTTTTTGCAGCTGCTGACTTTTATTTTTTTAATTCCGACTGGACCTCCACTTTAGGTTGTGCAGCATTCACTTGTTGCTGAACATCTATTCTTGGAGATGACTTTTGTTAGTAGTGCTCTTTAGAATTATTATGAAAGGAAAATAAATTAAGTACAAGAACATCTGTCAAATTATGAGGTTGACACACACATCAAAATTCTGCTGGTCTAGGGTGTGCCAGCCTAATTCTGATCTGTGTATGGCCAAGTTTAGGCATACAATAGTTAGACCTATATTCCCTGACTGGCTAGGGTTGTCACCTCATCCCTTTAAAACCGAATACATAATAATTACGCAGGTTCTGTGGCTGATTGAGGTGGTAAACTCACTCAATGCCTTATTTGCATTAAATTAACCTCAGAACATGTAATTAATATGTGTTCGTGTTTAAAGAGATGAGGTGGCAACCCTGCAGTTTTGCATCAGTAAATGCATGTACAGCAACAGCAAACTGCTGGCCAGTTTCTATCCACTGGTCAAAGCAGGCCTATTACAGTTTGATGAAAAGATGGAAAATTACGCATCTCTGTAAAACTATTTTACCCACTTACCCTCCAGAGGATTTACTCCCCTTCCTGACCAGGCCATTTTTTGCAATACGGCACTGCGTTACTTTAACTGACAATTGCGCGGTCATGCAACGCTGTACATAGATGAAATTTATGTCATCTTTTCACAGAAATATAGCTTTCTTTTGGTGGTATTTGATCACCTTTGCATTTTTATTTTTTGCGTTATAAACAAAAAAAGACTGACAATTTTGAAAGCAAAAAGTCAAAAATATTGTTTTTTTTTAATTAAACATGTCCAATAGAAAAAATTTAAAAAATCTAATTTTGGCATAAATTTAGGCCAAAATATATTCTGCTACATGTCTTTGCTAAAAAAAATTCCAATGCATGTAAATTAATTGATGTGAAAGTTATAGTGTCTACAAATGGTGGTATATATACTGGAATTTTTTTTTTTAATTTATTTTATACTAGTAATGTCGATCAGCGACTTATAGTGGGACTACGGCACTGCGGCGGGCATTCTGACACTGGGTGGGAACTGACTAACTGCCACTGACATCCCCAATGACACTAATATAGTGATCAGTGCTAATAAAAAGCACTGACACTGTACTAATGACACTGGACAGAAAGGGGTTAACATCTGGGACAATCAAAGGATTAACTGTGTACTGTGTTGTGTTTTACTATGGAGACATGCTATTTTGTACCTCTCTGCTGTGCAGAGAGATACAAAACAGCATGTCCATGCTGACAGAAGAGAGACCTATGTTGTTTTTACACAGGTCTCTCCCATATCAACTTTCCCCGACGATCGGCAGGTGCCGGTAGGGAATCGCCGGCCAAGACCAACCCGCAGCACCCCCTACTCAAATATACGAATCAGGTATCTATACATGTGATTTTGCGCAGCCCTGTCTCCCTGTAGCAATATTTCTGCTAAAGGGCGGCAGGCAAGTAGTTAAGTTGAAATTAATCAAATTAGGGTGCTGCTGCTTCTGTTTGTACGCCAAACTAATTGCAAACTGAAAAGAAAAAAAAAAGGGAATAAAAAAAATCTCACTGCCAAAAATGGGTGATGCCAGAGTACACTGTTGTTGAAGCTGTCCATGAAAATCAAACTGTAACATCATGTATAGCTTTAACCTCTTTTCTAGCAACGAACATTTAAAAATAGCGGATTGGTGGACTGTTACTTCCCCAACACTGTTATAAACGCAGATGGAGGAAATGGCTTGGGTGATCATTCTTGTAGCTGGCCAGCTAAGACCAGTCCTAGGTTGTTAATATGGTTCACATATACGTGTATACCAAACCTGCCAATAACCTCAGTACAGTGTATATGTGCATATGTTAAAGCCAAAAGCAGAATCATGGCTGTAATTTGTCTTTGATTGTTATATGACATTTATATATTCATTGTGTTAGCAGAAGCAGAAAAGGAAAATATGCCTTTAAGAGTTAGTATAGAGCTGAGCCAATCACAGACAGCCTCACACTGTACAGAGCCTTAACCAATCCCAGCCAGTTTCACATCTATGCCTGTGTAAAACTCCCTGCTAGGATTTTCTAGAGACACATACTCAGCAGACAGAAGAGGAAACAGACAGTTCCAATCAGAAAAGCTTTATGGAAGCAGAGCAGGCCAAATAGGTATTTAATGCACTTGTGTGTTCCTCTGTTGTTTAGTAATGCAGGTAGATCTGTATGTTAAAACTGTTGTGTGTGTTTACTTGTAGTTCCACCGAACTTATCGAACTTATCGAACTTACGAATCGTCACTGTAGAGTAATCTAACGAATTTATAAATCCAAGTGAATTTATCAATCTATCGAAATATACAGAACGAATTTATCGAATCTATTGAACCTATCGAGATAAGCTATTGAATCAACCCAATGTAATACAAATTAAACCATTGTAATATTAAAGAAACAAGCCATTGTAAGCAGTGTTATATGAAGAAGATTGAAGTTATTAAAGAAGTTAACTAAAGTATTCGGTGTGCTCTTTAAACCTACTGCATCCATAGAGCGGCATTGGAGGAATTACAGACTAAAGTCAGTCTAATCAAACAAAGAACAGCAATGTCATAATTTTTCTAATGCCACAGCGCACTAGGCACCAAAGGGTGCTGCGCCTGCCACAGTGGAACTATTACCCTCAGAGGTCAAGCAACAGCGCTCCTCAACTTGCTCAGTAAAGAGTACACTAGAGAAACAGAGCGCCAGCATATACCGCCACGCGGAGACACCTCAGCGGAACAACAGTACAGGCCATAGCACGTGGGCATTAGTCAGACTGCAACCGACTCTTAAAGTGGCATAACGGCAAAGGCAAGACAGTCAGAGAAAGAGCGCCAAACCTCCTGCACCCCTAGAGAGAGAAAGAGATGCATGAGGGGAGGGCCACAGTCCAGAGCTAGAGTGCCCGCACCACTATCCATCAAGAGACCACATGTTGCATCCAGAGAGTTCACGATACTAGTCGCAAGTCACCGCAGAGCATCACAAGTCACCGCAGAGCATTGCAAAGTCACCGCAAAGCATCACAAGTCATCACAGAACATCGCAAAGTCACCGCAGAGCATCGCAAGTCACCGCATCAAGAAAAGGAAAGTCTCCTTTAAGACTGACATTTGTTTCTGCAACCTTCAGATCACGGTATCCTGCTTTTCAATTAAGGTCAGAGCTTTCCTTTATTACTCACTTATGCCCATAGGTTTCTGCAAGAGACATTTTTGTGCTCAAGAGAATACAGACTTTTTTTTTAAAAAAAGAGACAGTTATAGTATACGTTTCTGAAGTATTTAAAGTGAAAGTCATTTATTGCCTGTGTTTTGGTGCTATTACATGTAAAGTGAAAGTCATTTATTCTTGCATTTGATAGTATTGCATTTAAAGTGACAGGTCCTTATTATTCATTAATTGTTATAGCATTCAGAAATGGCTGAGCCTAGCATTGCCACCCCACTGTTAGCGGATGCAATGATAGATATGGTAGAAGGTGAAGAGCAAGAGAACCTGTCTGAATCTGAAAGGTGCAATGTAACGGTAGTCTCGCCCCAAACAAATATAACTGAAACAGGTGAACTAAGATGTTCATCACGGGACAGAAAACCGACCCCAAAGGTGCTAGAAAATTTGGAGCAAGAGGCAGCACTGAAAGGAAAAAAGTTCGCCCGAATATATGAGAGGTGGAAAGCATACATCAAAGACATTCGCAGAAAGCTAAAACAAGAAAGCATAAAGGAGAATTTGAGTGAAATAATAGAGACAGTAGAAGATTCTGAGTCAGAGCTTATGACAGCATATGTCAACTTGCGGTCGTTCTTGACACCCTCCCAGGATATTGTAAGAAATATGGATACATGTACCGCAGTCACTAGGGATTTAGTGAAGCTTATGAGAGAACTATCATCTGCAGAAAATTATGATGAAGTCAAGGCACGAAAGGGAATGAATGAGCTCTTCATGAAAGACTATGCTAGGTCCTTAGGAGGAACCACAATCTCAAGTGTGACTTCCATCACAAGCAGAAGTGCCAGCCACATAACAGAGTTCTCAAGTACGTCAGCCAAAAGAAAGGAATTAGCTGAACAACTCGCTGCCAAAAGGGCAGAAGTTGAGATGGAATCTGCCATTGAGGCTCAGCGTCTACAGATAGCCGAAATGGAGGCTCAGCGCCATAAAATGGAAGCCGAACTAGAAGCTCAGCGCCATAAAATGGAAAGTCTGGAAAGGCAGAAGGAAGTTAAGATTATAGAAGCCAGACTCAGAGTGCACGAAGAGGATACGAATCAGGGTAGTCATAGATCCAAATCAGTACTAAGTGGAGAAGCTGACTGCTACGATCTTCCTTATGCCCAGGAAAATGGAAGGAAATCTCCAGCATGTAGTGAAGAAATAAGTCATAGTCCTTTCATCCCTGCTCAGAGAGAAAAGAAGAGAGACTCACCTGATTCAGAACAAAGTGGAAAAAAAGAACCAGATAATTCAACTCCCATATGTCATGGCAGTGGTCACGAGAATGTTGCAACTGTTGACCTGTCGAAACCTCAGAGAAGCTTTCCCACTAGACTTCCTGTTCCGGAACCTACTACAGTCAGGTCCATAAATATTGGGACATGGACACAATTCTAACATTTTTGGCTCTATACACCACCACAATGGATTTGAAATGAAACAAACAAGATGTGCTTTAACTGCAGACTGTCAGCTTTAATTTGAGGGTATTTACATCCAAATCAGGTGAACGGTGTAGGAATTACAACAGTTTGCATATGTGCCTCCCACTTGTTAAGCGACCAAAAGTAATGGGACAGAATAATGATCCTAAATCAAACTTTCACTTTTTAATACTTGGTTGCAAATCCTTTGCAGTCAATTACAGCCTGAAGTCTGGAACGCATAGACATCACCAGACGCTGGGTTTCATCCCTGGTGATGCTCTGCCAGGCCTCTACTGCAACTGTCTTCAGTTCCTGCTTGTTCTTGGGGCATTTTCCCTTCAGTTTTGTCTTCAGCAAGTGAAATGCATGCTCAATCGGATTCAGGTCAGGTGATTGACTTGGCCATTGCATAACATTCCACTTTAGCAACTCTTTGGTTGCTTTTGCAATATGCTTTGGGTCATTGTCCATCTGCACTGTGAAGCGGCGTCCAATGAGTTCTGAAGCATTTGGCTGAATATGAGCAGATAATATTGCCCGAAACACTTCAGAATTCATCCTGCTGCTTTTGCCAGCAGTCACATCATCAATAAATACAAGAGAACCAGTTCCATTGGCAGCCATACATGCCCACGCCATGACACTACCACCACCATGCTTCACTGATGAGGTGGTATGCTTAGGATCATGAGCAGTTCCTTTCCTTCTCCATACTCTTCTCTTCCCATCACTCTGGTACAAGTTGATCTTGGTCTCATCCGTCCATAGGATGTTGTTCCAGAACTGTGAAGGCTTTTTTAGATGTTGTTTGGCAAACTCTAATCTGGCCTTCCTGTTTTTGAGGCTCACCAATGGTTTACATCTTGTGGTGAACCCTCTGTATTCACTCTGAAGTCTTCTCTTGATTGTTGACTTTGACACACATACACCTACCTCCTGGAGAGTGATCTTGATCTGGCCAACTGTTGTGAAAGGTGTTTTCTTCACCAGGGAAAGAATTCTTCTGTCATCCACCACAGTTGTTTTCCGTGGTCTTCTGGGTCTTTTGATGTTGCTGAGCTCACCGGTGCATTCCTTCTTTTTAAGAATGTTCCAAGCAGTTGTTTTGGCCACGCCTAATGTTTTTGCTATCTCTCTGATGGGTTTGTTTTGTTTTTTCAGCCTAATGATGGCTTGCTTCACTGATAGTGACAGCTCTTTGGATCTCATCTTGAGAGTTGACAGCAACAGATTCCAAATGAAAATAGCACACTTGAAATGAACTCTGGACCTTTTTATCTGCTCATTGTAATGGGGATAATGAGGGAATAACACACACCTGGCCATGGAACAGCTGAGAAGCCAATTGTCCCATTACTTTTGGTCCCTTAACAAGTGGGAGGCACATATGCAAACTGTTGTATTCCTACACTGTTCACCTGATTTGGATGTAAATACCCTAAAATTAAAGCTGACAGTCTGCAGTTAAAGCACATCTTATTCATTTCATTTCAAATCCATTGTGGTGGTGTATAGAGCCAAAAATGTTAGAATTGTGTCTATGTCCCAATATTTATGGACCTGACTGTATATTCTCCGGAGACGTACTGAAGTTTTTAGAATGGAAGGCAAGTTTTGAAATGATCATTGAACATAATTGCTCCCGTCCAGTGGACAAGTTATTCTACCTCCAGCGGTATACTGGCGGAGAAGCAAAAAAGGTTCTTGAAGGTAACTTCTATAGGAAAGATGAAGAAGCCTACAAGCAAGCTTGGGAAAAATTAAATGCAAGATATGGTCATCCCTTCTTAGTACAAAGAGCTTTCAGAGAGAAGTTGATAAACTGGCCTAAAATAGGTCCTAAAGAACACTTCAAGCTCCAAGAGTATGGCGACTTCCTGCAAGCATGCAGCAATGCTATCCCATATGTTCAAGGACTAGAAGTATTGAGCGACTATCTAGAAAACCACAGGATGCTAGCCAAGCTACCAGAACAAGTGGCTTCTGGATGGAATCGCTATGTGACTGAACAGTTAGGTCACGGCAAAAACTTCCCAAGTTTCAAAGAGTTCTCTGAATTTGTCAATAAGGAAGCACGAATAGCGTGTAATCCAGTAACAGCATCTCATGTCTTAAAACCCTTAGAAGAAAGGCCTACAAGAGAGATAAGACGTGCAAGAGCAACTAGCTTTGCAACCAACACAGCTACTAAAGGTCCAGATGCCCATGAGAGCAAGTTCAACATCACTACTGGGATCAGTAAAGCGTCAGAACCGACAAGTCTTCAGACTACCTTCAAGTGTATGTTCTGTGAAGAGAATCACTCCATACATAAGTGCCAACAATTGAAGGAAAGGTCTCCAGATGAAAAGAAAAAGTTTGTGTTTGATAATCAGCTGTGTTTTGGATGTTTAAGAAAAGGCCATATTACTAAAGAATGCAAGAAAAAGGCCACTTGCAGCGTTTGTAAAGGACGTCATCCTACCCCACTACATGAAGAACGTCCAAAGAAAGAGAAATCCTTAATGCCCAAGGACACTGAGGAAGAAAATAAAGCAACAGTATTCTCTTGCAGAGTGCGAGAAAGAGAAATCAATGGCATGTCAATGGTTGTACCAGTGTGTATTTCAAATCCTAAAAGGAAGAACAAGAAGGTATACGCCTATGCGCTACTGGATGCCCAGAGTGACGTCACCTTCATTGATCAAGAAATCTGCAAGAAATTACAAGTGGCCACAGAACCAGTGAAACTCAAACTCACCACAATGACAGGAAGAGACACATTGGTGAACAGTCAAATAGTCAAAGGACTGAGAGTTAGAGGACTCCACTCAAACTGCATATTAGATCTACCTCCAGCTTATACAAAAGACGACATACCTCTGGATCGAGATCGCATACCTACCTGTGAAACAGCCAACAAATGGGAACACCTATCTGTCATATGTCATGAAATGTTCCCGCTGAAGGAATTTGGTGTTGGACTCTTGATAGGCTACGACTGTCCCGAGGCCTTGGTGCCACGAAAGATAATCGCAGGAGGAAAGGGTGAACCCTATGCAGTCCAAACTGATCTAGGATGGGGTGTTGTTAGAGGAAAACGACAGACTGCAGATTCAGGACAGGTGACAGGATTGTGTCATAGAATATCTGTCCAAGAGTTACCAACTGTAAGTCCAGCGAAAGTACTCAAAATCCTAGAATCCGACTTTGCAGACGTAAGTTGTAATGAAAAGAGTGTATCCCAAGAGGACATAAAGTTTGTACAAGTTCTAGAAGATAATATTCAGCAAAATCAACAAGGTTATCTTGAAATGCCCCTACCTTTTAGAGAACGACCTCATCTGCCAAATAACAGAGATCTTGCCCTGACAAGATTGAAAAGCTTAAAGAAAAGGATGGGAAGAGATCCCAAACTCAAAGACGATTATTTGAATTTCATGAAAGAAATCCTCAAAGAAGGGCATGCAGAGAAAGTTGATGGTCAGCCTAAAAATGGAGAAGTGTGGTACATCCCACATCAAGGTGTCTATCACCCAAAGAAACCAGATAAGATCAGAGTAGTTTTTGATTGCTCAGCAAGGTACATGGATGTTGCATTGAACGATCATCTACTAAAGGGACCAGATCTTACAAACACTGTACCTGGAGTACTCTGTAGATTCAGGAAGTATCCCATAGCAGTCATGTGCGACATTGAAAAGATGTTCCACCAATTTCATGTGAAGGAAGAAGATAGAGACTTCCTGAGGTTCCTATGGTGGGAAGACGGAGATACAGATACAGAGCCAGCAGAATACAGGATGAAAGTACACTTGTTTGGAGCAGCATCATCCCCAGGTTGTGCCAATTATGGTATGAAGTATGTGGCCAATCAGAATGAAAAGGATTGTCCATCAGCAGCAAATTTTTTGAAGAAAAACTTTTATGTAGATGATGGTCTTATAAGCCTAGAATCCTCAAAATCGGCAATTAAATTGGTGAGAGAGAGCCAAGAGTTATGCGCAAAGGCAAACCTTCACAAATTCATCTCAAACGACAGAGAGGTACTAGAATCCATCAGTGACTCCGAACGTGCATCAACAATAAAGAATGTGGATCTTAACTATGATCCTCTTCCAGTTCAGAATGTACTCGGATTGGGATGGAATGTAGAAAACGACAATTTTTTCTTTGAAATATCCATGGAAGAGAAAGTTCCAACTAGACGTACCATTCTTTCCACAGTAGCCTCAATATATGATCCGTTGGGATTCTTATCACCAGTAATCCTCAGAGCAAAAGAAATATTGCAAGAATTATGCAGACAGAAGTTGGGATGGGACGAACCCATACCTGCAGGCTTGAGGCCAAGGTGGGAGAGTTGGATAAGAGACTTGCAAAATTTGAAAGAAATTCGGATACCCAGATGTTTTGTACCTCCTGATTTTGGAAAGTACAAGAAAATAGAACTTCATCACTTTTCAGATGCCAGTAGTCATGGTTATGGTCAGTGCTCCTACATCAGAGCAATAGGAGAAGAAAAGATACACTGTGCCCTAGTTATGGGAAGGCCAGAGTAGCACCCAACAATATTCAGACAATACCAAGACTCGAACTAACGGCAGCCGTCGTTTCAGCATCAGTAAGTCAGTTTCTGAGAGAAGAATTGGAATTGAAAATAGATGAAGAGCATTTTTGGACAGACTCACAAGTTGTCCTAGGTTACATAAACAATGAAGCTCGAAGATTCCACACTTTTGTCGCTAACAGAGTTCAAAAAATTCGAAAAGCAACGAATCCAGAACATTGGCACTATGTTGACACAAAGCAAAACCCGGCAGATCATGCTTCAAGAGGCCTAAATGTAACAGAATTGAAGAATTCAAACTGGTTCACCGGTCCAGAGTTCCTTTGGGAAAGGGAAATCAAACCCAGTGAAGGTTATACGGTTATACAGAACTGTCTATGGGTGATCCAGAAGTAAAGGTAGTTCAAACATTGAGCACTGCCGCCAAGTGTCAAGATGACATACTTGAACGACTAGCCAGATGTTCAAAGTGGAATACAGTCATAAACATTGTAGCTCGAATTCAACGCTTAGCAAAAGGAATCAGAAAGAAAGAATCGTTGAATGTAGAGGAAAGAGTGAAAGCTGAAGAAACGGTTATAAGACTCATTCATCAAAGGTTCTACAGTGAAGAATTGAAGAGACTTAGTCAAGAACTAGAGATGAGCGAATCGAACATGACGAAGTGGAATTCGTTCCGAAGATTTGGAAAAATTCTATTCGCGACGAATCCGAAGATTAGCAAACTTCGGATGCACGAATCGAATTTTCCCAAAAATGGCGGCGACATGTGTGGCGACGGAGAAAATGGACAGAGAAGATGGGGCGGGGATCTCTGGGAAGGCGCGCAGACAAGGCGCGCTGACCCATAATGCATTCATGACATGTGATCGCATTAGCCAATCAGCAGCCAGCCAGCACTGTGTAATGGTGGAGCTATAAATCGCGGCCATCTTAGAATTCTGCGCCATGTGCCACTTTCGGGTCTCCTCACACTGCTGCCAGGTCCATACTGATTCATGGCCCCCTGTACCGGCTCCTCATGAACGTGGTTCAGCGGGTTTGCATCACTTAACGGCAAATCGTTGACAAATGCTGGGACGTTCAGTGTTGTGCGCATTAAGCCAGACACCAAAGGGCAGCACAGACCTGTTATTACTCGCTCAAGCATGGCTGAACAAAACCAGTCTCTACCACAAATTGGACCCAGACCTGCCCAGGGTCTCGTAACTAGATTGCACGGAGGAGTAGAGTCCGTTATCGGAATTAAATAGACAAAACGCCACACCAAAAAGAGTGGCCATTTCCAACACTTATTCCAGAAAGAGGAACAACCCGTTTCATATACGGCCCGTAGACGTTTCACGTCTGCCACATTCAGTCGATTTAAGACGCAAGCTCCACTTCCTGTGGTCTCTGACCGTCGATATACCTTTAAGTGTCAGCTTTGAAGCTATATTCCCTCCGGAGCACTGACACTGGTGCCCTTCCGTCAACATGCCTTTAAGTTTCAGTTTTCAACCATATTCCCCACAGAAGCCAAACTCTTGGGTATCCCAGAAGCTGCTCAGCGGGTCAGGGCAATAAAGCTCCCGGTTCGCAGGTTGTTCCGTCTTATGGATGGAAGTACGACGGTATATGATCTTCTTCGCACCCACGGCATTACCTCATAAAATTTCTGCATTGCATCTGCAATCACAACGCTGACTTCCCGGATCGCCACTCAGCCATTGGACTCTTGATAGTCGTCTCCCCACACTGCTGCTGGGGGGACTTTTTAACCTAGGCCTGTGTATGGCCTTCAATTGAAGCTGCTTCTGCTCCGCCACTCTGCCATTGGACTCTTGATAGTCGTCTCCCCACGCTGCTGCTGGGGGGACTTTTTAACATAGGCCTCTGTATGGCCTTCAATTTTAGCTGCTTACGCTCCGCCACTCTGCCATGGGCCCCTGTACCGCCTCCTCATGCTGCTGCCAGGCCCGTAATCTGCCATGGGCCCCCGTACCGACTCCTCATGCTGCTGCCAGGCCCGTAATCTGTCATGGGCCCCTGTACCGCCTCCTCATGCTGCTGCCAGGTCCAGAGTGTGTCATGGGTCCCTGTACGGCCTCCCATTGCTGCTGTCTCCATCGCCACACTCTGCCATGTGCCACTTTCAGGTCTCCTCACACTGCTGGTGGGTTCCATTTTGTCATAGGGTGCTGTATGGCCTCCCATTGCTGCTGCCTCCACCGCCACACTATGGCTCCACACTCTGGTTATGGCCCCGTGACTGCCCAAATGAGTGAAGTGTGCGGTGATTCTAAGATCGACGGCACTCATCTGCATGTCATACTGACTGACAGTATTATTTCTCTTCCCCAGCAGACTCCAAGGGCATTTAAATTAAAGGTACAGTGTTCTGCACTAATATAAAGGCTCTCTGAAGCCTAGAAACACCCTTTTTATAAGTTAAATTCGCAGCGAATATATTCGGCTCGAAGCGAATTTATTCGGCGAATTCGGCGAATCAGCCGAACCAAATTTTTGAATAATTCGCTCATCTCTATCAAGAACCTAAGAGACTTCCAAACAACCACCCATTGTACAAGCTTAATCTTATTCTGCAGGATGGTATACTGAAGGTGGGAGGGAGGCTGGAAAATGCGTCGCTACCTAACAGAGTTAAGCATCCAGCAATTCTACCCAAAAATTCTACCTTCACAAGATTGATTATCAATCACTACCACAACAAATCCTTGCATCAAGGATGAAGCTTTACTCAAAGCTGTTTGAGAGAAGGTGGTTACTGGATAGTGAAAGGAAGCAAAGTTATAGCGAAGTACATAAGCAAATGTGTCATATGTAGAAAGGCACGTAGACCTACAGAAGAACAAAGAATGGCTGATCTACCAGCTGATCGTGTAAACCCATCACCACCATTTCTTTATAGTGGAATGGATTGCTTCGGCCCATTTATCACCAAACAAAACCGCAAGGAGTACAAGAGATATGGACTGATATTTACATGTCTAAGCTCCAGAGCAATTCACCTGGAAATGTTGGAAGATATGTCAACCGACGCCTTTATCAACGCCTTACGATGTTTCATAGCCATTAGAGGTACTGTCAGAGAACTTAGATCTGACCAAGGATCTAATTTTGTTGGAGCAAAGAACGAATTGAACAAGGCTCTAAAAGAGATTGATAAAGAAAAAGTAACTGAGTACTTGTTAGAGAAACGGTGTGATTTTCACATGAATGCTCCACATGCAAGCCATACAGGCGGAGTCTGGGAGAGGCAAATCAGAACTATAAGAAACATACTAAGTTCAGTTTTGAAAAGGAACGCCGGAAGATTAGATGATGCTTCACTTAGGACACTATTCTATGAAGTAATGTCTATTGTTAACAGTCGTCCACTTACAGTCAACAACATCAACGACCCAACAAGCTTAGAACCTCTAACGCCCAACCATCTACTTCACCTTAAAGCTGATTACATACAGCCACCACCTGGCAACTTCACAAAAGAGGATTTATACGCAAGGAAAAGATGGGGAAGAGTTCAATATCTATCAGAGCAGTTTTGGAATAGATGGAGCAAGGAGTACTTAGCTCATCTCATACTAAGAAGTAAATGGCAAACGCCTAGAAGAAATGTTCATGTTGATGACATAGTGTTAGTAAAGGAAGACGACTTACCTAGAAGTCAATGGAAATTGGCCAAAGTCCTAGAAGCTCGAAAGGACGAAGAAGGACTAGTAAGAAGAGTTTTGTTACAAATGGGAGACTCAAAACTGGACAAAAAGGGAAAACATCTCACAACTCCACTCAAGTTGGAACGTCCAATACAAAAGTTAGTTGTTCTGCTTGAGAGTAACAAAGACACTTGAGAGTTGAGAAACTGATGGAAAATTCCTCAAATTCATGTTCAAATCCTATTACTGAGAACATAGAATTATAGGTAATTTTGGTGGGAGTGTAGCTGGCCAGCTAAGACCAGTCCTAGGTTGTTAATATGGTTCACATATACGTGTATACCAAACCTGCCAATAACCTCAGTACAGTGTATATGTGCATATGTTAAAGCCAAAAGCAGAATCATGGCTGTAATTTGTCTTTGATTGTTATATGACATTTATATATTCATTGTGTTAGCAGAAGCAGAAAAGGAAAATATGCCTTTAAGAGTTAGTATAGAGCTGAGCCAATCACAGACAGCCTCACACTGTACAGAGCCTTAACCAATCCCAGCCAGTTTCACATTTGTGCCTGTGTAAAACTCCCTGCTAGGATTTTCTAGAGACACATGCTCACCAGACAGAAGAGGAAACAGACAGTTCCAATCAGAAAAGCTTTATGGAAGCAGAGCAGGCCAAATAGGTATTTAATGCACTTGTGTGTTCCTCTGTTGTTTAGTAATGCAGGTAGATCTGTATGTTAAAACTGTTGTGTGTGTTTACTTGTAGTTCCACCGAACTTATCGAATTTACAAACTTATCGAACTTACGAATCGTCACTGTAGAGTAATCTAACGAATTTATAAATCCAAGTGAATTTATCAATCTATCGAAATATACAGAACGAATTTATCGAATCTATTGAACCTATCGAGATAAGCTATCGAATCAAACCACTGTAATATGAAAGAAATAAGCTACTGTATGATAAATGAAACAAGCCATTGTAAGCAGTGTTATATGAAGAAGATTGAAGTTATTAAAGAAGTTAACTAAAGTATTCGGTGTGCTCTTTAAACCTACTGCATCCATAGAGCGGCATTGGAGGAATTACAGACTAAAGTCAGTCTAATCAAACAAAGAATCAGCAATTGCATAATTTTTCTAATGCCACAGCGCACTAGGCACCAAAGGGTGCTGCGCCTGCCACAATTCTACCCACCAAGTGCTGTGTACCAAATTATCATTAGACTCAGTGCCGGGATATGGTTATCCAGTGGAAGGGCAAAGATGCCAAAATGCGCACCCCCCTTTCATTCATGATGTGCAAGCTTAGTGGATCCTACACCCATCAGTTACCAGTCAAAATCACTGTGCAGCTCCTGATCTGTCAGTCAGGTGTTGCATCAACCTGGAAGTGCACAGGTTTGCCAGCGCAGTCCCACCACAAGGCACAAGGCAGGAAGGAGGGGGAGAGAGAACACAGCCTGCACCAACTCCCAGATCTCTCCTGGCCACTCCCAGCACTAGGCTGACAGGAGTAGCGATGCCACTGTCACTATTCCCAACAGCCTTGCAACAGAAGGAAGGCGCCCCCATCCCTACAGTAAGCCATTGCGCCCACGGCAGCCGCTCCTCCCGCCCACCTCTTGTCCTAGCCCTGATTGGATGGCTCGGCACTTAGATACAGTGTACTGAGTCTTTTTGAGTGGCTCAGTACCGTGTGATCACAGTGATAGCCAATCAGAGCAATCACATGCTACTGTTTACTTATGACATCTCTCCCTTTCTTCTTACAACAGAGTAGGAGAGGAATTATAGTAATTTATGAATGGTGAATGAAGGGATGGATCTGCAGCGGCATTAGCGGCAGCAGCTGCTGATCCATTCATTCAATTTCACAGACACTCTGATTTTTTTTAACCCTTTCATGCCCCCATCTGTCCTATACATCTGCAATTTGTGTCTGTGGGTAACCTGTATAATAATAATCCATATCCTCCCTTACAATTTGCACATTAACTTCTTTACCCGTATCCTGTACTTGACCTATACATTAACCCTTCAACTCCTCCTCCCTCAATGTATGACCTGTAGAGTAATTTATCTGGTGCAGCTCCATTCAAACGCAAAAGGAAATAAGCTCAGAATCACACATAGCAGAGGGTATTTGTCAACTGACTGATGCACTCAGTAAAGTTCATATGCGAGTAATTTTTTTATATATTGCTTTTAATAAAAATTAGATTTTATGCTATGTACAATTTTGCTTTTCTTTCCATTTGAGTTTGAATGGAAAGCATCCTGGAGTTTGTTTTCACCTTATGTGGGTATGAACCCTGTGAATCTGATGTGTATTAGTACAGGTCATTTTGAGAAGATAACTGGTTTTCATAAGGGAGTGACATTACAGCGAGAGTGTTTTATTTTGGTCACAGTTATGATCTGGAGAAAAAGTAAGAGTGGACACTGTGTGGATTTTGATGTATAAGTCACTGCTTTGGAGGATCACATGTGAATTATATTGGGCACTGTATGGACACATTTATTTAAAGACATGTTTGCACTGGTGTTATTATTTGTACATTTTAAAATAATTTTGTTGAATATTAAATTTTCATATGTAGCGCCGCTCTAGTTAGCCAGGGGGAGCTAGTTAGGTTTTTATAGTTAGAGGCTAGATAGCAGCCTGGGATGAGTCAGCCTAGGATGAGTCAGCCAGGTAACTTTAGGTCAGGGCTGAGGGCTTTGCAGGTCAGTTCCCTGATACATCCCCTGCTCTAGAAGCTTGAGACGTTTCTAAGAGGCAGTGGGTTGGGGTGGGAAGGGGCTGATCTGCATACTCAGGGTACTCTGTTCAATCCTCAAGCAGGAGGCTTGACATGGGGTCAGGACAGCCTTTAAATTTGGGAGAGCCTGATCAGGAAGTGGTCAGTGTCAGGTGGAAGATGGTGTGAGAAGGCTGGAGTGTGGAGCCTGGGAGGGGGCCCAGGGAGAGGCCTATCTGCAGGCAGGAGCTGGGAAGAAGGATGTCTCGGACTATAGGGGGACCTAAAAACTCAGTGACTCCTAAGTGGGTAGCGCTGCATGTGGGGACAATGGCCGTGCAGGTTTTTATAGGGATATCCAGGATTTACAAGCCACCATATGTAGCACTACCCCCCAAGGAGTTGGTGAGTTTTGGGGTCCCCCTGTAGTCCTGCACAGCCAGGCAACATACATTTTCTTCCACACTTGCAACCTGGAGATAGTAAACAGTCCTTGAGCTTGTTTTTTTGTGTAGTTTTATTGAGGGGTATTGAACTTGGATGGGGTTGAGAGGTGTATGGGATGCCCAAAGAACTGTAGAAACTTCAGGATAAACTCCTTAGCAACTATGTATAGATGGAGATAAAGAGAATGAAAGCCTCTCAGCTCTTGCTTGCAGGTAGGCCCCTCCCAGGCTCCACACTCCAGCCTTCTCACACCATCTTCCATCCGACACTGACTACTTCTTGATCAGGCTCTCCCATATTTAACAACTGTCTGGACTCCATGCCAGGCCTCCTGCTTGGGGATTGGACAGAGTCCCCTAATCATGCAGATCAGCCCCTCCTCACCCCCACCCACTGCCTTATAGAAACTTCTCAAGCTTCTAGAGCAGGGGGAGGTATCAGGGAACTGACCTGCAGAGCCCTCAGCTCTGACCTAGTTACCTGGCTGATTCATTCCAGACTGACTTATACGAGGCTGCTATCCATCCTCTAACTAAAACAAATGTAGCTAGCTCCCCCTGCCTAACTAGAGGGGCGATACATATGTAATAGCACTACGTGGAAATAAGAAAAAGGTTTTTAAATTTTTTTCACAGTATTCTTTATTATTATAGGGCAGGAAGCTTAGTGCAGTTTGTTTTTTGGGGGGTATTTGATAGCAGGTAGGAGCACCAAAGCAAAGTGTCACAGATCTTTACTACAGCCTGCTCCAATGTAACCCCATTCACTTAAGTTTGCATACCACACCATACCACAAACGTTTGCCTGAATGAACTTCCCACTGACCTTTAAATCATGTGTCCTAGAACTGCAGGGGACTTTTACCTGCTCTCAGTTCCTAATAGTTGCCTGCTCAGGAGAGCCAGAGGGATGCAACTTGGCTATTGCAAAAACCCATCTTCAGCTTCAGGAGCTCTGGTGAAGAAAAGGTGGCTCATTAGACTCTGCACCTCTGCTCTTCTAAGGGCTTTCACCTTTGCTGTATGTGTTGGCACAGTGGGCCTGCCCACCAATGCCAGCATGTACCTTGCCTCTTTGAGTCTCCACGCAATTCCTGGACAGTCAGTCTGTCCTTTTGTGGGAACAAACTCCAGTCCATCACATTAAATACCACAGAAACAAAGCTCTGTCTAAAAATTGTATAAAATTCATATAATTAGAGAGTTGCACAAGTAATTTCTTAATTGTGAATCAAAGTATCACATCGCTGAAAACTAAAAAAAGTTCTGGTAATGAAGGGATATTACAGGCCAGAACTCAAGTGGTTAGGACATCCCACAAACCTATAATTTAAAGAACTAGGGGATTTTCATTGTTGCCCTCAAAGCCAAATGAAAAGGAACCTTTCCAAGATGTATTTCGTAAGAGGAGTGGAAGCGTTTGCTTACTGTTTTAGGGTATGGACAGCTAAGGAAACCTAGCAAGGGACAGACTGCACAGAAGTCATAAAAGGGTTATAGAAAGTAAAATATTGATACAACTAAGTGGTAATATTACATTTGTTTTACATAGTTACATAGGTTGAAAAAAGACACAAGTTCCTCTATTTCAACCAACAGAAAAAAAAAGAGAAACCTCCATATACTAAATCCTATGCCCAGAGCTGATCCAGGGGAAGGCAAAAAAATAATAAAGCATAAACCAATTTGCACCAGCAGGGGAAAAAATCCTACCTAATCCCCCAGGAGTCAATGGATGTTCCCTGGATCAACTATCCCTGGTGTTATTACCTATAAATGTAAATATCTAGTTATATTGTGTGCTTTTATGAATGCATATATCTGTTTTAACCACTTCTCATCCCCCTAGGGACCAGAGCAAGTTTTACATTTCTGCAATGTTTATTCGGCAAACTTTGTCATTACTAAAGATAACAAGGTAATACACATAGTGTTTTCATAAGGACAAACTAGGCTCGCTTTTTATGATCCTGTCTTGCAACAATGATTTTTGTTTTCGCAATCCTTAAACGATAAAACTCAACAAAACTAAACCAAGTGCACTTTTCCCTTACTTTTGCAGTATTAGTTTAAAAATAATTCATGTTACTGCACATAAAATGTGTGCATTTTATTCTGTAATTTGTCCTGTTTAAAATGGCACTAAATTTTTTTTACAAAACATTGCAAAGGTTTTTACAATGAAATATAATGCTTTTTTTTCAACGTTGCACTTTTTTAAATGGGAAATGCATAAATATATGTTACAAATATATACAAATGTGTAAAAATATTAACAAACAAAGCAATAGCAAAAAAATGTTGAAATATTAACCACTTCCTGACCACCCTATTGCAGAAATACTGCTACAGGGCGGTACGGGTATGCAAAATCAAGTATATATACGTGATTTTGCCTTTTACGGGTAGGGGGCCCTACCCACGGCGCCATTCGCGTTCACAGCTGTCAATCACCGGGCCACTGCCGGTGATTAATCGCAGGCACCTGGTGATTTCTGAGGATCTCAGATGGGGAAGAGAACTGTTTTGTTTACTAACAATTCTCCCTGTCAGCTCAGGCACAGCACAGCCATCCAAAGCAGTGTGATTACAGTGAAGCACACTGACACCGTCCCCTAGTAAAACACTCCCAGCACACAGTTAACCCTTTAATCACCACTCATGTTAACCTCTCCTGCCCAGTGCCATTAGTACAGTGTCAGTGCTTTTTTTTAAGCACTGATCACTGTATTGGTGTCACTGGGGATGTCAATGGCACCAAGTCAGTTCCTCCAGTGTCAGAAGGCCCACGCAGTCCCGCAGTACTGCTATACGTCGCTGATTTGGGTGTAGCTTTGCATGACTGCGCAATTGTCAGTAATACAGCGCCGTAATGAAAAAATTGGCCTGGTCAGGAAGGGGGGTAAATCATCAGGAGGGCAAGTGGTTAATAGTTAATAAAATAGAAATAAATAAAAAATCAGCAGGAAAATATTAATTGAAGAGAGAAGGAGACTAAGGAGTTAATTAGGGCCAATCAGTCTACACTAAGGATTAATAAGGGGTTAAACAGAGGGAAAAAAACATCTTGTTTTGCTTGTCAAGTTGCTTTAAAGGATAGGTTCACCTATTGAACAAAAATAATAAATGTACATTTTTTGCAGGTTTTTTTAGTCCAAAAGGAGCCTGGAAAGCATTGCACCAGTGATCAGTAGATTGCTGATGCCATGCAGGTCTCCTACAGACCTGCTTGCTGTACGGGATGTACGGTGAACCATATATTCTGACAGGAAGCTTCAATGAACTACCACAGCGCTCCACAGGGCCGTGGTAGTTCATTGAAAACTACAAGCTGACAGTCGCTAAGGCTGTCGGGACTATCAGTTCGTTCATTCACGGCAGTTCGTGAATGAATGACGTGGCCATGTGGGCGAAGCCCCGCACAGCCGTGCGGTTTTCAAATATGACAGATAGTACAGGAAAACTTCTCCCCGTATTATCTGTCAGAGGGAGGGGGGTGGTTGCTGCTGCTGCAGCTATGGCAGTGTTTCTCAATTCCAGTCCTCATGGACCCCCAACAGGTCATGTTTTCAGGATTTCCATTATTTTGCACAGGTGATTTGATCAGTTTCACTGCCTTAGTAATTACCACAGCTGTTTCATCTGAGGGAAATCCTGAAAACATGACCTGTTGGGGGTCCATGAGGACTGGAGTTGAGAAACACTGAGCTATGGGAACATGTTGCTACATACTCAGACCTGATCTTTTTCTATTAATAGTTTTGAAATATTTTTGGAGGGTTATCCTACTCTCTTTTGCAATCTCTCATTCATGTTGAGTTTTTGTGGCCTTGATTTTCTTTTTACTAATTCTGTTATATTCTTTGCAACTTTTAAATGTTGACAGTGTTCAAGGCCATTCTTAATGTTGATTAGACCCTGGGGAAACATTTTTATGGACCTCCCCGCCATGCAATTTTGCTCTCCACCTCAACATCTCAAAAACCAAAACACACACACACACATAGACTTATTAAAAAAAAACTTTAAATAGTGTAAACATAAAGAACTGGTCCACACCTACTGATTGGTCCAAGCACACTCATTGGTTGCTAGAGGTTACTGCACATCATTACCACTCACTGATTGGTTGCTAGAGGTTACTGCACATCGTTACCACTCACTGATTTGTTGCTAGCAGTTATTGCACATGCTTACCACTCACTGGTTATTAGCCGTTACTGCACAGTAGAGTTCAGGGAGTTTGCAGTACTTTCTTTATGCAGTGATCTGTAAAAAGTTGCAAGTGTCAGGTGTTTGTGCTCCTGGCAGTATATGGGGAGAAGGACCTACCTGGCCAGTCAGGCTCACCATCCGCTCTCAGAGGTCCAGGATACTCAGTGCTTCCACTCCAAAGTCAGATCCTACTGCAGCTGCTTACTCCCATGCATACATGCTGCATGGGATGGGGTCAGTGTTTCAGTGGAGCTCCTGCCCCGAACCTCTCCCTGTTGGCAGCCTCCCATGTACCGGTGCGGTCGGCAGTGCTATCATGGGACCCCAGTTTGTGGGCAGCATGGGCTCAAGGGGCAACTGCTTTGAGCCCCACAACAATGACTGGGCCCAGGGCAGCTGCCCCTTTTGCCCCATGTTAAATACGGCCCTGACAGTGTTCCATATTTTTAGATTTTTAAAATGCGCTTTTCCTATTATTTATTATAATCTATAGCTTTTTAAAGAGAAACTAAACTATCATCTCAATCAACATTAACTATTTTTAAGCCTTATGCTACTAGTCTTAGTAAATAAATAGAAAGGTAGATTATATTTACTTGTTTTAAACTTTTATTTTACATTTCTTCAGTTACTTCCTTATTTCTTGCCTAGGCCAAAATGATGTCATACATCCCATGAATCTACATGGTCATTTTCTTTCATCTTGAGGAGAGGTTTTCTTGGCTCAGCACAGCCTGGATTCCAGGAAGTAAATGCTACTTGAATTAACTGCCCTTACAGAGGATGGGTACAGCTAGAAATGCTAGGGGGTCTTTATAAAAGTAATTTCTCAACAAAATAAAGCATGGAAACTGATGGAAGGGTGATTTTGCTCTGAATATTAAAGATTAATAGCATTTTTAGTTTGTGGTTCCCAGGTATAGTTAAGTTCTGCTTAAATTTGGACGTAAGCCACATACAGTCATGGCCGAAATTGTTGGCACCCTTGATATTTTTCCTGAAAATCAAGTATTTCACACAAAAAAGGTATTGCATTAACACATGTTTTGCTATACACATGTTTATTCCCTTTGTATGTATTGGAACAAATATAAAACAGAGGCAGAAAAGCAAATATGACATAATGTCACACAAAACCCCAAAAATGGGCTGGACAAAAGTATTGGCACCCTTAACTTAATATTTGGTTGCACACCCTTTGGAAAACATAACTGAAATCAGTCGCTTCCTATAACCATCAATAAGCTTCTGACACCTCTCACCCGGAATTTTGGACCACTCTTCCTTTGCAAACAGCTCCAGGTCTCTCTTATTGGAAGGACACCTTTTCCCAACAGCAATTTTAAGATCTCTCCACAGGTGTTCAATGGGATTTAGATCTGGGCTCATTGCTGGCCACTTCAGAACTCTCCAGCGCTTCTTTGCCATCCATTTCTGAGTGCTTTTTGACGTATGTTTGGGGTCATTGTCCTGCTGGAAGACCCAGGATCTTGGACGCAAACCCAGCTTTCTGACACTGGGCCCTACAGTGCGACCCAAAATCCTTTGGTAATCCTCAGATTTCATGATGCCTTGCACACAGTCAAGGCACCCAGTGCCAGAGGCAGCAAAACAACCCCAAAACATCATTGAACCTCCACCATATTTTACCGTAGGTACTGTGTTTTGTTCTTTGTAGGCCTCATTCCGTTTTCGGTAAACAGTAGAATGATGTGCTTTACCGAAAAGCTCTATCTTGGTCTCATCTGTCCACAAGACGTTTTCCCAGAAGGCTTTTGGCTTACTCAAGTACATTTTGGCAAACTGTAGTCTTGCTTTTTTATGTCTCTGTGTCAGCAGTGGGGTCCTCCTGGGTCTCCTGCCATAGCGTTTCATTTCATTTAAATGTCGACGGATAGTTCGCGCTGACACTGATGCTCCCTGAGCCTGCAGGACAGCTTGAATGTCTTTGGAACATGTTTGGGGCTGCTTATCCACCATCCGGACTATTCTGCGTTGCAATCTTTCATCAATTTTCCTCATCCGTCCACGACCAGGGAGATTAGCTACAGTGCCATGGGTTGCAAACTTCTTGATAATGTTGCGCACTGTGGACAAAGGCAAATCTAGTTCTCTGGAGATGGACTTGTAACCTTGAGATTGTTGATATTTTGCCACAATTTTGGTTCTCAGGTCCTCAGACAGTTCTCGTCTCCTCTTTCTGTTGTCCATGCTTAGTGTGGCACAGACAGACACACAATGCAAAGGTTAAGTGAACGTCTCTCCTTTTTATCTGCTTTCAGGTGTGATTTCTATATTGCCCACACCTGTTACTTGCCCCAGGTGAGTTTACAGGAGCATCACATGCTTGTAACATTCTTATTTATCCGCAGTTGTGAAAGGGTGCCAATACTTTTGTCCAGCCCATTTTTGGAGGTTTGTGTGACATTATGTCGAATTTGCTTTCTTTCCTCCCTTTTTTTGTTTTGTCCCAATACACACAAAGGGAATAAACATGTGTATAGCAAAACATGTGTTAATGCAATACGTTTCGTGAGAAATACATGATTTCCTGGAGAAATATCAAGGGTGCCAACAATTTCGGCCATGACTGTAGGTTTTATTTTTACCCTTTTTAAAAATGTTACATCCAGGGAAATATACTGTATTTTGCTTACAGTTGACTTGAAGCATTCCCGTTTCTTTTTTTTTTCTTTATTGATAATAGTCCCTCCCTGTTTAAAACTTGGACAGCAGCCCTCAGCCTTAGAAAAGCTCTCTTAAAATTAGGTGTTTTTATCTTTCTACTAGATTATTGTTTTTTATAGCTAACATTAAATGAAATCATGTTATGGTTTTAAAAAGTGTGATTTTTTTCTACCTCTTTCATACCCTTCCACGCCCAGTATGATTTTTGGCTTCAAAAAGGACTCCTACAACCAGTTCATTAGGGAGCATGCATGCATTCATCTATTTGCCCCATGGTAGCAGGAAGTTATGTGGACTGGCATACACGTGGCAGGGGCCACACATGTTGGGTAGGTAGCATCATGGGATTGGGGGAGGAGGGTAACATTTTTAATGTTAAATAAAATGGACTGAACCTGTATGAAAACACAGGCTGAATGCTCTCAAAAGGAAATAGTTTACATTTTGGCATCCCAGTCTTACAAATGGTTTTTTAAAAAGTGTCCAGCAAATGAGCAGAAATGTAACATTCACTCTTTAATACATATTCTATATTTCCTCATAAATTGAAGAACAGATGTAGACGTTCAGTTGATGTTTTTTTCAGCCAGTGATTGTGTTGGCAGATGTGTGACCAAGCGAATGTGCCTGTGAATGTGTTGCAAATGTACTAGCAAATCTATAATAAACCTAACCCATAGGTATGGAAGTAAAATGATTCAATCAATTCATAGATCAACAGCAAATGATTTCATACTGTAGGCTCTCAGCTTAGCTCCAAAGTTCCCTTTCACATTCACACATCCACTTACAGTGTAGGATTTATAATATAGTGTCCATAGCAAAGGAAGTGAAAATCTACTCAGCACTTTCCATCCTCTATTAACCCTTCCTCACGTCTCTTGAATAATCCAGATATGCTCCTTTGACCACAGTGAATAATAAAAAAGAGCAGTTAGGTACAAATTACAAATTAAAATGGTACTGGTTCCTGAAGCACATACAATTTCTAAGGTAGTAATTTATTTTAATTCCGGTTCAATGGATTTTCACAACCTGAAAGTGTCTACATATAAGACAATTATCAGAAAAGATTTAAAAAAAACTCGCTAAAACTGATATAACATGTATAATTGCCACACACTTTTTGAAATTTAATTGTTATTTAAAATTACTTTTTCTGTTTAATCTTCAAAAGCTGGTTAAAAAAAAAGAAGAATCTTCTTCTTTCTTGTACCCATGTCATTAATGGAGGCGTTGTATATACTAGCTGCGCACAGAACATCCTCAGAATTGTAGTTTCTTGCTTGTATGATGACTCCTATGTAAAGGAGATGAAGAGATTTCGACTTGTAATCCATATCAAGAGCACAGTCTAGTGTGGCAACCGTGGCTTCCTGCTTAGAAACAGTGGAGGAGTGACATAGCCACCCTAAGACAGGAAGCATGTTATGTGCAGGATTACCATGTGAAAGTAAAGCAAAAGAAGCTTGAAAAAAGAAAACAAATGCAGCCACCACACCAAGGACTAGTAACCTGAAATATTGTATATGACATTTTTTAATTTGGATTTAGATACACTTTAAAGTAGAACCCCAGGCATTTAGGAAAATATACGGTGGGAATACATATTTGTTTACTATGCTATCCTAACTTTTTTAATGGAGACAGACTAAAAAAAAAAATATTGTTTTTTGGCCATCACTGTGTATTTACACGATCTGCTAAAAGTATTGGGACACACCTTTAAATCATTGGATTCAGGTGTTCCAATCACCTCCATGGCCACAGGCATAAAAACAAATCAAGCACCTTGGCATGCAGACTGCTTCTACAAACATTTGTGAAAGAATGGGTCACTCTCGGGAGCTCAGTGAATTCAAGCGTGGTACCGTGATAAGTTGCCAGCTGTGCAGTAAGTCCATCCATGAAATTTCCTTGCTACAAAAAATTCCACAGCCAACTGTAGTGGTACTATAACAAAGTGGAAGCAACTGGGAATAACAGCAACACAGCCACAAAGTGGTAAGGCATCTAAAATGACAGAGAAAGGTCAGTGCATGCTGAAGCGCACAGTGCGCAGAAGTCGCCAACTGTCTGCAGAGTCAATAGCTAAAGACCTCCAAACCTCATGTGGCCTTCAGATTAGCACAACAACATTGCGTAAAGAGCTTCATGGAATGGGTTTCCATGGCCGAGCAGCTGCATCTAAGCCTTACATCACCACGTGCAATGCAAAGGGTCAGATGCAGTCGTGTAAAGCACACTACCACTAGACTCTAGAGCAATGGAGACGTGTTCTCTGGAGTGACGAATCATGCTTCTCTGTCTGGCAATCCGATGGATGTGTCTGGGTTTTGCGGTTGCCAAGAGAGTGGTACTTTCCTGACTGCAGTGTGCCAAGTGTAAAGTTTGGTAAAGGGGGGATTATGGTGTGGGGTTGTTTTTCAGGGGTTGGGCTTGGCACCTTAGTTCCAGTGAACGGAACACTTAAGGTGTCAGCATACCAAGACATTTTGGACAATTTCATGCTCCCAACTTTGTGGGAACAGTTTGGGGATGGACCCTTCCTGTTTCCACATGACTGTGCACCAGTGCACAAAGCAAGGTCCATAAAGACATGGATGAGCGAGCTTGGGGTGAAGGAACTTGACTGACCTGCACAGAGTCCTGACCTCAACCTGACAGTACACCTTAGGGATGAATTAGAGCAGAGGCTGCAAGCCAGGACTTGTCTGACATCAGTGCCTGACCTCACAAATGAGCTTCTGGAAGAATGTTCAAACATTCCCAGAAGAGCTGAAGCTGTTATAGCTGCAAAGGGTGGGCCAAATCAATATTAAACCCTACTAAGACTGGGATGCCATTAAAGTTCATGTGCGTGTAAAGGCAGATGCCCCAATACTTTTGACAATATAGTGAATGCATGATGTATGAATAGAAACACATAAGAAACATATAAGGGGGAGATTTACTAAAACTGGTGCACTCAGAATCTGGTGCACCTGGGCATGGTAGCCAATCATCTTCTAATTGCAGTTTGTTCAGTTAAGCTTTGGCATTAAAACCTGGAAGCTGATTGGTTTCTGTTCAGAGTTACACCAGATTTTGCACTCTCCAGTTTTAGTAAATAACCCCCATAGTCAGGGTCGGTGTTAGACTATTTTACTCCCTGGACAAGTCCAGCTATTGCCCCCCCCCCCCGAAAAAAAAACAGTAGAAAGCATTAGAAACAACAAAACATGAAACTGCTAAATTTCTTTTAATTTGCAAAAATAAGTGCCATAAGATGCCATCAGCATCAATAATAAAGACAATATCAGTGTCACGGATGGACTGTATCCCAGGCTGGAATTCCCCAGGCAATGGGGGGGAGATAAAATGCTGTGACAGCAGACAACCTAGCCCACACACACCTGAACTGAGTGATCCCACACAGTTTCAGGTCCGACACAACACACCACCACCAACACAGTCACAGTTCAGCAGGCCCAGCAGGCTGTGGGATCATGATGATGTCATCACTCATTGCACATGTGATGGATGGCCAGCTGGCCGGGTCACACTCTTCATCCCCTCTTCCGCCCCTTTCCCCAGCTGAAGGATCATTCATGACGTGGCGGCGTCCCACACAGAGAGAGTGCCACCTGTGCTGTGCCCAAGCGCCCCTAGGTGGCAGTGAACTCTTGGCAGCTGCCTAGTTTGCCTAGTGGAAGCAACGGCCCTGTCCATATTTTTTTTTTCCAATTTGACTGCAAGAGAAGAAATACACTTTAACCACTTATTTTATATTAAAGGAACACTTTGAAAACACTTCAAGTCTCAATGGGGAAAAATATCATGCTGGATATCTATACTGATATGGACTGGGTAATGTGTTAGGAATGTAAGGATGCCCCATCGTTTGATGGAAATGAAAATTATCAACCTAGAGAGGACTAAATTCAAAGACAACCCGAAAATCAGAGTGAAAAAAAAATGATGCTGCAGGCTAGTCCATTTTGCAGAAATTTCATTGCAGCAACTCAAAATGGTACTCAGTAGTTTGTATGGCCCCAACATGGTTGTATGCATGCCTGACAACATCGGGCATGCTCCTAATGAGGTGACGGATGGTGTCCTGGGGTATTTACTCCCAGATCTGGACCAGGGCATCACTGAGCTCCTTGACAGTCTGAGCTGCAACCTGGCGGTGTTGGATGGACCGAAACATGATATCCCAGAGGTGTTCTATTCTATTTAGGTTATGCGAGCGTGGGGGCTCTTCAATGGTATTAATTCCTTCATCCTCCAGGAACTGCCTGCATACTCTCGCCAACTGAGGCCGGGCATTGTCATGCACCAGGAGGAACACAGGACCCGCTGCACCAGCATAAGGTCTGACAATGGCTCCAAGGATTTCATCCCAATACCTAATGGCAGTCATGGTGCCATTGTCTAGCCTGTAGAGGTCTGTGTGTCCCTCCATGGATATGCATCCCCAGACCATCACTGACCCACCACCAAAATGGTAATGCTGAACGATGTTACAGACAGCATAACCTTCTCCAAGGCTTCTCCAGACCCTTTCACGTCTGTCACATGTGCTCAGGGTGAACCTGTTCTCATCTGTGAGAGTGGCGGATCTGCCAATTCTGGTGTTCAATGGCAAATGCCAGTCAAGCTTTATGGTGCTGGGCAGTGAGCACAGAGACCACTAGAGGATGTCGAGCCCTCAGGCCACCCTCATGAAGTCTGTTTCTGATTGTTTGGTCAGAGACATTTACACCAGTGACCTGCTGGAGATCGTTTTGTAGGGCTCTGGCAGTGCTCATCCTTGTTCCTCCTTGCACAAAGGAGCAGATATCGGTCCCGCTGACAGGTTAAGGACCTTCCATGGCCCTGTCCAGCTCTCCTAGAGTAACTGTCTGTCTCCTGGAATCTCCTCCATGCTCTTGAGACTGTGCTAGGAGACACAACAAACCTTCTGGCAATGGCATGTATTGATGTGCCATCCTGGAGGAGTTGGACTGCCTGTGCAACCTCTGTAGGGTCCAGTTATTGCTTCATGCTACCAGTAGGGACACTGACCCTAGCCAAATGCAAAACTAGGGAAAAACAGTCAGAAAAGATGAGTATGGCAAAAAATGTCAGTGCCCTCCACCTGTAAAACTATCCTTGTTTTGGGGGTTGTCTGATTGTTGCCCATCTAGTGCAGCTGTTGTTAATTTCATTAACACCAAAAGCAGCTGAAACCAATTAACAACCCTCTCTGCTGCTTAACTGACCAGATCAATATCCTAGGAGTTTAAATTGACTTGATGCTATACTCTGATTAAAACGTGTTCCTTTAATTTTTTTAGTGCATATATATATATATATATATATATATATATATATATATATATATATATATATATATTTCAAAAGGTAGCCATGGCATTCTATGTTTGAGATAAATGCCCAGGTGCTCACCCACAAAGAAATCAATATAAATCCAAAACTAGTTTAACTGGTGTAGAGGCACTCATGGGTCTTGCAGAGGAGGAAAATCAAAAACCTCTCAAGACTTGGGAAAGATGGACTGAGCTTCGACAAAATAGTGACAATAAAAAGACTGCTGTTTTTGATCATCCTCCTCTGCAAGACCCGTGAGTGCCTCTAAACCAGTTTTGGATTTATATATATCCATCCGATGCCACCAGGTTGCACCTCAGACTAACTGTCCAGGAGCTCACTGATGCCCTGATCCAGATCTCCAGATCTTGGAGGAAATACTCCAGGACACCATCCATTGTCTCATTAGGAGCATGCCCCGATGTTGTCAAGCATGCATACAAGCATGTGGGGGCCATAGAAACTACTGAGTACCATTCTGAGTTGCTGCAATGAACTTTCAGCAAAATGGACTAGCCTGCTGCATAATTTTTTCACTTTGATTTTCGGGGTGTCTTTGAATTCAGTCCTCTGTAGGTTGATCATTTTCATCAAACGATGGGGCATCCTTACTTTCCTTACACATTACCCAGTCCGTATCACTTTGTGTTTTCAAAGTGTTCCTTTAATTTTTTTGAGCAGTGTCTATCTATCTATCTATCTATCTACACTCTCCAGCCACTTTATTAGGTACACCTGTTCGCTTGCTTGGTAACACAAATTGCTAATCAGCCAATCACATGGCAGCAAATCAATTAATTTAGGCATCTAGACATGGTGAAGACAGCTTGCTGAAGTTCAAACCAAGCATCAGAATGGGTAAGAAAGGGGATTTAAGTAACTTTGAATGTGGCATGGTTGTTGGTGCCAGACTGGCTGGTCTGAGTATTTCAAAAACTGCTGATCTACTGGGAATTTTCATGTACAACCATCTCTAGGAGTTACAGAGAATGGTCTGAAAAAGAGAAAATATCCAGTGAGCAGCAGTTGTGTGGATGAAAATGCTATGTTGATGTCACAGGAGAATGGACAGACTGGTTTGAGATGAAAGAAACTTGTTATAACCAAGGTAGGCAGAATACCATCTCTGAATGCACAACACATCAAACCTTTAAGAAGATTGGCTACAGAAGCAGACCACACCTGTCAGCTGAGAACAGGAAACGGAGGCTACAATTTGCACAGGCTCACCAAATTTGGCCAATAGAAGATTGGAAAAACATTGCCTGGTCTCATGAGTCTCGATTTCAGCTGGGACATTTAAATGGTAGGGCTATAATTTGGCATGAACAACATGAAAGCATGGATCCATCCTGCCTTACATCAATGGTTCAGGCTGGTGGTGTAATGGTGTGGGGGATATTTTCTTGGCACACTTTGGGTCCCTTACTACCAAATGAGCATCATTTCAACACCGCAGCGTACCTGAGTATTGTTGCTGACCATGTCCATCCCTTTATGACTACAATGGACCCATCTTCTGATGGCTAATTCCAGAACGATATCTCTCTATATCACAGCTCAAATCATCTCAAAGTGGTTTCTTGAACATGACAATAAGTTCACTGTAATCCAATGGCCTCCACAGTCACCAAATCTCAATACAATAGAGCACCTTTGTGATGTGGTGATTCACATCATGGATGTGTAGCCAACAAATCTGCAGCAACTGCATGATGCTAGCATGTCAATATGGACCAAAATCTCTGTGTACTGTTTCCAACAACTTGTTGAATCTGTGCCATGAAGAATTTAGGCAGTTCTGAAGGCAAAAGGGGGTCCGACCTGGTACTAGCAAAGTTTACCTAATAAAGGGACCGGTGATTGTATATATGGCAGAAGCAGCTATGATCTTTGTATCAAATTTTTCAGTCACCGATGGGCTTTGAGGTAAAATTGATCCTAGTGGCAGGCAGCAGCCCATTTGCTTTTACCATGCTTGGAAGGGGCCCTCCGACTTCTGCCCACCACCTTTCAAGGGCTCTCCCATTCAAATGGGGAGCCTAGAACCACTACAAGCTGTCAGACCAGCTACCCACAGGAGAGCGGGAACATCTGTTGCTCCATCTCCTCTCTGATGAATGAAGCCGGTACCGTCCAGGAAAGCAGCCAATAAAATGTATCTCTGTTTGATCAGCTGCCTTGGAGTCCAGAGAAAGGATCAGGGGTCTAATAGACCCCAGATCTCTCAACAAAGAGGACCTGTCACTGTCCAAGCTATCACAAAGAATGTTGTTCATTCTTTGAGACAACAATAAAGTTGACACAAACAATGAAAAAAATTTAAAAAGAATTAAAGAATATAAAAATATTTTTTAAAGCACCTTCTTTTCTTTGTGCTCATACACAAATGCGAACTCGTATGCAAGTCCCACATGCATATGTAAATGGTGATTGCACCATCAGAGTCAGAAAGAGAGCACAAAATATAGCACCAAAGCTCATGTTTAACTCTAAACTAGTAACCTCTAAAATATTTTAAAATGCCCCCTATGGGGATTTTGTTAGGTACTGTACATTATTTTATGGGTGTGCAAAATTTTAAATCATGACGTTTGGCATCTATTAACTCATATTTTATATTTTACATAAAAATCAGATATTATATTGTGTACACTAAAATGCATTTAAGTGTATTTTTTACAGAAAATTTGTGTTTAATAAAATGGCTGTGCAAATATTGTGGAACATAAACATTGCAACAACAACCATTTGTGGCTTATCCAAGTTGCTTAAAAATATCTTATCACAAGGCCTAACATATTCTTTACAGCAGAAGGGCATTATTATTATTCAGTATGTACTTACGGTACGTTTCCACTCTTTTTTATAGCTTTTTGTCCCATGTCCTAAGATATTTAAGTTTAATAGGAATTTGACATTTCCAGGAGTATCAAATTCCTTTAGTTATGCTGATTTTGCAGCTTCCCTTTGCTTACATTTTTACACTTGTATTAGTAAACAAAAAAGATGACATAACTGCACTATTGGAGCAATTGGAGTGATTTCCTGAGCTGGAAGCACGCACTTAGCTCCAGCAATGCACACTTCCAATTCAAATAGCGGTTCCAGTTACTGCTGTGTGTAAGTTCATGCCATGTTAGCTCTTTTAGTAACATGACTGAAAAGATGTAAACAAAGCAGAGGGAATTTAAGATGTTCTAAGGGGAAGAGTAGGCAGAGCCTGAGTAGTATTCCATGCACACCGTACGTGTAATGTGTTGATATTCTCACATTGTTACCCTCTGGTGTGATTTCTAGTGTAGCTCTTCCTACCACTAGATGTCCCCTCTTATCCTTGGTTCATTAATTGGAGAAGTACTTTCCTTTGTCTTGTCTTCTGGAGGCACATTCTCTGCATTGAAGCAGTTGTAAAGGCTCAAGGTTTTTTACTTTCTTGCATTCTATGCATGAAGGTAAAAAACCTTCTGTGTGCAGCATCCCCTCCAGCCCCCCTAATAGTCACCTAACCTCTATCGACCCAGCAATGTGCACTGGAGTCTCAGCTATTCCGGGACTCCATCTCCCACTGCTGTCAATCATAGCCAGTGAGCCAATGAGAAGAGAGGGTGGGCGGGGCAAAGCCGCGGCTCCGTGTGTGAATGGACACGCAGAGCAGCGGGTGCCACCATAGCAAGCTGCTTGCTGTGGGGGGCACCCGACAGGAGCAAGGGGACAGGAGACCCTGCGGGGGACCCCAGAAGAGGAGGATCTGAGCTGCTCTGTGCAAAACAACTGCACACAACAGGTACAGTTGTGTTCAAAATAATAGCCGTCAGACATCTCTAACCTGATCAATCACTGTTTTTGGTAGAAATTATATTTCTACATGGCAAATTTACTAGCAGGTGTAGTAGAGTAATAAAAATCCAACAGACCCAACAGTCATGACATGCATGCTGCTGATTCTGTGTAATTGAATCACTAATTGAAAGGGGCATGTTCAAAATAATAGCAGTGTGGAGTTCTATCAGTGAGGTCATTCATTCTTTGAAAAACAGGTGGCAGTTATTGCCCTTATTTAAGGAAGGAAGGCAGCAAATGTTGTACATGCTGGTTATAGTGCATTTCTCTCTGAAATTCTGAGGAAAATGGGTCGTTCCAGACATTGTTCAGAAGAACAGCATACCTTGATTAAAAAGTTGATTGGAGAGGGGAAAACATAAAAAGAAGTGCAGAAAATGATAGGCTGCTCAGCTAAAATGATCGCAAATGCTTTAAAATGGCAACCAAAACCTGAAAGACATGGAATAAAGTGAAAAACTACCTTTCTAATGGATAAAAGAATAGCCAAAATGGCAAGGACTCAGCCAACAATCAGCTCCAGGAAGATCAAAGAAGGTCTAATGTTCCCTGTGAGTACTGTTACAATTAGAAGACGCCTATGTGAAGCCAAGCTATCTGCAAGAAGCCCCCGCAAAGTCCCACTGTTGAAAAAAAGACGTGCTGAAGAGGTTACAATTTGCCAAAGAGCACATTCACTGGCCTAAAGAGAAATGGTGCAACATTTTGTGGACTGATGAAAGTAAGATTGTTCTTTTTGGGTCTAGTGGCCGTACACAGTTTGTCAGACGACCCCCAAACACTGAATTCAAGCCACAGTACACTGTGAAGACAGTGAAGCATGGTGGCGCAAGCATCATGATATGGGGATGTTTCTCATACTACGGTGTTGGGCCTATTTATCGCATACCAGGGATCATGGATCAGTTTGAATACATCAGAATACTTGAAGAGGTCATGCTGCCTTATGCTGAAGAGGAAATGCCCTTGAAATGGGTGTGCTAACAAAACAATGACCCCAAACACACCAGTAAACGTGCAACATCTTGGTACCAGACCAACAAGATTGACGTTATGGAGTGGCCAGCCCAATCCCCAGATCTTAATCCAATAGAAAACTTATGGGGTGACATAAAAAATGCAGTTTCTGAGGCAAAACCAAGAAAGAGAGAAGAACCGTGGAATGTAGTCCAATCATCTTGGGCTGGAATACCTGTTCACAGGTGCCAGAAGTTTGTTGACTCCATGCAACACAGATGTACAGCAGTTCTCAGAAACAGTGCTTATACAACTAAATATTCATTAAGTGATTCAAAGGAAAGCAAAATCTTCAAACATTTTTCAGTTTATATAGTGAATGTTTGAGTTTGTAAAGAAGAATACAAACACTGCTATTTTTTTGAACAGTCGAATATTCACTTTTCTTCAATATTTTAGAGGAACAACACAAATTTGATATATTTTTCTTCATGTTTTGATTTGGAATAGAATGTGTAGTGTTCCCAATGCATTTGTGTGTATGGAAATAAAAGCTATTAGAATGATTTTGAGCTTTATTCACTTTTTTCAACACACTGCTATTATTTTGAACACAACTGTAAGTATAGACATATTATTTATTTTTTCTTAAAAAAAAAAAATAAACATTTAGAATCACTTTAAAGGTAAAAAAATGCTGCCCTACCAGTCCTTCTCCCCACCATCTCTAAACACTCACCTGGATCCATGTCACTTCTCCAGCTATAGCACCACTCCCCTCATTTCCTGATTTGACTGGAGAAACTTTCAAACTCCATACCAGACCCTTTAGTTCTGGTAGGAAGTTTAGGAGGGACCCCACAGTAAAATTTTTTTTTTTTAAAAGTGTGTAGCATTCCCCCTAAAAGCCTTACCAGGCCCTTAAGCCTGGCAGGACTTTTAAGGGGAACCCCACCCCCCACAAAAGGGGGGAAAAGTGCGGGGTCCCCCCTAAATTCCTACCAGACCTTTGATCTGAGCACAGGCCTGGCAGGCCAGGAAGAGGGATGAACCCCCCTTTCCTGTGGTTTACCAGGCCACATGCGCTTGGCATTGGGCCTCTTCCCCCAAACCCTGAGCTGTGGTTATGGGGATCTGTGGGGGGTGACTTATCGTAATCTGGAAGCCCCCTTTAACAAGGGGGCCCCCTGATCCTGCTCCCCCGCTTGTGAATGAGTATGGGGTACATAGTACCCAAAAAAGTTTTTTCATTCACCAAAAAAGTCTAAAATGTGAATAAAAACACAACAGTTTTTGAGAAGTCCTTTAGTACAAAAAAAAAGCCAAAAAAATGGTTCTATTGTTGTCATCCATCATCAATCAAGGCATCCAGCATTATCATGATGACGCTGACTTGCCGAAATAAAAAAACCCAGACGCCCTCCCATTTGCACCCGCCGAGCACTCGCCGCAATCTGACATTTGACAGTTAGATGTAAACAATTGGGTGGAGGTATCATGGACATCACTGCTAGCTCTGCCCAATTGTGCTGTGATTGGCCAAAGCATTGCACCTGACCTGTAGTCAGGTGCATTGCTTTGGCCAATCAAAATGCACTTTGAGAGCGCAGTGCATTGCGGGGCATGCAGGAGAAGATCCGGCCCATGCCCTTATCATTTGTGTGTGTGGTGAACACACGAACGGCCGATGTTCGAGTCAAACCTAGTTACGTTCGACTTGAACATCAAGGCCATCACTACTGACTTACAGTCTACATAGTTACATATAACATGTACTGATACTGTATATTCATTTTGTTTCAACCAAGTCATAAAAAGCCTAAAAATAATAATGATAACTATCAATAAATGTGTATAATTTTGAACAGACCGAAAATGAGAACTCTTCCTGTGATACTAAGGCAGAGGGGCTCCAAAAGCAGATTATTGTACAAACAAAAGTCTAAATAAAATTGTTCCTGTTTCTGTATTCAAAATCTTGGTAAGTTTTCAGTTTTGGCATTTACTTTCACTCTGAGAATTCTCTGTGCTTTACAGATTTACCACAAAATGACAAGCTTTTCCTACACAGCTATAAAGATACACAGTGAAGGCAGCTTAGGGAATGTTTGTAGACATGGCCAATATATACAATAAAGTCTACCTTTGTTAACTTTCAGACACAATGCAAGGAAAATCAGACTGAGAACTGCAGTTATTCTGCAAACAGTTTGAATTACCTTTCAAATTACTAAACCTGCAGACCGAGTAGATATGATTTAGATGTTACCAAACTCTTAGTATCCGTCCAGCATCCGGGATCAAAAAAAATTGCCAAGACCAAGTTAGATCAGAGAATGATATTAAATAATTAAACTGCACAAATACCCCACCATAATCATGTACAAAGCAGCAAACACACCAAGAGGATATCCCCTCTAAATTACAAATCAAATAAAAAACTCGTATTGTGCTAGGTGAAATATGAATACCTCACGAAACTTCATAAATAGTATACAAATAATTTATGTCCAATAAAGGATAAACAAAAAAGTGCTCAAGAGTGAACCATTGCCACCAAATAAATTTAAATAAACAAATAAAACAGTCCTTACAAATTGTATAGAACAGTCCCCTTGTTCTGTGATGAATATTGGAAAATCTTCATTCCAATATACAGTAACCACCAACGTGAATTTACACCACCGTGATATCAAGTTGGAGGCTTACAAGATCCTTTGACCCTTTAATTATAAAGGGTCAGTACACGCCCAATATATATAATTCCTTCCAGGCTCATATGTCTCAGATCAAATCATGTGCACCACCCGAGGATCCTCAAGCCTTCCCGGTGTTATGGGGTCAACATGTACTCATATGAAAATAAAGAGGTGCCTCTCATAGTGCAGTAAGTTAAAGGCTAATTTATTAGATAAACAAAAATAAACTTACAAGCATAATAGATTAAAAATCATCAATCAGCAGAAACAAGCTGTAAAATGGCAATCCTTATGCATCTTCCAGAAGATGTCTGGTTATGCTGAAATGCGTTGGATTGAGCCTCCTTTCTGATATCAGCATGTAAGGATCGCCATTTTACATCAGCAAAAAGTCTGGAGGACTACCCTGTCGGTCGGGGACCTGGAGTGCTGCAGTCATGAACAAACTCCGCAGGAGGAACTGCAGCACTGCTGTGGGCCTCTATTTACAGATAGACCACCAGTGACTGGGATGATGCCACAGACTGGGTGAAAGTCTCATTCTCAAGCCAGTTAAGTTGTCACTGACATTCTTTTGAATCAGCCATTCTCTATTTAGTTACTGACATTGTTCACAAGTTGCAGACAAGTTGAGACCTAGTTCACTCGGTCTAGCAAACACATCTCCAGCATAATCCAGTCATCAGAGCTTACTGCAGTGTCCGCCCTCTTTGGGCCAAGCCACACCACTGCTTGTGCTGCAAATGGACCACCTACATCAAAGGACACTTGACATTGTTGCTATTTGCTACGTGGCCTAGAGAGAAATTAACCCTTACCAATAAGTGCTTCTGCTCACCCCTTAAACCTAGAACCTGCATCTCATCTTGTGTATTAAAGGGGTACTGCCCAAGTTAAATACCACTTAAAGGGGCAGTGTCTGTGCTTGTATAAATCCTTTTAGGGACTTCTACCTACTGCAACCAAGGGGATCTGAGTTCTTGTAATGCACCAACTGGGCCCCAATGAGTGTGCAGATCTTCCATTGCAGTTAAAGGGACATTAGCCTTCTTAATTAAAGTGCTCTTTCCTTATCTCAGACTTGAACCTGGTAATCAGCTTCTGAGGGCCCAAAGTGAGCTAGCCTTACTCTTTAGTAGTTTCCTTTGCTCACTGGGGACAGAAACATCTCAAAGTTTAGGCCATGGGTTAAATTCTGAATTGTAGGATGTGCAGAACTGATTGAGATTTTTTTTGCTGCATGCGTTGACTTTTGATTAACGTTATTAAGAGTGATAACTGTTACTATAAGCACGTCTATCATTTTGTGCTGCTTTACTGTGCTCACGTTCAACTCTAAAAAACAAAATATCAGTTCACTCTAACTTGTTTATGAGTCTATTTTCTGGTAATACTGAGAGAGTTTACCCTGACCAGAAGTGTACAGGTGGTTTCAGCAGTGGCTGGGCTTTCAGAGTGCGGTCAAGAGTGGCAGATAGCCAGAAAATAACTCAACGACTCCCAAGAGGGTAGTGCTACACAAACAAATGGTAACTGCCCCAACCAGGTAAGTTGAGCTGGGAATTTATCTTTGTTGTTTTTTTTTTAATGATCAGCTTTTGTAAAACCTTTATCTATCCAAAAAGAAAAAAAAACTGTTTCTGTATCTGCTTTAATTTGTTAGTCAAGTTTACATAAATCTGCATCTAACACTACCCTCTCCCCAGATTGACCTTACTGCTGTCCAAAAATGTCTCCAATGAGCCTCCATCCAGAGTGGAGACACCCATTACCCACTACTATAAGAAGTGTGTTACTGGCCAGATCACCAGATAAAAATAAATGGACAAAAAAGCCTAAAAAAGAAAATTAATGCACAATTACATTTAAATATTGATAAACTGCAATATACTATATTTTATTTTTGGTTCTGATGCCACTTTATATATAGTGGGAACTTATACACTTATTACATTTTTTTTTAATTTTGCAGATAATTCTGGAGCATTTTTTAATGTCAAAAATGAAGTATTTTCAGTCCATTTTGAATCTTTCTAAAGACTAGGAATTACAAAGCTCAGTCTTCTGGGAAATGTAGAATATTTTGTATCTACAATAAATCTGATCAGACTGCTGACATGTCTATGGTATATGGACATCCCCAGGACCCAGAAGTCCTTGCCCTCTGGAGCCATTCTGTTTTTTTGCTGCAGCATTGCATGCCCTCTAGTGAAAACATATTCTTCGCCATATTTCATAAAGTACTGTCAGACATCCACAACTGATTTATAGCAAATGAGAACACGGAATCTGAACTCTGCCAGGAGCTGAAAGGCTTTATCAGAACAGTTTGTGTTATTTATATGTTTATTTATTTTCTATCTTACAGTATATAAGGCAAGTAAACTCCGCTCTAGACATAGCATAAACATTAGAATATTATATAAATGAAATCCATTTTTACAGGAGTTAAAGCCTAACCATGTACCAAATGAGTCTAAGTGAGTGTATCATAAATTCAAATTGCCCATCAAAAGTCAAAATACAGCAAATTTATGGTTGATTTTGTGTTGCTTTGACACTAGTGTGATTGCAACTCTTAGTAGCTGGCTGAGATAATATAGCGCTTTAGCAAAATCCTTTCCAGTATGTTTTGCTTTGACCCATCATAGACATCTTGAATTTTAAACTCTTTTTGGCAGCCTAATACAGAGGATTGCTCCTTTTGATTTGTGAACACAAGTTACAGATGCAATATTGCATATTTGTGATAGATAAGAAAAAACATGTGTTGCTTGGGCTCTTATCTGGTTAAAGTGTTTCAACAGTCAATTTTTTTTAGTTTTGGATAGAGTGGGGAAGGGTTTTAACCTCTGCTTTACTGTTATTCAGGGCTCCATTAAAGGGATATTCCCCACACTAGAGAATCTGCAACAGGGAAACTGACAATAAAAAGCTAAAATGTATAATAATTAATAATAATAATAATAATAATAATAATAAAAGAGGCTCTAGCATTCCTCTACTCAAAGCTGAGGTTTAGGTATGGCATTTTTTACATATGTACATTTGGTGTAGCTTGGACCAATGTAATTATGTATCTGCCATACCTGTTGGATCCTGTGAAAGCTGGATTGGATTGCAACACTACTACAGTGAATACCACTGACTTTTGGTACCATGCAGAGCGGCTTCTCTGCTGCTTACTGAACACAGGTGGTTGCTTGCTCAGCACTGGAACTATTCAGAGAACACTTTGCATTTTCTTAATGAATGTTAAATGTTCTCTGATTCCACAAGCTGAAGATTGTGATGTCACCGCACAAAATGTTCCTTGAACGGCACAGTTCCGAGGGAATGTCCCCTGGTGTTCACAATGCAGCAGAGTAGCTGTTTGGCATGGGACCTGGAAGCAAGTGGAATCACTATAGTAGCAGTGTCTACTACAGTAATTTCCAGTTTAAAAGGGTTCCCACAGGTATGGCACATACACTCACCGGCCACTTTATTACGTACAACTATTAAATTGCTTGGTAACACAAATTGCTAATCAGCCAATTGCATGGAAGCAACTCAATTAATTTAGGCATCTAGCCGCAGTAAAAACAACTTGCTGACATTCAAACCAAGCATCAGAATGGGGAATTAAGGGGATTTAAGTGACTTTGAACGTGACATGGTTGTTGGTGTCTGACGGAGCTGATCTGAGTATTTCAAAAACTGCTGATCTAGTGGGATTTTCACGCACAACCATCTCTAGGGTTTCCAGAGAATGGTTTGAAACAGAGAAAATATCCAGTGAGTAGCAGTTTTGCGGACATAAAATGCCTTGTTGATGTCAGAGATTGGACAATAGAAGATTAAAAAAACGTTGCCTAGTCTGATGAGTCTTGATTTCAGCTGCGACATTCAGATGGTAGGGTCAGAATGTGGCGTAAACAACATGAAAGCATGGATCCATCCTGCCTTGTATCAACGGTCTAGGCTGGTGGTGGTGTAATGGTGTGGGGGACTAACAAAGTGTACTTTATAAAGTGGCTGGTGAGTGTACATAGTTACATTGGTCAGATAGCCTGAAATAAGCTGACTCTGGGTCACACAAGAGCAAGTAAGTGCACTCCTGTGACCCAGAAGAGAAGTATGGCCAGAAAGGCATTTTTACTTCTGTCTGTGTTGCTTTTGGGAGTTTCCTTCATTTCTTGTCTGGTGAAATGGTTGTCCTCAAAACAGCAAGTAAATTAAAAAAAAAAAATGTTTTTGCTATAGTTACACTTAAATGGCTACACAGCCCAGTTATTGCAAGCAGTGTTCAGAAAATCAGAAAATTTAGGAGGCCATTTTTAATGCTTTATGAATATATGTGCTTTTTGGTTGGTAACCTGTAGGGACCTAGGCCCCATATGTTAACAAGACAATCCTGTGCAAACATTAATAGTGTGTCTTTTGAAGCATAGGCCTCATGTACATTAGGCTCTTCTGAACGCTTTTCTCCTGACAGATGAAACACGCCAGAGAGGATTGCACAGTGCTGATGTCATGCCACTGCTCAATCCAGGGCCGGCAGTGGCCATCTATGTAAAGTGACATCACTTTGTTGTACTTGATGCATTTTATCCATATTTTATAATAAATACTACAATATTGGAGGCATATCTGCTTATTGTGGGCTTTCTTTCTTTCTTTCCTCCAGGTAATAAAGTAATAGCTGGAGTTTGGCTTCAACTTGTTACAGTATTTACAATCTGCTGGTACATCTAACACTCCCCTCCCCCCAGACTGACAATGCTGCAGTCTAAATCTCCCCATTGTGCACCATCATCCAGAGTGGTAGCTGTAGAATAAAGGAAGAGAGATTACAGCTAGAGATGAGCGAAGTATTCAAAAATTCGATTCGGCTGATTCGGCGAATTCGAGGAATAAATTTGATTAGATGCGAATATATTCGCTGCGAATTTAACATATAAAAAGGGTGTTTCTAGGCTTCAGAGAGCCTTTATATTAGTGCAGAACACTGTACCTTTAATTTAAATGCCCCTGGAGTCTGCTGGGGAAGAGAAATAATACTGTCAGTCAGTATGACATGCAGATGAGTGCCGTCGATCTTAGAATCACCGCACACTTCACTCATTTGGGCAGTCACGGGGCCAAAACCAGAGTGTGGAGCCACAGTGTGGCGGTGGAGGCAGCAGCAATGGGAGGCCATACAGCACCCTATGACAAAATGGAACCCACCAGCAGTGTGAGGAGACCTGAAAGTGGCACATGGCAAAGTGTGGCAATGGAGACAGCAGCAATGGGAGGCCGTACAGGGACCCATGAGAGACTCTGGACCTGGCAGCAGCATGAGGAGGCGGTACGGGGGCCCATGGCAGATTACGGGCCTGGCAGCAGCAATGGGAGGCCCGTAATCTGCCAGCACCCTATGACAAAATGGAACACACCAGCAGTGTGAGGAGACCTGAAAGTGGCACATGGCAGAGTGTGGCGATGGAGACAGCAGCAATGGGAGGCCGTACAGGGACCCATGAGAGACTCTGGACCTGGCAGCAGCATGAGGAGGCGGTACGGGGGCCCATGGCAGATTACGGGCCTGGCAGCAGCAATGGGAGGCCCGTAATCTGCCAGCACCCTATGACAAAATGGAACCCACCAGCAGTGTGAGGAGACCTGAAAGTGGCACATGGCAGAGTGTGGCGATGGAGACAGCAGCAATGGGAGGCCGTACAGGGACCCATGAGAGACTCTGGACCTGGCAGCAGCATGAGGAGGCGGTACAGGGGCCCATGGCACATTACGGGCCTGGCAGCAGCAATGGGAGGCCCGTAATCTGCCAGCACCCTATGACAAAATGGAACACACCAGCAGTGTGAGGAGACCTGAAAGTGGCACATGGCAGAGTGTGGCGATGGAGACAGCAGCAATGGGAGGCCGTACAGGGACCCATGAGAGACTCTGGACCTGGCAGCAGCATGAGGAGGCGGTACGGGGGCCCATGGCAGATTACGGGCCTGGCAGCAGCAATGGGAGGCCCATAATCTGCCAGCACCCTATGACAAAATGGAACACACCAGCAGTGTGAGGAGACCTGAAAGTGGCACATGGCAGAGTGTGGCAATGGAGACAGCAGCAATGGGAGGCCGTACAGGGACCCATGAGAGACTCTGGACCTGGCAGCAGCATGAGGAGGCGGTACGGGGGCCCATGGCAGATTACGGGCCTGGCAGCAGCAATGGGAGGCCCGTAATCTGCCAGCACCCTATGACAAAATGGAACACACCAGCAGTGTGAGGAGACCTGAAAGTGGCACATGGCAGAGTGTGGCGATGGAGACAGCAGCAATGGGAGGCCGTACAGGGACCCATGAGACACTCTGGACCTGGCAGCAGCATGAGGAGGCAGGCAGAACCGCCGTATCTTTATCACGGTTTTCCCAGGCCACCAAATGGCGACGCTGCATATGCTGACGCAACGCTGTAGTCCCAACATGGGCCCCCTGGCCACGCTTGACTTTCTGGCCACATAGTCGACATACGGCTACGTTTACTTCCTCGGGCGGCTTGACGAAAAATTGCCACACCGCCGAGTAGGAAACTTTGCCCCCGCTACTCCTCACTGGCTGACTGCTACTTCCTCCGTGCACACCGGCACCACTACTGGCCATGGTGGTAGGCTGCAGTGGAGCTGGTGCTCTACTCCGTGGCCAATTGCCTCCACTGACACTGCTGCGACCCTGCTGCCTCCTGGGCAACCCACCGACTGTTTTGCTCGCTGCCAAGCTGGCACCCTCTTCTCCTGATGATGCGGAAGCAATAGCCTGATGACGACGAGGCTGCCAAGTGCGATCAGCCTCATCATCATCAATTAGGGTCTCCGCCTCACTACTAGCCCCCTCGGCTGCGTGTGGGTCAGGAGACAGACCTGTCTCTAGACCGGCTACCGAGCCACTCTCCTCGCCAGTACTTCTTTGCCTGGCTGCTGAAGAGGCGGATGTCTCCCCCCGTTCCTGACTGCCCTCTGTTAGCTCTTCCTCACTGTACAGTGGGGCTGAGCCCACAGCATGCGATAATTCGCTTGGTGAGGGAACACCAAAGGACAGGGGCAGGTAGAGGACACGTGATTTCAGTGGGCTTGCTCCCGGGCCATGCCAACTAACGGTTGTGTCTGACGTACCCACCGACCATTGGCTGTAGGTGTCAGAGGTGACCTGGGAAGAGGAAGACGACCGAGCCAACCAATCGAGGACGGCAGGGTTGTCGGTGGAGACACGACCGCTGGATGACACCGGGAGCACTGGCCTCTGGCTGCGACTAGTGCTGCCTCGACCCCTTCCTCTGCTGCCACGTCTGCTCGCTCCTAAAACATTGCCTCCTCTGCCACTCCTCTGCGTGTTGTCTGACATACTCTTTAATTCAACGATTCTGTGTCCCTCAGTAACAATTCCGTGTCCCTCAGTAACAATTCTGTGTCCCTCAGTAACAATTCCGTGTCCCTCAGTAACAATTCCGTGTCCCTCAGTAACAATTCCGTGTTCCTGAGTAACAATTCTGTGTCCCTCAGTAACAATTCTGTGTCCCTCAGTAACAATTCTGTGTCTGTCCCTGAGTAACAATTCTGTGTCCCTCAGTAACAATTCTGTGTCCCTCAGTAACAATTCTGTGTCCCTCAGTAACAATTCTGTGTCTGTCCCTGAGTAACAATTCTGTGTCCCTCAGTAACAATTCTGTGTCCCTCAGTAACAATTCTGTGTCCCTCAGTAACAATTCTGTGTCTGTCCCTGAGTAACAATTCTGTGTCCCTGAGTAACAATTCTGTGTCCCTGAGTAACAATTCTGTGTCCCTCAGTAACAATTCTGTGTCCCTCAGTAACAATTCTGTGTCTGTCCCTCAGTAACAATTCTGTGTCTGTCCCTGAGTAACAATTCTGTGTCCCTCAGTAACAATTCTGTGTCCCTCAGTAACAATTCTGTGTCCCTCAGTAACAATTCTGTGTCCCTCAGTAACAATTCTGTGTCCCTCAGTAACAATTCTGTGTCTGTCCCTCAGTAACAATTCTGTGTCTGTCCCTCAGTAACAATTCTGTGTCCCTCAGTAACAATTCTGTGTCCCTCAGTAACAATTCTGTGTCCCTCAGTAACAATTCTGTGTCCCTCAGTAACAATTCTGTGTCCCTCAGTAACAATTCTGTGTCCCTCAGTAACAATTCTGTGTCCCTCAGTAACAATTCTGTGCCCCTCAGTAACAATTCTGTGCCCCTCAGTAACAATTCTGTGTCCCTCAGTAACAATTCTGTGTCCCTCAGTAACAATTCTGTGTCTGTCCCTCAGTAACAATTCTGTGTCCCTCAGTAACAATTCTGTGTCCCTCAGTAACAATTCTGTGTCCCTCAGTAACAATTCTGTGTCCCTGAGTAACAATTCTGTGTCCCTCAGTAACAATTCTGTGTCCCTGAGTAACAATTCTGTGTCCCTCAGTAACAATTCTGTGTCTGTCCCTGAGTAACAATTCTGTGTCCCTCAGTAACAATTCTGTGTCTGTCCCTGAGTAACAATTCTGTGTCCCTGAGTAACAATTCTGTGTCCCTCAGTAACAATTCTGTGTCCCTGAGTAACAATTCTGTGTCTGTCCCTGAGTAACAATTCTGTGTCCCTCAGTAACAATTCTGTGTCCCTCAGTAACAATTCTGTGTCCCTCAGTAACAATTCTGTGTCTGTCCCTGAGTAACAATTCTGTGTCCCTCAGTAACAATTCTGTGTTCCTCAGTAACAATTCTGTGTCCCTCAGTAACAATTCTGTGTCTGTCCCTCAGTAACAATTCTGTGTCCCTCAGTAACAATTCTGTGTCCCTCAGTAACAATTCTGTGTCCCTCAGTAACAATTCTGTGTCTGTCCCTGAGTAACAATTCTGTGTCCCTGAGTAACAATTCTGTGTCCCTCAGTAACAATTCTGTGTCCCTCAGTAACAATTCTGTGTCCCTGAGTAACAATTCTGTGTCTGTCCCTGAGTAACAATTCTGTGTCCCTCAGTAACAATTCTGTGTCCCTCAGTAACAATTCTGTGTCCCTCAGTAACAATTCTGTGTCTGTCCCTGAGTAACAATTCTGTGTCCCTCAGTAACAATTCTGTGTTCCTCAGTAACAATTCTGTGTCCCTCAGTAACAATTCTGTGTCTGTCCCTCAGTAACAATTCTGTGTCCCTCAGTAACAATTCTGTGTCCCTCAGTAACAATTCTGTGTCCCTCAGTAACAATTCTGTGTCTGTCCCTGAGTAACAATTATGTGTCCCTGAGTAACAATTCTGTGTCCCTCAGTAACAATTCTGTGTCCCTCAGTAACAATTCTGTGTCCCTCAGTAACAATTCTGTGTCTGTCCCTGAGTAACAATTCTGTGTCCCTCAGTAACAATTCTGTGTCCCTCAGTAACAATTCTGTGTCTGTCCCTGAGTAACAATTCTGTGTCCCTCAGTAACAATTCTGTGTCCCTCAGTAACAATTCTGTGTCCCTCAGTAACAATTCTGTGCCCCTCAGTAACAATTCTGTGTCCCTCAGTAACAATTCTGTGTCTGTCCCTCAGTAACAATTCTGTGTCCCTCAGTAACAATTCTGTGTCCCTCAGTAACAATTCTGTGTCCCTCAGTAACAATTCTGTGTCTGTCCCTGAGTAACAATTCTGTGTCCCTGAGTAACAATTCTGTGTCCCTGAGTAACAATTCTGTGTCCCTCAGTAACAATTCTGTGTCCCTCAGTAACAATTCTGTGTCCCTCAGTAACAATTCTGTGTCTGTCCCTCAGTAACAATTCTGTGTCCCTCAGTAACAATTCTGTGTCTGTCCCTGAGTAACAATTCTGTGTCCCTGAGTACCAATTCTGTGTCCCTCAGTAACAATTCTGTGTCCCTCAGTAACAATTCTGTGTCCCTCAGTAACAATTCTGTTTCTGTCCCTCAGTAACAATTCTGTGTCCCTCAGTAACAATTCTGTGTCCCTCAGTAACAAATCTGTGTCTGTCCCTGAGTAACAATTCTGTGTCCCTCAGTAACAATTCTGTGTCTGTCCCTGAGTAACAATTCTGTGTCCCTGAGTAACAATTCTGTGTCCCTCAGTAACAATTCTGTGTCCCTGAGTAACAATTCTGTGTCCCTCAGTAACAATTCTGTTTCTGTCCCTCAGTAACAATTCTGTGTCCCTCAGTAACAATTCTGTGTCCCTCAGTAACAATTCTGTGTCTGTCCCTGAGTAACAATTCTGTGTCTGTCCCTGAGTAACAATTCTGTGTCCCTCAGTAACAATTCTGTGTCCCTCAGTAACAATTCTGTGTCTGTCCCTGAGTAACAATTCTGTGTCCCTGAGTAACAATTCTGTGTCCCTCAGTAACAATTCTGTGTCCCTCAGTAACAATTCTGTGTCCCTCAGTAACAATTCTGTGTCTGTCCCTGAGTAACAATTCTGTGTCCCTCAGTAACAATTCTGTGTCCCTCAGTAACAATTCTGTGTCCCTCAGTAACAATTCTGTGTCTGTCCCTGAGTAACAATTCTGTGTCCCTGAGTAACAATTCTGTGTCCCTGAGTAACAATTCTGTGTCCCTCAGTAACAATTCTGTGTCCCTCAGTAACAATTCTGTGTCCCTCAGTAACAATTCTGTGTCTGTCCCTCAGTAACAATTCTGTGTCCCTCAGTAACAATTCTGTGTCTGTCCCTGAGTAACAATTCTGTGTCCCTGAGTAACAATTCTGTGTCCCTCAGTAACAATTCTGTGTCCCTCAGTAACAATTCTGTGTCCCTCAGTAACAATTCTGTTTCTGTCCCTCAGTAACAATTCTGTGTCCCTCAGTAACAATTCTGTGTCCCTCAGTAACAAATCTGTGTCTGTCCCTGAGTAACAATTCTGTGTCCCTCAGTAACAATTCTGTGTCTGTCCCTGAGTAACAATTCTGTGTCCCTGAGTAACAATTCTGTGTCCCTCAGTAACAATTCTGTGTCCCTGAGTAACAATTCTGTGTCCCTCAGTAACAATTCTGTTTCTGTCCCTCAGTAACAATTCTGTGTCCCTCAGTAACAATTCTGTGTCCCTCAGTAACAATTCTGTGTCTGTCCCTGAGTAACAATTCTGTGTCTGTCCCTGAGTAACAATTCTGTGTCCCTCAGTAACAATTCTGTGTCCCTCAGTAACAATTCTGTGTCTGTCCCTGAGTAACAATTCTGTGTCCCTGAGTAACAATTCTGTGTCCCTCAGTAACAATTCTGTGTCCCTCAGTAACAATTCTGTGTCCCTCAGTAACAATTCTGCGTCTGTCCCTCAGTAACAATTCTGTGTCCCTCAGTAACAATTCTGTGTCCCTCAGTAACAATTCTGTGTTCCTCAGTAACAATTCTGTGTCCCTCAGTAACAATTCTGTGTCTGTCCCTCAGTAACAATTCTGTGTCCCTCAGTAACAATTCTGTGTCCCTCAGTAACAATTCTGTGTCCCTCAGTAACAATTCTGTGTCTGTCCCTGAGTAACAATTATGTGTCCCTGAGTAACAATTCTGTGTCCCTCAGTAACAATTCTGTGTCCCTCAGTAACAATTCTGTGTCCCTCAGTAACAATTCTGTGTCTGTCCCTGAGTAACAATTCTGTGTCCCTCAGTAACAATTCTGTGTCCCTCAGTAACAATTCTGTGTCTGTCCCTGAGTAACAATTCTGTGTCCCTCAGTAACAATTCTGTGTCCCTCAGTAACAATTCTGTGTCCCTCAGTAACAATTCTGTGCCCCTCAGTAACAATTCTGTGTCCCTCAGTAACAATTCTGTGTCTGTCCCTGAGTAACAATTCTGTGTCCCTCAGTAACAATTCTGTGTCCCTCAGTAACAATTCTGTGTCCCTCAGTAACAATTCTGTGTCTGTCCCTGAGTAACAATTCTGTGTCCCTGAGTAACAATTCTGTGTCCCTGAGTAACAATTCTGTGTCCCTCAGTAACAATTCTGTGTCCCTCAGTAACAATTCTGTGTCCCTCAGTAACAATTCTGTGTCTGTCCCTCAGTAACAATTCTGTGTCCCTCAGTAACAATTCTGTGTCTGTCCCTGAGTAACAATTCTGTGTCCCTGAGTAACAATTCTGTGTCCCTCAGTAACAATTCTGTGTCCCTCAGTAACAATTCTGTGTCCCTCAGTAACAATTCTGTTTCTGTCCCTCAGTAACAATTCTGTGTCCCTCAGTAACAATTCTGTGTCCCTCAGTAACAAATCTGTGTCTGTCCCTGAGTAACAATTCTGTGTCCCTCAGTAACAATTCTGTGTCTGTCCCTGAGTAACAATTCTGTGTCCCTGAGTAACAATTCTGTGTCCCTCAGTAACAATTCTGTGTCCCTGAGTAACAATTCTGTGTCCCTCAGTAACAATTCTGTTTCTGTCCCTCAGTAACAATTCTGTGTCCCTCAGTAACAATTCTGTGTCCCTCAGTAACAATTCTGTGTCTGTCCCTGAGTAACAATTCTGTGTCTGTCCCTGAGTAACAATTCTGTGTCCCTCAGTAACAATTCTGTGTCCCTCAGTAACAATTCTGTGTCTGTCCCTGAGTAACAATTCTGTGTCCCTGAGTAACAATTCTGTGTCCCTCAGTAACAATTCTGTGTCCCTCAGTAACAATTCTGTGTCCCTCAGTAACAATTCTGCGTCTGTCCCTCAGTAACAATTCTGTGTCCCTCAGTAACAATTCTGTGTCCCTCAGTAACAATTCTGTGTCTGTCCCTGAGTAACAATTCTGTGTCTGTCCCTGAGTAACAATTCTGTGTCCCTCAGTAACAATTCTGTGTCCCTCAGTAACAATTCTGTGTCTGTCCCTGAGTAACAATTCTGTGTCCCTCAGTAACAATTCTGTGTCCCTCAGTAACAATTCTGTGTCCCTCAGTAACAATTCTGTGTCCCTCAGTAACAATTCTGCGTCTGTCCCTCAGTAACAATTCTGTGTCCCTCAGTAACAATTCTGTGTCCCTCAGTAATTCTGTGTCTTTCCCTGAGTAACAATTCTGTGTCTGTCCCTGAGTAACAATTCTGTGTCCCTCAGTAACAATTCTGTGTCCCTCAGTAACAATTCTGTGTCCCTCAGTAACAATTCTGTGTCTGTCCCTGAGTAACAATTCTGTGTCTGTCCCTGAGTAACAATTCTGTGTCTGTCCCTTAGTAACAATTCTGTGTCCCTAAGTAACGGTTCTGTGTCCCTAAGTAACGATTGTGTGTCCCTAAGTAACGGTTCTGTGTCCCTAAGTAACGGTTCTGTGTCCCTAAGTAACGGTTCTGTGTCCCTAACTCTGTCCCTCAATACAGACAGGTGGTCTGTCTCTCTTGAATGACTGGAGGCTAATGGAGAATTCTAAAATGGCCGCAATTTATAGCTCGACCATTACACAGTGCTGGCTGGCTGGCTGCTGATTGGCTAATGCGATCACATGTCATGAATGAATGCATTATGGGTCAGCGCGCCTTGTCTGCGCGCCTTCCCACAGATCCCCGCTCCATCGCCGCACATGTCGCCGCCATTTTTGGAAAAATTTCGATTCGCGCATCCGAAGTCTGCTAATTTTCGGATTCGGCGCGAATCGAAATTTTCCTAATATTCGAAACGAATTCCACTTCGCCAAGTTCGATTCGCTCATCTCTAATTACAGCTAGCACCAATATTTTTAGTATTGCAGAGCCAGCAATGCTATAAAAAAAACTGGGACTGGCTGCCATGAACAAAGCTGGAAACATTGGTCTTGGCTGTAATTTGCCAGAGGCTATAATCTGGCACCAGTGTTTCCAGCATTGTTGGTCACAACCAACATCGGTGTTTCTAGCATTGCTTTTTGCAGTCAGTGCCAGTATCACTAGCACCAATTGTTTACATCTGACCTCAGTGAGTATGGATGAGTCGGCGTCATCATGACAATGCTGGATGCTGTGATCGACAATGGATTACGATGGAACCATTTTTTGGGCTTTTTTTTTTAATTTAAGCAAAGGACTTGTCAAAAACTGTTGTTTTGTTTTGCTTTTTGTTCATTACATAGTCTGGCTGAAAAAAAAGACAAAAGTCCATCCAGTTCAACCATAGGAAAAAAAAAAAAAAAGTTCTAATCATATACCCACAGTTGATCCAGAGGAAGGCAAAAAAAAAAACCCAGCAAAGCATGATCCAATTTGCTCCTGCTGGGAAAAGGTTCCTTTCTGATCCCCCCAGAGGCAATCGGATATTCCCTGAATCAACTTTACCTGTAAATGTTTGTATCCAGTTATATTCCATGTTCCCAAGAAACAATCCAAGCTTTTTTTTTTAAGCAATCCACTGAGCTGGCCAGAATCAACTCTTGAGGGAGTCTATTTCACATCTCTCACTGTGAAGAAACCTTTCCGTGTTTGGAGATTAAATTTCTTTTCCTCCAGACATAAAGAGTGCCCCCTTGTCCTCTGTGATGACCTCAGGGTGAATAGCTCTACACCGAGTTCACTATATGAACCACTGATGTATTTATACATGTTGATCATATCCCCTCTTAATATCCTCTTCTAAAGAGAGATGATCTCCTCCATGCCTCTTATCAGTTTGGTTGTCCTTCTCTGTACTTTCTCCAGTTCCCCAATGTTCTTTTTGTGAATTGGTGCCCAAAACTGAACTGCATGTTCCAGATGAGGTCTTACTAATGATTTGTACAGGGGTAAAATGATATCTCTCTCTCTGGAGACTATACCTCTTTTAATACAAGAGAGGATTTTGCTCGCTTAAGAAACCGCAGCTTGGCATTGCATGCCATTATTAAGCTTGTGATCTACCAGAACCCCCAGATCCTTCTCCACCATTGATTCCCCCAGTTGTACTCCCCCTAGTATGTATGATGTATGCATATTCTTAGCCCCCAAGTGCATAACCTAACATTTATCAACATTAAACCTCATTTGCCACATAGTTGCCCAATTAAACAGTGCATTGAGGTCGGCTTGTAAATTGGAGACATCCTGTAAGGACGTTATTCCACTGCACAGCTTGGTGTCATCTGCAAAGACTGAAATGGGATTTTTAATTTCAGACCCTATATCGTTTATAAATATATTAAAGAGTAAGGGTCCCAACACTGACGCCCTTTTTTACTGTGGGGTCCCTCCTAACCTTCCTATCAGGTTCTACACAGAAGTGCAACTTTGCAGGCATGGCATTTAAAGGATTTTGTTTTACTTTAAGCAATGTAAAACTGCCCCTTTAAAAACGGTACTTTTTTAAAAAAAAAAAATTTCACGGATTCATGTCCCTTAGGGCAGAACCTGAGTCCCCATACCTCTTTTATGGCCAATAACTTGCATATAAGTTCGAGTCCCATAGACTTGCATGGAGTTCAAGTTCACGGTCAAACATTCATTAGGAATATTTGACCGCAAAACAAACATGGGGGTGTTTGGCCCATCACTAATTAAAAGGTAAAGTGATATTAAAAGGTATTTAAAACAAAAAAACAATTACAAACATGTCATAGTTACCTGCTCTGTGCAGTGATTTTCCATGGAGCAGTCCTGCTATGGAGGGCACTTAAGCAGGCTCACTCCTGAGCCACTGCTTTCCATGTCCATTCACACACAGAGCCACAGCTAAGCCCCGCCCCATCTCTCCTCATTGGCTTACTGGTTGTAATTGACAGCAGCGGGAGCCAACAGCTCCCGCTGCTGTCTCAGCCAATGAGGAGGGAGAGTCCCTAGAGAGCCAAGGCTCTCATACACATCACTGGATCGGATGAGGCTCAGGTAAGTATTAGGGAGGCTGCAGGGGCTGCTGCATACAGAAAGTTTTTTACCTTCATGCATGAAATAAAAAACCTTGAGCCTTTACAACCACATTAGTCATTTGGATTATTTATTTATGAAAAAAACAAAAAAAATGTATCAATATATTTTGGACTAAATTTTTGAAGAAACTTTGATATGTTGAATATAGAAAGTAAGAAAAACAAGTTATTGTTCAACATTTTCAGTCTTTTTTCAAAAAAAAGAAAAAGAAAATCAATGGGAAAATAACTCATAATTAACAGTAACATTTTATGAATTCTAACACAACTAGATGATATATCATTCATAATATGTTGAGTATATTGCTATGGCACGATGCCTTTAAAATGTCAGGGTTAACTACTATTTTTGCACAGAGTCCCTAATGTGATTTGTGCCCCAAGTCCACTTATATCTTAAAAGTTGGTCTGATGCCATTTTCTTGTTTGGCCCAGGCACGACAGGATAAGGTTTTAAACCAGCATGTTCTGTAGAAATCCGCAAAAGAAAAAATATTGCCTGCAGAAATATGATTTACTAAAGGCAAATAGGCTGCTCACTTTGCAAGGGAGGTTGTACTTTATAAATGGATTTTTCTCTAGAGCTTAGTGAAAGTGGTGAAAATTCACTTTGCAAAGGATACCAATCACAAGCAAGGGAAATAAAAAAGAAAAAAAAAAAACAACAGCATTTTTACTTGCAGATGAATAGATGATAGAAGCCAGCAGAGCTTCAGCTCAATTAACAAATTGCAAATCGAACAGCCTATTTGCTTTTAGTAAATTGACTCCTATGAGTCATGGGGGTTGATATATTAAAACTGGAAAATGCTAAATCTGGTGCAGCTGTACATGGTAACCAATCAGCTTCTAACTTCAGCTTGTTCAATTAAGTTTTGAGAATAATGCAGGCCATAGACGGGGAGAAAAACGGCAGATTTTTCTTTTAAAAAACGAAAAATCGGTCGTTCAAGCGGCCGACGTTACCATCAATGGTAAAAAAAAAAAAAAAAAAAAAAATCAGCCGATTTTCATCCCGTAAATAAGAATTCCAGTCCAGCAAAAAGCGTCCCTGCAGAGAGCTCTGCTATTTCTTTGACAGTTCCTTGACATTTACAGCGGTTGCAACATTGTATCTATTTGTTTCCATTTAGGATACAGATGTTTTTATTCGGAAACAAATAGATACAATGTTGCAACCGCTGTAAATGTCAAAGAACTGTCAAAGAAATAGCGGAGCTCTCTGCAGGGACACTTTTTGCTGGACTGGAATTCTTATTTTTCATCCTACTTCTTCTTCTTCTTCATCCTCATCCTCTTCTTCTTCTTCTTCATCCTCATCCTCTTCTTCTTCATCCTCATCTTCTTCATCCTCATCCTCTTCTTCATCCTCTTCTTCCTCATCCTCTTCTTCATCCTCATCTTCATCCTCATCCTCTTCTTCTTCATCCTCATCTTCTTCTTCATCCTCACCGTCATCCTCTTCTTCTTCATCCTCATCCTCTTCTTCATCCTCATCCTCTTCTTCTTCTTCATCCTCTTCTTCATCCTCTTCTTCTTCATCCTCTTCTTCTTCCTCCTCTTCTTCCTCCTCCTCTTCTTCCTCCTCCTCTTCTTCTTCTTCATCCTCTTCTTCTTCATCCTCTTCTTCATCCTCTTCTTCTTCTTCTTCCTCTTCTTCTTCTTGCAGGTCACTGCTCATGCGCAGATTTTTTATCGGTAAAAAATCGGCCGATTTGCCCATCAGTGCCGCGAAAATCGGCCGATCGGCAAAATCGGCCGATCGGCAAAATCGGACACTTTTTTTTCCAACTTTACTGAAAAAAAATCTGCCAAAATACCGAAAAACGGCCGACCAAATAGCCCACTAACGATCCGAAAATCGGCCGATTTTATTTTCGGCCGAAAAATCGGCCGATTTTCGACCCATCTATGGCCTGCATAAACCTGGAAGCCGATTGGTTTCTATGTAGAGCTGCACCAGATTTTGCCCTGCACCAGTTTTAGTAAATCAACCACAGGGTTTTTACTTCTAGTAAAAACACTGACACTAAAGCTGGACCCAGATGGATAGAATTTATTTGTCACTGGGATCTGCCATGACAAGAGACAGAGGCATATATTAGTATTTACAGAAATGCAGGGAAGTTAATCTTGATCACCAGATGCTTTGTGACATGATGTATTTCTGTGTGCTCCCTATGTGCCATGTGACCTGAAATTTTATTACACTACACACACATACTCTACATTGGTGCATTTGAATCCATCCCCTGATTTCAAACTGGACCATAGCAAATTTATATCATAATATATACTGGAGACAAACTATTTAGCTGGTTTAGCATGATACTCCTACCACCTGCTGGGGTTCCCATGGTTCTTGACCTGATGCAGAACTCTGCTTCTATTGTTTGAGGAGCCTACCATACATCAAATGTTCTGTATACCAATAACAGATAAATACCGTATTTTTTTCATTTATGACATAATTCATTTAAAATGTAGCTTCTTTACCAATAAATTATTTTGTCTGAACTATACTTAAGTTCCAACTGTGCCCTCGGTGTGACTTTATTGTGATATATTTCAAACGTATGTCATCTTTTGAAAGTCTGAAATTATTGAGTGAACTATTGTTCAAGTAGGTGTTATGTGCCTTTGAATAATAAATTATAGACCAGACAATGTTCCGCGGTTTAAACAACCAGTTGAGAGACTATTTGTACTAAAACTCATTTTTCATATTTGAGTCATGCAGAAGTTACTTTTCATATGTACTTTGACATTTCCATAGAAAATATTTTATTTATTGCACATATACACTTATAGTGTGAAATTATTCCATGACACTGCTCCTCCATGCTAGGCACACAACATAGAATTTAACAATATGTTTTTATTTTAAAATATCAACCAAATAGCATATGTGTAGGTTTGAACTAAATTATTTTTCTGGCTTTTCACATGCATACTTTATAAAATGTATTCAAATGTTTGCCTAGGTTCCAATAACAACTTTTGGGACCTGTGGAACTATTACCACGATGTGCAATTATGCACAGCATATAGCACACGAACCTTGTAAGAGGCCCTCTTCCAGCGATGCGATGTCCTTGCTCCCCCTCATTGCTCCATCCCTGACACTTCATTTTTTCACTGGTATATTTTTTCTGGTCTTCTTCATGGTCTGGAATCTTTGGCTTGACACCTTGATAATCTATGCCAGGATGATGCAATTCACTGGCATGCTAAGATTGTGCACTGATCTGCTCATGCATGTCACAAACTTGTTTTGGGATAGGAGTTGTTCCTATACTCTTTACCCACACATTAGGTAACCTTCAAGTTGTCTAGTCTACATTGACCAACAAAATAAGAAAATATTGGAATGTTTAGGTTTGATTTGTAAAGAAGTCACATAGCCATCTGCCCACTGAAAGTACATGCACATTTGTTCTGTGCCAATGGAGCAAAAAAAGGAATGTAAATAGTATATATCATGTGCAGGTTGAATATACATCATGTATTTTCAATGGGTAATACTACATGTAATACTACATTTGGCCACAAGATAGAGACAAATACTATAGGAAATTCATGATACTGTCATGATCAGGGGTCAGGCTCGAAGACCAGTTGCTATAGCAGAGAAAGGCTTACACCAAAACCAGCAAGATAGGTACACAGGCAGGTCACCGTGGTGGAGGAGTGGGCTCACCTGAGGTGTGGAGTCTAAGTACTAACCGGTGTTCACAAGAGCTCCTGATGGTGTAGATGGATTTTTCTGCGTGTTAGCCTCAGGTCACGGTCCTTAGGATCAGCCCACCAGAAGGTGAGCAAACGGAGGTCCAGTAGCGTATTAAGCAGGTAAGGATCAAACGGAAGCGTGATCAGTAAACAAGCCAAGGTCGGTAATGAGCAGTCGCAGGTTGGGATCAGGCAGAAGCATAGTCGAGAACAAGCCAAGGGTCAATAACAAGTGGTAGCAAAATATGGATGACAGCAGAGAAGGCAAGGAGCAAGATACTGGCTGAAGAGCACAATAATCTGGCAAACAGGAAGTGCAAAGACATGGCTTATATCTGGAAGTTCATGGGAGGAGCAAGGGGTTCAAGGTTCATGACAAACAAGGTCAAGGCAGGATCATCCAAATAATTGTCAAGGGAGCTGTCCAGCATTCCAGGTGGCTCAGCAAGAAGAAGCATTGCCACTCACCGCAGGAAGCTCAGGTTTGGACCCAGGCACTGACAGATACTTATCTCTATCTAGTGACCAAATGTGGTATATTCCATTAACAATCAATTACCTACATTTGAACAGCACAGGATATAGCCTAATTACATATTTTTTGCCCCATTCACACAGAATGAATGTACATGCACTTTCACTGTGCAAATATCAATGCAAATTCTGTATAAATCAATCCCTTATTGACTAGGGTGGAACCTGAAAAATGGCAACGGTATTGTTACAGTACTGAAACTTATAAGGTTTTGTTAAGGGAATATATAGTGGTGAATGAGCAAATAGGTTGTACTGGTCCTTTCTAAATGCAATTGTATTAGCATAAAAAGCAATGGAATGCCTCTAATGAAAGGAATGTGTTTGTCATGCACTGCATTACATCAATGACAGCACTTGGTTTGTTGATGCCAGTGGACTACCGCCAACCCCTTCAGTATTATTTTATAATATGCACTTCATGTTTCTTTGGACAAACGATCTTTTTGTTCGATAAAACTGCAGGGTTTTCATTTTTATTAGTGGATGCAAATACATTAGATAAAATAAACAACTTTTTCAAAGTTATCTCACTTTCTAACAAAAAAATATATGTCTCTTAGGGGTTTATTTACTAAAGCTGGAGAGTCCAAAATCAGACTCCCTTCTGCATAGAAACCAATCAGCTTCTAACCTCAGCTTGTTCAATGAAGCTTTGGCAATGAAACCTGGAAGCTGATTGGTTTCTATGCAGAAGGGAGTCTGATTTTGGACTCTCCAGCTTTAGTAAATAAACCCCTTAGTGTCAAGTGTCTTATATCAAAAGTAACATTATGCAGTTTATTTTTGTATATGTCTGGACATTCCTGTTAGTAAAGGTCAGTCTTATTTGAATACCAGATTAATGTTAATTTGTTGTGCCCAGTAGAAGTAAAGGTTACAAAGGTTTATGTGTTGCTACATGTGTCCCTCACCAGCAAGACTTATGCAGCCCTTTAAAGTGTATCTCCATACTTGTTGACTAATCATATCACATCCATGTCAGTGTGTTGCTATGGTTATTTTAGTGATTTTTTTTTTAGAATAAATATATAGCTGAAGCATTTTGATTACCATGTATTGGTTTTAAAAGCGAAGCGTTCCCGTGAGGACGTTGTGGTGACGAAACGCGCAGGGCATGGCCAACTGGATGCTGACGTTGTGACACTCCTCCTGTGTCTGTTGGAGAGGACCCGCGGTGAGCGGTGCTAGTGGTTTATGCCTATGCCTTTGATGCTGGTGTCGGTCTAGACACCTTGTTTGTAAGTGTACATTAAAATATGCTTTGGTTTTAAACACGCTGCACTATTATGCCTTTTCTTTGCCTTTGAGCATAGTTCCAATGCCTATGGCATATCCATCTAGGAGAGAGTGGTTGCGGAGAGCTTTTCCATGATTGTCTGGAATCAATCCTTAGTACAGAGTGGCGTTTTTTCACATTCTAAGGGATTCAATACTGCAGAATATTGCACCCTATACCTGTAATCAGAATATTCATCGCTCCCAGAGCAATAGCGCTTATGCTGGTCTATGAATTGATCAGCATATAGTGCTGGTGAGTTACCCAACTTTATTTGGTGGTGGATTGCACATGGTGGTTTCAAATTTATTCTGTGGGACTTTGTCAAAAAGTGTTTGGACTTTTCACATATTGATTTTTGGACACTTTATGGTTTAATCACAATTTATTTAATTATTTATTTTTTGTAATGTCCGGTTTTATTTCATATTGATCTATGCACAGTTTATTGGGAGATTTTTTTATGTCTTTAGCGCATTCCTATAGTTGAATTTATTTTGACCAAGATTATATAATAATTTTGGGGTTTTGGAGTTGCTGCTATACTAATTAAGGGTGTGGCACTTTTCTAAATAACATTTTGTTATCTACCTACTGTTACTTGCTCATAATTTGCATTTGTATACCATTAATTTCTCTTTCTGTGTACTCATTCCATGAATAATTCCAGTGTTGAGGAACAGCTACTGGGAAAAACAGTGAACCCATCACATGGAAATAACATTTTTATTGTCATGTTTACAGTAAAACGGTATTTGAATTTTTTTTTGACAGTTTTATAAAAACATAGCTGTCTGCAGGCTGAAACGGAAGGGCAATTTTATAATACCACTGCATGACAAAATGGCTTATGTACCAGTTATATGTGTTATATAATTTTTTGTTATAATAGAAAAGGTGTTACCTTTGAAGGATTTATGCTGCACAGTTTGGCACTCTTTTTTATCTGAGCGCATAGAAAGTTTGTTATAAATGCTCTAATACAGCTGCCTTTATATAGAAAGTTTCTACAGTGGAAGTCAAAGCATAATAGTTAAAGCAATATATTTTTAAAGTAGAATTCTGGGCACTGCTGAAATATTTAAATCCCCCCACTATCATCAGATTATAATTAGTATTCTGCCTATTTTTCCCAGACGGTAATTAAATAGTGTGTTACTTACCTGAACCTGTGGTGATGTAACATAGTGCTTGGATAGTCTTTACTCCAGTACTGAAATGTGGACGGCGCTCCTACATCAAGTACGATGCAGGACCACTGTTGGCTGGACCTACATTGCACATTATAACATCAGCAAGAGGGGTGGAGACAAGAGACAATAATTGCCATAGGTTGGAAAGAAGGGTAACTTCAGGGGACTGGCTCTTACAACTGGAATTGGTGGAAAGGAACACTGTGGGACTCTGAATTAAAGTTATTGTAAACCTCAGACATGAAGTGTGAACAAAGCAAAACCCTTTATAGTGTGTGCTTTCCTCAGTCCAGAACACTAAGGGGTTGATTTACCAAAACTGGAGAGTGCAAAATCTGGTGCAGCTATGCATAAAAACCAATCAACTTCCAGGTTTTTTTGTCAAAGCTTAATTGAGCAAGCTAAAGGTAGACGCTCATTGGCTACCATGCACAGCTGCAGCAGAGTTTGCACTCTCCAGCTTTAGTAAATCAAACCACAAGTATCATTTCTGTCTGCTGCATTGTTCCTCTGGTATAAGCATGGGTCACTTCTGATGGGTATTGTTAACACTAAGAGAAAAATGGTGACAGGGAAGTGCACACCCTGTGGTTGATAGCCTCAGCTCTGTTACTGTGTGAAGGGCTGTGTCCCTTTCCTCCAATAAGCTCTCAGAGAGGTTGCAATAAATACATTCACAGAGACTGCAGAGAAGACAACACACTTTGCCGTATCCAATTCGATACTAATAGCAATAGTCATTTTCATTAACATACAATATATCTGTGGTCAAAAACGATTTGACATAGCCCAATTCACGGCGTTAATTAGCCCTATGTAGCAATATTAACCTCTGTTCTAAGATCCAAACAACTGATTAAATCTTTGTAATAATTACCTATAAGCAGTTTCAGGCTCAAAGGCTGCAGACACCTTGATCATAAAGGAAGTGGCTAGGACACTGATCAATTTAGTTGACTGTACTTGAAGATTACGAGCATGCAACTGCTCTGGCTATGTTTGGGTTCTGGCAATTGAAGGAGTCTTGAACTGTTTATGGTTAGTGTTACAAAGGTTTGAGCAACAGTTTAGGTTCTATGACAGCTGGGAGAAATCGATTAGCTTTAGACTAGACTTTAAAGTGGTTGTAAGGGTAAATCTTTTTAAAATAACAAACAGGTTCATACTTACCTGCTCTGTGCATTGGAATTGCACAAATCGGCCCTGAACCTCCTCTTCTCTGTTGACACTCCTCTCTATCCAGTGACCCAATAGGAAGCAGATTCCTCTGGGGGCACTTGTGCATGTTTGCGCCCGAGCCATGCTGTCTGCATCCATTGACAGACAGCAGGACTTTGCCCAGCCCCCGCATCACTGGCATTGAAAGTAGTGGAAGCCGATGGCTCCAGCTACACCAGAAAAGCCTGTGAGACACGGAACTAAAGGGTGAAAAGAGCTGCAGACATGCACAGCTCTGGATTGAATGAGGGCTCAGGTAAGTAATAGAAGGGATACTGATACCTAAACATTTTTAGTCTTAATGCAAGGAATGAATTAAGGTCAAAAATGGTTAGGCTTCACTGTCCATTTTAGGTGCAGAAGGCATTTAATATTTTCTCTGTTAAAATGGATAATCCCTTAAAGTAATTTGCATGTATTTTCTAAAATAAAATCGAAACAATAATAGTTTGTAAAATATAGAAACTAAAAAAACTAAGTAAAGTCTCTGAAAATTATTTTATTAATACATGCGCATAGCCTTAACTCCATTACCATACTGTGCTGTGCTTCTTTGCATCCATGGAAACAGACATACTTCAAAATTGGCACCAGGCACTACACAAAAGAGTGCCATAAAATCATTTTGATGTTTCTAATGATAATAGAAAATCAACACGATTGTCTATGTCATAGTTCTAAGAAGTTGCAATGTCAAAATTATAATTATCTCTTTGCCTGGACAACCAGCTGAGCATTAGTACTTAAACATTGATTTTGACAAGGATGAGCTTTGAGGGGTTCTTAACTTGGTCTCTTTAACAGAAATTACAGAAGTGTTAATAAAAAAAATACAAAAAAAAGCATCTCTACAATATGCTCAATCTATATTTGGATAGTCTGCCTGGAACCTGAATCAGGCTTCATCAAGAGCACAAAACTGCCGAGAAAATGCCAACTATCCAATTTGTTCTATTTATAGACTCAAACTACGGATGCTTATTTCTCTCTACTGGAGGTCTTCCAATTATAAAAGACAAAGCATCTGACTTCATCCTGGTGCTTACAGCACTCAGGTATAATTTCCACTGGAAATCCAAAAGATTGAGAAAATAGCCTGCATAAAAGAATGATACAATATTTGTTATTAACAATATTTCTTGATATTAACAACCCTACCTTAAAATTTTATCTGCTAAAAAAAAGTGTAAAGCATAAGAGAACAATCGATCTATTTTCTTTTTCTTTCTAAAAGTACTGCCAAGTACTCTTGTAAACATCTATTTGACCACTGACAAAATAACCTGATTGGATGTTCATTCTCTTTTTTGGATATTTGTATTAAATTTTGTATACTGTGTACATAGACAACTCCAGATCCAGTGCCAAAATAACAGTAACAATAAAGTAAAAATGTACACTCCTAGCAAGTACTATATATTCCTCAACACAATTATTATAATAATAAAGTAATAAAAATAGAAGATATTTAACATTGCTCAGCAAAATCTACTCACCAATGAAATGTAAATGTGTTTGTACTGCTGCCTCTTTGTTGTTCCTAAATGGGCTGTGAACACCTAAGGGGCCATAGGAACACTTTCAAAGCCAGAATCATTTATAAGAGGGGTTTCCAAACTGTGGCCTAAGTCGGCTATGAATGTGCCCCAATACAAAATCGTTACTTTACTTAATGTTGATTTGTTTTTGGAATTTTTTTGTAAAAATGTATTTACACTTAGGGCACACATGCAAAATTTTAACAGTGTCTCTTTACTGGATGTTTATTAGTTTCATCATCCCAAAGGAAAATGTCTCACTCTTCACAATCACACCTTATTCATGTCATCAGTTTTTGGAAGCAGCTATATTTGTGAGCAACTATTTTCAAACCTCTGTTCAACCTGGCCAGTTAGCAGGTAGAATGTACTAACCTACACAGGCACTACTCTTGTCTGTTGGCTAGATGCATGAGAAAAAAAACCTTTGCTTCCAGTGATATAGAGAACAGCTTGTTACTTCAATCTATTTATGGCTAGCCTTACCAATGATCCTCCTACTCCCTGTTTGGGAGAGGAGATCAAAGTTTTAGTAATGGACAAAACAAGATAAAAGCCTTCACAATAGAGTAACACCACAAAAATGTAAACTATGCAACATAATCTTAACCCCTTCTTGACCACCTTATAGCAGATATACTGCTACAGGGTGGTACGGGTGCCCAAATTCACGTGTATAGAGGATTTTGCCATACGTGGCCACGGCTGTCAATCACAGGGTCCTGGACAGTAATTACTAACTGCTGCCCGGGGATTGCCGAGCAACTCCGACGGGGAGGAGAACGGTTTGTAAACAAAACAATTCTCCTCCCTGTCAGCTCGTGCACACTGCTTTGGATGGTTGTGCACAGCACAGCCCAGCCATGTAAAGCAGTGTGATTACAGTGAAGCACACGGACACAGCTTATAGTGAAACAGCACACAGTTAACCCTTTGATCGCCCCTCATGTTAATCCCTTCCTGCCCAGTGCCATTAGTACAGTGTCCGTGCTTTCTTTTAGCACTTATCACTGTATTGGTGTCACTGGGGATGTCAGGGACACCAAGTCAGTTCCCTCCAGTGTCAGAATGCCTGCTGCAGTCCCACTATAAGTCCCTGATCGCCGCCATTACTAGTAAAAAAAAAAAAAAAAAAAAAATTCCAGTATCTATACCGCCATTTGTAAATGCTATAACTTTCATGTAAATCAATTAATTTACACGTATTAGGATTTTTTTTTTAGCAAAGACATGTAGCAGAATACATTTTGGTCTAAATTTATGAAGAAATTAGAATTTTTGGATTTTTTTTACTGGACATGTTTAATAGCAAGCAGTCAAAAATATTGTCTTCTTTTCTCAATTGTTGGGTTTTTTTTTACAGCGCCAAAAATAAAAATTGCACAGGCGATCAAATACCACTGACAGAAAGCTCAATTCATGGGAAAAAAAGGACATAAATTTCATTTAGGTGTAGAATTGCATGACAGCGCAATTGTCAGTTAAGTAACGCAGCACCGTAACACAAAAATATGGCCTGGTCAGGAAGGGGGGTAAATCCACAGGAGGGCAAGTGGTTAATGAAGCAAACAATTAAATTGAAAATAAACTCCAGGCAAACATTTGTAACATTAACAATAATAAATAATACTAAATGAAACAATTTATCTCAGCATCTCCTGATCTCTTGTATACTGGGCTCTATAGACAACTCTTCTATCAATACTAACATTGGCTTGACAGGGACCAGAAGAGGCATTAGGTCATACATGGGTTTATTCAGCTTTTTAGTGACTTTCCCGAGTTTTTTAATACACTCATTCACTCCAGTTTAGGGATGTTAACACACATCAAACTGGGAGTGTTGGCTGTCACTTTAGAGCGATTACATAGTCTTTTCCATTTTTGTTAGATATACAGTACATGTAAAAAGCACAACATTGCCCATCGACACTAAATTGTTGCAAGCTGACATTTATGTTTCCAAAGACTTGTAGGCTTGCAGTCACCTTGATAAATGTGTGTCTGTAAACAATACCGAAAACAACAGTTGACATTGCAACAGCTGGAGTTTGTTAAATCGACCAACAATACAACCTATTTTATAATTTGTTGCCAGACATTTCCCTGATGTGTCCAAAATTAATGTGAATAAAATGCCAGGGTTGTCATTTAAAACGAAAAGTGGCAGTGTACATTGCAAGTACAAGAGAATACTCTAGTGCTCTAGCCACCCAAAATAGATGTGAAAAGGGTAAAAAGTATAATAACATCAGTAGCAACAGCACTTGTTTCAGCCATGGCAGTAGCATCAGCCAGAGGCTGTTATTTATCAGTTTTATATCAAAGTTATTTGTTGCCTTGCCTCTGTTGTCTTCCTAGTCACAATAACCACAGGGAGACCCAGGTCCAGGGCTCTGTCCTGGGACCAATTCTGTTTAACCTATGAATAGAAAACAGATAGAGGTATGGGCAACTATATGGCGGAAGAGGTTCAACACTGAAAAATGTAACGTATTGGGAGCCAAAAATATGCATATTAGGGGTAGAACAAAAGTATCTGGGGGTCCATGTAGCATGGACTCAGCAGTTGCATGCAATGTCAAGATGCAACAAGGGTAGCCGACTACAATCGTGCATTGAAAGGGTCTTTATTCAAGAGATAAAGCAATAATTCTACTGCTTTACAAAACTCTCATTTGGCTACATCTTGAGTATGCAGTTCAGCTTGGTCACCCATTCTGGTAGGGATGTTCTTGAACTGGAGAGAGTCCAAAGAAGGACAACAAAATGAATGAGGGGAAAGGAGGACTTCAATTATGAGGAACGACTTCTAAAAATTTAAATTATTCTCAATGGCCAAGAAGTGCTTAAAGTCAAACTAAAGCCTTTTTTTTCATAAATAACAAACATGTCTATACTTACCTACTCTCTGCAGTGGTTTTTCATAGAGCAGCCCGGACCCTCTTCTTTTTGGGTCTCCGCGCTCCCTGCTCCTACACCTTGAGCAGTGCCCCCACGGAAAGCCAATTGCTGATCCCTGAGCTGCTGCTCTAGGCATCCATAAGACACGTACAGCTGCGGTTCGGACCCTCCCTCCCCACTCTCTCCTCATTGGCTCACTGGCTGTGATTGACAGCAGCGGAAATCAATGACGAAGAGTCCCCAGACAGCAGAGGCTTGCAAGAACGTCGCTGCATTCGAGGATGCTCAGGTAAGGATTGGGGGGCTGGGGGGGCCGCTGCACAGAAGGTTTTTTACCTTCATGCATAAAATACATGAGCGTAAAAAACCTCGAGCTTTTAGAACCACTTTAGGAGGGAATGATCACAATATACAAATAATTCAATAGTGACTCTAGCATTGGGGAAAACTGTTTAACCATTTCAGCTATTTGGACGTACTTGTGCTCAATTATTAAATGACCAGAGAGTGAAGGGTTAAGCACAAGGTCATGGCTGCAGCCAAAGGCTTGTGCTAATTTTGTTTAGCCAGCTCCCAGCTTTATGGCCCGATCACATCGGGTGCAACTTGGCATGCGAACTGCACGCCATGCGACTTGCAAATCGTATACCAAGTCGCACTCTATTGTCCGCTATTAGAGCGGTCATATTGATGCGGTTCTGACTCAATTTCTAAATTAATGCATGCACTACTTTTGTTGTAATTTGCATAGACATCTGTGTCAGATGTCTTGCAAATCGCAACTGCAATCTGCAGGTCACCCGATTTTTAAATCGTCACTTCACTGTAAGTCGCACAATTTCAAAATCGGCTTTGATGTGACTGGGGGCTAAAAGTGAAAGTGATGCAGGTAGCTGTACAGTTCTTCAATCTCCTGGAAGTGAGGATGATTTTGTAATTTCCAGCTTTAGAGCAGTCATTCCCTGGCTATATCAGCCAGGGAAACAGCTAACCAAATACCATCTGTGTTTGGGTCGCTGCTTTGGAGGGCAGGGAAGACATTGGGGTCTAATAGATCCTAAAAGTCTCCATAAAGGGTGCTTATTGTCTGCCCAATGCTATCACATGGGGGTTTGTTAACTCCCTTGTAAGAGCAATACAGTTAAATAAAAAAAAAAAAAAAAAAAAAAAAAAAAAAATATATATATATATATATATATATATATATATATATATATATATATATATATATATATATATATATATATATATATATATATATATATATATACACACACATACATACATATACACACACCGTCAGGTCCATAAATATTGGAACATCAATACAATTCTAAAGTTTTTGGCTCTATATACCACCACAGTGGATTTGAAATGAAACGAACAAGATGTGCTTTAACTGCAGACTGTCAGCTTTAATTTGAGGGTATTTACATCCAAATCATTTGAACGGTGTAGGAATTACAACAGTTTGTATATGTGCCTCCCACTTGTTAAGGGACCAAAAATAATGGGACAGAATAATAATCATAAATCAAACTTTCACTTTTTAATACTTGGTTGCAAATCCTTTGCAGTCAATTACAGCCTGAAGTCTGGAACGCATAGACATCACCAGACGCTGGGTTTCATCCCTGGTGATGCTCTGCCAGGCCTCTACTGCAACTGTCTTCAGTTCCTGCTTGTTCTTGGGGCATTTTCCCTTCAGTTTTTTCTTCAGCAAGTGAAATGCATGCTCAATCGGATTCAGGTCAGGTGATTGACTTGGCCATTGCATAACATTCCACTTCTTTCCCTTAAAAAACTCTTTGGTTGCTTTTGCAGTATGCTTTGGGTCATTGTCCATCTGCACTGTGAAGCGGCGTCCAATGAGTTCTGAAGCATTTGGCTGAATATGAACAGACAATATTGCCCGAAACACTTCAGAATTCATCCTGCTGCTTTTGTCAGCAGTCACATCATCAATAAATACAAGAGAACCAGTTCCATTGGCAGCCATACATGCCCACGCTATGACACTACCACCACCATGCTTCACTGATGAGGTGGTATGCTTAGGATCATGAGCAGTTCCTTTCCTTCTCCATACTCTTCTCTTCCCATCACTCTGGTACAAGTTGATCTTGATCTCATCTGTCCATAGGATGTTGTTCCAGAACTGTGAAGGCTTTTTTAGATGTCGTTTGGCAAACTCTAATCTGGCCTTCCTGTTTTTGAGGCTCACCAATGATTTACATCTTGTGGTGAACCCTCTGTATTCACTCTGGTGAAGTCTTCTCTTGATTGTTGACTTTGACACACATACACCTACCTCCTGTAGAGTGTTCTTGATCTGGCCAACTGTTGTGAAGGGTGTTTTCTTCACCAGGGAAATAATTCTTCGGTCATCCACCACAGTTGTTTTCCGTGGTCTTCCAGGTCTTTTGGTGTTGCTGAGCTCACCGGTGCGTTCCTTCTTTTTAAGAATGTTCCAAACAGTTGTTTTGGCCACGCCTAATGTTTTTGCTATCTCTCTGATGGGTTTGTTTTGTTTTTTCAGCCTAATGATGGCTTGCTTCACTGATAGTGACAGCTCTTTGGATCTCATCTTGAGAGTTGACAGCAACAGAATCCAAATGTAAATAGCACACTTGAAATGAACTCTGGACCTTTTATCTGCTCATTGTAATTGGGATAATGAGGGAATAATACACACCTGGCCATGGAACAGCTGAGAAGCCAATTGTCCCATTATTTTTGGTCCCTTAACAAGTGGGAGGCACATATGCAAACTGTTGTAATTCCTACACCGTTCACCTAATTTGGATGTAAATACCCTCAAATTAAAGCTGACAGTCTGCAGTTAAAGCACATCTTGTTCGTTACATTTCAAATCCATTGTGGTGGTATATAGAGCCAAAAATATTAGAATTGTGTCGATGTCCCAATATTTATGGACCTGACTATATATATATATATAAATAATAATCTTTGTTTTCAAAGAAATAACCTCTATTGCTCTGCACACATTCACAAATGCAAACACATGCACAGGGTGTGCACTTGTATGTAAACTGTGATCCTACTATACATGTGAGGTATTTCCACAAATGTTGGAGTGAGAGAAATAATTCTAGCACCATAGCTCACAGTTATCACTAAACTGGTGAGAAGTAAAGGCTTTTAAAGCATCATCTATGGAGATTTTCTTGCACCATAGTTTTTCCATGATATGACAGGTGCATGCAATTTTAAGACTTGACATGAATGGTATCTATTTACTCAACTCAACCCCATATTTTAAATTTTACTAAAAGATTTGGCATTATATCATGTATGTTTGCACTAAAATTCATTTTATCATATTTTTTCCTGAAAATACAGTACTGGATAATGTAAAGTCTCCAAAGAAAAAATGTGACCAAACAGAAGTGGTTTGATATTAAACTTTGTAAGGGGTTCTTTATTGTTAGAAACATGTGGAACTCCCATCCACAGTCAGTGGTATCAGCAGATAGTGATGGGCAGAACACCCCCAGTTCAGTTCGCAGTCAAAAGTTTTATCGTGAACTTTGAACAGGGACAATTCTCTAAGTGGCATCTTACTGCATTGGAGTATGCAGTAAGATACAGCACAGCTACTAACATACCACAGGAGTTATACTATTTAGTCATGCAGTATTTTAGTAGTGAAAACATTCTTTAAATGTTTCAGCTGAATGTAAAAAAAATTGCTGGCAATTAAAAAGAAAAAAAAATGGCCTGGGGTGTCCCCCCCCCCATCCATACCAAGCCCTTCGGGTCTGCTATGGATTTTGAGGTGAACCATTTGAGGGGGGACATTTTTTAAAGAATGGCGTAGGGGTCCTCCCCAAAATGCATAGCAGGTCCTTATCCAAGAATGCACCCCGGAAGGTCAGGAAAGGGGGGGGAACAAGTGAGCGCCCCCCCAAACCATACCACATGCCCTCAACATGGGGGGGTGCTATGGGGCCCCTATGGTCGGTGGTTGTGGGGGTCTGCAAACGGGGGGCTTATCAGAATCTGGCCCCCACAATGCAAATGTGTATGGGGTACATGGTATTGCTAATCATTCACAATAAAAAAAAAACTGTAGTGTAAAAAATGACTGAAGACAGCCTTTGACAAGTCCTTGATTAAAAACAAAAAAACAAACAAAAAAAAAGTCCCCCGAAGTAAATCCAATGTCAATCACGATGTCCTGCCACCGCCGCCGATTCCCCCCCCCCAAATATAATCCGCTCTCGAAGCTGGCTCCTGCCATCTGACAGCTGCACTGGCCTGACAGTTCTTAAATACTGTGATAACATCACAAGGGGGTGCGGTGGCCCTGCCCCCTTTTGACATCATCATGTTCTGTGATTAGCCAAAGCATTGCACCAGACCTGTGGTCAGGTACGTTGCTATAGCCAATCACAATCCACTGTCAGGGCACAGTGCATTGTGGGGCATTGTGGGCGAAAAGCCTGCCGAACGTCCTTATCGTTCTCCAAACACATGAACAGCCAATGTTCAAGCTGAACTTATGTTCGACTCGAACATCAAGCACAACTTTATCAGCAGAGAGTGTAGATAAAATTAAAAAAAAAAATCTTTATGTGCTTTTTAGCAAAACACAAATGTACAGGTAGATAGAAATTGATAGCAACATAAACACACACACACACACACACACACACACACACACACACACACACAGTTGTGTTCAAAATAATAGCAGTGTGTTGGAAAAAGTGAATAAAGCTCAAAATCCTAATAGCTTTTATTTCCATACACACAAATGCATTGGGAACACTACACATTCTATTCCAAAGCAAAACATGAAGACAAATATATCAAATTTGTGTTGTTCCTCTAAAAAAATTGAAGAAAAGTGAATATTAGACTGTTCAAAAAAATAGCAGTGTTTGTATTCTTCTTTACAAACTCAAACATTCACTATATAAACTGAAAAATGTTTGAAGATTTTGCTTTCCTTTGAATCACTTAATATTTAGTTGTATAAGCACTGTTTCTGAGAACTGCTGTACATCTGTGTTGCATGGAGTCAACCAACTTCTGGCACCTGTGAACAGGTATTCCAGCCCAGGATGATTGGGCTACATTCCACAGTTCTTCTCTATTTCTTGGTTTTGCTTCAGAAACTGCATTTTTTGATGTCACCCCACAAGTTTTCTATTGGATTAAGATCCGGGGATTGGGCTGGCCACTCCATAACGTCAGTCTTGTTGGTCTGGAACCAAGATGTTGCACGTTTACTGGTGTGTTTGGGGTCGTTGTCTTGTTGGAACACCTATTTCAAGGGCATTTCCTCTTCAGCATAAGGCAGCATGACCTCTTCAAGTATTCTGATTAGAGATGAGCGAATCGAACCTGGCGAAGTGGAATTCGTTTCGAATATCAGGAAAAATTCGATTTGCATCGAATCCGAATTTTAGCAAACTTCGGGTGCACGAATCGAATTTTTCCCGATCAGCCGGCAAAAGTGTCACTGCAGAGAGCTCCGCTATTTCTGACAGTTCTGACAGTTCATTTACAGCGGTTGAAACATTGTATCTATTTGTTTCCATTTAGGATACAGATGTTTTTATTCGGAAATAAATAGATACAATGTTTCAACCGCTGTAAATGTGAAGGAACTGTCAGAGAACTGTCAGAAATAGCGGAGCTCTCTGCAGATACACTTTTTGCTGTACTTTAATTCTTCTTCTTCTTCTTTTCATTCTTCTTCTTCTTTTCATTCTTCTTCTCATTCTTCTTCTTCTTCTTCTCATTCTTCTTCTTCTTCTTTTCATTCTTCTTCTCATTCTTCTTCTTCTTCTTTTCATTCTTCTTTTCATTCTTCTTCTTTTCATTCTTCTTCTTCTTTTCATTCTTCTTCTTCTTTTCATTCTTCTTTTCATTCTTCTTCTTCTTCTTTTCATTCTTCTTCTTCATTCTTCTTTTCATTCTTCTTCTTCTTCTTTTCATTCTTCTTTTCATTCTTCTTCTTCTTTTCATTCTTCTTCTTTTCATTCTTCTTTTCATTCTTCTTCTCATTCTTCTTCTCATTCTTCTTCTCATTCTTCTTTTCATTCTTCTTCTTCTTCTTCTTTTCATTCTTCTTCTTCTTCTTTTCATTCTTCTTCTTCTTCTTTTCATTCTTCTTTTCATTCTTCTTCTTCTTCTTCGTCGTGCCCCGTGACTGCCCAAATGAGTGAAGTGTGCGGTGGTTCTAAGATCGACGGCACTCATCTGCATGTCATACTGACTGACAGTATTATTTCTCTTCCCCAGCAGACTCCAAGGGCATTTAAATTAAAGGTACAGTGTTCTGCACTAATATAAAGGCTCTCTGAAGCCTAGAAACCCTTTAAATAAGTTAAATTCGCGGCGAATAAATTCGCATCGAATCGAATTTCTCCCGCAAATTCGGCGAATCAGCTGAATCGAATTTTTGAATAATTCGCTCATCTCTAATTCTCATGTATTCAAACTGATCCATGATCCCTGGTATGCGTTAAATAGGCCCAACACCGTAGTATGAGAAACATCCCCATATCATGATGCTTGCGCAACCATGCTTCACTGTCTTCACAGTGTACTGTGGCTTGAATTCAGTGTTTGGGGGTTGTCTGACAAACTGTCTCCGGCCACTAGACCCAAAAAGAACAATCTTACTTTCATCAGTCCACAAAATGTTGCGCCATTTCTCTTTAAGCCAGTCAATGTGCTCTTTGGCAAATTGTAACCTCTTCAGCACATGTCTTTTTTTCAACAGTGGGACTTTGCGGGGGCTTCTTGCAGATAGCTTGGCTTCACATAGGCGTCTTCTAATTGTAACAGTACTCACAGGTAACTTTACACCTTCTGATCTTCCTGGAGCTGATTGTTGGCTGAGTCCTTGCGATTTTGGCTATTCTTCTATCCATTCAAATGGTAGTTTTTCGCTTTCTTCCACGTCTTTCAGGTTTTGGTTGCCATTTTAAAGCATTTGCGATCATTTTAGCTGAGCAGCCTATCATTTTCTGCACTTCTTTATGTTTTCCCCTCTCCAATCAACTTTTTAATCAAGGTACACTGTTCTTCTGAACAATGTCTGGAACGACCCATTTTCCTCAGAATTTCAGAGAGAATTGCACTGTAACCAGCTTGTACAACATTTTCTGCCTTCCTTCCTTAAATAAGGGCAATAATTACCACCTGTTTTTCAAAGAATGAATGACCTCACTGATAAAACTCCACACTGCTATTATTTTGAACATGCCCCTTTCAATTAGTGATTCAATTACACAGAATCAGCAGCATGTATGTCATGACTGTTGGATTTCTATTACTCTACTACACCTGCTAGTAAATGATTTGCTGTGTAGAAATATAATTTCTACCAAAAACAGTGATTGATCAGGTTAGTGATGTCTGACTGCTATTATTTTGAACACAACTGTAGGTTGAACTGAATGGACTGGTGTCTTTATTCCCCTTTACCAACTATGTAACTACGTAAGGTTGTGAAGAATAATATGAGGTCATGTTGCATTTGAACAGAGGTACTGCAGTATTTCATGCCATACACTCTCTCTACCCCATTTAGTCCATGTGTTACTCAATTTTTATTATATATGTGTAGGTTAGTGAGTGCACTCTAAGAAGCGGCTATTGCACTAAAAAGGAACCACAAAACCTTTCCATATAAATCGATAAAGTTAGGAGTGCAGCGCTACAAAAGTAATGAACAGTCTAAACCTGTCTTTCAGCAGATTAAGTAAATGAATAACAGTGAATGTCCAGTACAGCAATATCAGGTGAAGTGAATAGTCCAAAGATTAAAGGTAACTTCAATCAGTGCCGATATGATCCAGTGTCCTGATGTGGAGGAATAGATAGATTGCCTACTCATCAGAAGCGCAATCTTAATGCGCATATCAAGATCACATGTAGCCGGGGTCCTGCGTGGGTACTGCAATACTTTGGTGGTCACTCAATGGCGTAAAGTTACCGGTCTGGACATAACGTACTGCTCCTCAAGTCTGCACAGATGCCTGAAATGCTGGGGCTGAGGTATGGAGGCTCAGTGCCAGGTATAGAGAGTGAAGGTGCTCATAGTGTAGAAATGTTAATAAAGATTTATTAAATCAAATAAAGCAGAATATCGACACATGATATGGACTGTGAGTAGTGGTAGCAAGCTGCTTGCAGATAATGATAAAAAGCACCTAAAAACACTGACCAGTGGAAATCAAAAGATGGCCGCCGGACCTCCTGATCCAGCGGCGTGACGTCAAGGCGTGCAAGGGCTCCACCTAGACGCGTTTCGTGTAAACACACGTCTACTGTAGGGGTGATGCCGTGCAGGCCAGATGTCACATTGCTCTTATATATACTGAAAAAATGTGCTCAATTGTGACAGCGCCATCTTGCTGAAGATCGGTGTACTGCGCATGCGCTATATTCCTGGTGATTTTTCTGATTCTAAAATGGCTGCCACATGTCCCACTGCGCATGCGCGAGTGTTCCAGCCGCCATTTTGTTGGTTGTAAAGTCATGTAAGAATGCGCGAGCCGAGCGGCCGCCATTTTCTTGAAGATATCAGCAAGAAAAGGAGAGACATGGCATTATGCCTTGTATTGGGTAAACAGTAATTTAGCTAAAATAATTATAATGGTTATGAAATAAATCTTCAGGCATAATTCCCAGCCTGACAAAGGGTGCAATAAATACCTGGTGTAAGGTGTGAGATACCCCAGGACATGTAGGCTAATGCGCATGCGCGGGAGACATGGTCGCCATTTTACTGGTGTTTCCTGCAAACCTGACACAGACTAATTGGCCATGTTATATGAGTAGTATAAATATTATGAAATGGTGCATTATCTATAAATTAGAATAATTATACAAATAAAATGTGAGCAAAGGTTAAAACAATCATAAAATGACAAAACATCATTAAATCTAGTAAAGCGGCCACAATAGTATGGTACCTAATAAAACACAATACTAAAAGAAAATACGGTATAACCATATACCATATTAATAAAAGCTATATCAATATAAGCTAAACCCAATATAATAGGTGTCCTAGTATTGTGCTACCAGGTGCATCATCTAACCATGTGTAGGGGTTCAGCTGTTATCGATGAAGCAATTTAGATCTACTTCCACGTTGTGGCCTAAAGGTGTCATAGATTTGATCTCAAAGATCCACTTGGTCTCCAAACGTGAGACCTGTCTGCTACTATTTGAACCCCGCCAATGGTATTGTGCAACATCAATCCCTATAAATTTGAGGGAAGAGGGGTCTCTATGGTGAAAATCCCTATAGTGTTTCGATAAAGAATGTTCACGGAAACTCCTTTTAATATTATACACATGATCCCGAAAACGGTCACGAAGTCTCCTGGTGGTCTGGCCATTATATTGCTTCTGGCACGGGCATTCCAGGAGGTATACTGCGTAACATGTATTACAAGAGATAAAGGTAGTTATCTCATAGTCTTTGCCTGTTGTAGTAGAGGTAAAGGTTTCTATTTTTCTCTTTGACATCCTGCTGTGCTTACATAGTTGGCATTTTTTGCAGGGAAAAAACCTTTAAGATTACCAAGGAAAGTCGGGCATGAAGGGGGATCCATTATGTTCGGGGCAATGGTATTGCGTAGAGGTAAAGCCCTCTTGAAGATGACTTCTGGGTTTGGGGGCAAGACTGTTGAAAGAATCGAGTCTTCCTTAAGTACATCCCAATTCTTTTTCACGATATGACCTATGGTTTTATGTTGGATTGAATAAGAGGTGATGAATGGGCAAAACATCTCCTTTTTCTGTTTGGGTGGTCCTGAAAGCATGTTGTGTCTGCTCATGTGGGCCACCATATCAATTTCCCGATCTAAAGAATCAGCCGTGTATCCTTTATCTATGAACCTCTGTCTTAGGATTTTCGCTTTTTCATGGTAGGTTTTACTTGGTCAATTTTTACTACTTTTCCCTGGCAGCAATTTGAATCTGAGGAGGCAATAAAGCTAGATAAAGATACCAAACATTTACCGCATGATAAGGGGTTTGAAGATGCTGCTGAGGAGGAGGAGAGTATGGACAGTGAAATTAATGTTCACAGCATTGATGGTGGCATCAGTGGCGTCCCTAGGGGGGGTGCAGGCCGCACCAGGTGACACCATCACGGGGTGCAGGAGCAGGATGCCAGCAGAGCTTCTGGGCTCTGTGAAGGTCCTGGCCAGTTATTGGGGTGATCCCGGATGCCCGGCACAGTGACAGCTGCCCCTGGTGTAGTGGTAAAATGAGTATCCCGTGAAGATATGTATCCCCTGAAGCAACTGCGCATGTGCCGGTTTAAGGCCGAAGAAGCAGATCGCCGATCTCAGACTTCAACCTATACATGGTTAAATGATCTTGCAACCCATCGTGATCCGCGGGATCAGCTTCAGCAGTTTGGAGCCTGTAAGGGGTTAACTGTGGAAGCTCTGTGCTAAAGTCGGAGATCAGCTTCTTCGTCCTGAAACTGGCACATGCACAGTTGCTTCAGGGGATACATATCTTCACGGGATACTCATTTTACCACTACACTGGCATCGCTCCTTCCTCTCTGGAGGGGTGACACCACGTGCTACTGCACCGAGTGACACAAACCCTAGGGATGCCTCTGGGTGGCATAAGTGATGATGTCTGAGGCAATATTTATAATTCTCAAGTATTTATTCAATAATGTGGGATCAGATGACTAAGGCAACTCAGCCAGCAAGATGTGGGAGCCTGAGTGAAAGGAGACGATGACAATGGTGTGTGGAAAAGATAGGAAATACATGCAAAAAGCCCAGAGAAACAAAAAAACAGGTTGTAGGACACAGGGGTTCTAGCTATACTACGATCTTTGCTCTGAGCCTTTTTTCTGACCTGGATGACAAAAGGTAAACAGACTACCTGGTTACCCATTTTATGACTGTAGCCAAAGCCAAGTGTGTTGCTTTCTTTTTCTTGCTCCAAGAAATCCAGTTTTTACGTGAAGAAAACATTACTGTCATTTTCTTCTGCTGTTGCTTCTCCAGATTTGGAATTAGCCAGCAAATGTGCTAGAGTTAAGATTAGTTCAGATAAGCACAAATTCTTGTCACAGGTGTAGTGAAAGAGGCAGCCTGAAAAAGAATGGCAGGAGCTATTATAGATTGGATTGCTAGTATTTCTATTTAGAGTAAGGTAGGGAGCTGTAGTTTGACATTTGACATTGGTCATTGGCAGATAACTGAAACAAAAAAAGAAATAAACTTGCAGCGCATATCAGCAGATTTGTGAAGGGTTCTAGTGATGTCATCCCTTCAAATCAAAGGCCACTGTCAACCCTATACACAGACTGTACTGGATATGTGAATGTACTCAAAAGGTACCACAAATTTACCATGCAATACATATATATTTTTTTTTAATTTGAGTGATTCATTACTACAGAATATGTAAACTGACCCCCATAAAGTGTGTTGCATTTTAAATGTTTAGCAAATAACAGGCAGTTTACCAGTGCACCTTTAGCATAACAAAGTGTAAATTAAAGTGTTACTAAACCCACAACAGTAAAATCAGTCTGTATGTGCAGTAAAGCATGCTTGTTATACTCACTGTGAACCTAAGGGGTTAATCCTCTGCAGTGTGTAAAAATGCTATTTGATCCTGTGTTCTCTGATCTTCCTCTTCTTCTAGTGTCCCCCTCTTATCTCCTGATAAGACATATTGTGTAGAGACATTTTGCACATGCTCAGTTTAGTGTGTATTGCTAGAGAGGGTGTTTTCTTTTTGGAAAGTGCATGTGATCAGCACAGGGTCAATCAGCACTGTCCAGATAGAGGTCAGAGTTTCTGCATCCTCCTAGAGCTGAAAGAAAACTCTTCCTACAAGCTTTAACAAGTGCTCTGCTGAACACAGATAGAAGTCACAAGACTGCTCTAACTGCTGATGAGAAAAGATATTTAGCAGTTTATATTTACTAAAATAATTGCATTTCCATGTTGTGTGTACTGTGGGAGACCAGATATAGTGAATGCAGGGTCCTGGGTTTAGTAACACTTTAAGCCTTTCAAGTGGAGCTCCAGTCATTTTTGTAAAAAAATAAAAGTCAGCAGCTACAAAAACCTTAGCTGCTGACTTTTAATTAACAGACCCTTTCAGGTTTCCAGATCCAGAAGCGTGCTCACCTGAGGGGGTGTCAGGTACTGTCTTTGGTTCCCAGCATCTTAGTTGTGGGTATCTGGCTCTGACAGCTAACGGCTTCACAGCTGGGTGTCCATTGCATATGAACGAGCTGCGTTGTGCACTGTGATTGAACCCTCAGTCTTCTGGGACCTGTGCTGTGTTCCAGAAGACTGTGGGGAGGGGGAAAGGAGCATTTCCGCTTGGATCACCTAGGCGAAGTGGGAGCGGGTATCACCTAGGTGAAGTGGGAGCGGGTATCTGTCAAAATCAGGTACCCACCTTCCCCCCCTCCCAAAAAGATAGCCAAATGTGAAAGAGGAGGGAGGAAGGAGGTCTTAAAGCAGAACTTTCTCCTTTTGGGTGGAGTTCCTCTTTAAGTGAACCTGTCAGGTTTGTAATATTTAAATCATATAAACAAAGGGTGCATTTGAATTAATTGAATTAATGGCATAACATATTGCACATAACAAACATATATTAAAGTGCAAATCAGAAAAAACATGCGACTTATTAGTGTCAAACCACACAGGTCACTATGTGTGACCATAAAGTGCATATAAAGTGCGAAAGCAAAATATTATTCCTTATTCATTCATGAGCACACATATATACACAAATAAGCTTATGCATAAAGTCCCAAATTCAAGCGTGAAACAATCTTATAAGCTGCATAGAAGATCTCCAGGATTTCCTATAGCTGGTATCAATATCCAGTAAGTGATAGTGTATCCAAATAAGTATATAGACTGTGCACTCACCGGATGCGCAATCAGTGAGCGCATTTAAGAGATAATACTCTTAGTGAAACCTTTGGAAGCTCCTGTTCTGGTCTACTGCTCCTCACTGCTCAGTCAGCTGTCTGTCATGGCCCGAACTCTCCCTCAAATGAATCAAAAACCAAATTCTCTAAGTATCCCCAAAGAAAAGTAAACCTTTCACCCTTGAAAGTACAAATATAAGAGACCTTTTCTTTAAACCATTAAAAAATCCTAATCCCTTTCCTTAACTTCAAAATGTCCTAAATAAATTCAAAATAGTCCAACACAAGTCCACACTATTAGGTCTTCAAACATTGAAAAATGTCCCATTCATCACTTTAAATCCAAGATACCTCAAAAAAAATAAATTAAATATAGTGCATTAACTTTAAAGCAATACAATATTTGTGATACCATGCAAAAACACTCGTGAAAAGCAAGAAAAGGTAAACAACAAACAAAAAAATAAAAATAATAAATAATATCACAACTCTTTGGTGAATCCCACGTATAAAATATACTATAAATAAAGTGAATCCACCTACACAGCCCACTCGTGAGGTGAAATTCACAGAAAATAACTTAACTTTTGATTAAGTGCAATAATCCAAAATGTGCTACCACTCTAACAGGTAAAATTCACAGCAAGTACTCAGCTTGTGATTGTGTGCACTAATCCAAAACAAGTGCCACCACTCTGGTAGGGTTAAGTACTATTACCCTCTTTCAGCTCAGAACGGCATCTCAAACACTCCAGGGTAATATACAGCTTTCCCCTTGCGGATATGCTCAATGCAATCTTCCCCGTTCCTCATAGGGCAGAGAAGAGCAAGACTCAGTGGAGTGTACAGGTAATAAAACAAATTTATTGCTGCTTACATTCAATGAAGAAAACGTCCATCCTGTTCAAACATTTACACAGCTGAAACCAGCATCAAAGATGGCCGCGCTGCTCCTTCCGGTTTTGCGTCTGACGTCATGGACTAACGCGTTTCGTCACTTCCAACTTCTTCTCGAACATTGAATGTAAGCAGCAATACGTTTTTTTTTATTTATATGTCTATGGTAATCATTGGTATACGATTTAATGTTAGCAGCTTCTCTTCTCTATATATAGAGTTGAACACTAGTGAGCGCAGGAGGTTCACACCATTATTGTAAATACTGAGCTAGTATTCCAATAGCTTGAAAGGTCAAAGAGCCTGGGGACCCTGTGCTATGTTAATGCCAACCTGGACACCTAATAACATTAGGCTTTTTTTTTTTTTTTTAAAGGAAAGGGCTCCCCTCCTAAAAACAACCACATTATGCTCTTTTGTGCCATGTATACCCAGAGGAGATGGGTAAACCTTTAGCAACCAGTAGTATTTAAAGTGATATGAAATCAATTAAAGGCAATTTTTAAAAAAGTAACAAAAATGTTATACTTATTTGCTCTGTGCAATGGTTTTGCACAGAGCAGCTCTGATCCTCCTCTTCTCAGATCCCCCCTGTCAGGGATCGTGGCTCCGTAGTCCAGGATTGCGGCGCCGTCCCCGCGCATGCGCATTGGCGGCAGATCGCGCCGGGACACAGGCACTAGGTCCCGGCGAGCCGCGGCTGACAGGACGCCGCGCATGCGCAGTAGGAGCCACGGGCGCGCCTCAGGCATCCAATGACAGCCGGGGGCGCGTCCTAGCCGGCCAATGACAGTGCAGGGCGCACTATTTAAAGATGCCCTGCACTGTCACAGATTGCCGCAAGGTCTTTCTGTGATTCTGAGTTCCTGCACCTGTCTAGTGACCCTGATTGACCCTGACTACACTGCCTGCCCCTGTGATTGACCCGGATTGCCCTGACTACGCTGCCTGCTCCTGTGTTTGACCCTGATTGACCCTGACTACACTGCCTGCCCCTGTGATTGACCCGGATTGCCCTGACTATTCTGCCTGCTCCTGTGTTTGACCAGGATTGACCCCCATCTTGACTCCGTGACCGAGTTCTTTCAGGCCATGGCTGTTTTGTATGACGACCCTCAGCGGGCTGCTTCCGCAGAGGCTACCCTATACTCTCTGCGGCAGGGCCGCCGGACAGCCGAAGAATACGCGTCCGATTTTAGGTGTAGCATGGGAGACACCAGATGGAACGATGCGGCCTTATGTCACCAGTTCCGCATCGGGCTGTCTGAGTCTCTCAAAGATGAACTAGCACGAGTAGGCCTACCTGACTCCCTGGAAAAACTGATTGAGTTGACCATTCAAATTGACCGTAGACTAAGGGAACGTCGGCTGGAAAGGAGCAGTCAGGGTCAAAGAGTGGCATGGATTCCATCGAGAGACACAGCTCCAACCCCAGGGAACCATCCGCGAAGCACGGAAACAGGGGACAACTCGGAACCCATGCAACTGGGACTGGCCCGTTCCCACTTATTGGTCGAGGAACGTCAGAGGAGACGATCACAGAACCTATGTCTGTACTGCGGGGAAGCTGGTCACCAGGTGCGCTCCTGTCCTGCAAAAATGAGTAAGTCCACTCCCGTTTCTTTTACTTTACCTGCAGGAAGGGATGATCAGTCAAGTTACCTGGCCATTCCTGTGTCTTTACAGCTCCCCGGAGGAACATTGTCGGTGACCGCAATCGTTGACTCAGGAGCCTGTAGTTGTTTTATCGATCTGACTTTTGCCCACCGGCAAAAAATCCCTCTCCAGACCAAAGAAAGGGGGTTCAACATCTTCTTGGCAGATGGGTCCAGTATAAAATCAGGGGTGGTGGACCAGGAGACACCACCCATTTTCACCACAATGGCAGACCATCACCAGGAGTTCCTCCGTTTGGATGCCATCGCATCCTCCCTTTTTCCAGTCATTCTGGGGCTCCCTTGGCTGAGGGCCCATAACCCCCAGATTGACTGGGAAAAGGGAACAATTCAATTTCGGTCACCTTATTGTTTGAGTCACTGCCACGTCACAGGATCCGTGGTTCCCCGGTTCCTCCTGTGCCTGGATGGAGACACCAATCTATCCCAGGTTATTCCTCCGGCCTACCATGACTTCCTAGACGTTTTCAGTAAGCGAGGAGCTGACATTCTTCCTCCGCACCATTCCTACGATTGCCCCATAGACCTCCTACCCGGATCTGAAATCTCATTCGGCCGTATCTTTCCCTTGTCTGAAACGGAATCGGGTGTGCTGAGGGAATATATTGCCGAAAACCTTCGGAAGGGATTTATTCGTCCATCCACATCCCCAGCCGGGGCCGGGTTGTTCTTTGTAGAGAAGAAGGACAAATCGTTACGGCCCTGCATAGACTTCCGTGATCTGAACAAAATAACGGTAAAGAATCGTTATCCCTTACCCCTAGTCCCCGAGCTCCTCCAGAGACTGAGATCGGCAACGATATTTACTAAATTAGACCTGCGGGGGGCCTATAACCTTGTTCGTATCAGGGAGGGGGATGAGTGGAAGACGGCGTTCCGTACGAGATTCGGTCACTATGAATATTTGGTGATGCCGTTCGGGCTCTGTAATGCACCGGCGACCTTTCAGCACTTTATCAACGATGTTTTTCGTAATTTTCTCGATATTTTCGTGGTGGTTTATTTGGATGACATCCTAATTTTTTCCCCCTCACTGGAGGTTCATCGAGGTCGCGTGTTACGGGTATTAGAACGGTTGCGTCAACACGGGCTATACGCTAAGGCAGAAAAGTGCTGTTTCAAACAGCGCGAAATCACGTTCTTGGGACTGGTTCTCTCTTCCGCGGGGGTCGCGATGGATCCCCAGAAAGTCACGGCGATCTTAGATTGGCCAATACCCGCCGACAAAAAAGGGGTACAGCGTTTCATCGGCTTTTCTAACTTTTACAGAAAGTTTGTTAGGAACTTCTCCGGTCTGGTCTCCCCGATCACGCAACTGACGAAACAAGGGGTCCGCTTTAAGTGGACTCCCGAAGATCAGACTTCATTCGAAAAGCTCAAATAACTGTTCACCTTTGCTCCCATTCTCTGCCATCCGGATTCTTCTCTCCCATATGTTTTGGAAGTGGACGCCTCCGAAAACGCGGTAGAAGCGGTTCTGTCCCAAAGGAATGGTACAAAGGAACTACTGCACCCTGTGGCATTCTTCTCCAGGAAGTTGACACCGGCGGAACGTAACTATGACATTGGAGATCGGGAGCTCCTGGCCATTAAAGCCGCTCTAGAAGAATGGAGGTATTTACTGGAAGGAGCCACGCACCCAATCCTAATATTCACATATCACAAAAACCTTGAATATTTAAGAACGGCAAAACGTCTGAGACCGCGCCAAGCGAGATGGGCTCTTTTCTTTTCTCGATTCACATTCCATATAACGTACCGACTCGGTACTAAGAATACAAAACCAGATGCTCTGTCCCGCATGTGTGAGGACCCCGACGACGCCGTGGTACCAGACACCATCTTACCTTCTGGAAGCTTCCTCGCTCTACAAACGGAACTTCGCTCCCGGCTTCTCGATGCTTCTGCAGGACTACCAGTTCCGTCTGGGTCACCCCTCCAGAGCCACGGTGGGCTGTTTTGGAAGGAAGACCGGATCATGGTCCCAGAAGAAGTGCGAACCTTGGTCCTAGGGCACTGCCACGACCATCCAATGGCGGGTCACTTCGGGGTTACGAAAACTCTGGAACTACTACGGCGCTCGTTCTGGTGGCCGGACATGATCAAGGATTGTGAGCGTTACGTCCGGACTTGTCCCACCTGTCAAAGGAACAAGCCCTCCAGGAGCAGGGCATGGGGATTGTTACGTCCATTACCCATACCCAAGCGGGCCTGGCAAATGATAGCCATGGATTTCGTGGTCGAACTCCCACCATCCCAAGGCTACACAGCAATAATGGTGATCGTCGACCGCTTCTCAAAGATGGCACATTTCGTGCCCCTGGAGAAGACCCCATCGGCACCGGAAACGGCACGGATCTTCATTAAGGAAGTGGTGAGGCTTCATGGGGTTCCCGAAGATATTGCGTCAGATCGGGGGGTCCAATTCACCTCCAGGTTCTGGAACGCCTTATGTAAAGCGCTGGGAATCAAGCCGTCGCTTTCATCCGCCTACCATCCACAGATCAACGGCCAAACCGAGAGGACCAACCAAACGCTGGAACAGTACTTACGATGCTACACATCCTACCTTCAGGATGACTGGCTGACATTGTTGCCTTCCGCAGAATTCTCATACAACAACTCGAGTCACTCAGCTACGGGTCAATCCCCGTTCTTTTCCAATTACGGGTATCATCCCACATTCCTTCCTGATCTAATGCCTGAAAATCCAGTACCGGCGTCTCAAGACATCTTGAACTTCTTTTCCGTCAATAACAAGACGATTCAGGAAGCCATCGCTAAAGCCCAAGAGGACAGTAAAAGGGCATTCGACAGAAAGAGAACAGGAGAATTACTACTTCAACCAGGGGATCAGGTTTGGCTAGCAACAACCAACTTGAAGATGCTGTGCCCTTCAAGGAAGCTGGGACCCAAGTACATTGGCCCATTTCCGGTAAAACGAGTAGTCAACGAGGTGGCCTACGAACTCGAGCTTCCGCGGACCTTCAAGATACATCCTGTGTTCCATGTGTCTCTCCTGAAGCCATCCAGACCGGATCCCTTCCCGGACCGTGAATGCGGACCTCCCGAGGCAGTCACCATAGGTGACCAGGAGGAATATGAAGTGGAGACTATCCTCAGTTGCCGAAAGAGGGGGGCCAGACACAGTTCCTGATAAAATGGAAGGGTTATGGCCCTGAGGAGAACTCATGGGAACCCGCCCAGAACATTCACGCACCCAGTCTCATCCGGGAATTTTGTCGTAGTCACCCGCGGTGGAGAGATCAGTGGGGCTCCCGGAGGGTGCCCATTGGGGGGGGGCAATGTCAGGGATCGCGGCTCCGTAGTCCAGGATCGCGGCGCCGTCCCCCGCGCATGCGCATTGGCGGCAGATTGCGCCGGGACACAGGCACTAGGTCCCGGCGAGCCGCGGCTGACAGGACGCCGCGCATGCGCAGTAGGAGCCGCGGGCGCACCTCAGGCATCCAATGACAGCCGGGGGCGCGTCCTAGCCGGCCAATGACAGTGCAGGGTGCACTATTTAAAGATGCCCTGCACTGTCACAGATTACCGCAAGGTCTTTCTGTGATTCTGAGTTCCTGCACCTGTCTAGTGACCCTGATTGACCCTGACTACGCTGCCTGCCCCTGTGATTGACCCGGATTGCCCTGACTATTCTGCCTGCTCCTGTGTTTGACCCGGATTGCCCTGACCATTCTACGGACTGACTTACCCTGCTGATCCTGCGTGTGACCCGACTACTCTTTGCCCACCGATTCTGTACCCCGCTTACCCTCACAGGCCCACGATCCGTTACTACCCTGCTGGGGCCGCCATCCTCTTCACATCTGGCTCTCCCGGTACCTGTCCCCGGAGGTCTCCTCAGCCACTGGTGGGCCTGCTCGGAGGTCGTGACCTGGCCCGGGACTGTTTCAAGTCCATCCCCACCATCAGGGGCCCTAGTGAAAGCACAGCCCGGGCTTAGACCCCACGCTCTGAGTAGGTCTGTCAGTTGGCAGCCTGAGGCACCACCTGGCGGATCATAACACCCCCTTTGGTGATCCTGGCCCCTCCCTCCTGCTGAGTGCTCCCACAGCAAGCAGCTTGCTATGGGGGAACCCAAGCAGGCTCGCTGCTGAGCTGCTGCTCTGCATGTCCATTCACACACAGAGCTACATCTCAACCCCATCCCTCTCTCTCCTCATCGGCTGTGGTTGACGGTAGCAGGAGCCAATGGCTCCCTTCTGTCTCAGCCAATGAGGAGGGAGAGTGCCCAGAGAACCGAGGCTCTTGTGCACATCGCGATGGGCTGAGATAAGTATTGGGGAAGGGGGGCTGCTGCACATGGAATGTTTTTTACCATCATGTATAGAATGCATGAAGGTAAAAAATCTTAAGCCTTTACAACCACTTTAAAGCCGAACTCCAGGAATTCAACCACTTTTTAAAATGTGCTGGAAAATTGCACTTTGCAGATGTTTTCTAAAAGCTTAGTAACATACCCAATCATGTGCAAGGAAACCAAAATACAGCTGTAGCAGGGCCATTGCGGTTTCCCTTTTAAACAACTGTTTCCCTTTTAAGACTGCATGTTGTCAGCAAGGGATTGCTTGGCTCAGCTCTCAGCAGTACTGGAGTGTTTGTGGGAATTGCAGTTTCATCACAGAGACAGACAATGTAACTTTATACTGCACAGGACTACAGGACCAGGATGCTATGCAAGGAGGAGGGGGGTAGGTGAGTGATGTGTGCCTTTGCAGAGGACATGTGAGAGCTAGTCTGCAGCCCCTACTGTTGAAGTACACTGACACTGTTTCCAGATCAGCAGCAGTTGCTAAGGACAACGGTTATCTACAGCAGCTGAAGTCAGGGGCAACTGTGATCATTCGTACCGGTCACCAGCGATGGCAGTTACCGACAGCAATGACATCTCCTACTGCAGAGAGAGGTCAGAGTGTTGGAAATCGCAGAGGAGCCGTGTGACCATCCCGGGTGAGGCACCTGACATCAGGAAACACTAGTCAGAGAGAGAGAAAGCCCCATTCATCTCTTCAAGGAGTTAACCCCTGGAGACTGTTCTTGGATGTGGTGAGCAACTGCTAACCAGTGACGTGTCAGTCCTTAAGAGCGCTCCACCGATTCACTAACACAGGCCTGTGCAACACAGACTCACACAGTGTTACAATCCTGAAGCATACAAGGATTGGGACTGAGCCTAAAGAGACGTCAGTTTAGCTGGGGACATATTACTGCTATAGTTGCAGGGGGTTAATACTGATCTATAGCTAGACCGGTATATACATATAAACATTAATATATGTATATACAGTAATTAATATTACATTGTGTTTATTGATGTTATTGTGCCAATTCTAGAAGGTTTGTGTACTCAGTGCATTTAACTGCTGTTTTCCAAGTTAATTTGCAGTCTATTTGCAGAGTCTTACCTGTCTTATTAACCTCCCTGGAGGTATTCCCGAGTGTAGCTTGGGGTAAAGTTTCAGCACCACAAGCGGTATCCCCAAGCTACACTCCGAAATACCCTGCAGCATTGCTCCGGGATCTCTTCTGCACTTACCTTGTCCTGCGCTCCCGTGATGTCCCCCCTGCAGTGTCCCCGGCAATGTCCTCCGGCCGATGCCGGCATCTGTCTTCCGGGTTCCATCCCCTGCGACGTCAGGACATACAGGGACAGAACTGGCGGGAAGTTTTAAAAGGTCAAAAAGTGACATTCACTAAAAGAAAAAGTATGTGAACCCCTTGGGATTATGTGGAGTTTTGCATGAATTGGGCATAAAATGTGCTCTGAACGTCATCTAAGTCACAACAATAGAAGAACACAGTCTGCTGAACATAATACTACACAAACATTAGATGTTGCCATGGTTTAATTGCACATAACATGTAAACATTCACAGTGCAGGGAGGAAAATGTATGTGAAGCTTTGGACTTAATAACTGGTTGACCCTCCTTTGGCAGCAATAACCTCAACCAAACGTTTCCTGTAGTTGCAGATCAGACCTGCACAACGATCTGGAGTAATTTTGGACCACTCCTCTTCACAAAACTGTTTCAGTGTAACAATATTCTTGGGATGTCTGGTGTGAACCACTCTCTTAAGGTCATGCCACAGCATTTCAATCGGGTTGAGGTCAGGACTCTGACTGGGCCACTCCAGAAGGCGTATTCTGTGCTGTTGCAGCCATTGTTTTGTTGAATTACTTGTATGTTTTGGGTCATTGTCCTGTTGCATCACCTATCCTCTGCGGAGCTTCAGTTGGCGGACAGATGGTCATACGTTTTCCTGCAAAATGTCTTGATAAACTCTGGAATTCATTTTCCCATCAATGACAACAATCCATCCAGGCCCTGAGGCAACAAAGCAGCCCCAAACCATGATGCTCCCTCCGCCATGTTTTACAGTGGGGATGAGGTTTTGATGTTGGTGTGCTGTGCCTTTTTTTCTCCACACAGTGTTGTGTGTTCTTTCCAAACAACTCAATCTTGGTTTCATCTGTCCACAGTATATTTTGCCAGTAGTGCTGTGGAACATCCAGGTGCTCTTTTGCAAGCTTCAAACGTGCTGCAATATTCTTTTTGGACAGCAATGGCTTCCTCCGTGGTGTCCTCCCATGTACTCCATTCTCGTTTAATGTTTTCCTTATTGTAGATGTGTCAACAAAAATGTTAGCATGTGCCAGAGATTTCTGTAGGTCTTTAGCTGACACTCTGGGATTCTTCTTTACCTCATGCAGCATTCTGCGCTGTGCTCTTGCAGTCATTTTTACAGGATGACCATGCCTAGGGAGAGTAGCAACAGTGCTAAACTTTTTCCATTTGTAGACAGTCTGTCTTACCGTGGACACATGAACATCAAGGCTTTTGGAGACACTTTTGTAACCCTTTCCAGCTTCATGCAAGTCAACAATTCTTGATCGTAGGTCTTCTGAGAGCTCTTTTCTGTGAGGCATGGTTCACATCAGACAGTGCTTCTTGAAGCCAGTAAACCCAAAACAGGTGTGTGTTTTTTAAGGGCAGGACAGCTGTCAGCAACACATCCAATATCATCACACTGATTGGAATCAAGGTTGGCTCACTCCTGGCTCCAATTAGCTCTGGGTGAAGTAATTAAGCTAGGGCCTCACATACTTTTTCCTCCCTGCACTGTGAATGTTTACATGTTATGTGCAATTAAACCATGGCAACATCTAATGTTTGTGTAGTATTATGTTCAGCAGACTGTGTTCTTCTATTGTTGTGACTTAGATGACGTTCAGAGCACATTTTATGCCCAATTCATGCAAAACTCCACGTAATCCCAAGGGGTTCACATACTTTTTCTTGCAACTGTACACTAAAATCACATAGTAAAACATTACTGTATCAAACCATTTCACATACATTTTGTCCCTAGTGCTTTGTCCTGTGCCCTGCCTGCATTTTTACTGTTCTTTCTGCCTGGAAACTGAGAAACATCCATGGCATCCAAAAAGCATCCCTTTAGGTCAAAAGCGGTTTTAGACCAGCTAGAGGACAGCGATAGTAAATTAGAACCACTTGCAGAATTGAGTGATAATGATTCATGGGGAAATTCATCATCAGACACTGAAAACGATTTTGCGACTTTGCTCAGTGATGTGCGAACATGGTGCTATATTTCAAATTTCAGCGTTTTTGGTTTGTTTATATTATTGAATTAAATTTATATTATTTTTTATGATTATTTATTAAATTATAATTTATGATTTCATGTTTAAAATTTTAAACATACCTGGGATGTTTACTAGACTCAAGTTTGGACAGATTTCAGTGAGTTATTCCTAAAAATTACAGGCCTACAATAAAAAAAACAATATATTTCCATGCAAAAAAATGTACCGCTTTGAGCACAGAAATACTGACATAATCAGACCGCTAGGGAGGTTAAACCGGTTATAAAACTTCCCACAAGGTGTACTGGTGTGCTGTGGATCCAATATATATGGTTCATCACTGAAGTAAGGACAGAAGTGCCCGTTAATTCCAGCGGCTCCTTTGGGGGTGAGCGCTACACTGCATTTCTGCTTGCACATGATTGAATGATAAAAGTCAGCAGCGCAGGCTTTATTTGCTAAGCTCTGGGAATAATTCCTTTGCAAAGTAAAACTTCCCTTACCAAGTGCATAGTATATTTGCATTTACTGTAGTCCCATAGTAACAATAAACACTTTGTTTTCACCAGTGGCCATCTATGTGATTGACAGGAGTTTGAGTGTGGTAGCCTCCCCAGGTTTGTTCCACTGGTAAGCAGAGATGGCAGAAAGACAATAAGATGTAGAAGCACCTTTGCCAGTTTGAAGTCAGCAAATGCATAATAATAGTTTCACTAGATACGACCCAGGAGAAAAAACAAAATTTAAGAACAAGCTAATCAACATGTTCGGGCAGAATTATAAATCAGGAGACATATGTCCAAACTGGTAATGCAACAGCCTAATAGCAAGAGGGGAATGCAAAGTAAACAGATAGAACAGAGGTGCAAGAGGAATCAACCAGGATTTGAGAAGAAGTATAAGAGAAGGAGGAAGAACAGGGCTATCGCAGCTGCTATTCAGCAACACAGTCATCCACTGGTACTGTGTTCACGCACTGGTGTTCCTAATTGGCTGTAGTCATGCACCAAGGTATACACCGTTCTTAGCAAGGTGCATATTTTTTCTGTGCATTTGTGTAATCAAGCAGATAACCTAGATTTTCTTTCACATGAAGTATGAAGCTGAAAAAATACATCACAATCTGTACAATGTCCTTTTATATGGCCCAGATAGGACCTCTATAGTTGCTTTTTTTTAATTCTCTGATGTTTAACTACTTGAGCCCCAGCCACTGCATTAAAAAATTTGCAGGGCGGCACGGCTGCGCAAAACCACGCGGTTTTCCAAAACAGGTAGAGGGCCCGCGCGAGGTGCGCGCCCGCCATACCTGGCCCGCAGGTGCCACCAGCGGGTCTCAGCCGCCGGGTCATGTCCGGTCATTACCGGCCGTTTCCCGGCGATTAGCGACAATCACTGACAGAGAGGACGGCTGCAGTGTTTACACACAGCCCTGCTCTCTGTCAGTTGCCTGTCAGCTCCTGACAAGCTGAACCGGAGAGAAAAGTTTATCTCTCCAGATCAGCCTGTCCCCATCCAGCACACACCCCCACCCCCTAGTAAAACACTCCCCTCACACAGTTAACCCTTTCAGTGAATAAAAATGTTAACTCCTTCCTCCCCAGTGCCATTAGTACAGTGTCAGTGTTTTTTTTTTTTCACTGATCACTGTATTGGTGTCACTGAGGATGTCAGTGACCCCAAGTCAGTTCCCCCCCAGTGTCAAAATGTCCGCCGCAGTCCCACAGTCCTGCCATAAGTCGCTGATCGCCACCATAAGTTGCTGATCGCCGCCATATGTCGCTGATCGCCGCCATTATTAGTATAAAAAAAATTAAAAATCCCAGTATCTTTCCCGCCATTTGTAAATGCTATAACTTTCATGTAAACCAATTAATTTACACGTATTGGGATTTTTTTTTAGCAAAGACATGTCACAGAATGCATTTTGGACAAAATTTGTGACAAAATTAGATTTTTTAATTTTTTTACTGGACATGTTTTATAGCAAAAAGTCCAAAATATTGTTTTTTTTTCTCAAAATTGTCAGCCTTTTTTTTTATAGCGCAAAAAAAATTAAAAACGCACAGGCGATCAAATACCACCGAAAGAAAGCTCAATTTGTGGGGAAAAAAGGATGTAAATTTAATTTGGGTGCAGTGTTGCATGACCACGCAATTGTCAGTTAAAGTAACGCAGTGCCGTAACACAAACCTCTTCTGTAACCGCTTCCTGACCACCCTAAAGCAGAAATACCGCTACAGGGCGGCATGGGTACGCAAAATCACATATATATATATACGTAATTCGCACTCCCGTAGTTTTCACACCCCTCCCAGATAGCGTCAGATTGCCCGTCAGTACACCAGTCATCACATTTAACCCCTTGATTGCCAGGAACACGCTCATGTACAATAATCCTCCATTGCTAGTATAGCGTCTGAACTGGTCAATATCTTTGATCAGGTCAGCACTATACCAGCGTTCACATTAATATAGCGTCCCCAAAAACGCAGCATTAGCGGGATCAGCCCCGGCAGCTGCCAGCACCTGCGTTTAGCCCCTACGCGTACCCCCCCTTCTCCCCCAGCAAGTGCAGTGTCAGTAGGTCACTGTCACTTGATACATTGCACACAAAACTGCAGTGTTTGCAGAATCAGGTCTGATCTCTGTTAGCACTTGCTGGTAAATTTTGATGCCGGTAAATTTTGATGACTCTCATATGCAGCAGAGTGCCAGTACTAGTGCCGCTCTACCTTTTGGTGAACTGGCGAGTACCAGCGGTCTAGTACATCTTGGTCTTTCACATACCTCCTTGATTTTTGGAGCTGTTTTTCACGGAATATCTGTATGCGTTGATTGTGGATCAAAGCAATTTGTATGCACAACAATTTATTGCCGCCAACCCAAATTCAAACCTTGCCAGACCATTCGCATGGAAACTCATTACGGTTTTCAAATTTACATTTTTTTGGGGCCTAACCCTCAACATGGGCATTACTAAAAGAAATTAAATTGTGGTTGTATTGGTCTGCAGACCCGATTCATCATATGCCGTGTTCTCTGCTGCCATGGCCAGGCATAGATATGAGAGTATAATGTGTTTTATGCATTTCAGCGATAATACACTGTCATCCTTGGGGTAACCCTGAATTTGACCGGCTCCACAAAATTCAGCCCCCCGCAAATCACCTTAACCTAAAATTTGCAGAGGTCTATACTTCCCAGCAAAACATCTGCGTTGATGAGTCCCTCATTAATTTTTCTGGCCGCCTTGCATTCAAACAATTTCTCCCCTGCAAGCGTGCCAGACATGGGGTCAAGATGTAGAAGACCAGTGAGAGGGCAACAGGCTATACTTAGAAGTTTTGGATTTACGAGGGAAAAGATAGCCCCCTAGATGCCCAGACTATAGGGGGAGCAGTGGCAAGATAGTTTTGGACTTGGTGTCATCCTTTTTCCATATGGGGTACCACTTATATATGGACAATTTTTATTCAAGCGTGCCACTATTTAGACATTTATTCAATCTCGGAACTGGCACTTGTGGCAAAGTGTGACCTAATGTGTGCCCACCATTAGAAGTGGGTGGATGCAGGGTGGTATATTCTAATGGTGGGCCTACCACACACTTTTTCTGGCAGAGATTTCTTCTCATTTTTTCATTCTTTCCACAGGCTGCATACAGAAAAAAAAAAAAAAAAAAAAAGGAAGAAGAACATAGCATATATAACCAACAAGGACCAGCGATGTACTGGTACATCACTGGATTTGAATGGTTATACCAGGATGATGCCTACAGCTGCAGGCATCATCCTGGTATCGTTTTTTTCAGCCGGCGATCGGCTTTCATGTAAAAGCAATCCTAGTGGCTAATTAGCTGCAAGATTGCTTTTACAAGCAGTGGGAGATGATGTCCCCCCTCCCCCGCTGCCTTCCACGGCCTTCTCTGGCAGTCCCGTGCCATCAGGGGAACCTGAGAATGCAGCCGGTGTTTCTGCCAGCTGACCATAGAGCTGATTGGAGACCAGAATGGTGCCAATCATCTCTATAGTCTAAGAATTTAGAAGCTACAAGCATTTCATCACTTCGGTTTTGCAGGATTTAAACAGCGCCATTTGTAAATTGGGAAAGCATCTGATCACACCGATTTTGGTTTGATTAGATAATGTAAGGGCAGAGGAGATATCCAGAGTCTGATAGACCCCAGATTTCTCAAAAAAGAATATATGACAATGCCCATTGAAGTTATAGGAGTTATTTGTATTCCCTGTTATAGCATTAAAAGTGATAACAAAAAAAAATGAAAAGGTACAATGTAAAAATAATAAAAAAAAAATAACAAAAAAAAAACCCTGTGCCGTTATGTAAACAGCGGTTGAACCATGCATGTGAGGTATTGCCGTGCACGTCAGATCAAGGGCAGTAATTCTAATTCTAGACCTCCTCTGTAAATCTAAAATAGTAGCTTTTAAAGGCTTTTAAAGCACTGCCTATGGATATTAAAAATGTTTGCAGTTTGTCGCCATTGCACAGGGCATGCGCAGTTTTAAAGCATGTCATGTTTGGTATCTATTTACTAGGCATACCATTATCATTTATATGTTACCAAACAATGGGCCACTATATTGTGTTTTTGTGCATTAAAAGTAAAAAAAGGTGTATTTTTTTAAAAAAATTTGCTTTTGAAAAATCGCTGCGCGAGTACTATGTGCCATAAAAAATTGTAGTACCCACCATTTTATTCACTAGGGTGTCTGCTTTAAAAAAATACATAATGTTTGGGGGTTTAAATTAATTTCCTAGCAAAAAATACAGATTTTTTTCATGTGAACAAAAAAGCTTGGTCTTCAGGTGGTTAGAAGAGTGAATGATGTGTGGCATAAACTTCTAATGCTGGGCATAAAACGCCCCCACCCCCAAAAACGACCCCTTTTTGGAAAGTAGTCACCCCAAACTATTTGCTGAGAGGCATATTGAATCAATAGAAGAATTTATTTTTTTACCACAAGTTTTTGGAAAACTACAAAAAATACTTTTTTTTTTTTTTTTTAACACAAAATTGTCACTTAAATAATTTACTGCTCACACATGCCATGGGTATATGTGGAATTACTCCCCAAAATACATTTTGCTACTTCTCCTGGGTATGGGGGTACCACATGTGGGAGAGACTTTTTGGCAGTCTAGCCAAGTACAGGACCCCAAAATCCAATAAGCACCTTCAGGCTTTTAAAGGGCTTTATTTGCTCATTACACTTCCAGACTACCTATCGCAGTTTCGGAGGCCCTGAAATGCCAGGATATCACCTAACCCCCCCCAAATTACCCCTTTTTGGAAAGTAGACGTCCCAAGGAATTTGATAAAAAGCACGGTAAGTATTTTGCAGATCTCATTTGTTGCCACAAGTTTTTGGAAAATGAAGAAAAAAAACAAAAACATATTTTTTCTATATTTCAAAACCTTGAGAGAAAAAAATGAGATCTGCAAAATACTCAGCATGCCTCTTTTTAAATTCCTTGGGGTGTCTACTTTCCAGAAAGGGTTCATTTGGGGGGGGGGGGTTTGGGGCCATCCTGGCATGTCAGGGCCTTTGAAACTGTGATAGGTAGTGAGGAAGTGTAATGAGGAAGTTACGCACCTTAAGGCTTTCAAAGTGGTCATTGGATTTCAGGCTCCTGTATGCGGCTAGGCTCCCAAAAAGTCTCACACATGTGGTATCCCCATACTCAGTAGAAGTAGCAGAATGTATTTAGGGGTGTAATTCCACATATACCCATGGCTTGTGCGAGAAATAAATCATTTAAATGACAACTTTGAGTAAAAAAAAATGTTTTTGTCATTTTCCAGAAACTTGTGGAAAAAAAATAAATCTTCCATGGACTCAATATGCCTCTCAGCAGATAGCTTAGGGTGTCTAATTTCCGAAATGGGGTCATTTGAGGGTGTTTGTACTATCCTGGTATTTTAACACCTCAAGAAATGTGATGGGCAGTCAGAAAGTAAAAGCTATGTAAATTCCATTATCTATACCATAGATAATGGTGTAGCAGAATACATTTTGGCCTAAATTTATGATGAAATTTTAGTTTTTTTAGATATTTTTTATGACCAAAATGAGAAAATATTGTTTTTTTCAAAAAATGTTTTTTTTCTTCAAAACCTTTTCTGGTTATAGCGCCAAAAATAAAAAGTGCACAGGTGATCAAATCTCACCAAAAGAATGCTCTATTTGTGTTAAAAAAAGGACACAAATTTCATTTATGTACCGTATTGCATGACTGCGCAATTGTCCATTAAACTAGCACAGTGCTGTATAGCAAAAAAATGTCGTAAATTGCAGTATCTATACCATAGTTTGTAGACGCTATAACTTTCACACAAAGCAATCAATATACACTTATTGGGATTTTGTTTACCAACAACATGTAGCAGAATACATTTTGGCCTAAATTTATAACTAACTTTGAGTTTACTATATATTTTTTATAGCTGAAAGTAAAAAATATTGTTTTTCTTCAAAATATTTGTTCTTTTTTTGTTTATAGCGTGAAAAATAAAAAGCGCACAGATGATCAAATACCACCGAAAGAAATCTCTTTGTGTGAAAAAATGGACGTAAATTTTGTTTAGGTGCAGCATTGCATGACCGCGCAATTATCAGTTGAATTAGTGCAGCACCGAGTAGCAAAAAGAGGCCTGGTCATTAAGGGGGGTAAATCCTCAGGAGCTCAAGTGGTTAATGCATAGTAATTTCCATTAAAATACCTTTTCATTTTTTGTTAATGTGTTTATCTGTAGTCAACCCCCTTTACATCCAAATCCCTCCAATATATAAAGAGTTCCCAATCACATCAAAGTCAGTCTCCTTTACATTAAAGACCCTCCTTCATATTTAAGTGCCCCCTGCACAGCAAAGTCACCACACTTCACATCCAGGTCCCCTTTCACATCAGACCCCCCCCCCCCCTGTACATTGAAGTGCTCCATTTAGGCAGAGTCAGTCTCTTTCCCAACAGAATCCCTCCATTATGTCACAGTGAACCCCCATAAGCCCCTTCATATCAGAGTCCCTCTATTACCTCAGAGTTTCTACAATACATCAGAGTCCTTCATCACATTAGAGCTGTGCTTGACATCGGAGTCCCTACATTATATCAGAATCCCCCCATTACATCAGAGCCCCCTACACATCAGAGTCTCTTCCTTCACATCAGAATCCTCCTGTCACATTAAAGTCTCCCCATCACAGTCGAATCAACCTCCTTCACATCAGAGTCCCCCCATTACATCAGAGTTATACCCCTCCATTACAGTAGAGATTCCTCATTACATTGGAGTCAACCCCTTTCACATGGGAGTCCTCCATCACATCAGAGCCCCCCTTCACATCAAAGTTAGTCCAAATTACATTATAGTGCCTCTCTTCACAGCATAGTCTTCACTCCCAAACTTTGCAAATAAGAGTCCTATCTTCAATTTTTTACTGTGGCTACAGTACAATGGCAAAAGCCGTAAGGTGAGACAGGTCTGGACCAAAGCAGGACTTCCATTCTCTTCTGAATGCCCAACCTGAATAAACTTGGTTTCCAGGGTTTGGGGGGCCAGCCTCCAACACCATAGCAACGAGTGACACCATGCGTGTAACCTGGTAGGCCTCCCTTTACCATGGAATTAATAATGCAGTGCATTATTGTGTCAGTGTTTAACTTTATTACTTACACGTGATTTTTAAATGCTGTATGTTAAATGAACTTGCAAATGCAAAATGGATAGTAAAATGTACCCCAGTATCTGGGAGAGGGCTGATATCTGGATGCTTTTTATTATATAAGGGATTTTCAGATTCCACTCTAAATCCCCCCCCCCCCATTACCTTTACATTCTTGGGGCATTGGTTGTGGAGAAGTGGTCTTCCCTTCCTTTGCAAGGTACCCCCTAATGTTGAAAGGTGTGGCCTGGTCTGACACAGGAAGGATGGGGTCACACACTCCCTGCCCTTCCTGGCCAGTCTCAGTACATGTTTGGATAAGGGTCTAGTTTACATTTCTAAGGGGGATCCACACCATTTCCCCTCATTTTTTAAGAAATAGTACATATTTTATCCATATCTTTATTTAGTATTTTATCTTTCCTTACCCCACCAACACTTGCTTTCTCTCCTGTCCATTTTTAGCCACCCACTTGCTGAAGCAGAAAAGGTGGCCACCTTGTCTGCTCACTCCTAAACCAAGACAATGCCTAAAAATATTTGTTTTTTACTTTTGTTCTTTTATCTCTCTTCCCTCTCCATAACTACTGCTTTATGTCTTTGTACCCATTTCCCACTCTAAAAGTTATATCCACCTCTCTCCCATATACCATGCCATTGTAATATTTGTCTTTCTCTACATTTCACTATTTTCTTAGCTTTAACCCATTTCAATACATCATTGTACTGTCATAATAATTATGATACACTTTATTTTAAGGTAATCATGTTCCAGGAATGTGTATTCAAAGATGAAGTGGAGAATAAAATCTCCATATCCGCTGACTCGGAGGTAATTTTTTTTTACAAAGATTTATTATGCTGTGAACACATTTTAAAAAAAGCAGATGAATAACTTTCACAATTCTATTTTCTTTTGCCTTGTATCAGCTTTCCTATTCAGATTGCGAAGAATATGAAGGGGATTAGGAAACTTGATTAGTCACTACAGACATGTTTACCAATTAGGTGTTCAGTTTTATTAACCTAACAATTATTGTGACTAGAAGGGTCTCTAGTATCTACTATTTACTATCGCTATATTGATGATATTTTTATCATATTGACAAAAACGTGAAGAAAATCTAAAACAATTTTACTCAATATTCAACACTTTTCATCCATCAATCAAACTAAAAATGGATTATTCAAACACAATTCAACTTCCTAGATACAGCAGTATACAAGCTTCACACTTTAATATACAGGAAACCCACTGACAGATGCAACTATCTCCACAGTTCCAGCTTCCATCCCCAACACACTAAATGAGCCATCATACACAGCTAGGCCATCAGATATCACCAAATATGCTCAGACCCAAAAGACAGAGATAAACATCTCAGAACACTAGCAGACTCCTTCCATAAGAAGGGTTACAAAAGGACAAAACCATCAACACCAGCATAAACACAGCTTTGAAAATCTGAAGAGTAAATCTACTTAACCATATACATTCTAACACTATAAGGGATAAGAAAAAAATTCAATGATTTACAACCCATCATAACAGAGGATGAAATTCTGAAAGAAATTTACCAACAACCCCCAATACTGAGAATTAGACAACCACCCAACCTCAGACAAACTAATAAGTAGGAAACTTCATTCTAATTTTGAAGTTACATATAATGGAAGCAAACCCTGCAATAAAAATAAGCATTCAGATTTCTTTTTTTTTCATATACAGTGGTTAATACTGTCTATTCATTGGAAGCCCTGGGAGATATAAGAAGTTCCTGGTGGCCCTGCCTCCTATTATTCTGCTACATGTGCGCTTGAGAACCAGTTGTGCTGCTGCCCTTTTGTTCTTGGAAAATGGCTAAGGACATTACCCAAATGCAGCTAATCTTGCCGTGCAGCAATTTCCACAGCTGTGGGATGCTGGACATGAACTGTATGCTGACTGGTTGCAAACAAGGTGTTCCTGGGATCTTGTGGCTGCAGTGTTGACACCTAGGTGGGCTTAGATGGAATATGGTGCAAAAGCAAAGGATGTGTCCAGTAATGTCAATGACCAATTGGCTTGTGTTGCAGCTGCATTCTGAGAAATAGCAGACAGTCATTAAAGTAAGGGGATCAATGATGAGTGCAGTAAAAAAAATTCTTTCTGCTCTCACAGTGCTCTCTCTGCTCTCTCTCAATCAAAATGGCAACTGTAACTAATTTTGCAAAACATTGTGGTCATTCGGGGGTGAAACATGAGCTGAGGGGTGCGCTTGTGAAAATAAAATGCTTATGCATAAAAACGTGCAAAAGCGCACAAGCTTATTTAAGCTTAATAGGCTTATTTAAGACTTTTTTGGGCTTTTTCTTTGAGCTGTAGTGTAGTGTGCATGAGCCCTTACAGTTTATAAATAAAAAAATGAAACAAAAAAAGAAAAAAAACAGAGTGCACCGACTTGATAGTATACAAGCTTACTGGTGATTATTTTCTTGACTGGCGTTCTCATTTGACCGTATCAGCCATTGGCAGTCTTATAAAACTAATTTCATACTGTCAAAATAATTCTTTAGCAAATTTTATAAAAAATATTATTTTTGTAAAAGATGTACTGTACATTCAATTGGAACATGCTCTTGCAAAGAAGGGTTGCTGTCTTCAAAAACTAAAATATTGTAACTTTCTCTGCAACTTTCTGGATTTAAATTGAAAACCACTTAGACAAGACATGATGAGAAAAAGTCATTTTATTTTGTTTGGAACCTTTGCCCTGGGGAATGTGCTTGTAGACTTTAAAGAGGCCAAAAGTCGATGTGAAGCCTGCAATAGCTAATAACTCCAAAATCTCATCTACCTTTGACATGAAATATGCAACAAAACTGGAGATACCAGTGACCTTTCTTAAGCCTACATGAAAATGCCCCTGTAGCCGTGGAATGAATCAATATTGTAATATTTTCTTATAGACTTCTAGCCATGAATCATACTTTATACTGTAATTCACAAAGGAGTAAATACATCCGATTTAAAATTTGGTGTTAAAGCCCAGTTCCATGAAAACATGTTATTTTATTTTTTGGAAAACTTCATAAAAAACGTTCGAACGTCTGTAAGGTTTTTATTGCTGTCTGTGGAGGTTTCCGCTTCTCTTTTCTGGTGACACCATCACACCTTCACACACTTAAGGCCTCAATCACAAAAGGTGCTCGGGCTTGTACAGTGTGAATGAGCTGTGTGGTTATGTGACTGCCAATATAGTCTGATGGGAGAGTAGATTTCCCCAGTGGGAGCACAATAAGCAATAAATACCTGACACAGAATTTAACCAATTTTCTCTGTAATATAAATTGTTTAATTACTGTTTGCATTTCAAATGAGTGGGGTGGGGGGCAAGGGGTAAACTTACCAATTAACCCACCATCACAATGAAAACTAACAGGTCTAGGTGGGGCAGACTGGGACACCAGGGCCCATCCCCACCATGGAAACTTAGGTCTTGGCACCCACCTGGCCAACAAATTGAATGTTTAACATTACACAACTAGAGTTTTGATCCAACAACCATGCCTTTAGTCCTGATGCCATGGCTTGACATAAAACAATTATACTTTTTGTCGTACTTTCATTGTATGTGAAATACAAGGGAGTAAAATAATTTGTTTCCCTTCAAAATAAAATCAGGTATACAACACAAAAAAATTGCATCTTGCATTTTTTTTTTTTTAACTTGCCTTTATTCCTGATGCCATGAGTTGACATGACTTGACATAAAACAATTATACTTTTCATTGTACTTTGACTATTGTGTTGTAAGTATTATACATGCTCATACACAGCTCACTGTACAAGGGCGGACAGGCAGGTAAGTAACTTTAAAGCATAAGACACAAAAGCATGTCTCTTCTGCATTAACATTCCTGCCTTCTCACCTCTTTTTTTTAAACCTAAAAGTTCTACTTTAACCACTTGCCCTCCAGAGGATTTACCCCCCTCCTTAGTCTCCTCCGCTCTTCAATTTTTTTTTTCCTGCTGATTTTTTGTTTATTTCTATTTTATTAACTATTAATCACTTGCCCTCCTGAGGATTTACCCCACTTCCTGACCAGGCCATTTTTTGTGATACGACGCTGCATTACTTTAACTGACAATTGCGCGGTCATGCAACACTGCATCCACATGAAATTTACGTCCTTTTTTTCCCACAAATAGAGCTTTCTTTTGGTGGTATTTGATCATCTGTGCATTTTTTATTTATTGCGCTATAAACAAAAGACTGACAATTTTGAGACAAAAACAATATTTTTGACTTTTTACTATTAAACATGTCCAGTAAAAAAAATGTAAATCAAATATCGTCATAAATGTAAGCCAAAATGTATTTGAAACATTGAAAACAAAAGATTTGAAAACAGCACGGCTGTGCGGGGCTCCGCTCACACGGCCACATCATTCATTCACGGACTGCCGTGAATGAATGAACTGCAAGTCCTGACAGCCTTAGTGGCTGCCAGCTTGTAGTTTTCAATGAACTACCATGGCCCTGTGGAGCACCGTGGTAGTTCATTGAAGCTTCCTGTACGAATATCTGCTTCACCGTACATCCCGTACAGCAAGCAATTATTCTGACAGCTCTGTAGGAGACCTGCATGGCATCAGCAATATACTGGTCACTGGTGCAAAGCTTGCCAGGGTCCTTTGGACAAAAAAAATAAATGCACTTTTTTTTTACCTGCAAAAAAAATGTGCATTTATTATTTTTGTCCAAAGGGTGAACCTAGCCTTTAAAACAATTTCACAAGTAAAACAAGATTTTTTTTTTCCCCTCTGTTTAACCCCTCAGTAACCCTTAGTGCATACTAATTGGCCCTAATTAACTTCTTAGTCTCCTTCCCTTCTATTTTCCTGCTGATTTTTGGTTTGTTTCTATTTTATTAAGTATTAATCACTTGCCCTCCTGAGGATTTACCCCCCTTCCTGACCAGGCCATTTTTTGTGATATTGCACTGCGTTACTTTAACTGACAATTGCGCGGTCATGCAATGCTGCACCCTGCAGCCGAGGCCATGAATGGCAGCGTGGATAGGGCACATCTGTCTCCTACCCGGAAATGCGAAATCACGTATATATAAACGTGATTTTGCGCACCCCTGCCACCCTGTAGCAGCATTTCTGCTATAGGGCGGAGGGGAAGCGGTTAAGTAAACCTGAACTTGCAAAGCACTATTTCACTGCAAGAATGGTCAACTTTAAACAAAATACATCAGAGTAGTTTTTATAGTCAAAGTCGTATGTATGAAACATCCTTATTAAACATAAAAGCAACTAAAAGCCAATTAGTGCAGTCAGTAGCTTCGTTATAAAAAAAGTTATAAATAATCAAACCAAACTCATTTTGAAAAGACATTTACCACAGAAAAAGCAAAACGGTCACTAGGCAAGACAGTGTCAGGCTGCCAATCCCTTGATACAACATGGGGTTGCACTACAGCAGCTTTAGGTAGAATCAACATTATACAATTCAAAGCAAAGATAGTGTCTACTTGCCAAGCCAATTTCACAATAGGGTTCCAATGAACATGATGACTTTAAAAAGCTTTTATAATAATTACCGTGTTGGACATTGAAAGCCATCAACCTCAAATATAAAGTTTGCGAGGAACATAAAATACTTTAGAAATCTTGGTTGCCTGGCCTCTAGTTTACAGGTTGAGAATCATACACCATTTAACAATGGCTTTAAAAAAAAAAAAAAAAAATACTGGAGTGTATTCAAAACGTTCATTTTTGTAGGCTTTAAGTAAGAATTTTATTTTTATACGAAAAGAAGAATGCACAAATTTATTTAAAACTCATAATCTTCCACTTTTTTAAATGAAAAACTGAAGAAACATTGATCAGGGTGAAAGTGCCCTAAGAGCAGACAACTTTTCAGGACCCTGATGCTGAGATCAGACTTGTTCAGTCCACACAGAAGAGCATATTGTATGACTGCATAAACAATATTTTCATTGAATGTGAACATAGCACCATGAGCATACAGAACTGTCCAACAATGTTCTGATGAGGACCTGCACTCCATTATAGCTCCCACTATTTCAGTGCCATCAAATGAGCAACCAACATTGTTTACTACATAAAATCTGTTCCAAATGCACTTTCAGAATACCAAACAAGCTTTCTCCATATGTGCGACTAATATTGGCTAAAGAGAAAAGCTTCTCATGTACCGTTCTCTCTTTGACATATTGCAGAATGATGCTGCATTATTTTTTTCACTGCAACATGCTGTGTACCATCTATTTCTACACTGAGTTTAACAGATTCTCTAACATCCTGGCTTTTGCTTTGCTCCACCAGGTTACCAAAAATAGAAATTAAAGCAGAACTTCACTCTCTCAATCAACATTGACTAAATGTAATCCTTATGCTGCTAACATCAGTAAATGGATAGGAAAGTATATCATATTTATATGTTTTAAACTTTTGTTTTACATTTCTTCAGTTGCTTCGTGTTTTCCAAGTCTAGGCAAATGATATCATACATCCCAGAAGTCTTCAAGAGGAGAAGAGGAGTTTTCTCAGCTAAGCACATCTTCCTCCCTGCATATTGGAGCTAAGGGCAGATGGCTTCCAGAAGTAAATGCTACATGAATCATCTGCCCTTACTCAAGATGGCCATAGCCAGAAATGCTAGGGGGCATTCTTCAAAGTGATTTTTCAGCAAAATAAAGAATTTAGACATGGATGGGTCAATTTTTTTTTGGATATCAAAAAACATTTTTATTTTTTAGTGTTTGTAGTCCTCAGATCCAGCGTAGTTCCACTTTAAGTGCGTGACATAACAACAACCAAATAATAAGTGTGTGACATAACAACAACCAAATAATAACTGAAGTTTTGATTGGTTACCAAAACGGCTTCTTCACCAGTGGCGAGATGTGCCTTTTATATACTATGCAGGGCCACAGACTTTACTATACGCATATGGAGATTGGGATCAGATTTGCTAAAAAGCAAATCAAGCTCAAGAAAATTACCATGATTTACATACGGGTTACATAAATTAAGAGCTGCTTCCACCTTCCCTCTGTATGGAAGGCCTACTTTGGTAATGCATAATATATCAGACTCTTAACAATCTCATGGTTCAGAATTACTTTCTATTTTTGCTTATTTTGCAGGTTAGCATCAATTATTATTTCATTATTTGCTATATTTTCTTCAGCCAGATATGCATTTACAAATGCTTGATGTACAGATTTCTCATGTTCTCCAACATGTGAATATGCAGTGGGGAAAATTATTATTTGAACCCCTGCAGATTTTATACGTTTGCCCATTTACAAAGAAATTAAGAGTATAATTTTTTTATCATAAGTGTATTTTAAATAATAGAGACAGAATATTAACCAAAAATCCAGAAAAAAAAAACATGATACAAATTTTAGAAATTTAATTGCTATTCAGTGAGTAAAATAAAGTACTGTATTTTCTGGCGTATAAGACGACTGGGCGTATAAGACGACCCCCTACTTTTCCTGTTAAATTTTAGTGTTTGGGCTATACTCGCCGTATAAGACTACCCCTCTTCCAATGCACACCAGGGGGAAGAATCGTGCCCCATCATTGGTGTCAGTGGGAGGAATAGTGCCCCATCATTGGTATTAGTGGCAGGAATAGTGCCCCATCATTGGGGTCAGAGCGATGAATCGTGCCCCATCATTGGTGTCAGTGGGAGGAATAGCACCCCATCATTGGTGTCAGTGGGAGGAATCGTGCCCCATCATTGATGTCAGTGGGAGGAATCGTGCCCCATCATTGGTATCAGTGGCGGGAATAGTGCCCCATCATTGGTATCAGTGGGGGGAATAGTGCCCCATCTTTGGGGTCAGAGGGAGGAATAGTGCCCCATCATTGGTGTCAGTGGGAGGAATAGTGCCCCATCATTGGTGTCAGTGGGAGGAATAGTGCCCCATCATTGGTGTCAGTGGGAGGAATAGTGTCCCAACATTGGTGCCAGTGGGAGGAATAGCGTCCCAACATTGGTGTCAGTTGGAGGAATAGCGTCCCAACATTGGTGTCAGTGGGAGAAATAGCGTCCCAACATTGGTGTCAGTGGGAGGAATAGCGTCCCAACATTGGTGTCAGTGGGAGGAATAGCGCCCCATCATTGGTGTCAGTGGGAGGAATAGCGCCTCATCATTGGTGTCAGTGGGAGGAATCGTGCCCCATCATTGGTATTAGTGGCGGGAATAGTGCCCCATCATTGGTATCAGTGGGGGGAATAGTGCCCCATCTTTGGTGTCAGTGGGAGGAATCGTGCCCCATCATTGGTGTCAGTGGGAGGAATAGTGTCCCAACATTGGTGTCAGTGGGAGGAATAGTGTCCCAACATTGGTGTCAGTGGGAGGAATAGTGTCCCAACATTGGTGTCAGTGGGAGGAATAGTGTCCCAACATTGGTGTCAGTGGGAGGAATAGTGTCCCAACATTGGTATCAGTGGGAGGAATAGTGCCCCAACATTGGTATCAGTGGGAGGAATAGTGCCCCAACATTGGTGTCAGTGGGAGGAATAGTGCCCCATCATTGGTGTCAGTGGGAGGAAGTGTGTCCCAACAGTGGTGTCAGTGGGACCAATGATGGGGCACTATTCCTCCCACTGACACCAATTACACCTGTTCTAGTATGGTGCTGCTGCAGCCAGCATATGTGGTTGCAGCAGCACCTCTGCACGGCACACTTACCGGCCGCTCTTTCACTCGATTTTCGAGGGGCCGCTCGGCTCCGCCTCCTCGCCGGTGATTGGCCGCCTGTGTGCCTTTCCTGAGCTACAGTTCTGGTGGCCAATCACCGGTGAGGAGGCGGAGCCGAGCAGCCGCGCAAACATCCAGTGGCCGAACCGAATGAAGGAGCAGCCGCGCTTCCTGGACCGGATCATCGCGGGACTGGAGCCAGGTAAGAGACAGCAGCCCCTGCCTACCCCTGTACTTGGTGTCCATTCCGTTGGAAGGGAGGGGTGGCGGCGGCACCGCGCCGCCCCCCTAAAAAGTGTCAGCATGCCGTATACCGGCGTATAACACGACCCCCGACTTTTGAGAAGATTTTCAAGGGGTAAAAAGTCGTCTTATACGCCGGCAAATACGGTATTTGAACCCCTACCAATCGTTAGGAATCTCAATTTAGGCCGGCCCTCCTCCATACACTTATACAGTTCAAAGTACTTTGGGAACAATGGAAGTCAGACACCTAGATGTGTGATGAAAAATTAAACGTCTTTATTATTGATCATGCCTTAAGTAATACATGATAACACTGCATATTTCAGGCAGTATCCATAAAACCCCAATCAGAATACAAAAGAAAGATTTCAGTAAACTACTCTATGGCTAGTCAAAACAAAAATGCAACAGACTGGTAACTTCTGCAATTTCTCAGAAAAAAAGTGTGTGCATAGATAACAGCATTTCAATCCCAAGGGAACATCTTGTACATAAAATAAACCAGTTAGTAGGCACAAAGCAAAAGTTAATTAACTAATAACCCAACCATAATTCTGCCTCGCACAGATTGGCTATATGCTCATGTGGTATACAGATTAGTCCTGTCAGGTTAAGAAGGTGCTCCTAATAACAACTCGTTAATGTCCACAGAATCTCTTTCTTGGGCACCACTATGGGCAAGACTAAAGAGCTGTCAAAGAAGTCAGGGACATGATTGTAGACCTGTACAAGGATCGAATATGCTACAAGACCATCAGCAAGAAGCTTGGTGAAAAGGAGACAATAGTTGGATCGATTTTATTCGCACATGGAAGAAATACAAAATAACCATCAATCACCCTTGATCTGGAGCTCCATGCAAGATTTCACCTCATGGGGTAAGGATGATCATGGGAAAAGTGAGGGATCAGCCCAGAACTACATGGGAGGAGCTAGTGAATGATCTCAAGGCAGTTGGGACCACAGTCACCAAACAAACCATTGGTATCGCAATGCACCACCATGGATTGAAATCTTGCAGTGCCTGTAAGGTCCCCCTCTCAAGAAGGCACATGTACAGGCCCATCTGAAGTTTGCCAATTAACGTCTAAATGATTCTGAGAAAGAGTGGGAGAAAGTGCTATGGTCAGATGAGACCAAAATTGAGCTTTTTGGCATTAAATGGACTCACTGTGTTTGAAGGAAGAAAAATGCTGACTATGACCCCAAGAATACCATCCCTACAGTTAAGCACGGAGGTGGAAACATTATGCTTTGGTGTTGTTTCTCTGCCAAAAGGTACAGGCTGACTTTGAGGGGCAGATGGATGAGGCCATGTATTGTAAAATCTTGAATGAGAACCTTCTTCCCTCAGCCAGAACACTGAAGATGGTTCGTGCATGGGTCTTCCAGCATGACAATGACCCAAAACATACCACCAAGGCAACAAAAGAATGACTCAAGAACAAGCAAAATACACGTGAATATGCTCAAAACGTGAACACTAAAAATGCAAACAATAAAAATCAGTGGTCTCTACATAGTGCAATAATGATTCACAAAATCAACTAAATATTATGACCAAAAAGTAATATAATGTTCCAATAATAGTGCAAAATGAGGTGAATCACTCCAACTGGTTCAACAATGGATAATTACCCCATGTAGGTAATAGCAAGCTCTACCCCAAACAATGGATAACACTCTCCAGGCTTCTTAGTACTCCTGTTATAATTTACTATCAACAGACTCTAATCTCCTTATGAGGATCATGGAAAAATCACAACAATATTAGGTAGCTTACATTTAAAATCGAAGAAAACGACTTTCAGCATAAAGAATATACAAGTGCAGTTCTAGTGTGGCAAAAGCTGCATGTTCCCCAACCAAAGATGGCCACGACAGCACTTCCAGTTCCGCGTGAGTACGTCAGACGTCACATGTCCCGACGCGTTTCGTCACTTCCTGGACTTTTTCACAAGGGATCTCTTGTGAAAAAGTCCAGGAAGTGACAAAACGCGTCACTTGTAGAGACCACTGATTTGTATCATTTGCAGTTGGAGTGTTCACGTTTTGAGCATATTCACGTGTGTATTTTATTGAGATATAATCAAATTTTATAATTTATTTAATTTTATTAGTATATTTTATATTTTTTTCTGTCACGTTTGTGTTTTAGTGCACTTGATATGCAGTTTGCATGATACACGATTTGTTGCACTTTTGTTGGTTCATTTAAAAAGGTAATACACTATCATAATTTTATATTTTTTTGATGTCCACGGAGATTTTGTAAACATTACGTTGGACTATTAAAGAGTGACACGATGTGATTTGGAGGTGGAAAAGACATTTTTTGACATTTATTTATGGGACTTTTATGTCTTTTGGGACATTTTTTATCATTTTGGATATTATTGTTGTATTATTTTATTGAATCTCCAGACCTTAATCCTATAGAAAATTTATGGGGGGAGCTGAAACTGCAAGTTTCCAAGTGATAGCCAAGAAACCTTAAGAATTTAGAGAAGATCTGTAAAAAAGGGTGGACCTGTAAGTTATGTTTTGCTTAGGGATCAAATCAGGGGCGGACTGACAACTCATGGGGCCCCCGGGGCAATAGGGGATCATGGGGACTTGTGTCCTTGCCCAAACTCAAAAAAGCCTATGAAAAAAAGGTACCAGGGGCATCTCATGGGGCCCCCTACTGACCCCGGGCAGTGCCTGAGTTTCCAAATGGTCAGTCCGCCCCTGGATCAAATACTTATTTTATTCACTGAACTGCAACTCAATTTATAACATTTGTATCATTGTTTTTTCTGGATTTTTGATATTCTGTCTCGATCATTTAAAATACACTTATGATAAAAGACCCTTCATTTCTTTGTAAGTGGGTAAACTTTCAAAATCTGCAGCGGATCAAATAATGATTTTCCCCACTGTATGTGTGCTTTTTCAACTTTCCAACCAGCAATGAACAAACGTCATTGTCACGATCGCGGCGTCAGGCCCCAGACCTTCTCACCAAACTCGTGACCGAAGGACCGGCCAGTCAGAAATCGCGATATGACGTGCATAACAATGCCACAAACAGCTGCACCCTGCACAACAAATTTCCAGCTAATGGACTACAATCTGTGCCTGCAGCCTGAATGCGCTTGTTACTGGGTCAGGTTAATCACGCAATTAACCATTCACTGCCACTACCACCTTTTTGTACCGAGAAAAGAGGAAACTCGGGGTTCAGCTACAACACTCTAATGATTGAAATAATTGTCTGTATAAAAACGGTCCGCAGGCCGGTTATACAGAGGTTAAAACAAACAGTAGCGTTCTCTTAAAAGGCATGGATTTGTAAAAATTGCAATTAAAGCTATAGAAACAGTTCAACACTTTCAGAAAAGAAGATTTATTACTAAAAGGTCAAAACGGGTGCAATAAAAATATTTACAGAAAAAAAGATGTAACTAAGATTATATATATATATATATATATATATATATACATATATATACATATATATATATACACACACACACACACACACTCACAAAAGAACCATAGCACAGCAAAGAGATAATAGGGAGAAGTTAAAGGGTTAAGTTACTTGCCATTTAAGCCTTTGCTGTAAGCAGATCCAAGTTGCAGAGCGAAAGGGTCTCCCCGGGTGGTATTGATGTTAAAATGGGAGATGTCTTAACTTAACTTACTGAGGCCTGCTAGCCTGTTTTTAAAATGTCTCAACAGGGGGGTGGCTCTGAGTAACTGACCAATACTCTGTTTAGGGAGGGATCGTCTGGCGGAACCCTAAATTAGAACCAACATCTTTCCTAATTCATATTCTGGTCTATAAATTCTCAGCTGCACGAGTGATAGTCCCCTCGCAGGTATATTATTACACAGACAAGTCTGAGGATTATTTAGATATGAATTATGAAATTATATGCTACACGGTTCATGAGATCTATGTTTCTGCTTCCCTGAGCGTGCGAAATGTGTGGAGTGACCTACTAAACGATTTCGCCTGCTCACTGCCCATCCAATGATATGTCTGGTTTTTATGTATGTCTCTCATATTCCAAGATATGAGACATAGAATAAAAATTGATTTGAGGAATGTTCATTTAATTCTGTCACCTACGCTGCTAGGTTTTATGAGGTTAACACCTTTTCCTGGGAAAGCTGCCTTATCTCTGTTTCGAGGTGAGAGATTCCACAGGTTCTTGGGCAGAGCGGCTCTGTCTCTCTTGGGGGGCTTTGTAGCTCTGGGCCCCCTGCTGCTCTAGCCTGCCAGTAACCCACAACCAGATGTCGCTGAGGCTGAACAGAGAAGAAAGGGGGGAGGATGAGGGAAAATATATTTCAAGATGGTTAGTCCCTTCGCTAAGATGGAGGTTGAAGCCAAAATGGTTGCACCACGTCCATCTGGGATGCGCGTTTTTGCGACAGTCATCTATTAGTACTGAAAAACATATACATTCAGGAAGTAGTATCTGATCATGTCTGGATGTTATGCTTTCATAAAGTGCTGCTTTGTAGTTGTACTAGACAAAAGGCTCTTGTGACACAAATGCTTTAGGTTTAGATGCAGAAGCATATCAGAACACATGGAAAATTAATATACAACTATAGAAAGGATATTTGAAGGTGAACAAAATATTCTGAAACTACAGGAGGAAAACCATATCTGTCCGCGAAATTACAGATTTTGCATTTGTAGAAAACACAACTTGGTATGAAATTGCAGACTCCCCAGGTCCTGCAGTTCTTGAAGGCATATCTACAATTCTTGGAGGCATATCTGAACACAAAAGTGGAACTAAACTCTTTCAATCAACAACTATTTTTAATCTTTAGGCTGCTAGCCTTAACAAATAGGAAGGTGCTGTATTTATGTATATATATAACATTTACTTGTTTTAAACTCTTTTTTTCAGTTGCTCCCTGGTTTCTAGCCTAGGCCAAAATGATGTCATACATCCCATGAGTCTTCATGAGCATTTGTTTTTCATCTGGAAGGAGGGGAGTAGGAGCTTTTTTAGCTAAACACTTCCTCTCTGCATATCTAAGCTGAGAGCAAATGGATTCCAAGAAGTAAATGTTACATGAATCATGTGCTCTTACTCAAGAAGACCATGGCTAGAACTGATTTTCAAAAGGATTTCTTAATAAAATAAAGCATGCAGACGTGGCTGGATTAGAGAGTTTGTAAGAGGGACTTTGCCATTAGTTGGATGTTGACGCCAAAGCGCAAAGTCCCTGCCTCATTACTGTCCTTTCTAGAACACTAACCCTCCTGCTGATACCCTCTGATATTGTGCCTCATTTCAAGACAGAGGCCTCCACATGACTCTCCTGGACATGGACCTTTATATTCCCAAAGGAAGGAATGTCTACACATAAGTAAGGTTACTGCACTTTACTAGTATTGCTTGGAAAATGGCACAAAAACAGTCGTGTCACATACATTCCAGAGTCACTTAATAATACATAGTCAATCACATTTAGTGGATGGTGCCCAGTAGTCACATATGAAAGCATATGCAGCACTTTAAGCAGCCATATCCCTCAAACAGTCTCTCCTTCCACCCAGGGAATATTAGTGCTCACAGGACTGGGCTCTCTGTAGACACCTCTCCTGGGACCCTCCAGGGGTATAGCCTCCTTCAGGAAACTTTTGGTCTGGCCTAAAAGGCCTTTTGCAATCTCCCCTAGCTCCCACATCCATAAGGATCAGAAAGTCTATAGCCGGCTCTCCTGGGTGCAGGTCTACTCCTATCTGGCGTCTTGCCCTATACAGGGCCTGCAAGTACTGGTTACATCTCTGCTGGTGTGAGGTGCTTGGCTCCCATGCCCCAAGTGCAACTAGAGCTCCTCGCAACCTGACTTATATGAGAGTGTGGCTTCACTCATGACATCACTAAAAGGAAGGTTCTAACTAAAAAGTGCCTAGCACCTGATGACACTGTCTGATATGACCAGACACTATTCTGGCCTAGAGCCACCTAGTGGCATACTGGCTAGCTGTACTTTCATACAAGTTTGCTTTGAACATTAACCAGTTAATTTTTTTGTTATTCCGCACTCTGCCACTTTAGCTGGCAATGGCTTGGTCATATAACACTGTACCCAAATGAAATTCTTATTTTTTTCCACACAAATAGAGATTTCTTTTGATGGCATTTGATCAGCACTAGGTTTTTATTTTTTGCCATATAAATAAAAAAACACAATTTTGGAGAAAAAAAAACACACATTTTTCTTAATTTCTGTGATAAAATTATGCAAATATACCGTTGCTTGTAAATTTAGGCCAAAACATAGTTTGTTACATTTCTTTGATAAAAAAAAACAAATCAATCTATATTTTTATAGTCTGTGTGAAAGTTATAGAGTCTACAAAGTATATATACTTGAAAATTGATCAATCCTGATGTACTGACTCATTTCTACATGCCCTAAAATGTACATATACCCCCTAAATGACCCCTTTTTTGTAGTAGACAGTCCAAGGTACAGTATTTAATAAGTGGTATGGTAAGTTTTATGAAGTTGTAATTTTTTGTAAAATTAAGAAATTAAATATTTTTCTACACCACTTTGATTATAGCAGTAAACATCACTGTTATAAGCAATAGTTTTAACGGTCATGAATGTTTTCCATTCATGACTGCTTGCTCACTGTTGACAAGCTGTGATTGGCTACAGCTAATCATATGGTACAGGGTGCGAGGTACTATGTGATAATTGTGGGTCTATCACAGCATCACAATTGTAAGCAAGCTATTAATGAATGAAAGCCATTCATGACAGATTACTTACATAAATATCATGTGATCACTATGATTGGTCATAGCCATCATATGATATCCTGGCTGCCAACAGTGGCTGGGTACTGAGCGCTATCACGAGATCACGCCCCAGGGTACAAGATGGATCAACTTCTTGTACAAACAACCTGCCCATAGATGGATCGAATCTCGGCAGGCCCCTGCTGAATGGTAAGTAGGTGAGCTGCAAAGTACATTATTGCGCCCAAAAATATAAAAAGTGTGTGGAAAAAACAACTGAGGACCCAGCCAGATTTCTCAATCCACATGGTTAGGCCTCCTCTGTATTCCTATAACAAGGCTTATGTTGACTATGCATAAATCTAGCCTTGTTACCAACAATGTTTTTAATAAATACGGACAAAATATTTACGTTCCATTCAGTTGCCCTTATCACATTGGTGGCATGCTTGAATATCCTTTGCTTAAATTCTCCTTATTATTGAGGATTGTACACTGAAACATGGATTTAATTTATACTGATAACCAATGTGTCAGTGGCATGTATAGTGACCAATAATGGTATGAGGATAATGTTGGAAGCTGTGATGGTTAGGGTAAATACCCTTGCTTTATTAGTGGTCAGTGTAAACTTCTTGTTATATTGCTGGTCACTGTAATTGCCCTAATTATACTGCCTGTCAGTGCAAATGCCTTGGTTATAAATGCCCATTAGATTGCTGGTCAGGCATTTAATAGCATTTATAATAAAAGCATTACACTATTACATTTTGAGCAATTTAAATGGCCTTGTTGCATTTCTGGTAAATGTAAAAGCTTCCAGTACATTAGGTGACAAAGTAAGTGCCCTTTCAAATATGGGATTCTACATTCCCTATCAATGCAAACTAACAGCCAGCACTGACATTCTCCCTCTTGTCAATTACAGACATTGGTGCTTGGGTATATTTTTTTTCTAAGCTGGTAGCCAAAGTTGGGACATTCTCTTTCTCCCACTGACCTTTGATATTGGTATATTCCCCCTCTTACTGACCAGCAATATAAGGAAAACTAAGCTACAAATTCCTGAACACTGCACTTTGTATGCTCTGCTTTATTTCACATAGTCCTAACCGTTGCCCTTTATATGCTATGTTGTACATTTCATACCACTATAACTGTGCTGTGCATTACATACTCCCTATCAAGGCATGTATTGTTTCAACGATCCCTTTTCGCTAGGTAGCCCCTTAGTTGCAAACCGTACAGAGAGTACTTGAGTCAAGGAATAGCCCATACCTTACAGGGGTTGCCCAGAACCCTGCAACCAGGGATGCAAATAATAGTCCTGCTCCCCTTCTTGCTTGCTTCCCTCTATGAGGAAATTCAGGACTAAGTCCTCACAGCCTACATCCTGTGAGTTTGGTCCTCAGTACTTCTATATCAAAACCAAACCCTGACATTCCCCCCTAAAACAATACAAAAAAAATCTACATCCTATCATCTTAGCTAAGGTGACCCACTGCTGGCAAGGGTAGTGGGATGATCGCGCGTCAGACCCCTGACCTTCTCATCAAACGTGTGACCGAAGGACTAGCCAATCTGAAACCGCAATGTCACGTGCGTAACAATGCCACGCCCAGCTGCCCCCTGCACACCGATTTTCCAGATAATGGACCACAAATCGATGTACCGGCAGCCTGAACGCGATTGTTACTGGGTCAGGTTAATTACGCAATTAACCTTCACATTGCCACCACCTCCTTTTTGTACAGAGAAAGAGGAAACTCGGCAATATCAGCAATAACACTATGGTGGTTGAGATAATTGTCTGTATAGCACTGTCACCGCAGACAGGTTATACCGAGGGTTAAACACAGTAGCGCTCTTTTAGAGGCAGGAATTCGTAAGTTGCATTAACGAGCTATAAAAACAGTTCAACACTTTCAGAAACAAAGATTTATTACTAAAAGGTCAAAAGGGTGCAATAAAAATATTTACAAAAAAAAAAGATGTAACCAATATATATATATATATATATATATAAATATACAGAGAACAATAGCACAGCAAAGAGGTAACAGAAAGGAGGTTAAAGGGTTAAAGTACTTGCCAATCAGCCTTGGGTTAAGCAGATCAAGTTTCAGAGCAAAAGGGCGCATCTCCCAAGTTGGTTCTGATGTTAAAAGGGAGAATTCTTTAACTTCTTCTCTTAGGCCTGACAGCCAATTTTGTAGTCCCCCAGCAGGGGGTGTCTCTGAAGCCGAGGACCAATGCCTCATTTGGGGAGGGATTGTCTGGGCGGAGACCCAAACTAGAACCAAAATCTCTCATAGCTCATATCTTTTCCTAGGCACAAGTACCATTCCACCCGTGGGTAGATTATTATGCAGACGCATCTGAGGAACGGTTACATATAAAATACATACTTGAAGGGTTCAAAAGATGTAATTTTCTGCTTTCCTAGGTATTCCAGTCGGAGAGTGTGACCTACCAAACGATTTGTCTGATCGTGGACAATGTGAATATAGGCCTGGTTTTTATGTAAGTCTCTCATATTCCAAGATATGAGACATAGGGGAAAAATGGATTTTAAAAGTGTTATCTAATTTCTTACTCCTCTGGAATGTCTTTGAACTCAGGGGGAAGGCTTGGGTTATCTTTTTACGAGGTAACAGATTGCTCAGCTTCCCAGCCCGCCCGACGCCCAGCTCAGAGATGGTTTATAGCTCGGAGCCTCCTCCTGTGCCCTGGCTGACCTGTGACACTTCCAACACACACACTACCCATATGTCACTGTGATTCTCAGAGAGGGAGAGGGAGAATGAGGGGAGATATGATTGTACAAGATGGATGATCCTTTGCCAAGATGGAGGTTGGAGCCAAAATGGAGCCAAATCTCTGTGGCATGATTGCTACAGGTAGGGCTGGCAATAACTCTAAATGCCCCTTGCCCCTCCCTGGCATTTTACCCTGTGGGTACCTCTAGCTGCTCCGAAGTCACCTACACTTCTATAAACCCAAGTGGTCCTGGGACTATTTTACTCTACTATCTTTGATGACATCCTGTGACACGAAAGAAGAACTGCACCAAGCAACTCTGTGCCCTTAACTAAGCTAACACACCAGGGTAAAAATCTGTGACAAAATTACAGTTCTTTATAGCTGAGAATCAGCGAGATCTGATAATTATAATCACACTGCTAAAATAAAAATACTTTGTTAAAGCTTTGCCAGTTGAGCCTATCTTAAAATGTATGCATAGTTTTTTAAAGCGGTTGTTCTCTTTGGGGTTTAAAGCTGAACTATAGAAAAGGTTATTACAGAAAATCTAGATCAGATTGTCAGGCTATTTATCATGTACATTCTGCTTTCATACGCCCTGTTATGCCTGTCAAGTCTATTGGGTTGATTACTAAGAGCAAATAGGTTGTTCACTTTGCAAGGGAATGTTCTCTTATCTCAGTGAATGAAGTGAAGCTCTGCTGACTCCATCATCCAATCCCAAAAATAGTTTTTTTCCCCTTGCAAATGATTGGGCATCCTTTGAACTCTCACCTCAATTACTAACTTAAGGAAAACATCTCTTGCAAAGTGAACAATCTATTTGCCTATAGTAAAATCAACCACTACATATTAAATAAGTACAGTATTTAAGTCATTTACTTTGTAATCCTGCACAATCGGTTTGTCTCAGTGTAAGATGTTTTTATGGCAAGTTTTGAAGATGTACTCCAAGCCCTGGTTCACACCAAATGAGGCTTTGAAATTGCGCTACTTCAGCGTAATTTCAAAGCCGCCGATTGGTGCGATTTAATGTGCAGCTTGCTAACATCTGTGCAACTTCATGCACAGATGTAAACGCAAGTCGCTCATGAAATTTAAAAAAAATAGAGCAGGAACCTTTTTCAAATTTGGTACGACTCAATCGCACCAATTTGAATGGTTCCATAGCCGCAAATAGGGTGTGGCTTGTTATGTGACCTGTGATCTGTCAAGTCGCACTGGTGTGAACCGGGGCTCAACAACCTAACCATCATATGTAGTGCAAAGAAGACCGAAAACAAGACTCGAAAGATACTTTGGCTTTGATCCCTTCTTAGTCATATATACCGTGTTTCCCCAAAAATAAGACAGTCTTTTTTTTTTTTGGCTCAAAAAAAAAAAACAAAAAAAAACAAAAAAAAAAAAAAAAACACACTAGGTCTTAGTTTTGGGGTAAGTCTTATTTTTTTTTAAATGTACAGGTGTGGACAGGGGGTGCAGAGGTGAGCTGCAGGCAGTTGTGGATGAGGGTTTCTATAGAGAGGGCCGGTTGATGACAGTTGTGAGCTGCAGTCAGGTGTTGCAGAGGTGAATTGACAGGTGAATTTCAGACAGGGTGCAGGGGTGAATTGTGGACAGGGGATGCAGAGGTGAGCTGTGGATGGTGGGTGCAGAGGCAGGCTGTGGCCAGGGGATGCAGAGCTGAGCTGTGGCCTGGTGTTGCAGAGCTGAGCTGTGGCCTGGGGTTGCAGAGGTGGGTTGTAACTCGGCTTATCTCTGCACCCCCCCAGCCACAGACACCTATGCACCCTGTTTGCAACACCTGACTGTAGCTCACCTTTGCACATCATCCCCCCCTTCCACTGCCCTCATATGGTTAGCTAGCTTTGCAAAAACACAGCTATCAGCAGCCGGCCCCTCTCTATAGTAACTCCTATTTCTGGTCCTATATTCCCATACAGTGCATCAAGAACATTCACCACTCTGCCTTTTCCCCACTGGCCGGCAATCACCCCCGGGGCATCAGCTTCCATGCATTAGGCTGTAGGATGAGATGCCTTGCCCCTAAACACACTGCGCCTGCAGATATCTGTTCCTTCAATGTCCCACAGCGAGTACAGACGTAGGGAGGTTCTGTGGGAGTGGATGGTGCTGCCATTTACAAGAAGGACTGTTACTTGCCACGCTTCTGTGTTTATAAGAAAGAATAGATATTGGTCTGCACAGGGCCAGCGCCAGAGGTGCTGAAACGGCGTTCCGCCACATTACAGCTGAAAAAAAAGACCTGATCACAACTAGGTCTTATTTTTCGGGAAGGTCTTATATTAGAATTCCCAAAAATAGTACTAGGTCTTATTTTCGGGGAAACAGGGTAAAACCAAAAAAAGCTGTACAATTAAAGCAAAGTTTTATTTAAAACTCTTTAAAAGCACTTACAAAAAAAAAGCAACTGGTATTATTGTATCACTTACACAACTAATGACAACAGGACCCAACAACCATAATCTGCCCAGATCTATAAACAACAGAAAGTAATCATATTGTCCCGAAAGCCCGAATGTGACAAGTTAAATAACAGAAATATACAACATGTTATTGGGTTATCTGTATCAGCAAAAACTAAAACAAACAGATATATCAAAACAGATCCAGCCCTTTGTTTACATAGGCCCTATGCTTCCTATATCTCCAACAAATTCCCAGAAAGGATTCCTGCGATTTTAATCAACCTCCAGTGCAGAAATGTCAATGTCATCTGAAATCATGTGAAAAAAAAAACAAATTCCTGGGATAGAATCTATAATCCTTGATTACTTCATTCATATGATTGCCAAGGGAGAAAATGAAATAATCCAGGCACATATAAAAGGAGGCTTAAAAATTTCACATATTTCTATTATAATTAAAAAGATGTGTACAGCTGACTTTAGCATGGTACAGCAAACTCAAAAGTTCCCTAGAAGACATAGTAAAATCTCAGACTGCAGAATCAAAGCTCGGTATTGGACTCTGAGTGCTGTCTCGTTGTAGGTCATTGTTAGTTGTTGTGTTTTAACCTCTCTGTCACCTGCTACTGCAGCCATGATCTTTAACAATTATGGTACAAACCTGGATATACACACTACAGGAAAAGTGTTGCATTCTAGTGTATGGGCAAACATCAAAACACAAGGTGGGGGGTAATTATTAAAACGTGTCTGAGACAATTCCTTAATTGGTGTCATTGTAAACCAATCAGCTTCTAGCTTTCATTTTTTCCATTCAGCATTTTTAAGCAATTTTACATGAGATTTCCAAACTGGAGTAGATCTACCTTATGTAAAATGTACAGTACATGATATAGAGGAAGCAAGAGATCTATGCACATATAAGGGCTGCACCCTATTGGCAGTTTAGGGCCACAACAACTTGTTTACTTATGTGATTTGGTATCTGTCTTCCCCTCCTATTTATTGGTAGTTCCTTCAGTTTTAGCTAAAACCTCCCGGTTCCTTGCATTTTTCCACAGTGTTAAGCCCAATGCACAGGAGCTGAATATCGGCTGCAATCAGCCAGTACAGTAGAAACCGGCCAACATTCAGCCTGTGTGTACAGGTTCTTGTCTGACAGAAGTCGATCACACAACCAGCTTCTGTTGAATGAGCATGCTGGAAAACCATCCACTTAGTGCGATTAGGAATATTCAGTCTCTACCAGGGCGAGTACGTGCCTGGTTCTGATCATCTGGCCATGCTGTGAAAGCAAGTGGGACTCCATGGCGAAACAACATCTTTAGTTGAGTATTTGTGCTACTTTTTAAATAAATATCTGTAATTACTTAATTCCTTAGCGCTGGCGCCTCCTGGCCCTTTAAGGGGTTTGTAATGCCAGGAGGTGGAGAGGGGTTTAGGTTCATGTGACTGCCATGATTAGCTGTCATGGTGGTCACTTGATTGGAAAGCAAGTCATGATAGGGACCCTCCCATGAGGGTCCGGCAAAGCTGTCAGGAACGCGCAAGGCTGCACGCTCTTGGCACATATTTTGTTTACATTGGGTACGCAGATATGCAGTCCCTTGGCGCCAAGACCCAGCCAGTGAGGGGCCGCATATTTGTGTATGCTCAGCACCAAGGAGTTAATTAAATGTTATACGTGTAAGTATTTGTGTGATCTCTCTTAGCACATATGGAATACAACCACAAAAACAAACCAAAATATAGTACAGATACCTCCTCAGTTTTTTTTCCATTCAGCCCACTGGGTTGAGTGAAAGAAAAAAAAAAAAAAACTTACCTTGTGTACCAGGGATTAGTCAGTGATTAAAAGATCAAAAGGTGTAAGCACCTAAAATAATCACAGTGCACCAACCCAATAAATTAAAACCACCCCCTGTGGGAAAAATAACCAGAATATGCATCGGTATACTGGTTTGAAATCAGTGCCCTGATGAACTAGATGTAAATTCACAATGTGAAACAATATAAAACAAGCTAGATAATGAGGGTAGCCCAGAGCGCTCTACAAACGCACTACTAATCTAACTCTGGAAGTGCTGCTTCGATCCAGCATGGATGTGCTGTGTGGCTGTAGGACAGAAAGAGGGGGTAGGGAGAGAGAAGCACAACAACCATAGTGTAGCATGAAAACTATAGATTTAATGGAAAATGTAAAATAGCATGCACAAAGCTGAAATGGAGCTCAGCATGACAGTCAGGCAGTCCTGGGGCAGGGAACGGACAAGCTGTAGAAGCAAGGTTACTTTAAAACGCATTCCTGTTCCTGCTCCAGCATTCTCCAGCTACAAAAACCGTCTTCCACACCTGGGCTCTGTGTTCCATCCACAGCTTTGGATCCCCACTGACAGTGGTTCCATGTCTCCGAGGCATCCTGGTTGTTTGTCCATTCCCAGAGGCTGCCTGACTGTCATGCTGAGCTCCATTTTAATGTTGTAAGTGCCATTTACAGTTTACATTAAATTTATCTTTTACATACTACACTTTGGTTGTTACGCTTCTCTCACCCTACGCCCTTTTTTTCTCCTACAGCCACACATTAGTTTGTGATTGTCTTCAAAAAACATCCTCTGTACTTCACTTAACTGAAGTAAAATTGCACTGGATTCACCTTAGGTGTCTTATTGAAGAGTGAAAGTAATTCTAAAGGTTTTTTTTTTCTTTTAAATATCAAACAAGTCATATTTACCTGTTCTGTGCAACAATTTTGCACAGAACAGCACCAATCCCCCTTTTCTCTTGTCCCCTGCCAGTGCTCCTCCTCCCTGCTAAGTGCCCCCATAGCAACCCACTTGCTATGGGGGCACCTGTGCAGACTTGATCCAGAGCAACGCTGTGGGTGTCAATGGACACCCACAGCGTGACTAAGCCCCCCTCCTCACTCTCTCCTCACAGGCTTTAACAGCAGGTGTCAACTGCTCCCACTGCTACCTCGATGTCCAGTGAGGAGAAAGAGAGCAGAGATAGCCACTGTTCTCGGGCATAGCACTGGATCGAGATCAGGAACAGGTAAGTAAAAGAGGCTGGGGAGAAGGAGTTACACTCAAATAATTTTTTTTATTTTAATGCATAGAATACATTAACCACTTCCCATTCAGGCCATGTAGATAAACGGCTGAACGGGAGCGTTGCCAATGCGGGTGGACGTTTCTAAAAGTCCCCCCCACATCTATTGCCTGTGCGTGCTCCATGATCAGTGCCCGCTGTGTCGCTGTACAGGACCTCTGTGTGAGGTCCTGACTCACGTGATCACTGATTGGCCAGTCAGTGATCACATGAATAGTAGTAAACAAGATGTCACTTCCTGACATCATTGCTTACTACTTGTGACATCTGTGAATGATTACAGAGGTCACATGGTACAAGGCTATTCACAACAGCCTTGTACCACGTGATAAGCTGTGATCAATCACAGCTCTCACAGTACTTCTCAATGGCTGCAGGAATGCAGCCAGAGAGAAGGAGAAATGATTGCTTTTACAGCCTTTATGGCTGTAAAAGCAATCCGTGTAAAAAAAGTATTAAAAAAATCATCATCCCCCACAAGTAGTACTTTGTCACTATGGTGACACTGTACTGCTAGGGTGACAGTATGTTAAACCCCCCCCCCCCAAAAAAAAAACAAATATTAAAAAAAATAAAAAAAGTTTTGAAAAATTATAATTTTTGGTTATAAACAAAAATTTGGGTTATTTTTATTTTACTAAAAAGATAGCTGAATGCATTTTGGCCAAGATTTATGAATAAAGATTATTTATTTGCAAAATTTTATAAGAAAAACGCTTTTTTTCAAAATGTTTGGACTTTTTCATTTATATATAAAAAAATAAAAATCCCAGTGGTGAATAAATACCACCAAAATAAAGTTTTATCTGTCTCAAAAAAATGCAAAAAAATTAATATGGGTACAGTGTTGCATGACTGTGCTGTTGTCAAAGTGTGATAGTACTGAAAGCTGAAAATTGGCCTGGACAGGAAGGGGGTAAAAGTGTCCAGACTTGAAGTGGTTAAGGTAAAAAAAAAAACCTACCTATACAACTACTTTAACCTGCCTGTAGACAGTGCCATGTTAGCAGGTGACCATACTATCCGGGCAGACTGGGTCTTTGGAGGTATTTTAATGCATAAAGTGATATTTGAAAGAGAATAGGTAGATGCGATTTAACTCTGTTTTCATTCTGCTTTTGGAGTTTCATGAAGATTTCTAAACACAGAAAAAACAGGAATGGTTCTGCAGTAGTGATGGGCCGACCATACCCTTGTTCAGTTTGCAGTTGAACATTCGCATCTAATGAAAGTACGACCGTGAACTTCGAACAGAGTGGACAATGCACTAAGCTGTATCTTACTGCACAGCTACTAAAAACATTCTTTATAGGTTTCAGCTGTCAGCAATTAACCCTTCAGGTCTGGTATGGATTTTGAAAGAAACCCCCATGCTAAAATTAAAATATTTTAAAAAAAGGCGTAGGGTCCCCCCCAGAATCCATACCAGACCCTTATCCGAGCATGCAGCCCAGCAGGTCAGGAAGCGGGGGGGATGAATGAGCTCCCCCCTCCTGAACCATGCCAGGCCACATGCCCTCAACATGGAGGGGTGCTTTGGAGCAGGGGGAGCTTCCCCCCAAAACACCTTGTCCCCATGTTGATGGGGACAAGAGCCTCTTGCCCAGAACCGTGGCCAGTGGTGATGGGGGTCTGCGGGCGAGGGGCTTATCGGAATCTAGCAGCCTCCTTCAACAATGGGGCCCCCAGATCCCGCCCCCCCATGTGAATGTGTATGGTATACATGGTACTGGAACTTATTCAGAAATAAAAAAAATTGTGAAGTGTAAAAAATGACAGCAGACAGTCTTTATCAAAAACAAAAATAAAAAAATGTCTCCCGAAGTAGATCCAATGTCAATCATCATCTCCGACGCCACTGCCGACCCAAAAAAAGCTGTCTGACAGCTGTGCCAGGATGACAGTTCTTAAATACAGTGATGACATCACAAGGGGGCAGGGTCATCCCCCTTGTGACGTCATCATGCGCTATGATTGGCCAAAGCATTGCCCCTGACCTGTGGTCAGGGGCATTGCTTTGGCCAATCACAATGTGCTGTCAGGGTGCAGTGCATTGCGGGTGAACAGCCCGCCAAATGCCCTTACCGTTCGTGTGTTTCGCCAAACACACGAACAGCTAATGTTTGAGTAGAACTTACGTTCGACTCGAACATCTAGCCCAACACTATTCTGCAGTCTAAGCAAGAGTTCCAAAGGAAAAGGAGAAAACAAGAGTGTAATAAGAAATTTCAAAAGTGTTACTAAAGGCAATTTTTTCTTTAGTTTTAAATAAATTTGAAGAGGTATTATTAATCTTGTCAGGATTTAGTGCTGTGTTCCCATTAGCGAGATTCACACGCTCTGTTTGTCCTGTTTACCTTTATCATCGAAAGGGAAAGCAAAAGAAAATTTCAAATTTTATGTCAACATTAGAACAGGAATAGAGGGGAAATCTTCCTGCGGGCCACTAGTACTGGATTCTCCCCAGGATTCTCTCACTTTGAAGGGATTCCTCCAAAGGCGATTAAAAAAAAAAAAAAAGACTGAAAAGGGGTTATAACCCTCTTTTATCCCATCCCTATCCAAAATGGCTTGTAATGCCACTTTAATTGTTAAAAAGGAAGGGGGGGTGGAAGGAAGGAAGAGAGGGAGGAGTGGAAAGGAAGGAAGGGGAGGGGAGGAAGGAAGGGGAGGGGAAAGAAGGAAGGGGAGGGGAAGGAAGGGGAGGGGAAGGAAGGGGAGGAAGGGAAGATGAGGGGAGGAAGGGAAGATGAGGGGAGGAAGGGAAGATGAGGGGAGGAAGGGAAGGGGAGGGGAGGAAGGGAAGGGGAGGGGAGGAAGGGAAGGGGAGGGGAGGGGAGGAAGGGAAGGGGAGGTGAGGAAGGGAAGGAAGGAAGGGGTGGGTGGAAAGAAGGAAGGGAGGTTGGACTCACATGACTCAGTCAGCTGGATCAGAGCTGTTGGTTGCTCTGTGTTCAATTTCCCGCCTGCACATCCTCTGAAGCTGCATGGACTGGAGTGTGGTCAGGCACAGGGGGAGGCAGAGCAGATCCAGCCTCTCTCCCCTCTTCTCCTATTGAGGCGAAGGATGGGGGGAGGGGCTGAGCACTGAGGAGCACTCAGCAGGGGAGTCCAGAAAGAAATCGAACGCTCAGGGATGATCGGTGCAGCGGTGGGGGCAGTGACAAGCAGCAATCTCCTGTACGACTTTCAATGAGGCATCTGGAAGCCGATTCTCTTCCTCTCCCTCCCATGGCTTTCAGCTGTCTCATTGAAAGTCATACAGGAAATCGCTGCTGGTCACTGCCGCCCCTCCCACACACCCCTAGTCCTGGCGCTACTCACTGCCACCTTGTTTCCACTCACCCAATGCGAGCGGGTGAGTGGAAATTTCAAGGGCTGAATTAAAATACAACTAAAGGCCACCTTTTTTTTTTAGTTTTGGGTAGAGAGGTATTAGAATACTTGTCAGTTTTTATTGCTGTCTGTGCCCCCGTTAGGGAGATTCACCTTATTAGTTCTGTTTACCATTGTGAAAGTAAAAGAAAAGCCCAAATTTTGGGTTGTCACCAGAGGGAAAATCTTACAATGGGAACATTTGTTCAGGTGACCTGGGCATCGCCTATGATTTTTTTTGATTTGCAGGGATTTTCTCTCACTTCCTGTTTGCAAATGGGACAGGAGGTAAAGGGAAATCTCTGCAATGTGGTACAGATGGTGAAAATCTGACAGGAGTTAGAACCCTCACTTGCTCTAGCCAAAATGGAAAAAAAAAAAAGTTTTGCCTATCGTTTTAGTTTATTAAAAATAAGGACTTTCAAGCATGTCATATGTGGAAGCAATTTAAAAATATATTTAAGCATTTGCCGACCGCCTGCAGTCATTTTCCTGCTGGCAGGCAGCTTGTATAGACCGTCTCATACCTGCACGTTGGCACCTTATTCCTGTTTTAGGGTGCGTCTGCCCTTCCTCGACTCCTGCTGTAATTGGGCACAGCAGGATTTTGTCATCATGTTTCAGCCAATGATTTATGGCTGAAACCTGCTGCTTGGCTGTTTCCAGTCACAGCCCAGAGCCTTGTGCTGACAAACGATCTGTAGGTTTCTTCTCTCTGAAAAGCAGGGAGAAGGAACAAACAGATATTTAATAAAAAGCAGCACATATTACACACGATGACACCTTAGGCAGACATTTAACCCCTTGATTATCCCAAGATGTTAACCCCTTCCTAGCAACTGTCATTAGTACAGTGACAGTGTATAGTATGTGGATTAAAAAAGAAGGAGCGCCCGATGTCCAAAAGAATGCACTTTTGATGATCGATTAAGAGGCATTTAATGACAAGTACATCAAGCCTATGCGTTTTGGGAGAAAAATAACTCTCCCTTCTTTGGGGATGTTGCTGCCTGCTATTAAATATGAGAAATTCCCACACCGGTTATATATTTTCCAATTTTTGGAGGAAAAACTGACACTGACTCTGGAATGACAGTGGTCGCTCTACCAGTTTTTCCTCCAAAACCTGAAAAAGATATATCAAGCATGGGAATTTTTCCCATTTATTAGCAACAACAGTCCTGAAGAAGGGAGAGTCTTTTCTCCTGAAACGCGTTGGTTTCATGTATTTGTAGCTACTCAAATGTCTCTTAATCTACAATCAAAAGTGCATTCTTTTGGACATCAGGTGCTCCTTTTCTATTATTGCAAGTATACATGTGGAAACATCCTCAAGGCTGGACCAGAAAAGCAGCAGCCCAAACTCTAAGATGGTTTACCGCCAGTTTCCACCATTGGGCACAACTGACTGGAAGGACATCTCTCTACCCATCCACGCGACCACCCACCTACAACCAGTGACTGATCCAATCAGTCTAGCGCAGTCTTCAGCACAAACACAGTGTATAGTATTATCACTAGCCATAGATGGAGCAATTTTCTTTCCTGCAACCAAAGTCAGTATTAATGAGGGAATCCCTCTTGCGGAGCCATTGTGTTTTCTCAACAAGGGGGCGGTTGGAGCCATCCCTGCAGGGAGAACACAGTGACTACTGCTAGTGGTTATAATAGTGGTTTCTCCCGCAGCACTTTCCTATGGAGGCCTCATCTGGACCTACTCACCCAGACCCAGTGGTCGGAAAGGTGGTGGAGTTGGTTTGTTTCTATCCCCACTGAGCACCTTTGAAGTCCTCCCTAACCCTCTCTCTCTATCCTTCTCTTCTTTCGAGACCCACTGCATCCGGCTGTTTTCTCCCATTTTTCTGAGGATTGCAGTGATCTATCGGCATCCTGGACCGGTGTCCCGCTTTCTTGATGATTTCTCCTCCTGGCTACCCTACTTTCTCTCCTCTGAACTACCCACTATCATTCTCAGAGATTTTAACATCCCGATTAATGTCAACAACCCGGCTACATCCCAGCTCTTCAACCTAACCTCAACTTTTGCATTAGCACAGTATATACAGTCCTCCACTCACTCTGATGGGAATACATTAGACCTTGTTTTGTCCCATCTTTGCACTCCCTACAACCTCACAAACACCCTCTTTCCCCTCTCTGATCACAATCTCATCACCTTCACAGTGTCCTCGTCTTCAAACACCTATCCCTCCAATCAGCAAACAATTACCCGCAGAAACCTTCACAATTTGAACCCTGCTGCTTTCCACTCTGCAACTGACCAACTCTCTGACAATCTCTCCCCTGTCCTGCCCTGACCTGGCCACTGCTGTCTACAACAGTTCGCTCTCGTATGCATTAGACCCACTTGCTCCTCTAACAACACGAAGCATCAGGCCCCGACCGTTACAACCTTGGCAGACTGACAACACCAGAAATCTTACACGACATAGTCGTGCGCTGGAGCGATTGTGGCGTAAAACCAAATCCCAGCAAGCATTCACCATATATAAATCTGCTTTAACATAGAATTCCTCCCTTCATGCTGCCAAACAAGCCTACTTTGTCACTCTTATTAATACCTTGTCATCCAGTCCTCGTCGTCTCTTCTCTACTTTTAACGCTCTACTTTATCCACCTCCACCCAGTACCTCACTCACTGCTCACGAGATTGCAAATCATTTCAAAAACAAGATTGATGCAATTCGTAGGGGCAGTGCCACTGCAGACATCCATCCCACTTAGCATACCTTATACTAAACCTCCCTCAACACTTTCCTCTTTTGACCTTGCTACTACCGAAGAGGTCACCAAGGTTTTCTCAGAAGCCCGTCTCACTACCTGCCCCCTGGATCCTGTCCCCTCACAACTACTACGGTCACCCTCTTCTTCCATCCTATGCTCCCTCACTCACATCTTCAATCTTTCCCTCTCTACTGGTGCCTTCCCCTTCCCTCTAAAGCATGCGCACATCACTCCCATACTTAAAAAGCCCTCCCTGGACCCCACCAACCTGAACAACTTAAGACCCATCTCCCTGCTGCCATTTACCTCTAAACTTCTAGAACCCTTAGTCTACAATCGCCTGAGCTCCCACCTTACCGAAAACAACCTTCTTGACCCTTTACAGTCTGGCTTTCGCTCACTATACTCCACTGAAACTGCCCTACTAAAACTCACTAATGATCTACGAACAGCTAAAACCAATGACCACTACTCCGTACTCTTACTACTTGACCTCTCAGCGGCTTTTGATATGGTTGACCACCCCTCCTCCTCAAAAAACTCCACTCTCTTGGTCTCAGAGACTCTGCTCTCTCCTGGTTCTCCTCCTACCTATCGCAGCGCTCCTTCAGCATTACCTATAACGCTTCCTCCTCCTCTTCAATTCCTCTTTCTGTAGGGGTCCTCAAGGTTCTGTCCTTGGACCCCTTCTCTTCTCCATCTTCACCTCCTCCATTGGTCACTTGATAAACTCCCAGGGCTTTAAGTACCATCTCTATGCTGATGACACACAAATCTATCTTTCTACCCCTCACCTCTTCAGTCTCCTCTTGCATTACTAACCTACTAAGCGACATATCAGCATGGATGTCACTCCACTTCCTCAAACTCAATCTTTCCAAAACTGAGCTCTTAGTATTCCCCGCAGCCCGTGCCCCCTCCCCTTACTTCTCCATCAAGATCAATAACACAATCATCAGTTCCTCCCCTCATGCCAGGATACTAGGTGTAATCCTAGACTCCCATCTGTCCTTTCACCCCAAAATCCAATCACTGTCCAAATTTTGTAGACTTCACCTCCGCAACATCTCCAAGATACGCCCTTTCCTAACCTCAGAAACCACTAAGCAGCTTATTCACTCCCTTGTTATATCTCGCCTTGACTATTGTAACTCCCTCCTCATTGGCCTACCTCATCGCAGGCTATCCCCTCTTCAGTTTATCATGAATGCTGCTGCCAGACTTATCCACCTTACTAACCATTCTGTATCTGCCACCCCTCTCTGCCAATCCCTCCACTGGCTTCCCATTGCCCAACGCATACAATTCAAAACATTAATAACGTATAAAGCCATTTATAACTCTGCCCCAAATTACATCTACGATCTTGTCTCTAAATATCATCCAAACCGTACTCGCCGCTCCTCGCAAGACCTACTGCTCTCTAGCTCCCTTGTCTCCTCCTCCCATGCTCGTCTCCAGGACTTTTCCAGAGCTTCCCTCATCCTCTGGAACCCTCTACCCCAATTTATCAGACTATCGCCTACTCTGCTCACTTTTAGGCAATCTCTGAAAACCTATCCTGCCCTCAGCTAATAATGGAATCTTCTACTCTTCCAACCAGTCCATCCCTCACAGTTACTACCTTTTGTACCACTAGCCCCTCCCTTCTAGATTGTAAGCTCCAAGGAGCAGGGCCCTCCTATCCCTCTTGTATTGAAATGTATTGTTCCTGTATTGTCTCCCGTTATGTTGTAAAGCGCTGAGCAAACTGTTGGCGCTATATAAATCCTGTATAATAATAATAGCCGATGGCAATAATTGCATGAAAAATCCATCAGGATGGTTGCACCCAAGTTGATCGATCAACTTGGGTACATTTAGCCTGCCTATACAGTTTGGATCTTGGTCGGTTCCTACTGAACTGGCCGGAGATTCAAACCATCTATGGCCAGATTTACTGCCAGATGCAAAGTCCCACTATAAATTGCTGATCTCTTAGATTGTAAGCTCTAACGTGCAGACCCCTCCGAATCCTCCTCTATTAATTTGTATTGTAATTGTACTGCCTGCCCTTACGTTGTAAAGCGCTGTGTAAACTGTTGGCACTATAAAAATCCTGTATAATAATCACCACCATTAGTAGTATAAAAATAAATAAATGAAAATGTCAGTATATATTACACACACACTAGTTTGTACACAAAACACCTTTCACACAAAACCAGTCAATATACACTTTTTGGGATTCTTTTTACCAAACACATGTAGCAGGATACATTTTAGCCTAAATTTATGAAGACATTTTATTTTATTGGATATGTTTTATAACAAAGTAAAAAACATTTTTTTTTAATTTTCTGCCTTATATAATAAACAATAAACACCTAGTGCTGATCAATTACCGCCAAATGGAAACACGTGTTTGAAAAAAATTTGAAAAAATTATATACATTTCATTAGGGTACAGCGTTACATGACCATGCAATTGCCAGTTAAAGTAGTGCAGTGTTGAATAGAAAAAAATGTCCTGGTCATGAAGAGGTAAAACCTTCTGGAGCTAAGGTGTTTAAGGTAAACATTACAATGATACATCTAAATATGTGCTTTTGGAAAATAAAAAAGGGGAATATGAAGGGATGTATTGATGTGTTAATGCGCTTTGTACATCAACATTGTGTTTTTTACCGCCCTATTGAATTAGAGGTGTATGTGAATAGTGCTCCCTGCACCGTGTGGAATTTTAGGCATATTTTGAAATGACATCTTGTTAATTCATTTCTTTCGTTTACGGTGTTTGCCTCCCATACCCACTTCTGCTCTAATATGCACTTTGATAAGCTTGATTATAATGAAAGAGAGAAGAAAACATTTTCTGCACAGCAATAAAATTATATAAGTGAATTCAAATGCTTCAATTTAGATTAACACTTAACATGATTGTAATGTCACCAGCTGCATACTTGTTTTGGAGATCTGATAGGTGTCACTGACATGCCTGAAATGCCTTTGCTTGATGCTTAGCAGGATGTCTTTTGCAACCTAGAACACTGTGTCTTTTGAATTCACTGTGTTCAGCTTGTATATATTGCATGACTAATGTATGACATCAGAATGATGAGACAAATGAATTATACTCAGATCATGAATGAAGTGTCAGCTATTATAAGTTGGCAAACAGATAATGTTAATTGTAATATGACCAGTTCAAATGATTAGACTTTAACCTCATGTATTCTTTATTGCAATAGAGGAAAATCTATTTTCAGGCAGGTGCAGTCTGCCTTTTCCACTGTAAGTTGTGCTCAACCAGAGCCGTATGACAGCTACAGAGGAATTCATGAGAATCTTGGTTTTTCTATGGTTTCTGGGTCCCCTGAGGCAGCATTCCAGTTGGCTATGCTGCATTCCGGTGACCCTTGGTGGCCATCTTGGGTCAGTGATTTCTTTTTAAGTCCCTGCCCCCAGGTTTTGGCACATGTTTCCTGAAGTGGATAGGGGAGTGGAAGAGCATCCATCTGTCAGGAAATAGAGTGATGTATGCATTGTTGCATCTCAACATCTTTGTGGCCTCCTCAAATGGAGGCAGGACAATGCATGCATCCTTTATCTGCAGCCACTGCATTGGTGAAAAGAAGCCAAGCTCCCCTGAGCCTGTCCTTGTGCCAAACTCACAGGTACTTATTGATGATCGACTAAAGATAGTTAATTTAGAGGTTGCAAAATAAATTACTGTATCACCCAAAATATGGCTTCCATTCAGTAGCCCAAAGAGGCATACAAAAAAGAAGGGTTTGTGAAAAGAAATTCACAGGAAAGCGGCTACACTATGAACAGAATGTGATACTCAGAAAAAATTCCAAAAATTATGCTTTATTACATATAAATATTTGACATATGGGCAGTCGCCCTGGTTACCATCACCTCAGTATGAGACTTATTGATGATCCTCTGCTGAGTGTGCAGCTGCTGGAGTATTGCCAATGTTGAGTTCCACCTGGTAGGCATGTCACAAATAACATGGTTGGTGGGCAGGTTGAATTCCAGCCAGCTGAACACTGGCCATGTATGACCGCTGGAAATGGTCATAGACTTTTCTGGCCTGCCTCAGAAGAATTTGTAAGCCTGGGTACCTGTTCAAGAAATGCTGCACTACCAAATTCAGGACATGTTCCAAGCATGGAACATGTGTCAAGTGTCCCAGTTGGAGGGTGGAGAGAAGGTCCAGAATCTCTGCCCCAGTGTGACTCCTGTCCCCTAGACTGCTTGCGTAGCCCCTTGAATGCTTAGGGAGCACTGCTGGTTCAGAGGACAATTCAGCAAGGAGGCCATGGAGGAAGAAGAAGGGGGGAGTGGAGCACCAGCTTTTTGGAAGTGTGGTGGTTTAACACACTCCACCACTGAACCCTGTTCTGCATCCTTCCCAGCTGCCAGAAGAGTTACCCAGTGTGCCATGAAGGAATGTAACATCCCTGACCATGCCTGCTAGACCACATGTCAGCAGTAATATGGACCTTGCTGCTGACCGCCCTGTTCAAAGAGGCCAAAATATTGCCTTCCACATGATGGTACAAAGCTGGAATGGCCTTGCGTGAAAATAAATTTGTCATCAGAACCTGCCACTGTGGTACAGCACATTGTGCCTTCTCCTCACTTTCCTCCTCTGTTCTCTCAAGCAACCAAGTACAATCAGTGACCTCATCATCCCCTCCTTCCTGGTCACTGGAGCCAACTTGGCATTATGCTGCAGCTGGGGAAACATGACTGCCAATGTCTTATCCGTCATTTGCACTCCCTCTCTCTAAGCTCATGTCACTCCCTTCCTCAACCTGGGAACCAACATTGGAGCACTGAAATTGCTGCACATTGTTCAACAGTATTTGACTGACACTATGAATAATTCAGGTGACCCCTCCATGCATGATGGTGGGGCCACAGAAGGAGTAGCTGCGGACAAGGAGCCTTTGGAATAGGATGCTTTGGCAGCTGCGGTGGTAGGTGAACCAGCATGATCCTGGGTTACAGAGGATGAGGATGGCTTAGTTATGCACTCATCCACCTCTTTTGCATGTTGTGGCTCAATAACACAGCCAGCACTGGAAAAAGGGACAAGCATGCCTTGCCTGCAGAGGATGCACCAAGTCTACAACCACCACTTTTCACTGTGGACCCAGAGGCTGCTTGTATTCTTTTAGCTGCCTGTGAGCATCTGCTTCTCCTTGTTGGCCTTTCAGACATAATGGGGATTTTTATAACTTTTTATTTTAGAGCGTGGGAAGGGAATTTGGTGCTAGGGTGCAATACTTGTGTTTGGTGCACTATAAACTATTTTGTTATATTTTTTTTTAAATAAAAGAAAAAATAGGGGGCACAAGTATGCATTAATAAAAAATGGGAACCACTGCCAATGCAGGAGGAGGAAAACCTGCGACGCAGAAAGGGGAACACTATTGATGCAGCAACAGAACCTGATGCTGCAAAAAAAAAAAAAAAATGGGAACAGCGGTGATGCAGGAGTGTGGTAAAACTACATTCCTAACACACCACTAACTACTCCACTAAACTCCAGCAACACACTACACTTTGGCCAATCATGGCTCTCACAGTGCATTGTGAGGTGATTGGCCAAAGCAACTGCAGTCCAACAAATAATATTACTCAGTCTATCAAATCCATAATGTAATAATGAACAATAAAACTCTTCTTGAAAGTGATTGTCCAACACCAAGATCCTAACGGATGTGCTTTTAAACTTTATACAATAAAAGTGCCATCTCTGTGTTCTCAATACTCTCAATTCCACATAGGCATATCACATGTATAGGATAATCCACCCAGATTCCACCAGTACTCCAATCCTCCATCTCCAGACCACTAGGGACTATCTGCTTGTATTTCTCTAAACTCCAGATTGGGGTTATGGTACCTTTAAGGCTCTTATATGCTGCCACATTTGGAGGACATTTCCTTCAATGTCTTCCAAACAGTTTGAGGCTATCCACGATTTTTAGAGTTCATATGAATATTTTCAGAAGATTCCTGAGAAGCTGAAGAGTTGCCATGGAGGCATATGCAGCAGCATGAATCTATAAGAGCTTTAAAAGGTTCCATAATGCCAAATATCCAGGACTAAGGGAAGCACGAGCAGAGTCCCTGTTTTCTTTCTTTCTCTTGACTTGGTTATGTCCCCCACCATACTGCTCCTCTTCATCGTCCTCACCTGGTTGAGCTTTATCCTTTATTTCCTGCACTCCTCCCTTTCTCGTTACTTGACTACCAACCCTGAACCCATCCTCTTCTCTGTTCCTTTTCCTTCACTTGACTGTACTGTGCCAACATCCCCTGCTATTTTCCTTCTTGTTTGTACTTAGCCCCTAACCCCTATACACTGTTCATATTTGGCTGTATGGTCCCCCACCATCCTCTGCTCTCCTCCTTACCTTGTTGACTTCCAACCCCCCATGCAGTTCGTTCTTCTTTCCTCCTCATCTGGCTGTATTCTGCCTCATCCCCTGCGCCTTCCTTCCAGGGGCGGACTGACAACTCATGGGGCCCCCAGGCAATAGGGGATCATGGGGCCCCTGTGTCCTTGCCCAAACTCAAAAAGCCTATGAAAAAAAAGGTACCAGGGGCATCTGATGGGGCCCCCTACTGACCCCGGGCCCTCGGGCAGTGCCCGAGTATCCAAATGGTCAATCCGCCCCTGCTTCCTTCTCACTTTGCTGTATTCTGCCTCCCATTCCCCGCTTTTATTCTTCCTTTTCACTTGAGTGAACCTTCCCTCCCATCCCCTACTTTCCTCCTTCCTCACTTGGCTAAACTCTGCCTCGCATACCCTGCTCTCCTCCTGCCTTGGCTGTACCATGTCCCCCCCCATCCTTTGTTCTCCTTCTTCCTCCTCCACTTGGCTGTACTTTGCCCCATCCCCTGCCCTTTTCCATCCTTCCTATGCATTTGTACTTTGCTTCTCCCCTTTATACTACTCTTCTCCTTCCTTCTGACTTGGCTGTACTCTTCCGCCTTCTCTCATTCTCTGCTCTGTTCCTTCCTCTTCACTTGGCTGTGCTATACTCCCCCCTCTCATATTCTGCTCTCCTCCTTCCTCCCGCCTTGGCTGTACTCTACACCCCCCCCCCATTCTCCACCCCACCTATCCCCTGTAAATCTGTTCTATGTCATCTTCCTCACTGATCACTGGACTGTACTCTGTCCCCCATTACTCCTTCCTTCACCATTAAGCATGACATGGCCCTTTACTGCCTATTTCCTCCACCTTTCCCTATTCAGAAGCATCATGTCCATCACTGCCACCTACCACTTGTATTTAGCAGCATTGTTGCCCTTGCCTTGTTCTTCACTACTGAATAACATGCATACTGTATGTGCCTTAGGGCCTCCTTCCTCTTCCTCTGCTATTCATCAGCATTGTGCTCATTGCCTCATTCCTTCACCACTATTCAGCCATACTTTACACCTTACTGTAAATTGTATAGCAAGTTCTTTTATCTGTACATGTGTTGTATTTTTTTTGTACACTGTAACTCTTGCTTTCAGGTTTGCAAGTTAGATGCAGCATTAATACTAAACAATACCTCTAAAACCAATATGATATACATAAAGCTTTTTACTTTATATATTTATAATTTTTCTTTGTATGCTGCCTGGAATTCCCCCATAATTGTGCACCATATTTTTCAGATAGTGACAAATCTTGAGGAGTTCTCACATTTCATTATCTTTCATTATTATTATTAGAGATGAGCGAAGTATTCAAAAATTCGATTCGACTGATTCGGCGAATTCGTGGAAAAATTTTGATTCGAGTCGAATATATTCGCTGTGAATTTAACTTAAAAAAGGGTGTTTCTAGGCTTCAGAGAGACTTAATATTAGTGCAGAACACTGTACCTTTAATTTAAATGCCCTTGGAGTCTGCTGGGGAAGAGAAATAATACTGTCAGTCAGTATGACATGCAGATGAGTGCCGTCGATCTTAGAATCACCGCACACTTCACTCATTTGGGCAGTCACGGGGCCAAAACCAGAGTGTGGAGCCACAGTGTGGCGGTGGAGGCAGCAGCAATGGGAGGCCATACAGCACCCTATGACAAAAATGGAAACCACCAGCAGTGTGAGGAGACCTGAAAGTGGCACATGGCAGAGTGTGGCGATAGAGACAGCAGCAATGGGAGGCCGTACAGGGACCCATGACACACTCTGGACCTGGCAGCAGCATGAGGAGGCGGTACAGGGGCCCATGACAGATTACGGGCCTGGCAGCAGCATGAGGAGTCGGTACGGGGGCCCATGGCAGATTACGGGCCTGGCAGCAGCAATGGGAGGCCGTACAGGGACCCATGACACACTCTGGACCTGGCAGCAGCATGGGGAGGCGGTACAGGGGCCCATGACAGATTACGGGCCTGGCAGCAGCATGAGGAGTCGGTACGGGGGCCCATGACACACTCTGGACCTGGCAGCAGCATGAGGAGGCGGTACAGGGGCGCATGACAGATTACGAGCCTGGCAGCAGCAACTTGGACAGGAGGACGTTCAGCTTCTGCACCGTCGGGTGCGTGCTCGCAAACTGTTGTCTCTTGGAAACGGATTCCAAGAAAGACTGCTGACGGAATCCGTGAAGAGGAGTAGCAGGAGAAGGAGCATCTGAACGAGCGGAATATGCCAACAAGCGACAACAGGGGCCCATGACAGATTACGGGCCTGGCAGCAGCATGAGGAGTCGGTACGGGGGCCCATGGCAGATTAGGGGCCTGGCAGCAGCTATGGGAGGCCCGTAATCTGCCAGCACCCTATGTCAAAAAATTCAACACACCAGCAGTGTGTGAGGAGACCTGAAAGTGGCACATGGCAGAGTGTGGCGATGGAGACAGCAGCAATGGGAGGCCGTACAGGGACCCATGAGAGACTCTGGACTTGGCAGCAGCATGAGGAGGCGGTATATAGGGGCCTATGGCAGATTAGGGGCCTGGCAGCAGCTATGGGAGGCCCGTAATCTGCCAGCACCCTATGTCAAAAAATTCAACACACCAGCAGTGTGAGGAGACCTGAAAGTGGCACATGGCAGAGTGTGGCGATGGAGACAGCAGCAATGGGAGGCCGTACAGGGACCCATGAGAGACTCTGGACCTGGCAGCAGCATGAGGAGGCGGTATATAGGGGCCTATGGCAGATTAGGGGCCTGGCAGCAGCTATAGGAGGCCCGTAATCTGCCAGCACCCTATGTCAAAAAATTCAACACACCAGCAGTGTGGGGAGACCTGAAAGTGGCACATGGCAGAGTGTGGCGATGGAGACAGCAGCAATGGGAGGCCGTACAGGGACCCATGACAGACTCCGGACTTGGCAGCAGCATGAGGAGGCGGTATATAGGGGCCCATGGCAGATTAGGGGCCTGGCAGCAGCTATGGGAGGCCCGTAATCTGCCAGCACCCTATGTCAAAAAATTCAACACACCAGCAGTGTGTGAGGAGACCTGAAAGTGGCACATGGCAGAGTGTGGCGATGGAGACAGCAGCAATGGGAGGCCGTACAGGGACCCATGAGAGACTCTGGACCTGGCAGCAGCATGAGGAGGCGGTATATAGGGGCCTATGGCAGATTAGGGGCCTGGCAGCAGCTATAGGAGGCCCGTAATCTGCCAGCACCCTATGTCAAAAAATTCAACACACCAGCAGTGTGTGAGGAGACCTGAAAGTGGCACATGGCAGAGTGTGGCGATGGAGACAGCAGCAATGGGAGGCCGTACAGGGACCCATGAGAGACTCTGGACCTGGCAGCAGCATGAGGAGGCAGTATATAGGGGCCTATGGCAGATTAGGGGCCTGGCAGCAGCTATAGGAGGCCCGTAATCTGCCAGCACCCTATGTCAAAAAATTCAACACACCAGCAGTGTGTGAGGAGACCTGAAAGTGGCACATGGCAGAGTGTGGCGATGGAGACAGCAGCAATGGGAGGCCGTACAGGGACCCATGAGAGACTCTGGACCTGGCAGCAGCATGAGGAGGCGGTATATAGGGGCCCTATGGCAGATTAGGGGCCTGGCAGCAGCTATAGGAGGCCCGTAATCTGCCAGCACCCTATGTCAAAAAATTCAACACACCAGCAGTGTGAGGAGACCTGAAAGTGGCACATGGCAGAGTGTGGCGATGGAGACAGCAGCAATGGGAGGCCGTACAGGGACCCATGAGAGACTCTGGACCTGGCAGCAGCATGAGGAGGCGGTATATAGGGGCCTATGGCAGATTAGGGGCCTGGCAGCAGCTATAGGAGGCCCGTAATCTGCCAGCACCCTATGTCAAAAAATTCAACACACCAGCAGTGTGAGGAGACCTGAAAGTGGCACATGGCAGAGTGTGGCGATGGAGACAGCAGCAATGGGAGGCCGTACAGGGACCCATGAGAGACTCTGGACCTGGCAGCAGCATGAGGAGGCGGTATATAGGGGCCTATGGCAGATTAGGGGCCTGGCAGCAGCTATAGGAGGCCCGTAATCTGCCAGCACCCTATGTCAAAAAATTCAACACACCAGCAGTGTGTGAGGAGACCGGAAAGTGGCACATGGCAGAGTGTGGCGATGGAGACAGCAGCAATGGGAGGCCGTACAGGGACCCATGAGAGACTCTGGACCTGGCAGCAGCATGAGGAGGCGGTATATAGGGGCCTATGGCAGATTAGGGGCCTGGCAGCAGCTATAGGAGGCCCGTAATCTGCCAGCACCCTATGTCAAAAAATTCAACACACCAGCAGTGTGTGAGGAGACCTGAAAGTGGCACATGGCAGAGTGTGGCGATGGAGACAGCAGCAATGGGAGGCCGTACAGGGACCCATGAGAGACTCTGGACCTGGCAGCAGCATGAGGAGGTGGTATATAGGGGCCTATGGCAGATTAGGGGCCTGGCAGCAGCTATAGGAGGCCCGTAATCTGCCAGCACCCTATGTCAAAAAATTCAACACACCAGCAGTGTGTGAGGAGACCTGAAAGTGGCACATGGCAGAGTGTGGCGATGGAGACAGCAGCAATGGGAGGCCGTACAGGGACCCATGAGAGCCTCTGGACCTGGCAGCAGCATGAGGAGGCGGTATATAGGGGCCTATGGCAGATTAGGGGCCTGGCAGCAGCTATAGGAGGCCCGTAATCTGCCAGCACCCTATGTCAAAAAATTCAACACACCAGCAGTGTGAGGAGACCTGAAAGTGGCACATGGCAGAGTGTGGCGATGGAGACAGCAGCAATGGGAGGCCGTACAGGGACCCATGAGAGACTCCGGACTTGGCAGCAGCATGAGGAGGCGGTATATAGGGGCCTATGGCAGATTAGGGGCCTGGCAGCAGCTATGGGAGGCCCGTAATCTGCCAGCACCCTATGTCAAAAAATTCAACACACCAGCAGTGTGTGAGGAGACCTGAAAGTGGCACATGTTTGAGGCATGATTCATGGCGGATTTAGTCAGTTGTGTCAGGAACTGGTGGTTTGAAATCCAGACTAATCCACGCCTGATTCATTTTCACAAACGTGAGTCTCTCCACACTTTGGGTGGACAGTCGTGTCCTCCGCGGAGTTACAATACCTCCTGCCGCACTAAACACGCGCTCCGATGCCACGCTACTGGCCGGGCATGACAGCCTTTCAAGGGCAAATTCAGCTAGTTGGGGCCAAAGGTCAAGTTTCGTTGCCCAGTAGTCAAGGGGATTGTCTACCTCGGTTGGCAGGGTGCTGTCCAAGTAGGCCCAAGCCTGTTGTTTGAGGTCCTGCTCCAGGTCCACCTGATGCTGCTGCTGCTGCGGCTGGTTAGTAGTTTCCTCACTGCGCTGGTGAAGAAAGCTACTCATCATCGACTGCAGACTGAGGCAGCCGCTGCTGGTGGAGCTGCCACTGCTCCTACCACCCCACCCCTCCCCTGCTGCCATGGCAGCGGAACGCGAGTGCACAGGGCCCACAGTGTCTGAGGATGGACGTTGGCGCACAAAGGCAGAGACCAACTGACTACATAGGTGGTTTTTATAGTACGTTATTTTGGCCTCCCTCTCAGCAGGTGTGAAAAAGGCCACCATTTTTGAACGGTAGCGAGGGTCCAACAAGGTGGACAGCCAAAAGTCATCCCTCTGTCTGATGGTTATTATTCGGCTGTCACTACGCAAGCAACCGAGCATGCTATGGGCCATTTGTGCCAAGGAATGCGAGGGACTCCCTGCCTCCATCTCCACAGCATACTGCCACGGTGCGTCTGGGTCCTCTGTCTCCTCCTCCTCCTCCTCTACCAGATGCTCCTGCTCCTCCACTCCTGTCCGCTGAGTGGAAAAACCACCCATTTCACTCAATAATTCCTGAGCACAAATGTCCTCCTCTACCTCCTCCTCTTCTTCCTGTCCCCACAGGGGTCATGTGGCGTTGAGATCTGTGCGCCACGTCTACCGCACCCTGACCAGCCATTGTTAACAGCATTTGTTCCAGGACGTGCAACAGAGGAATGACATCGTTCATCCCATAGTCCTGCCGACTCACGAATAGCGTGGCCTCCTCAAAGGGCCTGAGCAAGCGGCAGGTGTCACGCATGAGCTGCCAATAGCTGACATCAAAGTTACACAGGGGAGTACCTTTATCCGCTTGTAACATCAGGAAATCGGTGATGGCCTTTCGCTGTTCGTAAAGGCGGTCTAACATGTGTAGGGTTGAATTCCACCTTGTTGCAACGTCGCAGATCAGGCGATGCTGTGCAATTCCGTTCTGCCGCTGCAGCTCAAGGAGGGTGTGCTTTGCGGTGTAGGAATGGCTGAAATGCATGCAAAGTTTACGTGACATTTTAAGGATGTCTTGCAGTGGGATGGTGGATTTTAGGAACCGCTTGACAACCAGATTGAACACGTGAGCCATGCATGGCGCATGGCACAACCTTCCTTGATGCAGAGCAGACAACATGTTCTTTCCGTTGTCGGTCAACATGGTTCCGATTTTGAGTTTGCGCGGAGACAGCCATCTGTCGATTTCTCTGTTCATTACACTGAGAAGTTCCTCCCCTGTGTGACTACGTTCGCCAAGGCATACCAGGTGCAGCACAGCGTGACACCGTTGCGCCCTGCACATGTGATATGCCGGTCGGGTAATGGGACTTGGCACGGGGGTGGCGGCTGAGGACACGGCGGAAGAAGAGGTGGTAGAGGCGGACATCTTTGCCGGACCAAGGACGTGCAAACGTGGAGGCAAAAGCGGCGTGACCTGTCCAAGTTGCTGGTGCGGCTGTGACGGCACCACGTTCACCCAGTGGGCCGTAAATGACATGTACTGTCCCTGACCGTAGTTACAGCTCCACACGTCGGCGCTGCCGTGCACTTTGGCAGAGACCGACATGCTCAAAGACTGGCCCACCATCTCTTCTACATGTGAATGCAGGGCTGGCACTGCCTTTTTGGCGAAGAAATGACGGCTTGGCACTCTCCACCGCGGCGCGGCACAAGCCATCATTTCTCGGAAAGGTGCTGAGTCCACCACTTGGAAAGGGAGGGACTGCAGCACCAGCAACTTGGACAGGAGGACGTTCAGCTTTTGCACCGTCGGGTGCGTGCTCGCAAACTGTTGTCTCTTGGAAACGGATTCCAAGAAAGACTGCTGACGGAATCCGTGAAGAGGAGTAGCAGGAGAAGGAGCATCTGAACGAGCGGAAGATGCCAACGAGCGACAACTCCCCTCAGCAGAGGTGTTGGAGCCTTGACTGGCTGATGGAGGGCGATTGACGTCGGGTGACGGAGCAAGTAACGGAGCGGGTGATGGAGCGGGGGCTGGGGCGGGCAGAACCGCCGTATCTTTATCACGGTTTTCCCAGGCCACCAAATGGCGACGCTGCATATGCTGCCGCAACGCTGTAGTCCCAACATGGGCCCCCTGGCCACGCTTGACTTTCTGGCCACATAGTCGACATACGGCTACGTTTACTTCCTCGGGCGGCTTGACAAAAAATTGCCACACCGCCGAGTAGGAAACTTTGCCCCCGATACTCCTCACTGGCTGACTGCTGCTTCCTCCGTGCACACCGGCACCACTACTGGCCGTGGTGGTAGGCTGCAGTGGAGCTGGTGCTCTACTCCGTGGCCGTTTGGCTCCACTGACACTGCTGCGACCCTGCTGCTGTCTCCTGGGCAACCCACCGACTGTTTTGCTCGCTGCCAAGCTGCCACCCTCTTCTCCTGATGATGCGGAAGAAATTGCCTGATGACGACGAGGCTGCCAAGTGCGATCAACCTCCTCATCATCAAGTAGGGTCTCCGCCTCACTACTAGCCCCCTCGGCTGCGTCTGGGTCAGGAGACAGACCTGTCTCTAGACCGGCTACCGAGCCACTCTCCTCGCCACTACTTCTTCGCCTGGCTGCTGAAAAGGCGGATGTCTCCCCCCGTTCCTGACCGCCCTCTATTAGCTCTTCCTCACTGTACAGTGGGGCTGAGCCCACAGCATGCGATACTTCGCTTGGTGAGGGAACACCAAAGGACAGGGGCAGGTAGAGGACACGTGATTTCAGTGGGCTTGGTCCCGGGCCATGCCAACTAACGGTTGTGTCTGACGTACCCACCGACCGTTGGCTGTAGGTGTCAGAGGTGACCTGGGAAGAGGAAGACGACCGAGCCAACCAATCGACGACGGCAGGGTTGTCGGTGGAGACACGACCGCTGGATGACACCGGGAGCACTGGCCTCTGGCTGCGAATAGTGCTGCCTCGACCCCTTCCTCTGCTGCCACGTCTGCTCGCTCCTAAAACATTGCCTCCTCTGCCACTCCTCTGCATGTTGTCTGACATACTCTTTAATTCAACGATTCTGTGTCCCTGAGTAACAATTCTGTGTCCCTGAGTAACAATTCTGTGTCTGTCCCTGAGTAACAATTCTGTGGCCCTAAGTAACGGTTCTGTGGCCCTCAGTAACAATTCTGTGTCCCTCAGTAACAATTCTGTGTCTGTCCCTGAGTAACAATTATGTGGCCCTAAGTAACGGTTCTGTGGCCCTCAGTAACAATTCTGTGTCCCTGATTAACGTTTATGTGGCCCTAAGTAACGGATCTGTGGCCCTCAGTAACAATTCTGTGTCCCTGAGTAACAGTTCTGTGGCCCTAAGTAACAGTTCTGTGGCCCTAAGTAACAGTTCTGTGGCCCTAAGTAACAGTTCTGTGGCCCTAAGTAACAGTTCTGTGGCCCTAAGTAACAGTTCTGTGTCCCTGAGTAACAATTCTGTGGCCCTAAGTAACGGTTCTGTGGCCCTCAGTAACAATTCTGTGTCCCTGAGTAACAATTCTGTGTCTGTCCGAGTAACAATTCTGTGGCCCTAAGTAACAGTTCTGTTGCCCTCAGTAACAATTCTGTGGCCCTAAGTAACAAATCTGTGGCCCTAAGTAACGGTTCTGTGGCCCTCAGTAACAATTCTGTGTCCCTAAGTAACAATTCTGTGGCCCTAAGTAACAAATCTGTGGCCCTAAGTAACGGTTCTGTGGCCCTCAGTAACAATTCTGTGTCCCTAAGTAACGGTTCTGTGGCCCTCAGTAACAATTCTGTGTCCCTCAGTAACAATTCTGTGTCCCTCAGTAACAATTCTGTGTCCCTCAGTAACAATTCTGTGTCCCTCAGTAACAATTCTGTGTCCCTCAGTAACAATTCTGTGTCCCTCAGTAACAATTCTGTGTCTGTCCCTGATTAACGTTTACGTGGCCCTAAGTAACGGTTCTGTGGCCCTCAGTAACAATTCTGTGTCCCTGATTAACGTTTATGTGGCCCTAAGTAACGGTTCTGTGGCCCTCAGTAACAATTCTGTGTCCCTGAGTAACAATTCTGTGTCTGTCCGAGTAACAATTCTGGGGCCCTAAGTAACAGTTCTGTGGCCCTCAGTAACAATTCTGTGTCCCTAAGTAACAAATCTGTGGCCCTAAGTAACGGTTCTGTGGCCCTCAGTAACGGTTCTGTGGCCCTCAGTAACAATTCTGTGTCCCTAAGTAACAATTCTGTGGCCCTAAGTAACGGTTCTGTGGCCCTCAGTAACAATTCTGTGGCCCTAAGTAACAATTCTGTGGCCCTAAGTAACAATTCTGTGGCCCTCAGTAACAATTCTGTGTCCCTCAGTAACAATTCTGTGTCCCTCAGTAACAATTCTGTGTCCCTCAGTAACAATTCTGTGTCCCTCAGTAACAATTCTGTGTCCCTCAGTAACAATTCTGTGTCCCTCAGTAACAATTCTGTGTCCCTCAGTAACAATTCTGTGTCCCTCAGTAACAATTCTGTGTCTGTCCCTGAGTAACAATTCTGTGGCCCTAAGTAACGGTTCTGTGGCCCTCAGTAACAATTCTGTGTCCCTGATTAACTTTTATGTGGCCCTAAGTAACGGTTCTGTGGCCCTCAGTAACAATTCTGTGTCCCTGATTAACGTTTCTGTGGCCCTCAGTAACAATTCTGTGTCCCTCAGTAACAATTCTGTGTCTGTCCCTGAGTAACAATTCTGTGGCCCTAAGTAACGGTTCTGTGGCCCTCAGTAGCAATTCTGTGTCCCTGAGTAACAATTCTGTGGCCCTAAGTAACGGTTCTGTGGCCCTCAGTAACAATTCTGTGTCCCTGATTAACGTTTCTGTGGCCCTCAGTAACAATTTTGTGTCTGTCCCTGAGTAACAATTCTGTGGCCCTAAGTAACGGTTCTGTGGCCCTCAGTAACAATTCTGTGTCCCCGAGTAACAATTCTGTGGCCCTAAGTAACGGTTCTGTGGCCCTAAGTAACGGTTCTGTGGCCCTCAGTAACGGTTCTGTGGCCCTCAGTAACGGTTCTGTGGCCCTCAGTAACGGTTCTGTGGCCCTGAGTAACAATTCTGTGGCCCTAAGTAACGGTTGTGGCCCTCAGTAACAATTCTGTGTTCCTCAGTAACAATTCTGTGTCCCTCAGTAACAATTCTGTGTCTGTCCCTGAGTAACAATTATGTGGCCCTAAGTAACAATTCTGTGTCCCTGAGTAACGTTTCTGTGGCCCTAAGTAACGGTTCTGTGTCCCTGAGTAACAATTCTGTGTCTGTCCCTGAGTAACAATTCTGTGGCCCTAAGTAACGGTTCTGTGGCCCTCAGTAACAATTCTGTGTCCCTGAGTAACGTTTCTGTGGCCCTAAGTAACAATTCTGTGGCCCTCAGTAACAATTCTGTGTCTGTCCCTGAGTAACAATTCTGTGGCCCTAACTAACGTTTCTGTGGCCCTAAGTAACAGTTCTGTGGCCCTCAGTAACAATTCTGTGTCCCTGAGTAACGTTTCTGTGGACCTAAGTAACAATTTTCTGGCACTCAGTAACAATTCTGTCTGTCCCTGAGTAACAATTCTGTGGCCCTAAGTAACAATTCTGTGGCCCTCAGTAACAATTCTGTGGCTGTCCCTGAGTAACAATTCTGTGGCCCTAACTAACGTTTCTGTGGCCCTAAGTAACAGTTCTGTGGCCCTCAGTAACAATTCTGTGGCCCTCAGTAACAATTCTGTGTCTGTCCCTGAGTAACAATTCTGTGGCCCTAACTAACGTTTCTGTGGCCCTAAGTAACAATTCTCTGGCACTCAGTAACAATTCTGTCTGCCCCTGAGTAACAATTCTGTGGCCCTAATAACGTTTCTGTGGCCCTAAGTAACAGTTCTGTGGCCCTCAGTAACAATTCTGTGTCTGTCCCTGAGTAACAATTCTGTGTCCCTGAGTAATGCTTCTCTGTCCCTAAGTAACGTTTCTCTGTCCCCAAGTAACGTTTCTGTGGCCCTAACTCTGTCCCTAATACAGAGCGGTCTGCCTCTCTTGAATGACTGGAGGCAAATGAAGAATTCTAAAATGGCTGCTATTTATAGCTCGACCATTACACAGTGCTGGCTGCCTGGCTGCTGATTGGCTAATGCGATCACATGTCATTAAGGAATGCATTATGGGTCAGCGCGCCTTGTCTGCGCGCCTTCCCAGACATCCCCGCTCCGTCGCCGCACATGTCCGCCGCCATTTTAGGAAAAATTTCCAATATTCGACTCGAATTCCACTTCGCCTACTTCGATTCACTCATCTCTAATTATTATAATTTTTTTACACAATTGCATCTGAATCTATTACTCCTGTTTGCACTTATATTTTGTTTCTAGGATAATTACCTAGTTATACATTTACTTAACATTTTTAAACAAAATGGATGTTTCATTTAGGTAGGGCAACTTGTGGATCTGCGCTTACTGAATCAATATAGCAAATGTGATCTAGGATTGGTTCTGTTTAGCAGAACACAGATGTAGCCCTGATATGTGGAGTCATTCAGAAGGACAGTGCGGCTCAATTCTTTTTCTGCAAATGACACAGATGACTTGAATGGGTACTAATTGAAGGCATATTATTCAAAATGTGCAGCATGCTCTTAGACGTCATATACTGTAGCTTAGTAAAAATTCAAGGATCTTACTGTATCACTGCTTTGAATCAACTGTTTAGTAATATTATGAACCATATATTCCAATGATCTATCATAGAAAAAAAAAATACATGTGTATCCCCCCCACTTTCCCCTGTGTCCCTCAGATATATGTGAGGTACCCCCAGTTGCAGGCTGTGCTGACTTTAAGCCCAGGGCAGAATACTTTGGGAAATAATCCCCCATCATCCATATCCATCCAACATTTTTAGTATTAATGACCTCCAAGCTGCCATCAACAATATTATAAATTACACCTCCAGCTGAATAATAGACGTGCTGTGCTTCCTCCCAAGAGAGTCACTAGGCCCCTTTGAGGATCCAGCAACTTCCTCTAGCAGCGTCTTCATTCCTGGCTCTCAATCCTGGGCAACTTTTCCTTGGGATTGCAGGAAGCACTCATAACATCATAAAGTTAATAATTACTCAGCAAACTGAATAATTTTTGGCAAATATTTTGACTACAGCACTTTTATTGGTTTACCTGAAAAGTGTATTACTGACCAACTTAATAAGCGTAAATATTAGCTTAAACCAATTGCTCAGTCACTAAAACTAAGGCAATACCACCTAAACCATGGATAAAATACCAGTCCGCCCTTTTGATTAAAAAAAAGTGACAAACCACATAAATGTGCCAGCAAGAAGGGAGGTGGGGAGGGTAGCTGGATGAGGCTGTGATCCAGTTGAAAGACTCTGAGGCACACACCAATCCTTTCTATAGGGAATCCAGGAGAGAGGAGAATGTTCTAGAAAAGGCACGAGCAGACAGCTTTTCCCACCCAAACCTCGTGCCAGGTCTCCCGAGAGGATTCATAAAGGGTCGTACACATAAAATAACAGAGGGGTAGAAGAAAGACAGTGGCCTCTGCAATCCCATGGATATGGGCTCTTATATCGATGTACCTCTTAATATTCTTCTAGGCAGGGTAACTTTTGGCCCAACTCCCAGCCTCCATTATGTTGGGGCACATACAGGCTACAGGGCAAACAAGTCAGACAACTCAATGGCAAACCTCCATAGATCAAAGCTCCAGCCCCAAATATCTCTCCCAGCATGCACCATTGGCAATAAACCACCTAGATGTTATTCTGAGGGAGCATGGTTATTCATAAGAGCCCAGGGTGGGTTTCCTCATGCCTGTCTGCCTCAGTCTATCCATTACAGGTGCCTCTACAATGGGGGCTTTCAAAATTTGTAGCATTAGGAACTGCAGAATATCGGCGTGCAGTGAAGAGGCTCTGCAGCTTACGCATGTGTTTGCAAATGTGTGCTAACTAAACACCTGTTTTTAACGCATACTGTTAGACAGGCTCATTTGGTTTGCAAGCTGGTTGGCAAGTTGAGCTAGGAATTTTCCTCTTTTATTGTTTGACATGGTGGTTATTCATAACCCAACAACTGTAGCCTCTAACTCGAATGAAAAACAGTAACCATGACACCTACTCACAGAAGGCAGAAAACAAATAGCAATGCTAAGTTTAGAGGAAGACCAAATCAGTATAGCCTAAAAATCAGTCACTCCTGCTTAGGGCAGGTTGACTACGCCTAAAACACACAACTACAAGCTACAGGGCCATTAAGTGAAATTGGAGTAGAGACAAATGGTAACAATTTTCAATAAGCTAGCAGGAAAGTAGATAAAAAAAAGTATACAGCTGGAAACTGAAGGGGTGTAAGTTATGTTTGAATCCCATCACTTTGTTGCACAGTAGAATATTTACTGTATAACTCTGCAGTTCTGCCTTGCCTATTCATACAATTGATAACATGCTATGGATATGGGCACATACAACAAAAGAGCTAGATTTCAGTAACTACATCCCTTAATAAGAATCTTTAACTAGAAAAACTAGACTTGTTCCATGCTTTCTGGGCATGCCCCAAGATTAAACTTTTTTGGCATTCAGTAGTAAGCTATGCCACCACACATCTAGTAAACTACTTACCTCTGACTCCTGAATGGGCACTTTTTGACCTCATTAATAACCAAACCATCAAAAATTCAAGAGGCTGTAAACAACTTCTTATTGTTGCGTCTCTTGTAGCACGGAGAGCCATCCTTCATAAATTGATCTACTCGTTATCCCCACCGCTTCTTTTTCCATTGCCAAACTATCATTTGTTTTCTGCATGGAATTGGTGGAGGCCTTCTTATGCAAGGAATCACAGGTCCAAAAAGCCTTCAAGGTTTGAGAATAATTTATCCATTCATTCAAACTTTGCTCTTTGAAACTCAACAATATGTAGTAAAATATTTCCAATACACCCAGCAGTACCAAACTAGTCACTAATCAATGCCCCTCCCATTGAAGTCTTACCCTCCACTTAAATTAAAATCTGCTTACTAATCTAATGACCAAGACCTTCCCCCTTTCCCTCTAACCAATTGTTTTTAGACTGATGACATCCCTCCAGGTTTGTATCCACTTGCAGACCATCGATGTACCTGTACGTCACTGGACTTTGAATGGTTAAACGGGGATGATGCCTGCAGCTATCATCCTAGTATTGTTTTTTTTCAGCCAGTGGTCGACTTTCATGTAGAAGCAATCCTGGTGGTTAATTAGCTACTGCATTGCTTTTACAAGCAGCTGAAGGGGACATTTCCCACCTCCTGCGGGTCTCTTGGGCTCTCCTGTTCCACTGGGGAACCTGACAGTGCAACCAGCAGTTCTGCCAGCTAACCATAGAGCTGATTGGAGACTGGAATGGCTCCAGTCATCTTTATGGTCTAAGAAACCAGAAGCCATGAGCATTTCATCACTTTCGGTTTTGCGGTTATAAAAAATTCCTTAGTGGTTTAAAAAAGCATTGGATTATACAGAATAAAAGAAGAAAAAAAAAAAAAGGGACAGGGTAAAATAATTAAGAACAACATTTTAGGTGCCCTTGATGCCCCGCCTCCCCATGCTCGCACGCAAATGATCAAACCACACATGAGGTATAAAAGTCCAATCAAGGGCAGTAATTCTAGAACCAGACCTCCTGTAGACCTAAAGGCATTTAAAGCGTCGCCCATGGATAATAAGATTTTTGTAGTTTTTCACTGTTAATTAAGATGGGCACAGTCACATACCTTGACATGCATCACCACAAGAGCAGCAGTGTATACATGTTGTGGCTGCAATGCTTTGTTTCTTGTGTGATATGGGGGGGGGGATGCTTAGCTCAGTGGTAGATACATTTTTTAAGTGAGTTCAAGCCAGTCAGGAACGGGAAAAAAAAAAAGAAGAAGGAGGAGGAGAAGAAGAAGAAGGGCATGTAGCCTACTTTTTATAAACAATAAATGAAAAGTCCTTCCAGCACAAGCTTTCCCATGCAGGGGTTTCAACCCAAAATTATACACAGTGAAAATGCCAAGCCACATGGCTCTCTAGTTAGCAGTACCTCCGCTTGTAAACAAATGCAGCGCTATAATTCCATGTAAATATTGATAAGAAAGGTATATGGTATAGTAAATACAAAAATGCGCCGTGGAACACTAAGATTCATTGATGTGAAAAAACGTCTCATTATTGACGTTTAAAGTGCAAAAGTGACATAAATAGTAAATAACCAGTAAATGATAGTTTGCAAGTCCAAAAACAAATGATTCGGTGAATTCCGTGACTCCTGTGATTTATGAATGAGTATATATTGCACTAACCAGACAGCACAATATAGTACGCATTTCAGTAAACAGACCACTTCTGGTCATCTGGAAAGCTGAGAATCAAGGGATCATCTGACAAACCACCGCAAGACAGGTAATCAGCATGTCATCGCTCTTCAGGTTCCAGGGATACACATCCATCCAGCAGGGGGATCACTCTCAATGGTAAGTGCGGAGAATAAGGAATCCACCTTAAAGGGGGGGGGGCTCGCAATAAAACGAGCCCAAGCAGAAACCTCTGATAGTGTAGTATTTTATTAATAGGATCAATGCACATCAAAGGAAAAAGCTGTACTCACATCTGGTATAAAACAGTATTAAAGATGGCCGCTGGCCTTCCTCGTGGCCTGTGTGACGTCACTAGCCGGGCACAGCACAGCCATCCATAGCAGTGTGCTTACAGTGAAGCACCAATACACTGCCCCCCAGAAAAACACTCCCAGCACACAGTTAACCCTTTGATTGCCCTCATGTTAACCTCTTCCTCTCCAGTGCCATTAGTACAGTGTCAGTGTTTTTTTTTTTAGCACTTATCACTGTGTTGGTGTCACTGGGGATGTCAGTAACACCAAGTCAGTTCCCCCCAGTGTCAGAATGCCCGCCGCAGTTGCTGATCGCCGCCATTACTAGTAAAAAAAAAGAAAAAGGAAATTCCAGTATCTATACTGCCATTTGTAAATGCTATAACTTTCAAGTAAACCGATTAATTTACGCGTATTGGGATTTTTTTTAGCAGAATATGTTTTGGCCTAAATTTATGGCAAAATTTGATTTTTTAAATTTTTTTACTGGACATATTTAATAGCAAAAAGTCAAAAATATTGTTTTTTTTCTCAAAATTGTCAGTCTTTTTTTTATAGCTCAAAAAATAAAAAAAACGCACAGGCGATCAAATACCACCAAAAGAAAGCTTAATTTGTGAGAAAAAAAGGACGTAAATTTCATTTGGGGGCAGCATTGCATGACCGCGCAATTGTCAGATAAATAACTCAGCGCCGTAATGCAAAAAATGGCCTGGTGAGGAAGGGTGTAAATCCTCAGGAGGGCAACTGGTTAAAACAGATGGTGAAGAGGCAACATACTGGGATTTACTAAAGGCAAATAGCCTTTGTACTGCAAGTGCAGTTGCTCCAGATCTAAGGGAAGCTCTGAAATAAAAAGAAGCTCTGCTGATTTCTATCATCCAATCATGTGCAAGCAAAAGTGCTGTTTTTTTTATTTTCCATGTGACCAGGGGCGGACTGACAACTCATGGGGCCCCCGGGCAATAGGGGATCATCGGGCCCCTGTGTCCTTGCCCAAACTCAAAAAAGCCTATGAAAAAGGTACCAGGGGCATCTCATAGGGCCCCCTGCTGACCCCGGGCCCTTGGGCAGTGCTCGAGTTTCCAAATGGTCAGTCCGCCCCTGCATGTGACTGGGTAGTCTTTGCAAAGTGAAGCTTTACCTCATTTACTAAGCTCTGGACAACTGCATTTGCAGTGCACAGTAAATTTGCCTTTTGTAAAATCAATCCCACTGCCTAACAAACCCCTCTGAACATTTATTTGCTGCAGACTACTTTTCAGAGGTCTCTGAATGTAGCCTTAAGCCGGCCATTCATGGGTCAAATTTGGAAAATCTTTTCTAAGAATTTTCGTTAGAATTTCGCATCATTATGCCAGGTGCACACCTATGCATTTTTTTATGCATTTTGCAGGAAAGCAGTGCATGCCATTTATCATGATTTCCTATTGATCACATCTATGCATTTTTTGTGGGCTTAAAAAAAAACCCCACCAAAAACGCATGTGCAAAAATGCAAAACACACCGCAAAAAGCACTGCCAAAATGGATCATCGCAAACTGAATACGTTTGAACCTAGCCTTTGTGGGCCACAGCAACAACTGATTTTCGATCAACCATCGAATTTGAGTGATCGCTCATGCTGGAAATGTTTGGAAAAATCAACTAAATTTCTACTCAATGATGGAAGAATCATGTGAGAAATGTAATCGAATAAAGAAATAAGCATGAGCTATGACCTGGAAAGAAAAGAAAATTCTTGGCCATGAAAATTCTTTTCTGTAGCAACATGAGGTGAAATTGAAGGCTTGGTTGATCAAATTTCAAAATCAATGGTGGCATCATCAGATTACAAAACGCACAAAATTTCCCATTTTCTAAGAAAATTTGTTCAAAAATTAACCCATGTATGGCCTGTATTAGGCCTCTCACGCAGGCATTGAAAATAGGTGATAGGGCCGCATTTTTACTACTTTCCAACCCCCATCAATGTTACTCAAAAAATAGGGAGCGTATGGAGGTGTACTGTGCTGTTAGTGTTGCCTCTGCAAAGGCACTGAAGTGTTTGTGTTGCCCTAAGGTGAGTAAAAAAAATGCTGCCTGCAGAGTTCAGCATGTGTGGGTGCTTTGCCTCCAATCGCTTTTATTGAAATGTGCAACAAGCACACGCTGTAAATGCACCTATTTAATTTACCGCACATTTAAAAAGTGTGGTTTCAAAAGAAAAAAAAAGCACTTTAACCGCTTCCGTGCCACCACATAGCAGAAATACTGCTACAGGGCGACACGGCTGTGCAAAATCACGTATATCTATACATGATTTTGCATTTCCGGGTAGGGGGCATGCGCGCCCTACCCATGCCACCATTCACGGCCTCGGCTGTCAATCACCAGGTCCCAGCCGGTGATACCCTGCCGGCACCTGGCGATCACCGACGGGGCAGGGACCTGTATGTAAAAAATACAGATCTCTCCCCTGCTTTGTTTTGCTATGCATAGCAAAGCAATACAAAGCAGTATGCTTACAGTGTAAAGCACACACAGCCCACATAGTAAAATTGCACACAGTTAACTCTTTGATTGCCCCACATGTTAACTCCTTCCTGCCCAGTGCCATTAGTAGTATCAGTGCTTTTTATTAGCACTGATCACTGTATCGGTGTCACTGGGGATGTCAGTGACAGTTAGTTCCCCCCCAGTGTCAGAATGCCGCTATAAGTCGCTGATCACAGCCATTACTAGTAAAAAAAAAAAAAGAAAAAAAAAAAAAAAAGGGAAGAAGATGATTCCAGTATATATACTGCCATTTATAAACACTAGGACGTTTTTCACGTAAACCAATTAATTTACACGTATTGGATTTTTTTCTTTTTAGCAAAGACATGTAGCAGAAAACATTTTGGCCTACATTTGATTTTTTTACTAGACATGTTTAAATAGCAAAAAGTAAAAAATATGTTTCTTTCTCAAAATTGTCGATCTTTTTTTGTTTATAGTGCAAAAAATGAAAAAAACGAACAGGTGATCAAATACCACCAAAAGAAAGCTCAATTTGTGGATAAAAAAAAAGGACATAAGGTAATATGGGTGCAGTGTTGCATGACCGCACAATTGTCAGTTAGAGTAATGCAGCGTTGTATTGCAAAAATGGCCTGGTCAGGAAGGGGGATAAATCTTCTGGAGGGCAAGTGGTTAACCTTACAGAAAAATAAACATCCCACAGGGCATTTAGCGAGTGCCGCCTGATGCAACCTAAATGCCTGTTTTATATATCCAAAAACGCTCACCAAAGCTAGAAGTGTGTTAATGAGCATTAACGGATGCTGTAGAATTCCGTTGCTGTGTGAAAGAGCTTAGCTCTGGTTCAGATATGTGCAGGGGCGGACTGACCATTTGGAAATTCGGGCACTGCCCGAGGTCAGTACGGGGCCACATGAGATGCCGCTGGTACCTTTTTCATAGGCTTTTTTGAGTTTGGGCAAGGACACAGGGGCCCCATGCGTTGTCAGTCCGCCCCTGCATATGTGCATTCCTGTGGTCTGCATTTTGTGTGGGCACACAGAGAAGATGTCCCTACAATTCTTGTGAAAACGCAGCCTGCACGGGAACCTCGGTTCCCAGTATGGTTGTAATTTCCAGTGCTGGCGGAGTGCCATTAGAATTAATGGCACCCACCCGGGGGTGCGCATTCTTCTGTGCAGGTGGTGCGGCTGCACAGATTTTTGTGCGGATCCGCAGTGGCACCAACTGCACAGATATGAACCTAGCCTTAAAGAGCATTTAGCATGCTTTCAGCAGCTTACTTTTGGAACCTAGAAAGGTAACATGTCACTAGAGAAACATGGAGGCTTGTAGTACTTACTGAAGCTGCACAAAAGCTTGCTGTACACACAGCTCTTCAGAGTAGCATTTCCTATATGAAGCACATGGGTATTTAGATTTAGCCTAACTTTGTATCTCAGTTAGAATCTTGATTAGATCTTCGAGCACTTTACTTTAGAAGACACACCCCAATCAATTCCATCCTTATAGCTGGCTGATGGGTGTTCTGATTCCAGTGCAAAGCTGTAGGGAGTAGGTTTAGTAAGATAATAAAATCTGCAATGACAAATTCTGATAATTGTTCTGCTTTGGCCAGTGATGTTAATGCAAATACAATATTAAAAGACGTTGATGAAACATCTCCGGAGTATTCAGGTAAATATGAAAAAAAATTATAATTAATGATAGCTGAGCAGTGATCATACCGTTCTGTTTACTGTAAACAATATTAAAATATAAGCTGCAAACATGAAATAAGGAATTTTTATTGCTTCATGTGAGCTGAACATCAGGGAATTAAAGGAGGTTCTTTTACCCACTAAGGTACATTTTCTGTTTGAAGTTCAAAGCAAAGCTGGCCATTGAAGTCCATGGTTAAGCTGCTGGCAGAATGTGCACAGAGGAAGCAATCAGCTGCCTATTAGATTTTACACCAGACATTTATTCATACCTATAATATATTTGAATGACCACATAAAGTAAGTATCCTTTAGAATCATCTATGTATTCTAAGCACACAGATGTTCAGTTATTCCTTTCCAGGTTTCACTGAAGAACAAATCCAGTAATGTGCAAAAATCATTAAATCTAGAACTTGGGCAGTTCTGAAATGTGGCTATCCTCCTAGAGATGTTACTGCAAATGTTCCTCTTACCTGTGTGAAGTTTTACTCAAGTAATGCTTTGTGAATAGCTCATTTATTTTCCAAATCAAAGTGTACAATAATTTGATTTTGAGAGATTTTCTAACACACTGGCTGTTGCTATGTCTGCACTTTTGTTCTGTGTCTATCACATTGTTGGCATTGAATTATGGTTTTCAACATTTAAAGTCAGATTATTGCCTAACATACCACCTGGAATTTAAAACTCTCAAATATAACTGAACTATTGAAAGAAAACTATTGTCTCCTATTACAAATAATCTAACATTTAGCAATTTTAGGAATAAACTGGATGAAATGCTTATCATTAGGATTTTTTGCAAAAATCCTAAACAAAAAGATGTAGTATGTTCACAATACCCAGACTTTGATTTGTTGGCAAATGAAATCATTTCAATAAGTATAATCAATTCTTGGAACAGACCAAACAGGGCCCTAGGTGGGTTAACATCTTAGGCCCATTTCACACCCTGTTCCCATACAGTGGGGAAAATGTTTTGATCCCCTGCAGATTTTGTCCACTTATAAAGAAAGGGTCTATAATTTTTATCATAGGTGTATTTTAAATGGTAGAGACAGAATATCAACCCCAAAACACATGGTGCATATGTTAAAAATTGAGTTGCAGTTCAGTGAGTAAAATAAGTATTTGATCCCCAAGCAAAACATGACTTTGTACTTGTTGGAGAAACCCTTGTTGGCAAACACAGAGGTAAGCTATTTTTTGTAGCTGGTTGTCCGGTTTGCACACATCACAGGAGGGATTTTGGTCCACTCTTCTTTACAGATTTTTTTAAGGTTTCTTGGCTGTCGCTTGGCAACTCGAAGTTTCAGCTCCCTCCATATATGTTCTATAGGATTAAGGTCTGGAGACTGGCTAGTCCGCTCCATGACTTTAATGTACTTCTTCTTGAGCCACTCCTTTGTTGCCTTGGTGGTATGTTTTTTGGGTTGTTGTCATGCTGGAAGACCCATCTACGACCCATCTTCAGTGTTCTGGCTGAGGGAAGAAAGTTCTCATCCAAGAACTGTCCATTGGTCCCTCAATGCTTCAAAGTTTGCATGTACCTTTAGCAGAGAAACAGCCCCAAAGCTTAATGTTTCCACCTCCATGCTTGACTGTAGGGATGGTGTTCTTGGAGTCTGAGTCAGCATTTTTTTTTTTTTTTTTTCATCCAAACCCTGAGTCAAGTTAATGCCAAAGAGCTCCATTTTGGTCTCATCTGACCACAGCACTTTCTCCGAATCCTTCTCTGAATCATTTAGATATTCATTGGAAAACTTCAGACAAGCCTGTACATGTGCCTTCTTGAGGAGGGGGACCTTGCGGGTGCTGCAGGATTATAATCCATGGCGGCGTATTGTGTTACCAATGATTTGTTTGGAGATTGTGAGTCCAACTGCCTGGAGATCATTCACAAGGTCCTCCCATGTAGTTCTGGGCTGATCCCTCACTTTTCTCATGATCATCCTTACCCCATGAGGTGAAATCTTGCATGGAGCTCTAGACTAATGGAAATTGTTATTTTGCATTTCTCCTATTTGCGAATAATTGCTCCAACAGTTGTCTCCTTCTCACCAAGCTTCATAATGATGGTCTTGTAGCCCGTTCTAGCCTTGTGCAGGTCTACAATCTTGTCCCTGATGCCCTTTTGACAGCTCTTTGGTCTTGCCCATGGTGGTGCCCAAGAAAGAGATTCTATGGACAAGTGTCTTATACACATAAGGAGTTGTAGTTAGGAGCACCTTCTTAACTGGTTGCCGACCAGCCACAGTGTTTTTACTGAGGCAGGGCGGCACCGCTGCGCAGAACACCGTTTTTAAATGTTGGTCTGCAAAACAGGTAGGGGGCGTGCATGAGGCGCGTGCCCGCCCTACACGTCCCGCCGATCGCGGCAGCGGGTGTTAATCACTGGGTCCCAGCAGGTCATTACCTGCAAGGTCCCAGCGATTACCGGCAATCACTGACAGAGAGCACGGCTGCAGTGTTTACACTGCAAGTCTGCTATCTGTCAGTTCCGAGCACACATTCTGATCCTGAGAGAAGAGTTTATCTCTCCAGATCTGGGTCCCGTGAAGTACACCCCCCCCCCCAGTAAAACACTCCCCTCACACAGTTAACCCTTTCATTACCTAAAAAAGTTAACCCCTTCCTCCCCAGTGCCATTAGTACAGTGTCAGTGTTTTTTTTTTTTTGCTGGGGATGTCAGTGACCCCAAGTCACCACTCCCCCCCCAGTGTGAGAATGTCCGCCGCAGACCCACCATAATTCGCTGATCGCCACCATTATCAGTATAAAAAAATGTAAAAATCCAGTATCTATACCGCCATTTGTAAATGCTATAACTTTCACGTAAACCAATTAATTTACACGTATCTGGATTTTTTTTTTTTAGCAAAAACATGTCGCAGAATACATTTTGGCCAAAATTTATGACAATTAGATTTTTACATTTTTTTTTTTTACTGGACATGTTTTATAGCAAAAAGTCCAAAATATTTTTTTTTCTCTAAATTGTCAACTTTTTGTAGCATAAAAAACGCACAGGCAATCAAATACCACCGAAAGACAGCTCAATTTGTGGGGAAAAAAGGCCGTAAATTTAATTTGGGTACAGTGTTGCATGACCGCGCAATTGTCAGTTAAAGTAACGCAGCGACGTAACACAAACCGCTTCTGTAACTGCTTCCTGACCGCTCTAAAGCATAAATACTGCTACAGGGCGGCATGGGTGCACAAAATCATATATATATATATATATATATATATATATATATATATATATATAATATTACACGTGATTCGTGCTCCCGTGGCTTTCACGCCCCTCCCAGATAGCGTCAGATTGCCCGTCAGTACACCAGTCATCACATTTAACCCCTTGATTGCCAGGAACATGTCCATGTACAATAAACCTCCATTGCTAGTATACTGGTACATCGCTGGACTTTGGTTATACCAGGATGATGCCTACAGCTGCAGGCATCATCCTGGTATCGTTTTTTTTAGCCAGCGATCCGCTTTCATGTAAAAACAATCCTAGTGGCTAATTAGCTTCAGGTTTGCTTTTACAAGCAGCAGGAGATGATGCCCCCCCTCCCCCGCTGCCTTCAAATCCCTTCTCAGGCAGTCCCGTGCCATTGGGGAAACCTCAGAATTCAACCGGTGTTTCTGCCAGCTGACCATAGAGCTGATTGGAGACCAGAATGGTGCCAATCATCTCTATAGTCTAAGAAATCGGAAGCTACAAGCATTTCATCACTTCAGTTTTGCAGGATATAAACAGCGCCATTTGTAAATTGGGAAAGTATCTGATCACACTGATCTTGGTTTGATTAGATAATGTAAGGGCAGAGGAGATATCTAGAGTCTGATAGACCCCAAATTTCTCAAAAAAGAATATATGACAATGCCCATTGAAGGTATAGGGGATATTTGCATTCCCTGTGATAGATTAAAAGTGATTAAAAAAAAACATGAAAGGGGCAGTGTAAAAATAATAAAAAAAATCAAAATGTTCCCATGAAAAAAAATCTGTATTTTTTGCTAGGAAATTACTTTGAACCCCCAAACATTATATTATTTTTAAAGCAGACACCCTAGTGAATAAAATGGTGGGTGCTGCAATTTTTTATGTCACATAGTACTCATGCAGTGATTTTTCAAATGCAGATTTTTTTGCACGAAATACACTTTTTTTTTTTTTGTACTTTTAATGCACAAAAACACAATATATTGGCCAATTATTTAGTAAAACAGCGGTTGCACCATGCATGGGAGGTATCGCCTTGAACGTAAGATCAAGGGCAGTAAAACACTAGACCTCCTCTGTAAATCTAAAATGGTAGCTTGTAAAGGCTCTTAAAACTTGCCTATGGATATTAAAAACGTATGCAGTTTGTCGCCATTGCACGGAGTATGCGCAGTTTTAAAGCATGTCATGTTTGGTATCTATTTACTCGGCCTACCATCATCTTTTATATTTTACCAAATAGGCAAATATATTGTGTTTTGTGCATTTAAAAGTAAAAAATTGTTTGTTTGTTTTTTTTTTTTTTTTTTTTTTTTTTTAAATTGTGCTTGAAAAATTGCTGCACGAGTACTATGCAATATAAAAAATTGCAGCACCCACCATTTTATTCATTAGGGTGTTTGCTTTAAAAAATGTGTTTTGGGAGTTTAAATTAATTTCCTAACAAACAATACTGTTTTTTTTGTTTTTTTTTCCATGTGAACAAAGTGTCAGAAAAGGCTTGATCTTCATGTGGTTAGGAGTGATGTGTGGCATACACTTCTAATGCTGTGTGTAAAATGCCCCCACCACCCAAAACAACCCCTTTTTGGAAAGTAGACACCCCAAACTATTTGCTGAGAGGCATGGTAAATCAATAGAAGAGTTTATTTTTTTACTACACGTTTTTGGAAAATTACAAAAAAAAACATTGCCACTTAAATTATTTATTGCTCAAACATGCCATGGGTATATGTGGAATTACTCCCCAAAATACATTCTGCTACTTCTCCCGAGTATGGGGGTACCACATGTGAGAGATGTTTTGGCAGTCTAGCCAAGTACAGGACCCCAAAATCCAATAAGCACCTTCAGGCTTTTAAAGGGATTTATTTCCTCATTCCACTTTCTGACTACCTATCAGTTTCGGAGGCCCTGAAATGTCAGGATAGCACCAGCCCCCTCAAATGACCCTTTTTGGAAAGTAGAGGCCACAAGGAATTTGATAAGAAGCATGGTGAGTATTTTGCAGATCTCGTTTGTTGCCACAAGTTTTTGGAAAGTGAAGAAGAAATACAAACATTTTTTTTCTTTTCTACAAAATACTCACCATGCCTCTTTTTTTAAATTGCTTGGGGTGTCTACTTTCCAAAAAGGTGTCATTTGGGGGGTTTGGTGCTATCCTGGCATTTCAGGGTCTTCGAAACTGTGAAGGTAGTGAGGAAGTGAAATGAGGAAGTTGCGCACCTTCAGGCTTTCAAAGTGGTCATTGGATTTCAGGCTCCTGTATGTGGCTAGGCTCCCAAAAAGCCTCACATGTGGTATCCCCATACTCGGTAGAAGCAGCAGAATGTATTTTGGGGTGTAATTCCACATATACCCATGGCTTGTGCGAGAAATATATCATTTTAAATTACAACTTTGTGTAAAAAAAAAAAAAAAACTTGGCTGAACAAAAAAAAACTTAGTGTATCGGGCATTAGAAAAACCAGGCAGTGAAAAGGATACTAGCCAGTGAGCTGTATGTGGTTGCTCTTCTCCTTTCCTAAAAAATTATTCTATTCTAGTATGAAGGTAGGGGAAAGGTTAAGCTGAGTGGTACAAGAAGGGTGCAGAGCTGAGAAGCGGGCTTATGGGGTGAAGAGTAGTGGATGAAGGGTGTAGGGGTGAGCAGTGGACAAGCATGAGTTGAGATGCAGAGGTGAGCAATAGATGGTGGCTTATGGGGGAAAAGGTTTTAATATGGAGGGGATTTTTATTTGGTGGGGAGGATTTTATCCTGAACACCAAGACTATTTGCTGTGTTAAGTACTCTTGTTCTCTGTATTCTGGGAGTGCAGTAGTTTGATGTTTGCAGCTTACAGCACAGATTGCAGAGTGTAATAGTCAGGAGTATGCAATGTATGGCAGAGTGCAGTGGTCAGGGGTGCACAATATGCAGCACAACATACTCTTTATGCTGAGCAATATGTTACATATTTCTTACTTTACATATTTATGGTCACTGCATTCTGTACTCTGAATTGCACATTACCTACTCTTAAGGGCTGCATTCTGCACCATTGGGTGTATGATACTGTGATGTATCAGCATTACCCTGAACAACTGTTTTTCAGTTCACTTAACAACAGTCTTGGCACCAGCAAACTAAGAGTGACAGTCACTGGGGAAGGTTACTCTGCAGCAGGGGCGGACTGACCATTTGTAAACTCGTGCACAGCCCGAGGGCCTGGGGTCAGTAGGGGGCCCCATGAGATGCCCCTGGTACATTTTTCATAGGCTTTTTTGAGTTTGGGCAAGGACACAGGGGCCCCATGAGTTGTCAGTATGCCCCTGCTCTGCAGGTAAATTTTCACACATGCAAGCTGTAGCTGATACCATGTATTTTAATGGAAACATGCACCATTCAAAGTACCTGCTGTTGCAGCTTTAAAAGAAGCCTGTCTGTATCACAGACGGGAAGGTAACATAGTTTACAATATAGTAGCAAAGAGGCAATGAAAGGAATTTTTATTTACTTGTAAATTCCATATTTGGGAGTATAGTACAGGACACAGGCTGGATATTCAAAGACCCTAGGGTTATAGACAGTGACTGGACACTGCCAAATCTTTTGGGCATGCCTTGGGCCTCCATATTATATATACATATTTTTTTTTCTTTAGGAATACAGGAACAGAGGGGAGGGTGACCTGTGTCCTGTACTGTACTTCAAGATGCAATATTTACAGGCAAGTCAAAATTCTTTTTATTTTAATCATACAGTATAGGACACAGACTTGATAGTCCTAAACCCTGGGACATCGCCAAACAAAGAATCAGAAGGGTGGGCAACAACAAGGAAAATAGAAGAATGCCAACGGACCCTACAAAACAAAGGGGTAAAAGACCCAAGCCAGAGTACCGCTGACACAACCTTTCAGCTGAAAGATGCATTTGCAGAGGACAGAACATCAACCTCCTAGAAACTGTGTGAACCGAAGACAGGTGTTGGCCTTACAAAGCTGAGCAACAGATGCCTCTTAGAGAAATGCCCAAGAAATCGCCACTAAGCTGGTGGAGTGAACACGTAAGGGTAGTTGTACCAAAGCCATTAGTATAGATTCTTACAATTAACTGTCTTATCCGCCTGCCAATATTGGACTTGGAGGCAGGGTGTCCTTTTCAAGACCCTGTTGGCAGAAAAAAAAGAGAATTTGTTTATTTTATAGAGGCTGTGGTTGTCAGATTTACTCTGACAGCCCTGACTACATCCAAATAATGGAGAGCAATTTCTGTGGGATGCCTGGGAGCAGGGCACATTGAAGGTAGGACCGAATGTCTTCATTAGGTGAAAGACTGATACTTGGTGTGAAAGGAGGGTGTGGACTTAAGGCAACTTTGCCCCTGGAAAGAGTTAGGAAATGATCCTTACAAGAGAGGCTGCTAACTCTGAGACATATCTGACAGATGTTATAGCCACCAAGAAATCAACTTTGCAGGAGATATTGCCCAATGGGACTATTGGGTTTAAAGGTTTCTTCAGGGCAGAAAGGTCCAGACTGAGATCCCAAGGAAGCACAGGGTGCTGTAATGGTGGTCTGATCCATAAACAACTTGAATACATTTTTTTTTACCAGAGAGAGAGAGAGAAACCAAAAGCTTTTGGAATAAGATGGACAAAGCTGAAACCTGTCTTTTCTGATTACTTAGAGCCAAGTTTTAATCAAAACCTGACTGCAGTAAAACTAGAATAGGAGGTATGAAGTAATCTCTGGGGTTGACTGTCTGTGTTCAAAGACAAACAAATGAAACCAGCACTCAAATCTTCATGCAGACTAGGAAATTGAGAATGCCAAACGGAGAGGTGCTGCCCTTCATAGATCGGGAAATCTGAATACTAGTGAACAAAAACAGACAAGGGCGCACTCTCATCGTGCATTACTGTGGAAGCCCACATATTTATTGAATAGACAAATGAATATATACTCACAAACCAACGAAAATAAAAGCAGAAGGAGTGGTCCGCAATAACAGCGGATGCAATGCTGTGCCCTTAATATGGATGAGCTTTATAGATGAACTGACGCGTTTCGGGAGATAAACCCCCTTCCTCAGAGCTACTGAGGAGTTTATCTCCTGAAATGCGTCAGATCATCTATAAAGCTCATCCATATTAAGGGCACAGCATTGCATCCGCTGTTATTGCGGACCACTCCTTCTACTTTTATTTTCGTTGGTTTGTGAGTATATATGCATTTGTTCAATAAATACGTGGGTTTCCACGGTAATGCACAATGAGAGTGCGCCCTTGTCTGTTTTTGTTGACTGTGTGTTCACGCCAGGCAAAAAAGGATTTTTTTCAAAGTGGCCTTTCTGGCCTGGGCTTTAACAGCCATGCTATTAAAAGCAAGTGACCTAGAAGCAGGATGGTACAGGGGGCCTTGGGACTGTATGTCTGTGTACCAGGTTTTTATACACTTCACCATTTTTGTTACCCATCTCTGTATTAGTTCTTATCAATATCTTTTGTAAGTGAGATCTCCAGAGCTGGAGACAGTGGTCTCACTAAAGATCTATATAGGGTAATCAGGACATCCCCCCCCCCCCCCTCCTAACCGCTGGTGACCGCTCTAGTGATGCATCCTAAAATTTGATTCCCTTTTCCCAATGTCTGGCCATAATGTTTGCTCATTTTACAATCATCTGAAATAAGTACCCCCAAATCCTTTTCCTCTCTAGTGGTGACCAACACTCTACCCCCAATGGTGTACTCTGTCAAAGGATTCTTTTTACTTGGGTACATTGTTACATTTAGAAACATTGAACTGCAGTTTCCACTGTTTAGATCAATTTTCCAGCAATGCCAAATCATGTTTCATGTTACTGACACTTATAGGTATATGAACCCTATTGCACACCTTTGTATCATCAGCAAAAATACATACCTTACCAAAAACTATATATATATATATATATATATATATATATATATATATATATAATAGAACAGGACCTCATACATAACCTTGGGGTATACAACTAGTGATGTGTCTCTATTCCAAATGAACCCCACTTGCATACACACTCTGGTATCTATCCTTTGGCCAACTGCATATCCACTGAACCACCTAAGGGTTAAGTCCTAGCGTGTACAACTTTTGTATTAGATCGTTATGTGGAACTGTATCAAATGCCTTGTTGAATCAAGATAGCTTATGTCCACACTGCCACCCTGGTTCGAAACATTGGTGATGTGGTAAAAAAAATAAATCCGATTTAGTTCGACATGATCTGTCCTCAGTACAGCCATGGTGCTTTGCGTCCAGCAGGTTGTTTTTTTCTAAGTGATCAATGATCCTTATTTTCAGGAGTGTTTCCATTAACTTGACTACAACTGACATTAAACTCACTGGCCTGTAATTGCATTTTTTTTCTTTGCCTTAACCTAGGTTTTAATTCTAGGCATTTCATCTGTATGTTTGTATAGGTCATTAACCTCAGTCTGACAGATGTGTAATCCTCCAAGTATTCTCCAGACTATTTACAACTGGGAATTTATGACTCCATAGGAGGTTTTCCACACATTAAGTGTGGTTTATGATACTGCTGGAGGTTTTATGATCCCCTGCCTGGCATCTACCTTTCTGTGCTTTCCTTTTAATTACAGACCATTTTTTGTCAATTGTGCTGAAAACTGGAATGTTTTCTTTTGTCAAATGTGTTAAATCCCATTAATGTCTAGCACAGGCATGAGATGTAAATCTATTTACATTGCTGACTTGCAAGTTTTGGAGGAATGAGGATGGCACTGTATTCAGCACCATGTAATGCATGTTAACATGCATGCAGCAGCACACTGTAGGGGTCTACACCTGCTCTAACAGAATCTAAGATTTGCCTCCTTGTGTAACACACTAATTACCTAAGTAGACTATGCTTTTCCACCATCTTCTTACATTGTACCTTACTCTTAAATATCCCAATAGACTCTAAACTTCATTACCTTCTACATCACTACCCTCTAGCCTGCAATACTGTAGACTGCTCTATACTCCAGCTTATGCTAAAGCTTAGTACACATGATGAGAAAATTGGACGAAAAAAAAAGCATTTTGGAGTGATGGTCTGATTGTTTGCAGTACACCGCTTTGGAGAGCCGATCACTACCGTTCAAAGGGACAAGCATGAAAATGTTTTTCGTAAGATAACAGAACACATAGTTTTTTTAGTGTAATTAGTATAGTATTTGTATGAAAAAAATTGTGTGACCAAGCTGCTCATAAATGAAAGAATACACTACTTTACATAACATCTGAAGTTGTATTCTGTTTTTGGAGAATTTTTTGTAACTTTAGTAACCTATTCCCTTTTTTTTTTTTTTTTTTTTTTTTTAACTGAGACTAGTATGTAAAAAAAACAGACAATCATTTGTCTGATATTCTTATCGTTACCCTCTGGTTTAGGAAATAAATCTCTGTATGACCTGCAATTTGATCTGGCTAGAGCTTAACCCCTTAACGCCGAGGTAACACAAATATGTGGCGTCACAAAACTGGGCTTTTTTTCTGTGGCCACATATTTGCGTACCTGACTTTTTGTTTTGGGAGCCACGCAGCATGGCACGCTCCCAGCACAAGGACCGCGGTGTCACTGAGAGCCCTGGGCCCCGTTGTAACGATCGGGACTCACAATGTCGGGCCTCTGATTGGCTGTCATAGTGATCAGTCACTGTACAGCCCTGCCCCCTTGTTTTTATCTCTCTCTAGGAATGCTATGAATGGAGGAGAGAGATGCATTGTATCTCTCTAACTCCTGGTATGGGGGGGGGGGAAGATAAATAACTAGATCAAACCTTTATCTAGGTATTTATTTTAAGTGCCAGGTTTAGTGTTTGGGTCAAGGGCAGGGTCAAATGTCAAAAGGCCAGGGTCAAAGGTCAGGATTTTTTTTTTTTTTTTAAATGGGGTTAGTGTCAATGTCAGAGTGTTTTTTAGGTAAAAAAAAAGACAAAAACAAAATGTGCACTATTGTTTCTGGGCTGTACTACAGGTACAAATAACATACACATATATGGTATCACTGCAAACGTCAAGAGCTGTAGCATTTATTTTGGGTTATTCTTTGGCAGAAGGTTATGGTAGTAACAAGAAACACAGAGCTAAATTTAAAAAAATGTTGTGGGTTTTTTTTTTACTATTTTGGGCCAGTTTTTTTTCCTTTTTGATAATAAAAAAAATCAGGAGATATCCATTACCATTTACCACCAAATGAAAGCCCAATTTTGTCCTGAAAAAAAAAAAAGGTATAATTCACCTGGATGTAAAAAGTAGTTGTGATGGTTTTACTAACACATTGTTGCAAAATTGTGCTTAGGCATTTAGATTTTTTTTATCCTTAGGCGTGAAGGGTCTTACCCTTAGACTCTTTCACACCTTTTTGAGTCTACCTATCAAATGGCATTCTTTACTAGAGACAGCTGATGCTTTGTGTACAATAAGCATAAGTCTAGCTTGAGGAAAGGTGTGTGTGTGTGGTGTTTTGTTTTTTTTTTTTTTTTTTTTGTTAGCAAAAGAATTTTATGTAATGTTTTGGTAGCTCAGTCCTATAAAAGCAGATGGCATGTAAAATCACCTTGCTAGAGACAAAATAATTATGCAGTTTTATTGTTGGCTACATTTATTTGTCTGTTTCAAAGCAAGAGTGTATCAACTGCAAAACCACATTCAATTCAATGCTGTACAAAATACCAGGACACTACAGTAATGTACACTCCACCGAAACTGCCCTACTCAAACTCACCAATGACCTACTAACCGCCAAAACCAATGGCCACTATACTATACTCCTACTACTTGACCTCTCTGCAGCTTTTGACACGGTTGACCACCCCCTCCTCCTCAAAAAACTGCACTCTCTTGGCCTCAGAGACTCCGCTCTCTCCTGGTTCTCCTCCTATCTATTGCAGCGCTTCTTCAGCGTTACCTATAACGCTGCCACCTCCACTTCACTCCCTCTCTCTGTTGGGGTCCCAAAAGGTTCTGTCCTCAGACCCCTCCTCTTCTCCATCTACACCTCCTCCCTTGGCCAATTGATAAACTCCCACGGCTTCAACTACCATCTCTATGCCGACGACATGCAAATCTATCTCCCTACCCCTCACCTCACCCCCTCAGTCTCCAATCGCATCACCAGCCTACTAAGTGACATATTGGACTGGATGTCACTCCTCTTCCTCAAACTCAACCTTTCCAAAACCAAGCTCCTAGTATTCCCCCTGCCCCCCCGACTTCTCCATCATGATCAACAACACTACAATCAGTCCCACCCCTCACGCCAAGGTACTAGGTGTTATCTTAGACTCCAATCTGTCCTTTCAGCCCCATGTCCAATCGCTGACAAACTCATGTAGACTTCACCTCCAGAACATCTCCAAGATACGACCGTTCCTACCCTCGGAAACCACTAAGCAACTCATTCACTCCATTCTATCACGCCTTGACTACTGTAACTCCCTCACTGGCCTACCTCATCACAGGCTATCCCCACTCCAGTCCATCATAAATGCTCCTGCCAGACTCATTCACCTTACTAAGCACTCTGTATCTGCCAATCCCTCCACTGTCTTCCAATTGCCCAGTGGATAAAATTCAAAACACTGACATAGGTATTTTTGGGCTCCCTGTCGCTCTGGACCACTCTCTGAAAATCCAACCCCTGCTGACACCACAGCACTCTTCTGCCCAGAGTAAATTATCCCCAGGAAGTTGACTCACACACAGATTAGAGTTAACTGATCTGATGTTTATATTGACACTTGACAGCTCGATAAAACATAAAGTGGTATATGTGTATGTAATGGCAAATTCCACTCTTAGCAACTCTACACAAAGAAAATACATACAGAAAAATCTCAATCAGTGTTAGCAGGTCTGCTATTCAGAAGTTAACCCAAAACCTTAAACCTGAGGTGTTTCTAGTCCCCAGTGAGCAAGGAAAACTATCAAATGGTGAACTAGCCAAGCTTGGGCCCTCAGGATCCGTTGGCAAGGTTTAAACCGGAGATGGTAGATAGCTCTTTAATTAGGGTAGTCAACATCCCTTTAAATGCAGTGAGGGATCTTCTGCATGCTTGTTGAGGCCCAGTTGGTGCACTAAAATGATCCAGACTTTTTAAGTGGAAAGAGATTAAGGGGACAGACCCTCAAAGGATTAATACATGCACAAGAAGGAAGGACAAGTACTATCCCTTTTAAGAGGCACTTGACTTGGGTGGTGTTCCTTTTTAATGCACTATGCATGTTTCAAATTCTAGGTAAAAAGGTGTCGAAGTTGGAGCAAGGAGCACTTGTTGGCAAAGGGCAACTCCTCTCTGGACTGCAGTAGCTAATGGCAATGATGGTAGATGTTCCTTTTAAGAGGGGAGGTCAATGGTAGCCGTGCACTGCAGTCAACTATGCTGCAAAAGTGTTTAATAGTAGCGGCTGGGAGAACTAGGCCGCAATGTGTTCACTATATGCAATGTCCGCAACTGTGTGCAAGAAAGTAGCAGATTTGAAAGGAATTTCAGTGTTCACTTGTTTGGCTGGTGTGAGGGACTTTCTCACCCAATCTGTGGCATCACGCAGGTCCCAGCGGTCTCTGACTCTTTAGATTGGGGGGCCCCAGATGTTCTCCAGTCCCACTTGCAGCGTTCCATCCGGGCACTGCACTCCATGTGGGTTACCTGCTGGCAGAATGTCTCACTGAACAGGGTGGCAAGGCTAGCAGTCAGTGGCTCCTCCTTGCCTCCTCTCCTCTGCAGCCTAGTCTGATACTCCAGCAGTCAGCACAACTGTTTCTCTCCACTTCTGCTCTCCAGTTCTCTTGCTTCCTGTCCATTCTCCCGGACTTCCCTATATAAATCCCCCCCCCCCCCCATTAGCTCCTCTGGGAAATATAGTCCTCTGATACACTGCTCCCCAGTAAAGTCTTGCATTTCAGCATACAAGGTCCATGGCTGTTCTACAGAGTGTGAGTGCCACTGAATTGCAGGACACTGCCATCTTGTGTTTCTCTTAACATCCTGTAAATTGTATTATAGGAGAGTGTTACACACTCTTATAACAAGCTTGATATTTGACCGTGTAGGGAAGGCAACAGGTGCATCTGTCTTCTTCACCTTCAATGCATGCTTGACTTGCTTTCACTTTCCTGCTACTCAGTTTGGGAGTGAAGAAATATACCACGTGTGTCTGGGACATTCGGTGATTAGTTAAGAACATGGGAGTGGGGAGAGGGTTCTTAGCCCTGTGTAAGTTCAAAGTCTCCTCTTATGGCCACATGCACACAGAACCATTTTTGAAGCTGCTCCTAGGGGCGTCGGACTTTTTTTCTCTTTTTTTTCCCTGCCTCTAAACTCCACATTAACATATGTGTCCATGCACACATAGACTTTTAGCAGCATTTACTGACAGGAGAGTTTAGTAGCAGGAAAAAAGAACCTGCCAGTGTGTCCAGGAGCAGCAGAGTTTAGCCAGAAATAACACTTGTAAGCATGTCAAAATGCTCTTAAATGTGTGTTACTGCTAGGCGTGTTTAGTGCTTTAACATTAATACATTTCAATGGCCAGAATAAGTTATTTATTCTGGCCAATGAAAAGAACTAACGCCCAAGCTTTTGACACCTATAAACGCGCCTAAACACTTGTATAAGCATTAGACACTTTCACAAGCATCAGACGTCTTTGTTTTTTTATTTCTGCAAAAATGCTGCTGGCTTCTAGGATAAAAAAAAAGACGTGTGCATAAGGACTTAAAGTGATTCTTAACATGAAAAAAAATAGCAAGCATATTAAGATTATAGTTACCTGCTCTGTGTAATGGTTTTGCACAGAGCAGCCCCAATCCTACTCTACTTAGGTCTCCATACTTGCTCTGGGGGCATTCGTGTGGGCTTGCTCCTGAGCGTTACTGTCTGCGTCCATTGACACAGGCTGCAGGACTTTGCAGTGAAATTGATTTAAAGGGGTTGTTTAAAAACAAATTGTACCACTAGTACTTTCCTGCAGTTTCGCAATCCTAGTGCTAATATCAGATATACTGTTTAGTGCAAACAGCCTGACATTTAAATTATTGTCACTTTAATTTGCCTCATTTTAAAAGCCATTTTTGAACTGTGTAATCTTGGCATAATGCTCTTCGCATGGTAGCAACCAAAGATGTTTTTCATTGCAGAACATTTTTCCTGTTTTCCCAAAGACACTAGGGAGATTTGAAGATCAATTCAAAATTAAACGGTCAACTTCACTTTCCTTTTAACTTTGCTAGAATGTAACATTTGTTGAAATGTCTAGACACTGTCGTCTAATCAAATAATGTGTGTACTTCAATAGTTTGTCTAATCTGCAGTGTCTAGTGGCTTGCACAAATTCCTGCATTGCTTTTTCTACATATCCGTCTGAAGCTGACAGTTTGGCTTGGATTTTAGGTTAAAATACGGCCACTGCGCAGACTGTTTTAGTATTCATATCACATTTAAAATCTTCTCAGCTTCACTATTTTGGATTAATATTATAATCCATATCTTCTTCAACGGGCAATCTAGCCAGTTGGTGTTAAATCACATTCCTGGTATTTGTGGATTTGCATTCATCGCTGCTTTTGCCTGCTGCAGTCTTCATGTCAGAATAGTTATAGAGGTCAGAGGAACATATAAGCTAAAATGTAACGTGCATAAATTGAGACCCTTTAAAGCTGCTAGGCTTAATGTATCCCCGAGATAAATACATGCTTGGTTCAGATGATAGGCAGATTTTTTTACATATCAGTATTTTGCAGATAACTCGGAAGAAATGAAAATATTTGTGAATTAGGTTTTCTTTTTCTTAAAGTGGTTAGAGAAGATAAATGCTCGTGCCACTAGACCAAAGATTCTAATTTGAAGCAGAACTCCAGGAAAAAACTGCTTTACATGTGTTTGTTGCTGATTTCCTACCTTCAGTGAATGTCATCCATCTACTGGTTCACTCAGTAGTTGCTCTGAAATAGCCTATTCATTTTCAAATCAAACCATTAATTCTCTTTGGCTTCCTCTTTGTAAGATCGGTGACTGCTATGTCTCCTATTCCCCCAGCCACTGGTATTGGCACATTCCTTCTGTAGTTCTGTCTCCACACAGCAGTGATGTATTTCAGCCCCACTTGCAGTGGAGGGTGGACCGGGACTCTCAGACCCATTCAAGATGTACAGGTCTAGTGTACCTGCCCACATTTGATATAATTCCTTGTGGTAATGGGAACTATATTTTTCTTTTTACAACAGAGATAGAGGAGAGGATATGATGTAATCTCTGCTGTTACACATCCTCCTTGGCAGAGCAGATGCTGTTATCTTTTGAATTACAGATATGAGGTCATGAAAATTCAATTAGACTTTTCTCCTAAATCGTAAGGATTTTCAACATTTTATTAACTGTTAAGTGCTTTTTGTAGGGGCGGAGGGGTACTAACAGGTGATTATTTTTTTTTTTTGCCCATCTCAGAGTGCCGCTTTAAGTTGGAATTTCATGCAAACCGCTAAATACATAGTTGATTTACATAAAACAAAAAACTTTATATATTTTTTAATACTGTATTTACCTACTTTTATAGTGTTTCCCATCAAAATGACCCCATTCTGGTAGATACTGTCCATATTTTATTTACAAAACAAATTTAGCACATTGTTTGGCTAAAATACAGTATATTAGTCAGTATAGCCTTTCTACACACACACACACACACACACACACACACACACACACACACAAATAAGAGGTCACAATTTGTTGTGACCTGTTTAAAAATATTTTTTTTTCTAGAAAGGCACCATAAAAGTGCTTAGGGATATTTGTCTGCACCTTTATGGACCTAAAGACAAAAGTGAAGGTGTTCTACTTTTTTAGTGAATGTATAGAAATGTTTATTGTACCCAAATCTAAGTCAATGTGTCTGTGAACACTAGTCTTGTGGGATGTGGAGTAAGATTTTGTGATGTCACTACTGTACTGCTCACTGTTCTCTTTGCTGAAGGGAAAGTTATCCCTGCACTGCATGCATCTTTTTGCTTCTGCTTTATTTAAGCAGAGTTCCACCCAAAAGTGGAAGCTCCGCTTATCTGCCTCAACCCCCCCCCCCCCCCTCAGTTGCCAGATTTTGAACCTTTTGGGGGGAGAGGGGGAGCAGGTAACTGGTTTTGACAGGTACCCACTCTCACTCCCAGCTCAAATTGAGGCTGAAGTTCAGCCACCCCCCTCTGGGACACTTTACAGATCCAGCTCATTCATAAAGAGCAGTGCGCTTCGAGCATGCCCAGTTGGGCACCAGCTGTGAAGCTGCAAGGCTTCACTGCCGGTTTTCCTTAGCCAAGATGGTGGAGCTAGCACCCGATTTAAAAAAAAAAAAAAAAAAAAAAAAAACAGCTCGGGGTGAGGACACTGCAGAATTCTTGGCCCTAATATTAAAATTCAGTAGCTACAGTATTTGTAGCTGCTGACTCCTCCCTTTTTTACTGGAAGGGCCAGGCCGGAACTACGCTTTTAATTTTTTGGATCTGTGCTTCATCCACCTCTCCTGGTGCTTCTTTATCATTGCATTGATTCATCGTATCACTGAAAGTCTGGAGGAAGCTCTGACACAAGGAAGAAAATTTCTGCTCCCATACCAATAAGGCTGCCTCCACACTGAGACAAGCAAGACATTAATGATGAAAGAATCAGCTACAGGGGGACTGGTGACTAGTCCTATGCCCTCTGCTTCCCCTTTTTTTTTTTTTTTTTTTTTTTTTTTTTTTCCCCCCCCAAACACAGTTCAGTTCTTTATCTGTAAAACATTCCTATTTGGTAATGAATCATTTAACATTGGAAGGCTCAATTTACATTTTTTACTCTGTCCTTCAACACATTTAGCTGTCCCATAGTGAACGATTCTACTATAATCATCCCATGTTAAAAACATTTTTTCTTTTTTTTTTGTTAATGTCGCAACTGTATCCTTTTTTAATTGCCAACTTGTTAGTAATAGCATTGATAGAGCTTTCTGTGATACATTGACCCTACATTGAAGCTTGTCTGGACAGTCTTTTTTTTTTTTTTTTTTTCTCTCTTGCCTGGCTGACCGCATTTTAGATTATCTTGATATCTGCAAAAAAGCCAAAAACAAAAGAAAAAATGGGGGAATTATGGGAAGTAGCCCAATTGTGCTACTCACTGACATGATATAAAAATGGGATTCACGACACTGAAAGCCAGAGAAATTGCAAGGAAAATGGCTTTACGGAATGAGTCAATAATACAGACCATTTCACCTCATACCTGGCTCTTTTCCTGATCGAGAGGACAGAAATTGAATGTTTGACAAAACAAAATGACCTTTCAGATCCAGTGATGATCTGTTCAGGAGAAAATAACAGCGATATTTTATGGGAAAAATATTGCTCTTGACAGTTCACTAACAATCATAAGCAGTGCCATAACACTAAAGTCTCTAAGCTAAATTTAATTTCTACCTTTCATGGACCTAAGGAAAACCAGTCACCAGTATACATTTGTAATCGCCCAAATCTCTGCTCTTGTTATAACAAATTAACAATGCAATATTTCTTTTCCGGAATTACGTAACTTTATATAGGTAAAATACAAGTAAATATAATCAAAGATCTGTACTCCATCTTTTCTCTTCAGATACCCCAACTCTTTCTGCCTTTTATAATAATTAAGGGCCATTGTATATCCTGTCTGAGCTCCATATTGAAAGCCACTCAAAAATAATTTGTATATACTGTATATTACATAGTTAGTCTGGCTGAAAAAAGACAAAAGTTCAGCCATTTAAAAAAAAAAAAAAAGGTAATCCTACACCCATAGTTGATCCAGAGGAAGGCAAAAAAAACCAGCAAAGCATGATCCAATTTGCTCCTGCAGGGGGAAGCAATCCTTCTTAATCCCCCGAGAGGCAATCTGATATTCCCCAGATCAACTTTACCTATAAATGTTAGTAACCAGTTATATTCTGTGTATCGAAGAAAGAATCCAGGCCTTTTTTAAAGCAATCCACTGAGCTGGCCAGAACCAACTCTTGAGGGAGTCTATTCCACATTTTCACAGCTCTCACTGTGTAGAAACCTTTCTGTGTTTTTGGAGATTCAATTTCTTTTCCTCCAGACATAGTGTCCCCTTGTCCTCTGTGATGACCTCAGGGTGAATAGCTCTACACTGAGTTCACTATATGAACCGCTGATGTATTTGTACATGTTGATTATATCCCCCCTTAATCTCCTCTTCTCAAGAGAGAATAAATTCAGTTCCTCTAATCTTTCCTCATAGTTGAGCTCCTCCATGCCTCTTATCAGTTTGGTTGCCCTTCTCTGTACATTCTCCAGTTCCCCAATGTTCTTTTTGTGAATTGGTGCCCAAAACTAAACTGCAGATTCCAGATGAGGTCTTACTAAAGATTTGGACAGGGGGAAAATGATCTCTCCCCCTCTCCCCCTCTCCCCCTCTCCCCCTCTCTTCCTCTTCCAATACAAGAGAGGATTTTGCTCACTTTAGAAACTGCAGCTTGGCATTGCATGCCATTATTAAGTTTGTGATCTACCAGAACCCCCAGATCCTTCTCCACCATTGATTCCCCCAGTTGTCCCTCCCCTCAGTATGTATGATGTATGCATAGTCTTAGCCCCCAAGTGCATCGCCTTACATTTATCAACATTAAACCTCATTTGCCACATAGTTGCCCAATTAAACGGTGCACTGAGGTCAGCTTGTAAGTTGAAGAATTCCTGTAAGGACGTTATTCCACTGCACAGCTTGGTGTCATCTGCAAAGACTGAAATGGGATTTCTAATTCCAGACCCTATATCGTTTATAAATATATTAAAATGTAAGCGTCCCAATACTGAACCTTTGGGTACACCACTAACAACCCTAGACCATTCAGAGTATTAATCATTAACTGCTACTCTTTGAATACGATCTTTTAGCCACTTTTCTATCCATTTACATACAGATTTTTCCAAGCCTGTAGACTTTACCTTACACATTACCTGTGTGTGGGGAACTGTGTCAGATTCTTTTGCAAAATCCAAGTATACCATGTCCACCGCCACCCCTCTGTCCAAGGTTTTGCTCACCTCATAAAAAGAAATCAGATTTGTTTGACATGAATCCATGCTGTCTGTTGCTTTAAAATATTTTTTTTCCAGCAAGAACTCATCTGTGTGGTATTTTATTAAACTCTCCGGTATCTTCCCAACTACAGAAGTTAAACTAACACGTCTATAATTACTTGGTAAAGATTTTGACCCTTTTTTTTAATATTGGCACCACATTGGCCTTACGCCAATCCAGTGGTACTATGCCAGTCAGTAAAGAGTCCCTAAAAAATTAGAAACAATGGCTTCGAAATGACAGAGCTCAATTCTTTAAGGACCTGTGGGTGTATGCCATCTGGTCCATGTGCTGTATTCACCTTTTACTCTAAGTATTTTTGGATCATATCAATTGTGAGCCAATGTGGACCATCTGGAGCTGTGTCAATACCATGCCCATTATGGACAAGAGCTCCCCCATGCTCCTTTTGTATTCACAGAGCTGAAGAAGGTATTTAATAAATTTTGCCTTCTTTGTCCCCAGTCACCCACTCTAGATTATTTTGTAAAGGGCCTACATGCTTGGACCAGACCTTTTTACTATTAATATGTTTGAAGAATTTTTTGGGGTTTGTCCTGCTATCTTTTGCAATCTGTTGTTCATTTTCAATTTTTTTTGGCTTTATTTCCTTTTTGCATACCCCTGTTGTATTCTTTTGCAATGTTTAAACGATGATAGCGTTCCTTCATTTTTATATTCAATAAAAGCTATTTTCTTATCTATAGCTTTTTTTAACTTTGGCCGTAAGTCACATAGGCTTGATTTTTAGCCTTTTAAACTGGTTGCCCATGGGAATATATTTAGCAGTGTGTTCACATACAGTTTTTTTTGAAGAACTCCCATTTCTGTGTTGTGTTCATCGATGCCAATATTCCCTCCCAGTCTAAGTCTTGGAGAGCAGCTCTAAGCCGTTGAAAATTAGCTCTCTTAAAATCAAGCGTTTTTATTTTTCCCATATGTGCTTGCTGTTTACAGCGAACAATAAATGAAATAATATTTTGGTCACCGCTACCCAGATGTTTTTATATGGACATTCTTAATAAGCTCTGTATGGTTTGAGATTACCAGGTCCAGCAGAGCATCATTCCTACTTGGGGTCTCTATGAACTTTTCCATAAAATTTGTCCTGTTGTAGGTTGAAAAATGTTTGCCCCTTAACTGTTCCTGCAGTACCATTACTCCAGTCAGTTTCTGATTAATTAAAATCCCCCATTATTATCACTGTCCCAGCCCTTGCGGCCCTTTCGATTTGTGCAAGGAGCTGAGTCTCCACCTCCTCATTAACACTGGGAGGCTTATAACAAACTCCAATGATTACCTTTGTAGTACGCACCCCCATGTGCCGTTGCACCCATAAAACTTCAGCCTCATCACACTCTCCATCAACTAGGTCCTCTTTCACACTCGCTCTGAGATCACTTTTCATATAGAGACATACACCATCACCTTTCATATTTACCCTGTCTGTCTGAAAGACAACATAGCCAGGAATATTAATGACCCAGTCATGTGAAGAATGAAGCCAAGATTCAGCAATACCAATTAAATCCATAGTTCTCTTCATGCACCAAAGCTTCCAACTCACCAATTTTGCTTGGCAGATTTCTGGAATTGGTGAACAAACACTTTAATTTATTGACACCTTGTTCACACATATTTTGCAAATTTTTAAATTTTCATACAAATGGTACCAATTCCACTGATTGTTTGTAACGTGGAAACCTTCTTATCTGTAATAGCCTTCCCCCCCATCTTTCCCCATTCTACCCACCAATAAGTACTGACCCCTGTCTGATCTGTCTACCCCGTTATTATCTAATTCCCCCCCCCCCCCCGATCCTAGTTTAAATACTCCTCCAGTATTATTAAAAAAAAACAAACCTCACGATTACGTAAAGGTTTCCTAATTGAGTCTCAATCTCTTCCAGTCACTTGGACTGGTAAGTGTTTTATCAGCCCTACATTCAAGAAGAAGATGGGGCAACCTTTATGGTGTCAGGTTGTCAGCCTGACACTGGGAAAAAAAAACCTCAACAATAACACGCATCTATTCCTGAGATCTAAAGCTGTTCTGTTATAGAAACTCTGTCACTTAGGAATGTAAAAATGAAAGACAGGCACCTGCACCTACAGCAGTTTTCAGCATTCTCTGCTTCATCCAAATGCTTGGGATTGCTGATTCAAAATCTGAATTTGCACAAGTGGAGAAGAAAGTAGCAGATTACTAACCAGAGGGATGTCCTCTGGATTTATTGGAATGTTTTATATGATTTCTGATTACTGAGTTATGATCACTTTTGTGTGGGTATATTCATATCAAGTAAAAATGTTGTTTCTTGGTGACCAATTAAAAGATTACTAATATATTTGTGGGTTGTTTTTTTTTTTTTTATTATTAATAAATTATTATTGTAGCACTACTCCCTTAGGAGTCACTAGAGATTTGGGTCCCTCTATAGTCCTGCACAGCCAGACAACACGCATTTCCTCACACGGACTTGCATCCGGTAGACAGTAACCAGCTTTGAGCTTTGGTTTTTTTGGGGGGATTTTATTAAAGGAATTTGAACTTGGATGGGGTAAGCGGTGTATGGGATGCCCAAAGGGAATGGCAACTGAGGACCGCCTCCCTGGAACTATAAACCGTTTTCTTCAGACAGCAAAAATTCTCTTCTGGAGAGCTAGCTAGCATCTCCTGGTGTACCACACCAGACCCTAGATGAATCCTCTCTGCATTCAGCTGTACTGGGTGAATACCTGTGTGAAACAATCCTGGGTAGCAGCTAATCCAGTTTCCCACCAGAGTGCTCCTTCCCCTTACTGGCACAGGGGGTGCAAGTCTGCTCACTCAGTCCTTCTCCTATGCTGCTGCTTGGTTGATGGCTGCTGTCAGGCTTTCTGCTGGGCTGCCCCTTCCCTGCTGCATAGATGTCCTTGCTCTGGGGGCCAGTGAAGTACCAAGCTTTCCTCCCAAGATCTTCTGCCTGTAGGTGAGTCCCTCTCCATCTTGGCCCCCTCCCAGGATCCTGCTCTCCAGCCTTACTTCTCCATCTTCCACCCAAACTCTCCTGCTGCTGAGCAGGCTCCAACACTCTTAAGGGCTGTCCTGGCCACTTGCCAAGCCTCCTGTTGGTGATTGGCGAGGATCCCTTGAGAGTGCAGACCAGCCACTGCTTGCCTTCACCCACTGCTTCTAGAACTTTCTCCAAAGTTCCAGTGCAGGGGGAATTCTCAGAAAGCTGGTCTGCAGTGCCTCTCAGTCCCTGACCGAAATATGACCCTTCTGACTATTACGCCTGGGTTGTTGCTCAGCCCTGCTAACTGATAATTAGAATCTAGCTACCTAGCATGGTGCTACATTATTTTTTATTTACATGGTAAGAAAACAGATAAGGGCTTCTGTGCAGAACCACAGTCTACTTTTACCATTTGAATTCCAGGCAAATGGCTAAATGGTAATACTGTGTATGTTTTAATGGAGTAGTTTTAAGTATGACTACAAAACTTTTCTTTTTTTTCTCTCTTTTTTTTTCTCTTTTTTTTTTTCTCTGTGGAGAGGGGTTAGAGCACCTGTCAATTGTTATTGCTGTCTGTGTCCCTGTTAGAGAACTTCACCCTCTCTGTTTGTCCTGTTAACCATTATCATCAAAAGTAGAAGAAAAGATAACCCCAAATTGTGTGTCATCCCTAGAGCAGTTAGAAGGGTGTCCAGGACCAGCAGTGTGTTGGTGTGTCTAAACTAGGCACATTTCACACTTGAGCATTAATTTCAAATTAATTAACGCCCAAGCACTTGATGCGCCCAAAGGCGTTACTCGCATTAACAAGCATCCTGTTTTTTTTTTCCCACCAAAATGCTACTGCCGGATGGAAATGCATCTGGAAGAGATGGCAAATTATCCAGTGTGCATGAGGCCTTAAGTTTCACATCTAAATGACACCACCACCAAGGCAAATGTCATTTATTTTTCCAGAACAAATCCAGCACAACGTTTGGCTAAAATAAAATGCATGTTTTAGTCATAACATTTCTATATACCCAAAAGTGAGAGGTCTCCTTGTAATTTATACACTTTTTTTTTTTTTTTAAATTTGACCTGTGTGAAAATAAAGTATTTTTGTTTTTAGAAAGATTTCTTCCGTGTTCATTAGGCTCATTTACTAAGACAGAGCAATGAATATGTGCAAACCTATATTATGGAGTAGTCCATGAAATGTCACATTTTAGAATCAATCAGTAGAATGTTTAGTCAAGCGCGGTGCATTGTCCTGTGTCTCAAGAGATTTCTAACAGCTGACCTGTCATATTGTTTCAATAATTTCTGCATGATGGGGATACATATAAATATATATGACATATACAGCTTATACCTATATCATACTATAGACAAGATATAGAATGCTCCAAAGGAGCTAGGATTTTTTAGGTGCCAATAATGTACTACAATGTAAGATAAAAATTCATACTTTTTTATTACCTATATCAAACATAAAAAACACGTATGTATCTATAAAGTAATAAAAACCTTTTCCTTGAACAAACCTCTTGTTGTATTCACAGTATAATTTTATTGTCGATTCTCATAGTGTAGCAATCTCAACATGTTTCACCTATTTAAGGCTTCCTGAGGAGAGATTCAATACCACACCAATCAAAGCAAATAGCTGGAAATTGAATCACAATTGTTCTGAGTAATGGTGAAACCCAAATAAGATGCGCAAAATATGCCCCCAAAGCAAACAGGGTGGTATATGATTGGCCACAGGAAAGATAACCAGGATCATATAATATGGAGATTTGGAGCTCTCAAATATTTTGGGCTAGAAGTTTGATAAAAAAAAAAAAAAATCTTGTGTCAACAAGGCCATGTTAGCGATACTATGATTAAGCAATTGCAGATCACCACATGTCTGTCCACCTATATCACACTAGCAGTCCTTTACTAAGGAATGCTAGTGGGGGTAGAGAAACTGCTAGCCTGTTCTATGGCATTGCTCCCTTACTGTCTGGATACGCAAGGCATCACTTCCTTGCCTGGCCTTATCAACCAGATGCTCCTTCCTTGTGAGGGAGATTATGCAACATCTCTGCCAGAGAGGTACCTCTATTCATGCATTACAACACACGTAGGATTTTAGTGATTTATTAGCAGAATCTCTCTATTCTCTAGGGCTGTGTAATTGGGAAGTCTTTGCTGTGGTTGCATGTTAGTAAACCTCAGCGGGATGTATTTTTCTATGGCTTTCTTGTTTTCCCAAACAATCTTGCATCTCCGAATCCTAAACAGGCAGCATTATCAGAAAATCAAATCCTATAAAAAGAACATTCCTACAAACCCTTGTTTCAACATACTTTTTTAAATTCTAAAATAACATCATGATGTAGTCAGGTGCCAGCAACAGTATAATGGAGTCCAAAGACAAACGAAACCAGCGCTCAGATCCTCATGCAGACCAAAGACAATTCTGAATGCCAAAAGAAGAGGTGCTGTCCTTCAAAAATTGGGGAATCTGGACACTGGTGAACAAAAGCAGACAAGGGCGCACTCTCATCGTGTATTACTGTGGTACACCACGTATTTATTGTGTAGACAAATAGCTGTATACTCACAAACCAAAAGGAAATTAAAAGCAAATAATGTAGTCTGCAAAGACAGTCAATAATGCTGTGCCCTTGATGGGGATAAGCTGACGTGTTTCGGGAGATGAACCCCCTTCCTCAGAGCTCTGAGGAAGGGGGTTCGTCTCCCAAAACGCGCCAACTTATCCCTATCAAGGGCACAGCATTATTGACTGTCTTTGCGGACTACATTATCTGCTTTTAATTTCCTTTTGGTTTGTGAGTATACATCTATTTGTCTACACAATAAATATGTGGTGTACCACAGTAATACACGATGAGACAGTATAATGGAAACTAAGGGACACTGGTAAGTGGAACAATGGATTATGCATTTCCCCCTCTTGTGACCAGTTTTCAGTTCACATCACTTCCTGTGCACCGAGAGAGCTAATCTCTGGAAAGACAGCAGAGGATCTTGGGACGTGTAGTCCCACTGCCAACACACACTGAGTTTGAGTGCTTATCAAACTACACATCCCAGAAGGTGACCTAGCAAAAAGATTTGCCTATATATTTAACTGTGATCAGCAGATTCGCTCTCTTGGCTCAGGACTTCTGACAGTACTGTTGGAGGCTGCCAACACGTACGCACGCAGCATAACTTTGTGGCCTAGCCAGTTACCATGGTGTTTCAGACAGCGGATCTGCCTAGTTGTGCTGCAGATGCACAGTCCATCTCAACGTTTCTGCAGTTTTCACCACACTGACATCCTGCTGGGTGACCATTCTTCAACTCTCAGATGGGACACAAGCCTACACAGCACATTATGTTTCCATGGAGGCTGCATTCACATCAGTGAGAAAACGGACGCCCAACCTCTTTCTCTCTTTTAACTATTTAGAGACACTGCAGACATCTTTATACTTCAGACACAGAGAAACCTTTGCTTTTAGCACTCGAGTTGTTCATCTACTTAACATTGTTGGACATTTATAGGCCAGTAATGTCTACAGGCCCCAATATTGCAAGCAAAAGACAACTTTACCCCCAAACTGGAACTGGAACTATCTACTATACAGGTCATGAAACGCAATTCATCCAGTTAAGGAAGCACTCTACCCTTGTGTGTCATTACTAAACCAAAGAGTATTTCAGTGCTATCTAACTTCGTAAGCCAGTGGTTCAGAGAGGACTGATAAGTTCCCAAGTCTCTCCTCCTTCAACTAGTGTTGCACTTTGGTTGCCTTTTAATTGCACCTAATTTGTTTAACATATATGTTTATATATATATATATATATACATTTCTACTTTTATTATTGTTTACTCAATTGGTATTGTGCTTAAAGGTCACTAGTTTTCTGTTCCCTTTTGAGACTGTGTGGGTTATCAGTTGTTAACTAGTGCCTGTGCTTAGCAGCGTACAATCTAATAGTACTGCTAAAGAATTGTGCCTCCTTGCTTTCCTTACTGGTCTCCCTTGGGTCACTGTACAGCAACTGGTGCAGCGTAGAATGTGGGCTGCATAGCTCAGAAGGTGCACAAAGGATCACCCTGGTGTAGGCCTCTCTGAATATCTTCTGTGGCGATCCTTGAGCCATTGAGCTGTTACTGTGTTTCCCAGGCTTTTAATTTTTGTATCCTTCTCTCAAATCCTCCCCCTAGATGCTATGTCTAGGGCTTGTAGCCTGGGTCAGTACAGACTGTTGAAAAAAATTCCAACAGAAACTACAGTTCCCAGCATTCATTGTGCTCCATAGCAGTTTGGGGAGGTCAGCAGGCTCATCATACCATCTTGTGATAGAAAAGGGAACTGCTTAATTTAACTGTCACAATGCAGGCATTAAAATCCTGGCAAAGGATTACAAAGGAAAAAAATGAAGCTTCATTTTGCATACCTAAAAAAAAAAAAAAAAAAAAAAAAAAAAAAAAAAAAGCCTTCTGCAGCAAAGTCCATACTAATCTGTTTTTGCCAGCTACTCCAAAAAAGGGGCTTGGCTGCTTGAGTGATTGCTAGAGTGCATAACAAATCTTGTTATAATTTTTCATAACATATTGGCAGCTTATTGGAGTGACCTAAACATTTAGAAATACCTTCAATCCGGGAGGATGGTAAACTCTCAACTCAGTCCATCATTTTACTTTCATGAAGTCTGTACTTTTTTTGTTATCCAATGTTTTTTACAGGGATCTGTTGTCATTCCTGAGCCCACAGGACGGTATTAAAATCTAACACTAGCATTTCTACTCTGATAGGTCAACGCTAAGAAAACAAAAAAATATTTATTAGTCTTTGGAAGCTAAGGATTCACTAATATAAGAATGCAAATGTTGAAATTCAGATTACAGATGCTCATTTATTCTCTTTTCGTTCTTTATTGGGTAACTGATAAAGATTTTACTTCTATGCTTTGGAGTGTGGAAACAGTACAATTTCCATCCCAATATATATAACTAAATTAGCTTTTTATTTCTTCATAAAAGGAGAGGAAGGCTTCTCTGAAGCAGCACATGAATTTCAAGAACTTCCATTCTTCAAAGAAGACATTTTGACAGTGTTTGAAAGTAAGTGCGCTTCATTATCAACATCTGTCAGCATATATTGCCTTTTACCCTTATATCAATTATTCTGTATTTCCAAAGTTCTTGTTCTTTTGATCCAGATGTTAACCAAGGACTGTCTTGGTTATTCTGCCAGAGCTTTTCTCACAATAAATTGTTCAAAATAAAGGTTTTAAGATTAGACACCAGGAACTTGATTCTCCTAATTCTTTTGGCCTTTTGGTAATCCAGCAGGAAAAATCTGCTGCTTCAATCCCCAATTCTGCTACCCCACATCACAAAGTCTCACTCACTCCTACAGCAGTGGTCCATAAACTGTTTATCATGGGATACTTTTACTCCCATGAACATCAACAATGGGCCAACCAAGTCTGGGACACTGTTTACTCCCATTGATGCTGGACTATTTTTTTCTTTCCCCTATAGCCACAGTCTGCCACCCTAAAGTCCTAATAACCTTGAACTGGCCCTTTCTTTGTAAATGAACATAACAGGCAAACAATTCAGGTTCCCCAGGTACTAAGAAACCATTGTTCTATGCCAAGCAGTGTGCTGTAAATTTTGTTTCGGTATAGTGTGATGAAATCTCATGTGTTCGTTATTGAGTTTCAGAGCTGGTTAACAGGAATACCAATACATTCCCCAGCCACTTTATTAGATACACCATGATCATACTGGGTTGGGACTCCTTTTTACCTTCAGAACTGCCTAAATTCTTTGTGGCATAGATTCAACAAGGCATTGGAAACAATTCTCAGATTTTGGTCCATATTGACATGAGTTACTGTTGCCTTTTCTAACATCTCGAACCAGTCTGCCCATTCTCCTCTGACATCAACATGGCATTTTCATCCACACAACCGCTGCTCGCTGGATATTTTGCGGACCATTCTCTGTAAACCCTAGGGATGGTTGTGCGTGAAAATCCCTGTAGATCAGCAGTTTTTGAAATACTCAGATCAGCCTGTCTGGTACCAACAACCATGCCATCAAAGTCACTTAACACCCTTTTCTTCCCCATTCTTCACCACAACTAGATGCTTAATTTTTTTTTTTTTTTTTTTTTTCTCTGGGCTTTGTAACTCCTGGATGAGGTTCTGGAGTCCAGAGGTTTTAAAGAGTTTTAGGGAAGGATGAAGCCTCTTACTGGTTGCCAGCAGCCTGACTGTGCAGGAGTGCAGAGCCTTTATTATCAAGGGGCAGGCCTTAGTTTAGGGTTCCACCCAGGAGACAGGAGGTCCCATGCCCAGAGGCCAGGGTGTGATTCAGTGCAGCAGGGAGCTCTGAGTTGAAAGGGAGAGCGCACAAGGGGGAGAGGTAAGATGAAGAATTTGAGTTGGTAAAAGGGCAAGAGGACCAGACAGGGTTCAAAGTGTGAGGCCAGAGCTGCAGCACTGTGAGAGTAAGCCGGGAGGCTGAAAGAAGCATTTGTGTCCTTGATTAGTATTTGTGGAAGAATGCTAAAAGCCCCTGCAAGGATAACTTTATTTGAACTTTTATTTTCTTCTTAAATAAAAGTGGGCCAACAAGCCTTAAGTACATATTTACTGGCTGTTTTGAACCTGCTGGAAAAGCACTGTCATTGAGTGAAACCCCCAGATATCACAGTGTACCAAGAAAAACATGCATCATAATTCTGATATGATTGGACCGTTAAATATACCAAATCAGTGTTTACTGTATTACAATTTACTATATACAGTATGAACCTGTTCTAGTGAAACTAAAAAAAAAAAAAAAAAATAGGAATGTGACTAAAGAGCAGATTCATTTAACCATAAGATGTAATCTACAACTATAAAACTTTTTTTTTTTTTTTCCCCTGATAAAGGCTGGCAAACTGAGAGAACATTAGACTCAACTTTTAAAACGTAATATATATGAGGTTTTCTAATGTAATGGTAAAAAGGTACTGTCAAGAAGTAATGGAAAAAAAACCCCAGCAACGTTGCAAATTAACATTTGTCTTCGGATAGCAAAACAGGTTTAGCACAGGGCTATAATACAAATGCAGCTGAGGAAACAGTTCACTCCATGGAGCAGTTGGCATAAAAATGGGCAGGAACAATGGGTGAAAATGATAGAGAACGGGTTATGTATCTGCTTATGGGTAAGATTAAATAGTCAAACCATGTAAAGTAGGAGTGGGACATGTCAAACTTTTGTATGCATTTATGAATAAAATGTGCTATTTACCCAACTGGAGGAATTGAACAGGGTAAGCTAAGCAGTTAGCAGTTGTATAACTTAAGATAAATAGGGAAACATCAAGAAATTAGATAAAAAGGCATTGTTCTAAAAACAAAGTCATAGGTGGTAAAATAGGCTGCATTTGTGCAGACAGCATCTAAATTAATAGTGACTGTGTATAATAATGTGGCACACCTGTAAGTGTTAGCTTTGAAAAAAATATGCTTAATAAATGTGTGTACAGCACCTACCTGAATCTGATGATGCCCTCAAACTCCCATGACACAATGAAACAGTCAATAAATAATATGCAGCTTTATTAAATAGTGTCTGTACACTGAAACTAAGAAACATGCTTGATGCACACAGCGCTCAATAGTGAAAAGTAGAATCACAGTATTGGCATTCAAACCTCAACAAATACAATTCCCTTATCTAGTCCCAAACTTGTCTGTTGGTAAGCTCATGGGTATATTTACAGGCTACCCTAATGTATTTTTATATAATTTATTTTTCAGGACAGATGAGTTTTAATTTTTTAGCAAATTTGGATGCATATGATTTTAATTTCTTGGCTTTCTTTCTTAGGAAATGTGTTTTTTTTTCCAAACACAAAGTTGACATAATTTGCACAATATTTACCACAAAATCTAATCAAGAAAGTCTCCTGATTAAAATTTATATTAGTGCAACCATGATGTAATGTAGCGGAACAGTAAAGCACAAAATGAATGTGTGCTTTTTATTTAGGAAAGCTTTTTAATTTTTTTTTTTGTGTAGCACACAGTAGAAATATTACTGTTTTGCATAAATTGTTAAAGTGACATTAAAATATTAAGTCGTGCTGACAAGACCACAAATTGGCACCAGAGAGACATTCTTTCACATGTATGTAATTGCTAAAAATTCCATATAACATTCCATTCACTTATGTAAGCATTTGATGCTTGCATGACAAATGCAAATGTTATCCAAATCGTCCAATGCCATTGTTTATAGAAATAGATTAAGTATACATTTTAGGGACAACCAGTAATAGCAGCATCAACCAGCTTGTTTATTTTTGTGTTGCTCCAACACTGAACAGTTGATTGCCAGGAGGCTGGGCCGACATGCTTTGTGTGAGCACTCCCTACTCTGCAGCATGACAGTCTATCCTCCTGGCAGCCTCTCTTCCTACACTAAGGAGGCGCTGTCACTTTTAAACAGAAGCAGGCACAGGAAGCCAGCCTCTGCTACAAGCTACATTGGAGAGTGCAAGGCTACTGCTGGAGGTAGTGGTACGGCATTCCATCACACTCTGGGGAGGAAAAGCTTGCTGAAAGGAGTGACACTGCAGTCCTTCCTGTCATTGAGGGGCATAGAGAAAGGAGTAGCTGGCTCTGGGTATAGGGACCACTCCCCCAAGTCCCAATGTTGCCAGCTGATGTCTACCTGCTAATTGTTCATAGTGGACAAGGCTGAAACATGATGTTTTGCTCAAGACAGAATGGAATATATTGTGCTTGCTGCGGCCAGAGTTCTGGTTCCACCCAGATGGTTGATGTACGCCGCCATCCTGGAGTTGCCTGACTTAATCCGGGTCAGATGATCAACCAGCAAGTTGATCCAATATTGCAGAGACAGCCTACTACACCTGAAGCTCTAGGACGTTGTTTGGGAAACATGACTCTTTCAACGACCACATCCCCTATGCTTTCAGTGTGCCTAAGTTGAGTTCAGATACAGACACTCTAGTCAGAATAAACAGTGAATGCAGTAAATTGTGGTTGAGTATAAGTTCACCTTTTAGTAGCCTCCTGTCCCTTACGGCAATCAGGCCATCTGGCACTAGGTTGCCCCCAGCGCTTAATACATGAAACTATATACAGTATTTTGGTGGCAAAACATCATTGGCGGACCCAAGGTAAAAGAGAATGAAAGTACCAAACAACTGTGAGGGGGGAAAAAAAAAGATGGAATCCACTCTGGAGAGATCAGGACTGGAGGCTGGTAGCAGGCGTAATTAGTGGATGTAGCAAGGGTCAGGACAGACAACAGACACATCCATAAAATGTAGCAAGGATCAGGAGATGTATTCATCATACATAGAAAAGGTTCATAAAAATAAACGGACAAAGATACAGGTGCATCTGCTATGTTTTTATTAACACTGAGACATACAGTGAGGAACAGAAGTATTTGAACACCCTGCGATTTTACAAGTTCTCCCACTTAGAAATCATGGAGGGGCCTGAAATTCACATTGTAGGTGCATTTCCACTCTGAGAGACAGAATTAAAAAAAAAATTCAGGAAATCACATTGTTTGATTTTTAAAGAATTTATTTGTCTTGCACTGCTGAACATAAGTATTTGAACACCTAAGAAACAGCAAGAATTCTGGCTCTCAAAGACCTGTTTCTGTGCCTTTAAAAAGTCCACCTCTACTCCACTCATTAATCTAACTTAGTAGCATCTGTCTGAGCTCTTTAAAGACACCTGTCCACCCCACAGTCAGTCAGACCCCAACTACTACCATGGGTAAGACCAGAGAGCTGTCAAAAGACACCAGAGACAAAATTGTGGACCTCCACAAGGCTGGAAAGGGCTACGGGGCAATTGCCAAGCAGCTTGGTGAAAATAGATCAACTGTTGGAGAAATTGTTAGAAAATGGAAGAGGCTAAAGACAACTGTCAGTCTCCCTCGGACTGGGGCTCCACGCAAGATCTCACCTTGTGAGGTATCACTGATGATAAGAAAGGTTAAGAATCAGCCCAAAACTACAAGGGAGGAGCTGGTCAATGACATGAAGAGAGCTGGGACCACAGTTTCAAAGGTCACTGTCGGTAGAACACTACGCCGTCATGGTTTCAAATCATGCATTGCACGGAAGGTTCCCCTGCTCAAGTCATCACATGTCCAGGCCCGTCTGAAGTTTTCCAATGACCATCTGGATGATCCAGAGGAGGCATAGGAGAAAGTCATGTGGTCAGATGAGACCAAAGTAGAACTTTTTGGTCTAAACTTCACTTGTCGTGTTTGGAGGAAAAAGAAGGATGAGTTGCATCCCAAGAACACCATCCCTACTGTAAATCATGGGGGTGGTAACATGCTTTGGGGGTGCTTTTCTGCGAAGGGGACAGGGCGACTGCACTGTATTAAGGAGAGGATGAATGGGGCCATTTATTGTGAGATTTTGAGCAACAACCTCCTTTCCTCAGTCAGAGCATTGAAGATGGGTCGTGGCTGGGTCTTCCAACATGACAATGACCCGAAGCACACAGCCAGGATAACCAAGGAGTGGCTCCGTAAGAAGCATATCAAGGTTCTGGAGTGGCCTAGCCAGTCTCCAGACCTAAATCCAATAGAACATCTTGGAGGGAGCTGAAACTCTGTGTTGCTCAGCGACAGCCCCGAAACCTGACAGATCTAGAGGAGATCTGTGTGGAGGAGTGGGCCAAAATCCCTGTTGCAGTGTGTGCAAACCTGGTCAAGAACTACAGGAAACATTTGACCTCTGTAATTGCAAACAAAGGTTTCTGTACCAAATATTAACACTGATTTTCTCAGGTGTTAAAATACTTCTGTTCAGCAGTGCAAGACAAATAAATTCTTTAAAAATCATACAATGTGATTTCCTTAATTTTTTTTTTTAATTCTGTCTCTCAGAGTGGGAATGCACCTACAATGTGAATTTCAGACCCCTCCATGATTTCTAAGTGGGAGAACTTGCAAAATCGCAGGGTGTTCAAATACTTCTGTTCCTCACTGTAGGTTGCTGATGATTTTTATAAGGTGGCCCTTGTACCAGGGACCAGTCCAGAGGTTGTGAGCTATGTAATGAGGAAGCAAAGCAGCAGCAAGCAATCACTGCATCCGATTTCCCAGTGAACCCACCAATGAGAGGAGAGTGTACCAGAACCAGACAACGGGTGCTACAGGCAGACAGGTACTTATGTAAGCTTCCTGACTAGGATCCTTCTCCAGCCCAAAAGGTTGGCATTCATTATAATAATCCTCCAAAAAATGGGAAGGGAAGGAATTGCCTGACTCTAGATCTAAATTTCTAAGCTACCAAACCATGGACAAACTAGTTCTCCGTGCCAAATGATTCGATCTGCCAAGGAGCCTGACTGACTTGTCTCATTGTGACAGAAAGCAAAACCAGGGCTAGCATCTTGGTGAACACCCAAGATTAGTGGTGGGTCAAACACCCCACTATTCGGTTTGTGGTTGAACATTCGAAACAAATGAATGTTCGACCGTGAACTTCGAACCTAATGCAAGTCTATGGGACTCGTACTTGTAAATTCAAAAGTGCCCAATTTGAAGGGTTATATGCAAGTTATTGGCCAAAAAGGAGTATGGGGACTCTGGTACTGCCCTGAGGGACTTGAATCGGTGAAAAAACCATTTCAAAAAGTACTGTTTTTAAAGGGGCAGTCATTTTTTTTTCTTTGCAGATAGTTTTTTTTTTTTTTTTTTTTTTTTTTTACTTTAAGCAAAGTTGCACATCTGTACAATGTACAGAACCAGCTGCAGCAGGACTGACTTTTTTAATAAAAAAAAAAAAAAAATTACAAATTCTTATAAAAAAAACATGCCTCCTCCCCCAACTCATAGTAGACCCATTAAGTCTAGTAAGAAGGTTAGGAGTGATCCCACAGTAAGAAATTCAAAAATAAAAGTGTGTGGGGTTCACCTTTTAGGCCTGGGTGGAGCATGGGTCCTCCATAAATTCCTACCAGACCCTTGATCTGAGCACAGATTTGGCAGGCCAGGAAAGGGGGGGGGGGATGAACGAATGCCGAACCCCCCCCCCCCCCGTGGCTTACCAGGCCATGTGCCTTCTGCATTGGGATAGTGTCCCCATGCCAATGGGGACAAGGGCCTCTAATTCCCCACAACCCTGGGGCCCGGTGGTTCTGGGGGTGTGCGGGCATGGGAGCTCATTAGCATCATGGTAACCCTATAAATAAGGGGGCACCCTGATGCTGCCCCCTCTTGTGAATAAGGGGTATTTGTACCCCTACCCATTCACTAAAGGGTTAAATTCAGTGAAAAATAGAGACCAACCAGTCTTTTGAAAAATGTCTTTATTGAAGAAATAACAAAACGGTCCTTTTTATTAAAAAAATAAAAAACCCAAGCTCCGCCCAATTGTGCTGTGATTGGCCAAAGCATGGCACCTAACTTGTGGTCGAGTGCATTGCTTTGGCCAATCACAATGCACTGTGAAAGGACAGTGCATTGTAGGGCACACCGGGCAAACAGCCCATTGAACGCACTTACCGTTCACGTGTTCGCCAAACACACAAACTGCCGATTGTTGAAGTTGCGTTCGACTCGAACATCAAGGCCAGGGTACAAACTCGAACATCTACCCAAGGTACAAACAAGATGCCAAAGAGCAGGGCTGCGAGCTGGAAGTAAAATGTAGGAAATGTAGATGTGCTGGACAGTGCATGCATTCTTGATGTCAACAGAAATCAAACTCCCTGGTAAAGGAAGGCAATAGAAGATATGGTGGATTGCATGTAGAATTTCTGCATTCAAAATAAGACGTTGAGAACTTTGAGATCAAAGACAGGAAGTAAAACCTTTTCAAACTGTTCTGCCACAGGAACTAGGACAATGAAACCTTGATGAATAAGACCTGAGGGGACTCAATAGAGATCTGCTAGTTTAATGCATGGGACAAGAAGTTTGGAGGTAAGAAGCCAAGGAGGGGGCAGGTAGCAAAATTCTAGTTTGTAGCTCTGAGATACCACCTCCTTCACCCACTTATTGGAACCGTAGTTTGCCTGACATCTGCAAAAGCTAACAATCAATCTCGCACTCTGGAAAGCAGGGACACACCTTTTATGCTGAAGAAGTCTTGTCTGAGGATTTGGAAGAGTTTGAGTGTCAGACCTAATGGGTGAACTGGGAACCAGACTGTGAGGTAGTGGAGAAACAAAAACAAGTTTTCTTACCTGTTAGATGGGGAAAACCTTAGCAAGTTTAATTCCTTAGGCTACTTCAAGCTGAGGAAGATGGGTGTTTTTGCTGCCGTTAGCACCCTAGAAAAATGGAGCACTATCAGCACTAGTGTTGGGCTTGATGTTCAAGTTGAGCGTAAGTTCGACTTGAACATCGGCCATTTGTGTGTTTGGCAAACACGTGAGTGGTATGGGCATTCGGCGGGTTGTTCACCTGCCGCGACCCACAATGCACTGCGTTCTGACAGTGTACTGTTTGGCCAAAGCTTTGGCCAATCACAGCACACAATCACGTCACAAGGGGGCAGGGTTACTTGGTTGACATCAAGTGTGCCCTCTGCCCCTTAGTTATCTAAGAACTGTCAAGTCAGTGCAACTATAAGATGTCTGGGAACTGACGTTGAGAGCAGAGCCTTTTTTTTTTTTTTTTTTTTTTTTTTACTGTGTACCCCATACTCATTCATATAGGGAGGCGCTGGGATCTGGGAGCCTCCTTGTTAACCATTCAAACCTAACAGGGGGTGTTCAGCCCATCACTAACCAGCACCCTAGAGAAATGGGGTGCTACCAGCACCAACTTTTGGATCTAGAATTTATCCAAGGATATTTTGTCCGTTGAAGAAAAAAGTGCTTCTTATATAATAATTTTGCATTCCTGTACCTTAACCAAAGTGTGTTTTTAATACTGGCAGGTGAACACTACAATAGCAAAACCATATTTAAAAGAAGCTTTTAGTAGACTGGCACAGTTGAAAATTAAAAAATTACTGCCACTTATCTATGCATACTGTAAACAAGGAATCAACTGTAGTACTGGAGAGATCTTTTTAAAGTGAAATGTATCAGCTGGCCATGGTTTGACAGGGCACAATAACCAGCAGAATGTGCTGCTTACAAATTTTGTAGTGCATGCTCCAAAGAAAGAAAACACTGATATCCTTAGGGGTAGGACAACTGAGGTCAGCAAAGGAACTTGGAACAAGAGCTGTTTTGATTCCACTATTCCAAGACCAGAGTTGACTGTGGCAATAGGGAGAAGAAAAATTCTCAGTTTGGGCAGAATAGCCACAGGCTAAAAGCAGTCAGAGAGGACATGGAACCCACAACTAATAGAGATCCACAGAGAGATGATACAACCAGAGAAGTTCAACATATTTGTTTTGGATCTAGCAGAGGAGTTGGGAAAAAAACATATGTTGGTGACTCATGCAGAAAGTCTCCAGCAGACAGGTGAACCAAACCACAAGGAGACGCTTTCACACTTAAACCAGGTATGAGAAAGTTCTGCAGACTCAAACAGTCACCCTACTTCTGTTTCGCCAAAGATAGAACACCACTAATGGTTAAAACCCAAGCTATCCCCCCAAGTGCCCAGATGTATTACAATATTAAAGGAGCAGGTCTGTAACAGGGCTCCAAATGATGCCCTCTAAAATACATAGTGGCCACAGGAAATTTCTAAAACCAAATCTGCTGATTGTTCAGCAGTGAGTAAAGGACTATGGATGCCTGCACCAGGGTGAGTGATACTGCATGGAAAAACTTCACACAAGAATCTATAACAGCTGTTGTAAATCAGCTATAAATCCCCAAGTACATTTTCTGGTACTCAGCCTGCATTAGCAAAAGCATACTCTAACAGTGGTCTGTACTGATCTGTAAGCCTTTCACAGCCTGCATTAGCATAGGGAACAATGCACAACATAGTGTATAATCTGACATTTTAGTTTTCATAATATTGCATAGCATAGCAAATTACTTAATGTGCATTATCCTAATGTGCGTTCCCATGAGTGCATACACATACAGTACTTCCATAAGGGCTGTAGTGTAGCAAGCTGGTAAAAGTAGGCTCTGGTGTGTATGCATCCTCCTAAAATAGAGCTGTATTATCAAGTGCAGCCAAGGAGGAAACTAAGAAGAGGATGACTTTCAGATGTCAAAAGTCAATCATGCACAGAAATATGTGTTAAAAATGTTCACTCCCCACACACAATGCTCAGTCCGCTACAGTTGCTTCTTTAGCAAATACTACATACATATCCTTGGTAAATAGAGGATACCTAAACCCAGTACAAGCCTACTAGGTACCTGCAACAGTTGCAAAGATGGGTACAGGATAACTGCCTTGGCTCTGCACTTGATAACTAAGGAATCCCCAGACACAATGGCCTGACCTGAGTAGCGGAGTCCTGTGTGAACTGCAATATAGGTTTTAGTTGTTGCTGAAGGCAAGACTGTCTCAGAGAACACCAGTATAGAGAAGAACTAGGAACCTGCACTGATTGGCTAACTGGAGAGCTCTCCAGGATTTCTATATTCAGCCTGTAGCTGATTGGGGAAACTTTCAGAAATGTAGGGCTGCTGCAAAGTGAGCCCCAGTATAAACTGAACAAACCCAGTTTGATTGTATCAGTGCTAGTTTGGTTGACTGTAGAGACTTCCAGGATGTAACATATCTAGTAGAATTATATTGGCAGCTGTTGATATTATATTATAGAAAATCTTCAAAATGAACAAAATACTGAAGGAAATAAGGTCCACTATCCTGAAGACACTTAAAAAAAACAAACTGAGGCAAGGGTTATCCTGCTGTTTTTTTGCTGCCAGTATCCATTTCTCAGTATAAACCAGGAATTCCCATGTCCTCCTCCAATGGACATGACAGAAATGTTATTTTTAAATGCAACTAAAAAAAAAGTTCCTAAATTTTGAAACTGGCTCAACCTCTTTAAAAAAAAACAAAAAAAAAAAAAAAAACTGTGCTGGAATGCCCTGGGGCAGAGAGGGGTAGCACAAAGGGTGAATCAGGTGTGCTGCATGCACATATGGAAACAATTAATATGAAGACAGAATAAAAAAAACAGAGTGATAAGATAATCATTTGTTCTACAGCTTCATAATTTAAAAAAAAAAGAGGTTTTTGTAAAATATGGAAGATGATGTTACGCAGAGTAAATGGATGCCCAACATGTCATGCTTTAAAATTTGAGCATGCTCATGGAATGACTTAAAAATCTATATAGGCAACAATTTAAACATTTCTAAAGGTTACCAGTTTAGAGTTACAGGAAGTCTGGTTCTAGAATTATTGCTCTCTCTGGCTTTCGCAGTGATACCTCACATGTGGGGTTTGAACACAGTTTACATATGTGGGCATGACCTATGTAAGTGTTCACCGTAAGCATTTTAGTGTTTTTTTTTTTTTAATCTAATCCTTTTAAAACATGGCCTTGTTTACATTGGGTCAGTACCGGAAGTGACATCATGATGTCGCTGCAGTCCTTCTAGACCATAGAGATGAGCGTAGGCCATCTTTCCTTCGCTCATCCCTGTGACAAGCTGCCACAACCTCTGGATCAGTTCCTGGGGTTACCAATCATCCAGGTAAGCCTGGGAACCACCAGAAAGCAAATTCCAGGGTTATGGCATATTGCTACAGCCATACCCTGGTATTCTACTTCCATTCGAGGACGTCATTTGTCTATGACCAGTTGGAAAGTTGTACTAACACTAACCCTAACAGTTAAACCTAACTGCCTATGCCTTGACCCTATCACAATCCTAACATAGTTACTAAAATAATCCCTAACAATGAATTAACCTGTGCAGCAACATACTTTCTTATCCAATGGCTTATGACGCAGTACTGAACTTCACCAGATCAAGTTGTAAAACTACAGATCCATTATTTCTTTATCTTAACTCCTAATTATGTAAACCAGGCCAATTTTCCAGACATTTATTGTACATCCACTTTATATGAAAAATGTTTCATTAGTGAGCAGAAAATTATTATTTTACTTCATTGGAAACATTATTATAAAAAGGCACGTATTCGATAGCTTTGGTGGACCTTTTAAAATTGTTTCCTCAGACAATGCCGCACACTGGAAATTGGATGAAATTTCAATGCATTACAGATTAGGTTATCAAGACCTTTTGACCAATACCTTTTGGCAAAAGAAACGGTACAATCACTTATGTTTTAGTCATTGCATGTTTGTTACTGAATGTTCAACAAAGTTTTGCACCACAGTAATTTTTCTTAACCTCTGCGGGGCCCCTGTTTACAAAGAACAAACACAATATTGTATAAAAAGTACAGTTTAATTATTTATGGTATTTTTATTAATTTGTTTAAGATATTGAGCACACAATAGATCAGTGAGACAGTGACATGTTAAAAGCCATGACATGAATATGATATAATGCCTTTGGTATTCTGTTTACGTTTACAGAGTAGTGATGACACTTCTGTATTTGTGTCATACATTTTGTAATGAAATTAAAGCGGCATTAAACTCAACATCAAAATGTAATATATTGCAGATTACCAATCAGATGTGGTGGCTGCATTAGTTTCCTTTTTTTTTTTTTTTTTTTTTTTTTATTTTACCTGATGATCCAACCAGCAACACACAACCTGTATTACTCCTAGATTCACACCTAATCGTTTTCTGTAGCGTCATGTAAAAACACTGTACAGTCCATTTAACATGATTTCCTATGGGACATGTCCACACTGTGTGTTTTTTGGAAAAGGTCAGGGACTTTTTTTAATGCAAAAAGTTGTATTTTTATTTCTATAGACGTCAATGGAAACACTGCAGAAAATCATGTATAAATTTGCCTAGCAACAAGAGAAATTAAAAAAAAAAAAAAAACACGTGACAACACAAGTGCAAAAACACTAAACGCAATGCAGAAACCGCTCAAACGCAATCTGCGCAGGTGTGAACCTAACCTTGGACTGTCTACACTCTGGATGAAGGAGCAACTGTCTGGCAGGGAGCTGGATGTATTATCAGATTTGGATATACTAAACAGATTGAAGCTAAACTCCAGCTAACACTTTGTAAGCTGTTACAGCAAACCGTTTTTTTTTTTTTTCCTTTTGGGGAAAAGGTTTTATATAAATACAAGCTGATTTCTAAGCACCCCTGTCCGTGGTAAATGGTTTGTCTCAACCAGGGGCGGACTGACCATTTGGGAACTCGGGCACTGCCGGGGTCAGAAGGGGGCCCATGAGATGCCCCTGGTAACTTCCAAAGGCTTTTTTGGGTGTGGTTTGAGTGTGGGCAAGGACACAGAGGCTCCATGATCCCCTTTTGCCCAGGGGCCCCATGAGTTGTAAGTCCGCCCCTGGTCTCAACCCTCTAACTACTACATCTGCTGGACTGCTAGTCAGCAGACTTACTGGCTAGATCACCAGGTGAAAATAAAAAAGGAAGAAAGTATAAAAAAGAAAATGAATGCAGCCATCACATGTAAGAACTAGCAAGCTGCAATATGTTTGCTTTTGGGTTTAATACCACTTTATAGGCAACCATGGTTGATGCAAATGGCAGTTGCCTGGCTGTCATGCAGAACCTCTGTCTTCAATACTTTTTCTTATTCACTGACATAGCACAAGTATGCACATAAGGAGTTATAAATGTATCAACAGCATGCATTTTCTGGTTCAGTGACTCAGAGGTGATACATAGGGGTTTATTTACTAAAGCTGGAGAGTCCAAAATCAGACTCCCTTCTGCATAGAAACCAATCAGCTTCCAGGTTTCATTGCCAAAGCTTCATTGAACAAGCTGAGGTTAGAAGCTGATTGGTTTCTATGCAGAAGGAAGTCTGATTTTGGACTCTACAGCTTTAGTAAATAAACCCCATAAAGTCAGATGACTAGGAATTTTAGTAGCAGAAAGCAACTTCTGCAATTCTCTCATGAAAGGTTTACTCTAAGATATCAAAAATGTGCTGTGCTCCACTCAAAATTGCAACAAACTAAAACATTAGTGCAAAAATTAAATTAATCCAACAGAATATAAGAAAATGTCCCTATTTAACTCCTTGGTTATCTTCAATCACTTTAGTGCAATATATCAGGTGCTTCTATGTCTGTGTCTGTAATTATTCAACACTTGTGCACCCCCACCAGTTGTGCGCTCACCTTAGATATATGACCAGGCCGTTAAGTGAGGTCATATAAAGCTTGTGTCCCTTTTTAATGGGTCAAGTATGGATGGGATTGGTATCCAACAGATCTGGATCCCCTTCACTCATCTAGTTGCTCTCCTCCCATCAGTTACAATGTCAAATAAAATAACCAGAACATAGTTCTTTATCATCAGTGCTAAAATGTTACACTCACATGTGCAGTATTTAAAAGCGCTTTATGCAGAGTAATTGTCTCCAATACTGCTACTGATTTCTGTCCTGTGTGCAGCCAGCTGGTATCTCTAGATCTGTAAAGCATTGTGACGTCAAAGCTCCTTCCCTACGCGTTACGCCTGCTGTACAAACTGCCTCCTTTCCGGGGTGTCTGCTCACCGCACATTCACACTAACCAGGCCACCTGCACTGTGGCCGTACAACAGAAAGATTTACTCTAAAGCTGGCCATAAATGGATTGAAATGTGTGCGGTTCAGCAGGGACCAACTGAATGTTGATTGCTGTATGGGCACTGTGGTTGAACAGAAGATGATTTACCGACTAAAAAAAAATCTGCTCCATCAGTGCTGCAGGCTATAGTATGCAGCACTGGTCTGCAGGCTACTTGCTGGTCTGTGTATTCTGGAAGCAAAGGCATTCAAGGAGTATATTTTAGAATGGGGACATTATTGTAAGCCTACCAGAAAAATAATAGTGCATTATTTATAAAGGGCTGTGGGAGAGATGACACTGTAGATTTGCAGCTGGTTTTAGGCAATAAGTATTTTTTAAAGGTAAGGTAATTGATTATCGAAGAAAAATAATGCCCCCTAATGTAAAATAAAAATATTATTATTCATTGAATTCTTTTGGAAAGCATACAAATATACAAAAGAAGTCCTTGCGATTTTCCTATGTGCTCTAAAATGTCATCATATTTTTGTTTTACATTTATTCTTTGTGTATATCTAAAATATTTTATTTAATTTTTCTATTATAGTTAAAGCTGAGTTGAGTAATAAAAGAAAGCAGGAAAAAAAATCATGGAAAAGGAAAAGATATTTTAGAAGATATAAATGTGCACATCACAAACTAAAAGCCAATACCTCTACACTGACAGCAGTTCAGAAGAGTGATGATGCTCCTGAGAACACTGAGGAAGACTATCAAGAGGATCTGGACAACAGAAGTAAAGGCAATCAATTTCTACCATCAGATACACAGGAAAAATGTGACTCAGAAACCCACCAAACAGCAGAAAAACTGCAACAAACAAATGTTATCTCTGCAGGATTCCAAACCAATATCCACATTTCTGAAAAAGAAAAGTTAGACCCTGAACATAAAACTATATGTGATTCAGTGGAGCAGATGGAGATAAGGGATTCAAAAATGAAAACCACAGAGGCAGTAGAGAGAGACCAAACATCCCCAGAAAACCAGCAACATTCTGACTGTAAAAGAAGAGCTCGTCCAAACTACTTTGTTGCCATTCCAGTCACCAATGATCAGGTATATGCTAAATAATGTATACATATTTGCATGTGTTTTTATATCTTTATTACCACATACCCGCCTCCCCCAACTTTTGGAACTTGAGCAAGAGTGGCACCTTAAAATCACAGGATGTGCAGTGGGTTTGGCTACATTGTACTGAATAATGGGTGTGGCCTAAAGATGCATAGAGGAAGTCTATTTAAACCCAAAAACACATTTTATTTTATATTGCAGCTTAGCAGTCCTTTAGATATTGTAGCTGCGTTAGTTTCCTTTTTTGTAGGATTTTTTTCCTTTATTTTCACCTGGTGATTCTGCCACAATGTATGAACGTGAATGGTAGCCCGTTTAGACACCTGAGAACTCCCTATTGGTCCCCTATGTGATAGCAATAACGTCAAGTGTAAATTTAAAAAAAGTAGCATATACAATAATAAAAAAATAAGTATATAAAAATTTGAGTTCCCAGCCCCCAGGTACACACTCAAGAACATACACAAGCGTCGGGTGTGCCTATGTACAAAAACAAGAATTGCGCTACATATGTTGCATATCACCGTGAATGTCTGAATTAGAGCAACAATTCTAGGGCCATCATTCATGTTTAACTCTCTTAAAGAGAAAAAAACCTGTAAAGACTTTTAAAGTGTCACATATGGACAATTTTGGGTACCAAAGCTTGTAGCCATTTCACAGGCACATGTAATTGTAAGGCTTGATATTTTTAGTATCCATCATCTCTGCTTTCAGAAAATATGTTTGGGGTTTTAACTTTTTTTTTTTTTTTTTGGGGGGGGGGGGGGGGCCTAAAATATACTAGTGCTATAACCAAACCTGCTTTGTCGACACTAAGTAACAGACTACATCATATGGCATTTTTATTTTGCCCATACTTACATTGTATATGATATTTTCACATAAATTACTTTTTTCTTTTTTTTTTCTTAGTGGTCGTTTCATGCCATTATTTCTATCTGGAAGCATATTTCTAGCACCATCTGCTGGATGTATACATTTTAAAAGGCCCAAATATGGTCCAATGATTTCATAGTTGTCGTGCTTTGACAGCATACATTTTGTGTATATTAGTGTTTTTAAAAATGGCAGCTATTGTATTTCTTGGCTCAACTCTGATAGTGAAGAATTTTGTGCATATCATCACCTAACAACATCCTTTCCAATTTCTATATACAGGGCGCACAATTTTATACTGTGTTGTTTCAACACTCCAGAGGCATCCCTATTATTCAAACGTAAAGCATTATACAAAGAAAAAAAGTTTTTTTTCTTAAAGCTAAAATATAAACAGGATAGTTGGCAGACAGAAGAACATGGGCCACACTACCACTTGTGTCCAAAATACAGTTCTAGTCAAAAATTTGCATATCCTTGGTGAATTATATACGTGGTTGAAATTTACTAAAACTGGTTCACTCAGAATATGATGCAGCTGTGCAAGGTAGCAAATCAGCTTCTAAATTCCGCTTGCTCTTTTAAGTTTTGTCAATAAAACCTGGAAACTGATTGGTGGTTTCTATGCAGAGCTGCACCAGATTTTCCACTCTCCAGCCTTAGCAAATAACCCCCTGTAGGTACCATGTTTAACTACTTCAAGTCCGGACACTTTCACCCCCTTCCTATCCAGGCCAATTTTTAGCTTTCAGTGCTATCACACTGTGAATGACAATTGTGTGGTCATGCAACACTGTACCCGTATGAATTTTTTTGCATTTTTTTAGCATTTTTTTTAGACCGATAAAACTTTATTTTGGTGGTAATTATTCACCACTGGGATTTTTATTTTTTTGCTTTTAAATGAAAAAGTCCAAACATTTTGAAAAAAAAAAAAAGCTTTTCTTATAAAATTTTACAAATAAATAATCTTTCTTCATAAATCTTGGTCAAAATGTATCCAGCTATCTTTTTTAGTAAAACAAATAACCAAAATTAGTTTAAAACCAAAAATTTATAATTTTTCAAAAAACATTTTTTACATTTTTATTTTTTTGAATATTTGTTTTTTTTGTGTTTTTACATACCATCACCCTAGCAGTACAGTGTCACCATAGTGACACTGCACTACTTGTGGAGGGTGATGATTTTTTTTCTTTTTTTACACTGACTGCTTTTACAGCCATAAAGGCTGTAAAAGCAATCATTTCTCTTTTCTCTCTGGCTGCATTCTTGCAGCCATTGAGAAATCCTGTGTGAGCTGTGATTGGTCACAGTTTGTCACATGGTACAAGGCTGTTGTGAATAGCCTTGTACCATGTGACCTCTTTGATCATTCACAGATTTCACAAGTAGTAAGCAATGATGTCAGGAAATGACATCTTGTTTGCTACTATTCATGTGATCACTGATTGGCAAATCATTGATCGCATGAATCGGGACCTCACACAGAAGTCCCATACAGTGATCAGTCCTCCGGACACAACGGGCATCGGATCGTGGAGCTGTGCGCTCCCAGGGAGAGGGGGCTGTTTATAAACGCTGACCCACTTCAGCACAGCTCCCTTCCGGCCATTTATGTACATGGCCGGATGGGAAGTGGTTAAAGAAAACATGAGTGAACAGGCAAAACACATTTATTTTATTTCTTATAGGATTCATATTCAACTGTAGATCATAACAGAATGGCACAATCATAAAACAAAACATGGCAACAAGTAAACGGATGAAATTACCCCTGTTCAAGAGTCTGCATACCCTTAGTTCTTAATACTGTGTATTGCCCCCTTTAGCATCAATAAGCTGCAATAAAAAATTTGTGTTTTTTGGGTTTAAATAGACTTCATCTATGCATTTTTAGGCCACACCCATTATATGCAACAACCCAGTACAACTACAGTATGTCTAAATTGAGTGTCTCTAATACAAAATAACTTGGTATAAGTATGTCTGAAGCAACTGGCCCAGTCACTTCAGAAATACTTCTACGCAGTTATGACATACTATGGCCAATCAATATAGACATAATTATACTTGGTTATTATGAATTTATGGCCTGACACTTCAGACCTTCTCATAAGTAGTTATCACAAATTAAGACCAGTTGCTTTATACATACTTGCTGTATACCTAATTACTGTGTATTGCAGCCAGTCATCAGACATACTTTATACCAAGTAATCACATATTATGTACAGTCACTTCAGACATACATATACCCAATAGAGGTGTGCACAACAAAAAAATCTTTTTTGTTTCGTCATATTCGATATGTTCGAATGATCAGTTTTCAGAACGATTGGTTATTTCAGGAGAGTAAATATTCTGAATCGATTTGTATTTTCAGAAGTTCTTGTATTCTTTTGTTATTGTCGGACGATTGACTATATTCATTTTAACATAATTAAGATGTATTAATTTATGTTTTTAAGTTGAATACTTTTCTGCATTCCCAACTGACTTTATTTGTTGGGCCCTGCACAAAGAAATTAAACAAATGGTCTCTCAACCCCAATGCAATAAGAATTGTATTACTATATTCATGCTACGATCACTAGAATAAAAACAAGTGGATCCAAATTAATTTGGATTATTCATTATGTTACGTTATTTCAGATGTTTAGGCCCAAACTATCTCATCATGTCATCCGAATGAAACACATTAATAGGAATTAATTGTTTTTGTTATATTTTGGATTAATTGAAATTCATTACTATTGTGATTTAAAGATTCGAATACATCTGAATCCCCAAATAACAGACATTTTGTCTGCATTTTGATTTGTAATGAAACAAAACGCACATGTCTAATGTCCAGTTAATACCTACTATGGAAAGTCATTTCAGACATTCCAGGATTTTGAGCATTTTGGACATACTCACTATATTGCTAAAACGTATTGGGACACCCCTCCAAATCATTAGATTCAGGTGTTCCAATCACCTCCATGGCCACAGGTGTATAAAATCAAGCACCTAGGCATGCAGACTGCTTCTACAAACATTTGTGAAAGAATGGGTTGCTCTCAGGAGCTCAGTGAATTCAAGCGTGGCACTGTGATAGGTTGCAATAAGTCCATCCATGAAATTTCCTTGCTACTAAATATTCCACGGTCAACTGTCTGTGGTATTATAACAAAGTGGAAGCAACTGGGAACAACAGCAACTCTGCTACAAAATGGTAGGACACGTAAAATGACAGAGCGGGGTCAGCGCATGCTGAAGTGCACAGTGCGCAGAAGTCACCAACTGTCTGCAGAGTCAATAGCTAAAGACCTCCAAACTTCATGTGGCCTTCAGATTAGCACAACAGTGCATAGAGAGCTTCATGGAGTGGCCTTCCATGGCTGAGCAGCTGCATCAAAGCCCTACATCACCAAGTGCAATACAAAGCATCGGATGCAGTGGCATAAAGTACGCTGCCACTGGACTCTAGAGCAGTGGAGACGTGTTCTCTGGAGTGACGAATCGCGCTTCTCTGTCTAGCAATCTGATGGGTGTGTCTGGGTTTGAATAATGGGGAGGGTGGGAAAAGGATGGAATGTAACTCTACCTAGCCTTGTATATTAGCTTTACTGGTACCACACCCCTAGGAAACATAGTTGAGAAAAACCCGAGCTAAAAAAGCTAATGGGGCTTTGAAGGTACCACACCATAACATTGAAAATATAGTAAACACGTATAGGCAATAGATAAAATTGAACACCTTTTTATTAGGGTAAAAAACCACCTATGGGTGGAAAAAATGTTTGGCATATACATGAAAAAACATAAAATTACAATCAACAAAAAAAAAAGGTTGCTGTTGACGTCCTAGACACTGAGGCGTCATGGGTGGCAGCCACTACATAGGGGCAGAGAAACTATGGAAATCGTAAATAAAAATACATGATTAACCATGGAGACATAAATGGTATTGAAACAACACCTAATTGGACAATGTCATAGGTGCTGAAAAACAAGTAATTGATTGATATCCGCTTGAGACTGTCAGGTGTTTTTGCTTGTAAATTCCAACGCATTTCGTGGGATGCAACCCACTTCTTCAGGGAACAAAACATAAAACCCAGCCAATGATACTAGCACACTCCTGGATAGTTCCTGCTAGATATAGATCAGTAGCATCTGAATGAATAAGGAGAAACCTCCAACAACCATAAGACGTGGTCAGCAATTAAGCAAAAATCCAAATATATTTGAAGACTTGCTAAAGAAAGTCATCATTCATTCAAACAAAAACGTATTGGCTGGGTACTAACCATCATCAGATGTAGTGGGGCACAGATTGCTTTCCAAAAGTGGGGAAAGGAAGTCTTGTCAAACAAGGGGAGGTAAAACCCTCAAATCCTCTTGCCTCCTGTGTAGTCCTGGGCTGGGTTTGGCAATTTCCAGGAGAACGGTACTTGCCTGACTGCATTGTGTCAAGTGTAAAGTGTGGTGGAGGGGGGATTATGGTGTGGGGAGGTTCTTTTAGGGGTTGGGCTTGGTCCCTTAGTTCCAGTGCGGGGAACTCCTAAGACATACCAAGACATTTTGGACCATTTCATGCTTCCAACTTTTTGGGAACAATTTGAGAATGGCACCTTCCTGTTCCAACATGACTGCTCACCAGTACATAAAGCAAGGTCCATAAAGACCTGGATGAGTGAGTTTGGGGTGGAGGAACTTGACTAGCCTGCACATAGTCCTTACCACAACCCAATAGAACACATTTGGGATGAATTAGAGCAGAGACTGTGAGCCAGGCGTTGTTGTCCAACATCCGTACCTGACCTCACAAATGAGCTTCTGGAAGAATGGTCAAACATTCCCATAGACACACTCCTTAACCTTTTGGACAGTCTTCCCAGAAGAGTTGAAGATGTTATAGCTACAAAGGGTGGGCCAACTCAATATTGATCCCTACGGACTTAAACTGGGATGCCATTAAAGTTCATGTGTGTGCAAAGGCAGGCGTCCCAATACTTTCGGCAGTATAGTGTATCTTTCACCAACATTGCAGATAGTTATGAATTAATGGTAGTATTCCCATTGCACACATTCTTGCAGTGGGCTTAAAGGTAGTGGGTGCTGCAACAGCCAGCTGGAAACTGGAAACATCACAGATCAGTGTACATCTTCACCATTCACCAGAATGCCAAATATGGTTATGAATTAGGACCCCCCCCCCCAAAAAAAAAAAATTATATATTCTGGTCAAAATAAGTCTTGCATCATTTGAATTTTACAATGTTTTTATAGTTCCAGTATAATATGCACTTCGTTAATAATCAAAACCTAGGATGTACCAGGTCCCAGGAATCAAATGGGCAAAGCAGTTCTATTTACTCATATTTAGTGTCTATCTTATTGCACATCTTCCCCTGCTGCCAAAAGAAGCCCAAGTTCTCTAATATTGGAAAAGACAAACTTTCCTTTTTGATTTTGTTTGTGAATGCTATGTTAATCAGTTTTTGCCCACAATCTGTAGATTAACGTTCTCAGGCACGTGGTTTCATACGTTTATTTATGTTTTGTTGTAGAACAAGGAACACATACAGTACATCACACATTAGGGGTTGATGGTATTGTGAATGTCATGCTGCTACATCTCCTTGTTTAGTACTGCAAGACAACAAAGATGTCTCCCTGGGACATTTTAGCAGCAACAATAGTACAATAGAAAAACCGTATTTATAATCAAAGAACCTTAAAAACAGAATCCTAAAAATCAAATTTTATTGTGTTTGTATAAAAACCTTTCCATGAAAGACAAAAAGTTGGTCTTGTTTGGGCAACTTCAATGTTGCATGCAAACATCTTATTGTGCAATTCTATACCACACCAATATAAATGTCAGATATGTCTGCAGTGGACATGATGCCAATGCTGTCCGGTCAATCTCCGGTACAATATGTCTGCAGTGGACACGATGCCAATGCTGTCCGGTCAATCTCTGGTACAATTGCAGAATCTACATGGAGATTACAATGCCAAATATTAATCTCCAGTATAATAATCGCACTGCATTTTGACTATGAATAAGTCTTCATCAGGGAAAGCTGGAAGGGTCCAATAGGTTTTAAACTGTGGAGACCACTTTCACTATTTGAATGAGTCACCCTGGGAAACCCACACATCCACCCAAGTAGGCCAGAGCCCCCAAAGAGGTCAAACACAGGCCAGGTGCATACGGCAGTGCCCATCCACAGCAAGCACTCTAGGTATTCGCATTAGGATTTCAAAGTCTGAAAGACCGCAGGTGGAGGATTAGTGTAACCAAGACATATCTGACATTTATATTGTATGGTATAAAACTGCATAATATGTTTCCTTGTAACATTAAAGTTGCCCAGAGAAGACTAACTTTTTGTCTTCCATGGAAAGACCTTTATACAAACACAATAAAATTAGATTTTTAGGATTGCTTTTAAGATTTTGAACATAAATGCTGTTTTTCTATTGTGCCATTGTTGCTGCTAAAATGTCCCAGGGGAGACATCTTTGTTGTCTTGAAGTACATACAGTACATCTGCCATCAGGATTATATGAAAGAAAATTAAATGCAGTGTTCAATGACCGTTTTTTGTCTTCTTCAGCAGCCTGTGAGTAGTGTCATTTTTCAGCCTTGAGTTTAGCCAGTAACAGGTCAGCCGATAGCTTGACCTTAAACAGACATTCCTGATTGGACAAGGAAAGATTACAAATGGATTACAGCATACACTCCTACTCATGTGATTTTAAGGCTACACTTTTATGACAACTTAAAGGCTTAGTCCATCTCTTGCAAAAAATAAATAATAAATGCACATTTTTGTTAGAAAGCTGGAGGCAGTGTCAATGGAGTATGAGTTCAGTGGCTACCATGCTTGTATTTCATTGAGAACTGCAATGCCGTCTGCTAATCTCTGTGAATCACCCAGTAAGTCTTTATGTATCCAAAAGTCACTCATGCTTACTGACACATTTCACCATGATTAGGCTTATTAGTAGCAGTAAAATATAAATACGCTAATTTAGGGTGAAATACATCGGAAGGACATGGCTGACAGGTGGAGACTGTTTAGGAAGCTGGCTTTTTGCTCAATAAAGACTTACTGGGTGATGTTATCAATGTTCATCTCTGCTCAATACTTATGGAGATATTTACCATACTTCTGTGCAAATCTGTAATTCTGAATGATTTTTATTCAATGCCACTGAATATATACTCACCGGCCTCTTTATTAGGTACACCTGTTCAATTGCTAATCAGCCAATCACATGGCTCTATCTCTAGGGTTTACAGAGCATATGGGCAGCACAGTGGCTAAATGGTTAGCACTTCCACGTGGCAGTACAAGGGTTGTTGGTTCGAATCCCAGCCACAGCACCTCCTGCCTGGAGTTTGCATGTTCTCCCTGTGCATGTGTGGGTTTCCTCCGGGTACTCCGGTTTCCTCCCACACTCCAAAGACATGCTAGTAGGTTAATTGGATCCTGTCTAAAATTGGCCCTTGTGTATATATATGTATGCATGAATGTAAGTTAGGGACCTTTAGATTGTACACCCCTTGAGGGTCAGGGACTGATGTGAATGTACAATATATATGTAAAGCACTGCGTAAATTGACGGCGCTATATAAGTACCTGAAATAAATAAATAATAAATGGTCCAAAAGTGAGAAAATATATCTAGTGAGTGGCAGTTGTGTGGACGAAAATGCCTTGTTGATGTCAGTGGAGAATAGGAAAACTGGCTGCTGCGACATTCAGATGGTAGAGTCAGAATTTGATGTAAACATGAAAGCATGGATCCATCCTGCCTTGTATCAACGGTTCAGGCTGGTGGTGGTGGTGTAATGGTGTGAGGGATATTTTCTTGGCATTAGCAAGGTGTACCCATTAAAGTGGCCGGTGAGTGTATATTAAATGTATATGCAAACTCTATACAGAACTCTCCAACATTTAAAGTACAGCAATTGACCACAGCATGGCTTGACAAATTTGCTTTGAATCTAGGAGCCAGCTAAAAAATTTAGGAGCCAGTTTTTTTTTAAATAAAAAAACCCAAACATTTATTGTACAGATCCCTCGGTAGTAGAACCTCCCCCTTTCCCCCGTACAGACTCCTTTTTAGTAGTAGAATCTCCTTTTCCCCCAGTACAGACCCCCCCATAGTAGAACATCCCCCCCCCCCCAATACAGAGGCAGTGCAAGTGAACTTGTATAGCCCCCTCCAGCACTGGGGTGTGGTGCAGTTTCCTAGACTCACTCATCTGTGATCCGATGTCATGCAGCTAGAAGATGGTGAAGAACAGAAGTAGGGGGGATAGAGGAGCCCTGCCCAGATTCTCATCCAAGGGCACTGTAGCCCAGCAGCACCCACAACCCGGGCATTGTGTGCACCCAGCTATGAGGACAAGGCGGGCAGAGACAGGGGCGGGATCTACTGTAGCCAGTATACCAGTGAATCTGAGAGAACTGGCTGGAGGGGGTGGGCTCTGCAGCATGCAGAATCTAGGCACAGCAGGAATATGGGAAGAATATAAACACAGTACTGAAAGAGCCACAATGCCAGGACTTATCCTGGGAAATGTGTCTGAACATCAGCCAATGGCAACTATGATGATGAAACCAGGTAACTCTCATGGGGCCACCCAGGTTCGGTCTGAACCCCTATAGCAATACCACTGCTAACAGTGAATGGGCTGACAAAAGCCCAGGCGCCAAGATGCAATTTCTAGTTTCCATGGTGACTTGGCACCTGGGATTTGTCGAGCCCTGGACCATTGTGACCAATCAAGTTTTGATATTTTACTACTTGAAAAAATTTGGATATCAGATTGAATTTTGGTTAGTTCTTCACTTTTGTAAAGCACTTCATTTACACCAGTTTTTATACCAAGGCTCCATTGTATGCTGGATAGGGGGAATTCTGTGCTTATGTGCTGAATCTGGTGATCCTTTTAGTGTTCCCTTCTGAGATTAGGCCCTTCTTTCTCTTTAATTTCTGTGCAAACCCCTTCCTGAAACAAGAGACAGTTTGCCTGCGCATTAAAAGGCATAATACTGCTATCCCAAACTAAAAGAAACAGTTTTGGCTATACATTCACTTTAAATGTCCCATGTAAAATAAGAACATTTTGCTGTACAACGGGTTGAAACTAGGAAGAAATTGATTGTGGCAGAGTGATTGTCTGCTTAGGGAGGTAGCCAACTAATTGTGCTAATGGTCCTACTATGATGATAAAATGCAGGTAGAGCACAATAGTAGTCACCTCTCTGTTTCCCTCTAGAGGGCTCTTTCCAAGACCCAATTCTCGTTATATTTGGTCGGAACTGCCCTAATTAGCACCATTAACTAATATATCAGAATTATATACATATGTGATACAAGGATCATTTTGTAAGTTGTCTGAATGTTTTCTAATGTCAGGAAATCTAATCTAACAGTCTTTCCATTGAACTGTAAAAGTGCTTATGCTCATTATTAATTTAGTTATCCTTCTCTGTAATCATTTTAGCTTTAGGGCATCCTTTTTTATGAACTGGCATAAAAAAGAAATGCAGCATTACATTCAGGATGCATTTATACTTCAAATTAGGCATTTCATCATGGTAGGCCATTGGTGCCAACGTCAAGCAAGTTCCTGTTGAGTAAAGACAGACAGTACTACTTCTTCCCTTTTTTTTTTTTTTTTTTTTTTTTTTTTTTTTTTTTTCTTGAACAAATGCAAAAAAATAAACATATAAAAACAGAGAACAAAAAGTGAATTTATAAACTGAATTCTTAAAAAGAAATAAAAAATAGTTATTGTCACCCTACTCTTTCATAAATTAATGTTGGTTGAGCTTTCATTTCAACCTCAACCATGGCCAAGAGACTGCTACTCCTATCTATGAAGGCAGCCTTTCTCAATTAGGATTCTGTGGAACCATAGCATGTCTCCATAGATTTTTAGGGATTGCTTGAGCTGTGGCTAATTGACCTACCACCTGAGGGTGCCTTCCTAATTCCTGGTCCACTGCCGCTTGGCAGACCAAGTAACTAGTTGAGCGCATTGTGAGCATTGCAGTGCTTGAAACTGTACAGTTGCTTGTTTGAATTAATCTGATTTTGTATGAAGATGGACTTTTGAAGTAAAAATACAGAGATCTCATCTTCGTTTTTGCAGTTTTAGGTTCGAGGATCAGTTGGGAGCCCATTAATTTGCATATACAAGTATTTTTCCTAACAAATTCATTCAAGACCAAAAAATGTATACACCCCAGTGAAAGTCTACGGAGAAAAGCTAAATTTTAGACTGCAAAATCCTAATTAACAATTAGACTCACCTGTAGTCGAATTCTTGTTAAACAGGTGTCCAGCAGACAGTTGATTATAAAAGGGCGTTACTTAACAAAGAAAACCCCTTCCCATTTTATGCTGTCGGCAATGGCACCACATGAAAGAGAAATGTCACAAGGCCTGAGAAATAAACTAATTTCTTTACACAAGAAAGGTGAAGACTACAAGAAGATCAGCAAAGCTTTAATTATCAGTCAGAATACTGTAGCAAAAGTGATACAAAAATGAAACTGCAGCCATCTCACAGAGATGTCCAGGCCATCCACGGAAGTTAACACCTCAACAGGATTGTCTTCCGACGAGAAGGGTTGAAGAAAATCGGCATGCAAGTTCACTGCAGCTAGCTAAACAAATAGCCAAACTAAGGTGATTGTTTCATGTGGCACAATATGGCATACACTGCAGAGGAATGGCATGCATGGGTGTCGTCCATGTTCGCTCAAATCTGTTGGGGTGTACTCATTTATGCTGAGCACTGTGTGTGTGCGTAATAAATAATAAAAAAATATATATATATATATATCTAAAACAAAACTAGTCTTGTACCTTGAAAAGCTTTCACTACTCACTTCTTCCTTAAAAATCTTTCAAATAACATCAGATTAACTTATGAATGTTGAGAGCATTTAAACCCCTATGGATGATCCCATCACCTTATTCTGAATACCAAAATGTCCAAGAGGGATGTGTTTGCAGCAGTAAATAACTCATTCAACATGCTGGTGCTGGGAAGACGCATTCAGGCAAGATACGTCTCCTAGATTGTAAGCTCGAAAGAGCAGGGCCCTCGATCCCCTCATGTTTTGCATTCTATTGGTATTGTTCTGTCACATGTTCTGTCCCCCTTTGTAATGTACAGCGCTGAGCGAACCATTGGCGCTTTATAAATACTGTATAATAATAATAGAATGCATGAAGGTAAAAAACCTTGAGCTTTTATTATGCATGAAGGTCAAAAACCTTTTCTGTGCAGCATCCCCCCCAATACTCACCTAAGCCCCCTCTCGATCCAGTGATGTGCACTGGAGTCTCAAGTATCCCATGACTTTCTTTCCTCATTGGCTGAGACAAAAGCGGGAGCTATTGGCTCACACTGCTGTCAATCACAGTCAGTGAGCCTATGAGAAGAGGAGGGTGGGGCCGAGCCACAGGTTCCTCCATAGCAAGCTGCTTGCTGTGGGGGCACCCGACAGGGAGGGGCCAGGAGTGCCAGCGGGGACCCAAGAAGAGGAGGATCCAATCTGCGCTGTGCAAAACCACTGCACACAGTAGGTAAGTATAGAAATGTTTTTGTTATTTTTTCTTAAAAAAAATAAAAATAAAAAAAGCCTTTTAGAATCACTTTTTGTTAAACCTGTACCTCCTTAAGACGCGTACTAACTGAAGTTACATTACTGCAGATCTGTCAGGCTAAGGTTTTGAATGTTGGGCACACTGGAAGTTTTGATACAAGATGCTGCAAGCATAGCTAACATATTTTATGCTAGTCTGGAACCATCTGCCTCTTTTGCCTAAATGTATGCCCTGTTTTCTTCAAGGTTGCTGAGTCCTGGTTATCCCTTCTACAAGTGTAGAGTTCTGTGCATTACACTGCTTTGGGCCACATATGTCAACTTTTTGTGATACATTGACATGTGTGAATGCATATTTTTAGAATCGTACCATTCAGTGGGGAAGGATCTTTAAATGTGGCCTAAAGTGCAATATAAAACACACTTTTTTTTTTTTCTCAAACCTGCATTTCAAGTTTTATTGACTTTTGTTGAGTCGAGGATCTGTCATGTAGTTGCGAAAGCAAAGCCACCACTAAATGACAGATCCCTACTGGCTTTTGTTCATTGAGAAACCAGGGGATCTGGCATTTGGGGGTGGTAGCACTCCATCTGCTAATTGACAAATCAATGCTGACTTTTACTAACAGCCAAAGCCTAGGTACAGGCATTAAGATGTATTTTTGCTTTTTTTGTTTTTAGTGGGTTGAGAAAAAAAAGGACTAAACCTTCTGCAAACCAAACTTTGCCCTATTCCCCTTTTGTTTTTGAAACTCAGCAACACATCTGGAAGCTTGAACACCCAAAAACACCAAAAGTGTGGTCTCTCCCTAAACATTTTTTAAATAACATTATCCGGGCATGCAGCCTAAATAATATGATCCGTTTGTTTGCCTGTTGACTGAACTGCAGACAGGTTTAGGTTCTGCTCAAACTTACCTGAATCTCCTCTCTAACAGGGATGTAATCTTTTCTAATGGGTGGAAAGAATAGCGCCTTAGCAAACTCTGTTCTGAAAATACCTTTTGCTAGTAAGTAACAAAATCTTTTCATGCAGACAAAATGCAGTGATAAATGTTATTACACTTAACTACGTGTGAACACTTTCAGGCTATCAAGAATCTGTTGCAGACAGTGATTTTCTCTCAGTTCCAGGAAAGCTTGTTGAGCATACTATTTATAAGTGAATATGCTATGAGCTATCTTGTAAACATTCATTAACAATAAAGCTAAATGTAGTCTAAATATAATAATGCAGTGTACAATTTGTCAGTTCATATGCAGGTATGTCTATGGCTAGTTTTACTGCAATGTAGATGAAATATCCCTTTTTTGTTTCTTTAAATTGCAATTTTATTTATTTTGGTACAACATGCTTCCTAGAATTTATCTGGCAGATAATAGTATGTCTGCTATTTACTATATTCATATTGTACATTTTTTTTTCTACTATAAACACATTTCCTACAGAATAACTTGAAAGCTAAAGGCAGGAAACACATAGCCACTGGTAAGATTCTCTTTTTTATTTGCAGTTTTCAAATACTTTGGAGACATTTATAAGTATAGGTTGAAAACCAGGTAGTGTCTGCATTTTACCACAAATAAAAGGAAACGCCCCACAAAAAATAACCTATTTGCCTGATTTTCTGATTTTTATCCTGTATAAATGTTCCCTATTTGTATGCAGATACTGGAGGAACTTGAAAAAAAACCCTGATTTTTATATTTCTGTATTGGGTAATTTACAGAGTGTATGTATTCTGGGGACTGGTGAGAGAGCTGTACGCCCATTGCAGATTTTGATAGCAGGGACTGAGCAGGACTCCAAGTGCACTCGGTGCATAGCACACTCTTTCTGCACTCCTATATCGCACTTATGTAAAACCTAGACTGCACCTATACCAACCCTATACAGCATTATACTACACATTTACTGCATCTGCAACATATCTACCTTGTACCTGTGCCGAGACTATACAGCATGCAGGTTAACTTGGACTGACTGACACACAGCCCACATAGTAAAATAGCACACAGTTAACTCTTTGATCGCCCCACATGTTAACTCCTTCCTGCCCAGTGCGATTAGTAGTGTCAGTGCTTTTTATTAGCACTGATCACTGTATTGGTGTCACGGGGGATGTCAATGACAGTTCCCCCCCCCAGTGTCAGAATGCCGACCGCTATAAGTCGCTGATCGCAGCCATTACTAGTAAAAGAAAAAAAAAAAGGGAAGAAGATGATTCCAGTATATAATACTGCTATTTGTAAACACTAGGACTTTTTTCACGTAAACCAATTAATTTACATGTATTGGAATTTTTTCTTTTTAGCAAAGATGTAGCAGAAAACATTTTGGCCTAAATTTTATTTTTTTTCATTTTTTTACTAGACATATTTAAATAGCAAAAAATAAAAAAAATAGGTTTCTTTTTCAAAATTGTCAATCTTTCTTTGTTTATAGCACAAAAAATTAAAAAACACACAGGCGATCAAATACCACCAAAAGAGAGCTCAATTTTTGGATAAAAAAAAGACATTAATGTAATTTGGGTGCAGTGTTGCATGACTGCACAATTGTCAGAGTAATGCAGCGTTGTATCGCAAAAATGGCCTGGTCAGGAAGGGGGATAAATCTTCTGGAGGGCAAGTGGTTAACCTTGCAGAAAAATAAACATCTCATTTATCGAGTGCCGCCTGATGCAACCTAAATGCCTGTTTTATATATCCAAAACACTCACCAAAGCTAGAAGTGTGTTAATGAGCATTAACAGATGCTGTAGAATTCCGTTGCTGTGTGAAAGAGTTTAGCTCTGGCTCACATATGTGCAGGGGCGGACTGACCATTTGGAAACTTGGTCCCTGCCCGAGGGCCCAGGGTCAGTAGGGGGCCAAATGAGATGCCCCTGGTACCTTTTTCATAGGCTTTTTTGAGTTTGGGCAAGGATACAGGGGCCCCATGATCCTCTATTGCCCGGGGGCCCCATGAGTTGTCAGTCCGCCCCTGGTACCTATACTGCATGCAGGTTAACTGGGACTAACTTTAGGTGCACCAACACTTTTAAAACGCATCAGCGATAGCAGCAGAAGAACATCTCAAAGGACTGCCATTCCCGTAATTATTCTGCAAGCCCCCTTTGTTCCCCAACCTCCTTCACTACCATCCACCTTTTCTTTTGTATAGTGCATAACCAGTTCGTCTAGGACTAGAAATGTACTCTGACAGTATAGTTCCAGCACTCGATTGATTAAACTTTATTACTACTCACTGCTGCACTTGAGCTGATCTTGCTATTGTTTATGCTGAACTGGAAACCATATATCATCTTATACCTAGACCTTACTGTTTAGTCACTTTTTTTGCTAAGTTATATTATTACCATTGTTAATTCATTTTATGCTTGCCTAGTTACCAAGCAAATTGGGTGATGATAATATATTAAGTTTGCCTTTTGGTACCTGTTATCTTTGATATAGCACTACCACTGGGTGCTAAGTATTTTTAATGATTTCCTGTGACATTGCATGGATGCACTTGGTCAGAGGGGCTGAGGTTCTTGAGAAGGTTGAGGCAAGGAACAGAGGGTCCATCCTGTCCAGCGGCTCCTATGAGGTAGTGCTACAAATATATATGACTGGCTCAACTGGTATTGGCAGAGATAAACCATGCATGAGAGAGGGACATCCAGGAACAACTCGGATAGGTTTGTCCTGCACTTTTATTCAGCAATGCGCCCAAAAAGGTTCAATGATAGAGGGCTTTTTACAGTAAGTCCATGACATAAAACAAACAAAACCTCTACTTGTCTCAGCCACTAATTAAACCAAGGTCAGTTCATGATCCTGTTCAACTGAGTGTCTCCTAATAGATTTCCCAAAACAAACAAGCATTTCTTGAACCTTTTAAGATATAGCAGCAGCCTTTATACTCAGCAGTCAGCTCTCACAGCAGAGAGAGAGGGAGCCCTGAGCTCACAGTTCACATGTAAAGAGGCCTATGGACAGCCTGAGACTAACTAATGACCTCTGGCTACTAGGCAATATGTGAACTTTGAAATGGAGGGTATTTTCACCCAAACCTCTACAAAGACTCTGGGTTCCAGGACCCAGAGCTGGACACCAGGCTCAAATCCTGGATCCCCTCACCATGTGTAGGTGAGAAACTTTGGTGACACACACACACACCACAATCTTGCCAGTCAGTGCCCCACAATATATTGCATGTGTGATAGATATATTTTATATTCTAGTCACTAGTGTAACTATATTGGGGGTTTGATTTAATAGATTGAAATTGAGTTGCTTAATTGAAAAAAGAAATTACAATTTTAAATACGTATTTATCTACAGATATTAGATTTGATTGAAGATCTTCAAGAGCACATTGTTTTAAAGGAACCTAAACTACTAAAAGCCCTAATACCAGCAGACAGAGTGCATCTCACAATTTTAGTAGCACATCTGAAAGGTGAAGAAGAAGTGCAACGGTAAGAATGAAAAATGTGAATATGGAATGTTTTTTTTTTTTTTTTTCGGAAGAAAATAAAAATAGACATTCAGGAGATTTCAAAACGATTACTATTGTGGCAGGAGATGAACATTTTACTTAGTGATGTCTGTTATGCTATTTTTTTTACAGTGCTTCACACACATCTTTATTACTAGCCTATTATTCTATTTGATGGCAAATTTACAATGTTACAGAGAATATGAGAGAGGCTACTGTTAGAATTTACAGGCTATGGAACAACATGGGTCACACAGAGCAGTAGTGATAAATAACTCTTAGTTCAGATAACATGATGTTTCTTGAGTTTAATGTTCCTGCAGTTCACTTTAGCAAACTGCATAATGTGCTCCATCAGAAAACTGCTTAGGAAACCACTTTTTTTGCCTTTTTAGAGCTCCTGTATACTCTCTGGCATTATGCACTCACTCATACTATTCTATTATGTATGGGTATGTGTTTGTTTTTTTTGTACCATGTTGATATAGAAATGGCTTGTTAAGGGTTGTCTTTCTTTAGAGGAGTACTTTAACAAAAAGTCTCCAAAGGTCCATTTATTCAAGAGTGTTTTTTTTTATTTATTTATTTTTGCTTTGTACATGGAATCCCAACATACAGTTAATGAGATTCTTATAAAGGGACTCTATGATTATACAAAGCAAATGAGTGGGAAAGTTCTAATAACATCCATTTTGCTGACTCATAGATCTTATACTGTTCTGAGAAGCTGCTTCATTTGTTAGCCACTTCAAGTTCACTGCTCTAACAGAGTAGGAGTGGAATGGCTGCTTTCACCAGATGCCTAATTCCATTTTAGATGTTAATGAATAACTAATATACACATTTGTTTTCCAAACTAGATCTATAAATTGCATGTAGTACTTGCATTTTGTAATGGCGAGGGAGCATTTGCAAACATCACTTTTACTGCAGCTATGCCTTTTAGTTCCTGTTTAATTCTGGGTAATGCAATCTAAAAGACCCTTTCTATAAGGTTTCTAAGAAGGTGAGCCTGGATGAGTGCACCCATATAACATTTCTAGCTTCTACCCAAAACTGAGATTTTTGTGTGTAAAATAGTGTAGTTCAGTGAACACATATTTTGGTCCAAAATTTAAAATATCAGTATTATTTTAGCAATTAGTTACCTTGGCATTGCCCAGATACTTTTTACCCTTCTACAGAGTCATACATACGTGCACATTTCCTAGAGAGTATCCTGTGGCTTTTTATGCACCAACCACACCTACATGTTGCTAAGGTCTAGTATGCCTATCTTTCCTAATTCCAAAACAGAAATGTTAATGGGTTGTCTTTCCTAATGCCAAAAGTAAGAAGTTTTAAAAGCCAGCAAATGGGACAATACATGTTTTCAACTTGTTCGGGTGATCAGAAACCGAATTGGTAACATTTTATTAAAAGGGGCAAATACGACCACCATCATTTCAGGACTGTGTATATATGTGTGTGTGTATGTGTATATGTATGTGTGTGTATGTATGTATGTATGTATATATGTGTATATATGTATATATATATATACACTGTCTTTGAAACTGTAACATCCTCTAGTGCAGTTAGTTTTTTGTGTATAGTTAGAGGCTTGCTAGAAGCCTAGGTGTGAGTCAGCAAGGTTACTGCAGGTTGGGGCTGGAGGGCTCTACAGATCAGTTGTTGTCAAGGTCCTACCTTTCCTCAGAGATTGTGTTGCTCCATGTGCTGGCATCCATCTTAAGTTCCTGCTAAGCATGGTGGGAGCCTTTATGCTTTCAGGCCTCTGCGGCTTCTCCTCCAGAAGGGTGTGGCTGATCACATTTAAGCCTGCTGTCTGCAGTTGCTCTTTGAATTTGTGTCCTGTATGTTCCTTTGCAGCAAGCTCCTGTTCTGTTCTCGTTGCTCTCCTGGTAACTGACTCGGCTTGGACAAGACTATTCTCTGCTTTATCCCATTACCTAACCTCATGTTGCTGAACCCGGCCCATGACCTGAGTGTTCTTGTCTACCGTCTTGTACTGTTTGCTTAGTTATCGACCCGGCCTGTCCGACCACGCTATACGTTTTCCATCTGGCTCCCACCAGCTGTACGCCATTGGCGGCAGTCGTTACCGCAGCTGGGGTTACTCGGGGGCCGCGACCTGGTCTCAGGCTGCGTCAAGTCCATCCCCACCATCAGGGGCCCTGGTGAAGGGCAGCCTGGGGCTTAGACTCCCTGAGGGACTCTGGTCTGTGAGTAGCGGCTGTTGTCAGTCGCTGCGTGACCCTACCATTAGCCCTGCCTGCCCATTCCTCCGCTCCTGCCCTGACAGTTGTCTGGTACCTCTCCCTGCTCTACAGACTTGAAGTTTCTAAAAGCTAGCAGATGGAGGTGAGGAGGGGCTGATCTGCATATTTATGACCTGATAGCCTGACCAATCCCAGGTCATAAATGTGGGAGATCAGCCCATAAATATGAGAGAGCCTGGCCAACAGAAGAGTCGGGTGGAAGATGAAGTGAGGAAGTGCTGCTGGTGTGGAGCCTGGGAGGGGGCCCCAGAGGAGGGGGGCCTACCTACAGGCTGGGAGCTTGAAAGAGGGACCTCCACTGTTCTACAGTCTACAGGAAATGACAACCTGTCAGCAGGGGAAGATGCCAGCCCAGGCCTGAAAGCACGCTCACCTTTTTAAAGCTACAGGAGCAGGACAGTATGAGTACCTCTACACCCCATGGGCCCACAAGGGAGAGGGCAGTCAAGTGCAATACACAACTAGTTCTCCCTGGGACAGTATACTTATGTGTCTCGAAATCCCTTGCCCTGGGATACTCTTCATGGCAGCCAGGTGTATGAGATTTTCATTTAGGGTCTGAAGAATGTTCATTTAAAGGGGACTAAGTGCTCCTAGAAAAGACTGTGCGCTGATCTTCTTTTTTGTACATAAAAAGTTTATTCTCCAAGTTGTTTCAGTTCCATTGGGCATCCCATATACTCCTAGACCCCATCCAAGCTGTTTAAACCCTAATAAAACAAAACCAAACGCATGGACTGTTTACTGACTTTTGGATGAAAGAATGGGAAATGCATTTTGCCTGACTATGCAGGAAAATAGGGGGACCCAAAAGAAGCAATTGATTTAATAAAGGAGCGTGAAAGGGGATTTTCACTGGGCTTAGTCAAAGGTTATGGCAAATGAAAATTCACTTTGCAAAAATTACCCAATCAAGTTCAGAGCAAACTGAAAAACTGGATTTTTGTTTGCATGTACTTGCATGGTTAATATTAGTACAGCTTTACCTCATTTACTAAGCTAAGTGAAAATCATTTTGCAAACTAACATTTCATTTTGCTTCGAGAATGCAGTGAAGCTGTGCTGACGTTAATCCTCAAATCATAAGCATTTAAAAATACTATTTTTAAAAATCTTTTCTCCTATGTTTGTGTATTCTTTGCAAGGTGAATTTTCGATTTGATTCACTTCATTCAGTAAGTTAGGTGAAACAACATGCTCTACAGCTTCAGTAAATCAATCTGAATTATTAGAATAGCCATGAAACCAGTTTTTCATATCCTCGAAGAGTATTAGTCAATGTATGCTTTGCCTAAAGCCTATACCACATCATAATCTGCTGTTTCTAACCAATATTCCATTTACATTTAAAATTACCATTGTCCTGGTTATAATTAATGAATGCCAAAACTAAAGAAACGTTTATGCTCTGCAATACTAAGGTGGTTTGTGTAGTCCTTTCTAAAATGTAATCTTTCTCATACTCGTGTTGTAGAAAGCAATCTAAAATACAATTTACACATTGCATTCATTAATATAAATTAATGTTGGGGAAATATGAGCACAAAATGCTATTGTTATGGCTGCTGCAAAAAACCTAATACTTATACTTGTATAGATGTGCATTTTTCAATGGTAAGAAAACAGGAATTGACACTGCTGGTAAGACATCCCATACAAAAAAGCTTTCAATTTAGAGTACTATCTTATTTTAAAAATTTATATTTTGAAATGCCTACTATTATTCTCTTCTACCAGGGCTGTCTCAGCATTACAGCAAAGCAAGGAAAAAGTGGAGACGTTACTGAAAGGTGAAACACTGAGACTAACACTTCATGGTATCGGACAGTTCAAAGATCAAGTTCTTTTCGTAAAGATTACAGAGAATGCACAGGAACTGCTCTGCAGAATTGCAGGTACAGAATAAAATGCTGAATCATCTGGGGCAGATTTCTACTGTCAAAGTTGTAGAATCCCAGCATGCCCTCTCAGCTATACTGGACATGTAATTCCTCAGTTTGTTTGTTGGATAGCTTTCTTGCTTATAAGGTGTATTTGTAGTATTAAGTTGGCCAGTACAGACCAGGTCTATCATCCAGTGATAACCTAAAGACATAATACAGCTGAACCTTAACATATTGCCCAGAGTTCTTAGCTTGCATCCTCTAATTTCTACACCAACACTTACCAATATAGGGCAATAATTGTCATATATTTTATATCTGTATATATGTGTACATGTCCCTGAAATACAAAGGAAACACATCCAGTCTTCTTCTATGATCACATGGTCCCTCTAGTGCCTGCAACTATCACATACAGTGCACATATGCTTCACTGCAAACTGCCCTACCAATAAATCAATAAGCCTGTTATCTATCTTGTACATGTGCAATGCCCAATGGTGTTACACTTTGAGACATCTAAAAGCTAATGGGATGATTTTAGTATATATTTTCTGCAGATGACAATCTGAACATTTTTTAGTGTTCTCATTTGTGTATGATGCCTCTGCCTTTGAACAAGCATGCATGCATACAGTGTCAAAAGCAGGAGTTTTGCTAGACATTGACATGCAGGGCATGTGCCCCAGGCCTCCTTCTGAGTGTCACGGGTATGGAGATGATACATTCTATGTGTTATACACTTTTGAAACATCATTTATTTTATCTTCTTTTCCAGCCATCTATTATTTTTGTGATCATAATATACCATTTCAGGTATTAGACCAATTAATTTCTGTTCAGTTAAAACAAATTATATTTAGTCTTCGGTTTAATCCAGAGTGATTTAGTCCAGAGATCCATTGTATTCTGTCAGCCCCTCAAAATTTGAATCTGAATTTGAATATGTCCAGAAATGTCATTGGTCTATTAGGACTCTGAAAATGCCTGTTCAAAGGTTTTCAAACTGCACTCTGCAATAGAGGGGGCCACAACAAAACCATGTGCCTTTTGAGCACGTACATGGTGCATAAATGGCTATTTGCATGCAGTCATGTGAAAAATGTAAGTACACTCAATGGAAATTGTGGATTTTTTTTTTTTTACATATTAGAACAGGAAAATATGCTTGAATAAAAACAAAAAGAACCTTTTTGCTTTTCAATTTATTCAGCAAAAAATAATAGATGTTAATGTTGTGCAGTGGAAAAAGTAAGAATACCCTTAACATCAAAATCTGGTATTGCCAAGTTTAGCAGAAATGACTTCTTGTAGATATATTGTCTACTTCCCCATGCAAAATTTCTTCAGTTTCAAATTGTTTGTGGATTTTGTGTTTCTGGGTTTCTTTTCCAAAATTTCAACAGGTTTCAAGGGCTTTGACTAAGGCAGTCCATAGCTCTTTTTTTCTTCTTCTGAGGTATTCCTTGGTGGATTTGCTAGTGTTCTTCATGAGATGATTGTAGCCGTAATTAGTGCATTTGTGACAAAAACAATTGAGTACTGTCCGTGATACTTTTTTTATTTAGACTAACATACAATTTTGAGGACAAGCTTTCGGGGAGTGTTCCCTTCTTCAAGGTCCAAGCAGTACTATACAAATCACAAAGTTTTAGCAGAATGTTCGAAGAGATGGAAGCGAGAAAAAAAAAAAAGAGGCTAGAGATAAGACACAGCAAAATCAATGGGGGGGGAAGACAACTCACATCACAGAGGGAGACCAGCTTGAGCTGTTAGTCATAAAACTGTTGGATAATGATTGAGGAATCCCATGTCCAAATTCAGGCCGTTATCTCTTGTGTCAAATAGAATTATCATTCTTAGTTCAAAACTTTTTCTTTCCTGAATGGATTTGAAATTTCCTTTAAGAACTAAAATATTGAGGTCTCCCATTGTGTGGTCTGGTTGTGCGAAATGGTGTCCCACAGGTGTGCAGAAGTCATCTTTATGTTCCTTGATGGTATGTCTGTGCAAATTCATCTTTGTTTGCAACTTCTGTCCTGTTTCGCCAACATAAGATCCTTTGCTGCATTTTCCGCACTGGATAAGGTACACAACATTACTAGAGGTGCAGCTTTATGATCCGAAGATATTGAAGATCCCTTTTGAGTATCTGACACTTTTTGATGGATTGATTTGGTTGCAGTTTGCAGTGTTTTTTATTGCAGGGTGTGCTTCCATTATTTGTGACATAATCAGAAGGAAGTTTCCTACTGATTAGTTTTTCTGAGGTTGGGGGGTTGTCTGAAAGCCAGTATTGGGGGTTGCTGGAATATTTCTTGCAGAGTTCCACCCTCTGTTATGATGGGTTGTAAATCTTTGATTAATTTTCTTATCCCTTCTAGTGCTGGGTTGTATGTGGATACTAGAGGTACACGGTTGTTTGTTTGTTTGTTTTTTTCTCTTTTGTACTGAAGTAGATTTTCTCTTCAGGTTCTCAAGGCTGTGTTTATGCTGGTGTTAGTTTTGTCCTTTTAACCTTTCTTATGGAAGGCGTCTGCTAGTGTCCCGAGATGTTTATCTTTGTCTCTTGGATCAGAACATATTCGGTGGTATCTAAAGGCGTGACTGTGTATGATGGCACGTTTCATGTGTTGGGGGTGGAAGCTAGAACTGTGGAGATAGTTGCATCTGTCAGTGGGTTTCCTGTATATTGAGGTGTGAAGCGTATCATCCCTGATGTATACTGTGGTGTCTAGGAAGTTGACGTGTGTGTGTGTGTGTGTGTGTGTGTGTGTGTTGAGTATTCCATTTTTAGTTTGATTGATGGATGAAAAGTGTTGATCAATGAGTAAAATTGTTTTAGGTTTTCTTCACCTTCTGTCCATATGATGAAAATATCATCAAAGACAAAGTGTCCATTTACAAACTAGCCTCCTGGATTGAGAATATTTATGGTATGTCTCTGGGCTCTAATAACAGATAAAAATCAGGGGCGGACTGACAACTCATGGGGCCCCCGGGTAATAGGGGATCATGGGCCCCCTGTGTCCTTGCCCACACTCAAAGCACACCCAAAAAAACCTATAAAAGGTACCAGGGGCATTTCATGGGGCCCTCTACTGACCCAGGGCCCTCGGGCAGTGCCCGAATGCTCGAATGGTCAGTCCGCCCCTAATAAAAATCATATATACACACACACACACACACGCTGTTGGCTTTAAAATGCTAAATTTTAGGAATTTTACTTAGTCTGCCTCATTTTTCCAACAGAAGCTGTGACAGAAAGTTTCATGCATATGGATGTGGATATTACTGGAAGCAAGGATTTTAATCCACACCTAACCTTTCTCAAGCTCACAAAGGCTCCATTTCTGCGGAGAAAGGTAAATGTTTCTTTCTGTAGGAGTCAAACTAAAAAACATCTTATGTTTTCTATCATATAGTTTAGTTTATTTTATATTGTACTTGTAATAAAATAACAAGGACACACAACATACACTTGAGTCCATAGAACTTTAACCTTTTCATTAGGCACTACATATAACAAGTGTGGTCAGCAACTGTATTGGCCATTGTGCACAGAGTACATGTATCTCTGCACTGAAGTATGTGGTTTAGAGCAGTTACAGACATATACTAATTAGTCTATCTGGATCCCACCTAGAGTACATTGGGCTCTGCTTGGTAATTTTGCCAGGCACAGTACTTTATGTACACAGTGGTATTGGAGTTCGATGGACCTCCAAAGCAGAAGGTGGGTAGTCGGAGTCTTAACTGGCCATCCTCTGCCTGGGTTTTGTTTAAATTATTATTATACAGTATTTATAAAGCGCCAATAGTTTGCTCAGCGCTGTACATTACAAAGGGGGACAGAACATGTGACAGAACAACAACAATACAATGCAAAACATGAGGGGATCGAGGGCCCTGCTCTTTCGAGCTTACAATCTAGGAGGGAGGGGATGGTGGCACAGGAGGAGATAGCTGTGGGGGATGGGGTGGTAGGAGAGTGGAGGAGGTTGGCAAGTTAGCAGGGGGTGAAGTAGGCTTCCCTGAAGAGGTGGGTTTTCAGGGTGCGCCTAAAGGAGAGGCGAGTAGGTGATAATCTGATGGGTTGGGGCAGGGAGTTCCAGAGGATGGGTGACACCCTGGAGAAGTCCTGTAGGCGGACATGGGAGGAGGAGACCAGGGAACTAGAGAGAAGGAGGTCTTGTGAGGAGCGGAGTGTGCATGCTGGATGGTACTTGGATATTAGGTCAGTGATGTAGTTCAGGGCAGTATGGTGGACGGCTTTGTATGTCAGTGTTAGGATTTTGAATTTGATCCGTTGCGCAATCGGAAGCCAGTGGAGGGATTGGCAGAGGGGGGTGGCAGAAATGGAGCAGTTGGAAAGGTGAATGAGTCTGGCAGCCGTATTCAGGATCGACTGAAGTGGGGATAGCCAGCGGCAAGGCAGGCCAGTAAGGAGGGAATTGCAGTAATCGAGTCGTGATATGATGAGGGAGTGGATGAGCTGTTTAGTGGTTTCTGGGGTTAGGAACGTGCGTATTTTGGTGATGTTGCGGAGGTGGAGTCTGCACGAGCTTGTTAAAGATTGCACTTGGGGCTGGAAGGATAGGTTGGAGTCCAGAATGACACCAAGTACTCTGGCCTGCGGGGCGGGTTTGATGGTGGCGTTGTTGGATGTGACGGAGACGTCAATGGGGGGTGGTGTCCGGGCTGGGGGGAAGACAAGAAACTGTTTTGGAGAGGTTCAGTTTAAGGAAGTGGAGCGACATCCAGTCTGATATGTCACTCAATAGGTGTGTGATTCGGGCGGAGACTGAGGTGGTGAGGTGGGGGGTTGAGAGAGAGATTTGTGTGTGTCATCGGCATATAGGTGGTAGTTGAAGCCGTGAGAGTGTGAGTAGGCCAAGGGAGGAGGTGTAGATGGAGAAGAGAAGGGGCCTGAGGACGGAGCCTTGAGGGACCCCAACAGAGAGGGGGAGTGAGGGGGAGGTGGTAGCATTATAGGTAACGCTGAAAGAGCGTTGTGACAGGTAGGATGAGAGCCAGGAGAGAGCAGAATCTCTGAGGCCAAGGGAGTGTAGTTTTTTGAGGAGGAGGGGGTGGTCGACTGTGTTGAAGGCCGCAGAGAGGTCAAGGAGTAGGAGCACTGAATAGTGGCCATTAGCTTTGGCGGTTAGCAGGTCGTTGGAGAGTTTGAGTAAGGCAGTTTTGGTGGAATGTAGGGGACGGAAGCCGGACTGTAGGGGATCGAGGAGGAGGTTTAAATGAAATTCTACCAATTTATTGGACCTCAGCTTTGTTCATAAAACATGTAGACAAAGCCATGAGTTTTAGTTCTACTAAACTTTAAAATGGCACCTTTTTGAGAGCGTTTAATAGTAATGGGCAGACTTGTAGGCAGCTGCTGTTCAGCAGTTTGTTCACTAACCTGAATATAGTACTGTGTCCCTCCATCAACCTAGCAGGAACCTATTGAGCATGACGTTGTCCAACATTTCACTGGGAATCCCATGTTAAAAGAACAGAGAGGCAGCGTAGTGATGTGGCAGGATACCAAAATGCATAAGGCTGCCTCTTCTAGAGAGTGAATAGACAACTGAAAGAATAACAGGATTTTTTAGGTGCCAAAAACATAACAACCATATAAAATGTAACAATTTTATTGTATAATGACATATAAAACCAAACACTAAAAATACGGTATTGTTAAAATGAACATTTAGTTACACTAGAGTTTACTGTGACTTTTTTTGTGAATTATTGCTGCAGCTTCCGCTCAACACGTTGCACCATGAACTGGCTTCTTCAGGAGTGTTATTAGTACTGCAATTGTTGTTACTGTCAAACAAACCAAATACATATATCAGCACATTACATAAAATGTGTTTTGATATTCATACTGTATATAAAGAATATACAACATGAAAATTACAAGAAAATCACAAAATAAGTTCCCCAGGGGGCTTCATACCAAAGGGTCTTGGGGAGATCCCACCATGAACAGGGCAGTTATTTCAAACCATACATTAAGAATTCCAAAAGGGGATTTTTGAATACACTTATGCCAATTTTGGGATGTTTACCAACCAACCAGCTGTATGCCATGTTCCATCTCCCATGAGGTAATAATGGATGATGATTGGTGACTTAAATTAGATACTATGAATGTGCTTTCCCTTTACTGTTTAATATGAATATATTTTATGATCTTTATAGGTATTTATCAGGAGCTGTGGTTTTCTCTCTCCCTCCTATGGCCACATATATATCTCCTTGAGTGCCTGGAATTTTGTAATGTATGGTTTGAAATAACTGCCCTGTTCATTGTGGGATCTGCCCAAGGCCTTTTGGCATGAAGCCCTCTGAGGAACTAATTTGTTGTAAATTTCATGTTGTATATTCTTTATATATGAATATAATCCAAACAAAAATTTGTACTGATATATGTATTTGGTTTGTTTGATAGTAACAACAGTTGGAGTAGTCATAAGACTCCTGAAGAAGCCAGTTAATGGTGCAACATGTTGAACGGAAGCTGCTGCAATAATTCACAAAAAAGTCACAGTAATCTCCAGTGTAACTAAATGTTGATTTTAACAGTATCATATTTTTGTTTTTTTGCTTTTATATGTCATTATACAATAAAATTCTTACATTTTATGTGGTTGGTTGCATCATGTCTTTGGCACTTAAAAAATCCCATTATTCTTTCAATTGTGTATTTACTTGGCAGTCGGGGTTGGTGTCTGATTCCTGCCCATTGGAATATTTTTAATAAGCTCTTCTAGGGAGTGGGTCACAATGGCAAGGTAAACTCTTAATATGCTAGTAATCAATATGGAAACCTAAGAGTGTAGTTTATAATATAATTTATAATGCACAGCCAATACTTTATAGAAGAGAGCATCTGTGAGTTACTAGCAGAAAGCTGATCTGCCTAGGAGCTGGTGTGTTTCTCCTGGCAGTGAGAGAGAGCCACTTCACAGAACACATTCTAGGTGAGTGTCTCATGAGCTGTGCTTGTTCAGCTGGACATTTGGAGCCATATCCTGAACCACAATGGAACTGCAGGGCCCTTTGTTAAATGTGTTCCAGGCAGTTGGGGCTTTTTATGGACTTGGATCAGGGGTATGAAGTATAAAAGTCTCAAACTGCCATCTGTGCACATGTATGGCAAACAGGCAGGTCTGCAAGGGCTTGGACGGTTACTGTGTACAGAGGGAGGTCTGATGAATGGTGGGGCCCCAGCTTTAGGGATCGACCAGCTGGCGTAGCTTTAAGCCCCCCAACCTCCCCGACTTGAGACAGAAGGAAGTTCTTAACTACTCAAGTGACCACTCTTTACAACAGTGGTGTGCAGAGAAGTGTCCTTGGACAGAAGCAGCAAGAGACCATGCCTGGTTCCGCTCCCTACAGCTAAGAACAGGAAACGTAAGTTACAGTACACATAAAACAATCAAAATAGAATGATTAAAAACAATTCTGATCTGACAAATTTTGGTACTTGTGTACACAACATGAATCGAACGATCATGTTTTGTGTCTACTATTGACATTGATGCTAGTGATGTAGGTGTAAATATTGAAACCTTTTAATACCATCTGAGCATCATTTGGGTTCTGAGGTGCACCCTTGAATTATGGCTGATCATGTGCATTTTTTATGGGTACTAGATAGGTGTACATAACCAATGTAATCACTGAATGCATTTCATATGGGGCTTTGGTGTTTTAGAATGCATTATGTACTGTAATTTTAACAATATATTGTATAAAGATGTATTATTTTAGACACAGCAATGTTTAAGCACAGCGGGTGGGTATTCTCTCATGCAAAGAATGTTATGATTCCTATAGACTGATACTTCATTACTGGCCTGGTGATCCATCTTGCAATTTTATTTTTATGGCTCTTGTATATCCTGTTAATGTGTCACTTGACAACCTGAATGTTAATTGTGGTACGTCCTGAAAATCAAGGGTTAACATACTGTATTAGCAGGACATTTTTAATTCCTAGAAGAAACATCCTTACCTGTTCCAGGTTAATGAAAATGGTTTGGAGGACACTGATGCAAGCAGTCAAGAGTATGCGGTCCTGGAAAGGAGGATATCAGGACTGCTTACTAGGGGGAATGGAGTACAGAGGTGTGTTTACAGACAAATGGCAAGTATAAAGTAGAGAGGCTAGGCAAGTGATTCACACTGAGATAAAGCAAGCCATCTGCAGATTAATTACTAGTCATTGTGTTATTAAAGCATGACTGTACTACTTTTAATACAGTTGCCCTTTAAAGAAATATCCCAACTAAAGTCTTACAATTACCAATCCACACTCCTGCAAGATCTTCTCTGTGCAGCCTACTGTGTGTTATCTAGCACTGATTCAAAAGTATCCATGCCAAGCCATTTTGAGCAATCTCCATTCCTGTAATCTCCATTCCCACCTTACAGTGGACAACCTTTCAGTAGGAATGAATGGAGACTGTGGTATGCATATGTGGAAAAAGCCAATAGACTTATGTGGTGGCAGCTTACGACTTTGGGTTGGTGCTAGGGGTAGGGGGATTTATGGACATATAGAAGTCTTAAATCATGTATATTTCACCAGAGTGGAATCAAAATGCTTCCAATTTTTCTTTTAGTTATCAAAATTAGATACGTGTTCCCCCACAAGAGAAAGGGAAGAGCACATTTGACACTCAAAGCCTATATGGAAAGGGTGAAATGTAAAGCTACGCTCAATTTTTCAAAGGTATCCACTTGTATTTCTTGTGATAAAGCAGAAAAAAAGCCAACCGAGACCCTTTAAGTGATAAAATTTGTCAATCTGTCTTCTGCTTACTATCATACATTAAAAAAATGAAATGTAAAGATATAGGAGTTATTTTAATTCTATTGTCGCATTCTAATTTTCTCCTGCTGCTCACTAACACACTTCTTCTGTAGCATTATTTGTAATATCCCCGACGTTGCCCATATGTACTTATTTGTTAGTAAAGCTAAACATTGTATTGCTGTAGACCAATTTTTTTCAGTGCAACTTACTGGAAGATTAGTGATTTTTATCTCCTTAATTATTTTATGTGGCTGCCATTTAGGTGATCCCTGAAAACTCATCTCTTCAGGGAAGCCTATCACGCCTCCAAGTAAACATTTATTACTTCCAGCAGCTCATCCCCCACAGTTATAACCCTTTGTACCACTTGCGCCACCCTATTAAATTGTAAGCTCTTATGAGTAGGGCCCTCTTAATTCTCTTGTTTTTTTTTTTATTGTATTGTAACTATATTGTCTCCCTTTTTATATTGTAAAGGGCTGTGCAAACTGTTGGTGCTATATAAATCCTGTATGAATATAATAATAATATAATAATCACTAGCTCAAATGGCTGGTTTTCCTGCACAATTCAACTGGCATTTCCCAGAGGCTCCTAGCTATCATCAGAATAAAGTTAATAGCATTTTAAGGAGTAATAACACATAGGGTATACTTTGTGACATGGCTATTACAGTGCAAATAGAGAAAAAAAATTGATAATATATTTTGCAGGCAGTAAATTTGATTGATATGCGTGGTAATGCCTTTTTGAACTTAAAAAAAAAAATCAACAATGATAAATAACAAATAGCACATGCTTACACCAATTGTATTATGCCTTTTGTTATTTGACCTTCTATTTTTGTCATTGAATTCCCATCAGTTTACCATTTTCTTAGTTAAGACCAGGGATGATTCAGTAAGTAGTTATTAGTAGTTAAAGAGGTGCCATCTAGTGGACATTCAACAATATTATTCCTAAAAAAGCAATCGAGTGAGGTAGGATGGATGTAGACACTGATTTACAGGCTGCATGTATCGCTTTTTTTTCCTTTTGTCTTAAAATCTGTGCAATCTTTTACATTTTTTTTTAATATGTTTATATATTATCAAATATAATTGAATTGTAAGCAAATATTTTACCTATTTCATTGTGGTGTTCACTGATTTTTTTCAATCAAATAAAATGAGCCTGTTGCTTAATACTGTATTCCAGGGCTTAAAATTTCAAGTCCTGAGCTACTAGCCAGGCCTTAAGAGTTACTCGCCACCAACAAACACACACAAACAGAGACACCTGTACACACACACACAGACATACACATACACAGAAATATTTACACACATGCACACACATACAGACACATGTATACACACACGGGCATGTACAGACACGCATACACACAGATACATGTACATACATAAAAATACATATGCACAGACACATGTACATACATGCACAGACACATATATACACACACACATGTACGTACATACACACAAACAGACATGTACATGCACGCACACACACACACATGTACACACACACACATACATGCAGACACATGTACAGATACACACATATACATGCATACATAGACACACACATGCACGCACATTAAGTACTCTCTCCTCTCCCCTGAAGCCACCACTGGTTGACATAGAAGATCATGTGACCAGAGTGAGCTGAAATTAGGTAGACACACATCTATAAAAAGTTGCAGTACTTCATTGTTCACTCACGGAGCCAGGTACTGCACTCTAGGGGGAGGCAGAGAGCACACACTCCTTCCTTTGCTTTCACTGCGCTCAGCTATTGAGCAGTCTAACAGCTCCCAGTGCCAATAACAGATCCGGCCTGAGCTCCAAACCTGCTCAGCAAGACAGCCCTGGGAGACACACTCGCCCCCACCATAATTTCCACTCGCCACTGGCGAGCAGGTGAGTGGAAATTTCAAGGCCTGCTGTATTCTAATATTTATGTTGACATCATTCAATTACACCATGTAAACAATTACATTTTATAATAACACCACCCTATAAAAGTATGTTTTCAGTTTTTGTTTTTTGTTTTGTTTTTTAGTATGCACATGCACAAGTGAAGTTAATTACTCCAGCCATAGCCACTTCAATTTTTTTTTCTTTTTATCAAATTTATACTTGAAGGTCTCATTCACACCATATGTGCAGAAAAACGAATGAACAAATTTCACAGTTTTATACACGTTGCAGATTCCTGCGCAGAAACAAATCTGCACATGATATTCGTGTTGTGATGTGAACAGGGCACACAGAGAACAATTGATTTTGTTGTGCCCTTGCAGAACGTATGCAGAAAAACTGATGTCTCTGCACCATGATATGAATAAAGCCAAAAGGCGAGATTCTAGCAAGCTGTGTTGCACACTGATTTCTTAAACTGCTCTGTAACATTTTATTGTTCAACCTTTATGAGCAGAGAAAGCTCCAACAAATATATTCAATTAAAATACAGCAATTGCTATAACATAATCTTATTTAACTGCTTAATTAAAAGGATTTGAAAAGCAAAAAAATAAATAAATGATATATGTGACAATAGCATAATACATTTTACCATGTTTACTATTGCATACTACATTGTAATTCAAATGATATTCCCCTAACTTTCTCTCCTAACATATTACACACAACCCTACTGTATATAAAACACTGTAACAAATCTTGCAGAGACATTGTGAACGTAATATTGCTAGACACAACTAAATATAAGCTAGATAAATATCCTATAACCATGTTATTAAACACTTGATGGAAATAGAGTAGCCATAACTTGCCTTCGGATCAATTTGCACTCACTTTCAATCAGTTTCATTAAACCTGATTTAATTGGCCAGTGTGGAAAATAATCAGTGGTTTTGCATCCGTTAGCACTGAGGTACTTTTTGTTCATGAATATGATTGATCAGAATGGGATTACATTGTGGAAACAGATGTGATCAATAAATTATGATCATAAATTACAATTGTATCTTAACTATTAATTGAAATCCACTTCCACATGTGTGACATATAGATCAATTTAGTTGTTAGCTATAGATTAATTATTCTTAGGTGTGATCAATCAGAAAATAAATCAATCATTTAACCAAACATGTATGGACATGGGGGAGATTTACTAAAAATGTAGCCCTCAGAATCTGGTGTGCTGTTCATGGTAGCCAATCAGCTTCTACCTTCAGCTTGTTCAATTAAGCTTTGGCAATAAAAACTGGAAGCTGATTGGTTTCTATGCAGAGCTGCACCAGATTTTGCACTTTCCAGTTTTAGTAAATCTCCACCCCATTAGTCTTCTAATGCATCTGCCAGGTTTGCTCAGTAATACCATAGTAACATTAAGATCACTTGTAAACATCTACAATGAAACCGTTATTTTCAGATCACTAACCAATCCGTTCTCTTCTGGAAGACAGCTCTGATAGTTTGCTTTGCAAAGATAGTTTGCCAAAGCAAGGTGTAAAGCAAAAGTCTTACTATTACAGTCATCAACTATGGGGTTGATTTACAACAGGAAACTAGGCAGTTCGCTTTACAAGGAAGTTTCCCTTAGCTTAGTGAATGAGGTGATGCTCCACTGACTTCCATTATCCAAATTTTTTTTTTTTTCGTTATTCTTCCTTGCATGTGATTGAACATTCTGTGCAAAGTGAATTTTCACCACAATCCCTAAGCTATATGAAAATCCCTAGCAATGTCAAAACGTCCTTGTAAAGTGTCAGGACCTGAATCACCTGCTGGTGGTAGTGTGGTTCCCTGGGCAAGGAACTGGAGAGCAGTACATGGAGTGTCTGCAGGCAAAAGTGAAGCTTGGTGGGGGGTTCCTTGCAAATTTAGGCTGTATTTCTGCAAATGGAGTTGGAGATTTGATCAGGATCAATAGTGTCCTCAATGGTGAGAGAAAAAGGTAGATACTTATCCTTCATGCCATAACATCAAGAAGGTATGTGATTGGCCCCAAATGTATTCTGTAGCAGGATAATGAGCCCAAACCTACAGCCAATGTCATTAACAACTATCTTCAGTGTAAAGAAAATCAAGGAGTCCTGAAAGTGATGGTTTGGCCCCCACAGATCCCTGATCTCAACAACATCAAGTCTGTCTGGGATTACATGAAGAGACAGAAGTATCGGAGGCAGTCAACATCCACAGATCTGTGGTTAGTTCTCCAAGATGTGTGGAACAACGCACCTGCCAAATTCCTTCAAAAACTGTGTGCAAGTGTACCCAGGGCTGGTGCTAGACTATTTCATGCCCTAGGCAAGGTCAGCTACTTGTGCCTCCCCCGTCCTCCAGAGAAAAAGTAATAACTGAAAAAACAAATCAACAAAACATGACACTGCTAAATGTATTTTAATTAGCAAAAATAAGTGCCATAAGATGCCACCAGCACCAATATTAAAGATAAAATCGGTGTCACAGATGGTTGGTAGTGGCAGGGTGACAGTTGCAGTGAGTGGAGGATGAAGTATCCACAGTCTGACAGATCCCAAGCTGGTATTCCCTAGGTAATGGGGGGGGGGGGGGGACGCTGGGACAGCAGGCAGCCCAGCCCACAGACCAGAGAGAACACCTGAACTGAGTGATCCCACACAGTGACAGATCTGACACAACACACCAGCACCAACACGGACACAGATCAGCAGGCACTAGAAGAGCAGGCTGTGGGATCATGATGATGCCATCCCTCACTGCCATATTGCACATGTGATGGATGGCTGGGCAGCCGGGTCACACTCACATAGACACGAGTCAGACATTATCTTGCTCCGCAGGCGCAGCTCCACCTCCGCTGGTGAATAGGAAGAGAGGGGCTGGAACTCCACAGTGATCAGCAGCCACCAGCTTCCGAGTCTGAGAGGAAAACTGGAAGGAGCAGCAACTCAGCTGCTACACTGGCCACAGACACCCAGCATCTTTCTCTGTCCGTTCTTCCTCTCCTCTGCCATCCCTCCCCCTAGCTGAAGGATTAATACTGACGTGGCATCCCACACAGAGAGAGTGCCGGACTGTGCTGTGCCCAGGTGCCCCTAGGTGGCAGTGCGCCCTTGACAGCTGCCTAGTTTGCCTAGTGGAAACACTGGCCCTGAGTGTACCTAGAAGAGTTGAAAGCTTGATGCTGTTTTGAAGGCAAAGGGTGGCAAATTTTTATTTAGTTATTTTATTTATTACAGGTACTTTTATTGCGCCATCAATTTAAGCAGCGCTTTACATGTGTATATACAGTATATCAGGCCTTGAAATTTCCACTCACCTGCTCGCATTTCGCGAGTGGAAATAACATGGAGGCGAGGGCCAGATCGATCAAACAGCCGATGGCAATGGAGCGGGGTGCCGGCACCAGAGGCGGAATAAGCTTTTAGGCATTAAGCACTCACACACTACCCAAGGGCCCAGAGTCCTTAGGAGGTTCTATGACAGGCTCCTGAAAGGATGGGAAGGGGCCGCAGGGTGGACTGTGCAAGCGTGCTATGAGTCCGGTCTGGTGAGAGGAGAGAGTGACTGACAGAGCCCAAAGAGGAGGAGAATCCACAGACTGGTGAGAACTCGGCATGTAACAGTGGGAGGAAGGGGGAGAATTGTCTGTGACAGGAGTGCTTAGAAACGGAGTGTGGCAGGCTGAGAGGGCCAGAGGGGAGACGTGTGTGTGTGTGTGTGTGTGTGTGTGTGTGTGTGTCTGCATGGGTTGTCTGTATGTATGTATCTGTGTGTGTGTGTGTGTGTGTGTGTGTGTGTGTGGTGGCTCTGTATTCACTTTATGTAGTAGGGGGCCCTGTGTGTGTTCTGGGGGGGGGGCGCACTGTACCATAATAGAGACCATGTGTTCTGGGGGGGGGGTTGTGTGCTCATAACCTCAAATTATGGGCGGATGGTGACATATTTGTGAATAGCAGAAATACCCCTTTTGTTGCCCTCCTTCCTCCCTCTTTTTCTCTTACCCCCTTCTCTCTCACCCCCCTTTCTTCTTTTTTTTTTTTTTAAAAAGGGGGTAGAGGACATGGCTATGGGGGGTGAAGGAGGGTATATATTTCTGTAACTGTATTCTACATAAAACATTTAACCAAGCAATTTAATGAGAGAATTTACAAGGGCGTGTTTAGGGGAGGGATTAGGGGGCGTGGCATGGTAGAGGTTGGGCGGGGCAACTGGTAGCGAGTAACTCTTAAGGCCTGCTAGTAGCTCAGGACTTGAAATTTTAAGCCCTGCAGTATATATTGTACATTCACATCAGTCCCTAATCCTCAAGGAGCGTACAATCTAAGGTCCCTAACTCTCAATTATACCCACACATATTAGGGCCCTTGGATAGAAGCCAATTAATCTACCAGCCTTTGGAGTGTGGGAGGAAACCCGAGTACCCAGAGCAAACCCATGCATGCACAGGGAGAACATGCAAACTCCAGGCAGGTGGAGCCGTGGCTGGGATTCGAACCAATGACCCAAGTACTGCCAGATCATTTACTTTCCATTTTGTTACCTGATAAAAAAAATACACTATGAACACTTCTATTTCTGAAAGAATTCTTTATAGCATTTTTCACACCTGTCTAAGACTTTTGCACAGTAATGTAAACAATACTAATAAATATGTATATTATCTCTTTTGTCTGTAACTCCTTTTGCCAACTAATATACAAAGATTAGACCTTTGAAGGTGCTAATACCTGTCATTGATATTGCCACAATATTGAGATTAAGCAATATTGAGATATTTATAAGTAGCCATTAAAAAACAAGAAGATAAGAAATTACTTATAAAAGATGAATGAATTACTACAAACAATCTAGCATATAACAATATTGCATCAACCTTTTTCTCATGAGCACAAATGCAGAACCATTAATTTTGTGTCTTAGATTTCTAAGTCTCCCTAAATAAACAAAAAAACAAAAAAAAACATATAGAAACAAAAAAAATAAATAAACCAGTGTATATGAAAATGCCTAACTGGGTTCAATAAATCATTGTTGAATAGACCATAGAGTTGAATAATACTTATATTTTAGAAGATGGTTTTCCATAGACACAAAACATCAATGCCAAAATTGATTTCAAACTGTTCTGATGTCCACAACATTTTCTTTATTTATGCCTGCTGTAGAATCCATACTGCATGATAGCCAACCACAGTATGCTTCCTATGGTGATAAATCCACTTTGTAAATGCTGATCATTCCATATTGTGTGGATCAATGTATTTTTCTCAGAGGACTTTATTGTAGTTGATGCCCATCATTCTGTGTGTCAATAGCTAACAGTAGCCCATTATTTCCAAGGAAAATCCTGTTTTAGAGACCTGCAGTAGATTTCAGATACATTTTACTGCACCACTCCATATACTGTACATAACAAATTTTACAATTCTCCATTCTCTTCACTGTACTCTGTTTTGTACACTTTAGGCTGCATACACAACATCACTCCACTCTCCACACTGTTCTGTATAATCTATATGGCACACTAATCCATTGCATACCCTTTGTTTTATATGATTCTCTGTGCCACTCTGTACAATGTGTCAAACATATACTTCACACACCAGTCCTTTCTCTGTACTGTGCTTTACATTATATACTTTACACTGCCTCACCCTGTACTGTACACTATGATGTACATTATACATTCCCCACTACTGTAATCTGTCCACTGTGCTGTACATTGTGCTACATATTCTGTACTGCCTACTGCTCCAGCCTGTATACTGAGCTGTAAAATATATATATGCTCCATATCATTGGACTCTGTACACTGTGCTGTACAATATATGCGCCACACAAATACATTCTGTATAATGTGCTTTACTCTACAGTGGATATAAAAAGTCTACACACCGCTGTTAAACTGTCAGGTTTTTGTGATGTAAAAAAATTAGACCAAGATAAATAATTTCAGAACTTTTTCCACCTTTTTAATATGACCTATAAACTGTACAACTCAGCTGAACAACAAACTGAAATCTTTTAGGTGAACAGAAGTAAAGATAAATAAATAAAATATGGTTGCATAAGTGTGCACACCCTTACACTAATACTTTGTTGAAGCACCTTTTGATTTTATTCCAGCACTCAATCTTTTCAGGTACGAGTCTTAGTATGGCACATCTTGACTTGGCAATATTTGCTCACTCTTCCTTGCAAAAACACTCCAAATCTGTCAGACTGCCAGGACATCTCCTGTGCACAGCCTTCTTCAGATCACCCCACAGATTTTTGATTGGATTCAGGTCTGGTCTCTGGCTGGGCCATTCCAAAACTTGAATCATCTTCTGGTGAAGCCATTGCTTTGTTGATTTGGATGTATGCTTTGGGTCATTGTCATGCTGAAAGATGAAGTTCCTCTTCATGTTCAGCTTTCTAGCAGAAGCCTGAAGGTTTTGTGCCAATATTGACTGGTATTTGGAACTGTTCATAATTCCCTCTACCTTGACTAAGGCCCCAGTTCCAGCTGAAAAAAAAACAGCCCAAAAGCATGATGCTGCCACCACCATGCTTCACTGTGGGTATAGTGTTATTTGGTGATGTGCAGTGTTGTTTTTGCACCAAACATATCTTTTGGAATTACGGCCAAAAAGTTCAACCTTGGTTTCATCAGACCATAACACAATTTCCTGCATGCTTTTGGGAGACTTCAGATGTGTTTTTTTGCTAAATTTATCTGGGCTTGGATGTTTTTCTTCGTAAGAAAAGACTTCCATCTTGCCCCTCTACCTCATAGCACAGACATATGAAGAATACAGGAGATTGTTGTCACATGTACCACACAGCCAGTACTTGCCAGATATTCCTGCAGCTCCTCTAATGTTGCTGTAGGCCTCTTGGCAGCCTCCCAGACCAGTTTTCTTCTTGTCTTTACATCAATTTTGGAGGGACGTCCAGTTCTTGGTAATATCACTGTTGCGCCATATTTTCTCCACTTGATGACTGTCTTCACTGTGTTCCAAAATTCTTTTGTACCCCTGACTGATACCTTTTAACAATGAGATCCCTCTGATGATTTGGAAGCTCTCTGCGGACCATGGCTTTTGCTGTAGGATGCGACTAAGAAAATATCAGGAAAGACCTACTAGAACAGATGAACTTTATTTGGGGTTAATCAGAGGCACTTTAAATGTTGACAGGTGTGTACTGACTCCTATTTAACATGATTTTGAATGTGATTGCTTAATTCTGAACACCACTACATCCACAGTTATAAGAGGGTGTGCACACTTATGCAACCACATTATTTTAGTTTTTTATGTTTACTTCCCCCCACTTAAAAAGATTTCAGTTTGCTTTACAAATTGAGTCAATAGGTCACATTAAAGGTGGAAAAAGTTCTGAAATTATTTATCTTTGTCTTTTTTTTTTTTACATCACAAAAATCTGACATTTTCACAGGGGTGCGTAGACTTTTATATCCACTGTAGATGCTTCACATCCCCCCATTTTTTTAGACTGTGCTGTATGCTATATGCTTTACACCACTTTACTCTGTTCACTATGCTGTACAACAATTGCTTAACATCGCCCGACTCTGTCCTCTCAGTTGTTTTAATATATGTTTCACACCACTTGACTTGTTTAATATGCTGTGCAACATTGTGCTACAGGTTATACACTGTTGTATATTATATACGTCAAGCTTTTCTTGCTGTACAATATGTACTTTGTACATTGCCACTGTCTGATTAAATGTTCATTTACTTTACTGTGCTTTTTATAGTTATACAATTATGATTACTGAGAAAACCTCTTTCTGCTAAAAACAAATTAACTCATTTGTTCTGGATTATCTATAGAATTTAGTAGAGCAAACATCAGTAAACATTAGATAGAATTAGGGGATGCAAATATTTTTGAAAGATTGTTTCCTGTGAAGCCAAGGAGGAGGATGACATCAAGTTCCCAAGATGCATCTAGAAAACAGCAGTCTGTCTAAAATGCATGCTACCAGAAGGTGCTGGAACATTTTTTTTCTATTTATCTTCAAAACTGATTGTAGAGTACAATCGGTTGCATTTTTGCAATTTCATACAGCCATCTGTAGGCCTGAACATGTTTGCTTTTAGATTTAGATGTGCTTTAATGAGACTGTGTCTGGTCTTTAATAAAGTGCACATATTTTTATCCATTCACACTTTCTCAGGATAGCTATTTAAAGCCTTCCTGGATGCTTCACGCATAGTGTCTGAAAGGAGCTGGTTTGACGTGAAACACACCACGGGATTTTGATTTTCTTTTCCTGTTCAATAAGCTTTTGTTACAAACTAGAATCATTCCAAATTCTTCTATGAGTACATGGTTCCAGCCCTCATTGTCTTGTCCTGTGTGACAGTGGCTGGATTTTTAACTGTTTGTAACATTTTGTTTTATTTGCTATATACATAAAAGGCAACATATAGGGTGGAAATCAGAATTCCAGTGGTAGAAATAGGTTTATGTATCAACAGATGTTGGGCTCCACCCCCAGGTCCTAGGAACAGCTTTCTTGAAACAGCTTAAAATGTTTTGCTTCCCCTTCCTCCATGTTCCAGTAACATAGGGGGAAATTGTGCTAACATGGTGAAGCATCTGCAATGGAAAATTTTATAGTAAGTTTGTTTTTAATTTTTCTGGAGGCCAGGCACCTCCATGTCAACAAATAAGGGGAACTGAGTAGCAATAAAAAAGAAACAATGCTGGGTACTGAACAAAATAGAAACCTATACTTTACATAGGTAAGTACCCAGAACAAGATCCAGATGCAAACTATATTTGATAACCAGCTGCCACGTACACTCTTCAGTTATTTTCACAGGACCAACTTGCTGTCCTGGAGATGGTTTCTGGTGGGGTCCTTACCTGTGATGTCCAAGATGCAGCAATTGCACTAGTTGATTGCATTATTTGCAGAGGAGGAGAAACATCCTTGGCCCTGTAAGACATTTGAATTGCTTTAACTATTCAGGATGCTACAGTTTTGGAAGTAGCTGGTTGCTCCTTCCTTGACCCTGATGGTAAAACAAGTTCTCTGTAAGTAGGTGAAAGTAAGACAAACTAGATCTAAATTATGCCAGAGCTTCTCTTTTCTGACTTAGGCTCAGATAATATTGGCAAGGTAAACTCCAAATCCAGATGGAATTGTTATACAACTTTTGGAAGAAATTCGGTCTAAGCAACACTTTATTAGGAAACCAAGACATTTTATGTAATCAGTGGGCCTGTGAGCAAAATTATAAGTTGGATCCCATTGCTTGATTAAAGAAAAAAAATGTGATGTGCTTTGTGTGCTGTGGTGAAGAGCGAGGCATTGTTTTTATTGCCCCAGGGGCTTTGATACAATTCAAAAAGACCTGGTGTACCTTTGTGCACTTTAAGTAAAGCAGTAATGCTGTGCGTGCAAAGCCGTGGCAATGGTGGATGTTGCCAAATTGCTTTAACAGTGGGAAGGGTTTCATGGGACAAGATTAAATCAAACAAAAGTTATTTTATACCCATTAAATATGCTTAGATTGCTGTGCCACAAGTAAGAGTCTGACAGACACGTATACACCTCAGCACAATCATTTTATAAAACATGAAACTCTTTTATTGCATATGACTTTATGCACACTCAAAATAGACTGAGGGCTAACACTTTGTTTGAGCTGTCCTTTTATAAGGACGTCATTAAAATAGTCACAGATTGCTTGGCTCAACATCACCTTCATCATCAGACTCCACTGAACCACCACTTTCCTAAAGCGTTCTCTCCTAGATGTAGATGGCGAGAAGAGGTGTAGGGAACAGTTGGGTAGGAATAGAAAGAGAAATTAACTGGCTCATGTGTTCAGCTATAGCTTCCCTGATGTACTGTAGGCCTTTAATTCTGCTGACTCCTTATCTGATTTATCTGAAATCTCACTAAAGCAGCCTTTTTTTTTTAATGGTTGGAGATGCGCATGCACAGTAGTAGCCTGATAAGAAAAATGGGGGAACAATATTCGGATTTGTGCCTTAAACAGATGAGGACCCTTCTCCATAGAATGTTTTATATGATTTTTTAAGAATGCGAGAATTCTTACTTTTGAAAAGAATGTGAAAAAGCTAGTATATCCCATGGAAATTGTTGACTTCAACATATTTACGCAGGCAAACGATATTGACGTAAACAGTGTCAGGTAAAGGTGATATACTTAAACAAAATGACACATATAAATGACATGGTTTATTCATTTTCATGATCTAAATTAATGAAAATGCAAATTGGCACCAACACTTCTAATCCATGAAATTGAAATCTTGTACTCCTAAGGGAGTATGTAGGTTGAACCTGTCTAATTTAAACTTGACATATACAGGGTCTTGTGTTCTCTTCGCGATTGACATGTGGGGGTTTATTTACTAAAGCTGGAGAGTCCAAAATCAGACTCCCTTCTGCATAGAAACCAATCAGCTTCCAGGTTTCATTGCCAAAGCTTCATTGAACAAGCTGAGGTTAGAAGCTGATTGGTTTCTATGCAGAAGGGAGTCTGATTTTGGACTCTCCAGCTTTAGTAAATAAACCCCCACATGTCAATCGCGAAGAGAACACAAGACCCTGTATATGTCAAGTTTAAATCATTATGCCTAGCTCAACAGTGCTCTCTAAGACCCTGAGAAAGAAACATGTGGATGCCTAGGAGCCTGGCAAGGGATTTAAAAAGATTGCAAACTGATCTGAAGATCTTTAACCCCTTCACGCCTAAAGGTAAAACAAGCACAATTCTCCAATGTTGACGTGAGAGTAAAATTGTACATATCATCACAACTACTTTGTACATCCAGGTGGATTATACCTTGCTTTTTCAGGACAAATTGGGTTTTCATTTGGTGGTAAATGGTAATGAATATCTTATCTTTTTTTTATTATCAAAGGAAAACTGGCCCAAAATAGTAAAAAAAAAATCATTTTTTTAAATTTAGCTTTGTGTTTCTTGTTACGACCATAACCTACCACCAAAGAACACCCCAAAATAAATTATCCAGCTCTTGACAATCGCAGCGATACCATATACGTGTATGTTATTTGTTGTTTGTACCCGTAGTACAGCCCAGAAACAATAGTGTGCATTTTGTTTTTGTCTTTTTTTTTTTTTTTTACCTAAAACACACTGACATTAACACTAACTGACACTGATACCATTTTTTTTTTTTTTTTTTTAAATCCTGACCTTTAACTTAAATACTGACTCTGGCACTGAACTAGATGAAACCTTGATCTAGGTATTTTTCTTTATTTTTTCGTTTAGTTTTTAATATTTACTTATCTTTACAAATTTTTTTTTTCTCTCTATGCCAGGAGTTAGAGAGATACAATGTATCTCTCTTCTCCATTCATAGAGAGAGAAAAAAAAGGGGTGCGGGCTGCACAGTGACTGGTCACTGTGATAGCCATCAGAGGCTATCACAGCGATCATGTGACCCGGGACCGGGGGTCCTGGGTCCCGATCATTAGAACGGGACCCGGTGCTCTCAGTGACACCGCGGTCTCAGTGCTGGGAGCACGCCGAGCAGCACGCTCCCAGCACAAAGACAGGTACGCAAATATGCGGCCCCACGGAAAAAAGCCCAGTTCTGTGAGGCCGCGTATTTGTGTGATGTCGGCGGGAAGGGGTTAAGGAAAATCATTTACAAGTGGCATAGATTTTAAACAACCTATATTTTGTCCAGGACTTGGTAGCCTAGCAATTTCAACCCATGAGCTAACAATTTGGTGCTAAAAGAAGTCTCATGCATTGCGCCAATTCAACTTTCATCCGAGAGGTTTGCTAAGAAAAAGCCTTTGCTGTCCAAAAAGAACACTAGAGCAAGATTACATTTTGCCATTAAACACAGAGGCCCTCCATAACAATGTGCTAAATACTGATTTAGTTGAAGACAAAGTTGGTTGATCATTGTAAAAGTAGACATGTTTGCCACAATCTAAAGATCGCATTTCAGGAAACGAATCTCATAACAACTGTAAAGCATGGGGGTGGAAATGTTAAGGCTTGGGGTTACTTCACAGCTTCTGGGGCCTGGACAGATCATCATCAAGCCAATTACATTTTTTGCACATATTAAAGTGTGCTTGAAGCCATCTGTCCAAAAGTTGAAGTTGAACTGAACAAGCATTGCAGCATAATAACCTGAAGCACATTAGCAAATCCACCAAAGAACAGCTCATAAAGAAGAAATGGACTGCCCCAGTCAATGCCCTGATTTGATTCTAATTGAAATTTTGTAGGGGGGGTTGAAATAGACAGTTAATACAAGGAAACCCATAAGTAAACTTTTATGCAACTCCAAGGCATTTTACATGGAGAAGTAGTCAAAAATGGCACTGAGTCAACATAGACTAGTGGGCAGTTATACAAAATGCCTACAAAAAAGTATTTTCCTGCTAATAGGGGCAGTACCAGTTTTTGTTACTAATTTTGGCACTGTGCTCCATTACATCTATTGATATTTTTGTTGATGAATTGATTAAAAAGCAACATTTTTTTTTTTTTTTTTTTTTTTTTTGTGCTCTTATTAAAATATGTCCCTTTTTCTGAAGACACTGGGGTTGATTTACTAAAGACAGATTGAATGTGCACTTTGCAAAGTTGCACAATGCACGAGCAGTTGCGCCAGAGATTAGTAAATGAGCAGAAGCTCTGCTGACTTCCATCATCCAAACATATGCAAGCAAATGCTGTTTTCTTTATTTCCCTTGCATGTGATTGGGTATTCTTGCAGATTAAAACTTTACTACATTGACTGACCTCTGAGCAACTGCACTTGCAGTGTGCAACTGCACTTCACAAATTGCACAATCTACCTGCCTTTGATAAATCAACCCAACTGTTTCAATACAGATATAATTGTTGACCATTTTTCACAGAACTGTATACCTCTGCTGTGATCTTGAAAATGAGTTTGTTACCCATGAGGCACTATCGTATAAACATTACAGATCATTGCTATATTTTAAATCTAGAATATGTAGTGAAAAAATACCAGTAAGGAAAAAAAAAATCAAAACAAAATGTTCATCTCTCACCCTGTCCGCTGGCTTGACCGCAAACCTATAGATATAAAGCACTAAGAGCAAAGAGAAAAGATTACTAGCTATGGGAAACAAAAACCTCAGAGCAAACAACAGTAACCTCACACCTTTAGCAGAAACACCATAGAACAAGTATGTGTAGAGAGCCCCTTCCCAAATTCTGTACACCATGTACCCAGTAGTGATATACCAAGAACAATTATTAACCTCCCAGGGGTCTAATTATGTCCACATTTCTGTGCTCAAAGCGGTACATTTTTTTTGCATGGAAATATGTAGTTTTTTTATTGTAGGCCTCTAATTTTTAGGAATAACTCACTGAAATCTGTCCAAACAAGAGTCTAATAAATATCCCAGGTATGTTAAAATTTGAAAGACGAAATCATAAATTATAATTTAATAAATCATAAAAAATAATAATATAATTAATTCAATAATATCAAACCAAAAACACTGAAATTTGAAATAGAGTGCCAAATTCGCACATCACTGAGCAAAAGTCGCAAAATCGTTTTCAGTGTCTGATGACGAATTTCCCCACGAATCATCACTCAATTCTGCAAGTAGTTCTAATTTACTATCGCTGTTCTCTAGCTGATCTAAAACCGCTTTTGACCTAAAGGGATGCTTTTTGGAAACCATGGACTTTTCTCAGTTTCAAGGCAGAAAGAACAGTAAAAATGCAGGCAGGACACAGGACAAAGCACTAGGGACAAAATGTATGTGAAATGCTTTGATACAGTAATGTTTTACTATGTGATTTTAGTGAGTTTAGTGAATGTCACTTTTTGACATTTTTAAATTTCCCACCAGTTCCATCCCCGTACGTCCTGACGTCGCAGGGAACGGAACCCAGAAGACAGATGCCGGCATCGGCCGGGGGAGATGGCCGGGGACACTGCAGGGGGGGCATCGCGGGAGCGCAGGACAAGGTAAGTGCAGAAGGGATCCCGAAGCAGCGCTGCAGGGTATTCCCGAGTGTAGCTCGGGGTTACCGCTTGTGGTGCTGAAACTTTACCCCGAGCTACACTCGGGAATACCTCCAGGGAGGTTATATGGTGTGTCATAAGAGACCAGAAGTGAGAGAGACTGCTAGCCAAAAAGGCAACCAAACTCTACAACTAACACTCACTAAAAAAATAAAGGACCAGGAGGTACAGAGCAGGACCAGCAGCAGGAGGAAGACACTGCAAGTAGTGCAAGATTAGACCACTGCTGTGATGAGGAAGGGAAGGGCACATTCACCGCTTCCACCCTTACCACACAGCTGCAAATGAAAAGTAAAAGAGCAGAGAAGATAAAGAAGAGAGCAGAGGATAGACTTTCCAAGTTCTTATAAAGCCTCTTATGTTACTTCTGCACTGAAAGTGATGTAAGAAGCAATAGATGGACATTGGAAAGAGAAAGTTAAACCAGGAGCATAGCTCTCCTTAAAATGTTTATAAAGAGGAGTATACAGAAAAGTATAGAAAGGATCAATTTAGGGGTTACACCAGAGCCTCCACTCTGGGAGAGGTATAGCCTGGTGGATTGGGAGCTTTCTTTATAGGGGAATCTTCTGACAGAAGTCTCTGATCAGGAATTTGGAGGAAGGGAAATTAAAAATGTTTCTAATGGGTTGTTCTGGGATGTTGTGGGATGACCAGGGTGATCTGAGAAGATTTGTATGTTTTTACTATGTGTTGAAATGTTAGTAATTACACCCAGTAATATGTGCATATTGAAACAATTCACCTTTTATAAGATTTAGCAAATATGTACATTTTTCCTGCCTAAAAGGAGGCACCATAAGGTCCTTTTAAAAGGTTTGATTGGCCATAGAGACGTCCTCAATGGTTTGTGATATAGAAGGTGGATGGGGTTTTGATCCTGAAGAAGGGGCTTATTGCTGGAATCCATATATTGGTAATAGGGTAAAGCCAGGACTAAGGGGCACATAGAAGTGGTTACACTGTGATGACAAATTAGGCAGTCCTAGTTGGCAAATAAAATATTTTTGTGGTTAATTTACAAAAACTGTTCACGGTTTTCTTTACATATGTAGCACTATCCCCTTAGGGATTGCTGAAGAATTGTGTCCTCTTATAGTCCTGTGCAGCCAGTCATTCAGTATTTTCCACACAAGCTTGCACTCAGTCAGAATCATTCCTTGAGCATTGGTTTTGTTATTTTATTGAGGGGATTAGAACTTGGATAGGGTAAGGGGCGTATAGGATGCCCAAGGGAACCGATAACGGATGATAACTTCCTGAACTATTTACAAGCTTCACTTCTCTGATGCTGTCTCTGTTGAAAATCTAGCCAGCATCTCCTCGATGTACCACCCCAGACCTTAGATTAACTCCTCTTCATTCAGCAATTTGGAGACTTTTGCTGAGCAGGGAATCTGGCTGCTTTCCCTTTTTAAATGAGCTGCACCATCACTAGTAGGGGGCTAATCTAGTTTCCCACCAGAGTGCTCCTTCCCTTATCTACCCAGAGGTTGCAGGTATACTCACTCAGATCCTCTCTTGTACTGCTTGCAGGTTGACCACTGCCACCAGGCCTATCAGCTGGGCTGCTCCATCCCTGCCATAAAGGTGACCAGTGAATCCTGAGTTTTCCTCCTCTCCAGGCTCGCAGGCAGGCCCCATCCCACTAGGCCTCCTGGCAGCTTCCTTCCACCTGCCTCACATCTTCCTCCACACTCTTTCCTCCAGCTCTCTTACTGCTGAGTAGGCTCCTATACTTTTTAGGGAGTACCAGCCCCTTGCCAAGCTTTCTGCTGGCATTGGCTGAGGTCTCTCAAGAGTGCAGCCAGCCACTCCTCAGGTCCATCCATTGCTTCAGAGGCCCTCCCCTGAAAGCCTCAGAGCAGGGGGAAATTCCAGAGGGGCTGACCTGCAGAGTTTCTCAGCCCTGACCACAATTTGACTTATCTGGCTATTACGCCTGAGCTGCTAACAGTTCCTGTCTACCCATTAGAATCTAGCTCCCCCTAGCTAATTAGGAGGGTGTTATGCATAGATGTAACCGTATTTTACACTCTGTATAAAGATTGTACTAAATTTGCATCTTAATAAATAAGGTGCAGCTCTGCAGAGAAAAATACGGTGCAGCTCTGCAGAGAAATCAGTCAACTAATATATATTTTTTATGTCGCAGCTTAATTGAACAAGCTGAAGTTGGAAAAGTTAGAAGCTGATTGGCTACCATGCACTGCTGCACCTGGTTTTGCTCTATTCAGTTTTAGTAAATCAGCCCTTTTATGTTGCCATAACCATGAGAAACAAATGGTTTAAACAATCAAGGTCATTTGATAGAAAATGTCCATGAATCCTTGTATTTAGTAATGTTTGCAATATAATGTACTTGTTTGATGAAACCTCAACTCAAGATCATGTGACACATGTGAAGTACTATTGGGGACACTGCCAAGAAATTATTACTTGGCATGCGCTGGATGAGTCTGTCATCTGTCCAAAGACTAAGAACATAATGCAAATCCCTCTGTCAATGAGAAGTGCTTGTGCTAGACCAAGGAACATCAACAGTGTATCCCTTGTGCCAGCCTAGTCAAAATGCAAGAAAAACAGTACATTTTTCCAATCAATACATGATTTATCTCCATATACAGGAGAGGACTTCAGTAAAAATGTAAAATTAGACATGTGCTTTATTCCCGTAACTAAATGAGTACCCCTTTGCTAGTAAACTTATTTTTTTACCATGCAAATGTAGACATGGTCACATTGGGAATAATTCTGTGTTCTGTTTTAGGGCTTCAGGAAAATTTGCAGTGATCTATATAAAGAATATGAAGACTGCTGTTTTGGAACTGAAATATTTAGTAGAATTGATCTCTGTTCAATGCACAAAAAGAACAATTTGTCTGGCTATTATTATTGTGAAAGCTCAATAATTATAGAAGCAATAAAACCTCAGGAGGTGAAGAGCTCCATCTCAGAGCCAAAGGTAGTAGCTTATGAAACATTGAAAGACACAGAGGCTCCTACAAGCTGCAGCAGCACTTCTTCCTCGGGAAAAGATGCTGACAAGATAAGTTTAGACATTACTGATGCAGCAGCCATAAGTAAAGTGGAAGGAATCAAAAAGAACAATGGACAGCCTGAAGCAGCAAACACTTTGCTGGGAGAGAAATCCTATGTGCAGTCAACACCTGATCTATTTCCAGCAGAAACAACGGCATCAACAGCTGTGGACAGCAGACCTGAAATAAAAAACTGACATATACAAATTTTCTGCCAAAGAAATGTCTGAATGGCTTAAGAAAACGCAGTGATCAAAACAAAATTAGGCATTTGTCTGCAAGTGTATTCAATGTTTAATGGTACTGTGCCAAATAATGAGACAATATCAGGAGATGCATTACTGAGGTTAGAGAGGAATGTACACTGTCAAGTATAATAAAAATCTGAACAGTCTACAAAGCTCCCTGAAGGATCACACAGCCAGATGGCTAGTTTTTTTCATCAAGTTTCATCTTAAAGATAACACAAAAGAACCTTGTTAAACTGGAAACTCTATAGTGAAAAGTGAGCCAAATTAAACCAAAATGATTTCTTCTCAAATTAAAGTCTGGATTATCTTTATGCACATGGACACTTGAAAAATATTGGTAACTAATGGCTTTTCCAATATCAGATGCCGCCATCAAGAAGAGATTGAAAAGGCAGTAACTGATGCCACCACTGTCTAGACCATGAAAAAGCAGCAACTGATATTCACCATTGGCTAGAGACTGAAAATTACATTAACTTATGCAGCTACTGACTACAGACTGAAAAGGCAGCAACTGATGCCACCACCAGCTAGACTGAAAAGGCAGTAACCTATTCTTGCCAATGGCTATAGACTGAACAGGCAGTAGCTGATGTCACCATTGGCTAGGGATGGAAAAGGCAGTACCTGATGCCACTAAGAGCTATAGGCTGAAAAACAGTAACTGATATTCACCACCAGCTAGACACTGAAAAGACTGTATATGATGCTGCCAATGGCTATAGATTGAAAAGTCAATAAATGATATTCACAATCAGCTAGAGACTGAAAAGACTAAATGATGCCTCCATTATCTATAGACTAAAAAAGGCAGTAACGTATGCTACCACTGGTTAGAGGCTAAAAAGGCAGTAACTGTGTCACCACCGACTAGAGACTGGAAAGGCAGTAACTGATACCACCACTGCCTAGTGACTGAAAAGACAGTAACTGATGCCACCACCAGCTAGAGACTGAAAAGACAGTAACTGATGCCACCACCAGCTAGAGACTGAAAAGACAGTAACTGATGCCACCACCAGCTAGAGACGGAAAAGGCAGTAAATGATATTCACCACCAGCTAGAGACCGAAAAGACAGTAACTAATGACATCAATGTCTAAGACTGAAAAGGTAATAACTGATATTCACAACGAGCTAGAGACTGAAAAGACAGTACATGATGACATTATTGCCTAGGGACTGAAGCAGCAGTAAGTGATGCCACCATTCACTAGGGACTGAAAAGGCAATAACTGATGCTACCTCTGCTAGACTCTAAAATGTCAGAGACATACAGTATATCACCACCAGATAGAAACAAGGTAGTAATTGATGCCACCACAGACTAGAGCCTGAAAAGGCAGTACTGATATCCACCACTGACTAGATACTGAAAAGGTGGTACTGATATCCACTACTGACTAGAACCTGAAAAGGCAATACTGATATCCACCACTGACTAGAACCTGAAAAGGAGGTACTGATATTCACCACTGACTAGAACCTGAAAAGGCGGTACGGATATCCACCACTGACTAGAACCTGAAAAGACAGTACTGATATCCACCATTGCCTAGAACTTGAAGATGCGGTACTGATATCCACCACTGACTAGAATCTGAAAAGGCGGTACTGATATCCACCACTGATAGAACCTGAAAAGGAGGTACTGATATCCACCACTAACTAGATACTGAAAAGGCGGTACTGGTATCCACCACTGACTAGAACCTGAAAAGACAGTACTGATATCCACCACTGCCTAGAACCTGAAAAGACAGTACTGATATCCACCACTGCCTAGAACCTAAAGAGGCGGTACTGATATCCACCACTGATTAGAACATGAAAAGGAGGTACTGATATCCACCACTGACTAGAACCTGAAAAGACAGTACTGATATCCACCACTGCCTAGAACCTGAAAAGACAGTACTGATATCCACCACTGCCTAGAACCTGAAGAGGCGGTACAGATATCCACGACTAACTAGAACCTGAAAAGGCAATACTGATATCCACCACTGACTAGAACCTGAAAAGACTGTAATAATATCCACCACTGACTAGAACCTGAAAAGGAGGTACTGATATCCACCACTAACTAGATACTGAAAAGGCGGTACTGGTATCCACCACTGACTAGAACCTGAAAAGACAGTACTGATATCCACCACTGCCTAGAACCTGAAAAGACAGTACTGATATCCACCACTGCCTAGAACCTAAAGAGGCGGTACTGATATCCACCACTGATTAGAACATGAAAAGGAGGTACTGATATCCACCACTGACTAGAACCTGAAAAGACAGTACTGATATCCACCACTGCCTAGAACCTGAAAAGACAGTACTGATATCCACCACTGCCTAGAACCTGAAGAGGCGGTACAGATATCCACGACTAACTAGAACCTGAAAAGGCAATACTGATATCCACCACTGACTAGAACCTGAAAAGACTGTAATAATATCCACCACTGACTAGAACCTGAAAAGGCATTACTGATATCCACCACTAACTAGATACTGAAAAGGTGGCACTGATATCCACCACTGACTAGATACTGAAAAGGCGGTACTGTTATCCACCACTGACTAGATACTGAAAAGGCGGTACTGATATCCACCACTGACTAGATGCTGAAAAGGCGGTACTGATATCCACCACTGACTAGATGCTGAAAAGGCGGTACTGATATCCACCACTGACTACAGATTGAATAGGCAATACTGATATCCACCACAGACTAGAGACTGAAAAGGTACTATATAATATCCACCAGCTGGTAGAGACTGAAAAGGCAGTACCCAATTAAAGGGCTTACAAATAACAGAAAAAAAACAAAAAGCTTCCTAAATACAATGTGGTTTCTGCATATGCAAAAGGTCAAAATATAAATGTTAAAGTTCAACTCTAGGCAAATATAAAAGAGACACATTAATGCAGCTCTGCATTCATTAAAGTGTCATTAAAACTATTTTCACAGGCTTGGACTAATGTATAAAACCTAACAGGAATTTAATTCTAGTCCACATGGCTTAATAGCCTATTACTAGAAGTAACTTTTTTTATATATATATATATACGTATATATTACTCACATCCATTAAATGATCTTTAGCCCCAAACCTCTGCAACGAAATGCTAGAGTATGACAAGTCCTGCACGGTCACTGAAGTGTACATACCTCCTTGTGAAAATGTAAAAAAAGATGTACTAAAATCATTTGCAAAATGTAAAATCATGGCAATTAAGCAATAATAATTGAGATTGTTTAAAAAAAAAAAAAAATCTTTCCTGATTTGCTCACAGTTGGAGGCAGAGTGTGTGGCCCCATTTGACCTGTCTCACACAGTCTGCAAACTGTTAGCATACCCCGAAAAGGCACCTGTCCTGCACTGAAGTGACTGCTACTATAGCACCCTGTAGGCACTGCCCCTTTGTTCTATATGTTGGGAATTCTAGTCCACTGGTGACAGTACTGACCTCTATACTGATTGACCTCCCTCCTTGCTGTGATGAGCCTGCAGCTTCATCAGCTTGCAAGTCCTGTCCTTTTGATGTGCAGCACATGCCGGTGAGTATAATTCACTGGTGATCGCTTTGGTGCATATGTATTGTTTTAGCCAAATGAGAAGACAGGCGAGCCTGCCTGTGTTCTGCTGGTGATCAGGGGCAGACTGACCATTTGGAAACTCGGGCACTGCTCGAGGGCCCGGGGTCAGTAGGGGGCCCCATGAGATGCCCCTGGTACCTTTTTCATAGGCTTTGTTGAGTTTGGGCAAGGACAAGGGCCCCATGATCCCCTATTGCCCGGGGGCCCCATGAGTTGTCAGTCCGCCCCTGCTGGTGATACAGCCAGGGGTGTCATATGAAGGTTGCTATAGAAGCAGGCTACTCAGGGTAGGATGGGTGCCTGATCAGGGTATGTTAACTTAGTTTGCAGGCATGTGGGGAGGCTAGAGGAGGAGTAGGCAGGAAACCCTGTCAATTACTTAGCGTACCCCTGTAGGAGCCGTCGATAGCAGATAGATTCCTTCCCCAAATTCTATTGCAGGCACAGCCCAGCACACACATCTTCTTTCTCTCTTCTCCAGCTCAATAACAATCTAGGCATGCATTTTTATATTTTTATTGCAGAATTGAACTTGGAAAGGGTGAGTGACAACATGGGATACCCCAAGACACTGAATTAACTGAGGACACTTTCTTCACATTGACTTGACATTGTTCCAAAAAGATTTGCTACTAATTGATAAATGCCTAGTACTTCCTTTTTTAGAATAAAGAACAATGACTAGGGCACATAATTGTGGCCAGTACTCACAATGCTACAGGATCATCAGTTGGCTCCTGCTATCCACCAGGCACTCTTCAGTGAGGGAGACACAGATTTCACAATACCACATGACAGCTGGACACTCTTTACCCCCCACCCCCACCCCCCAACTTCCACTGGTTACTCTTCCACAAGCTCTCCAGACCATAAGGAAATCCAGACCAGACTTTGGAAATAGGCCCACCAGCTAAGACTACAGCTGGGACCTTGAGGACCATCAAATAGCATCTCCAGTGGACTGCCATAAGGGGCAGAACTCCTTAGTCAGGGGACTCTTCTTACAGGACTGGACCCAGGATTCACCACACTGCTGTTCCAGGCCTCAGACTATTTATAGGTTCTCCAACCACATACTTGGCACACCGCCCCAGGGATTGGCTGGATCTTCATAAATAGTCAAGTTGCTTTTCTGTATTTCCTCTCATTGTGCTTCTAGAATTCTCTAGAATGCAGGGGGAAATAATCAGATCAGCAGCCTGTGAAACATTCAGTAGACTCAAGTAGTAAACCACTTTTCCTCTGGCTGCAGGGGGGCTAAACTAAATTTGTCTAGCAACCTACAGTCAAACCAATCTGGAGAGTCTTGTGAGGCAGCTAGCTGGGAAAAAGAGAGCAAGCACTCGGTTTTTCCTGGCTGAATACTGAGCATATGCACACAGTATGGCAACAGAGGGAACTGAGGATCAGTCTGCATAGCATTGCCACACTCAGTAGGGAGGTCATATGAATTGGCATGATCATCAGGTATTTACTATGGAATTCTCTATTTATTAATCACTTCCCGTCTGGCCCATGTACATAAATGGCTGGACGGGAGCAGAGCGGGAGTGGGTGGCCATTTATAAATGTCCTCCCACTTCCCTGCCTGTGCGCACTCCCTGGGAGCTCCGGACACAGCTGAAAACCGATCACTGTATGGTACCTCTGTGTGAGGTCCCGATCACATGAACAGTAAGCAAGAGGTCACTTCTGACATCATTGCTTACTACTAGTGAGATCTGTGCATGATCACAGAGGTCACATGGTACAAGGCTATTCACAACAGCATTGTACCATATGACAATCTGTGACCAATCACAGCTCTCAGTATTTCTCAGTGGCTGCAAGAATGCAGCCAGAGAGAAGGAGAAATGATTGCTTTTACAGGCTTTATGGGTGTAAAAGCAACCAATGCAAAAAAAAAAAATAAAATCTTCATCACCCCCACAAGTAGTACATTGTCACCTTAATCATCAATTCTGTATGAGCAAAAATCCTGTTTTTTTTTTTTTTTTTTTTTTGTGTTTTTTTTAATTTACCTTGTACATGCTTGGTCATTCTTGAAGGAGAATTTTCATTTCGTTTCATAGATTTCATACAAAGTGGTCAGTGACCGTATGTTAAAATAAAATGTAAAAACATTTTTTGAAAAATTATAATTTTTGGTTATAAACTAATTTTTGTTTTGTTTTTTTAAATAAAAAGATAGCTGAATACATTTTGGCCAAGATTTATGAAGAAAGATTATTTATTTGCAATATTATAAGAAAAACACTTTTTTTTTTTTTTTTTTTTTTTCAAAATGTTTGGACTTTTTCATTTATATAGTAAAAAAATAAAAATCCCAGTGGTGAATAAATACCACCAAAATAAAGTTTATCTGTCTCAAAAAATGCTAAAAAATTAATATGGGTACAGTGTTGCATGACCGCGCAATTGTCATTCAAAGTGTGATAGCACTAAAAGCTGAAAATTGGCCTGGACAGAAAGGGGGTGAAAGTGTCTGGACTAAAAAAACATTCAACACATATAGTCAGATTTTTTTTAGCTAATGATGACATTTTATTTTTTGGTTTAATGACACTTTAAAAAATAAACGTATTTTTTTTTAATGCAAGCAGAATTAATAACTGAATTTGACTTGGTATCCATCCCTTGCAGCCCTGTATACCAGAGATGGAGTGTGAGAGGAAGAAGCAGCACAAAGAGCCAATCGGATCATCTTCTGACAAGAATCACACTGACCTGAGGAAAGAATTGAGTGGCAGATATGCTGTGCTGCTTTTCTTTTCACTGTCCAGCAGCAGGCTGGGGCAGGTCTACGCCCAGGTCTGGGTTAAATGAAGGGGGCTGAATTGGTAAGCTGCCCATCAGACTGAGGACATCCAGCAGCAGAAAAAAAAACACCGCAGGGGAAATCCTGTGGAGTATAAAATATTCCAGCAAAAGCTGGTTTTGTTTTCTATATTGTAACTGTTCATTTTTAGCCCATTTCACATGGACCTTATATAGCTGTATGCCAATGGAAGGCATGTTAACCCTTACAGAGATGCACAAGTATTCCGTTAATTACCTTGCAGGCAGTCCCTTTGCTCTCAATTGGAATACAGTGACTGTATGGACACAGCTGCTGCTCCCAATGTAACATCTGTGCGGGTGCAGGGCCCACACCTTCACGGATGTCGCATTGGTAGCAATGGATGTGTCCATGCAGCTGCTGCATCCCAATTGACAGCAATAGGACTGCCTGCGAGGTTATAACCGGAACACCTGTGCAATCCCATGTGGGTTAACATGGTCCTCCATGGGCGTATGGTTATGTACAGCCATGTGAATGAGGCCTTTATCTTTATATTTTTGGCTGGAGTTCAAAGCTCCACTCCAGGCAAAACATTTTTATTTTGTTTCAAATACAAAAAGGAAGGATTAAAAAAGTCATGTTTTTAATGCTGCATGTGCCATTTTTGTCAGGACAGGAAGTGATGGGAAATGTTTCCAATGGGAATACAAGTATAACAGTGAACAGGGTTAGAATGTCCTGACAATGGGATTGAATTACTAAATAAACAGATCATGTTCACTCTACAAAGTGAAGTAAAAAGCAAGATTTTTGCTTGCGCGAGATTGATCAAAGTAAGCACAGCTCTATCTCATTCAGTCATTTTTCATTTTGCAAAACTATTTTTTTTTTAATGACAAAGCTGTGGGGACCTTAATCATCAATTCTGTATGAGCAAAAATCCTGTACCCTGTACATGATTGGTCATTCTTGAAAGAGAATTTTCATTTTTAGTTTTATAGATTTCATAAAAAGTGAACATGCTCTGCCTCTCAAGTAAATAAATTCCCATTTTTATTGGTCACTGTTCCTTGCTGTCCTGGTAATGCTCTACCCCCTCATTTCTTGAATAGGTCTCACAAGAACAGGAAGTGTGAGGAAATCTCCCTAATGAGGTCACAGACAAATAAAAACATGGCACACTATGCAAGAACATAGAATAATATTTAGTTGGCGTTAAGTTTAAGGTTTGAAATACAATTAAGCTGGACTTTATGGAGAGCAATTTTCTTTTTTCTGTTTAGATTACTAAAGTGCTACATGTTTAATGGCTCATGGCCGTAGAGCACCTGTTCCCAGAGCTGGAAGATGGGAAAAATGTGAAGCCTGCAGGTGAACAGGGGCGGACTGACAACTCATGGGGCCCCCGGGCAATAGGGGATCTTGGGGCCCCTGTGTCCCTGCCCAAACTCAGAAAAGCCTATGAAAAAGGTACCAGGGGCATCTCATGAGGCCCCCTACTGACCCTGTGCCCGAGTTTCCAAATGGTCAGTCCGCCCCTGCAGGTGAATACTAGTTTCCGAACTACAGCTCATTTATAATATATTTATGTATTAGGCTGTATTTGTGGCATTCAGTTGCAATGTCAAACATGTCCAAAGATTGCAAATGTTTAAAACTGTTAAAGAAGAGTTCCAGGAAAAACAAAAAACCTCCATTGCCATGGGGCTGCCTCTGCATGCAAGCATTACATGCTTGTTTAGGTCTAGGGGATAAAGGAAAAAAAGACAGTATCTTTATTAACCTGGTCCTCTGCTCCTGAGGACTCCCTCCTCACTCCTTGATTGGTCCCCACAGCTTAATCTCTTCTATGCCCTGGCAGCCCACAGCTTTGCATTGTACATGAGGACACCATGGAACAACCCACCACTGGAGCATAGGAGAGCAAGGGAGAGTGCTAGCAGCCAGGGGAGTGGGGGTAAGGTAGGTAAAACTGCTTTCTTCAGTTCCTTAGACCTAAACAAGCCAGGAAGGATGTTTTTTCCCTAAGAAAATAGACTTTCATTTTGTTAAAAAAAAAATGTTTCAATATTAATATAATCACATCAAGTGAAATATTTTGCATTGCTGTACACAATTATTTTGAGATATTGTCTATATAGTTGTTACTGTGTATGAACAGTTGTAAGAATATGCTTTAATCACAAACATACATTTGTTATTTTTCCCAAGGCAATGTGATTAGCTTTGAAAATAATAGGGCACTGAACAATACATTATTGCTTTGAAGGAAATGGTTAATAAAAATACAAATACCATAAATAACTAGTATACAAGCACAGTCTTGTATTTTACTGCATGCAGTGCTGCAATGTAAAAAAAATACAATCTATGTTATGGTATGGCCATTAGATGGAGCTGATGCAAAAAAGATCCATAGTGAATTCAATGTGAGACATTGTAAAGTGAATAAAACTTTTTTCAGGTCCATATCACAGGTTATGTTGTGTATGTGTTGTGACAGTACAAGGTTCTGTCACTCTGTAAGTGGTCAGCAAAAGGACACAGGGTTTGCAATTTTGCTGATTGCAGGACTAGGGAGCAGATGTTTGGAATGGAGAACTGCTTTTGCAGCTTTCTCCAGGTTTTGGTAGCCCTGAATGGGGCTCCCTAGTTTGGAGATTCCATAGTGCCTTAGGCAGGAAGGAATCTCCAACTCAGTGTCCGGGTTTTGGGAGGATCAGCACGGTGTGTGCCCAGGTGCATGCAGCCCTTATAATGGAGGTTTGGAAATACCTCAGGGCTCCACCCAAGAAATACAGGTCTCCTACAGGAGTCAGAGAGGCTGCAGGTGGCAGCCACAGTATGAATGTCAGCAAGAGATGGTTAATGGCCTGAGGACTAAGCTGTGTGCCTGGAAGAGCTGGTGGTCAGAGGGACCAGTACCTATAGCAGCACTGTTGCTAATGATTACCAGGTGGACTAGCATTTTCATTTGGATTGTGTGTATTTTGCTGGAGAAGAACTCCTGTGTGTGAAACATTGTGTTTTGGACTTTCCTTTTTTTTCCTTTTGATAAAAGTGGGCTACCAAGCCCTGAAAAGAAGTTGCTGCCTGGCGTGAACTCACTTGCAAACACATTTTCCACTGAGCTAAACATCCCCAAATGTTGCAAGTGGTGGAGAATGCAGGCAGAAGGTGGTCCTTTCTCCATAGTGAGTCTGAATGTCAGGAACGGTTTGTCTGTGGAAGTGCAGCCAGGCATTACGCATTGCGTGCAGGTGGGATGCCTGCGAAAGAAGTAAAAAAAAATGTTTCTGCTGCGAACTGTGTAACAAGCTGCTGTGTGCGTGACTGCAAGGATGGGGTGATCAAAGCAGAAAAAGGATGCAATCCTTACTGAAGCAGGGGAAAGGCTACTATGGCTAGAGGGTTATATACCACATGCCCCAGCCAAGCCAGAAAATTCAAATGTGTGTGATCTAGCTGTGGACTGGTGAAAACTGATCTACCCAGAGGAAGTGAAGGACAGTGTCCCTAGCAACATGAATCCAGGAGTGCCACAGCATGAGGCAAGAAGGCCTGTATGCTACATGCGTTGTAGTGAATGGGGACATGTGGTTGCCCAGTGCCCTTTATCTCAGGAAGGTGTGTGGAGTAACCAAGCTGGATGGAAGGTTGATGAATCCTAGACCTTACCTGCCGAAGAATGTGACCAGTGGCATCCCAGAGAGAGGGATCAAGCAAACAGGAGTAGCCAGAGAAAAGCATGTGACAGAGAACTGTATCCCATAGTAGTGGAGAAAAGCCAATGCGTTCCTAAGGAGTCCAGAGCTTCAGTAACCCCTAGAAACTGGGAGCCCATTTTGATTGCAGAGGGTGCCGGAATGTCAAGAAGGGCTGCAGTGATGCACTGTGACCGCATGGAGGAATCAGTCTGGGCCACAGGTAACAGACAGCACATTCAAGTGAAAGCTTTAACACCTGCTACAGGATCTGGTAAGACTGGTGCAGTTTATTGGACTGGTCTCAACGAAGTGGGAGTGTTTTCAGCAGGGAAATCCACACTATGTGAAAAGGGACTTGCTGCAGTGTGATACCCAGAGCAGAAACCTCTCAGGAGCCTGCAGTGACGGAGCAGGGGGTTTCCAAGGTCAGTTATGGAGCTGCCCAAGTAGTGTGTAAAAGTCAGAGACTGCCCACAAGATCTGCTATGTCTAATGATGATGATGTTGAAATATGAACTGATGTTGGTGATGTGTTCATTGACAGTGATGAATGGGAGAGATTTCCCTTAGTAACCAGAGGCAGAAGCACAGGGTTATCCATGAACGTCTCCATGTGTTTGAAACAGAGATTGACCAGGACAGAACTGATACTGCTCTGCTGGGACAGAAGGAGTCTGCCCCATGCTGTAAGAATGTGTGGAAGCAGTCCATTCACCCTATGTGTAACCTGGTTGGTAGGGGGTTAAGTCAGCATGTCCAACCTGAAAGTATAAAACGATGTATAGCAGTAGTGCCACCAGAGCAAACAGGCCAAAATGGTGTATTGCAGCCTGCCTCAATTGATTCATTGTCTCAGTATGATATGGGTAAATACATGTTGTCACAATGGGATGTACATAGAACTGACAAAGGTACTGTTTTTGCTGCAGAGTCCCAGGTGCCTCCTAGAGCAGGTGATGTGGTGCTGTGGAGCACCCATGATGGAAGCACAATGGATTGGGACAGGCTATGGTATGCAACAAGGGTGTGGACACAACAACTGCTGTGCCAGACAGAGGCATCGCAGAGCGGCTGGTGGTTGAAGATGTAGTGGCCCCAGCTAAGGTTGTTTCACTCCAGTCAGAATGACCAGATAAGGATGCATGTACGGCAGATGGGTTGTCCAAAGCCCAATAGCTGAATAATGTCAAGTGTCAAGATGACCAGGCAACTAATATTGACTTGCAGAAGCTCATTGTTGAGTTAGAGGGGATGAGTAAAAGATATGCATCTGACAGTGCTCTGGGGAGCACCAAGCTGTGATGGTGAGTACCTCCAGTGAGGTGGAGGTCTTTTCAACTGACTCAACCTTTCAAGCTGCAGTGGATGAGCCCCTCCATGTCTCTGACAAGGGAAAGGTCCAGAAAGAGGTCACACATTTAGAAGTGGAATGTATAGAGATGACAAACTTTATTAGACCTGCTAGAGTCGATTAGAAGAGCAATTGCTGTACACTTGGGTGTCTCCACCGCAGTCAGACAAGGTGGTACTGTGGGGTATCAATAGGTGGAGCCAGGTAGTACAGGTTGTGCTGGGTACCTTTTTGATCAAGAGTGGAAATAGTTGATATAATGAATATTGCCTGTTTGGAAGCACCCCCATAAGGAACTGTGAAATCACTTTCCAGTCACTGGTTTGGGTGGAAGGCGCTCAGAACTGTTAAAGATATCGGAAGTTTCTCCACCTGCTGCGGTGATGGATACATCTGCTAGTGCGGTTCCGAGGTGCAGCTGAGCAAAGGTTAATAAATGGTGCGGATACTGCCTCGTCCGCTAGACCTCATAAGAAGAAAGGGCCTGATATGGAGGTGGTAAAAGCAGAGATTCTGTCTGTTACCTGCAAAGAGGTACCAGTTGATGTACCCGGAGATACTCTGAAATACAATACTGTTCACATCAGAAAATGGGACATTAAAAAGTGTGATTTGTCCACTACAAACAGTGGTTTTAGTGACTGTGACGGTATACGTAATAAACCAGTGGGAAATGAGGTATTAAGCAATGGTTTACTGTATGTGTTGATCAGTGTAAGTTGTTAGGCCAACTTCCCACGGAGCTGTGGAAACAGGTGAAGTGAAGCCTTGCAAAGGTTCTGCAGGGGATATTTGCTCACCTGTGCGTGGCCCCTCCTTGGACTTGGCCCTAACAAACACTGAGAGAGAGAGAACTGACAGTGTTGGTAATTTTGGAAAAAGTGATTTATTACTGAAGACTTCCGTAAATGATGGCATTGATGATATGGAGATTAATAATTCATTGGTAAATGAGCATGATAAACAGTGGTTGATCTCTGGTAATTTGGTTGTGAAGGGTAACCACAAAAAGGTTGTTGGACCTAAAAGACTAAGGCTACGTTCACACTAGACTTGTTTTCAAGCGGCAGAAAGGTGTTTGGGAAGCGTTTTTACAGCTTCCCAAACGCCTCGGACAATTCCGCTCATTGCAGCACATGGTGCTGTTCTAACGGGAGCGGTAGTGTCGAGGCGAGGCAAAATGGACACCTCTGGTCGAGTCAGGAGGCGTTGAAGCCTCCTATTCTAGTTTATAGTGCCGCTCTACAAATGCCCGGCCGGCGTTTGCAGTGCGGTTGCGACGCATTTGCGGAGTGGTAACACCATCCAAACTTCATTATAGGCGTTTGTGGGGCATTTTTAATGCTCGGCAAACACCTAGCAACTGCCGCTGAACTGCGCATGCAGCGTTTGCCGAGTGTTAAAAAACGCTCCGCAAACGCCGGACCAACGCTTGCCAAACGCTATAGGGGCGTTTGGCAAGAGTTGGTAAAACAAGTGTGAACAAGTGTCAAGTGTGAACGAGCCCTTAGTGTCACGTACCTGATGGGAGACTGAATTGACGAGGTTGGCCTCACTTGTGTCACTAGCCCTGACCCCGCTGAGGTTGAAACAGAGGGAGTCTAGGACCCAGGGGAACAAAAGTGCCAGTAGTTGTTGTGTGCAGCTCTTGCAGATGAATACCTTGGAAGACTGAAGATCCTCTGATTTTGGCACAGGAGTAGCAGGCAGAGCAGGTTTGGTAGATTGCCAGACATGCAGCAGAGCAAGGTACACGCCATGCGTGTGCGTGATCGCGCATTTCCGATCGCGGTTCTTCTTGCCGGAAATCCCTTACATTCCCCCTTCCCTTAGGGGCAGCCTCCGGATGCCCACTAGGGCTCGTTTTTCAGGGTGACGATGGAGGCAGGCTTGAACTATCCGTGGGGCATAGACATTAGTGGATGATTCCCAGAAATTATCCACTAGTCCATAACCTTTCCATTTGATGAGGAACTGGATCTGTCCGCCCCTCTTCCTACAATTCAAGATGGCCTCAACCTCGTATTCCTCATTTTCCCTCAACCAGCAGTGGAGCAGGCGCCCCGAATTCCGGTTGGGAAACCCACTTGGGATGTGTGGTTTTAACAAAAAGCAATGGGATACCGGGTGAATCCTCATGTTAGCCTGTAGTTCCAATTCAAACGCCACAGGGTTAACCCTTCTCTAGATGGTAAATGGTACCAGGTATCTTGGACCAAGCTTCCTTGATGGACAACTTAATTTCAGATTAGTCGTGGACAGCCAGACTTTATCCCCTTGTTTCAGTTTAAAGTTGCCCCTTCTCTTCCTGTCAAAAAATTTCTTGTTGCTCGCCTGAGCTTCAGAAATGGTCTTCTGTAACAATTCACCATTCCTCCTGAGGAATTCCATCCTCTCTTGTACCACCGGAACAGCAGCCTCCACTGGTATTTCTGGAAGAAAGGAGGGATGGTATCCGTAGTTAGCGTAAAAGGGAGATAGCTTGGTGGCGGAATGGATGGAGTTATTGTACGCAAATTCCGCTAAAGGAAGGAGTGATGCCCAGTCATCCTGTGAATATGAAGAGAAGCATCGGAGATATTACTCCAGAGTTTGGTTTGTCCTTTCCGTTCGTCCATTTGTTTGCGGGTGATAAGCAGAGGAAAAGCGTAACTCGATCTCTAAGGCCTCACACAGAGCTTTCCAAAATTTAGATGTGAACTGCACTCCTCGATCAGACACAATATTCAGGGGAATGCCATGTAGTCCTATGATCTCCTTGATGAAAGCGGAGGCAGTTTCTGTGGCAGAAGGAATCCCTTTCAAGGGAATGAAGTGGGCCATCTTGGACAGGCGATCAATTACTACTAAAATCGTGGTGAATCCCTCCGATGGGGGAAGTTCAACAATAAAGTCCATGGAGATCATGCTCCAAGGTTTTTCCGATATGGGCAAGGATTCCAACAGGCCCCAAGTCTTGGCTTTATCAGACTTGCTCCTCTGGCAGACTGTGCAAGATCTCACATAGTCCTGGCAATCCTTTACTGTGTTTGGCCACCAGAAGGAGCGAGAGACCAAATCTGAAGTCTTGTGAATCCCAAAGTGACCTGCTAAGGGATGGTCATGACATCTCTGGAGAACAAGAGTCCGAAGTTCTTCGGGCACAAAGATTTGTTCCTTGTGGAAGTACAGACCACCTTTTAATTGCAGGTGCATATTTATGGAAGGTGGACGATTATCCACGACTTCTCTTATTTACGTTACAAGGTCTGTCTAGAGAAGTAAGACGTTTTTCGCTGGCAAAATTGTGTCTGGTTCAGACTGCACAATTGGGTTGGGAAACATATGGGAGAGTGCGTCGGGTTTACCATTTTGTTGATCCAGGACGGTAAGCCAGATGGAAGATGAAGCGCGAGAAACATAGTGCCCATCTTGCTTGTCGTGGCCTTAGGCGTTTTGCCGTTCTCAGGTACTCTAGGTTTTTATGATCCGTAAAAATGAGAATAGGATGGGCTGCTCCCTCCAGTAAGTAGTGCCCATTCTTCCAATGCTGCCATGATGGCTAGTAATTCTCTGTCTCCCACATCATAATTTATTCCAGAAACACTTAATTTTCGGAAGAAGAAAGCGACAGGGTGCAGGAGAAATTTGAGTCCCTGTCTTTGTGACAAAATGGCTCCTACCGCATTCTCCGAAGCGTCCACTTCAAGGACAAAGCCTAGAGCAGGGTCTGGAGGTTTCTGGATAGGTGCGGACGTGAACATGGTTTTTAATTGCTCTAAGGCTGTTTGGGCCTCAGGAGTCCACTTGAAGGGAATATGCTGCCTGGTGAGCTGTGTCACTGGTGCAATGATTCCAGAGAAGTCCTTGATAAATTTCCTATATAAATTTGCAAACCCTATAAAGCACTGTACTGCTTTCCTGTCTCCTGGAATGGGCCGTTCTAAGACGGCAGACACCTTTTGGGGGTCCATAGAGATGCCTTCAGAAGTGATCACAAGCCCAAGGAATTGGATTGATTGCCTCTCCAATTCGCATTTCTCTGCCTTTGCAAAGAGGTGGTGCTGGCGTAGTCTATCTAGAGTCTTTTTTACGTGATCCCGATAACTTTCTATGGAACAGGAGAAAACCAGGATGTCGTCCGATTAGAAACAGATCCAGATAGTCCCGAAATATATCATTTACCAGGTGTTGGAAGGTTGCTGGGGCGTTACAGAGACCAAAGGGCATTACCAGATATTCAAAATGCCCAAATCAGGTTCGAAAGGCCGTTTTCCATTCGTCACCCTCCCGAATTCTCACTAGGTTGTAAGCACCCCTCAGGTCCAATTTTGAGAAAAAAAGTGCTCCTCGCAGCCTTTGAAATAATTTGGGGATCAGAGGAAGGGGGTAATGGTTCTTGACCGTTATTTTGTTTAGATCATGGTAGTCTACACAAGGTCTTAGAGTGCAATCCTTTTTCTCCACAAAGAAGATGCCGGCTCCTGCTGGTGATGTAGAAGGCCGAATAAACCCTCTTTCCAGACTTTCGTCTATATACTCCCGGAGGACCTCTAATTCGACTTCGGATAAGGGGTAAATTCTATCAAAAGGAATTTCGGCGCCGGCAGGAACTCAATTGGACAGTCATAGGGGCAATGAGGAGAAAGGGTGTTGGCAGGCTTTTTATTGAATACGTCCAGATACTCGTGATATGCCACAGGAACGAGTTTCATGGTCTCAGGATCAGAGTGGATACTGAGAAGAGAAGTTGTCACACTTGTCTCTTTTGGAGTACAGTGAGTCAGACAATATTCAGAAGGGAAGGAGATTTCTCCAGACAACCAATTGATGGTTGGATTGTGTGCTCTTAGCCAAGGCATGCCGAGAATAACTGGAAAAATCAGGGAGGTAATAATATCCAGACATAGGAATTCTTGGTGTCCTGAAGGAGAGTAGCAGAATATTGGCATAGTTTTTGTGTTACAGGGCCAGAACTGATACCAGACCCACCTGCCAGATGAACTGCAAGCCTTTGTGCTTTAGTACGGAGTGGAATCTGATTCTGAGTAGTGAATCGAGCATCCATAAAACAGCTACAAGCACCCGAGTCTATGATGGCCGGGAACATGATTGTCCTTTCGGCCAGTTGTAGTTGCAGATGAAAAGAGAGGTGCGTCCGGCTTGTTCCTTGAGGGTGCACCATGTAAAAACAGTTGGGAGAGGGTTTGTGAGGTTTTATCAGGCAGGTCGCCACAAAATGACCTGCATCACCACAGTAGAGGCAGAGGTTGGACTTCTGTCGTCGGAGGCGTTCTGCGGATAACTGCGGTCTCCAAAAGCTCCTCCTAGCTGGATTGGTGGGCGATTCTGATGAGCCAACATTTGTAGAGGGCCCAATTTCAGAGCATATCAGAATCTTCCCATTAGTCCTCTTATTCTGTCTTTCCTGAATTCGACGGTCAATATGGATCGTCAGGTCTATCAGACTCTCCAATCTGGTTGGTACCCCCACTTGGGCCAGCGCATCCTTCAGGGTATCAGAAAGACCAAGACAGAAGTGATAGCGGAGAGCAGACTCATTCCGCTGCTTATCAGAACTCCAGATATGAAAATCAGTAACATATTCTTCCAAAGGCCTTTGGCCTTGCTGTAGCTTACTGAGCATAGATTCCGCGGCTTGGCGCCGGAAGGGATCAGCATAGATTTGTGCCATTGATGAAAAAAATGAGTCCACTGAAGTTAGGGCTGGATCATGTTGTTCACAGCGATGATATGCCCAGGACTGAGGTTCATTTCGGAGAAGTGTGATGATAAACCCCACTTTAGTATTTGGTGAAGAGAAGGTCCTGGGGAGCAGGGAAAAGTATAACTCAGAGGCGCTACGAAAGGTCCTGAACTTCCGGCGATCTCCTGTAAAGAACTCAGGCGTAGGCACCCGGAGTTCTGGTAGGACCGAGGTTTCAAGGATCATACTGGTCTCTGAGTGGCTGCATCAAAGGTTACCGTGAGAACTGTGTCTGTGAAGACATTAGAGTCGGTTCGCATCTTACTCTCCAGGTGCTCAAAGTTTTTTTTTGTAGGTCGTGTATCACGTTGAACAAGGTAGTTACGGATTGGCGAATGTCCCCCAGTTGCGAGGCCTCCCTTTCAGACTCCATCATTGGCTGACTGGTACTGTCACGTACCTGATGGGAGACTGAATTGACGTGGTCGGCCTCACTTGTGTCACTAGCCCTGACCCCTCTGAGGTTGAAACAGAGGGAGTCTAGGACCCAGGGGAACAAGAGTGCCAGTAGTTGTTGTGTGCAGCTCTTGCAGATGAATACCTTGGAAGGCTGAAGATCCTCTGATTTTGGCACAGGAGTAGCAGGCAGAGCAGGTTTGGTAGATTGCCAGGCGTGCAGCAGAGCAAGGTACGTAGTGAGGACAAGAGACAGGAGCAGTGTCATGGAAAAGCTAGGGTCATCAACAGTCAGGCAGCGCGGTACAGAATCAGGAGGAAAAGCCAAGGTCAGGAGCAGAGCCGAAGACAGGAACCAGTATCAGGAGAGCAATCAGAGTCAGGTGAGGAACAAGCCGGGTCAGCAACAAAGGAATCATACAGGAACAAGCAGGACACAGGGGGAATCTGAAGACCAGTCAGCACTGAACATGAACAGAGACGCTCCTTAACCACTTGCCTACCAGGCACTTATACCCCCTTATTTACCAGGCCAATTTTCAGCTTTCAGCGCTGCCGCACTTTGACAATTGCGCGGTCATGCAACATTGTACCCATATGAAATTTTGATCATTTTTTTCTCACAAATAGAGCTTTCTTTTGGTGGTATTTAATCGCCACTGGGCACTTTACTTTTTGCGCTAAAAATAAAAAAAAAGTGTAAAAAATTTGAAAAAAAAAAAAAAAGTTTCTTTTGTTTCTATTATAAAATTTTTCAAACAGGTATTTTTTCTCCTTCACTGATGTGCGTTGATGAGGCGGCACTGATAGGCGGCACTGATGGGCACTGATAGGCAGCACTAAAGGGCACTGATAGGCAGTACTAATGAGGTGGCACGAATAGGCGGCACTGATAGACAGCACTAATGAGGTGTCACGGATAGGCGGCACTAATATGCAGCACTGATAGGCGGCACTGATAGGTGACACTGATGATGGGTACTGATAGACGGCACTGACTGGCATCACTGCTGGGCACTGACCGGCGGCACTGACTGGCACAACCCCTGGGCACTGACTGGTGGCACTGAGTGGCAGCACTGCTGGGCAGCACTGGTGGGTGGCACTGGTGGGCACAGGTGGGTGGCACTTCTGGGCACAGGTAGGTGGCACTGCAGAGTGGCACAGGTGGGTGCACTGCTGGGCACAGGTGGGTGCACTGCTGAGCACAGGTGGGTGATCTGCTGGGCACAGGTGGGCGGAGCAAGTGGGCGCACTGCTGGGCACAGGTGGGCGGAACTTGCGGGTGGCACTGCTGGGCACCGATCATCAGGGCACTGATCATCAGTGCCGATCCCCGCTCTGACAACTGCCGGTTCTCGGCAGTACTTTCCTCACGATCTGACAGCGTGAGGAAAGTGCAGCCGAGAACCGGCACTTGCATTTCCCTCTGATCAGCGTGTCATTGGACACCGCTGATCATGTGGTAAAAGGCCGCTGTGATTGGCCTTTTACCACATCACGTGATCAGCTGTGTCCTTAGGACACATCGATCACGGAGATCGCCGGGTGCGCGCCCCCTGGGGCGCGCAGGGGAGCGCGTTCTGGGAGGACGTCATATGACGTCCACTCAGAACTGGCCGGCCGCAGTGCAGCCGTCATTCTGCTATCTGCAGTCGGCAGCTAGTTAAATAGGCCGTCTTCGCCGTGCGTGTGCGTGATCGCGCATTTCCGATCGCGGTTCATCTTGCCGGAAATCCCTTATACTAAGTGTGTTGGTTCAAACTGGTGTAAATGAGGGAAAAAGTACTTCTTCATTAGGCAGTGCCACCCTACACCTTCAGGACAGGGAGTTGGGGAGAGGTGTTAGAAAAGGCACCTTGCAAAAAGACTGTTAAGCCCAGGAACCCCACGGCAGGTCCAAGGATAGTAAAAAGTAGAACACTGCTGAGATTCAGGCTAGGGCGTGCCTGGAAACGCACCCGAAAAAAAGATTGCACCTATGTGGCTGACAGCTGGTGCAGAGGTGCCCTAATCAAGAATTCAGGCTGCTGTGTTCTGCCCCCTGCTGAGTAAAAACAGGGGGGAGGGGGTATGTGACAGTACAAGGTTCTGTCACTATGTAAGTGGTCAGCAAAAGGACACAGGGCTTGCACTTTTTGCTGAGTGCAGGACTAGAGAGCAGATGTTCTGAATGGAAAAAAAACTGCTTTTGCAGCTTTCTCCAGGTTTTGGTTGCCCTGGATGGGGCTCCCTAGATTGTAGATTACATAGTGCCTTGGTCGGGACAGAATCTCCAACCCAGTGTCCAGGTTTTGTGGAGCAACAGCAGGTGTGTGCCCATCCTTCTAGTGGAGGTTTAGGAATACCTCAGGGCTTCTGTGTGGAGTATGAATGTCTGCAAGAGACAATTAATGGCCTGAGGACTGGGCCAGAGGAGCTGTGTTTTGTCCGAGAAGCTCTAAGCTGTGTGCCAGGAAGAGCTGGTGGTCAGAGGGACCAGTATCTATATCAGCAGGGCTGCTGAGTAGCCAGGTGGCTAGCATTTTCATTTGGATTGTGCATATTTTGCTGGAGAAGAACCCCTGCGTGGGAAACATTGTGTTTTGGACTTTCCTTTTTTTTTCCTTTTAATAAAAGTGGGCTACCAAGCCCTGAAAAGTAGTTCCTGACTGGCGTGTACTCACTTGAAAATGCATCTACCACTGAGCTAAACATCCCAAAATGTTACAAGTGGTGGAGTATGCAGGCAGAAGGCGGTAGAATCCAGGTCCTTGCTCTATAGTGAGTTTGAATCTCAGGAACAAACCGTTCCTGAGATTCAAACTCACTATAGAGCAAGGACCTGGATTCAAGTGAGTCTGTGTAAGTGCAGCCAGGCAATAAGCATTGTGTGCAGGTGGGGTGCCTGCGAAAGAAGTAAAAAAATGTTTCTGCTGTGAACTGTGTAACAAGCTGCTGTCTGCGTGAGCAGACTCGCTGGATATACAATGCTCAAAAAAAATTAAAGGAACACTTTTTAATCAGCGTATAGCATCAAGTAAATTAAACTCCTGGGATATTGATCTGGTCAGTTAAGTAGCAGAGGAGGTTGTTAATCAGTTTCAGCTGCTTTGGTGTTAATGAAATTAGCAAAAGGTGCACTAGATGGGCAACAATGAGACGTCCCCAAAAACAGGAATGGTTTTACAGGTGGAGGTCACTGACATTTTTGTCCCTACTCATCTTTTCTGACTGTTTTTCACTAATTTTGCATTTGGCTGGGGTCAGTGTCACTGCTACTAGCATGAGGCAATACCTAGACACTGCAGAGGTTACACAGGCAGTCCAGCTCCTCCAGGATGGAACATCAATACGTGCCATTGCCAGAAGGTTTGCTGTGTCTCCCAACACAGTCTCAAGAGCATGGAGAATATTCCAGCAGAAAGGCAGTTACTCTAGGAGAGCTGGACAGGGCCATAGAAGGTCCTTACCCCATCAGCAGAATCAGTATCTGCTCCTTTGTGCAAGGAGGAACAGGATGAGCACTGCCAGAGTCTTACAAAATGACCTCCAGCAGGCCACTGGTGTAAATGTCTCTGACCGAACAATCAGAAACAGACTTTATAAGGGTGGCCTGGGGGCCCAACGCCCTCTAGTGGGCCCTGTGCTCACTGCCCGGCACCATAGAGCTCGATTGGCATTTGCTATTGAACACCAGAATTGGCAGGTCCGCTACTGGTGTCCTGTGCTTTTTACAGATGAGAGCAGGTTCACTCTGAGCACGTGACAGACGTGAGAGGGTCTGGAGAAGCTGTGGAGAATGTTATGCTGTCTGTAACATCCTTTTTTAGTGGTGGGTCAGTGATGGTCTTGGGAGGCCTATCCATGGAGGGACATACAGACTTCTACAGACTAGACAATGGCACCCTGACTACAATTGGGTATCGGGATGAAATCCTTGGTCCCATTCAGACCCCTTGCTCGTGCAGTGGGTACTGGGTTCCTCTGAGTGCATGACAATGTCGGCCTCATGTAGCAAGAGTATGTAGGCAGTTCTTGGAGGATGAAGAAATTGATACCATTGAATGGCCCCAATGCTCACCTGAACCAAATCCAATAGAACACTTCTGGGATGCGGTTTCGGTCCATCCGACAAAGCCAGGTTGCACCTCAGACTTTCCAGGAGCTCAGTGATGCCCTGGTCCAGATCTTTGAGGAAATACCCCAGGACACCATCCCTCATCTTATTAGGAGCATGCCCCGATGTTGTCAGTCATGCATACAAGCACGTGGGGGCCATATAAACTACTGAGTACCATTTTGAGCTGCTGCAATGCAATTTCAGCAAAATGCACTAGCCTGCTGAATCATTTTTTACTTTGATTTTCGGGGTGTCTTTGAATTCAGTCCGCTGTAGGGTGATTTTCATTTCCATCAAATGATGGGGCATCCTTACATTCCTAACACATTACCCAGTCCATATCAGTATAGATAATGAGCATGATATTTTTCCCCATTGAGATCTGATGTGTTTTCAAAGTTTTCCTTTAATTTTTTTTTTTGAGCGGTGTATATAGAAAAACACAATGGAACATTTTCAAGTGGAGTAGGGTTCATTACTTAGCATGTTTACATGTCTGTCCTTGACTCAAGTTTACAGTTCCATCATTCCTACCTTATGTGAGTTATGTGAATCAGAGCTGCAGTAAAACTTGGAGGTGAATCATCTCAGTGCCTGGATTTCATATTGACAGACAGTTGTTGAGATAGTAATTTTACAATCTTCAATGCTGGACATCTTAGTCAAGCTTCTAATATCCCTGTAGAGGTCACACTCAGATCAGTATGAGTAGAAACTATCTAAGGAGGACTCCTGTAAACTCTATTTGCATTAAAACTGTCCTCGTAAATTGCTTAATTGAATTTCTGTGAAAAATGGTTAATAGATCCACATCTCTTTAGAAGTCATTTATGTTATAAGTAGAAAAAAACAACTATTATGTGGCAAGTCCTTTCTTTAGCATATAATGATGTAGGTCTGAATCAGGAAAATAAAAACTCTTCCCTTTAATATGTAATTCATTCTGAAACATCGGGAGCAAGCAAATACTGTAAGTGGCATAGATTTAAAGCAAATGTATAGTTTTATTATTGTTTATTGCTTATAGTGATGGTCAATACTACAAAAATAAGTGTTAAACTATTGTTTTTTAGTCAGATAAAAATGCATTATTGGACATGCTGAGTAATAAATATTATGTAGTGCCCTCATATTCCTTCTGAACTGAAATGTATTGTAACAGTACTGTCTCCCTTATATTGTAAAGCACTGCACAAACTGTTGCCGCAATATAAATCCTGTATAATAATAATAATGTAGTGTTCTATTCATATTTTGCATTATTATCTTGAACCTGCAAATGGAACAGCAGTATATTTTCCAGTATCGCCTTTGTTGGGAAAAACTATTTCCTGTACAGACTCCAATAGCTCAAGCTATAAATTGCATAAGTGAATGAACTGGGAGAATTATCATCCCTTATCCGACATCTACGAGTTGCTGTCATTGGATGCTTCAAATAAGGCAAATTTTTGTGTAATGTCTTTAGATAACTAGGATATCTTTGATGTGTATTAAATGTTCATTAATAAAACAAAGACTCTATACATAAGTTACAAAAATAATATAAAAGTAACCAAAAGGCATTATATTTTCCCTTTGCAAAACTGAAGTAAAATGAGCAGCACCAATACACACCTGACATCTAACTAACAAGCTGCTAGCACCAAAATGAAATGATTTCATCCAAAACAAATAATGAACAAATGTGCCACACTATAAAAAATGAGCAAATAATTCCAAATTGCTCCTTAATACATATATAGTAAATAAACGAAGACCAGTGTATATTAAAGATTTATAAAATAAATAAATCACAGGAACTTGCCAAAGCGTCATACATACATAATTATACTATTTATTTTATATACTGTCTGCAAGTGTCTTGACATTTCTCAAAAGTTCATTAAATATGATGTACATCCATTCTTCCATGATCTTCAACAATAAAGTTCTTGAATTAATGTATAGATTATTTCAGTGCAGCTATAAGGATCCCCAATCACACAGTCACCTTAAACAGTGGAACTTAAAGTGTTACTAAACCCAGGACACTGTATTCACCATATCTGGTCTCTCACAGTACACAGAACATGGAAGTGCAATTATTTTAGTAAATATAAACTGCTAAATACCTTTTCTACTCAGCACTTAGAGCAGTCTTGTGACTTCTATCAGTGTCCAGCCCACCATTAGCTAAAGCTTATAGGAGGAGTTTTCTTTCTGCTCTAAGAGGATGAAATTCCCCTGACCTCTGTCTGGACATTGCTGATTGGCCCTGTGCTGATCACATGCACTCTCCCAAGATAAAAAAAAAACCTCTCTAGCAATATACACCAAACTGAGCATATGCATGCCTACGGTTCAGTCGGGAGATAAGAGGTGGTCGCTTGAAAAAGGGAAGGATCAGAGAAGAAAGGATCAAACCGTCTACACAATGCAGAAGGTTAACCCCTTAGGTTTTACAGTGAGTATAACAAAAATGCATATACAGACTGAATTTACTGTTGTAGGTTTAGTAACACTTTTAATATTTATAAAAGGTTTTATACGGTTATTTCCCTTTATGCTGAGATCAGTGTCTCGGCACACACAGAAATTGTAACAATCAGTAGCCCTCAATAATTCTTTCCAGGAATCTTCAATGGAATGAAAATAAAATAGACTGCATATTGCTCTCAATTTTATATATATAAAACACATTTAATTAGAAAACTGTATAAAACTCACACTTTATAGTGCACCTGAATGATGCACAAGATGTCATAGGCTTTCAGCAAAGTTAGTTATACACAGCTCAGAGAAGAGAGCCACCGCTGTTAGTGTCTTTGCACACACTCACTCATTTGCTGTATCAATAAGCACCACCCACTCTATTTTCTTATTTTCCCTTTACAACAAAGGAAAAGATGATAAACCATTCTATGGGTTTAATTTTTAAGGATTCGCTAGGAAATTCACCCTGTGAATTCTTTAGTGAGGCCAAGAGAAATTGCAGTGTATTCTTTAATGACATTCTCCTAAGGTAGATTACAGAGTATTCGTCTTGCATTCAACAGTTACATTAACTCTATTTACAACAGGTTGGATGTGCACTAGGCAAATACAGCAGAAAGTGAACAGCTGTCAATATGCATTCTACAGTAACTCTACAGAACTAATGTTACCCTGCAGGCAGGTAAATAGTGTATAATATAAAATATTTTTAAAATGTAAAAATAAGATATTGGGCCTCCACCCTATCACCGAACTAGCCAGTCAGGCATGTGGGCTGATATCCCCAAATGGAGGAATTTGTGAGCATGCAATCCTCCCCCCCACCCATGATTGATACCAGCTCATGTGCCCTTTAGGTTTGTGCTTTGAGAAGTTTTCCTCTCAAAAACAAGGGTCTCTAGCTCAAAGCATTGGTGCCTAATGCTGACAGGCACAAGGAGGGGCTTATGTAGCACCTACCTGCCTTCCATGAAGGCCAAGCATGGCAGTCACTCCCTTCCTGGTGAAGTGGTTTTTAATGTTCCTTTTAGACCTTTTTTTTTTCCAATTGCTTTTCTTGCCTGAATGCATGGTGAAATAAGTAAAACATACAACTCAAAAGAAATCTTTTGCTAACCTATGTTTAACTAATTTAAAACGTCCAGGTATGTACAGTATATGATATTTCTTACGCACATTTGTAAACCCTGACCCCAAGACTGCAGAGCAGCACTACCATTCATTATTTTGCTGTGTACAGACTACAAGGCTGTGGAATAGGAACAACTGAATTACCGAGGATCAGCAGAAAAGATTCTGAAATGATGTCAAGATGAAAAGTCCTCATAAGAAACATTTCCGTTTGAGAAGCATTAGGGAATGTACAGACATTTTAATGCATGTGAGTTATATATTTCCTTTCCACCTGATCCAATTTCCTTGCATCTCCATGAAATGTTTCCATTTTCTTTCACTGTGCACAGTATGAATTGAATGTGTTTAATCTGATCAATACTTTATTTTTACGATTTTAAACCAGAAAACAAAACTGTTGACTGCTAAAAAAAAAAAAGTGTATAAATGTATGTATACATGTTTGTGTGTATATATACAGTGTATATGCATTTGTGTGCACTTATAATATGTGTGTGTAAATATACAAACAAAGCAGGTGTACTGAACCACAATGGGTCTCAGCATGTCAATGTACACCAGCAGCAGGTGGCTATTGAAAGCAAATAGAGATTGCAGCACCAGTAAATTTATTTATGGGTTCAACACGTTCATATGGAACAAATGATATAACAAACGGCAACAATTTCGGGCCAATTGCTGTGCATCAGGCTATACAAGGAACCTAAACAAAGCAAGGCACAACGTATTTTTTACAGAGGCAAAACATAAGTGACTAAATTATAAACAACCAATCATATGTAACATAGCTACAAGGTATACAGTATATGCACATTATTTATAGTGTCACACAATGAGTACAAAATGCTGGATTCATTATCATATATCATAGGAAATTTGGAAAACAATAAGAAAGATAATATACCAAAAACAAAATAATTTGTAATTTGTGTTAAGACTCTTGGGATGTTTGGTATCCAGCCTATGGATCCATTCCACCACTTGTAATTTACAGAATGTGTAAACCAAACCTTTCATATTCCTGATATGCGTCTGCTATACCATTTACTTGAATGAAAATGTATCCTGTTCTCTTTGTGTTGCATCCTATGTGGGAAATCCTTGGTGTTTCTGTCAGTTCCTCTGCTTTCTTATTAAAAAAAATAAACTGAGCACACTAGACAGGAGAACACAGCATTGTCAGTTTTCTAGCTGTTCTGGGAACTCAATGTGCTCTCCTCCAATGATTAAACCTGTCTTGACACCCCCTTCCTGCACAGCCTATCACTGAGAAGATCAGTGTAATAATGTTTCTCCTCCCCAACTGAGAACAGAGGGGATGTGATCACTTATAAAATAGGGAAATAAGGTATTTATAATGTTTTTATATCTATGCACAAATGTTTTGACTTTCACTTGTTTTGCAAGGTGAGGGATAACAATCACTTTAAGTTAATAATTGAATAGGTAGGATTGCCCTGAACATCAATCAAATTTCAGGCCAATCCAAAGAAGTGAATTAGTATTAGTTATCCTTTACAAGGAAATGTAAAAATGATTAAGATAATAAAAATAATTGACAGATATGATTACTGTACATATGACCAGCAGCATGGGATCAGTATTCTTTGATTTAATAGTCTGGGTGCAGGAATTATGGGAGCAGAGAATTTGGTATTTCAGCATAATGCCTGACTTAAATAGCCTATACAGGTCCAACCAGTTTCTGGTGGCCAGGTATGCCCTGCCCCTCCCTGCTTCCTACCCCTCAGCTGCCAAATCTGTTCACTGTGGTCACCCAGAATTACCTGCTGTCAAATTATTTATAGCAGTCACAGAATCTGTAATCTTATAACGTGTGTGGGGAATATCTATAGGGGAAGGGGAATGCAATCAATAGTGGTCACATAATGGGATGTGTTATAAGAGCACATTGTTTTTCCATTTAGTATTTATTTTGTTTCAAAAGATATAGAAAAAAAACAAGACATTCCCATAAGAAATGAAAACCACAAAAAACTGAAATCCCTCCCCCACCCCAAAACAAAAATAAATCTTTTTTTTTTTTATCTTTAAAGGTATGTCTGGCAGCAAAAATGGAAAAATGAAAAATTTTAAAAAGTTATAATGTTTAAGGCAGTTTAACCTAAATTAGGACCTATCACCATACAGAAAAATACAATATATACCCAAAATAACTGAAAACCCCAAATATTACACCCTGAAACAAAAGCCAACCTTTTTAAATGGAAGCCATGCTGCATAAATGCAGTTTAATCTTAAAAAAGGCCCTATCAACATAAAATAAAACATATACTCGTGGAATAAATGAAAACCCCAAAATTCTTCCCCTTGAAACTAAAGCTCAAGGGGAAAAAATATTCTATAAACAGGGCAGTAGCTAAAAGTGACCACTGACCTTATATTACCCAGAAAATAATTATGTACCTGTATATGGAACCCAAGATGACAAGATGACCTACTTGAGACAGGGTCTGCAGAAGCGAAGGAAAGGCACAAGGGCCATGGTGCAGATACTGTAGGCTAGAACTTGAGAGCACTGGTATTAGGTAAGTTGGGATACAGCTAGTACTACACTGTTCATGTGCCAAGTTCACCTGCATGCACATTAGCCTGATGGCTGGCACAAAGTTCATGTCAATAATATTGAAGACAAATAAGCTGATAATAAAAAAAATAAAAAGGCAGGTTGATTGCCCAATGAGCTAGCAATCAGAATTAAAGCCCATTTTTTTTTTAACTGTCCCTAATCTTTCCCTATCCTCTGCCTGCTACAGCTTCCAACACTAGGGCTGCTCTTTACCCACCATTTTATAGAGAGGGGGCTGGCACATAAAGCCCCCATTATTGGAGTTTATATGCCAGATAACCTAAGTCCAAAGGCTCTTGCAGTGCACTATGGTTAAATAGCATTATGTCCAGCAAAATCCTGCATTAATTTGACAGGATCAACAGTGGTGAAAAGGCAGGATCTGCCTTAAACCCATGGTTGACAAGAAACCGGACCTCATCACTATTTATAGTATATTGGTATGTTTGTATTAAAATGTTACTAAACCAAGAACAGTAAAATAAGTCTGTATATGCAAAAAAGCATGCTTGTTATACTCACTGTGGAACCTAAGGGGTTAATCCTCCTCATGTAAAAAAGGCTGTTTGATCCTCTCTTCTCTGATCCACCTCTTCTTTTACTGTCTTCAATCCATCTGCCATAGTGGCAAGTCTGCACATGCTCTGTTTGGTGTGTATTGCTAAATAATTTGTTTTTCTTGAGTGTAGGGTGCATGTGATCAGCACAAGGTCACAAGGTCAATCAGTACTGTCCGGACAGAGGGTCAGGGGTCATGCAGCCTCATAGGACAGTCGGAGGAGAATTAAAACTCCTCCTTCAAGATTAACCAGTGCTTGGCCAGACACTGAAAGAAGTCACAAGACTGCTAAAATAATTGCATTTCCATGTTCTGTGGAAGACTGGATATAGTGAACGCAGGGTCATGGGTTTAGTATCAATTTAAACCTTCAGGATAGAGCAAAAATAATTCTCTGGTGGAATTTTTTTTTTAGATGTTTGTTTCCAATTTTCATTGGTGCACCCAAAACATATCATACCTGATAGAAGCAAAAGTTGGTAGTTGTTAAAAATGAACAGTTCCCATTTGGAATACTGGCTGGTACATGCCTCTTATATAATGTGTTCCAATTTAGAATGAACACAAATAGATGCAGCACCTTTATTATATTGCCTTCCTAATTCTTTATTTGTCACATTGTGAGTTACAGAATGTCATATGCTCTCCCAATTAGTGTATGATGAGTCTTTTTACTATAGACAAAAATTGCAATGTATAGAAAGTTGAACCATGTCCAAGGTTATAATTACATTTGCAAATCTTTTCACAAATGTGTGTCCTGGGACTTGGTACACAATTCCTCTTCCTTATTTTCTTTCAGGTGATCTCCAAAGGGCTATGAGCAAAATCAGCAGCTGAAAAAATGCTTAGTTATTTCTGTGTTTCTCAGCAAGAGTCTCTTAAGGGCAATTACACTGGGCACTGAGGAAATTAAATTGCTAATTTTGACACAGAATGAGTATAATTGCAGCAGACTTGCATAATTGATCATTTTCAAGTTAACCGATTTACAGTCTGAGTGGTTCTTGATCTCCATGACTCATCTAGAGTGTTTGACCGGAAAAAATAGCATTAACAGAGGTTAATTTGTTTTGGTATTTGTTTTTTTCATATGAGTATTGTTCTATTTATTCTAGATTGTTTTTATATACATGGGCCAAAGTGCAGATCCAGTACCAATTTCTGGCACAGAAATGGAGTGATTTTGACAAAAAAAGATTTTGCGGTGAAATTACCAATTTACCACCACTGTGGAAAATTTCAGTTTCTGTCATTGACCTGCTTAGGTCAAATTTACTTGAAAAACAGATTTAATTTTTTCAACATTGTACACCTATGACATTTTAGTGTCTCAACAATCAATTATTTAAAAAAAATATGCTGATAACAATGTCCAATATACAAGGCGCAATCAAGTCAAAGTCTTTTGAGTTTATTTAATAAAAGAACGATTGCATTTATTTTTTTACATACTCCATTGCTACATTTATACGCTTATCCCAGAGTTTAACTAATGTTTGGAAAGTTTAGGCATAGAAAGATATGTCAGTATGCCTGAACCATCCTAGGACAGCCTGCTTCACTTTGTCATGAGTGCTGAAATGCTGACCACAGAAAGATTCGTCACTTGTGCAATTTCATGACAGATTATCTATTGATTATCCAGAATCAGGTATTCCACATGCTGAATGTTCACATGAGCGCTGCGGGCTGGGAACCACCATGGCCGGGATCATCAGCATTTGACATACGGCCATCTTTGAAACATTTACACATATCAAATGTCTTATTGCAGCTGTGCTTCTCATCACTGTACTGTGCTTAAAGTCTTCTGTAGCTATCCGTGGATTTTACGCCTTCGTTCACAAGAAACTTCATCACCACACGCTGTTCCATGCATGCATGTTGTCTGCCATCTTGATTAACGGTCTCTGGACTGGCTCGCGACGTGTGCGCCGCCTATCGGTAATACAACACACTTGCTACTTACTATTGTGTGTAGTACAAGCACACTAGCATACCTTTTTTATACCTGAAAAATTAAAAATCCCAATTTGACTTGAACGCCCCTCACATAGCCATTATTTGATATAAGATACTGCATCACAGAAGTTCTCATTTCACTCCTCAGATGAGCTTGGTCATGGGGTATTTTCCCTGATACACTTGTTTTGAAATATTTAAAGGGTATAAGTCAGTGCTTGACGTTCTAATTCTTATAAATCTACTGTATATATGAACATCAAATGCCCAGGCCTATCAGCATCAATACATCATTCTGGTCAACATAAACCTTTTAAACTTCATACATATCACCTGGTGCAATGATCGGTGTTTGCGATTTACTATTCTCAAAAGTACAATATCACATTGAATGTGTTATTACATATGTTGGGCTTCCATCTTTTAATCACTGATGCTCTGTGATTATTATCTCAGTCCTCTAGATGTAGGGTTATGCTGGTATGTTGTAAAGGCACATACAGTAATTATCATTTGTTGTGATGGTAAAGATAATGCCACCCACTGATCACTTGCACACACAAAGTTGTCAGCCAGTAGTCACCGCTGTCACGTTTTAATAGCCATTTTAAAGGATGGGTATTTAATATTTTTTGTTGCAGGAACCAGTAAACCATTCCACATGGAAGAAAAATATATTTGAAATAAATTTTTACATTTTCTTCCCAAATATATTGACATATATTTGAAATACTACAGTTTTGGCCGTATTCACTATATTTAAAAGAAAAAAAAAATATATATATATATATATATATATATATATATATACACTGCATGTTGACATGCGTTTTTTTATGTATTACAAAATATATGAAAAATAGTTTTGAAAATATATATTTTTTAAATATATTCTTCAGATTTTTTTAACATATAAAAAAGTCATTTTAACATATATTTTTACATATATTTGTAAATGCATTCCAAAAATGTAGATAAAATGTATTTTTACAGACATACAGTATATCTGAAGATGTATTTTTAAAAATATTTTTCATAAATCTTGTAATAAATATGCATTTCAACATATGGTGTGTGTGTATGTATGTATGTGTGTGTGTGTGTGTGTGTGTGTGTGTGTGTATGTGTATATATATATATATATATATATATATAATATGGGCAGTGGCTGCAGCTGATCCTTTTGAAATGGGAATATGCACACTAATAATACGGGTTGTTAGGAAGGAGTACTAAGACTTTTGTGCCAGCTAGTACAACTGAAACAGTTTTTCATCAATGCAACATAGTGGGGTATTAATGCATAGTAATGTTATAGGTGTTACACACACATTATCATGGTGGTACAGGACAGACCAAAGCTTGGAAAACCGGACAAGTGGGAAATCATATGGTACAGTTAAAACAACACACCATCAGCCTTTTTCAGATATATCTCAGAATATGAAAATTGTTATAAAGCCCCAAAACAAGGATACACATTTTTTATTTTAGCCATGTAACTGTTGTTTTGGAATCTCATTGGACTCATTGGCTGAAAATAACTGTCACATTACTGAAAGTTAGTATGTTTATTCTGGTGTATTAGATTTGCAAATGGAGCATAAAGTCTCAATAGGCATCTAAAACTTTGTGAACTGTCAGAATACAACACAGCAGTTTTCCCAACTGGATCTGCCAGTTCCAGCTAGCTAATCTTGCTAGAAAACAGTGAGACACACTTACTTTCACCATGATACTGACAGCTGATCAGCTTTTAGGTAGAGATAATTGAATCTCTTTCACTGGAGGCCTTTTTTTATATTATGCAGTATCAGTATGTATTTTTAATTTTTTGGTTTACAAGCTTGAGTTTTTTTACTCCAGTTTGCAAACTTTTGTTGAATATAGCTGGTAATGTTCTGGGCCAAAATCAGATTGTTACATTTTTCTCTTCAGGGAATCCAAAATCACGGTTCAGCAGAAATCATATTTTTGATATGAGCTTTTAACCACAAGACTGGACTGTTTCACCCCCTGCCAATCCGCGCCATTTTTTCCATTTGCTGCACTGCCACACTTTAATGACAATTAGTCACGCAACACTGTACCCAAATGAAGTTTATATAATTTTTTTAGATAGAGCTTTCTTTTGGTGGTATTCAATCATCATTTTTAATTTTTTTTTTACTTTTTACTATACAAAGGAAAAAATATGAAGGTTAAAAAAAATTAAGGACTGTACAAATACCCATAACAGGACCCCTTTTTTTAATAGTGTTTTTATTTAAGTTTTAAGTTTTTGTCACAATTTTGTGGAAAATTGAGACTTTACATAAAGTCTGTCACATTTTTCACAAAGGTGTAATTTTAATAACTTATTTCTTGCACACAGAGAAGGCATACTTAAAATACAATCCTAAAGTATGGAGATATCACAGGTATGAGACCTTTTCACATGTTAGAGGTGACCAAAATCCAAGGAGCACCTTTTGGGCATTCAAGATGCCTAAATTATCTAATGTCCTGACTACCTATCACATTTCTTAAAGTGTTTCTAAACCCAGGACCCTGCATTCACTATATCTGGTCTCCTACAGTACACAAACAGGGAAATGCAATTATTTTAGTAAATATAAACTGCTAAATACATTTTCTTTTTAGCAGTTAGAGCAGTTTTGTGATTTCTGTCAGTATTGAGCAGAGCACTGGTTAAAACTTGTTTTCATTCTTCTCTCACTGTCCTATGAGGCTGCAGGACCATTGACCCTCTGTCTGGACAGTGCTGATTGGCCCTGTGCTGATCACATGCACCCTCCAAAAAAAAAGCAAACACTCTCTAGCAATGCACACTAAACTGAGCATGTGCTGTAGAAGAAGGGGAGGATCAGAGAAGACATCCTCTTTACACAATGCAGAGGATTAACCCCTTGAGTTCCACAGTGAGTATAACAAGCATGCTTTACTGCATCTACAGGTTGATTTTACTGTTGTGGGTTTGGTAACACTTTGGCCCTGATTCACTATTGGGCGTGGGCGCATATTTATGGGCTTAAGCCCAATTTTCATGGGCGTCCGTCATTTTTTACCCTGCAACCTAATTCACTATTGAGCAGAGCCCATAAGCAGATGCCCAATCTAATTCACAAAAAGACACACGCCCGGAATCAGACTCACAAAACAGACTTGCTAAGAAGCAAGTCTAAAACCATGAAAAATCACTGCAGAGACATGTTCACTTAGAAATTTGCTTTGCCAAATATCAGGACTTCACTTTAAACAATATCTGCTATTTCCAAAAAAATTAAGAATGTGTTAAAAATCGTTTTTTTCAAGGAAATTGACACAGTAAAAATCTAGAAGCCCGTGCAGTGTCTTTGGCAGATACAACTGAGCATGTGCAGAACACATTTTAGACTTCTGCCATGGGCGTTTGCTTTTTAGCCACTGACTAATAGTGAATCTTACTGTGGATTCCTCTGACAGCCGGCACTCGCTCGCGTCTATTGCGTTTAATAAACAGCACTCGGCATATCTTCATGTAATCTAACTAGATTTCCTTAGTTCTAGTGATTCTATTTTTGTTTCTTATCCTTTATAATTATTTCTGTAATGATTTTACTTATTTCAAAGGTCTAGATAATATTTATTTTGACAGCTGAATGTAAAAATAAAGGTCCACAATAAAAAAAAAAAAAAAAAAAAAAAACAGCGTGGGTCCCCCCTCTCATCCTTACCAAGCCCTTCAGGTCTGGTATGGATATTAAGGGGGAACTCCACGCTGAAATTTAAAAAACAAACAGCGTGGGTCCCCCTCAATATCCATACCAGACCCTTATCCGAGCATGCAGCCCGGCAGGTCAGGAAAGGGGGGGGACGAGCGAGCGCCCCCCCCCCCTCCTGAACCATACCAGGCCACATGCCCTCAACATGGGGGGGGTGCTTTGAGGCAGGGGGGCTCCCCCCCCCAAAGCACTTTGTCCCCATGTTGATGAGGACAAGGGCCTCTTCCCCACAACCCTGGCCGGTGGTTGTGGGGGTCTGCGGGCGGGGGGCTTATCAGAATCTGGAAGCCCCCTTTAACAAGGGGGCCCCCAGATCCCGGCCCCCCCCCTACGTGAAGGAGTCTGCGGTACATGCTCCCGCAGACCCCTTCACAAAAAAAAAAAGTGTGGTGTAAAAAAAACACAGTACAGGGTATTTGACAAGTCCTTTATTAAAACAATGTCCCCCGAAGTAGATCCAACGTCAATCGCGGCGGCGGCGGCGGCGGCGGCAGGGACCCGAAAAAAGAAAAAAAAAAAAAGGTTCCGCTCCAGTCCCAGGCTTCCAGCCTTGTGAAGAAGAGGCTAGCTGACAGTTCTTATATAGGTATGGGGCGGGGCCAGCCGGGGACATCATCCGAGTGACCCGCCCCATGTCACATGCTTGCTGTTCCCGGCTGGCCCCGCCCCATAGCTATATAAGAAATGTCAGACTGTCTCCTGCATTCAGCTAGTTAGCCTCAGTGGAGAGACAGGGTGACATTTCTCAAATAGGCAAGGGGCGGGGATGATGTGCCCGGCTGGCCCCGCCCCATACCTACAGTTGTGACCAAAATTATTCAACCCCCAATGCTGTAAAGGGGTTTAGGGACTATAGTGTACATTTGGAATTGTATTCAGAATCAAATCCTACAAGGACGTTGTAACTACCCAAATGCAACTAAAATGACATCAATTGTTTATGTAATACAGTAGTAAATGGTTCTTATGTGGTTTCTTCATTGCCACAATTATTCAACCCCTTAAAGACTACCACTCTGAAGAACAGAGGTTCATACAGGTGCTTTCCATCAGGTATTGAAAACACCTGTGGATGTCACCGAGCAGCAATCAAGCATAATAAGCACCAATTAGGCAGCTTTAAAATGACTGTGATACTCAGCTCCTTCTAGACATTTACTGGTGTGGTTACAAACATGGTGAAGGCAAGAGAATGGTCCAGGAAGACAAGAGAAGAGGTGATTTCTCTTCACAGGAAGGGCAATGGCTATAAGAAGATTGCAAAGATGTTAAACATACCAAGAGACACCTTAGGAAGCATCATTCGCAAATTCAAGGCAAAGGGCACTGTTGAAACGCTACCTGGTCGTGGCAGAAAGAAGATGCTGACTTCGACTGCTGTGCGCTACCTGAAGCGTAGAGTGGAGAGAAGTCCCCGTGTGACTGCTGAGGAACTGAGAAAAGATTTGTCAGATGTGGGTACAGAAGTTTCAGCCCAGACAATAAGACGCACACTGCGTAATGAAGGCCTCCGTGCCAGAACTCCCAGGCGTACCCCCTTGCTGTCTCCAAAGAATAAGAAGAGTCGACTGCAGTATGCCAAAAGCCATGTGGACAAACCACAAAAGTTGTGGGATAGTGTTCTGTGGACTGATGAAACAAAATTAGAACTGTTTGGGCCCATGGATCAACGCTATGTTTGGAGGAGGAAGAACAAGGCCTATGATGAAAAGAACACCTTGCCTACTGTGAAGCATGGTGGAGGGTCAATCATGCTTTGGGGCTGTTTTGCTTCTGCAGGTACAGGGAAGCTTCAGCGTGTGCAAGGTACCATGAATTCTCTTCAGTACCAGGAGATATTGGATGGAAACGTGATGCAGTCCGTCACACACCTGAGGCTTGGGAGACGTTGGACCTTTCAACAGGACAATGATCCCAAGCATACCTCCAAGTCCACTAGAGCATGGTTGCAGAGGAAAGGCTGGAACATTTTGGAGTGGCCATCGCAGTCACCAGACTTAAATCCGATTGAGAACCTCTGGTGGGACTTAAAGAAAGCAGTTGCAGTGCGCAAGCCTAAGAATGTGACTGAACTGGAGGCCTTTGCCCATGAAGAATGGGCGAAGATACCCGTAGATCGCTGCAAGACACTTGTGTCAAGCTATGCTTCACGTTTAAAAGCTGTTATAACTGTAAAAGGATGCTGTACTAAGTACTAAGATTGAATGTCACTTGGGGGTTGAATAAAACTGATAATGCTGTGAGCACAGAAAAGACATTTGTGGTTATTTCATTATAACTGTTATGTTATATTTGTCTGACCTACAAGTGCCTCTTTAATGTAAATGTAAGCAAGATGACTGAATGATCAAAAGCAATGTCAAACTGGCCAAAACACTCAATTTCAGTGGGGGTTGAATAATTTTGGTCACAACTGTATATAAGAAATGTCAGCTAGCCTCTTCTTCACAAGGCTAGAAGCCTCTGACGGGAGCGGAACCTTTTTGTTTTTTTTTTTCAGGTCCCTGCCACCGCCGCTGTGATTGACGTTGGATCTACTTCGGGGGACATTGTTTTAATAAAGGACTTGTCAAAGACCCTGTACTGTGTTTTTTTTACACCACACTTAGTTTTTTTGTGAATAAGTCTGCGGGACCATGTACCGCAGACTCGTTCACGTAGGGGGGGGGGCCGGGATCTGGGGGCCCCCTTGTTAAAGGGGGCTTCCAGATTCTGATAAGTCCCCCGCCCGCAGACCCCCACAACCACCGGCCAGGGTTGTGGGGAAGAGGCCCTTGTCCTCATCAACATGGGGACAAGGTGCTTTGGGGGGGAGCCCCCCCTGCCCCAAAGCACCCCCCCATGTTGAGGGCATGTGGCCTGGTATGGTTCAGGAGGGGGGGGGGCGCTTGCTCGTCCCCCCCCCTTTCCTGACCTGCCGGGCTGCATGCTCGGATAAGGGTCTGGTATGGATATTGAGGGGGACCCACGCTGTTTTTTTTTTTAATTTCAGTGTGGAGTTCCCCCTTAATATCCATACCAGACCTGAAGGGCTTGGTAAGGATGAGAGGGGGGGACCCACGCTGTTTTTTTTATTATTTATTTAATTCACGGAAATAATTTGAAATTCAGCTGTCAGTGGGAAACCCCGATGACAGCTGAAACATTCCTTCTGTCCCTGCAGAGAGCTCCGCTATTATATTTGACATTAAAAAGTATAGAGACTGCAACATTGTATCTATTTGTATCCATTCCGGATATAGATGTTTTTATTCGGATACAAATAGATACAATGTTGCAACCTTTATACTTTTTAATGTCAAATATAATAGCGCAGCTCTCTGCAGGGACAGAAGTAATTACTTTGCTATTATATTTGCAGGCCGTAGACGGGGCGAAAATCGAACAATTTTTTTACCATTGGTGGTAACGTCGGCCCATTGAACAACCAAATTTTTTATTTTTTTTTAAAACGGTCAGTTTTCGCCCCATCTATGGCCTGCATTTTTCTTTTTCTTATTCTTTTTTTTTATTCTTCTTTTTCTTGCAGGTCATGGCTCATGTGCAGATTTTTTATCTGTTAAAAGATCAGCCAATTTGCCGATCATTGCAGCTAAAATCGGCCGATCTGCAAAATCGGCGTTTTTTATCCAAATTTACCAATTAAAAAAAGTTGCAAAATCCCCAAAAATGGCTGACCAATTAACCCACTAACGGGCCGAAAATCAGCCGATTTTTTTTGCGGACGATTTTAGACCCATGTAAAGCAGGCCATAGATGGGTCTAAAATCGGCCAATTTTTCTGCCGAAAAAAAAATCGAACGATTTTCGGGCCGTTAGTGGGTTAATTGGTCAGCTGTTTTTCGGGATTTTGGCACATTTTTTTTATCAGTAAATTTGGAACAAAAAATTTTCAACTTTACTGGTAAACAAAATATGCTAAAATCCCAAAAAATGGCCGACCAATTATCCCAATAACGGAAGAGGCCCTTGTCCCCATTAACATGGGGACAAGGTGCTTTGGGGGGGAGCCCCCCTTCCCCAAAGCACCCCCTCATGTTGAGGGCATGTGGCCTGGTATAGTTCAGGAGGGGGGGGCGCTCGCTCGCCCCCCCCCCTTTCCTGACCTGCCGGGCTGCATGCTCGGATAAGGGTCTGGTATGGATTTTGGGGGATCCCCAAGCTGTTTTTTTTTTTATTTCAGCGTGGAGTTCCCCCTTAATATCCATACCAGATCCGAAGGGCTTGGTACGGATGTGAGGGGGGACCCCACGCTTTTTTTTTTGTACATTCAGCTGTCAGTGGGGAACCCCGCTGACAGTTGAAACATTAACACATGGCTGTCGCTTCTACAATCCCGCATGAGTTATGTTATCAACTCATGCAGCATTTTAGTAGCGAAAACCAATGCAGCGCTCATGTTTCAGCTGTCGGCGGAGTTCCCCACTGACAGTTGATGTAAAAGTATTGCAGGGAATTATAAACAATTTGTAAAAAACCCGGCGTGGGGTCCCCCCTCCCATCCATACTAAGCCCTTCGGGTCTCGTATGGATGTTAAGGGGTAACTCCACGCTGAAATTAAATAAAAAACAGCATGGGGTACCCCCCAAAATCCATAACAGATACTTATCTGAGCATGCAGCCCAGCAGGTCAGGAAAGGGGGGGGGGGACAAGCGAGCGCCTCCCCCCCTCCTGAACCATACCAGGCCACATGCCCATACCAAATTATTCAAACATTTGTAAACAGACCAATTAACTGAAATGGTTTGGCATTTGTACCCCAAATATGACGTTCCCTGAGGCATTGGTAAGCCGAGGTACGCCTGTATTAGTATTGCAATCCTTTGTATTGGGATACATAGAACCAAAATACATCTGAATTGGCAACATAGCACAACATTTGTGTCACATTGGAGATATCTGGTAGTTATACTGACCTTGCCCAGGGACCTAAGATTGATTCACAGCACAGAAATACAGGCTGGATTAGCAATGTAGCTCCGTGGATTAGTGGTTAGCACTACTGCCTCACAACTCTAGGGTTGTCGGTTTGAATCCCATCCCCGGCGAGGAAGTAGCATGATCTCCGTGTGTGGCTGTCTTCAAATAGATGTTCTGGCAACATCTTTGCTTTCTGTCTAAATGATCCCTAAAATGTGAATTAGAATGAGGCCTTGTCTGTTGAAACACCTTCAAAGCTGCACCTTATGTGAATGTCATACAATGGGATAAGAGCCTGGAGCACTAATAGATTTGATAATGATGGTTTACACTCCATCCACTTTTGTGAAGGATTTGGCAAGCAAAGAGCTGACAGAGAGAGAGAGTCTGCAAAGTCGCACCCTATTGTATGCTATTAGAGTGACCACATGGGTGTGTTTCAAACATTGATTTCTATAGTACATATAGTATATGTATATAGTAGTACATGTACTACTTTAGTGGCAATTTGCATAGAGATCTGTGTCAGATGTCTTGAAAATTGCATTGAAATGGTCAATTTTACTGTAAGTCGCAGGATTTGTAAATCAGCTTTGCCCAGAGTGTAATGTTTGGTGAAGTTTGATTTCTGGAGTGTTTTGCCAATTGATGGGAAATTCACCATACTAGTCAAATCGATTTGTCATTTTCAGTATTGCATACAAGATGTGGTCATGTGACTGTCTTAACTCATGCGAGAATCTGGAGGGAATTGTGACCATAGTAGCAATAAAGGTTCCAATTGGGGTTCCCTTTCACATCCCTGCTCAATGTTCTGTTGTATGCTGCACACGTACATTTCACTGTATATTTCTTTCTGATTTGTGGGGCCTGTATACCAAGGGTTAATGCAGGTAGGAAGCGGATTCATCAGGTGAAAACACTTTCACTGACCAAATTAAGGTCAGTGGTGGGTGTGGCTTCATTGGGTGTGGGGCCTTGTTTGGCACGCTCCAAATACAACGTAGCTTATATAAAGACGTGCAGTAGGGAGTGATTTGGCCTGTTACTAGGCCGGGTGGTTTGTGACTAAGTCCTTGCATGGTGTGGTTTGGGGGAAGAAGAGATTTTGTGCTGAATTGCCCCAGACACCACTCAGGCTGTGTTTGGAAGTGGGCTGGAAATGTTTGCATATTTTTGGCCTTGTAAAGTGTTTGTGTGTTATTGCACAATGATTGTGTTTTTTCTCTTTGCATTGAAAGCCTCACACATGTCAATCGTTTTGTTTAAAATCTGCTCTTGTTTTAATTTTGCTTGCTTATTTAGACTCCAATGCATTTTTCTGACAAACCTGCTGACAAATGTATGTGTAGGGGGTTTGTAGAGGTGGGAGGGGGTTTGTAGAGGTGGGAGGGGTTTTTTTTCACATGCTTTGTTTTCTTGATATTTTGATCTGTAGACTTTTTTTTGTGAATGGATCTTCATACTAAGTGATTGTGTAAGTAAACCTTATGTGCACGAAAATGTTACTTGATTCATCTTCCCCTTTGTTTCCTGCTATAACCTGAGCACACACAGTTCACTAGAAGTATCTTTAGATTGTAAGCTCTTATGAGCAGGAGTGTTTTATTTTTGCCACATGAATCCTATTTTTGTGACTCACCAAGATATTGACTGTACCTACTTGTTCCTGCTGACCAAATAAATGAAGATATATTTGATCAATAAATGTTTGACCGATGTTTTTGTGTTTATTTTATGTTCAATATATGAACAACCTTAATAGTTACTTTGTATACTTATATAATCTGCTCAAATGTAGCTTGTAAGAGCGTGAATATGCAAGTGTGTGCAAACTGGCTTTTTCAAAACCAAAAAAAAAAAAAACCCACTTGCACCACAATATTGTTATGTACTAATGAAGGTCACATTCACTGTGCAGCCAGCTACAGGTTTTCTACAATTCGATTTACAGTAATAAAATAGTCCACACTTTGTTGATTTTTGGCCTTTGGCAACAAATATTAGCCAAGGTTAAAAAAAACAAATCAATAAGAAACACACATTTGCGAAAGCTATCATAGCCGTGCATAGAAATGCGCGATTGCAAACAAATAAGCACCAAACAGGTGTCTGCATGGCGCATGAACGGCTATCCTGGAAGTCCGTCATCACGTGCGCGCGCACCCGGAAGTGGTTGTGGGGAGTGTAAGTGGATGAGAAGTGGTTGGAGGTTTTGTGTTGGTTGAAAATTATGATAACTTTATTGGCATTTGGACATGGCGAGAGCACAGTTCTCAACTGAGGAGATGATCCTTATATGTACAGTAAGTGTGGCCATTGCAAATATGTTTATAACATGTGAGGGACAAGTAATTGTAATTTTGTGGGTGGGGCCTAGCAGAATCTCACTTGGTGCACATGCTACTTATCTGTACATTAGCTCCTGGGTATTGATGGGTCAATGATATTAACCACTTGCCTACTGGGTACTCCTACCCCCTTCCTGTCCTGGCCAATTTTCATCTTTCTGCACTGTTACCCTTTGAATGACAATTGTGCGGTCATGCCACATTGTACCCATCTTAAATTTGTATCAGTTTTTTCAGACAAATAGAGCTTTCTTTGGGTGGTATTGACTTGCTGCTGTGAGTTTTACTTTTTTCTTGATAAACCACAAAATAGCTCATAATGAATAAAAGTCTGTTTATATTATAACATTTGGTAAACTGGTAATTTAGCAACACTGATGTGCGTTGATGAGGCAGCACTGGTGGGTGGCACTGCTGGCCACAGGTGGGCGGAACTGTTGGGTGGCACTGGTGGGCACTGATCATCGGGGCCGACCCCTGCTTTGATAACTGCTGGTTCTCGGCAGTACTTTCCACACATTCTGACAGCGTGATGAAAGTGCAGCGAAGACCCGGCAAATGCATTTCCCGGTGATCAGTGTGTCATTGGACATGGCTGATCACATGGTAAAAAGCCACTGTGATTGGCCTTTACCACGTCACGTGATCAGCTGTGTCCTTAGGACACAGCAATCACGGAGAGCGCGTTCTGCCAGGATGTCATATGACACCCTCCCAGAGCTGCCTGGATGCAGTGTAGCGTTCTTCGGCTATCTGCGGTCACCAAATAGGTAACCAGCTAGGCCTTCATGGCTAATCTTTGAATATCTGGACATGTATACTGCGTATAATGCATTACATTCTACAATGTGTTGGTGTATATGGTATTACGGTGTGCAATGCGTTGCTGGATTCTGCATGACGGTGGACAGCGTATCACAGTGTGCAATGCGTAGCTCCAGCCTGCATGACAGTGTACAGTGCATTACAGTCTACAATGTGTGGGTGTACACGGTATCACAGTGTGCAATGCGTTGCTCCATCCTGCATGACTGTGTACAGTGCATTACAGTCTACAATGTGTTGGTGTACACGGTATTACATTGTACAGTGTATTACAGTCTACAATGTGTGGGTGTACACGGTATTACATTGTACAGTGTATTACAGTGTGCAATGCGTTGTACACTGCAGTGTGCACTAAAGCATTTTACACTCATGCACTGTACACACTAACGCATTTGACATTTCTAGTGTGCAATGCGTTAGTGTGCAATGCCTTCGACAATACAATGCATTTGCAGTATTGGTGTATGTTTATTAAGCACAGATAATTAATCTGATTTTAGTTATCAAGGAGAAGTCTTCTCTGTCCCCCTGTTTATGAGGTGGAGGACAATTGTTTTCCGAAGAAGAGAGGAGACATTTTTTCAAGGAGATCTGTATAGATTTCCAGAGATATGTGTAGATGGTTGAGGGGCTGCATGTGATCTCCGGAGATAATTGTGATTAACGATCACCTGAGTTAAACCAGTGAATGAAAAGTGTAAAAAAACATGGATTGAAAATAATCTGCACTGACCACTGTGCTTTGTCAAGCCACATATTGGCACATTCTGGTTTCACACAGATGCGATGTGAAATTTGCAGTGTTTTCTGTGCAAGCGCTGCACCGCATCACAACCGCAACCCCTTCATGCCACCTGCTGCGGCTTTCTAGGTGAAGTTACCAACACACCAATATTGGTACACAAAGCGTATTGCGACTTGCCAAATTGGATGGCATGCCTATTCACACCCATGTGCATACCCTGAAAAAGGGTCCTGCACATTTTTGGCCCGGATGCGGTGCAATTTGAGGTGTGCAAAATGTTTGTCTCTAATTGCAACGCACACAAATTGCATGTGATTTGCCCAGGAGTGCGGTGTTAGACCACAATGCATGTATGTGAAGCCAGAATAAAAGGATGTGGATTTTGTCTATTTTTACTTGCGCATGTTAACATTATGTAAGTGCATTTTTCTTCTGTTTAACATGCTATAGAAATGCAACATGCATTTGGATGTAGTGTTTTTGTATGTGCATTTTGGAAGTATTCTAAACACACATTGACCCTAGGGCCACACCATATCTTATGCAGGCCATAGATGGGTCGAAAATCGGCCGATTTTTCGGCCGAAAATAAAATCGGTCGATTTTCGGATCGTTAGTGGGCTATTTGTTCGGCCGTTTTTCGGTATTTTGGCAGATTTTTTTTTTCGGTAAAGTTGGAAAAAAAACGTCCGAATTTGCCGATCGGCCGATTTTCGTGGCAATGATGGGCAAATCGGCCGATTTTTTACTGATAAAAAATCTGCACATGAGCAGTGACCTGCAAGAGGAAGACAAAAAGAAGAGGATGAAGAAGAAGATGATGAAGAAGAGGATGATGATGAAGAAGAAGATGATGAAGAGGAAGAAGAGGATGATGATGAAGAAGAAGAAGAAGAGGATGATGATGAAGAAGATGATGAAGAAGAAGAGGATGATGAAGAAGAGGATGATGATGAAGAAGAAGAAGAAGAAGAGGATGATGATGAAGAAGAAGAAGAGGATGATGATGATGAAGAGGATGATGATGATGAAGAGGATGATGATGCAGAGGATGATGATGAAGAAGATGATGATGAAGAAGAAGAGGATGATGAAGATGAAGAAGATGATGAGGATGATGATGAAGAAGAAGATGATGAAGAGGAAGAAGAGGATGATGATGAAGAAGAAGAAGAGGATGATGAAGAAGAGGATGATGATGAAGAAGAAGATGATGATGTAGAAGAGGATGATGATGAAGAAGAAGAAGAAGAAGGATAAAAATTGAGAGGAATTCCAGTATGGCAAAAAGTGTCCCTGCAGAGAGCTCCGCTATTTCTTTGACAGTTCCTTGACATTTACAGCGGTTGCAACATTGTATCTATTTGTTTCCGAATAAAAACATCTGTATCCGAAATGGATACAAATACATTGTTGCAACCGCTATAAATGTCAAAGAACTGTGAAAGAAATAGCGGAGCTCTCGGCAGGGACACTTTTTGCCGGCTGTAGACGGGATGAAAATCGGCCGATTTTTTTTTTTTTACCATTGCTAGTAACATCGGCCGCTTGAACAACCGATTTTTCATTTTTTAAAAGAAAAATCGGCTGTTTTTCTCCCCGTCTATGGCCTGCATAAGCATTAGTGTGCCTGGGGGAGGGGGGGACCTTTGGCCTTTCCAAACACAGTAGATGCTCCAAGAATGTTTCCTTGAACTCTTGAAATGGTTAAAAAGGAAAGACACTCTAGATAGCCTGCACTGAGAATTGACTGTCATGATGACGTGTCAATGATTATTTGCTCTCATTTTTCAGGAGTGGTACTGCTTGCAGTTGAAGCTGGTAGAAATCCACCTTCACGTCCTCCACTCACCTTCACTTGTGGCCAGTGGATATTTTGTGGCCGCAGGCAAGAACTGGCATCGAGGACCTGCATAATGACCCTGGTATGCCAGAGGTGGTTTGGAAGCAGCACAGCAATTTGACCATCCCTTTCCTCTATGTTGGTTTTAGGGGTGCAGAATTTCTTCTCGTTCGTGAACGGACTGTCGCCGGATATCAGAGTCCCCATATTTTCAAGATATGTTTTAGCCATGTTGGCTTATTTTTATGTTATTTTCCAAGTGTGTCGCACCTAACCGCACAGTAGTGTGGTGCCATGCGTATTTGTGGCTGTGAATGGGGCTGTTTTTAATAGACGTGTGTAGGTGCAACAACGTTTTCATCATGGTACCTGCGCACATCTACATAGGGCATTGCATTTCTTTGCTGTGCTGGAAAATGTGTGTTCTTGCATGCGTTTCTGCACCACCAATGGTGTGAACAAGTCCTAAGGGCTGGTTCACACTATAGAAACAGTCTAGATGTGTTCCTGATGGGTTTTTTCATGCCCTTTTGGCATGCATGTTTAGTGTGTTCCAGTACATTTTGGATGCGTTTTGGACATGTTTACATTGCATTTTTGTATCCCTTCCACTTATTTTTTTCTATTTTCTTTGTATTCAATGTAGTTAGGGACATGTGCGTTTTAGTACATTCAAGGACGTTTCAATGTGTTCCAGTACAGTTCTGTGCAGAAACAATGCTGTGTGGTCAACTTTGTTTACAGCACCTGCAATGCATTGAAAATGCAAGCGCTGATGTGAACTATGACATTGACAACCATATAACCTTCTTTCTGTGCGTTTGTGATGCTGAAAAAGCAACTGAAACACATGTAGTGTGAACTGGCCCTAAAGGTTATTAGAGGTCAGGGAACAGGACTGACCAGGAATTGTGAATTCAATGAGACTACTGGTGAGATACAATCAGCAATTGTATAATAATGTGAGATCTGAGCTGTAGCTGATAGAAAATGAGACACATTCACTTGATCAGTAAATAGATAGTTAAAGAGTGGGGCGGTGATCCATAGATTTGCATATGGGACAGGTGATGATGGGGTGGGGGAGGGGGTCAAGTTGTATAAGGAGACAGATTTAAAAGAGAAAAAAGTTACAATGAAATATACATGGCATGAAACTTGCACATTTCCTAATTGGCAGAAGAACAGTACGCAAGTAACATTCATCCACTTTCTAGTCATTAGGCAAAATCATAATTGATTGATCAAAATTCCTGCCACAACCCAGAAAATTGATCTCCATTTTTTTGGGATGTTGCCAAGACTGGGATTAGAACCCATGACCCAAGTGCTGTAAGTTCTGAGCTCTAACCACCAAACCACTGTGGGAGACACAGTTTGAGCTATAATGTAGAATAGTTACATTGTTTAAAAATGATAAAGCGAGCTGGTCACTGATATAGACTAGTAAAATGGTATTACACAAGATAAATATAACCACGAACAGTAGTGCATGAACTCGTGAAAGGTCATCCACCCCTGTGACAGTGTACTACACTATTGAGCACCTTTCTGGCTCCTGTGGCTGAGCTAATTCCTCCCCAGGACCATTTGAGCACCCACCCTGATGGATGGATGGATGGATGGAGCTGGATGACTAACCCATAACTGCCAGCATACCGCTGCACCCCCAGATGTGTGATGTGTATAACCCATACACATTAATACTTTTGTTCTGGTGAGTGTAGACCAGTCCCAAGGGTGGTTTACCTTTCACAAGTTCATGCACTACTGTCCGTCACGGAGAGACCACACGTGCCATTCATAGGCACTCTCTGAGTTGGTACTCTCACACGAAGGACATTCCATTATTCAGGAATGATTCTATGAACTTATTTTAGCACCATTTACAATATTACATCATTGTTGCAATTCTTTGCACTTTTTGGTTTTTACATGCATTCATTATTGATCACATGCATTTATAGCGCTGCACTTGTCTTTACCATAGAATAGTTACGTGATTAAAGAGAATGAAGATATATAATTATATTGGGAAATTAGAAGTATATAAATTATTTGAGATATAAGTGTGAAAATGTTTAACATTTGAGTACAGAATATATGACATTCATTAGTAAATGCATTAGTTTCCTGATCATTTTGGAGACACAGCAAGAAAAGAAATAGAAGAAAATAGAAAATTCTAATTATTACATTCTAAAAATTCTCTTTTGCCATCATAAGAAGGCCAATGTTAATAAAGCCCGCGCTTGTGCGCCATCTAGCGAACATATCCGGTATTGCACCTAAAAATGTGCCAGACGGGATACCACATTTAGTGATAGCAAAGTGGGACTCCCTGCCTCCATCTCCACAGCATACTGCCACGGTGCGTCTGGGTCCTCTGTCTCCTCCTCCTCCTCCTCTACCAGATGCTCCTGCTCCTCCACTCCTGTCCGCTGAGTGGAAAAACCACCCATTTCACTCAATAATTCCTGAGCACCAATGTCCTCCTCTACCTCCTCCTCTTCTTCCTGTCCTGCCCCCACAGGGGTCATGTGGCGTTGAGATCTGTGCGCCACGTCTACCGCACCCTGACCAGCCATTGTTAACAGCATTTGTTCCAGGACGTGCAACAGAGGAATGACGTCGTTCATCCCATAGTCCTGCCGACTCACGAATAGCGTGGCCTCCTCAAAGGGCCTGAGCAAGCGGCAGGTGTCACGCATGAGCTGCCAATGGCTGACATCTAAGTTACACAGGGGAGTACCTTTATCCGCTTGTAACATCAGGAAATCGGTGATGGCCTTTCGCTGTTCGTAAAGGCGGTCTAACATATGTAGGGTTGAATTACACCTTGTTGCAACGTCACAGCATGAGGAGTCGGTACGGGGGCCCATGGCAGATTACGGGCCTGGCAGCAGCAATGGGAGGCCCGTAATCTGCCAGCACCCTATGAAAAAATGGAACCCACCAGCAGTGTGAGGAGACCTGAAAGTGGCACATGGCAGAGTGTGGCGATGGAGACAGCAGCAATGGGAGGCCGTACAGGGACCCATGACACACTCTGGACCTGGCAGCAGCATGAGGAGGCGGTACAGGGGCCCATGACAGATTACGGACCTGGCAGCAGCATGAGGAGTCGGTACGGGGGCCCATGGCAGATTACGGGCCTGGCAGCAGCAATGGGAGGCCCGTAATCTGCCAGCACCCTATGACAAAATGGAACCCACCAGCAGTGTGAGGAGACCTGAAAGTGGCACATGGCAGAGTGTGGCGATGGAGACAGCAGCAATGGGAGGCCGTACAGGGACCCATGAGACACTGTGGACCTGGCAGCAGCATGAGGAGGCGGTACGGGGGCCCATGGCAGATTACGGGCCTGGCAGCAGCAATGGGAGGCACGTAATCTGCCAGCACCCTATGACAAAATGGACAGCACCAGCAGTGTGAGGAGACCTGAAAGTGGCACATGGCAGAGTGTGGCGATGGAGACAGCAGCAATGGGAGGCCGTACAGGGACCCATGAGACACTGTGGACCTGGCAGCAGCATGAGGAGGTGGTACGGGGGCCCATGGCAGATTACGGGCCTGGCAGCAGCAATGGGAGGCCCGTAATCTGCCAGCACCCTATGACAAAATGGAACACACCAGCAGTGTGAGGAGACCTGAAAGTGGCACATGGCAGAGTGTGGCGATGGAGACAGCAGCAATGGGAGGCTGTACAGGGACCCATGAGACACTGTGGACCTGGCAGCAGCATGAGGAGGCGGTACGGGGGCCCATGGCAGATTACGGGCCTGGCAGCAGCAATGGAAGGCCCGTAATCTGCCAGCACCCTATGACAAAATGGAACACACCAGCAGTGTGAGGAGACCTGAAAGTGGCACATGGCAGAGTGTGGCGATGGAGACAGCAGCAATGGAAGGCCGTACAGGGACCCATGAGAGACTCTGGACCTGGCAGCAGCATGAGGAGGCGGTACAGGGGCCCATAGCAGATTACGGGCCTGGCAGCAGCAATGGGAGGCCCGTAATCTGCCAGCACTCTATGACAAAATGGACAGCACCAGCAGTGTGAGGAGACCTGAAAGTGGCACATGGCAGAGTGTGGCGATGGAGACAGCAGCAATGGGAGGCCGTACAGGGACCCATGAGACACTCTGGACCTGGCAGCAGCATGAGGAGGCGGTACAGGGGCCCATGGCACATTATGGGCCTGGCAGCAGCAATGGGAGGCCCGTAATCTGCCAGCACCCTATGACAAAATGGAACACACCAGCAGTGTGAGGAGACCTGAAAGTGGCACATGGCAGAGTGTGGCGATGGAGACAGCAGCAATGGGAGGCCGTACAGGGACCCATGAGACACTCTGGACCTGGCAGCAGCATGAGGAGGCAGGCAGAACCGCCGTATCTTTATCACGGTTTTCCCAGGCCACCAAATGGCGACGCTGCATATGCTGACGCAACGCTGTAGTCCCAACATGGGCCCCCTGGCCACGCTTGACTTTCTGGCCACATAGTCGACATACGGCTACGTTTACTTCCTCGGGGCGGCTTGACAAAAAATTGCCACACTGCCGAGTAGGAAACTTTGCCCCCGCTACTCCTCACTGGCTGACTGCTACTTCCTCCGTGCACACCGGCACCACTACTGGCCGTGGTGGTAGGCTGCAGTGGAGCTGGTGCTGTACTCTGTGGCCGTTTGCCTCCACTGACACTGCTGCGACCCTGCTGCCTCCTGGGCAACCCACCGACTGTTTTGCTCGCTGCCAAGCTGGCACCCTCTTCTCCTGATGATGCGGAAGCAATAGCCTGATGACGACGAGGCTGCCAAGTGCGATCAGCCTCATCATCATCAATTAGGGTCTCCGCCTCACTACTAGCCCCCTCGGCTGCGTGTGGGTCAGGAGACGGACCTGTCTCTAGACCGGCTACCGAGCCACTCTCCTCGCCAGTACTTCTTCGCCTGGCTGCTGAAGAGGCGGATGTCTCCCCCCGTTCCTGACCGCCCTCTGTTAGCTCTTCCTCACTGTACAGTGGGGCTGAGCCCACAGCATGCGATACTTCGCTTGGTGAGGGAACACCAAAGGACAGGGGCAGGTAGAGGATACGTGATTTCAGTGGGCGTGCTCCCCGGCCATGCCAACTAACGGTTGTGTCTGACGTACCCACCGACCGTTGGCTGTATGGGGCCAGAGGTGACCTGGGAAGAGGAAGACGACCGAGCCAACCAATCGATGACGGCAGGGTTGTCGGTGGAGACACGACCGCTGGATGACACCAGGAGCACTGGCCTCTGGCTGCGACTAGTGCTGCCTCGACCCCTTCCTCTGCTGCCATGTCTGCTCGCTCCTAAAACATTGCCTCCTCTGCCACTCCTCTGCGTGTTGTCTGACATACTCTTTAATTCAACGATTCTGTGTCCCTGAGTAACAATTCTGTGTCCCTCAGTAACAATTCTGTGTCTGTCCCTGAGTAACAATTCTGTGTCCCTGAGTAACAATTCTGTGTCCCTGAGTAACAATTCTGTGTCCCTGAGTAACAATTCTGTGTCCCTCAGTAACAATTCTGTGTCCCTCAGTAACAATTCTGTGTCTGTCCCTGAGTAACAATTCTGTGTCCCTGAGTAACAATTCTGTGTCCCTCAGTAACAATTCTATGTCCCTCAGTAACAATTCTGTGTCCCTCAGTAACAATTCCGTGTCCCTCAGTAACAATTCTGTGTCCCTGAGTAACAATTCTGTGTCCCTGAGTAACAATTCTGTGTCCCTCAGTAACAATTCTGTGTCCCTCAGTAACAATTCTGTGTCCCTCAGTAACAATTCTGTGTCTGTCCCTCAGTAACAATTCTGTGTCTGTCCCTCAGTAACAATTCTGTGTCCCTCAGTAACAATTCTGTGTCCCTCAGTAACAATTCTGTGTCTGTCCCTGAGTAACAATTCTGTGTCCCTGAGTAACAATTCTGTGTCCCTGAGTAACAATTCTGTGTCCCTCAGTAACAATTTTGTGTCTGTCCCTGAGTAACAATTCTGTGTCCCTCAGTAACAATTCTGTGTCCCTCAGTAACAATTCTGTGTCTCTCAGTAACAATTCTGTGTCCCTGAGTAACAATTCTGTGTCCCTCAGTAACAATTCTGTGTCCCTCAGTAACAATTCTGTGTCTCTCAGTAACAATTCTGTGTCCCTGAGTAACAATTCTGTGTCTCTCAGTAACAATTCTGTGTCCCTGAGTAACAATTCTGTGTCCCTCAGTAACAATTCTGTGTCTGTCCCTGAGTAACAATTCTGTGTCCCTCAGTAACAATTCTGTGTCCCTCAGTATCAATTCTGTGTCTGTCCCTGAGTAACAATTCTGTGTCCCTGAGTAACAATTCTGTGTCCCTGAGTAACAATTCTGTGTCCCTGAGTAACAATTCTGTGTCCCTCAGTAACAATTCTGTGTCTGTCCCTGAGTAACAATTCTGTGTCCCTGAGTAACAATTCTGTGTCCCTGAGTAACAATTCTGTGTCCCTCAGTAACAATTCTGTGTCCCTCAGTAACAATTCTGTGTCTGTCCCTCAGTAACAATTCTGTGTCCCTCAGTAACAATTCTGTGTCCCTCAGTAACAATTCTGTGTCCCTCAGTAAAAATTCTGTGTCTGTCCCTCAGTAAAAATTCTGTGTCCCTGAGTAACAATTCTGTGTCCCTCAGTAACAATTCTGTGTCTCTCAGTAACAATTCTGTGTCCCTGAGTAACAATTCTGTGTCCCTGAGTAACAATTCTGTGTCCCTCAGTAACAATTCTGTGTCCCTCAGTAACAATTCTTTGTCTGTCCCTGAGTAACAATTCTGTGTCCCTCAGTAACAATTCTGTGTCTGTCCCTGAGTAACAATTCTGTGTCCCTGAGTAACAATTCTGTGTCCCTCAGTAACAATTCTGTGTCTCTCAGTAACAATTCTGTGTCCCGCAGTAACAATTCTGTGTCCCTCAGTAACAATTCTGTGTCCCTCAGTAACAATTCTGTGTCTGTCCCTGAGTAACAATTCTGTGTCCCTCAGTAACAATTCTGTGTCCCTAAGTAACAATTCTGTGTCTGTCCCTGAGTAACAATTCTGTGTCCCTCAGTAACAATTCTGTGTCTCTCAGTAACAATTCTGTGTCCCTCAGTAACAATTCTGTGTCCCTCAGTAACAATTCTGTGTCTGTCCCTGAGTAACAATTCTGTGTCCCTCAGTAACAATTCTGTGTCTGTCCCTGAGTAACAATTCTGTGTCCCTCAGTAACAATTCTGTGTCTCTCAGTAACAATTCTGTGTCCCTCAGTAACAATTCTGTGTCCCTCAGTAACAATTCTGTGTCTGTCCCTGAGTAACAATTCTGTGTCCCTCAGTAACAATTCTGTGTCCCTCAGTATCAATTCTGTGTCTGTCTCTGAGTAACAATTCTGTGTCCCTCAGTAACAATTCTGTGTCTCTCAGTAACAATTCTGTGTCCCTCAGTAACAATTCTGTGTCCCTCAGTAACAATTCTGTGTCTGTCCCTGAGTAACAATTCTGTGTCCCTCAGTAACAATTCTGTGTCTGTCCCTGAGTAACAATTCTGTGTCCCTCAGTAACAATTCTGTGTCTCTCAGTAACAATTCTGTGTCCCTCAGTAACAATTCTGTGTCCCTCAGTAACAATTCTGTGTCTGTCCCTGAGTAACAATTCTGTGTCCCTCAGTAACAATTCTGTGTCCCTCAGTATCAATTCTGTGTCTGTCTCTGAGTAACAATTCTGTGTCCCTGAGTAACAATTCTGTGTCCCTGAGTAACAATTCTGTGTCCCTCAGTAACAATTCTGTGTCTGTCCCTGAGTAACAATTCTGTTTCCCTGAGTAACAATTCTGTGTCCCTCAGTAACAATTCTGTGTCCCTCAGTAACAATTCTGTGTCTGTCCCTGAGTAACAATTCTGTGTCCCTGAGTAACAATTCTGTGTCCCTCAGTAACAATTCTGTGTCTGTCCCTGAGTAACAATTCTGTGTCCCTGAGTAACAATTCTGTGTCCCTGAGTAACAATTCTGTGTCCCTCAGTAACAATTCTGTGTCCCTGAGTAACAATTCTGTGTCCCTCAGTAACAATTCTGTGTCCCTCAGTAACAATTCTGTGTCTGTCCCTGAGTAACAATTCTGTGTCCCTCAGTAACAATTCTGTGTCCCTCAGTAACAATTCTGTGTCTGTCCCTGAGTAACAATTCTGTGTCCCTGAGTAACAATTCTGTGTCCCTGAGTAACAATTCTGTGTCCCTCAGTAACAATTCTGTGTCCCTTAGTAACAATTCTTTGTCTGTCCCTGAGTAACAATTCTGTGTCCCTGAGTAACAATTCTGTGTCCCTCAGTAACAATTCTGTGTCTGTCCCTGAGTAACAATTCTGTGTCCCTCAGTAACAATTCTGTGTCCCTCAGTAACAATTCTGTGTCCCTCAGTAACAATTCTGTGTCCCTCAGTAACAATTCTGTGTCTGTCCCTGAGTAACAATTCTGTGTCCCTCAGTAAAAATTCTGTGTCTGTCCCTGAGTAACAATTCTGTGTCTGTCCCTGAGTAACAATTCTGTGTCCCTCAGTAACAATTCTGTGTCCCTCAGTAACAATTCTGTGTCCCTCAGTAACAATTCTGTGTCTGTCCCTGAGTAACAATTCTGTGTCCCTCAGTAACAATTCTGTGTCCCTCAGTAACAATTCTGTGTCCCTCAGTAACAATTCTGTGTCTGTCCCTGAGTAACAATTCTGTGTCTGTCCCTCAGTAACAATTCTGTGTCTGTCCCTGAGTAACAATTCTGTGTCCCTAAGTAACGGTTCTGTGTCCCTAAGTAACGATTGTGTGTCCCTAAGTAACGGTTCTGTGTCCCTAAGTAACGGTTCTGTGTCCCTAAGTAACGGTTCTGTGTCCCTAACTCTGTCCCTCAATACAGACAGGTGGTCTGTCTCTCTTGAATGACTGGAGGCTAATGGAGAATTCTAAAATGGCCGCAATTTATAGCTCGACCATTACACAGTGCTGGCTGGCTGGCTGCTGATTGGCTAATGCGATCACATGTCATGAATGAATGCATTATGGGTCAGCGCGCCTTGTCTGCGCGCCTTCCCACAGATCCCCGCTCCGTCGCCGCACATGTCGCCGCCATTTTTGGAAAAATTTTCCTAATATTCGAAACGAATTACACTTCGCCGAGTTCGATTCGCTCATCTCTAGTCAAGATATTTGATTTTTTTCTGCTCCTCTCGTGAACACACGGGTGAGTTTTTTTTTTTTTCTGCTTGTAAACCTTCTTTTAATACACCTGTAAATGACTATGTGTGCATGGACACATAGGGGTTGATTTACTAAAACCGGAGAGTGCAAAATTTGTTGCAGCTGTGCATGGTAGCCAATCAGTCTAACTTCTGCTTGTTCAATTAGGCTTTGACAAAAAAGAGAAACTGGTAGCTGATTGGTTTCTATGGACAACTGCACCAGATTTTGCACTCTAGTGCTTTAGTAAATCAACCCTATAGGCTAATATGGAGGTGTGTTTACAGGCAGAAAACGTAAAATTAGTGTGTTTTTAAGTCCAGTGTGCACGAGCCCTAAGGGAGACCTGGGTTATTTTCAGTGGCCCCTTTGGGGATAAGCACTCCCATAGATATTCACAGTACCTACAGTTTATTACCACTTTAAAAGAGCAGTATTAGCTCTATCCCCTCCATAAAATCACATGCATCAATGGTTTTACCATTTTGAGGTCATAGACTTTTTTTTTTTTTAGTGAGGGAAGTTACTAGATGTACAGATTAAGCTGCCTTTTCATTAATGGCACTGATGTGTCAAGGGAAGCAGGCTAAGGGGGCAGCACCCAACCCTTAAGTGGTTCAAAATGCTCAATTTTTTTTAACCTAAAATAAAAAATAATGTTATACTTACCTTTATAATATCAATGTGCAGCGCTAATAAAAATGTGTGTTATAGTCAATGATGACCAGTGTGATCATAAAAGAGAAAGGAAACATCATAAAAACGAAAAAAAAAGAATAGTGAATACTCCAATGAAGAAATAAAATATACGGTATAACAAATGAAAATAAATAAGTCCCAATAATAGTCCCAAAAATAGTGATGTGATCAAATCAACAAAATGTAGTGACTTCTGTGATTTATGCACCGCACCTCCGCCATAATGCACTCACCAGAAGTAAGTAGCAAGCTCATAGACTGAGCCCGGAGACAGTATCATACAGTGTAGTATGTTTTATTAAAAATATAGCACTAGGTGGATCCCTTTGAGAATGTGCATGCACACGAAACTCATCAGGGAGGAGCCTACGCGCTGACGTCACGACGCCTTGTCCACGTGATGGTCCGGCAGCCATCTTTGTAAGTGCTTTTTAGCCATTGATGATTTTATGCTACACGTGGTTGCTATCTTTTTAATAAAACATACTACACTATATGATACTGTCTCAGGTCTCGGTCTATGAGCTTTGCTCTAAGAGGAATCCCTTTCTTTGGTTCACCGTGGGCTGAAGATGGAGACTTGGCTACTCTACTTTTGATTGTTCATTTGGTGCATCACTGGCTTCTGGAGAAATTCCACCTTCAACCGGGTCACCGGCAGGAGGAAAATGCAGGAACACCCCTTAGTGTCATTCCGCTCTGGGCTTGCTTGCTATTTACTTCTGGTGAGTGCATTATGGTGGAGGTGCAGTGTGGAAGTCACAGAAGTCGCTACATTTTGTTGATTTGATTACATCACTATTTTTGGGACTATTATGATATTTAAAGGACTTATTTATTTTCATTTGTTATACCATATATTTTGTTTCTTCATTGGAGTATTCACTATTCTCTCAATTTCTTTCTTATGATGTTTCCTTTCTCTTTTACGATCACACTGGTCATCATTGATTATAACTAGAGATGAGCGAATCGAAGTATCCGAAGTGGAATTCGAGTCGAATTTCGGAAAAATTTCGATTCGTGCCGAATCCGAAAAACAGCCTAATTCGGACGCGCGAATCGAAATTTTTCCGAAAATGGCGGCTGACATGTGCGGCGACGGAGCGGGGATGTCGGGGAAGGCGCGCAGACAAGGCGCGCTGCCCCATAATGCATTCCTCAACGACATGTGATCGCATCAGCCAATCAGCAGCCAGCCAGCCAGCACTGTGTAATGGTCGAGGTATATATAGCGGCCATTTTGGAAATCTTCATTTGCCTGCAGTCATTGAACAGAGGCAGACCGCTCTGTACTAGGGACAGGGACAGAGTTAGGGCCACAGAAACAATACTTGGGGACAGAGAGAAGTTACTTAGGGACAGAGAACCATTACTCAGGGACACAGACTTGTTAATGAGGGCCACAGAATCGTTCTTTAGGGACAAAGAAACGCTAGTTAGGGCCACAGAATTCATACTCAGGGACAGACAGAATTGTTACTCAGTGCCAGAGAATTGTTACTTAGGGCCACAGAAACGTTATTAGGGCCACAGAATTTTTACTCAGGGACAGACAGAATTGTTACTGAGTGCCAGAGAATTGTTACTCAGGGACAGACAGAATTGTTACTGAGTGCCAGAGAATTCTTACTCAGGGCCACAGAATTCATTCTCAGGGACAGACAGAATTGTTACTCAGGGACAGACAGAATTGTTACTGAGTGCCAGAGAATTGTTACTCAGGGACAGACAGAATTGTTACTGAGTGCCAGAGAATTGTTACTCAGGGACAGACAGAATTGTTACTGAGTGCCAGAGAATTGTTACTCTCACAGACACAAAATTGTTACTTGCACAGACACAGAATTGTTACTTGCACAGACACACAATTGTTACTCAGGGCCACAGAATTCATACTCAGGGACAGACAGAATTGTTACTGAGTGCCAGAGAATTCTTACTCAGGTCCACAGAATTCATACTCAGGGACAGACAGAATTGTTACTCAGGGACAGACAGAATTGTTACTGAGTGCCAGAGAATTGTTACTCAGGGACAGACAGAATTGTTACTGAGTGCCAGAGAATTGTTACTCTCACAGACACAAAATTGTTACTTGCACAGACACAGAATTGTTACTTGCACAGACACACAATTGTTACTCAGGGCCACAGAATTCATACTCAGGGACAGACAGAATTGTTACTGAGTGCCAGAGAATTGTTACTCAGGGACAGACAGAATTGTTACTGAGTGCCAGAGAATTGTTACTCTCACAGACACAAAATTGTTACTTGCACAGACACAGAATTGTTACTTGCACAGACACACAATTGTTACTGAGTGCCAGAGAATTGTTACTCAGGGACAGACAGAATTGTTACTGAGTGCCAGAGAATTGTTACTCAGGGACAGACAGAATTGTTACTGAGTGCCAGAGAATTGTTACTCAGGGACAGACAGAATTGTTACTGAGTGCCAGAGAATTGTTACTCTCACAGACACAAAATTGTTACTTGCACAGACACAGAATTGTTACTCGCACAGAGACAGAATTGTTACTCAGGGCCACAGAATTCATACTCAGGGACAGACAGAATTGTTACTGAGTGCCAGAGAATTGTTACTCAGGGACAGACAGAATTGTTACTGAGTGCCAGAGAATTGTTACTCTCACAGACACAAAATTGTTACTTGCACAGACACAGAATTGTTACTTGCACAGACACACAATTGTTACTGAGTGCCAGAGAATTGTTACTCAGGGACAGACAGAATTGTTACTGAGTGCCAGAGAATTGTTACTCAGGGACAGACAGAATTGTTACTGAGTGCCAGAGAATTGTTACTCTCACAGACACAAAATTGTTACTTGCACAGACACAGAATTGTTACTCGCACAGAGACAGAATTGTTACTCAGGGCCACAGAATTCATACTCAGGGACAGACAGAATTGTTACTGAGTGCCAGAGAATTGTTACTCAGGGAAGACAGAATTGTTACTGAGTGCCATAGAATTGTTACTCAGGGACAGACAGAATTGTTACTGAGTGCCAGAGAATTGTTACTCTCACAGACACAAAATTGTTACTTGCACAGACACAGAATTGTTACTCGCACAGAGACAGAATTGTTACTCAGGGCCACAGAATTCATACTCAGGGACAGACAGAATTGTTACTGAGTGCCAGAGAATTGTTACTCAGGGACAGACAGAATTGTTACTGAGTGCCAGAGAATTGTTACTCTCACAGACACAAAATTGTTACTTGCACAGACACAGAATTGTTACTTGCACAGACACACAATTGTTACTGAGTGCCAGAGAATTGTTACTCAGGGACAGACAGAATTGTTACTGAGTGCCAGAGAATTGTTACTCAGGGACAGACAGAATTGTTACTGAGTGCCAGAGAATTGTTACTCAGGGACAGACAGAATTGTTACTGAGTGCCAGAGAATTGTTACTCTCACAGACACAAAATTGTTACTTGCACAGACACAGAATTGTTACTCGCACAGAGACAGAATTGTTACTCAGGGCCACAGAATTCATACTCAGGGACAGACAGAATTGTTACTGAGTGCCAGAGAATTGTTACTCAGGGACAGACAGAATTGTTACTGAGTGCCAGAGAATTGTTACTCTCACAGACACAAAATTGTTACTTGCACAGACACAGAATTGTTACTTGCACAGACACACAATTGTTACTGAGTGCCAGAGAATTGTTACTCAGGGACAGACAGAATTGTTACTGAGTGCCAGAGAATTGTTACTCAGGGACAGACAGAATTGTTACTGAGTGCCAGAGAATTGTTACTCAGGGACAGACAGAATTGTTACTGAGTGCCAGAGAATTGTTACTCTCACAGACACAAAATTGTTACTTGCACAGACACAGAATTGTTACTCGCACAGAGACAGAATTGTTACTCAGGGCCACAGAATTCATACTCAGGGACAGACAGAATTGTTACTGAGTGCCAGAGAATTGTTACTCAGGGACAGACAGAATTGTTACTGAGTGCCAGAGAATTGTTACTCTCACAGACACAAAATTGTTACTTGCACAGACACAGAATTGTTACTTGCACAGACACACAATTGTTACTGAGTGCCAGAGAATTGTTACTCAGGGACAGACAGAATTGTTACTGAGTGCCAGAGAATTGTTACTCAGGGACAGACAGAATTGTTACTGAGTGCCAGAGAATTGTTACTCAGGGACAGACAGAATTGTTACTGAGTGCCAGAGAATTGTTACTCTCACAGACACAAAATTGTTACTTGCACAGACACAGAATTGTTACTCGCACAGAGACAGAATTGTTACTCAGGGCCACAGAATTCATACTCAGGGACAGACAGAATTGTTACTGAGTGCCAGAGAATTGTTACTCAGGGACAGACAGAATTGTTACTGAGTGCCAGAGAATTGTTACTCTCACAGACACAAAATTGTTACTTGCACAGACACAGAATTGTTACTTGCACAGACACACAATTGTTACTCAGGGCCACAGAATTCATACTCAGGGACAGACAGAATTGTTACTGAGTGCCAGAGAATTCTTACTCAGGGCCACAGAATTCATACTCAGGGACAGACAGAATTGTTACTCAGGGACAGACAGAATTGTTACTGAGTGCCAGAGAATTGTTACTCAGGGACAGACAGAATTGTTACTGAGTGCCAGAGAATTGTTACTCTCACAGACACAAAATTGTTACTTGCACAGACACAGAATTGTTACTTGCACAGACACACAATTGTTACTCAGGGCCACAGAATTCATACTCAGGGACAGACAGAATTGTTACTGAGTGCCAGAGAATTGTTACTCAGGGACACCTAATCGTTGAATTAAATAGTATGTCAGACAACATGCAGAGGAGTGGCAGAGGAGGCAATGTTTTAGGAGCGAGCAGACGTGGCAGCAGAGGAAGGGGTCGAGGCAGCAGTATTCGCAGCCAGAGGCCAGTGCTCCCGGTGTCATCCAGCGGTCGTGTCTCCACCGACAACCCTGCCGTCATTGATTGGTTGGCTCGGTCGTCTTCCTCTTCCCAGGTCACCTCTGACACCTACAGCCAACGGTCGGTGGGTACGTCAGACACAACCGTTAGTTGGCATGGCCCGGGACCAAGCCCACTGAAATCACGTGTCCTCTACCTGCCCCTGTCCTTTGCTGTTCCCTCACCAAGCGAAGTATCGCATGCTGTGGGCTCAGCCCCACTGTACAGTGAGGAAGAGCTAACAGAGGGCGGTCAGGAACGGGGGGAGACATCGGCCTTTTCAGCAGCCAAGCGAACAAGTACTGGCGAGGAGAGTGGCTCGGTAGCCGGTCTAGAGACAGGTCTGTCTCCTGACCCAGACGCAGCCGAGGGGGCTAGTAGTGAGGCGGAGACCCTACTTGATGATGAGGAGGTTGATCGCACTTGGCAGCCTCGTCGTCATCAGGCAATTTCTTCCGCATCATCAGGAGAAGAGGGTGGCAGCTTGGCAGCGAGCAAAACAGTCGGTGGGTTGCCCAGGAGACAGCAGCAGGGTCGCATCAGTGTCAGTGGAGCCAAACGTCCACGGAGTAGAGCACCAGCTCCACTGCAGCCTACCACCACGGCCAGTAGTGGTGCCGGTGCGCACGGAGGAAGTAGCAGTCAGCCAGTGAAGAGTAGCGGGGGCAAAGTTTCCTACTCGGTGGTGTGGCAATTTTTCCTCAAGCCGCCCGAGGAAGTAAACGTAGCCGTATGTCGACTATGTGGCCAGAAATGCAAGCGTGGCCAGGGGGCCCATGTTGGGACTACAGCGTTGCGTCAGCATATGCAGCGTCACCATTCGGTGGCCTGGGAAAACCGTGATAAACATACGGCGGTTCTGCCTGCCCCAGCCCCCGCTCCATCACCCGCTCCGTTACTTGCTCCGTCACCCGACGTCGTCAATCGCCCTCTATCAGCCAGTCAAGGCTCCAACACCTCTGCTGAGGGGAGTTGTCGCTCATTGGCATCTTCCGCTCGTTCAGATGCTCCTTCTCCTGCTACTCCTCTTCTCGGATTCCGTCAACAGTCTTTCTTGGAATCCGTATCCAAGAGACAACAGTTTGCGAGCACGCACCCGACGGTGCAAAAGCTGAACGTCCTCCTGTCCAAGTTGCTGGTGCTGCAGTCCCTCCCTTTCCAACTGGTGGACTCAGCACCTTTCCGAGAAATGATGGCTTGTGCCGCGCCGCGGTGGAGAGTGCCAAGCCGTCATTTCTTTGCCCAAAAGGCAGTGCCAGCCCTGCATTCACATGTAGAAGAGATGGTGGGCCAGTCTTTGAGCATGTCGGTCTCTGCCAAAGTGCACGGCAGCGCCGACGTGTGGAGCTGTAACTACGGTCAGGGACAGTACATGTCATTTACGGCCCACTGGGTGAACGTGGTGCCGGCACAGCCGCACCAGCAACTTGGACAGGTCACGACGCTTTTGCCTCCACGTTTGCACGTCCTTGGTCCAGCAAGCATGTCCGCCTCTACCACCTCTTTTTCCGCCGTGTCCTCAGCCGCCACCCCCGTGCCAAGTCCCATTACCCGACCGGCATATCACATGTGCAGGGCGCAACGGTGTCACGCTGTGCTGCACCTGGTATGCCTTGGCGAACGTAGTCACACAGGGGAGGAACTGCTGAGTGTAATGAACAGAGAAATCGACAGATGGCTGTCTCCGCGCAAACTAAAAATCGGAACCATGTTGACTGACAACGGAAAGAACATGGTGTCTGCTCTGCGTCAAGGAAGGTTGTGCCATGCGCCATGCATGGCTCACGTGTTCAATCTGGTTGTCAAGCGGTTCCTAAAATCCACCATCCCACTGCAAGACATCCTTAAAATGTCACGTAAACTGTGCATGCATTTCAGCCATTCCTACACCGCAAAGAACACCCTCATTGAGCTGCAGCGGCAGAACGGAATTCCACAGCATCGCCTGATCTGCGACGTTGCAACAAGGTGGAATTCAACCCTACACATGTTAGACCGCCTTTACGAGCAGCGAAAGGCCATCACCGATTTCCTGATGTTACAAGCGGATAAAGGTACTCCCCTGTGTAACTTAGATGTCAGCCATTGGCAGCTCATGCGTGACACCTGCCGCTTGCTCAGGCCCTTTGAGGAGGCCACGCTATTCGTGAGTCGGCAGGACTATGGGATGAACGACGTCATTCCTCTGTTGCACGTCCTGGAACAAATGCTGTTAACAATGGCTGGTCAGGGTGCGGTAGACGTGGCGCACAGATCTCAACGCCACATGACCCCTGTGGGGGCAGGACAGGAAGAAGAGGAGGAGGTAGAGGAGGACATTTGTGCTCAGGAATTATTGAGTGAAATGGGTGGTTTTTCCACTCAGCGGACAGGAGTGGAGGAGCAGGAGCATCTGGTAGAGGAGGAGGAGGAGGAGACAGAGGACCCAGACGCACCGTGGCAGTATGCTGTGGAGATGGAGGCAGGGAGTCCCTCGCATTCCTTGGCACAAATGGCCCATAGCATGCTCGGTTGCTTGCGTAGCGACAGCCGAATAATAACCATCAGACAGAGGGATGACTTTTGGCTGTCCACCTTGTTGGACCCTCGCTACCGGTCCAAAATGGTGGCCTTTTTCACACCTGCTGAGAGGGAGGCCAAAATTACGTACTATAAAAACCACCTATGTAGTCAGTTGGTCTCTGCCTTTGTGCGCCAACGTCCATCCTCAGACACTGTGGGCCCTGTGCGCTCGCGTTCCGCTGGCATGGCAGCAGGGGAGGGGTGGGGTGGTAGGAGCAGTGGCAGCTCCACCAGCAGCGGCTGCCTCAGTCTGCAGTCGATGATGAGTAGCTTTCTTCACCAGCGCAGTGAGGAAACTACTAACCAGCCGCAGCAGCAGCAGCAGCATCAGGTGGACCTGGAGCAGGAGCTCAAACAACAGGCTTGGGCCTACTTGGACAGCACCCTGCCAACCGAGGTAGACAATCCCCTTGACTACTGGGCAACGAAACTTGACCTTTGGCCCCAACTAGCTGAATTTGCCCTTGAAAGGCTGTCATGCCCGGCCAGTAGCGTGGCATCGGAGCGCGTGTTTAGTGCGGCAGGAGGTATTGTAACTCCGCGGAGGACACGACTGTCCACCCAAAGTGTGGAGAGACTCACGTTTGTGAAAATGAATCAGGCGTGGATTAGTCTGGATTTCAAACCACCAGTTCCTGACACAACTGACTAAATCCGCCATGAATCATGCCTCAAACATGTGCCACTTTCAGGTCTCCTCACACTGCTGGTGTGTTGAATTTTTTGACATAGGGTGCTGGCAGATTACGGGCCTCCTATAGCTGCTGCCAGGCCCCTAATCTGCCATAGGCCCCTATATACCGCCTCCTCCTGCTGCTGCCAGGTCCAGAGTCTCTCATGGGTCCCTGTACGGCCTCCCATTGCTGCTGTCTCCATCGCCACACTCTGCTGCCATGTGCCACTTTCAGGTCTCTTCACACTGCTGGTGTGTTAAATTTTTTGACATAGGGTGCAGGCAGATTACGGGCCTCACATAGCTGCTGCCAGGCCCCTAATCTGCCATGGGCCCCTATATACCACCTCCTCCTGCTGCTGCCAGGTCCAGAGTCTCTCATGGGTCCCTGTACGGCCTCCCATTGCTGCTGTCTCCATCGCCACACTCTGCTGCCATGTGCCACTTTCAGGTCTCTTCACACTGCTGGTGTGTAAAATTTTTTGACATAGGGTGCTGCAAGATAACGGGCCTCACATAGCTGCTGCCAGGCCCCTAATCTGCCATGGGCCCCAATATACCGCCTCCTCATGCTGCTGCCAGGTCCAGAGTCTCTCATGGGTCCCTGTACGGCCTCCCATTGCTGCTGTCTCCATCGCCACACTCTGCTGCCATGTGCCACTTTCAGGTCTCTTCACACTGCTGGTGTGTTAAATTTTTTGACATAGGGTGCTGCAAGATAACGGGCCTCACATAGCTGCTGCCAGGCCCCTAATCTGCCATGGGCCCCTATATACCACCTCCTCCTGCTGCTGCCAGGTCCAGAGTCTCTCATGGGTCCCTGTACGGCCTCCCATTGCTGCTGTCTCCATCGCCACACTCTGCTGCCATGTGCCACTTTCAGGTCTCTTCACACTGCTGGTGTGTAAAATTTTTTGACATAGGGTGCTGCAAGATAACGGGCCTCACATAGCTGCTGCCAGGCCCCTAATCTGCCATGGGCCCCAATATACCGCCTCCTCATGCTGCTGCCAGGTCCAGAGTCTCTCATGGGTCCCTGTACGGCCTCCCATTGCTGCTGTCTCCATCGCCACACTCTGCTGCCATGTGCCACTTTCAGGTCTCTTCACACTGCTGGTGTGTTAAATTTTTTGACATAGGGTGCTGCAAGATAACGGGCCTCACATAGCTGCTGCCAGGCCCCTAATCTGCCATGGGCCCCTATATACCGCCTCCTCATGCTGCTGCCAAGTCCAGAGTCTGTCATGGTCCCTGTACGGCCTCCCATTGCTGCTGTCTCCATCGCCACACTCTGCTGCCATGTGCCACTTTCAGGTCTCTTCACACTGCTGGTGTGTTAAATTTTTTGACATAGGGTGCAGGCAGATTACGGGCCTCACATAGCTGCTGCCAGGCCCCTAATCTGCCATGGGCCCCTATATACCACCTCCTCCTGCTGCTGCCAGGTCCAGAGTCTCTCATGGGTCCCTGTACGGCCTCCCATTGCTGCTGTCTCCATCGCCACACTCTGCTGCCATGTGCCACTTTCAGGTCTCTTCACACTGCTGGTGTGTTAAATTTTTTGACATAGGGTGCAGGCAGATTACGGGCCTCACATAGCTGCTGCCAGGCCCCTAATCTGCCATGGGCCCCTATATACCACCTCCTCCTGCTGCTGCCAGGTCCAGAGTCTCTCATGGGTCCCTGTACGGCCTCCCATTGCTGCTGTCTCCATCGCCACACTCTGCTGCCATGTGCCACTTTCAGGTCTCTTCACACTGCTGGTGTGTAAAATTTTTTGACATAGGGTGCTGCAAGATAACGGGCCTCACATAGCTGCTGCCAGGCCCCTAATCTGCCATGGGCCCCTATATACCGCCTCCTCATGCTGCTGCCAAGTCCAGAGTCTGTCATGGTCCCTGTACGGCCTCCCATTGCTGCTGTCTCCATCGCCACACTCTGCTGCCATGTGCCACTTTCAGGTCTCTTCACACTGCTGGTGTGTTAAATTTTTTGACATAGGGTGCTGGCAGATTACGGGCCTCCTATAGCTGCTGCCAGGCCCCTAATCTGCCATGGGCCCCTATATACCGCCTCCTCATGCTGCTGCCAAGTTCAGAGTCTGTCATGGGTCCCTGTACGGCCTCCCATTGCTGCTGTCTCCATCGCCACACTCTGCTGCCATGTGCCACTTTCAGGTCTCTTCACACTGCTGGTGTGTTAAATTTTTTGACATAGGGTGCAGGCAGATTACGGGCCTCACATAGCTGCTGCCAGGCCCCTAATCTGCCATGGGCCCCTATATACCGCCTCCTCCTGCTGCTGCCAGGTCCAGAGTCTCTCATGGGTCCCTGTACGGCCTCCCATTGCTGCTGTCTCCATCGCCACACTCTGCTGCCATGTGCCACTTTCAGGTCTCTTCACACTGCTGGTGTGTTAAATTTTTTGACATAGGGTGCTGCAAGATAACGGGCCTCACATAGCTGCTGCCAGGCCCCTAATCTGCCATGGGCCCCTATATACCGCCTCCTCATGCTGCTGCCAAGTCCAGAGTCTGTCATGGTCCCTGTACGGCCTCCCATTGCTGCTGTCTCCATCGCCACACTCTGCTGCCATGTGCCACTTTCAGGTCTCTTCACACTGCTGGTGTGTTAAATTTTTTGACATAGGGTGCAGGCAGATTACGGGCCTCACATAGCTGCTGCCAGGCCCCTAATCTGCCATGGGCCCCTATATACCGCCTCCTCCTGCTGCTGCCAGGTCCAGAGTCTCTCATGGGTCCCTGTACGGCCTCCCATTGCTGCTGTCTCCATCGCCACACTCTGCTGCCATGTGCCACTTTCAGGTCTCTTCACACTGCTGGTGTGTTAAATTTTTTGACATAGGGTGCAGGCAGATTACGGGCCTCACATAGCTGCTGCCAGGCCCCTAATCTGCCATGGGCCCCTATATACCGCCTCCTCCTGCTGCTGCCAGGTCCAGAGTCTCTCATGGGTCCCTGTACGGCCTCCCATTGCTGCTGTCTCCATCGCCACACTCTGCTGCCATGTGCCACTTTCAGGTCTCTTCACACTGCTGGTGTGTTAAATTTTTTGACATAGGGTGCTGGCAGATTACGGGCCTCACATAGCTGCTGCCAGGCCCCTAATCTGCCATGGGCCCCTATATACCGCCTCCTCATGCTGCTGCCAAGTCCAGAGTCTGTCATGGTCCCTGTACGGCCTCCCATTGCTGCTGTCTCCATCGCCACACTCTGCTGCCATGTGCCACTTTCAGGTCTCTTCACACTGCTGGTGTGTTAAATTTTTTGACATAGGGTGCAGGCAGATTACGGGCCTCACATAGCTGCTGCCAGGCCCCTAATCTGCCATGGGCCCCTATATACCACCTCCTCCTGCTGCTGCCAGGTCCAGAGTCTCTCATGGGTCCCTGTACGGCCTCCCATTGCTGCTGTCTCCATCGCCACACTCTGCTGCCATGTGCCACTTTCAGGTCTCTTCACACTGCTGGTGTGTAAAATTTTTTGACATAGGGTGCTGCAAGATAACGGGCCTCACATAGCTGCTGCCAGGCCCCTAATCTGCCATGGGCCCCTATATACCGCCTCCTCATGCTGCTGCCAAGTCCAGAGTCTGTCATGGTCCCTGTACGGCCTCCCATTGCTGCTGTCTCCATCGCCACACTCTGCTGCCATGTGCCACTTTCAGGTCTCTTCACACTGCTGGTGTGTTAAATTTTTTGACATAGGGTGCTGGCAGATTACGGGCCTCCTATAGCTGCTGCCAGGCCCCTAATCTGCCATGGGCCCCTATATACCGCCTCCTCATGCTGCTGCCAAGTTCAGAGTCTGTCATGGGTCCCTGTACGGCCTCCCATTGCTGCTGTCTCCATCGCCACACTCTGCTGCCATGTGCCACTTTCAGGTCTCTTCACACTGCTGGTGTGTTAAATTTTTTGACATAGGGTGCAGGCAGATTACGGGCCTCACATAGCTGCTGCCAGGCCCCTAATCTGCCATGGGCCCCTATATACCACCTCCTCCTGCTGCTGCCAGGTCCAGAGTCTCTCATGGGTCCCTGTACGGCCTCCCATTGCTGCTGTCTCCATCGCCACACTCTGCTGCCATGTGCCACTTTCAGGTCTCTTCACACTGCTGGTGTGTAAAATTTTTTGACATAGGGTGCTGCAAGATAACGGGCCTCACATAGCTGCTGCCAGGCCCCTAATCTGCCATGGGCCCCTATATACCGCCTCCTCATGCTGCTGCCAAGTCCAGAGTCTGTCATGGTCCCTGTACGGCCTCCCATTGCTGCTGTCTCCATCGCCACACTCTGCTGCCATGTGCCACTTTCAGGTCTCTTCACACTGCTGGTGTGTTAAATTTTTTGACATAGGGTGCTGGCAGATTACGGGCCTCCTATAGCTGCTGCCAGGCCCCTAATCTGCCATGGGCCCCTATATACCGCCTCCTCATGCTGCTGCCAAGTTCAGAGTCTGTCATGGGTCCCTGTACGGCCTCCCATTGCTGCTGTCTCCATCGCCACACTCTGCTGCCATGTGCCACTTTCAGGTCTCTTCACACTGCTGGTGTGTTAAATTTTTTGACATAGGGTGCAGGCAGATTACGGGCCTCACATAGCTGCTGCCAGGCCCCTAATCTGCCATGGGCCCCTATATACCGCCTCCTCCTGCTGCTGCCAGGTCCAGAGTCTCTCATGGGTCCCTGTACGGCCTCCCATTGCTGCTGTCTCCATCGCCACACTCTGCTGCCATGTGCCACTTTCAGGTCTCTTCACACTGCTGGTGTGTTAAATTTTTTGACATAGGGTGCTGCAAGATAACGGGCCTCACATAGCTGCTGCCAGGCCCCTAATCTGCCATGGGCCCCTATATACCGCCTCCTCATGCTGCTGCCAAGTCCAGAGTCTGTCATGGTCCCTGTACGGCCTCCCATTGCTGCTGTCTCCATCGCCACACTCTGCTGCCATGTGCCACTTTCAGGTCTCTTCACACTGCTGGTGTGTTAAATTTTTTGACATAGGGTGCAGGCAGATTACGGGCCTCACATAGCTGCTGCCAGGCCCCTAATCTGCCATGGGCCCCTATATAACGCCTCCTCATGCTGCTGCCAAGTTCAGAGTCTGTCATGGGTCCCTGTACGGCCTCCCATTGCTGCTGTCTCCATCGCCACACTCTGCCATGTGCCACTTTCAGGTCTCCTCACACTGCTGGTGTGTTGAATTTTTTGACATAGGGTGCTGGCAGATTACGGGCCTCCTATAGCTGCTGCCAGGCCCCTAATCTGCCATAAGCCCCTATATACCGCCTCCTCATGCTGCTGCCAAGTCCAGAGTCTGTCATGGGTCCCTGTACGGCCTCCCATTGCTGCTGTCTCCATCGCCACACTCTGCCATGTGCCACTTTCAGGTCTCCTCACACACTGCTGGTGTGTTGAATTTTTTGACATAGGGTGCTGGCAGATTACGGGCCTCCTATAGCTGCTGCCAGGCCCCTAATCTGCCGTAGGCCCCTATATACCGCCTCCTCATGCTGCTGCCAGGTCCAGAGTCTCTCATGGGTCCCTGTACGGCCTCCCATTGCTGCTGTCTCCATCGCCACACTCTGCCATGTGCCACTTTCAGGTCTCCTCACACTGCTGGTGTGTTCCATTTTTTGTCATAGGGTGCTGGCAGATTATGGGCCTCCCATAACTGCTGCCAGGCCCCTAATCTGCCATGGGCCCCTATACCGACTCCTCATGCTGTGACGTTGCAACAAGGTGGAATTCAACCCTACATATGTTAGACCGCCTTTACGAACAGCAAAAGGCCATCACAGATTTCCTGATGTTAAAAGCAGATAAAGGTACTCCCTGTGTAACTTAGATGTCAGCCATTGGCAGCTCATGCGTGACACCTGCGCTTGCTCAGGCCCTTTGAGGAGGCCACGCTATTCGTGAGTCGGCAGGACTATGGGATGAACGACGTCATTCCTCTGTTGCACGTCCTGGAACAAATGCTGTTAACAATGGCTGGTCAGGGTGCGGTAGACGTGGCGCACAGATCTCAACGCCACATGGCCCCTGTGGGGGCAGGACTGGAAGAAGAGGAGGAGGTAGAGGAGGACATTGGTGCTCAGGAATTATTGAGTGAAATGGGTGGTTTTTCCACTCAGCGGACAGGAGTGGAGGAGCAGGAGCATCTGGTAGAGGAGGAGGAAGAGGAGACAGAGGACCTAGACGCACCGTGGCAGTATGCTGTGGAGATGGAGGCAGGGAGTCCCTCGCATTCCTTGGCACAAATGGCCCATAGCATGCTCGGTTGCTTGCGTAGCGACAGCCGAATAATAACCATCAGACAGAGGGATGACTTTTGGCTGTCCACCTTGTTGGACCCTCGCTACCGTTCAAAAATGGTGGCCTTTTTCACACCTGCTGAGAGGGAGGCCAAAATAACGTACTATAAAAAACACCTATGTAGTCAGCTGGTCTCTGCCTGTCTGCGCCAACGTCCATCCTCAGACACTGTGGGCCCTGTGCGCTCGTGTTCCGCTGCCATGGCAGCAGGGGAGGGGTGGGGTGGTAGGAGCAGTGGCAGCTCCACCAGCAGCGGCTGCCTCAGTCTGCAGTCGATGATGAGTAGCTTTCTTCACCAGCGCAGTGAGGAAACTACTAACCAGCCGCAGCAGCAGCAGCAGCATCAGGTGGACCTGGAGCAGGACCTCAAACAACAGGCTTAGGCCTACTTGGACAGCACCCTGCCAACCGAGGTAGACAATCCCCTTGACTACTGGGCAACGAAACTTGACCTTTGGCCCCAACTAGCTGAATTTGCCCTTGAAAGGCTGTCATGCCCGGCCAGTAGCGTGGCATCGGAGCGCGTGTTTAGTGCGGCAGGAGGTATTGCAACTCCGCGGAGGACACGACTGTCCACCCAAAGTGTGGAGAGACTGACGTTTGTGAAAATGAATCAGGCGTGGATTAGTCTGGATTTCAAACCACCAGTTCCTGACACAACTGACTAAATCCGCCATGAATCATGCCCCAAACATGTGCCACTTTCAGGTCTCCTCACACTGCTGGTGTGTTCCATTTTTTGTCATAGGGTGCTGGCAGATTACGGGCCTCCCATAGCTGCTGCCAGGCCCCTAATCTGCCATGGGCCCCTATACCGCCTCCTCATGCTGCTGCCAAGTCCAGAGTCTCTCATGGGTCCCTGTACGGCCTCCCATTGCTGCTGCCTCCATCGCCACACTCTGCCATGTGCCACTTTCAGGTCTCCTCACACTGCTGGTGTGTTCCATTTTTTGTCATAGGGTGCTGGCAGATTACGGGCCTCCCATAGCTGCTGCCAGGCCCCTAATCTGCCATGGGCCCCTATACCGCCTCCTCATGCTGCTGCCAGGTCCAGAGTCTCTCATGGGTCCCTGTACGGCCTCCCATTGCTGCTGTCTCCATCGCCACACTCTGCCATGTGCCACTTTCAGGTCTCCTCACACTGCTGGTGGGTTCCATTTTTTGTCATAGGGTGCTGGCAGATTACGGGCCTCCCATAGCTGCTGCCAGGCCCGTAATCTGCCATGGGCCCCCGTACCGACTCCTCATGCTGCTGCCAGGCCCGTAATCTGTCATGGGCCACTGTTGTCGCTTGTTGGCATATTCCGCTCGTTCAGATGCTCCTTCTCCTGCTACTCCTCTTCACGGATTCCGTCAGCAGTCTTTCTTGGAATCCGTTTCCAAGAGACAACAGTTTGCGAGCACGCACCCGACGGTGCAGAAGCTGAACGTCCTCCTGTCCAAGTTGCTGCTGCCAGGCTCGTAATCTGTCATGCGCCCCTGTACCGCCTCCTCATGCTGCTGCCAGGTCCAGAGTGTGTCATGGGCCCCCGTACCGACTCCTCATGCTGCTGCCAGGCCCGTAATCTGTCATGGGCCCCTGTACCGCCTCCCCATGCTGCTGCCAGGTCCAGAGTGTGTCATGGGTCCCTGTACGGCCTCCCATTGCTGCTGCCAGGCCCGTAATCTGCCATGGGCCCCTGTACCGACTCCTCATGCTGCTGCCAGGCCCGTAATCTGTCATGGGCCCCTGTACCGCCTCCTCATGCTGCTGCCAGGTCCAGAGTGTGTCATGGGTCCCTGTACGGCCTCCCATTGCTGCTGTCTCTATCGCCACACTCTGCCATGTGCCACTTTCAGGTCTCCTCACACTGCTGGTGGTTTCCATTTTTGTCATAGGGTGCTGTATGGCCTCCCATTGCTGCTGCCTCCACCGCCACACTGTGGCTCCACACTCTGGTTTTGGCCCCGTGACTGCCCAAATGAGTGAAGTGTGCGGTGATTCTAAGATCGACGGCACTCATCTGCATGTCATACTGACTGACAGTATTATTTCTCTTCCCCAGCAGACTCCAAGGGCATTTAAATTAAAGGTACAGTGTTCTGCACTAATATTAAGTCTCTCTGAAGCCTAGAAACACCCTTTTTTAAGTTAAATTCACAGCGAATTTATTCGACTCGAATCGAATATTGTCCACGAATTCGCCGAATCAGTCGAATCGAATTTTTCATTTCTTCGCTCATCTCTAATTATAACACACATTTTTATTAGTGCTGCACATTGATATAATTATTATTATACAGTATTTATAAAGCACCAATAGTTCGCTCAGCGCTGTACATTACAAAGGGGGACAGAACATGTGACAGAACAATACCAGTACAATTCAAAACATGAGGGGATCGAGGGCCCTGCTCTTTCAAGCTTACAATCTATGAGGGAGGGGATGGTGGCACAGGAGGAGATAGCTGTGGGGGATGGAGTGGTAGGAAGAGTGGAGGAGGTTGGCTAGTTAGCAGGGGGTGGGTTAAGCTTCCCTGAAGAGATGGGTTTTCAGGGTGCGCCTAAAGGAGAGGATAATAGTGTTTTGGTGGAGACAGAGAGTTTGCCACGTTGTGCTAGCTGCTTTATTTTTTCCTTTTTTTGTCTTGCGTTCACCATTTATTCATTGATTATGTTATACTTACCTAGTGAAAAGTATACCTTATGGAACCACTCAAAGCTATGGATGGAAGGAAAAGGTGCACCCCACTGGCAAGTGAGAAGAGGGGAGCATGAGTCAGAGTGATTCCAGTGTCAGCCAATACAACTGAAAGGATGGATGCTGCTCAAATGACCCCAGGAGTCCAATGTTAAGGAATGGCCTCATCCACCATACTGGCCACCCTCCTGATGCGTTTCGCCCCAACCACTGGGGCTTGGTCACAGAGGCCAAGCCCCCAATGGGCGGGGTGAAATATATCAGAGGGTATGACCAGTACGGCAGTTGAGGCCATTCCTTAACATTGGACTCCTGGAGTCAGTTGAGCAGCGTCCATCTCCTTACATGTTATACTTGTGGTCCCTTACCTCCTCTTCTGGTGTCCCCCACTGGCACTCTCCACTCCTCTTCTGAGAGTGTCCCGATAGCAAGCTGTGTTTTATGGGGCACATGTGAGGATGCAGTCCAAAGATGGGCTTTGTGAGTTCATAGAGACATAGAGTGTGGCTTGGGACCCACTCCCCATTATCTGCTCACATGATTTGACTTCTGCCTCTGTGTCCTGTGAGAGCAAGGAGAAAAAAAGTGGTATTACAAATGAGCACAGCGCTGGGTCAAGTGAGGACTCAGGTAAGTGTTTAAGGAGTTGGGGGGGTTCAGGGCCAGATAAATCATGGGCCTGATGCTGAAAATTTTGATGGGCCTTTTTAAGAAAATAAATAAAATGAAAACGCAAAATGTTTTTTGTTAAAATAAATTAAATGGGATGGGGGGTAAGAGAGAGAGAGGGTGGTAAAAGGGGGTGAGTGTGAGAGGAGTGTACCCCTGCACCCCAAACAGTCTCCTGCACTCTGAACCCCACCCTTGCTTCACTCCACATGCCTCTGCCCATCTTTGCACCCCAGCCCCTCGTTCACTGTTGTAATCCCTTCTCTGGTTACCTCTGGACACCCCCTCCACCCCTATGCACTCCCCATTGCAGTACAGACCGATGGCAGGCTCAGTGGCAAGCAGGGCTTGTTTACACCACCCATGTTGGCACCATGCTGCAGCAATTTACCTATCAATGCCACCTGCGATTTCCATATCAATTATGTGTACACTGCACACAGAGCAGGGCTGGGCAGCATTAGTGACTCAATATTTTGGCTTTAGAATCACTTTAAGGCTCCTTTCACATGGGCATTCTGTTTGTTCGTTTTTCATCCACCCGTTGATGGATCTCTATAAGAAGACGGATGTAAACGGATGATCTTCCATTTACATCTGCAGCAGATATCTGTTAGCATCTTTTTTTCAGAACGAATCAAAGCCCTATTTCTGTTTTGTTAAATAAATGAAACAGACGAAAAATGTAAATGGGAAAATGGTCCGTTTTTGCATTGGTAGTGGATGTAAAAAACTGATGTAAAAACTGATGAAAAAGTAATCTGCCTTTTCTTTGAAAAAACCTGACTGAAACGATGAAAAAAAAACGGCAATGTGAAGGAACCTAATACTTGTGCGCTATAATCTTGTTTTTCTTACTTTGATTTCCTACTCTGGCTACCCATGGTTGTTTGTGAATAAATTCAGAAAATGAAGTGTAGGGGGAAGAATGTTCTTGGAATGTTGGAAGTAGGCAGAAGCCTCCCTATATTTCAAAAAAACATCTCCTTCTTGTCTCTTGTTAGTTGATTTGTAAAGTAAAAAAAATATAGCTGTCATATTAAGCAGACAGTATACTTCCTCCAATACAAAATTCTATAAATAGTTTTTACGAAAAGAATAGCATGGTATGAGGGGTGGAGCTTGTACTAACGGCTCTGTCTATCACATATGCTGGGGGGCAGCATCATCTCTAAATACAGCCCTATGTAAAAGCACAATCGCACTGCTTTCAAGCAGGCATACTGGTGTGTGAAATAAAAACACGATTAGAAGCCTACAGTAAGGTTTCAGAGCCCTACAGTGATGTGCATGTTTTCCAATTCTTGCACATTAAACTGATGTGCTTTTTTATGTCAAACATTCCTTTTTCTGTCAAACAGTATTACACATATCAGCCCACTTAGTTATGTAAGGTCTCCAGAATAGACTTTGCATTGCAGATAGTTGACTGGCCTGGTATTTCAACATTTCTAATTTTATGGTGATGTTGAACACTTTCAGAGAACTTCCTGGCTCCAGCAGTTACAGTCTTGCTCAACATTCGTTCTATTTCTTTAAACAAATGAAGCTACAGAGTCATTAATGACAATTTTATATGAATATCCTGTCTGAGAATACGTGTGATATAAATATTTAGTTCAGAATTGGACTAAGTTACATTTAGTCTATGCTCTTTGTCTCTCTTAATTCTTTTGCTTATACATACATTTTTGTAGTGCTTTAGGTTAAACATTATTCTAAAGCTAAGATCAGTTAGGTATAGTCCTTGAGAGCTGAAAGTAGATAATGTTTATTGAAACCAAATCCATATATACTAGTGAAAATGTATTTCATTTAAACAAAAATGTATTCAATATTGAAGCACAAAAAATAAATCTTGGTCCCTTCACTCCTGTAGGGCATATGCATGAATTCATAAATACAACCAAAAAAAGGAATCTTACATGAGTCTAGTGGGATGTTCTCTAGATACCAGTCACCTACTTCCTATCATGCTGCCATTGCTAAAACCCAATTGTCTTTGAAAAGCTGGCTGTAACGTACCTGTTTAGGGAGCCTGACATGGAGAGAGGGCGTCCTCTTACCACTCCCGCTCGGGAATCCTGATAGGGTAGACAGAAGGTACTGAGCCAGGAGGGGCACGAGTGCCATATGGGTCTGCAGTGACAGTCTGATGTCCTGGAAGACCAGGATGTAGGTCAGTTGTGGATGCAGGTGAGCAGGTGCAGCAGCAGGAAGGTATAGCAGAGGTATGGACAACCGTGGCAGCTGACAGCCAGAGATAGTCACAGGCTGGAGAGGTAGCAGCATCAGACAAGCCGGGACAGGATCAATCGGCCAGATCAGGTACAGAGGAGCAGGCAAGCGGATAGTCAAAGGATGAGCCGGGTCGGTGCAGGCGGAGTTCAGTCGTAGTCAGGTCAAATCAGGTAGGTAACAGGAATCAGGATACATACACAGAACGTAGTAGACCAGAAGGCACCATTCTAAGTGCAGCAGTGGTTTAAATAGCCTGACTGTGCACGCCGGCGCGCAACCGTGTGCAAATGCGCACCGGCACGGCTAACAGGTATCCGGCATTGGCGCATAGATGTGTGCCGACATGAAGCTTTCTTACCCTGACACTGGCAATAGGAACTGCTCAGTACAGTAGTGTTCGAAATAGTTGCACTAGTCACGTTTTTAAGGCACACAAGTACCAGACTTGGGCCCCAGTGGGTTAGAAATGGGCCTAGTACAGACTGCCTGCTCTGAAGCCCTTCTGGTCCACGGGAGGTTTCTGTTCTCCCTGAGCTCGCCTTAGAACACCTGCGTTACCGTTTGACAGGAGTACCGCCCCAGGCAAACTCCCCACCTGCCACTGTCCTCGGACATTACTACAATGTTAGTAGTTATCTGTCAGAGGGCAGATTACAGCAACAACATCCTCCTGTGAGCTTTGTTTCATGAAATTTACACCAAGGCAGAGCACACTACTGTATGCCACGTGGCTACACAGGGATCGTATCAACATTTTCTCAAGTGCAGATCACATGATAACCCCTTTTTTAAAGTATATGTAAACCCTAACCTTGTAAGCTTGTAAAACAACCCATTCAGTTTAAAATAGAAATTAAAGGCATTTCCAATGTGACCTAACTTGCTTCCAGCTAGTTTGATTCCCTTGTATGCATGCGTTTGGCCGGATGAGCAGCTGCCTGCGTGTTCAGACAATATTGTCTTTTTAAATTTAGTGAAGTGCCTGTGGTGGTTGTTCACTTTTTAGCGTGCTGTATTACATTGTGACTTTTTTCTAATAAAGCCAAATTTTGATTATGCTGCATGGTCCCTTATGAAACTTTCTCTGGGGGTACCCTTAGTACCTCTGTCTCTTTCTAAGTTGTTCTTACGTTTTGGTGACCACACCCAGTATTAATTATTTTTCTTGGGGTGGAGTCAGTAATCATTTGATGGCCCCTATATGCAGGATTGTATATCTGATAAATTAATTTCCTGCAGAGGCCATAGAGGCCGTGGCATAGCTGTATTTTAGAGCTTGTTGGATTCAGAATAGACCAAGCTGGGCATTAAAAAGGGCACAGAACAGACCAATCTGAACATTAAATGAGGCCCAGAGAAAACCAATCCATTTGCTAAATGGGACACCGTGTTGACCAATTAGCGCTTTAAAGGAGGTGCACAGTGGACCAAGCAGGGTGCTAAGAATAATTTTCTCAGTAGTAGTTTTAAGTTATGTGCACCAAATCTGCTCCAGCCCATTGTTTTCCCATAGCATGTCACCCCTTCTCCTTGCTACACTCACATTCCCAGATCATTGGGGGTGAGTATGAGTGTACAGATCAATGACACTTTACAACATTTGGTAGTATGCACACACACGGGGGTCCAGGATCCAGGTTCTTGCAAATCTGTACCCTTTCCTCTGCCAAGCAAATTAGCATTTACAGCTTCCTCTTCACAAATGCATCCTCCTGTGTAGAGACTCCACCCACATCAGTGTATCTAAAGCCAAGCCACCTTCTCTGTTAGATTTTTCTTTTAGTTGTGTATAGAGTGCCAACTATGCTCACCCTTTCCACTTCTCTCCTCCATTCGTAGAAGTTGTACTAAAGCTTCCATTAATGAAAAGTGATCTATGAAAGGTTGTGGCGGACCTTTTATTCATCCATCTCTCCTCCATTGATAGGTCATTTTACATTCACACAGAAATAGAGTTTTCTTTTGGTGGTATTTTATCCCTGGCTTTGCAGGGAGAAGAAACAAACAGATTGTTCCCTCTGTAAAGAGCCCTGAGCCCAGAGTCCAATCACAGCCCTGAACACAAGGCTCTGGGCTGTGATTGGACACAACCGAACAGCAGGTCTTAACTATGAATCATTGGCTGAAACATTTTGACAAAATCTCACTGTGTCCAATCACAGCGGGAGTGGGCTGGGGAGCACCTATGCCCTGAACCTGAAAGACACTGTTTACATATAGGTACATGATTGTGCCTGTATGAGCCGCCCACCCACATTAACCACCTGCGGGTGGACGATCAGCAAGTGGTTAAGTAAGCTTAAAGTTGGTCTGAATGGGCCCTGAGGGAATATTTTTTGCCCATTTTGAATACTATTTGCACTGCTGTTTTTCATTTTTAAACTAGCCCCCTTATGTTGGAGAGAGAGGAACAGAGAGTACAACAGAGACTAAGTCAAATACAGAACAATAAAGGTTAACTCCATATTAAAGGGTTTTGGACTTTTGTAACAAGGTAATACAAGCTTTTAACTATAATGCGTGTGTGTGTATATATATATATGTATATATATATATATATATATATTCCTGCACAAAAAGATGGTGTTGTATCTTGGTCACTAAAACAGGCTTAACATATTTAGTTAGGATGCTTATATTCACTCACTCTATTAAGTACACCTTGGTAGTACCTGATTGGACCCCCTTTTGCCTTTAGAACTGCCTTAATTCTTCATGGAATAGATTCAACAAGGTGTTGGAAACATTCTTCAGAGATTTTGGCCCATGTTGACTTGATAGCGTCACGCAGTTGCTGCAGATTTTTTGGCAGCACATCCATTATGGGAATCTTCCTTTCCACCACATCCCAAAGGTGCTCCATTTGATTGAGATCTGGTGACTGTGGAGGCCATTGAAGTACAGTGATCTCATTGTTAAATAAACCAGTTTGAGATGATTTGAGCTTTGTGACATGGTGCATTATCCCGCTTGAAGTAGCCCTCAGAAGATGGTTACATTGTTGTCATAAAGTGATGGACATGGTCAGCAACAATACTTGGGTAGGTCATGGTTTTTAAATGATGCTCAATTGGTACTAAGGGGCCCAAAATGACCAACACTAGCCTGAACTGTTGATACAAGGCAGGATGGATCCATGCTTTCATGTTATTTACACCAAATTCTGACCCTACCATCTGAATGTTGCAGCTGAAATCGAGACTCATCAGACTAGGCAGCATTTTTCAATCTCCTATTGTATAATTTTGGTGAACCTGCGCAAACTGTAGCCTCGGTTTCCTTTTCTTAGCTGAGAAGAGTGGCACCCGGTGTGGTCTTCTGCTGTAGCCCATCTGCTTCAAGGTTCGACATGTTGTCCATTCAGAAATGGTATTCTGCATACCTTGGTTGTAAAGAGTGGTTATTTATTTATTATTATTTATTGCAGGTACTTATATAGCGCCATCAATTTATGCAGCGTTTTACATATATATATATATATATATATATATATATATGGTACATTTGCATCAGTCCCTAACCCTCAAGGGGTATACAATCTACCTTACATTCATATACTAGGGCCAATTTAGACAGGATTCAATTAACCTACTAGCATGTCTTTTGGAGTGTGGGAGGAAACCGGAGTACCCAGAGGAAACCCACGCAGGCACAGGGAGAACATGCAAACTCCAGGTAGGAGGTGCCGTGGCTGGATTCGAACCAATGACCCTAGTATTGCCAGGCGGAAGTGTTAACTATTTAGCCACTGTGTTGCCCATATTTGAGTTACTGTTGCCTTTCTGTCAACTCAAAACCAGTCTGCCCATTTTCCTCTGACCTCTTACATCATCAAGGCATTTTTCATCCACACAACTGCTGCTCACTGGATTTTTATTTTTTTTCGGACCATTCTCTGTAAATCCTAGAGATGGTGGTGTGTGAATATCCCAGTAGATGAGCAGTTTTTTTTAAATACTCAGACCAGCTTGTCTGGCACCAACAACCATGCCACGTTCAAAGTCACTTAAATCCCCTTTCTTCCCCATTCTGCTGCTCAGTTTGAACTTCAACAAGTCGTCTTCTTCAATTTGTGTTACCAAGAAATTGAACAGGTGTACCTAATAAGGAGGCCGGTGAGTGTATGAATGCCTTAGTATTTCCAATGTATAAACATTTCCAGAAATTACAGCTCCCCCATTTCCTGTCTTGATTGGTTAAAATAAAATTAGAAATAGGATTCCCTTCTCAGTATTTAGATTCTCTCCTTTATTTACAGTTGACCTCTGGCTAATTAAAAGACCATTTGGCTTCCTCCCCTATTTGGAGGTCTTGGGGAAAATGTGTGATGTCTTTTGTCTGTAGTATTTTCCTTAGCCAGGTATCCTGGCATTACTTTATTCACACAATTTTTAATAAGTGAATTGCATAGTCCAGTATGTGAGCTGTCGCCAAGATTCATCAATGTCTTTGGTTTAGATCCAAATACATTCTTACCATTAATCAAGCCACAATGCTCACAATTCTTACAATTTGGATATTAGTAAAATAGCACAGGAGTTTTGTCTCTGTTTTTACAGAGTAAAAAATAGCAGAAGACTACTGGGGTACACAAAGTAAAGAAAGAGAAATTCTGTAACTAAAGGTTGCCACCTAAGATGCATTTCTCTTCTCGCATAATGACAGGATTATCCTGATACAAAATATGAATGCAGACCATTGCAGATGGAATTCATTTTATCTCAATCCCAATTCACATTGAAAAAGTAATTTTAAATATGATTCAGGGATTGTGATAATTAGCAATATATTTTCTACATGAGTCTACATGAACTTGCAAGAGCATTATATTTTTTCACCACTATACTTTTATTGGTACAGTGCTATGAGCTATTCACGACCTTTTGAAAATACCGGCTGTGATGGCTTTATACACTTGGCTATAAAAATGAAATACAAACTCATCAAATGCTTCTTTTCCTTTCGGATATAATGCCTGTGGTCTCTGTGCTTTATGATTCCAAAATCAAGGATAAAGTCAACCTTTCACAAACCCGGACAATTCAAGCTGAAAACATGGGATGGGAAATGTATAAGCAGAGTTTGCTTTCAGTGAAGATTGTATGCCAAAACAATCAGTAGAACCAGACATAAAGACAACTGAAGTTACATGCGATATCTCCCTTTTCCCATTAAAGTTAACTTTGGCCTCATGCTTCCCACCTCCTAAGCTTCTCATTGGTCACTTTATTGCAAAAGTGAGCCCCAGGAGGTGGGAGGGACATGTTCCTTTCACAGGAAAAGATTTTAAATGTAGATGTAGTGAAGAAAGAATGAGCTAGAACTAACAGAGTTGTTCTTTTTTCCACTCCCATTCTTGTTTAGGACTCTCCTAGTTAGACTGCTAGGTTTTAGGATTAGTTCTCTGCTCTCCTGTTATCAGCAGAACAGTGATTGCTTCAGGAAGCAGATTTCAGTTTTCTTAATTCTTCTTGAGATTTTCAAAACATAGTGGGTGGGAGAATCAGATGAGCAGCCTGACTATTTATGCAGCTCCAGCCAATCCCTGGGGAGGTGTGCACAGATGATGGCTGGGGAGTGCATAAATATACAGGAACCCCAGACAGCAGATTACTTTTCCCCACAGGAGAGGTTCCCAGCCAGGAGGGCTACCTGCCCTTCCTGGCCATCCTGTTGAGGATCCAGCCTGTCCATCAAGGTCCCAACTGTGCTCAGCCGGGGACTTATCCTTATACAAAAATTCAATCCTTATGCACTGCTATGAATATGAACCCTATCTATATTATATATGTTATTATACAATATAATATGTTATTTTGATTAGTTAAAGTATGTGGAACATTTCATGATACTTAGGATCACTTTCATCATGATGGTACCAGTGCAGCACTATTTTTGATATATTTACCTATTCTTGTACAAGATCCTAAACTAGAAAGAGGGGTGCCACTGAGGATCTTATCTTGGAACTCTACAGAGGAGTCTACCTGCTGGAGTCTGAAGAAGACATCCAAGCCGTCCAAGCCCCGGGGACACTGTGAATACAGACCAGAAGAAGAGGGATGCTAGTGATTATTGCTGTTTTTAAACCCTTTTACATACAGTTAAAGCTTGCCTGGCCTGGGACATTGCTAATGGTGTTCCAATGCTGTCCACTTCATGTCCTAATACTTGGAGGACTGTGTTAAAAAGCTGCTGCTAAGAGGATAGTGTAATTGCATTCTTGTTTATTGCCGTGGAGTATCACACAGCTCTCTATACCCCAATCCAAGTTGATCTGCAATAAACATTTAAAAAAGCAACCCTGTTTCTTGAGCTACTGGACTGAAAGCTGCTGTTTATCAGGCTGTGTTTTCAGGAAAAGAACGTGGGACACAAATCAATGGCTCTTATGGGAGTAGTACACTTGCAAGCAGTCCTCTAATTACTGCTATGTTTAGCCAGCATACTGCATCATACTACAAGTTCCACCTTAAATAAAACAGTATTAAAAGCAGGACTACTTTTCAGTTGTACAGACCACCAAACGAGAAATAAGAGGTGGTTCAATGATTACTTAAAGCAGAGCTATACGCCCTATACTCCAGCACCGTGATCTCCCTGAGTTTCCTACCAGCCACTGACATCTTCAACTTGGTGGCTCCTGGGTGTCAATCCCCAGTCATTTTAATTGGCTGGGCCAAGATGATGTCACTCCTGTACATGTGCAGTCAACTTGGCATTGCCAAAATTCTACACTGAGCTGTATATGATCAGCTCACTGTACAGTGGCAGACAGGAATGTAAGCTACGTTAATGCAGAGGAGATACGGTATGTCTGTTGCACATTAAAAATCCTGTCTGTTCACCAATTTTTGATTTTATCATGTAAATTCTTCAACGCAACCTTGACAGTGGACTAAATAATCTGACATCCCTAAAAAGTAGGGATATTATACTCACCTCTACAGTAGTTTATGTAAAAAGGTGAGGGAGAAGATAGAAATAAGAGAATAGTTATCACATTTTGTAAATATTGAAGCTTGGTGAAGCCCATTCTAATTCTGCTGTCTCAGGCTTTGGTCCACAAGTACCATTATGATAAATACAATCATGTCTCTAACCTATTGCATACTGACCGTGTGAAAGCAGGAGGGGTTTCCAACAGTGCTTGCCTGCTGTAGCTAACACTTCTCATTTAGCTTGTTGTCAGTTAGAACTTGGCAAGCACAACTCACAGAAGGGATTGTTTGCTAAGAGAAGTCACTATTCATTAAAGACTTAGAATAATTCTTAAATTCTGTCACTTGAAAACCAGACTTTTTCCTAATACATCACACAGTTCATTGTGACTCTTCCAGCTATTATTATTATACAGGATTTATATAACAGTTTGCGCACCGCTTTACAAAATGAAGGTAGACATTACAGTTACAATACAATTTGGTACAAGAGGAATCAGAGGGCCCTGCTCCTTACAGCTTACAATCTGAGTGGCAGGGTCAAGTGATACAAAAGGTTAAAACTGTGGAGGATGAGCTGATGGAGAATTAAAAAAGTGAATTAGTTAGAAGCAGGATAGGTTTCTTTAAAGAGAAGGCTTTTCAGGGATTGTTTAAAAATGGATAGATTAGGAGATAGTCGGACAGATAGGGGTTAGGCTCCATTCATACCTCCTGTAGTTTGCTTGTCTGTTTTGCAGTATTTTTGCAGTTCGTTTTGCATTTTTCTACATGCGTTTTTGATGCATTTTTATAGTTTTTTGCATTTTGTTCAGCTATTTTTTTTTCTTAGAGTGGAATTTTTTCTTTTTTTTGCTGGGCAGAATAAAACTGCAAAATGTGGCAAAAACACACTACCATGCATTTCAGCAGCTTCTCCATTGAACTCTATTGTAGCAGAAACGCAACAGCTCAAAAAAGCATAGATGTGAACATGTTCCATATGAGGCAATGTTAAATGGACTGTAGTGCATTTCTGCAAAAGCAAAAAGCACTAAAAAATGCATTCCTGTGAACAGAACCTAAGCAGATCCATATGATGGGAGAAGCTCAGGGGAAGTCCTGGAGGTGAGAATGGGAGGAGGTGACAAGGGAGCTAAAGAAGAGGAGGTCTTGGGAGGCCCAAACAAAGCGGTTTGGTTGATATTTTGAGACCAGGTTAAAGATGTAGCTGGGGGCAGAGTTATGGATGGCTTTGTCAGCTACATAGTTACATAGTTAGTCTGGCTAAAAAAAGACAAAAGTCCATCCAGTTCAACCATTACAATAAAAAAAAAGTTATAATCCTATACCCACAGTTGATCCAGAGAAATGCAAAAAAAGCCCAGTAAAGCATTAACCGATTTGCTCCTGCAGGGGAAAAAATTCCTTCCTGATCCCCCGAGAGGCAACTGGATATTCCCTGGATCAACTTTACCTATAAATGTTAGTATCCAGTTATATTTTGTGTATCTAGGAAAGAATCCAGGCCTTTTTGAAAGCAATCCACTGAGCTGGCCAGAACCAACTCTTGAGGGAGTCTATTCCACATTTTCACAGCTCTCACTGTGAAGAAACCTTTCCGTGTTTTGGAGATTACATTTCTTTTCCTCCAGACGTAAAGAGTGCCCCCTTGTCCTCTGTGATGACCTCAGGGTGAATAGCTATACACTGAATTCACTATATGAACCACTGATGTATTTATACATGTTGATCATATCCCCCATTAACCACTTGCCTACCAGGCACTTATACCCCCTTCTTTACCAGGCCAATTTTCAGCTTTCAGCGCTGCCGCACTTTGATTGACAATTGCGCGGTCATGCAACATTGTACCCATATGAAATTTTGATCATTTTTTTCTCACAAATAGAGCTTTCTTTTGGTGGTATTTAATCACCACTGGGCGCTTTACTTTTTGCGCTATAAATAAAAAAAGTGCAAAAAACTTGAAAAAAAAAAGTTTCTTTGTTTCTTTTATAAAATTTTTCAAACAGGTATTTTTTCTCCTTCACTGATGTGCGTTGATGAGGCAGCACTGATGGGCACTGATAGGCGGCACTGATGGGCACTGATAGGCAGCACTAAAGGGCACTGATAGGCAGTACTAATGAGGTGGCACGGATAGGCGGCACTGATAGACAGCACTAATTAGGGGTCACGGATAGGCAGCACTAATATGCAGCACTGATAGGCGGCACTGATAGGTGACACTGATTATGGGTACTGATAGACGGCACTGACTGGCATCACTGCTGGGCACTGACTGGCGGCACTGACTGGCACAACCCCTGGGCACTGACTGGTGGCACTGACTGGCAGCACTGCTGGGCTGCACTGGTGGGTGGCACTGGTGGGCAGCACTGGTGGGTGGGCACAGGTGGGTGGCACTGGTGGGCACAGGTGGGTGGGCACAGGTGGGTGGCACTGCTGGGCACATGTAGGTGGCACTTCTGGGCACAGGTAGGTTGCACTGCAGAGTGGCACAGGTGGGTGCACTGCTGGGCACAGGTGGGTGCACTGCTGGGCACGGGTGGGCGGAGCTAGTGGGCGCACTGCTGGGCGGAACTTGCGGGTGGCACTGCTGGGCACCGATCATCAGGGCACTGATCATCAGTGCCCTGATGATCGGTGCCGATCCCCGCTCTGACAACTGCCGGTTCTCGGCAGTACTTTCCTCACGATCTGACAGCGTGAGGAAAGTGCAGCCGAGATTTGGCACTTGCATTTCCCTCTGATCAGCGTGTCATTGGACACCGCTGATCACGTGGTAAAAGGCCGCTGTGATTGGCCTTTTACCACATCACGTAATCAGCTGTGTCCATAGGACACAGCGATCACGGAGATCGCCGGGTGCGCGCCCCCTGGGGCGCGCAGGAGAGCGCGTTCTGGGAGGACGTCATATGACGTCCACCCAGAACTGGCCGGCCGCAGTGCAGCCGTCATTCGGCTATCTGCGGTCGGCAGCTGGTTAATCTCCTCTTCTCAAGAGAGAATAAATTCAGTTCCTCTAATCTTTCCTCATAGCTGAGCTCCTCCATGCCTCTTATCAGTTTGGTTACCCTTCTCTGTACTTTCTCCAGTTTCCCAATGTTTTTTTTTGTGAATTGGTGCCGAAAACTGAACTGCATATTCCAGATGAGGTATTACTAATGATTTGTACAGGGGTAATATGATATCTCTCTCTCTTACATTTATCAACATTAAACCTCATTTGCCACATAGTTGCCCAATTAAACAGTGCATTGAGGTCAGCTCGTAAGTTGGAGACATCCTGTAAGGACTTTATTCCACTGCACAGCTTGGTGTCATCTGCAAAGACTGAAATGGTATTTTTATTCCCAGATCCTATATCGTTTATAAATATATTAAAAAGTAAGGGTCCCAACACTGAACCTTGGGGTACACTACTGACAACCCTAGACCATTCAGAGTATGAATCATTAACCAGTACTTTCTGAATACAATCTTTTAGCCAGTTTTCTATCCATTTACATACTGATTTTTCCAAGCCTGTAGACTTTCCCTTACACATTAGCCATGTGTGGGGACCTGTGTCAAACGCTTTTGCAAAATACAAGTATACCACATCCACCGCCACCCCTCTGTCCAGGGTTTTGCTCACCTCCTCATAAAAAGAAATCATATTTGTTTAACAACTTCTGTCTTTCATGAATCCATGCTGTCTGTTGCTTAAAATATTTTTTTCCAGCAAGAATTCATCTATGTGGTCTTTTATTAAACTCTCCAGTATCTTCCCAACTATAGAAGTTAAACTAACAGGTCTATAATTACTTAGTAAAGATTTTGACCCCTTTTTAAATATTGGCACCACATTGGCCTTACGCCAATCCAGTGGTACTATGCCAGTCATTAAAGAGTCCCTAAAAATTAGAAACAATGGCTTTGAAATGACAGAGCTCAATTCTTTAAGGACCTGTGGGTGTATGCCATCCAGTCCAGGTGCTTTATTCACCTTTACTCTGTCTAAATATTTGAATCATAACAAGTGTGAGCCAATGTGGATCATCTGGAGCTGTGTCGATACCATGCCCATTATGGACAAGACTCCCCCATGCTCCTTTGTATACACAGAGCTGAAGAAGGTATTTAATAAATTTGCCTTCCCTTTGTCCCCAGTCGCCCACTCTAGATTAATTTGTAAAAGGCCTACATGCTCAGGCCAGACCTTTTTACTATTTTTAAATATTTTTAGGGTTGGTCCTGCTCTTTTGCAATCTGTCGTTCGTTTTCAATTTTTGCAGCCTTTATTTCCTTTTTGCATATTCTGTTATACTCTTTGTAATGTTTAAACAATTATAGCATTCCTTCATTTTTACATTTAATAAAAGCTCTTTTCTTATTCTCTATAGCTTTTTTAACTGGCTGTAAGCCACATAGGTTTGATTTTTAGCCTTTTAAACTTGTTGTCCATGGGAATATATTTTTCAGTGTGTTCACATACAGTCTTTTTGAATAACTGCCATTTCAGTGTTGTGTTCATTGATGCCAATATTCCCTCCCAGTCTAATTCTTGGAAAGCAGCCTTGGAAAATTAGCTTTTGTAAAATTGAGCGTTTTTATTTGTTGTTGTTAGTATTTTGAATTTTATGCATTGAGTGATTGGAAGCCATTGAAGGGATTGGCAGAGAAAGGTATCAGACACTGAACGTTTGGAAAGGTGGATGAGTCTGGGTTATGGTAGGAATGTCATATCACAAGGCTTAAATAAAGCCAGATCTAGGAAGAGAAAGGACCTTTTGATTGATACTGTAAAACAGAAGAGGTAACGTGGTGACAATGGTCCAGTTACTTTTGTCACAACTTATTCGAAAGAATATCATGGAATAACAACCATTATTAAAAAAAACTTACCCATTCTATATGCAGATAAAAGTTTGCATACAGTATTACAAAAAGGTTGTTGCTTTTCTAGCCGACGGGCACCTACCTTAGGTACTCATTTGTCACCCAGTATTTTTCTTTCTTCCTCTAAGAGGCATCAACTCACCTGGTTAACTTACCCAGGCAATTATCCTTGTAATAAGAAAACTTGCAGATATTGCCATATAAGTGTAATAGGGAAATCCTTCTCTTCCCTTGCCATCTGGGGAAGAGTTTCCCACACAGCAATATATAAATTGTGGCACTAGTTTTGTGATTTATCTGATCACGTATATCTCTTGTAAATTACAGTATGTAGGATGTACCAAATGTTTTTTATGAACCAGAATTGGAGAGCACTTCTGTGACACTAACAACCTTGATGCCAAGCATATTTCGAATGTATACCGCCATTTTAGGGATAGTCACAGAGGTGATCTCTGAGATTTAGGTTCAGAGGCATAGATAGGCTGTCTCATTCATTTAGAGGGGGCAATAGGGAGAGGAAGCTTCTCAGTAGAGAGGTTTGGTGGATTTTTAAGTTACAGACTAGATCCCCTAAAGAGTTAAATGTGAGATAGGATCTGGATCTACATTTGTATTAAAGTTTCTTTTGGTAATTTGTGGCCTTATATACATTGAGTAATAGTTTCTGATGCCCCATTTTCTTTTTCTCTTTTCTTTTCTCTCCCTCTCTATCCTCTGAGCTCAGGAGCGGACTGACCATTCGGGAACTCGGGTACTGCCTGAGGGCCCGGGGTCAGTAGGGGGCCCCATGAGATGCCCCAGTACCTTTCATAGGATTTTTTGAGTGTGGTTTCAGTGTGGGCGAGGACACAGGGACCCCATGATCCCCTATTGCCCAGGGGCCCCGTGAGTTGTCAGTCCACCCCTGTCTGAGCTACATATAAAATGTCAAATTTTCCTTTTTTTTAATTGATATGCATGTACTTGTTTGTTCAGTGTTTGCTTATTATGGTGTTTTGGACATGACATAGGCTGTCTACTTCAGCTGTTGTAATTTTCCATCATTATGTGCTTGATTGGCCAATTAATGGGTGGAGCTTAGTCCTACCCACCATATATATGCATTTTCTATGTTCCATGTCACTGTATGGGTTATGACTAAGCCTTGTTAAGCCGAAACACATCAACCTTTGTACCTGTGATGTTTTTGCTGTGGTCAATTTAATAAAATTAAGATTTTAGAGCAATGGCGGTAGTGCGGATCGATCTTATTTAACGGATAAGCAAATGTGGATGAGCATTGGATGGGTAGCAGCACCTTCTTTTCTTTTTTTTTTTGGATGGGTCTGGCAGCAGCATTTATGATGGACCGAATGGGCATAGCCTATGTAAAAGTAGTTCAAAGAGGAGGGAGTTGCAGTATTTGAGATGAGAGATAACCCAGGAGTGAATTAGAAGCTTTGTGGTATCATTTGTTAAAAAAGAGCATATTCTGAAGATGTTGCAGACATTGAGGTGGCATGATTTGGACAGGGACTGGATGTGGACATAGAAGGAAAGTTCAGAGTCCAGGGTTACCCCTAGCACCCTGGTATGTGGGGATGGGTTGATAGTTGTGCCATCGAACTTGACTGAGAAATCAGGGGAAGGGGCACGTGGGGGAGGAAATATTAAGAGCTCAGTTTTGGATAGACTAAGTTTGAGGAAGTGGTGTGACATCCTTTGCTTTAAAGACCCATAAACACTTTTGCAATGTGATGTGGGTTGTGGTAATCCATACATTAATACTGTACATGTTATGTGCACCCCAATACACTAAGGCAATGCAGATTTGAAGCATACCACAACACAATAACATCACTAACATCCATAGTGGTATACTATTGAAAAAATGCTTTATGTTCATTTTTTAGTCTGTTCTTGTGCTTTTCACCCCATTTAAAATTAAAGCAAGACACGTTAGGATGTTATTCAACACACATTAACGCTTGTGTGCATTAACTAAATGTATAAGAATGGCAATGCAGTGAGTAGACAGCAGGCACCTTTTCAAGTGGGCATGCTCATTCTAGTATCAAAGCAACCTAGGAGCTGCAAAACACAGGGTACTCTGTTTTATTAGTACCAGCTAGAGTTTTTATAGTTCTAGGGCCTGGTCCTTTTTCTGCTACCACACCATCTCTCTATTGGCCATTAAGCATGACTGGTAGCTTCAATAGGAAATAGGGAAGCACAGAAGAGGGCAGGCCAGAATGCAAAGTCTGGACAACAGGAGCAGAACAGAGGCAAACAAGGTTTTTGGATTCCCAGAGTGCTCTGGTTACAAGGGGAACATTTAAAGAGAGAAGGAACAGGCAACCCTGCTCTATGGCCAGATAACAAATAGTAGGGTATGAACTATACATATTTCTTTCATTTTTGTTTTATATAATATTCTATGAAATTTACCAAGCTTCGCACTGCTTCTGAGAGACTACAACCTCATGTCACATGTTTTGTGCTGTACAACCTTCATTTCATGTTCCATTACTGGTGCGTCCGTGCAACCCTCATTTGTAGTACTGGTGAGTCTAATGTAAGCTTGACATGAGAGCCAGAAAAATTAGAGCAATTTAAAAGGTAAATACTATTTTTTCACTCTTCTCTGTTCCCCTTCAGGAGGCTCACAGAAAATGCAGATCTGTTATTCAGAGAGGAGGAGTGGTTTTGTGGGACCGACTCGGACCGAATACCTGTTAGAGCAATGAAAAAGGTATTTCTGCTTATCCCCTACCCCCCAGACTAAACAAGCATTTAACATTTTTATATGTCTATATAGATATTAGTTAGAAATTGTGAGTTCTTGCTCTTAGAAACAGATAACATAATTTGTACATATAGCTTCACAATTTGGGTTAATCTGCATCTGAGTAGAGGGGGTCAAAGCTTTCTCCATTCAATTTCTCAAGAGTTATAAAGTAGTTCAGTTATTTTTGGGATTTCTGTATCAAAGGGTGACTCAAACTAATTATATGGATACATTTTACATGCAGGACAGGGGTTCTTTAGAAGAGCAGTTTAAAAGTATGTTAAATTTTACTACAGATTTAGCAAATATCCGAATGCAGCATACTTCATGTGATTCATATGGCTACTTTGAATCGTTTTAAAATATCTTTCAAGATAACACATTGATATGAACAGCTTGAAAAGGTCTTGCTATTTTAAGACATGCTTTATGAACAACCCTTTTTATTTATTCCTGATTGGAAATGCATTATTGTTGGTCTTTAGCTGATTAATCTGCAGATAAAAAAAAAAGACTACTGTTATGGTCAGGGGTGAGACTCTGGGATCAGTAGCAGTAGAGAGGCACCCACTGACCAGCAGGATAGGTATACAAGCAGGTCACCCTGGCAGATGAAGCAAGTTCACCTGAGGTGTGAGATCTAAGCACCAACCAGTGTTCACCAGTGCTCCTGATGGTGGAGATGGGTTTTGTTGCATGTTAGTGCCAGGTCACAGTCCTCAGGATCACCGCAACAGCAGGTGAGTAAGTCAGGGTATATACAGTAAGTAAAAAATAGGTTTAGAGGTTCAAATATAAATTACTGTATCACCCAATATATGGCTTCCATCCAGTAGCCAAAAAATATGCAGACCAACAAAGAAATTTGTGAAAAGAGATTCACAAGAAAGCGGCTACATTATGGACAGAATGCGATACTCAGAAAGATTTCAAAAAAATTATGCTTTATTGCACATTAATAATTGACAATCGGGCAATCGCCCTGGTTTATCATCACCTCAGTATGAGACAATACACACAGACCTAAAACCATTTAAAATCACACCAAGACCGGTCTGGATATATATGTGCTGCAAAGGCAGTGACAAACTAAGTCTAGAGCATTTGCAGCACCGCACATTGGTTACACTCCCTATAGGAGGTGTTTTCAAAAAATTGTACCATAGGTATATAATATCACATGATATGCATATTGGCAAATACAGTTACCACGTGGAGAGAAACATAACCCTAGGCCTATACAAGGCAATGTGGGTAAAAAATTGGATAAAGAAAGGGTATATACCCTAGTGATATAATTATGGATTCATGCAGTACAGCCCTATAAAAGCACATGTGGTTGGGGCCCATCTACCCGTGGTAGATGCAAATAGTTGCAAAAATTCTTATAGATGAAAGAGTCCCTGTTGATGTCTTGATGGAAAAATGAATGTAGATAGCAGAGCCCTGCTTTATATGGTTTCTTCACCACAACATGTGGACTATAAACCACTTTGATATTCGTAATAGAATGAGGCCCAATAGGTCTTCCGTTTGTTGCAATATATGTTGTATGCCTTGCATCTAGATAATGCATCATAATGTCCCCATCCTGAAATAAGACAAATAATATGAGGATAGTCACTCTGGGTACTCTCACTCTGATGTATATATAATATAAGTAACAAGAAACCTTCTTCGTTATTCCTGTAACAGTCTACTCACCACCTGTGCCATGGGTAGTAAAAAATGGAAATATCCTTCTGTCAGGGCTCCCAGGTGTGACCAGAGGTGTGTGACTGACGCAGGGAAACGCAGACCTCAGATATGTTATAAACAATATAATTTATTAACACTAACAATACAAACATAAACGCAGTGCAATACTAAAACATAATACAGTGCAACCAAACCAAACCAAACCAACCACCCACAGATAACAGTACATACAAGCAAGCGTTGTCAGGCAGGCCGGGTCAATATCAATAGGGCAGGTAGGTACAGGGGGAGCAAGCGGAGATTGGTCGGGGTCACAGGCCAGGTTCAGCAGGTAGCAAGCAGCGTAGTACAGAGGGTCAGGCAGAGGGATGGTCAGGGTCACAAGCCAGGGATCAGAACAGGTAGCAAGCAGCGTGGTACAGAGGGTCAGGCAGAGGGATGGTCAGGAGCGAGCCGGGATCAGAGCAGGAGAAGTCAGCAGCGGTTCAGAAACAGGATGCAGGACAGAAACAGGATACAGGGCCCAGGACAAACACAACACCAAGGCAGAGTCTGCAAGTCTGGCCATCCCTTAAATACCCCAGCATAATCAGTTCCAGGTGTTAGCTGGCTGCAAAGTTGAGTCTCTGATTGCTGGGAGCACCCGCTGGCCAGCCCTGGTACTGCAGATCAAAAGGCAGGTGAGTCCCACCATTGCTGGCTAGTCCATTCCTGACACCTTCACATGTACTGCCGTATTAATCCAGGGAACTACCGCTTACATCAGCCGACATTTCACGGGTTCCAACCTCTCCATGGCGCCTGTACAGCTTTGCATGACTCATGGCATGTGAAGATGGCCGCCTCCTTGTAGGTCGGCGTGCATATCGCCAATGCGCATGACCGGAAGTGACGTATCTGACGTATGAGGTCAACGCGTTTCGCCGATGGGCGTATCTCACTCAGCTTCGTCAGGACCAATGAGATTCCTGCCTTTCGGCTTCCTATTTATAGTGGGTTTAAACCCACCCACATATGCCAATTATCTACCTGCAGCTATTCTCAATGGGAAAGAGGCTAATTACTTAGCACAACAGCTGGTAATTTATCACATTTAAAACGACAGGCAACTGGACACATCAAAGAGAGGAAAGGCTTATCATGTTCTATTGACATTAAAGGAGATAAGAAATTACCCGCAAACACACCACAAGATGGCGATATTAATTAGGAAATCCCTGTATAAGACTATTTATCCAAAAATACCTGGAGATCACACTCAACATTTAACCCCTTTGGGAACAGTGTATCAAATTTTATATATCCAATATTTTTCCTTTCTTAATAATTCTTTATCAAAATCACCTCTCCTTTGGGGAAAATGTAATGCATAGAAACCTTTCACTTTTGTACCATCCAATTTACCTCCATGGTGCTTAGCATAATGTTGAGCTAAATTACTTTCAGGGTCATTGGACCTGATATCTCTAAAGTGTTTGCCTATTCGTACTTTAAGTTGTCTTTTAGTTTTACCTATATACATCTTTTTGCAAGGACAAGTCAATATATATAATACTCTGGCTGTGGAGCAATTTATAAGACTTTGAATTTTATAGTGAGTAGTATTTTTTGAATCACAGAAAAAATCTGTGCGATCCACAAATTTACAGATCTGACATTTTCCACATCTATACATCCCTTTTGTACGTGACTTCAACCATGTTGTTTGTTTTAACGGTTGATAGTCAGAATGGATAAGGAGGTCACCAAGATTCGGTGCTCTTCTTGCTACCATCTGGGGGCACTCACCTACAATTTTACTTAATTCGGGGCATTGGGTTAGAATCTTCCAGTGTTTTTCTAATATTTGTTTCACAGCCTGCCATTGAGCTCCAAATTGAGTTATCATTCTGACAGGTTGCTCACTTAGTTTAGCCTTCTCTTCCTTTTTTGGGGACAATAGACTCTTACGATCAGTTTGATATGCCCGTCTCCGAGCTTTTCTAATCTGAGAGTGAGAATATCCCCGTTCTCTAAACCTTTTATAGAGGTCCTGCGCTTCCATCCTAAAATCATTAATGTTCAAGCAGTTTCTCCAACATCTCAGAAACTGTCCTACCGGAATTCCTGTAATCAGTGAGCATGGGTGATAACTTGTGGCCTCTAATAAGGTATTAGCTGCAGTTGGTTTTCTGAACGTTTTAGTAAGGAACCTCTTGTCTTCAAGTCTAAGTTCAAGGTCAAGAAAAGAAATACACCTTTCATCAAATACATATGTGAGTCTAATATTGAAGGAGTTCTGATTTAAATTTTCCAGGAAAAGTTTTAATTCCTCCGATGTTCCTCTCCATATAAGGAAAATATCATCAATAAACCTCAGCCAAATCTGAGCATGCGTGAGAAACCCTACTGACCTGAAGACAACCTGCTCCTCCCAAAAACCTAAATGTAGACACGCATAGGCCGGAGCCCATGGTGCCCCCATACTTGTACCTCTGATCTGTTGATAAAAGGTATTGTTAAATTGGAAAAAATTATGTTGTAATGCAAAATCCAATAACTCACTAATAAATTCATTTTGTCCCCCCAATAGTGGGGTATATTTTATCAAGAAAGTGGAAAGTCGATCTTAAACCACATTCATGTGGGATAGATGTATAAAGTGACTCAATATCTATTCCAACTAGAATAGAATTTTCGTCTATTATTATATTTTCAATTTTAGCTAATACATCTTTGGTATCTCTTACATAAGAGCATAAGTTAGGAACCATATCTTTGAGGAACAAGTCAATATATTTCCCTGTTCTATCTAAGGGACCATTAATGGGAGAAACAATAGGTCTACCTGGAGGATTTTCTTGATTCTTATGTATTTTAGGGATGATGTAAAAGGTAGGATGATTATATTTCTCAATTCTTAGATATTCAAATTCCTTTTTAGTAAGAAGGCCCGCCTCTTTACCCAACGTTAACATAGAGTTTAATTTTTTCACCCCTACAGGGAAGGGATTAGTAGTTAATTTTCGATATGTAGATGAATCCCCCAGTAGGCGCTTCACCTCTTTAACATAATTTTGTTCATTTAGAATAACTACATTACCACCCTTATCACTTCTTTTAATTACTATATTTTTGGTCTCTTTTAATTCTTTAAGGGCTTTTCTTGCCTTTTTTGTAAGATTGTCACCAATTGGCATTTTCCACTCAAGATTTTTAAGGTCATCTGCAACTAAATCTAGAAATGCCGATATCCTCATGTTGGAACGTATCTTTGGCATTTTAGTCGATCTAATATTTAGATCGACTTTTCTAATAACTTCATTGTGATTATCCAATTCTGGTTCATTCTCATCACAGTCATCACTTTCCTCTATGAGGGATATCAGCATATCCAGCATTTTCCGATCCTCCATGGAAGAGTCTGAGCCCATATCCTCCAACATAGTGGGGTTACTATGTATCAATCTTAAAAATACTTTTCTCAAGAATAAGTTGACATCTTTAAATACTTCAAACTCATCCATGGGGGGTCACTGGTGAAAAGGACATGCCTTTATTCAACAAGGTGATGTGTTCTGCTCTGAGTGGAAAATTAGCCAAATTGATTACCTTCTTATCATGAGTGGTTTCATCAACTACCTTTTCTGACTTCTTGTTCTGCCCTTGTCCTCCTGATGTTTGTTTTTTAAGGATTCCTCTATTTTCTTTTTGGTTCCTCTTCCCATTTGAGATTTATTGGTTCGGGGAAGTTCCCCATCCTGTTGATCTAAAAAAGATACAGATTTACCCAGATTTTCTGAGTCACTTTCACTAGACATAGTTTCTCCCATTGATCTATAGTGTGAACAAAAAACTCTCCGTTTAGATCGACTTCTACCTCTTTTTATAGTGAGGTCAAATATCTCTCCTGTTTCCCAATCCTTAAGATCACGTCTAAATTTGGTTTGTTTGGTAGTTCTAAGATTTTTTTGGACCTTTTCCACTTCTTTTTTAAGTTGTTCATTATTTTTTTCAAAATTCTCCTGATTTTTAAAAGGATCTAATCCTTCTACACTTTTTGTGATAGCTAAATCCAGTTCCTCTAGTTGCAATTTTTCTTCCTCAACAATAAGTTTCATACCTTTAATTCCTTGTTCTATGCATAGCACCTTCCATTTCTCTAGAAACCTTTCATTATGTAGATGTTCAGCTGGAAGAACCTTATTTCTCAAACCACGTGGAATGATATTCTGTCTAATGTAAGCTTCCAAGAAGCATACATCCCATTTCTGGTTGAGACGTTTAATAACCAGCTTTTTATGTTCCCAAAACTTTTTTGATATCCTCGTCCTCGGTTGTCAAACCAGGACCCTCTGCTGCAAAAGCTCTATGCATTTCTAACTCAATATCCTCTCCTGGTATAAATGCCATGAAAAAGCCTTTCCCGTCAATATATTCCAGTTGCCTTATTTATAAAACTCATCAACTGAGGTGATGGATAACCATATTACCAAAGTCAAAAACCTCTATAGGAATAGGTCCATAGGAACCCAAAAAGATACAGTTCGTAAAAAATAGGTTTAGAGGTTCAAATATAAATTACTGTATCACCCAATATATGGCTTCCATCCAGTAGCCACAAAATATGCAGATCACCAAAGAAATTTGTGAAAAGAGATTCACAAGAAAGCGGCTACATTATGGACAGAATGCAATACTCAGAAAAATTTCCAAAAAATTATGCTTTATTGCACATTAATAATTGACAATCGGGCAATCGCCCTGGTTTACCATCACCTCAGTATGAGACAATACACACAGATCTAAAACCATTTAAAATCACACCAAGACCGGTCTGGATATATATGTGCTGCAAAGGCAGTGACAAACTATGTCTAGAGCATTTGCAGCACCGCACATTGGTTACACTCCCTATAGGAGGTGTTTTTTTTAAAAAATTGTACCATAGGTATATAATATCACATGATATGCATATTGGCAAATACAGTTACCACGTGGAGAGAAACATAACCCTAGGCCTATACAAGGCAATGTGGGAAAAAATTGGATAAAGAAAGGGGATATACCCCAGTGATATAATTATGGATTCATGCAGTACAGCCCTATAAAGGCACATGTGGTTGGGGCCCATCTACCCGTGGTAGACGCAAATAGTTGCAAAAATTCTTATAGATGAAAGAGTCCCTGTTGATGTCTTGATGGAAAAATGAATGTAGATAGCAGAGCCCTGCTTTATATGGTTTCTTCACCACAACGTGTGGATTATAAACCACTTCTATTACGAATATTACTATTCGTAATAGAATGAGGCCCAATAGGTCTTCCGTTTGTTGCAATATATGTTGTATGCCTTGCATCTAGATAATGCATCATAATGTCCCCATCCTGAAATAAGACAAATAATATGAGGATAGTCACTCTGGGTACTCTCACTCTGATGTATATATAATATAAGTAACAAGAAGCCTTCTTTGTTATTCTTGTAACAGTCCACTCACCACCTGTGCAATGGGTAGTAAAAAATGGAAATATCCTTCACATGTACTGCCGTATTGATCCAGGGAACTACCGCTTACATCAGCCGACAGTAGCAGGTAGGGATCAAGCAGAAGCGTAGTCAGTAAACAAGCCAAAGGTCGGTAACAAGCGGTTGCAGATTTGGATCAAGCAGAAGCATAGTCAAGGAACAGGCCAAAGGTCAGTAACGAGTTGTAGCGAATATACGGACAGCATAAGGAGTAACAAGAGTAAGATATTGGCTGGAGAGAGCACAATTATATGGCAAACAAAGGCATGGCTTTAGCCCAGCTTCACACTGATGCGGTGCAGAATTCGCATTGGTTTCCGTGTGATTTCTGCACCGCATAATGATCGCAACCCATTCATGTGAACTGCTGCGGGTGTGTCTGTTAAGTTAACTACACCCCAAAACTGGTTCGCAAAATGCAGTGCAATGTGCAGAATTGGCTCGCACGGGTGTGAATATGCATTCAACCTGATTCTGCTGCGGACAAAAAAAAAGGTCCTGCACTATTTTGGTGCAGATGCAGTGCAATGTGAGCCATACAAAATGTATGACTCAAATTGCACTGTGCAGAAATCTCATGTGATTTGCACAGGAATGAGGTGCAGTTCCTGTGCGAATCACATGCAATATGCCACACCGCATCAGTGTGAACCCAGGCTTAAGGCTGCATTCACACCTGAGAGATTTTCTGCTTTATGATTGTAGCTGTAAAACGCACAAGACTGGGCAAATCCCATTCATTTCAATAGCCTCTGTTCACATATGAGTGCTCTAATGCCTGCAGCAAAACGCCTGCTGCCAAAATAGTACATGAGCTTCTTTTTGGCCGATTACAAGCATTTTTAGCTCCATAGACTTCAAGAGAAACACCTGAAAATGTATAACTTGAGCATTTTACGAGCATTTTTTTCACATATTTTCTGCTCAAACAGAGGAGAAGTAGATTTGTAAATTGAGGAATCAGCCAACTGGCCGAACGAAAAAACACCCCCAAAAAATCTCAAAAAACAGCATATAGGCAACTTTAGCTAGTTAGGCTTTAATGTGTTTCCTCTACTTAAAACTACAGTGACAAAATTGCTGTGCAATTTTTCTGCAGAACAAAACATGTTGTCACCCTGTTAAAGGAAGTATAAATATAAGGTATCAACTGTCATGATCAATGAGTATGAAAACTGTTGCAGGACGAAGAAAAACCTGCTGTGTTAATGCTTGTGACAGACTACATATTTCATTGTATATGTCATTTTTTATTTTGCCCACAAGTCCACTTTAAGGGCTGATGTAGTGTAGCTATGACAGTTGATATTTTCTTTTCAGCACACCTGAAATAACACAGAATATCTAACTGGAATGGCGGAAAGTCCTCTCGCCACAAAACCATTTTTTTCTTCATGTTGTATATGGTGCAAGAAGGGACAACCAAAGCATAGGGGTGGATTTACTAAAGGCAAATAGATTGTGCACTCATTTTCCCCAGAGCTTAGTAAATGTGGTAAAGTTCTGCTGATTTACATCATCCAATTATGTGCAAGCAAAAATGTTTTTTTTAATTGCTCTTACAACTGATTGGGTATTTTTTTTTCATTTGATGCTTTACTACCTTTATTGGGCTCTAGGGAAAATGAGTGCACCTGCACTTGCAAAGTGCACCGCCTATTTGCCTTTAGCAGATCCAACCCATACCCATATGGATTTTGTAAATCCATACATAACCTATGCATATGTATTGGGCAGGATAGGAAGTGTTTGTACAAGAGTTTGTAGTATGTATTTGATTAGACACAGTATGCTAATTGGTATTTGCCAACAAAATGATTAAACTTCAGATAACTTTACTACACAAATACAGTTTGCTTAACTGGCTATATATCATCTCTGGTTTGCAAATCTGCTCTGATTTAGATCTAACAGATGAGTACATAAATATTCCTGCTAGGGTTTTAAATATAGCTAGCTAGAAATATATATTGGCGTTATGAGCTATCCTTTGAGTAGAATGTGGGTTTTGGCTGTCATATTTTTCTGATAGCAACCCAGTGAGTTGTGTATTGCTGCTTCCAGCATTTTTGGATTTCATGATTTCAATGTCATTTTGATGCGGAATATTTTATTTTTCTGTTTTTTTCATGGGGTACAGAGTAGCAGGTTGTATAAGAATAATGTCTGTTATTATTCTAATGTAATACACTGTGTTCCCAACATGCTGCGATAGATGTGTCAATCAAGTATGTCAGAAATATTTTGCAGCATTACTGGGAACGTATTAAAAGAAGTGTTATACTGCTGACTTACAGATCATGTTCACTTTATGTAGACTATATTAAAATACTCTGCTAACACCAAATATCCATGTTTGTGTTATCAGATTATAGGTTTGATTTAATAAAGGCAAATAGGCTGTTCATTTTGCAAGGGAATTGTCCCTTAGGTTAGTGAATGAGGTGAAGCTCTGCTGTCATCTATCATCCAATCATGAGCAAGCAAAGACACTGGTTTATTTCCTTGCACTTGATTGGGTATTATTTGTAAAGTGAATTGTCACTATGTTCACTAAGCTAAGAGAAAATGCCCTTGCAAATTGAACAGCCTATTTGCCTTAAATAAATCAACCATTATAGGTCAGCTATTGGGTTTCAGTTTTGTAGGTAGTATTGTTGCACTTCTGCCAACAAGCAACATAAAAGATAATACAAATGAAAAATCAAATTTTGGAAACAAGTAACAGGATTGAAACAGGCAAACTTTTCAATCTGCAGCCCTGTAATTTTTTGCAAGATTTAATGCAACATGGCAGCCTAGAAGTGCTCTGTGCATAGGTGGTGTATGGAAGGCCCCCAGAAATGGAATTTCCTGCTTGTGTGATTGGCTTACTAATTTTCCCAGAAGTCTGCACTAAGATGCAGGTCAGATTTTGGGCATCCCCTGCAAGAAAAATGTAATTTTGGTGAGATACTCACAAAAGGGAATCTTGTCTACAGGGATTCAGATCCTACCACTTTCCAACAGAACACTGCAAGTGCAGCAGCTGATCGATAATTATAAAGTCACTCCCATTCACACTGACTTTGCACATGGACACAGAAAATCAAACCACTATTTCTTCAGAATAACAAAAGGTAGAAATCTGCAAAATAGTTTTAATCCTTGCAATGATCACCCAGAAGGGAATGTGTTTTCTCAAAAAAGATGGAGTTACTCTTTAAAGGAACAAAGCATCATTCAACATTCATCATCATTTTCTGTGAGCCCAGGATGTCAAGGCTCCACCTTCTCCCTTCAGTTAACAGGAGAGTTCTCTAGAAAGGACCCTTACATGATTATGTTGAGCCACTCTCTGCAGTACAGGATTCACTGTAGGAGAGGAAGAACAGAGTGAGGAAGAATTGTGACTTCACCTACCGAGAATAAAGATGTCTGGATAAAAGTAAGGTAGGTATAAATATGTAGCACCCTCTAGTGTGCTACTAGAATAGTGTATTTAATAAATATATTGTGTATGACTCATGGTAACTCTTTGAGTCTGTGATTAAGATTGGGTTACTGCAGGTCAAGCTGGATGACTTAACGGGTTGGGACTCTTTCGCCTCCACCTGGTTCTAGGGGACCATGGGAACCTTCCAGAAGCCAGTAGTCAGAAGAGCTGGAGATCTAATCTGCATGTTTGTGGATCCTAAACAATCCCAGTAGAGTGGTGGACCAGCCCATAAATTTGGGATAGTCAGGCTGGCTGGCTGAGGAGACTGTCGGTGTCCTGGGAGGGGTCCCATAGGTCTGGGGGGATGGCCTCTAGGCTGGGCTTGGACTGGCTCAAGACGATCCATTCAGCAATACTGCATGAACAGGATCAAGGCCTGAGAGCAGCGGGAGCAAAGAGGACAGAGTGAGTACATCAGCACACCCTGGGATTTACAAAGGAGAGCACTGTGCTTAATCCTTTACCCTTGTCTTGGGAGATCTTCAGAGCAACCAAGAGGGCTGGTAGTGTCTGCAGGCTGTGGAGCTGGGAACAGTTCTACAGGGGAGAAGATATATCTCTGCATGTAGTTTACAAGAAGCTAAGTTGATTTCAGAGGGACAAGTTTCTTGCCCACAAGGGGCTGTTGCTACTGATTTGCAATGACTGATGGCTTTCAAGGAAAAGAACAGTCCAGGATCTGTTCTGTAAATAGGAAGGAAGTTGTCCCCATGCTTTGATTAAATTAAGTTGGGCATCCCAAAATCCCTATTACCCTATCCAAGTTATATTTCCCTAATAAAATAACAAAAACCAAGCTTATAGCCTGTTCTCTGACTGTGGATGAACGGGTAGAAAATGCATGATGCCTGGCTGTGCAGAGCATAGGGACAGCAAGAAGCACAGCGGGTAGCGCTACAAATATTTGCTGGAGAAGTGCATAGGACCTCCATTGGAAAGAAGTCCTGCAGTTGGGCTTTATATGCATGTGTAATGCTAAATAAATGATAAGTAATGCTTAAATGTAACCCTTGTAGGTAATTATTACCACTCAAAGTGGACCTGTACTGAAAAAGATTTGCTGTCCAGTCTAGTAAGGTCAGTTAAATGCTACCTGTTGATTAAATTACCCATGAGATGTTGCAGTGCACTTCCTGACGTGAATATAGAAGTGCAGCGCTAAAATCACACAAAATATATATGAGGTGGAACAATAAAGTGCAGCATATATAAATTAGATGGATAAATAGCTTTACATATATAAAAAAAACAAATAGCAACAATAAATAAAGTCTGCAAGTAGAAAGTGATGATCAGTGCAATAAAGTGCAAAATAGTGAATAAATAATGTCCGTGACTGTATATATCAAAATGATAAATATTCATCCAGCATACGTAATTCATAAAAACGTCCTTATGTTGATAATGTGCAAAATCGCCAAGTGCAGAGCGTGAATGTGTGAATATTCACATATGGAATCCACCACCTTGAATGAATGTACACTCACCAGAAGATATATAATAGAAGGCATTTATCATATTATGTCACATCTGGGGGTGCAGCAGCAGTCAAGGGGTTAATCCTGCTGTATCATCCTGGTATAGGTGGAAGGGAAGTCCCTTGTCCTCTTTGTGTCAGGGCCCCAGCTCCGGGTACATGCAGCTTCCATACAGCTCGGCACACCGTTCACTTCTTGACGTGACTGTGTCTAGGTACCACTCTGGCCTCTAAGTGCATATGTACAGTGTGAGATCATCTAAATTATGTCCTGCACAATGCTTTTTCTGAAGACCCCCACCACAGAAAAAAATGGTGTTGCTTCACTGTACTGGACACTGGGCATGTCTTAAAGGAATAGTGTTATATGGAGTCTGAGCCTACTCTCAGTGTACACTGCATTCACATGCTACAGCCCATGTACTCACAACATACTCCTTAATTGCAAAGCTCACAAACAAACATAAACCTCACAATAAAAGGAGTTGTTTAAATACATGAAACACTTTTATTAAACATGCTATTCTACACACAGAATGTAGACCTAAGAGTCATTTCAACTGTGAACAGATCCCCTAATGAATCTGGGGAGAATGGAACAAATGCCACTTTTGGACATCCATACCCGTTCAGTTTTTTCATGCCCAAAGTTTTGACACCGGACTGTGGTGGACCTTTGCTGGATCTCTGGGCTGCCTGATGTAATCGGAGTTGTGTCTGTTTACATCATGCTACCTCCAATTGTCATGTTTAGGTCCAGAAACTGGATGGACTTGGAGATCGGCCTGCCTATAGACCTGCATGTGTTTTGATATCAGGTCTGTCTGAATGATTGACAGTTGTACCAGATCGAAAAGTCCATGAGAAAGGGGACTTAAGCAAACACTTTTCTGAGCCTACTTCAAAGAGGACTTTCTTTAGGAGAAGAAAAATCCAATGCTTTTGGTGGCCTGTGCCAAGTTAGGGGTGGTCAGTGGAACTGTCCAGTGTAAAAAAGAAATGCTTTCCCCTTTGCTTGCACTAGATTGATAATGTTATTGTACCAGTATTTCCTCTTACTCCAAAGAAATTAATTGCTCTGTATAAAGAACAGTAAAGGTGACCAAATGTCACATGCAGCAACTGACAGACTGTCAGGGCTGAATTAAAAATGTGCGGTAGGGGGGAATCCTGGGCTTTACATACCTAGGGGTCTTCTGAGAATCTAAAAAACTTAGTTTCTTGCACATCTTCAACAAATTGTTTTGCAATGCAATAATCAATGTTATACCACTTGTGCTTTATTAATTGAGTAAAAGGACAGGAAGTCTGGGAGTTACGCTCAGGTTCCTTGCACACTACCATTTTTTCTGCATCATTTTGGCACTTGCACTTTATACATGATCTGAGTAATTTAAGAAGGCCCTTGGCTTGGATAGTCTGGGGCCCTGAAAATTCTTATGGTGATCCTGCCAGTCCTCATTCAATTTTTTTTCCTCCATTTAAAGGCATTTTCCCAACCCAGCCCTGCTTGTAATTGTTTACTAGAGGGTCAAAAAGAGAGCCTTGGATGCTCAAAAACACTCAGTATTGTACACACATTAGGAAAACACGTTGAGTCACCTCTATGTAAGCAGAAGATTTTTTGGTACAAAAAAGTGCATCTGAGCATTAGGATATATATGAAGAAGATTGTAGCAGGTCCCAACAATTCAGTGATGTGAGAAAGGACAAGGTGGCTCATCCCTTACTGCTGTCAGGTAGATCTCTAACCATCTTTGGCTATTGCAAGTCTCCAACAGATGACTGAGTAGTGTTCCAGCTGGAGTGGAATGTTTAATTTATATTTATAAAATGTAATTTAGTAAAACTGGTGCAAAGAAAATTTTGCGTATGCCAACTAGATGCCCATATCAGCCTTCAAATAAAGCAAGTGATACGTTTTCTATTGGCAACTTTTATGCATTGGCTCCAATCTTCTCTGTTCTAAGTTGAAAAACAAGGCTGCTCATTTTTTGGCCAATGATTTTCTATATTCCTTGTTTTGTGTTCCCACCACTGGCTCTCACTCTGAGATAAAATCACCATTTAAAATTGGTAATTTGGCCTATTACTTGTTTTTATATTTTAAGACAATACTATTTGATGCAAAATCCCACAAGTTTTATTTCTGCTCAACTTTATATCTGTTATTCAGCAATATTCTAGACAAAAATACACATTCAGTGCTTTCTGTTGCAAGGATTGTTCCTGAAGTTCTATAGGTTGAGGTTCCTCGTTAAAACCTATAAATATTTATAGTGCGCATTACTTGCTATGCTGAACTGCTTCATTATGCTTCACAGGAAAAATAAATTCTACGACTGCGAGCTATAAATCACGCTGACACTGTCTAACTTGAGCTCATAACATCATCTTATTCCACCTAGACTGGAATACTTGAAGAGATAGAAATGCAATTTTCAGTTTAGATAACTAGATGGCAATGGCCTCATATTGCGACACATTGGTAAATTTACACCATGCACGAGGGAGAGTCTATATTGAACAGGGCTTATATTTTCAGTGACAGACAAAGTGATTGTCAATCTGCATCGTATTTGAAAAGGGAATAACATGCTTAATAGCTTTTTTCTAGCCGTCAGCTCTGATTATCACAGTCCTTTGAAGATGTGAATGCTCCAATATGAAAACTGTTAGACTAAAAGGTAATTTACTTTCCCTTTTGTATGCCTAATATTAATGCTGTATTTATAAACTGGAGCCTATAGGCACACATTGCATCCTATTCACCAACCTTTCATAACATTTTCATCTCTTGATTGGCTTGTCAAGTGACTAGTATATAGTAATCATCTATTGGTGAACTCACACATGTTCTCCTTTTATTTATTATTGATTTTAGTGAATAATATGAAATATTTCCAGATATAACATAATGTTTATGCTTGTCCTGTTTGAACATCATTGGCTGCCATAATGGCTGATATGAAATACAGAAAGATAAGCTAGTACTGTTTTAGGGAAGTAAAGCCTTATCCCTGTTTCTGATTTGTTGATATATGACTCTAAAATGTAATTTGAACTATGATGTCAGTTTAAATTAAGTTTTTAAATGATATTAATGGGTATGTATAGTGTTTTTTTTTACTATATATTTTCTCTCTTTTCACACGTTTAATTGTAACTGCTTGGCTTAGGTATGCTTGTAGATGAGTTTTTTTTTTTTTTTATCAAACATGATTTTATTATCTGTTTTCATGGTATTATGCTATAATTTTACATACAGCTGTGACAGAACTCATCTAAAAGTGTTCAGCTGCTTGCCACAATATGGGGGGCTTGTTCACACCATGTCCATTGGGCTGAATCTCTATTCACACTCCCACACGTTTAGTGAAGTTTTCTAGGTGCCCAGTTTATACCATATTGGTGTGCAGAACAACAGACAGTTGGGTTGATTTACTAAAGCTGGAGAGTGCAAAAGCAACTGGTGTAGCTGTGCATGGTAGCCAATCCGCTACTAACGTAAAAAAAAAAAAACTGGAAGCTGACTGCTTTCTAAGCATTGCTGCATCAGATTTTCCACTCCTCAGTTTCAGTAAATTAATCACATGGTCTGAACAAGAGGTGCAACAATGATTTTTGTCAGCCTAATAAAAAACAGTCACTGTGGAGATTAAGAGATGCATTCTGCAATAAAAAATCCCAATTTGTGCCTTTTGTATGACCATTTTATCTGTTCAGTGCCACCCTTTTAGTCTCGGTTCACACTACTGTGATCTGAAAGTCGAACAACTCGCAGTGAGACTCTGTCAGGAAACTTGAGTATTACTTTGAAGCAACTTTGAAGCAACTTTCAGGGAATTATATCAATATAGATGAGGATCTGACTTGCAGGTGACTTCCATTAAAGTCTATGGGCACAAGTCAGATAGAAGTCACCTTGAAGTAGTACAGGAACCTCTTCTAAAGTTGGAGCGACTTCAGTAGTGCTAATCAAGACAGCTCACATTGACTAACATGGGATTTCACGTCATGCGACTTGGGGTCTCACAAGTCGGATTCCAAGACACGGCAGTGTGAACCAAGCCTTAGTGGTATCAAGGCTTTGGTTTCCCTTTCTTGCATCTAGAGCATATAAGAATAATGTCTGCTTATAAACAGATATATTTTCCACAAGCCAGTTTTTAGATTGCAGATCATTACTTTGGTTCATCATAATCTCTCTAGATGCACATATGGATCTGTGTCGATGGGCTTTGGGCTTGTGCAGATGGTATCAGTTTAACATCAGTTTGAAACACTTCTGAGATCACTTGGAATCTATTGATAGGTGTATTTAATTTTCTTCTGACATGCTTCAAGCAGGTTTCGTATTGTCAAAGACTGGTATAGGAGCAATATACAGGGGTTAGAAAAAAAATGGAATGTGTGAATGTGATGCCATGTTTCATGTTGAAAGCAGATGTGATGTAACATTCTTTTGCTTCTGCTGTGTGATGAGACATCTAATTAATAGGGGAGAAACCTCACTTTCGTCATTCACTGTGTGCACTGCTAGTAATGCGGAGTCATATCGAAGCTTACTGAGCTTCAAACAGTGCAAATTGTTGGTCCCCGCTTAGCTGGTACCTCTGTGACTGAAGTTGCCAATTCATTTGCTGTGTAGCGAGGTACAGTATCATAGGTTATGATGGTGTATACAGTTTCCATGAAAACCTTGTCTGATAAGAACAAGCATGGTCAACTGATCAAAAGAGACAAAATGACATTGTGCAGGATTGTGACCCAGAATAAGAAAACCGCTGTTGCAAAAGTTACTGCAGAGCTCAATCTCAGTCTCCACAGCATCTTTGTTACTGTACTTCGCGACACAGCAAATCAATTGGCTCCTTCGGTCACAGAGGCACCAGCTAAGTGAGCACCAACAATTTGCCCTCCTTGAAGTTCAGTAAACGCTGACACGACTCCATATTACTATAGTAGGCAGGCAGTGGATGCAGTGAGGCCTCCCACCTATTAGCTAGTTGTCTCATCACACAGTGGAACCAAAGGAATGTTACATCACTTCCGCTTTCAATGCGAAACATGTCACTTTCACACCTACAAATCATGTAGTGTTTCCATTTTATTGTCTAACGCCTGTATCTCTAATTACATGGCTAGTGCATAAATTTGACAATAAAGCCAACACCAAAAAGAGGACCACTACTGGTTAAAACAAAATAAATATCTAGGTAAATATTTCCCTTGTGCGTATCTTAGAAATTTATACAGTAAAATAAACTATTCTAAGGTCTCCATGTTTAAACACTCCATCCACAAAGGGACATACTTTATTATTGTTCTAACATATATAGGATCACTAAAAGTCAAATGATCAAAATCACTTTTATCATAAATCCTGTCATTAAAAACACCTACATACCCTCTGCAGTGACCTTCATATATCTCTAGTAAAATATTCTAACACCAATATATGGTTCATTAACTTCTTAAATATAGCACGGTACACTATTCTTTAACCACTTGCCCTCCATAGGATTTATCCCCCTTCCTGACCAGACCATTTTTTGCGATACGGCGCCGCGTTGCTTTAACTGACAATTGCACGGTCATGCAAAGCTGCACCCAAATTAAATTTACATCCTTTTTCTCCCACAAATAGAGATTTCTTTCAGTGGTATTTGATTGCCTCCGCGTTTATTTTTTGCGCTTTAAACAAAAAAAGACCGACAATTTTGAAAAAAAAAACTGTATTTTGATTATTTGTTATTAAACATGTTCAGTAAAAAAATTTTAAAAATAAAATTGCGTCATAAATTTAGGCCAAAATGCATTCTGCTACATGTCTTTGCTAAAACTAATCCCAATACGTATAAATTAATTGGTTTACATGAAGGTTATAGCGTTTACAGTGGTATAGATACTGGAATTTGTTTTCTTTTACTAGTAATGGCAGCAATCAGCAACTAGTGGGACTGCGGGACTGCAGCAGGCATTCTGACACTGGCGGGAACTGACTTGGTGTCACTGACATCCCCAGTGACACAGTACAGAGATCAGTGCTAATAAAAAACACTGACGCTGTACTAATGGCACTGGGCAGGAAGGGGTTAACATGTGGGACGATCACAGTGTTAACTGTATGCTGTTTTACCATGTGCTGTGTGTGTGCTTTACACTGTAAGCACACTGCTTTGTATGGCTCTGCTATGCAGTGGCATACAAAGCAGTGTGCAGGAGCTGATGGGAGAGATCTGTGTTGTTTAGCCACAGGTTTCTCCCCCATCAGTGATACTCAGCAATCGCTGGGTGCCAGCAGGGAATCACCGGCCAGGACCCAGTGATTGACAACCGAGGCCATGAATGGCGGCACGGGTAGGGTGCGCACATGCCCCCTACCAGAAACTGCAAAATCACAGATATATCCATGATTTTGCGCACTCATGCCCCCCTATAGGATGGCACGGAAGAGGTTAAATACAAACTGATGAATGTAAACAAGTAAAATGCCTATACCAAACAAATATACGAGGCACGTTCAAGTCAAAATCAAAAATTCGGCTCTTGTGCAATTTCACATCAGGTTATGAGTTGATTATCCAGGATCAGTTGTTCCACACGCTGAATGTTCACAGGAATGACTGCTGTGGGCTGGGAACCACCATGGCCAAGATCTTCACTGATGGATGTATGGCCATCTTTGAAACATTTACACCATTCAAATGCCTTACTGCGGCTGAGCATCTCATCACTGTACTGTGCTTGAAGTCTTCTGTAGATATCCATGGGTTTTATTCCTTAGTTCACAAGAAACTTCACAACCACACGCTGTTCCATGCACACACTAACACTGTTGTCTGCCATCGTGATTAACGGTCTCTGGACAAGCATCATCTATCAGTAATAGGACACACTTGCCACTTACTACTATGTGTCGTACTGCCATGCTAGCATCTCTTTTTTATACCTTTAAAATTAAAAGTCCTGGCTTGACTTAAATGCCACTGATATATCAAAGTCATAGATTCAGGATGCTTAGACACCTGCATGGCTCTAGGATTCACAAAGCATCACACTTGTATAAATGAGGATGTTACCATAGTCTGTTCCCGAAGAACTCAAAGGGCTGCAAACTTATCAGTTGTTCAATGGGACATCTACACATGTGTAGTTCCAAAAGAAACATGGGTAATTATGGATTCACAACCAATGAAAATAAGCTTTAGGAAGATATACATGTACATGTGGGTCTTATGTAAATCCCACAGTTGTTTAAATTCCAATTTATATTGAAGTATCATTGCTGTGGATGAAAATCCAAACAAAGGTTGCAAGACTTCCATATTGCATTAGCCTTATGTAGCTTTTAACATAACTTAGGGCACAGGTGTCAAAAACAAGGCCCGATGGCCAAATCTGGCCCTCCAGGCCATTTCATGTGGCCATCAAACCTTTCCTGCATATGTGGCACTCCCTCGTCTCAACCTTGTCTCAGCAGTTAACAGAAGAGAGGAGGACAGATCTCCTCCGACAGATTCTGCTCTTCTCCATGCAGCCACAGAGTGGCTCATTTCTGTAACCCCCACCCTTGGTCTCAGCAATTGACAGCAGACAGGAGGATAGTACTCCTCCTACAGATCCTGTATGTCTCTGTGCAGCCACAGCACCCCCTTGTCTGCAGACTTCAGCAGCTGACTCAAGCCCTCCTTTGGGCCTCCTCCAGACCCTGCACGTTCTGCTTTCCAGGTCCGCCTCCAGCTTCTTCCTAGCAGCAGCACAAGGTAAGGGGGGTGCACTGTGATGTAAGGGAGGGTGGGGTGTTCTGGACAACTAGTCTTCGCGATACAGCCGTCCCTTTGAGGGCAACCATAATGCTGATGTGGCCCGTCATGAAATTGAGTTTGACACCTCTGATTTAGGGCTTCATTGCCCATGAGTTCTGAAGTATGAGGAGCACCACAGGGTACTAATATGCAGATTTTAGTTCTGTTGATGAGGTGCTTAAAACTGGAGACCTTAGAATAATTTTGTTATTGTACAGATTTGATTGTTTGTGTGGGCTGCCATTCCTTCTCAGTATTCTAAAACAAAGTATGCCTGAACTAGGAAAAAAATCTACCATGATGCAATATGATTTTCTGTGTTGCATACTTGACTGTTGATGGGGAAATTCCATATTTCCTTATTAAAACTGGCTCACCATATCGAAGAATGAATTCTAAGCTTGGTTACCTTAGCTGATTCCATACCAAAGGAATGCTATTACAAACTGACCAAGTCCTTAAAAGATAACATTGCTGTCAAGGGGGGTTGGTCATTTCCTCACACACCATTCATATATACCACAGCCAAAACTTGTAATAGTTGAGTCTTGTACCAGGTTGAGCATGCAGTCGGAAATGTTGTTTAAATATTCAACAGTTGTGTATTTCTACTTGTATCATGGTGTACTTTGTGTATTTCTTCAGAATCTGTGCAGTAATCCAGTGTGAAACTTTCCCTCTGTGCAGGAGGATCCTGTAATAAAGACCAGTCACTGCTGCTCTCTCTCCTTGTGCAGGGTGACTGGTCTTGTATCTGCCCCTCTGATAATTTTCTCCCACAGCTCTGCCCTCTGCATAGGCTATTTGCAGCACAGTGATGATGTCACTGCTACGTTTACAATCTAATATCTGGGTTTTGAAAGGCATCTGGTACATACAAAGTGGATTTATATCCTTAGTGGCTATTGAGGAAAATATTTACATGAAAGCTTTCATGTTTGAAGATTAGCTTTAACTTAATTCACAGAAGGGTGCTTGTACAGACACACCATTTGTACAGGAATTATAATGGAATATATTACAATGTAATCTAAGTAAATAAAGGTGTTCATTGGGCATATTTTGTGATCTAAAATGCTTTTAAAATAATATCCTTTCTTTGATTTAGGCTTCACTTCACTATACAGTGTATAGTAATTTAGTTCCATTCCCGGATCCTTTTTTGAGGGCTCTGCTACAAATTTCAGGTTAGTTATGACTGTATGAATTTTTTTTAAGATGGCCTATTTATCAGCTTTTAGATGTACAGCACAGTGGCAGGCCTTACCACCTAGCTGAAATTATGCTCATCACCCGGAGATCAGTTCATAGAACAAAGCCGCAATACATTTCACCTTGATGACATGAACATCTGTGTACTCATTCTGACACCTGCTCTCTGATACTAAAATAAACAAAGCAACAACTATGTATCTCAATGATTTATGACCCTGTTATCCTGCTATTGAAGCATATGCTGTACTTTTATTTGTGTCTCCTGATAAGTTATTTGCATTATTGTTGAGGTCATTGATTGGCTGCATTGATGAAACTGTGTGGTGTAAGTTTTATTGGGAGAAAGAAAAGTTATAACACCGCTTTGCTTTATTTTGGGACAATTTAGAGGAGTGAGAAATTACCAAGAAGATCTACAGCTGAGCAACACATGGTAGTATATCTCAATAACTAATCAATACTTATGTACAGATACAATGAGGGAAATGTACTAAAACTAGAATAAACAGAACCTGGAGCAGCAGCCATTCAGCTTCTATCTTTCATTTTAAAAGCTTAACTGAACAAGCTGAAGATAGAAGCTGATTGACTGCCATGCACAACTGCTCCAGTTTTGATTAGGGTTTTTTCTATGCACAGCTGTAGAGGTTTCTCTAGATATAGGGGCATGGTTTTAAATCTGAAGGAAAATATAAAATACAGTATGTACACACATTCTAATGTACTTAATAAAAAGATCATTAAATCCCCTACCTTTACCCTCCATGCTTCGTACCCTTCCTCCAACCTCATCCCTTTCCTCTTCTCTCTATTACCCCCACCTCACATTTTTCTTTCCTCGATATCTCTGTTACAGTTTTTCTTTCCTTGATATCCCTGCTACAGTTTTTCTTTCCTCGATATCCCTGCTACAGTTTTCCTTTCCTCGATATTCCTGCTACAGTTTTCCTTTCCTCGATATCCCTGCTACAGTTTTTATTTCCTCGATATCCATGCTACAGTTTTCCTTTCCTCGATATCCCTGCTACAGTTTTCCTTTCCTCGATATCCCTGCTACAGTTTTTCTTTCCTCGATATCCCTGTTACAGTTTTTCTTTCCTCGATATCCCTGTTGGTTTTTCTTTCCTCGATATCCCTGCTACAGTTTTTCCTATTTTCCTTAGTTGTACTTTTAACACAGGCATGGGTATTTGATCGCAATGATAACAATGTACCTGCTTAGTGTATGAACTCAAGGGGTGAAGTGCAATCTTTTTGTCCTTCGACTTGGATTTACATGCAAACTCTGTAGGCTGTACCCTTCCACTGGCCCTCATATTTCTTTTATACATCCTGTATTATCAACCCTAGACTCTTTACTTCATTTTATGTACTTGTTAACTATGTGAAAAAGATATATGATGTACCATGCAATGTTAATATTATCATTTTAAAATGAAAGTGGTTGTAAACCTCAGAATCAAAAAATTAATAAAGTATATCCATTTATAATGTGCCTCTATAGAAATGTGTGTAATTTCTGGCATCTCTTCCTCTGCTATCTGCAGGAGTCACTTCTGACAGTTTATGCTGACACCAAGCAATCAATGGAGATGGCCCAGTGTCCTACTCCCAAACACACAGAAGGTAACCCAAATGGAAGCAAAATATATTTGAAATATATTAGAAAAATATTCTTCCAAATATATTTGAAATACTACAATTTTGGCCATATTCAATTATATATATATATTGTATGTTGAACTGCGTTTTTATTACAAAATATATGACAAATATTTTTAAAAATACATTTTCAAATATACTGTATGTCTTTAAAAATACAAATCTACATTTTTGGAATGCATTTACAAATATATGTAAAATATACATTAAAATTACTTTTTTATATGTTCAAAACTGAAGAATATATTTAAAATTATATTTTCTTTAAAATATATTCAGATTTTTTAATATATATTTTTACATATATTTTTAAATGCATTCCAAAAATGTAGATTTGTATTTTTAAAGACAGTATATTTGAAATGTATTTTTAAATATATTTTTCATATATTTTGTAATAAAAACGCATTGCAACATACAGTATATGTATATATATTGAAATATATTGAATATGGCCAAAATTGTAGTATTTCAAATATATGTCAATATATTTGGGAATAATATTTTTAAAATATATTTCAAATATATTTTTCTTCCATATGGGAATGAACAGCCTCAGCTGTGCATGTTTCCCTATGAGACTGTGTAGAAGCAGTGTGTCCTTTCCCTCCACTCACGTCTCAGTTTACACTCAGCTCTCCTCTCTATGCTGTGCCATATGTGACATCAAATCCACGCTCTCTGCTTCCTGAAGCTCAGAAATGCTGTGTAAATGGTGCACTTTGAACAGCTGTAGATGAGAGAGGGCTGCAGATATATAGGTACATCTTATGTGGGAAGATTTGTTTCATGTTTGTGTTTCACCTAGGACTAGTCACTTCACTGGGTATATGTAGACATCTATAACCCCTTAAAAAAAATATTATTAAAGTATATACTCCTTTTCTAATAAATCATCAGGCTGTACAGCAGGTTTGGAAGGAAATAAAAGTAAATGCCCCTTTTTAAAAAGAAGAGAACAATAGTTTGTTTACCACACAGTTTGTTTAGTGATCACATGACCACTCCTCTGTTCTTCTATAAATGCTTGGCCAGGGCAGGGAAAGAAATCCTGTAGCCAATCACCACTTCCTGCCTAGTGGGAACCTCAAGTCCCAGATACCTTTCTGCAGCAGGTGGAGAGTGAATGGACGACTCCCTTCTCCTGACTTACATCAATTGGAGGTACTCTAGCAATGTGCAGACCACAGATGCACTGTGCGCTAACTGTGATTTTGTAGTGGAAGCATGCGCAGAGGGGTGACCATAGTAATGCTGCTTTTGAAGGCAGTTTTTGTTGTCACCCTAAAACATGAAGAACTGCTATCATTAGACTGGCATGATGACAGGTAACATTTAGTAGTTTTCTAGAACTAAAATAAAAAGAGTATGCTATGCATGTTTAACCACTTGCCCTCCAGAGGATATACCCCCCCTTCCTGACCAGGCCATTTTTTGCGTTAAGGCCCTGCGTTACTTCAACTGACAATTTCGCAGTCATGCAAAGCTGCACTGAAATGAAATTTGCATTCTTTTTTTCCCACAACTAGGTATTTCTTTTGGTGGTATTCAATCACCTGTGTGATTTTTATTTTTTGCGCTATGAAAAAAAAAGGCCGACAATTTTGAGAAAAAACCCCCAATATTTTTGACTTTTGCTATTAAACATGTCCAATTTAAAAATTTTAAAAATCAAACTTTGTCATAAGTTTAGGCCAAAATGTATTCTGCTACATATCTTTGCTGAAAAAAATCCCAATGCGTGAAAATTATTTGGTTTACGTGAAAGTTATAGCGTTTACAAATGGCGATATATATACTGGGATTTTGTTTTCATTTTTACTAGTAATGGGGGTGATCAGTGACTTATAGTGGGACTGGGGGACTGCGGCAGACATTCTGACACTGAGGGGAACTGGCTTGGTGTCACAAACATCCCCAGTGACACCAATACAGTGATCAGTGCAAAAAAAAAAAAGCACTGATACTGTGCTAGTGGCACTGGGTAGGAAGGGGTTAACATGAGGGGCGATCAAAGGGTTAACTGTGTGCATAGACTGTTTTACTAGGGGGCGGGATGTGTGTGCTTCACTGAACTCACACTGCTGTGGATGGCTGTGCACAGCAGTGTGCCTGAGCTGACAAGGAGGAGGACTGCTAGTAAACAAAACAGTCCTCCTCTCTGTCGGAGAACCGGGATATCACCGGGCGCAGGCGAGTAATTACCAGCCGGGGCCCATGATTGACAGCCGCAGCCGTGAATGGCAGTGCGGGTAGGGCATGTGTGTATGTATATGTGTGTGTGCGTGCGTGTGTGTGTGTCTATATATATATATATATATATATATATACAGTGGGGATCGAAAGTTTGGGCACCCCAGCTAAAAATGTGTATTAATGTGCATAAAGAAGCCAAGGAAAGATGGAAAAATCTCCAAAAGGCATCAAATTACAGATTAGACATTCCTATAATATAAGAAAAATTAATAATAGCGCCTATGGTCAAAATTATATAACTTACTAATAGTGTACCAGCTGCAAAAAATCACCATATATAAAGTGTACCAATAAATAAATAATTTGCGCTAGTAAATGTGTATAAATATATAAATATATATAAAGAAATCATCAAATCATAAGTCCAGAAAAAAAATATATATATGCCAATACCACAAAAAAAAAAAAAAAATATATAAAAAAACTTTTAAGTGCAAAAAACTTTTGTGCAAAAAAAGTGTCTAAATATGAAAAATTTCACCAAAAAACCTTGATAATATAATGGCAGATCATCCATAAATATATCTTCAGAAACGGAAACTCTGCAACACACCGATCCTCATCGATCGAAATAACAGGATGAAAAACTTTGTAGTTAATCGAAAATCCACTTCTCCAATAGATAAAGGACCACCTTCAAACGTATCCATGGGGCGAAATGCCAAGCACTCGAGAGAAACAGAAAGACTTCATGGTGCAATATTATAAAAACCAATTCCTTTATTAGGTACTCATTGCACTTACTCAAGAGGTGTCCCAGCCGACACCAGCATCAACAGCATAACAGCAATCACATAAACGAGCCTGGCTACTCAGCACATGCGCAGTAGCTGGCAGCCAAAAACGTAATGATGTCACATCAATCAAGCTCCGACCTACGCGTTTCGTCATCGACGTCCTCACGGAGTCTTCCAGTTCTTTGAGATTTCTGGGCTGTCTGTCATGCTCTTTTAAGGTCTATGCATAGATTTTCAATTATGTTGAGGTCAGGAGAGTGTGAAGGCCACGGCAAAACCTTCAGTTTATGCCTCTTGATGTAATCCCCCGTGGGTTTCGAGGTGTATTTAGGATCATTATCCATTTGTAGAAGCCAACCTCTCTTTAACTTCAGCTTTTTCACAGATGGCATCAAGTTACCATCCAAAATTTGATGAAATTTTATTGAATCCATTTTTCCTTCTACTCGTGAGATGTTCCCTGTGCCACTGGCTGCAACACAACCCCAAAGCATGATTGATCCAACCCCATGCTTAACAGTTATACAGAGGTTCTTTTCATTAAATTCTGTGCCCCTTCTTCTCCAAACGTACCGTTGCTCATTCCAGCCAAAAAGTTCAATTTTAACCTCATCGGTCCACAGAACTTGTTTCCAAAATGCATCAGGCTTGTCTATATGTTCATTTGCAAAGTTCAAACGATGAATTTTGTGATGAGGACGTAGAAGAGGTTTTCTTCTGATGACTCTTCCATGAAGACCATATTTGTACAAGTATCTCTTTATAGTGGAATAATGTACCACAACTCCAGTGTCTGCCAGATCTTTCTGGAGGGATCGTGCAGTCAAACGTGGGTTTTGAATTGTTTTTCTCATAATCCTGCGAGCTGTTCTGTCTGATGTTTTTCTTGGTCTTCCAGATCTTGCTTTAACTTCCACTGTTCCTGATGACTGCCATTTCTTAATTACATTCCGAACAGAGGATATTGACATCTGAAAACGCTTTGCTATCTTCTTATAGCCTTCTCCAGCTTTGTGAGCGTCAACTATTTTCAGTTTCAGTTTTCTAGACAACTGCTTAGAAAAACCCATGGTGCTGATTGTTGGGGCAAGGTCAGATGAGTCTGGGCATTTAAAACCTTTGAGATTGACATCACCTGGTCTTCCCAGACGATGATTGAGAACAATCCATGACACTGGCAGGTCTCAGCTTTGCAAAGGGGGCAGTGCATGCTATAAATTCTGCAGGGTGCCCAAACTTTTGCAGACGCCATTTTTTTGTTTTCTGTTATTTTGAAAGTGTAAATGATGGAAATAAAATCTAACTTTTGTTGACATATTATAAGAATGTCTAATCTGTAATTTGATGCCTTTTGGAGATTTTTCCATCTTTCCTTGGCTTCTTTATGCACATTAATACAAATTTAAAGCTGGGGTGCCCAAACTTTCGATCCCCACTGTATATATATATATGTGTGATTTTGCACATCCGTACCATCCTGTAGCAGTATTTCTGCTATAGGGTGGCTGGGAAGCTGTTAATGATACATATTTATGTGTTTTGTTTTTTTTTAGTTTTACATACACTGTAATTGTATTTTGACAGCAAAAGTACTTGAATAACCTACTAAAATATACAGCAGCATTCAAGGAACTCTATCTAGTTTTAAAGGGCATGTATATCCCCATTTTTGTGTAGTTTTGGGTAGAATAGACTGGAGTGAAAATCTAGTTGGCTTAGTTTTTCATGTCTGGGTTCTACTGTGGAGATTCCCCTTCACATTTTGTCTTGGAGACACAAAAGGAAATTAAAGTGTGTATAGTGTGTTATAAAGCAACCCATTTATTTATATATATACAGTGGGGATCGAAAGTTTGGGCACCCCAGCTAAAAATTTGTATTAATGTGCATAAAGAAGCCAAGGAAAGATGGAAAAATCTCCAAAAGGCATCAAATTACAGATTAGACATTCTTATAATATGTCAACAAAAGTTAGATTTTATTTCCATCATTTACACTTTCAAAATAACAGAAAACAAAAAAATGGTGTCTGCAAAAGTTTGGGCACCCTGCAGAATTTATAGCATGTACTGCCCCCTTTGCAAAGCTGAGACCTGCCAGTGTCATGGATTGTTCTCAATCATTGTCTGGGAAGACCAGGTGATGTCAATCTCAAAGGTTTTAAATGCCCAGACTCATCTGACCTTGCCCCAACAATCAGCACCATGGGTTCTTCTAAGCAGTTGTCTAGAAAACTGAAACTGAAAATGGTTGACGCTCACAAAGCTGGAGAAGGCTATAAGAAGATAGCAAAGCGTTTTCAGATGTCAATATCCTCTGTTCGGAATGTAATTAAGAAATGGCAGTCATCAGGAACAGTGGAAGTTAAAGCAAGATCTGGAAGACCAAGAAAAATATCAGACAGAACAGCTCGCAGGATTGTGAGAAAAACAATTCAAAACCCACATTTGACTGCACGATCCCTCCAGAAAGATCTGGCAGACACTGGAGTTCTGGTACACTATTCCACTATAAAGAGATACTTGTACAAATATGGTCTTCATGGAAGAGTCATCAGAAGAAAACCTCTTCTACGTCCTCACAACAAAAATCATTGTTTGAACTTTGCAAATGAACATATAGACAAGCCTGATGCATTTTGGAAACAAGTTCTGTGGACCGATGAGGTTAAAATTGAACTTTTTGGCCGGAATGAGCAAAGGTACGTTTGGAGAAGAAGGGGCACAGAATTTAATGAAAAGAACCTCTGTCCAACTGTTAAGCATGGGGTTGGATCAATCATGCTTTGGGGTTGTGTTGCAGCCAGTGGCACAGGGAACATCTCACGAGTAGAAGGAAAAATGGATTCAATAAAATGTCAGCAAATTTTGGATAGTAACTTGATGCCATCTGTGAAAAAGCTGAAGTTAAAGAGAGGATGGCTTCTACAAATGGATAATGATCCTAAACACACCTCGAAATCCACGGGGGATTACATCAAGAGGCGTAAACTGAAGGTTTTGCCATGGCCTTCACAATCTCCTGACCTCAACATAATTGAAAATCTATGGATAGACCTTAAAAGAGCAGTGCGTGACAGACAGCCCAGAAATCTCAAAGAACTGGAAGACTTTTGTAAGGAAGAATGGGCAAAGATACCTCAAACAAGAATTGAAAGACTCTTGGCTGGCTACAAAAAGCTTTTACAAGCTGTGATACTTGCCAAGGGGGGCAGTACAAGATATTAACTCTGCAGGGTGCCCAAACTTTTGCAGACGCCATTTTTTTGTTTTCTGTTATTTTGAAAGTGTAAATGATGGAAATAAAATCTAACTTTTGTTGACATATTATAAGAATGTCTAATATGTAATTTGATGCCTTTTGGAGATTTTTCCATCTTTCCTTGGCTTCTTTATGCACATTAATACAAATTTTTAGCTGGGGTGCCCAAACTTTCGATCCCCACTGTATATATATATATATATATATAAAACACATTTCTGTTTTTTTCTTTTTTTTTCTAAGTGATCAGATAACTTCTGGTTTCAGCTGCATAGGGGATTGGAGAGGTGGGGGTGAAGACTGCATTAGGGGGTGTTACAGTAGGAGGCAGAGAAAAAGCAATACATTGATCCTCCCAGGGAAGAACTGTGCAAGGGACAGGGGGGGAGGAGGCATGTCAGCACAGGTCTTGGCTATTGGTGGACAGGCAGGCTATGCACAACCAAAAAACTGACCACTCTCGGGTGGATGTGCTCTCATGCTTAGTGTGGTCAGTGTGAAATAGAACAGCAGTGGGCATAGGAGGATCACCAGGTTATTTCACACAGCAGAAGCAATACAAAGAGAACAAGATACTTTTTAACACAAGCAAATGGCAAAACATACACATATCAGGACAATAACATCTATAATATCTTTTAGGTTTTCTATCTTTAGTTTGGAGGCAAATTTGAAACATATATTTTTACCTTGGGTTTTATTAGAAGTAAAAAATTAAAAAAAATAGAAAAAAAAAATTTTTCCTGTAATTTTTCCCAGTGCAAATATTTACCACAAAATATAATCAACAAAGTCTGCTAATTAAAATGATATCAGATCTCATGAGACATTTTTGCAGTGTAACATAATGGCTTAACTCACACTGAACGTATGCTTCATTTTAGAAAGTCTGTATTTCCCTTTCAACGATATGCTGTGACACTCACATGGGGAAAAAATGGTTTGCAGAAATTGTTAGTAAAACATCAAGATAAGAGTAACTCAAGTTGGCAAGGGCACACATTTTCACAGGTGTGATTGTTAAAAATTCAAATTGTTTAATTACATGAGTATATGATGCTTGTGCAGGGGACAGAAATGTCATCAAAATCTTCTGTTTTGATCTTTGGAGATTAATATGTGGGAGGGAATACTGTTTTATTTATTTTTTTTAATCTATGGGGGGTTTGGATTTGGACCAGATCCAGATTCCCCCTATGTAGCTGTGTAGTAACATCACTTCTAATAGTGATCCATTGCTGGCTGCAATTGTCTGGGAGCTTTTTACCTTTCTTAAAGTGGAGCTCCACCCAAAAGGGGAAGTATTGTTGGGTCAGTAGCCAGACCTGAACCTTGTAGCTCTCCCCATTGTGTCTTTTCCCCTATGCTAGCATTGTGTCCACAGTAGCACTTGCGTTGGCAGGGCAGAGTAGGACTGGCCATAGAGGGATTACTTTGACGCAGTTGGCCAGCTTAAACATGTATTGCAATATGTGTGAACCAAATAGCCCTATTTGTTGCATAGTTTGCTTGAAAGGGTATATACCAGTGTGCAGAGGGTCCTTCAGAATTTCTAGAGTTAATGTGGTTACACCCCTTTAGCACCTGATGGATAAATGCATGCACTAGCTGTATGGATTTGAGCACAGGGATCTCTTGTTTGTTGTATTGTTGGGTCAGTAGCCAGACCTGAACCTTGTAGCTCTCCCCATTGTGTCTTTTCCCCTATGCTAGCATTGTGTCCACAGTAGCACTTGCGTTGGCAGGGCAGAGTAGGACTGGCCATAGAGGGATTACTTTGACGCAGTTGGCCAGCTTAAACATGTATTGCAATATGTGTGAACCAAATATCCCTATTTGTTGCATAGTTTGCTTGAAAGGGTATATACCAGTGTGCAGAGGGTCCTTCAGAATTTCTAGGTCCCAGAACACGACGGGGCTATTCACAAAGTGCAGCGTTTCTCATGCATGCGCAGTGGGCACCCGGCTGTGAAGCCACAAGCTGTCACACTGGGGTGCCAACACTGAAGATGCAGGCACTGGGGAGAGAAGATGGCCGGTGAAACCAGCTGTGGTGAGGACACTGCTGGACCGGGGACAGGTAAGTGACTGTATTTTAAAAGTCAGCAGCTACAGTTTTTGTAGCTGCTGACTTTAATATTTTTTCAGTTGGAACTCTGTGAATCTGTGGGGTTGATCCATGTGTAACTCCTCCATATCTTATCATTGACTGTGCCTTCCTATATGTCAACAAATATGGTGGATGGCCTCACTAGCCAATATGAAGCATTGGTCAGTTATGTACAGGAATCAAATGGTGAATTCTCTTTAGGACACAAGCCATCACACTTGATTGAACCAGCCTACGGGTTTGCTTTAAGAAAAGAGCTGCAAATAGCATGAACTGTAAATTATTACACATAGTGATGCATGTTTTTAGGTAAAGGGAGGAAAAACAAATGCATCATATAATAACTACAGTTTAGTGGTCACCTAAGTATACTTTTCTTGCTTAGGTTGACATTTTAGTCCTGACCATTGATACAAAAATTACCAATACTGTATAGATAAATGCTTTAAAGTATAACTAAAAGCAAAGTGTTTTTCTTTTTTCGATTTGTATAGAGTGAAGAGGGATTAGAACACCTGTCATTTGTTTTATTGCTGTCTGTGTCCCCATTTGGGAGAAAAGAGAAGATATCCCAAATTATGGGTTTGCATCAGAAAAGTAATAGAGGGGAAATCTTCCAATGGGCACACTAGTTTTGGTGATCTTGGTGACACTTCAGGATTCCCTCACTTTGGAGGGATTTCCTCCTGCTTGTTTTGTCTATGGGACAGGAAGTGAAAGGGAAATCTCCCTAATGGGACCCAGTTGGGAAAAAACCCAAAAAAACTGAATGGGGTTATAACCCTCCTACATGCTATCCAAAATGGAAAAAAAATATGTTTTGGCTTTAGCTACACTTTTAAGTAAACTGTGGGCAAAGTGAGCAGTTCTCTTGTGAAGAATCAACTCCCCCCTCGCACTTATACAATTGTTGTACACCACCTACAATAGCCCTTAGGAAATATCCGTTAATTCCAGGTGTGGCAGTATATGACTTTTTCTCCTTCTTTGGATGCAGTGCTTTCTACCTGAGTAGCCAATCTCCATTCATCTCGTGGGGTAGGGTGGAAGGTCATTAGCTCTCATTAACCACTTGCCCTGCGCCCTATAGCAGGAGTACTGCTACAGGGCATCACAAAATCACGTGTATATATAGGTGATTTACATTTCTGGGTAGGGAACATGTGCATGCACGCCACCATACCCGTGCCGCTATTGGCTGCTGGGGATGTCAATCACTGGGTCCCGGCTGGCAATTCCCGGCCAGGACTCAATGATCGTTAACAGCAGAGAGGTACAAAGCAGCATGTCTCCCAAGTAAAATAAAACACAGCACACAATGTAAAACACACACAGCACACTGTTAACCCTTTGATTGCCCCAGATATTAACCCCTTCCTGCCCAGTGTCATTTGTACAGTGCCAGTGCTTTTTATTAGAACTGATCACTGTACTAGTGTCACTGGGAATATCAGTGGCAGTTAGTCAGTTCCCACCCAGTGTAAGAATGTCCGCCACAGTAAGTCACTGATTGCCGCCATTACTAGTATAAAAAAAAATTTAAATTCCAGTATATATACCGCCATTTGTAGATGCTATACCTTTCACGTAAACCAATTAATATACACTTATTGGGGTTTTTTTTAGCAAAGACATACTTTAGCAGAATACATTTTGGGCTAAATTTATGAAGAAATTAGATTTTTAAAATTTTTTTACTTGATATGTTTTATAGCAAAAACTCAAAAATATTTTTTTTTTCAAAATTGTCATTTTTTTTGTTTATAGTGCAAAAAATAAAAACCGCAGAGGTGATCAAATACCACCAAAAGAAAGCTCTATTTGTGTGAAAAAATTACAAAAATTTTATTTATGTACAGTGTTGCATGACCACACATTTGTCAGTTAAATTAACGCAGCGCCTTATCACAAAAAATGTCCTGGCCAGGAAGGAGGGGTAAATCCTCTGGAGGGCAGGTGGTTAAGTTTTGTCTGAGTGCTTACACAGAGCTGTTACCTAGTGTACCATAAAGCAAAAAAGAAAGATGGCAGAAGACTTATTTTTTGCATGTAAGAATAGCTTGAGTCCAACGATGATGCCCAGATGACCACTTACCGTCAAAAACATTTATGATTTTACTCTGTCATAAATCTGCATTTTTGCTGTTCATTGCATTACGTGGTGGTAGGGGACAATGCTTGCACCTCATACACAATTCTTTAAAACCTATCACAATGATTTCACAGCAATGCATTATTTTTATAGATGAATACTGATTGTCATGAATCATAAAATCTTGAGGAAGAACAATAAATGAAACTGGAAATACAAACAGACTAAACTGTTCATTCATTTGTGTAATGCTCTTAGTCTAGAAGACTCTGTTCTCCCAAAAGAATATAATAATCTCACAGTTGTACTTACAACCAATGTAAATGTAGGTCACTAAATTATCCAAATGGGCTTGTGCCAATATTCAAGGATTTCTGTCCCTTTATACTACTCATTTTCCAGAACAAAGTGAATTACTATTATTAGTTACAACATCATTCATTGCATATGGTCCATCTTCCATTATTTCTTGAACGGTGAAAAAATGATTGTCATATATTTTCCCTGTAGCTATCTGACATACTAAAATAGTAATTTAATAACTGTCTATATCTCTGTCTTTTCAGGAGAGAAAAAGCACATCAAAGGTGAAGAGAAAAATAGGTTTTATAGAAAATGTCTAGATAAATAATTAGCATGACTGGGAAATATCAGTATATTAAATTAATCCACAAAGGAATAGAGAGGATAATCAATTTTGCTAAAAGCCTTTTCAAGTAACAAGTAATCATCTATATTTAGTGGGATGTGCTGATATGAGAACTTCAAATATTTTCTAAAAATACTCCTAAATAATCTTTATTTGGCAGTTTTAATGAGAGAAGCGTGCAATGATATAGTTTTAAGGTATGAACCCGCTTCATTAGATATTATCAAGTTTTTCTTTTTTTTACACCTTGTGTTTTACACCTTTGTGGTGTTTTATTCTTTTCAGCTTGTCTACTTTTGGTGACTCATTTACCAAGAATGAGGGTACAGTGAGAGACACTGGAATAACTGATCTTAAAGTTGTAATAAACTGATATAATAAAAGTTATAGTTATATATTATATAAGTTATAAAGTTATAAAACTGTGCCTACAGGTAAGTGTATAATAAGGCTTATCTGTAAGTACAGTGAATATCTTCTAAACTTGCACCATTTAGAAGAAATTCATATCCACTGCAGCTACATTTTTATTTTCTTATATAATTATTTGTTTTTTTGTTTTTTTTTAACATACTGTCACCCTAGCAGTACAGTATCACCATAGTGACACTGTACTTTTTTTTACACTAATTGCTTTTACACCCATAAAAGCTGTAAACGCAATTCTTTCTATTACTCTCTAGCTGCATTCTTGCAGCCATTGAGAAATACTGTTTGAGCTGTGATTGGTCACAGCTGGTCATATGGTACAAGGCTGTTGTGTATATCCTTGTACCATGTGATCCCTGTGATCATTCACAGATTTCACTAGTAGTAAGCAATGATGTCAGAAGTGACATCTTGTTTACTACTGTTCATGTGATCACTGATTGGCCAGTCAGTGATCACATGAATCGGAACCTCACACAGAGGTCACATACAGTGATCGGTGTTCCGCTGTGTCCTCCGAGCACAGTGGGCACCGGATGGCAGTGCCGTCCGCTCCCAGGGAGCGCGCACAGGTCAAAATGGCAGGCGCCATTTATGAATAGCAACCCGCCCCTGCACTGCTCCCGTCTGGCCGTTTATATACATTGGCCAGACGGGAAGTGGTTAAGTGTGCTGTGAATATGGAGAGCACAACGCTCGATCGTAACTCCTGTGTGCATGCGCAGGATTGACATCAGTGTGGCCTAGCCATTCAAATGGATGGAGAGGGCGAACCCCAAAGGAAGACTGGGTGAAAATGAAAGCACCATGAGCGGTGATAGCTCAGTACTGGAGTGTTCCATTCAAAAGATAAGTCTATCAAAATATGCTAAAAAAAAAAAAAGTAGAGTTTATTACCACTTTAACACATGTTTCAGGGCATCAGGAGGATCAGCATTAAAAGTCAGGAAGCTTGCATTTTCAGAAATCTTTAATGATACCATATTTCTTTTAAGACAGGTTCCCTTTAAATGACTGTTGTCCCTTTAGCTGGGAAAATGTAATTTCAGCATATAATTTACTCACTGTAATGACAGCTATTATATATTTGGACTCCAATGGCCATTTTGAAGAGAGTAATGTCTTGGATGCTGGATGTCAAAGGTATGTGAACTTGTTTTAATCCACTCCAGTAAAATTCTAATTATTTGCCCTCTTAAATTGGCTTTAATTATGCATATGCAAATTAGAATATTTTAGGGAGGTTATTGATAGATAGTATTTTGTCACTCCCTGCAAAAAAAGCAGACTGATGCTGTTAGTCAGTCAATCATTGTTTTGGTGTTTCAACATTTCAGTATCAGGATTAGAGCAGTTTACTGGCATCAGTTGCTGGAAGTGCAATAGGCTGGAAGTGTGCCTATGAAAGTCTACCTCATAGCCAAGAAACGTTTGAAGAACTTAGAGATTCACCAAGTGACAATGGAATAGAAATATAATTGGCTCTGAATAAAGAAATGCTTGAGGATGTCTGGAATTATTGGAAGCCATCAGCAGATAGGTACTTGCTAATGTGATCGTGAAGAGGAAGAATTGAGTTTTATGAGAATTCCGTCAGCCACTTTGCTGAAAAGAATAGAGAAGTATGATAGAAGGTTTAAGAGAGAGGTGTAATAGAGAAGGTTTTTTTATTCTCTGTCCTGACACAACTGCAATTTTTTTTTTCTGCTCATGTTGCCAATGAGCTGCCATCCCTCAGCTCACTTCTATGGAAGAGGTTTGGGTTTGCAGCAAATTCCCTGGATTTGTGAAGTCTGTGATTTGTGAACATCTGACAGAAATGTTCACAGGTTTGCCATTAGAAACAAAGCATAACAAGATATGCCTCCAAAGTTTGTAAAGTTCAAACTTCGAAAAATATTTGTGAAACTGCAGATCAAGCCCAGAAAGATTTTCTCATCCCTGTTCACAACAGATTTTCCACAGAGAACACCCAAAGCCAAATAGATGAAAGTAGCATAACTGGAAATAGAAGCTTCAGGCATTAGAACTAAACTAGAGCTTTTTGCTGGTGGGTTCTAGTCGATTGATGTCTTCTTTTTGTACACTTCAAATAAAGCCCTTACCAAACAAAAAAAGAAGCAGTACAATGTGATACATTGTGCACTACACTGCCCTTTAGCACAACTGACCATGCAGAGCGGTTGGAGCGTTAAATCGCTCCTGCCGCTCTGCGTTGCAGTCGTAGATTGGCCCTAAGTGATTTCACCATTGTGACATACATTTAATTCTGATATATTTTCTCCCAACCTCTCACTTTTGTTGGACTGTTTGTTCTCCATTTAAATATATAAAAGTAAGTAGATAAAAGGCATGCGAATTAAAAGAATATTGAAATGCAGTAGTGGTTTAAGCATTTGTTCTTACCCTTGTGAATTGTTTTGGGGTCCAGAGGCCTGCTTCTCCAGTTCAATCAGAATGGAGCATGCAAGTTATATGCCACCCACTTACACCACTTCTTGTAGAATTAGTAAAGTGGAAGAGCCATTTTAACATATCTGTATAGACTGTAATTACTATGGTGGGGGCCTTCTTGCTCTTTTGTGCTGGTTAATAATTTTTCCAGGTATGCACCTGTCTAATTGTAAGGGAAACTTGCACTGTTGGCAGACTTATAGGACCAGTGTATTACACCTGTCATCTAATGTATTGAAGATGGTATGTTGTCACATTGGAGAAAAGAATGTAAACTAAAGGCTCTTTAACTAGAAGCTATTAATTGTGCTCCTGAAAAAAAGCTACTTTGATTGACAGCTCGTAATAGTGATGATGTTGGGCAGCAGAAAAGGCTGCAACTCAACAAGTCAGATAGGCTTATCTTGCCTTCAGAAGAAAGCAATACAAATAAATAATCTTTGAAAAAATATTCTTATACAATTAAGACTGAAGAATACAGTAACCTATACATGTTAACTATATATTAAGCACTTGCTGTCGAAGACAAAATGTTTAATTTTTCACACATTTGATAGAAAAAAAGCTAGAAAAATGCTAAGAACCCCTAAACTATTATATATTTTCTGAAAACAGAGGCTTTGGAGAATAAAAGCTGAGGCTTTGGAAAAAAATGGTGGCTGATGGAATTTTTTATGTCACACAATTGCGCAGCTGTTTATCAAACTCAAATTCTTAGGAAAATATACACTAAAATGAATTTTAGTACACACAAATACAATATAATACCCAATGTTTTGTAAGATCTAAACGATAATGATGTGTTATGTAAACAGATGCTAAGCAAGTTGAGACTTAAAATTATATCCCCATGACATGATGAGAAACTACACTGATGAAAATGTTTCAGGTGATGCTTTAAAAGCCTTTAAAGGATATCAATGTAGAGTTAATTGTGAATTATGGTGCTAGAATTATTGCTTTCATTTTGATGTCCACAGAAATACCTCTCATGTGTGGTGAAATTATTGTTTGCATACATGTGCGGGACCTATGCGCACATTTGTGTTTCTAATCACGTGGAGATACTTTTCTCTTTAATTTTTTTTTATATATTTTATATAATTTTTTTTACATAATTTTATTACTATCACAGGAAGCAGGAAGGTTAACAAGTCCCCTATGTGATAGCTTTGGGCAGGTGACAGGTACTCATTATGAATTCTGAAGGACCCTCTGCACACTGGTACACCCCTTTAGCACCTGATGGATAAATGCATGCACTAGCTGTATGGATTTGAGCACAGGGATCTCTTGTTTGTTGTATTGTTTGGTCAGTAGCCAGACCTGAACCTTGTAGCTCTCCCCATTGTGTCTTTTCCCCTATGCTAGCATTGTGTCCACAGTAGCACTTGCGTAGGCAGGGCAGAGTAGGACTGGCCATAGAGGGATTACTTTGACGCAGTTGGCCAGCTTAAGCATGTATTGCAATATGTGTGAACTAAATATCCCTATTTATTGCATAGTTTGCTTGAAAGGGTATACCAGTGTGCAGAGGGTCCTTCAGCATTTCTAGTGTTATGTGGTTACACCCCTTTAGCACCTGATGGATAAATGCATGCACTAGCTGTATGGATTTGAGCACAGGGATCTCTTGTTTGAGGTACTCATTATGGAGACGTCAGGGGTCTAATAGACTCCCCTGCCCTCTACTGCAGCTAATCAAAAACAGATTGTTTGATTAGCTGTTTAAAAACACTATACAAAAAAGTGGCAAGTGCCTCAATCTAGCCTTTGCAGTACGGTACACATGGAAGGGCAATGCAAATGACAAACAAACAAAAGATTTCCAATAGCCAGTCTGTAAAGCAACCAAATTGACTCTAACAATTCACGTTCAAAACTGAGGATTTTGGTGGTTGCTCATGAGCAGTGCTTGAAGATGGCCACTTGGTGATTGCGCTCCTCCAACTCCAGGCACATCAGCGATCACCCAGCCTCCTGGAGAGCCCTGTACTGTCCTCTGCCTCTGCCCCCACCCTGTGCCAACCCTGCTGCTGCATATGGGGAAGAAAATGGCAGCCTCCCGTGCCTCCCATGCCTCCAGAGCCAGAACAATGGACCTCTCTGGTTCTGCGGCCTACCCGCCGTCACTTCTGTCGGGAGCCCCGGCCTCAATTTTGGATGCTTCCCTGCCGCTCCTCCCAGGTGATGCGGGCACTCCCTCAGACCTTGAGAGCCTGCCGGACATCCCTCCAGACCACTCACAGCTCACTTTGCGGGATGCAGAACTCCTGGCCAGGTTCAAGACTAAGCTGTATCAAGAACTCACTACAGCCACCTCTAGACTGGCCACCCATCTCACTAAGGATATCCAATATTTAGGCAATCGCATTATTGCTCTTGAAGATAAGATGGACGCTAGTCAAAGTTATAGAAAACCATGAGCAGGACCTTTCAGATCTGAAAAAGGAGCTTGAAGCAGCTCTCCTGCGTTTGGAGGACTTTGAAAACGGGTCCCTTCGGGGTAATCTGTGTCTGGGTGGCTTGCCTGAAACCATCGTAGACCTCACATTCCACTGCCACAGCGCTTTTCCAGGAGTTGGAGCCAGTGATGCCTGGAGTTCAATGGCATCCACCGGGCCCTGGGGCCAAAGAGGTCTGAGGGTTCCCCTTGGGACATTATAATTAAGTTTGCCTATTACCGCACATATCAACTGTTTGCGGATCTGGCGCCATCCACCATACAGAGACGTCAACAGATGAAACCCTGTACGTCAGTCCTCTTGAATCTCCGCATTAAGTACCAGTGGGGTTTTCCATTTAAGCTTACTTTCACTTACCAAGGCCGGAGTCATGTTGTCCAGAATCCAGAAGAGGCCAAGTCGACCCTGGAGGCACTGCACCTTTTGCCCCCATGGAACAACATCGACAGCCCTCCAGCGCACATCCTTCTTCATCTCAATTGGGGCACATGTGGGAGAAAGCCATAAACGCTCCCTCCCCAGTACACCCCCCCCCGGTATCATGATCCTCATGCTCCGACTCAGGTTGAGTCTAGCTGGGTGAGTAAGCTTTTACCTCTTAGATGGCTTGGTCCATTGGTTATGAGCCCCCCGTGGTCCTGACAGCGTGGTGGCCCTGACTGGCCCCTGTTGGGCGAACTGTTCATACGGTTTAATATTTTTCCTTTTTAATGTTTGGAACGTTATACTCTGAGGAGAGGATTATGCTAGCAGTGACCCCCGGCTCCAATTTCCAGCTTTGGATCATTTCACCTATCAAGAAATTTTGGTTTTGCGGTCCTGACCGCATCTTGACTTTTCTCCTCACTATGCGCTGCCCTCATTACTCCCACCGCCCCTTTTTTTTTCTGTTTTCTTTCTCTTTCCTCAGATAGAACACCCCCTCCTGACTAGATTCTACTGCCAGTTGTTTTTTGTTAGCCCCTGGTATGTGGGGGACGTATGGCCTTTAGATTGTGATGTATGTGATCTTATGTTACATGTTAGTGGCTTTCCTGTCTTGAGGTTCTGTAATGTACTGTATATTGTTGCTGTTTGTCTCTCAGTCCATCGGGCCCGCAACCCGGGAATGCTTCCTTCTATGTTGTGATGGTCTGTTGGTACTTATTTAATTTTTATTTTTTAAGTATTTGTGCACTGAACTGCCATGAGACATATTATTTGTAGCTTTATATTCACATATGGCCATATGGCTTACCTTCTGATACCTTCCCTTCATCCCCTTTTTTTGCCCTACTCTCCCCTTTTCCCTCCTCTCTCACCCCCCCTTAATATATGCAGTCTGTGTTGCACCCATGTGTCCGGTGGTAGAGCCACCCCCCTATGAATGCCATTGCAGTTGGGATGCAATTTCCACTGATTGTGGTTCTGTTATACTCTTTTACGGTGTATATACTTTTCCTCGCTTTCTTTTTTCTTTCCTGTTTTTTCTTTTCATTCTTTCATGGATCCAGGGCTGCCCGAGACACCTGTACATTAGAGGCTTGGACCTTTGTCCCTAGCTTATATCTCAGCAGCTAAACCCCCCTGACTCAGTATGGCTACAAAACCCTTGAAGATTTTCTCTCAAAACACTCATGGCTTCAACTATCAGATCTACTCTATATACTCATAAACTGCAGGGGGGCTTGGGAGTTCCTCATGTTTCCAGATATTACTTGGTGGCTCAAATCTCCGAACTGTCAATGCTACGGTTGATATCCCATTATAGGTACTTCTGGAATTGCCCAATTGTGCCCCAATTTCCTTGAATGCATTGCTCTGGCTTATGCTTCATAGTCTACAAACATGGGACTAGATATTAACTTAATGGCACCTTTCCTACCTCTCTTGCCAATCACTCACAATCCTCTCTTCAACCCTGGATTAGAAAATCCCTCCTCTTCCTCTTGGTGGACCTCTCGTGGCCTTGTAAACGTACACAGTTTCCTAACCACTCATTCATTTCCATTCATTCATTTCCATCTTGGGAGACCCTCCAGGAGACAGGAGGGGCTCCATCACAGGAACATTACCACTATCTGCAATTACGACATTGGATTATGTCAGTACATCATGTTTCCACATATCCTTATTGCAAAACGTCCTTTGAACACACTTGCCAACATTCCCCGGGGTCCTGTGGTCTCATTTCTACTCTCTATGCTTCTCTTAACAATAGGTCTTCTTTAACATCCCTACCTTATGTGACTCAATGGGAGCAAGATCTTGGTTCATCTATTGAGGCTGAGGACTGGAGCAAGGCCTAGAAGATGATAGCAAAATGTTCTTTCTATACCGCTACTCTTGAGGCAACCTACAAAGTTCTCCTGCAGTGGTATTGCTCACATCTAGCAACTGTGGTCAGTGGGGGGATGCCCTGAATATTTGGTGGTCATGCCCATGTTTGATAGGCTTCTGGTCTAGGGATTTTGGCTTGCTGCAAATGTTTCATGTAACGGTCCGTAAGGAAACAAGATTGGCCTTCTTGCATTGTCCTATTCCGGGTCTTTCCATGCCCCAACAGAAATTAGCTTCCTACCTATTTATCTTGACCAAACGTACTATAGCACAAGCCTGGAGGACCTCTTCGGTTACTGTCATGATGATTAATGAACAGATGTCCAGCATTCTCAAAGATTGACATTTGAAATTCCTTAACGTTTGGGAACCCTGGATAAATTATTCTTTTCCATCCTTATCTCCCACTAGATATGGCCTCCTATAGCCGTTCTCAGTGCTGGCCCTGGATCCATTATTTTTTCTTTTCCTGACTTTTCCTCTTTCTTTTGTCTCTCTCTTACGTTTCCTTTAAATCTCTTTCTCGCCTTTTTGATTTATGCCTTTTTTTCTCTCTTTGTCCGAGTTGATACTTCTCAGTTGGGATCTTTGCTTTAGAAGGGATGGCTGAGTGATGTTGATATCATTGGTTTGATTTCCCTGCCATCCCCATTTTAGTGATGTTTGGCATTGCGTTGACTGATTAATGCATACTACTGAGCTGTATCTGCTTTTGCATGTGTTTGCTCAGCTCTGCCCCTGCGTGGGTATATCGTGAGCCTGTTATATTGTTCAAAAATGTATTTCTAATAAAAGTATTGAAACAGAAAACTGAGGGTTTTGTTTGCACACATTTGCAAATATATGTGTAAGCCGCATATGCGGTTAATATGCTGTCAATTTTCACATTGCACATTTGGAATGTTCTCTTTGCCAAAGATCTGCCAACTTCTATCATCCAATTGTGTGTAAAAAAATATCCTACTTTTTAATTTTCCTTGGTTGTGACTGGCTATTCTTTATAAAGTGAATTTTCACCACGTTCTCCAACTTAAGTATAAATTTTCTTGCAAAGTGAGAATTCACTTCTTTTGTAAACCAACCCCACTCACACACATTGGAGACACATGCAGCAATGAAAACTTTTGGAGAGTGGATGGTTTTGGCACTGGATCCCCAAAAATGTCCTTATATAGTATACAGGTGAAATTCGAAAAATTAGAATATCGTGCAAAAGTTCATTTATTTCAGTAATGCAACTTAAAAGGTGAAACTAATATATGAGAGAGACTCATTACATGCAAAGCAAGATAGTTCAAGCCGTGATTTGTCATAACTGTGATGATTATGGCTTACAGCTCATGAAAACCCCAAATCCACAATCTCAGAAAATTAGAATATTGCATGCAATCAATAAAACAAGGATTGTACATAGAACAATATCAGACCTCTGAAAAGTATAAACATGCATATGTACTCAGTACTTTGTTTGGGCCCCTTTTGCAGCAATTACTGCCTCAATGCGGTGTGGCATGGAAGCTATCAGCCTGTGGCACTACTGAGGTGTTATTGAAGACCAGGATGCTTCAATAGCGGCCTTCAGCTCTTCTGCATTGTTCGGTCTCATGCCTCTCATCTTTCTCTTGGCAATGCCCCATAGATTCTCTATGGGGTTCAGGGCAGACGAGTTTGCTGGCCAATCAAGCACAGTAATCCCACGGTCATTGAACCTGGTTTTGGTGCTTTTGGCAGTGTGGGCAGTTGCCAAGTCCTGCTGGAAAATGAAGTCAGCATCCCCATAAAGCTTGTCTGCGGAAGGAAGCTTGAAGTGCTCCAAAATCTCCTGGTAGACGGCTGCATTGACCCTGGACTTAATGAAGCACAGTGGACCAACACCAGCAGATGACATGGCTCCCCAAATCAACACAGACTGTGGAAACTTCACACTGGACTTCAAGCATCTTGCAGTGTGTGACTCTCCATTCTTCCTCCATACTCTGGGTCCTTGGTTTCCAAATGAGATGCAAAAGTTGCTCTCCTCAGAAAAGAAGACTTTGGACCACTGAGCAACAGACCAGGTCTGTTTTTCTTTTGCCCAGGTAAGACACTTCTTTGTTGTTCAGGAGCGGCTTGACAGGAGGAATACGACATTTGAAGCCCATGTCCAGGATCCGTCTGTGTGTGGTGGCTCTCGATGCACTGACTCAAGCCTCGGTCCATTCCTTGTGAAAGTCCCCAACACTTTTAAATGGCCTTTTCCTGACAATCCTCTCCAGGCTGCGGTCATCCCTGCTGCTTGTGCACCTTTTTCTTCCACACTTTTCCCTTCCACATAACTTTCTATTAATGTGCTTTGATACAGCACTTTGGGAACATCCAACTTCTTTTGCAATTACCTTTTGAGGCTTTCCCTCCTTATGGAGGGTGTCAATGATGGTTTTTTGCACAACGGTCAAGTCAGCAGTCTTTTCCATGATTGTGATTCCTACTGAACCAGACTGAGAGACCATTTAAAGGCTCAGGAACCCTTTGTAGGTGTTATGGCTTAATTAGCTGATTAGAGTGGGACACTTTGAGCCTAGAATATTGCACCTTTTCACAATATTCTAATTTTCTGAGATTGTGGATTTGGGGTTTTCATGAGTTGTAAGCCATAATCATCACAATTATGACAAATCACAGCTTGAACTATCTTGCTTTGCATGTAATTAGTCTATCTTATATATTAGTTTCACCTTTTAAGTTGCATTACTGAAATAAATTAACTTTTGCACGATATTCTAATTTTTTGAGTTTCACCTGTATGTGTATGACGTCTGGGTGATGTGCTGAGCTTCTGCATACCAAAGTGGTTCTGCTGTCACCTTGGGCTATGATAGAAGTAGATATAGAACAGAAGTGTCACACTGTGATATATCTTTGGGAGTATATCTTTGTTGATAGACGTTATTGATATACTCTTTAGAATTTTTCATCCCTAATGAAACAGACAAGCCTTAGCCACCAAAATGTTGGCTAATTGGCTTTTTCATATTGGAACACTATTGTCTGGATTTAAGTAAAAGTAAATTAGGATGCTGTGTAGAAGATAACCACCTAATATTGTGCTGAAGTTTTGGGGAAACTTAGGCAGTCTGAGAATAAACTGAACTGATGAGTATGTGCCCAGATGACCTGATTTTTTAACCTGAGGCCACCATACAAGGACAAAAAATTCTGTGTTTGTCTGAATATCCTTTTTAAACCACTGGAAGGTTTCAGATTCTAGCACACAAATATAACATTTCATAAAATATTATCAGGCATTGTGTAGCAGTAACAATATATAAAGTTAACTACAATAAGAAAAATATCCAGCTGGTGTTCTAGATATAGCTCTAGTTAGTACAGAGTCCTAATCCCACTAAATTGATGGTGAAGTCATGGGAACAATCTTTTTTCACTGTATGTTTGCATACTGCATTGCAGGTAACCAAGAATTTGTGACTTGAACGATCTTTATAATCTCAAATATGTGCTCTCTGCGGGCTCTGGGTTTTTTGCACAAATAAGAAACAAGCAGCAATGTATAAAATGCCTTTATTTTCATTTAAAAATGTAGGATACAATGCTGTGAACATAAATAAAAGAATACATTTTCATTTATATATTACAATAAAAGTATTTGTTGTCATCAGTAAAATATCTTACTGCTTGTCACTTTCTAAAACTTTTTTTCTAATCAGTGTCAATCTCCCAAAAACTGATACTTCAGTGAATTGTGAATTTGCATAAACCACTGGCTTCTTCAGTTTTTGAGAACTCTGTTTCTAAGATACTACTACCAAAGCTTTTTGTTCTACACCCCCAAACTGTGTTTTTGCTTTCCCGTGGTTAAAGAAGAAATCCAGGTTTTACCAAACCGGGCCTAAAGTCCTGCCAAAAAGGTATGTCTTACAGGTAAATGGATATGCAAAGGTGGAGTGATTACCATCACTGCAATGTGGATTAACATATTGATTGAGTCTAGACAATGTGAACTATTAGTTAGACTTGAGGGTGAAGTTTGGAAAACACTGAAAAACACCAAAAAAAAAGTCGTGCAAAATGAGTGAAATCCCTTCTAATGGCCATTGCAGGTAGATATAACTCTAGGACCTACCAAAAACAGTTTTGGGTTGGTTCACCGTGAAGTAAAGGTTTCTAAAACTCATAAAACACTATTTTCTTTACTTTATGTGATACACTAATTTTATTAATTAATGCCGATTTCCAGCAATTCAAGCCCAACTAAAGCGACGAAAATTTTCAGATGGACATTGTCATGAAAAGCTTCATTTTTATAGTCTTACCTTTGCTTTACTATTATAGCTGTAGTACGGTGTGTATACATATTACTTCTCAGTCCAATAGGCACCAGAGTATGACTTCATCATCTAAGAGAGCTGGCCAGACACACAAGTGTGAGGACGCTCGAAAGGAGGTGTGGCTACTACTTATCTGTAATATCTGGAGTGGGGTGCAGGAAGAACATTTCCAGAGAGATTAAATTAGCACTAAAGCATTCTGTGTTTTAGCAGCAACAGAATGGCACCGATACATTTTGCACTTAACAACATAACAAGAAACCGTTATTTTTTTAAAAGCTGCAGAACACTTACAATATATTCATATTGCAGCCTCATCCACTGGTTTCTTATACAGCCACACTTTTGGTAGCACTCAAAATGAGAATAAAAGTTATGTGAATCTGTACTCAGAACCAAATGTTAGGCAAATTGATGTGCATGCCAACCCTTTTGTGAGTACGCTGCCTGTACCAACACACACAGGCAGCCCAAAAAGACAACTACAAGACACACCTATGCCCCGCCTCACTGACTGCGCTACCTGAGTTCACCTTACAAAAAAATATAAATAAATGCACGTTGGGTTTTTTTGGTAAATAAATATGCATGTACTGTTTTATTTTGTTAAGAGCCTGTAAAGCATTGCACCCATGGTCAGCAGAGCGTGGATGTAATGCAATGGTCCTGCAGACTGTGTATCTGTCTGCCCATACCACTGCAAAGGCTACTTGCAGTTTTCACATTCACAGAACACTATGAAAGAATGATGTGGTCAGGCAGGTGGAGCCCACATTGCCACATTTTTTTATGGATTGTGACAGTGAACGAAAGGAGAAGACTACCCACTTGCTATCAAATCGAATGTGTAGATGGGAGAATTGGGTCCGTGTTTTCATTCAACCTGCTGGTCAAATGAAAAAACTGATAAATCTATGGGCTGCTTAAGTGACTGCTTATGATCTTTTCCCTGGAAGGAGAAGCAGAGGTGTGCCTTCTGTATGGTGTTCTTTGGGGCTGCCTGTGCATGTCTGTGCATGCAGCATCCTCATGTAGGGCAGTAGTCCTCTATCGGGTAGTGTACATGTGTGTGTGGGGGGTTGAGGGGGTCTGTGATCTTATGGTCTCAAGGCAACTCTGCAAGCCAAGGAGCCACCCTTATAGCAGAAATTTAAACCAGTGATCAGGGCACCAGATAGAAAGGGAGGATAGACTGCAAGAAGGACTGGAAGAAGCAGCACACAAGGTAAGTCCAAACATCAGCATCCTAAATAGTATATAAAAATAGAGTTTAATCACACTTTAAGTAGGTATTGTAAGGCATTTTCAAGGAAAAATAAGTTAAGATTGGTAACATATGATGGTACAGGACTATAAAGAGTAAAAAAAGGTGTGAGAGTTTTTATGAGATGGGCTTTCATTAAGTAGGTACTTTCATTGCAAATTTTAAAAACAGATCCACATAACATGTACAATTGACAAATCCAAAAAACAGGTTTGGGAATTAACTATAATAATACTAATTAATTAAAGTTATTATAAACATACAAAGCCTGTTGCATGGTACAACTATTTTTAGCAGAGTTGTAGGACATTTTGTATCTCAAATGATTATATATGCAGACCTCAAGAGTCTAAAAGTAGTACCAAAGATTGGGTATATGAAGAAATGTTTAATCCAATACGTAGCTCATCTCTGGTGAAAAAAAAAGAGGTAACCCAGAGTTTTCCTGATACCTGAGGAAGTAATTAAGAGATCAAACTATCAATTTACTGGTGATAACCGCTGCTACTTCCTATTGTGGTACTAGAATACTTGAATGTCTTTAGGCTAGAGCCAGCAGAATTCTACTCAATTCCTCTTGACATCCTATTACAGTACCTCTATATAGAGACTCTTGATTGCTCTCTTTACTCAGTACCTGGATACAGTACCATTATTGCTCCTTTCCCCATTGGATGACTTTATTATTTATTCTAATGGATAACCTCAGCCAATAGAAAAAAAAAACAATTAGGAAAGAATGGATGGTGGCAATGTGTCCAGGTGCTGTTAAATGGGATAGCAAGATGAATGGCATGGATGACCAGTCAAAGTTCAAACAGTGTATGCCCACCCTAATTCGGCAGAACCTGTACTTCTCAGCATCAAAATTGTTCCTATGCTCCAGTAAAAGGAACAAACTCATGCAATTAATTAATCCTCCAAGTTATATATCCCTGTGTCTTTAAGTATGAACTACCCATTTGAGGTAAAGCAACATTTTAACAGGTTCGGACTTGCTTGGGTCCTTACTGACAAGAGTCCTCACATTTCAGTTATGTCCCAAAAATCTGCAGTGTCTAAAGCATAATTTACTTCCGGAAACTTGACCAGACAAGATCACCCTAAACAAAGGAGAGTGAGCCAATACCTTGGAGATATTGCATATATTTCTTATTTTACGGGTCTGCTTTATAGGCTATTTGTGGTAATAGTTCACTGTAATATGTACAGTATCAACAAAACCAGGTCACTTGAGCCTGCAAGGCTCTTACTGTACATTCAAATAACATTATGTTTCAAACTACATAAAGCTAGTTACACATCCTGACTGGTACTTGAAATATCGACAATGGGATTTTATATAAAAAGTAGGTCACATTCTGAATTTACCTTACCCTGTACATTAAATTAATCTTTAAATGTTTACAAATTAATGGTTTAAAATACTTCTCGAAGTGTAACTTAAAAGGAAATAGTTAATAATGTATAGAAAAGACATATTTATAACCAGAATAAAAGTCGAATTAAAGATAATGTAAACCCAACATTTCATATTCCTGATATGTGCCTGCTGTACCAGGTACTTCAGGACACCGATGCAAGAAACCATGAAAGGCCCCCCTGACATTTGGTCCCGAGGCCCTTCCCTCTGAGCCCGGACCCCTTCCCACTGATCCTGGGTTCCCCTACTCCTGTCGTGAGGGCTATTATTGCGGTCCTGCACTGGGCCCCTTGCTCACATGTTCTGTAACAGGTTCCTTCATGCCACCTCGTGTAGGGTTTCCACATTTTTTTTTTAAGCCAAACCCTAATACTTCAAAGGCTCACTGCAATTTTTTTTTTGTAGTATACACTAAACATATATTTTGTAATTAACATTTCAAATCATATAGATTTAATCACAAGAGTCCACCCTTACATCAGAGTCTCTCCTTTACATCTGAATTAACAGAGTTCCCCTTTACATCTGAATATGCAGAGTTTCCCCTTTACATCTGAACCCTCGGAGTTCCCCATTGCATCTGAACTCACAGAGTTCCCTTACACTGTAAAGGGGACTCTGCAGACTCTGATGTAAGGGAGAACTCTGAGGACTCTGATTTAGGGAAGAACACTGAGAACTCTGATGTTAAGGGGAACACTGCAGACTCTTGTGTAAAGGATAACTCTAATATAAGGGGGTCCCCACTTGCATCATAGTTCTCAGCATTCCCCTTCAATCATAATTCCCACAGCCCAGTTACACAGGGTCCACAGGGTCTACAAAGGCACGAAGTAAATTTGTCTGCTATCCCATTCCATATGATGAATGGATGACAGAGCCAGCTGATGTGTTTTGGGGAAACTGTCCGCCTGCCTCAGAGCTAAGGCTGGTGGCACAGATTCTTTCATCTTACTATATAGTAATAGATGTAACCACACCCCTCATTAGTGACACCGAGAAGAAGGGGTGGGTAGGGTAGAGGAGTGATGTGGTACCAGTCAGTAGGAAAGTCTGTAAATATAAATCACAGAACCTCAATGGCCAGTTGACATTGTTCTAAAAGTACATGTAAATGGCAAAAAAAGAACAAGTGAACCATTAACCTTCCTAGCGGTAATCCCGAGTGTGGCTTGGGGTTAATTTACAGTACCAAAAGCGGTAACTCCGTGCCACACTCGTGATTCCAATATAGTGCTTGTCCTGAGATCTCCCGATCCTTACCTTGTCCTGCGATCCCCTGATGTCCTCTGGCCATGTCCTCCTGCCGATGCCAGTATCTGTCTTCTGGGCTCCCTTCCTTGAGAGCGTCGGGATGCAGGAGGGTGGAACCGCTGCTACTTCCTATTGTGGTACTGGAATACTTGAATGTCTTTAGGCTAGAGCCAGCAGAATTCTACTCAATTCCTCTTGACATCCTGTTAAAGTACCTGTATATAGAGACTCTTGATTGCTCACTTTACTCAGTACCTGGATACAGTACCATCATTTCTCCTTTCCCCGTTGAATGACTTTATTATTTATTCTAATGGATAACCTCATCCAATAGAAAAAAAAAACAATTCGGAAAGAATGGATGGTGGCAATGTGTCCAGGTGCTGTTAAATGGGATAGCAAGATGAATGGCGTGGATGACCAGTGTAAATTAATCCCGAGTGTGACTCTGGGTTAATTTACAGTACCAAAAGCGGTAACCCCGTGCCACACTCGGGATTACACTATAGTGCTTGTCCTGCGATCTCCCGATCCTTACCTTGTCCTGCGATCCCCTGATGTCCTCTGGCCATGTCCTCCTACCAATGCCGCCATCTGTCTTCCAGGTTCCCTTCCCTGCGAGCGTCGGGACGCAGGAGGGCAGAACCGGCGGGAGATTAAAAAAAGTAAAAACATGACATACACACATGACATACACACAATACATTGTAATCTGTTAAGATTACATTACTGTATCAAACCATTTCACCTCAGTTTTGTCCCTAGTGCTTTGTCCTGTGCCCTGCCTGCACTGTTACCATTCTTTCTGCCTGGAAACTTGAGAACGTCCATGGCATCCAAAAAGCGTCCCTTTAGGTCAAAAGCGGTTTTAGACTAGCTAGAGAACAGTGTTAGTGAATTAGAATCACTTGCAGGATTGAGCGATAGTGATTTGTGGGGAAATTCATTATCAGACACTGAAAGTGACGACAGCGACGATTCTGCGACTGAGCTCAGTGATGTGCGAACTTGGTGCTCTATTTCAAATTTCAATGTTTTTGGTTTGATTACATTATTGAATTAAATGTATTATTATATTATTATTGTTATAATTATTTATTATATTATACTTTATGATTTTGTGTTTCAAACTTTAGCATACCCGGGATGTGTACTAGACTCTTGTTTGGACAGATTTAAGTGAGTTATTCCTAAGAATTACAGGCCTACAATATAAAACAAAAAATTTCCATGCAAAACAATGTACCACTTTGGCATTAAAAAATATTAACATAATTAGACCGCCAGGGAGGTTAATACATAGTTTACATCATACTAAATAAAACAATATGCACAAATTGTATGTGCCACCAGCTTTAACACTGAGGAAAGAGGCCAGTTTCCCCGAAACACATCAGCTGGCTCTGTCATCCATTTATCATATGGAATAGGATAGCGGACAAATTTACTTTGTGCCTTTGTGTTTACAGGCTTACAGCCTTCTGGACTTGTGAGTATAGTTTTATTTGCTCTATTAATAAAGTGCCTCAAGATAATGCACTAGGCGTTTGCACCCTATCTGTTTTTCTTGTTTTACCATGGATAGTGAAATCAGTCGCCTCAAGAAGGAGGCTGCACAATTTCCTCCATGATCTAGCTGCCAGCTGCTGGGCTTTCCCAATCCCACCCACTCATCCCCTTTTTGAAGCATAGTGCTGTTGAAATTGGAATGTGGGCGGGGCCAAGGGCACACACACAGGAGGAGAAGGGTAGGATGAGAAGGAGCTCATCCAGCTCTCAGTCTCCTCTCCCATTCGTGCTAGAAGGTGGTAAGTGGACTATCAGTGCTGGGTCTGGGCAGTGTGAGAGAGTGTAATAGACACTCTCTCCTCACAACTTCAGCTAGCCACCCTGCCATGGAGCCACATTCCAGGGTCTTGGGGTCCCCCATAGTGGCAGAATTCTAGGGGCTCAGTCGCAAGTGCAACCTTTGCAACTCTGGTAGTTTTGCCACTGACACTAGGTATGGAAGCACAGCATGGTCCAGTTTTCTAGCTGTGCTGGGAGCTAATCCAATGATTAGACCTGTGCTGACATGCTACCCCTACTTCACAGTCATTCACCGGGAAGATGAGTGTCCTGTTGTTTCTCCTTCCCTAGCTCCTTATGCAGCTAAGAACAGAGGGTATGTGATCACTTATAAAAAAGGAAAAAGATGTTTATAATGTTTTTTTTATATCTGTACACAATGTTTTGCCTTTAATTTGCATTTTAAATTGAATGGGATTTTTTTTACAAGGTGAGGGTTTTTATTGCAACTACTTGTCTAAGGAAATGGCCCTATAATGTTTAATATTGTTGCAGCCTGAATAAGAAATGACAGAAAAAGGGTTAGGAAAAGGAATACACAAACAGCAATCAAATTCCTTCTACCTAATAGAGAAATGACGTCTGAAAACTGTGCCCAAAAAGATAGGCACAGTAAAAATGACTAATCATTACTGTAGTATTGCCTGTGGTCTCTTTGTAGCTGATCCTTTCCCAATTACTAACCTACCATGTCTTTTTCTGCACTGTTTTTCTGTATGTTGGTGGCCATCTTGGTAGAGACAGGGCTTTACTTCCTCATGTCAGAGTCTCCAACAAGGCGAACAATGAATAGCACAGTGGTGAAATCACCAAATTTCACTCTATACCTTCTAAGACTAGCAGGGAGAGGAGGTAGTGTCTTACATCTCACATTGAAAATGTACAGCTAAGAGGCGGTGGGCACAATAATGTCTAATCATACTGACATACCAGGAAGTACACAGCTATTTTCCAGGAGGAATTAAAAATGGAGGAAGACAAAATGATCATTTTTCATGGTAGTATTTAGGCAAAATCAGCACTTGTGAGTGTATGTTTTTTTTATATATATATATATATATATATATATTAAAGGAACACTTTTTAATCAGAGTATAGCATCAAGTCAATTAAGCTCCTGGAATATTTATCTGGTCAGTTAAATAGCAGGGGGGGGTTTTAATCAGTTTCAGCTGCTTTGAAATTAACAACAGGTGCACTAGATGGACAACCACCTAAACAGGAGTGGTTTTACAAGTAGAGGCCATTGACATTTTTTTCCCTACTCATCTGTTCTGACTGTTTGTCACTAGTTTTGCATTTGGCAAGGGTCAGTGTCACTACTGGTAGCATGAGGCAACATCTGGACCCTACAGAGGCTGCACAGGCAGTCCAACTCCTGCAGGATGGCACATCAATAGGTGCCATTGTCAGAAGGTTTACTGTGTCTCCCAGCACAGTCTCAAGAGCATGGAGGAGATTCCAGGAGACAGGAAGTTACTATAGAAGAGCTGGACAGGGCTGTAGAAGGTCCTTAACCCATCAGCAGGACTGGTATCATCTCCTTTGTGCAAGAAGGAACAGGATGAACACTGCCAGAACCCTACAAACATTACCTCCAGCCACTGGTGTGAATGTCTCTGACCAAACAATCAGAAACAGACTTCATGAGGGTGACCTTAGGGCCTGATGTCCTCTAGTTGGACCTGTGCTCACTGCCCAGCACCATTGAGCTTAATTGGCATTTGCCATTGAGCACCAGAATTGGCAGGTCTGCCACTGGTGCCCTGTTCTTTTCAAAGATGAGAGCAGGTTCACCCTGAGCACATGTGACAGATGTGAAAGGGTCTGGAGAAGCCATGGCGAACATTATGCTGCCTGTAACCTCATTCAGCATGACCTTTTTGGTGGTGGGTCAGTGATGGTCTGGGGAGGCATATCCATGGAGGGACACACAGACCTTTACAGGCTAGACAATGGCACCCTGACTCCCATTAGGTATCGGGATGAAATCCTTGGACCCATTGTCAGACCCTACACTGGTGTAGTGGATCCTGCGTTCCTCCTGGTGCACGACAATGCCTGGCCTCATGTGGCAAGATTAGGCAGGCAGTTCCTGAAGAATGAAGGATTTGATACCATTGAATGGCCCCCACGTTCGCCTGACCTAAATCGAATAGAACACCTCTGGGATATCATGTTTCGCTCCATCCAACGCCACCAGGTTGCACCTTAGACTGTCCAGGAACTCAGTGATTCCCTGGTCCAGATCTGGAAGGAAATACCCCAGGACACCATCCATCATCTCATGCCCTAATGTTGTCAGGCATGCACACTAACATGTGAGGGGCCATACAAACCACTGAGTACCATTTTGAGTTGCTGTAATAAAATTTCAGCAAAATGGACTAGCCTGCTGCATCATTTTTTTCACTTTGATTTTCGGGGTGTCTTTGAATTATGTCCTCTGTAGGTTGATAATCTTAATTTCCATCAAATGATGGGGCAACCTTATTACCCAGTGCATATCAGTATAGGTATCCAGCATGATTTTATAAATATATATATATATATATATTTTTTTTTTCTTTTTCTGTGTTTCCCCAATAAAGTGAATTCCCATCAATTTCTGTTCAGTCACTTAGATGAAAAGTGAAGGAAAATCACCCAAATGGGGAACACAAAAAAAAACTGGACAGTGGTTCTAACCTTTCCCCAGTCTATCTGCAATAAAATCATATTTGGCTGGATTTGGTCTTTGCATATCTGAACACAAACATAAAAATGAAATATATTGCAACTTGCTGGTCACTAGATGAAGCGACTGTATTAATTTTCATTTTGCAACTATTTTTCCCTTTACTTTTAGCCAGTTACACTGTGAATAGTGCAATACATGTCCAAGAGTGGCTACGGTCACTGTTCCACTGTATCTATGTGGGAGATAGTGTTTTCACCAAGACTAGACATCAATGATGTCTGCCTTTGTTCAACTCAATTACATGTGAGGTGATAGAATAAGTAGTTAACAGAACAAAGATAAAATAATTTTTGCTTCCAGTTGATCTCACACAAAGAACCTACATTTCTAGCAAGAACAACAGGTATTTTCTTTACTTGCTGAACATGTTCTTAGCCTGAGAAATTAAAACTAATACATCCACTTTATCTAAGGACTGGTAAGCTGAAAAATATTATTTTTAATACCTTCACACTGTGTCACAGAATACACTATAATTATAAATAATATAATTAAATACCTATTTGAAAACCTAGCTTAAGTTATGATGTGCTTTTCAGAAACAAACTGTAGCATTCTTAAATTATTTTGGTCGGTTTCCGACAAGCTCCTGCTTCTGAAGATTCTAGACAGTAACCCCAGGGTCACTTGTAAAAGAAGCCAGGAATGTAAAGAAGAGCATTTAGGTTTGCCTTTCCAGTCCAGTGACCCGTGTCTTTGAACATTGCTGCTTTGAGGCTTGCTGGACACTGTAGATATTCTACAATTTTAGGTGTGAAATAACTGCTTCCTCTAACCCATGCTGTGATTTCTCCTACACTTGTATGTCCTGTAGCTTGGATGTCAAAATACAGCACAAGACTGAAGGAGCAGGTATTCGCACAGCTGGAAGTACAGAATATGACCAGAGGTCGGGAAGCAAGCTACTAACAGGGCCACTTTAAGCAGATAAAATCCCTCATCATGAACATATCAATTAACTATTGGAAGTAGAAAGGTATTACTGTACTATCAAATGTAATACTATTTCATCAGCAATAATGCTTGATATATGTAAGTGTTTTACATAACTTTTCTAAAACAAACTTGTGGTAACATATTATGGTCAAAAACCAAGACTTGTGTACATAAACAGGCAACATAATATCACAGTACATGCTTTACATGCTTGCTCTTAAAGCCAGGACTCTGCATTCAATATATCTGGTCTCCCACAGTACACAGTACATGGAAATGTGATTATTTTAGTAAATATAGACTGCTAAATACCTTTTCTCATCAGCAGTTAGAGCGGTATCGTGACCTATATAAGTGTTCAGCCAAGCACATGTTAAAGCTTGTAGAAGGAGTTTTAATTTTTCTCTAGGAGGATGCAGGACCCCTGACCTCTGTTTGGACAGTGCTGATTGGCTCTATGCTGATCACATGTACTCTCCCAAGCAAAAAAAACCTCTCTAGCAATACACACAAAACTGAGCATGTGCAGAGTGACTCCACCTGATATGTCTTATCAGGAGATAAGAGGAGGACACTGGACGAAGGGCAGGATTAAAGAAGTCAGGAACAAACAGCATTTTACAGAATGCAGAGGATTAACCCCTTAGGTTCCACAGTGATTATAACAAACATGCTTTACTGCATATACAGACTGATTTTACTGTTATGGGCTTAGTAAGACTTTAATAATGTAGCCCTCCAGAAAAAAATTGTAAACTACAGTAATACTGACTTTCTATTAGATAAAGCACATGCACACCCTCTACCTTTAATCTCACAATGCAATGGTCAGCCCTCAGGGACCTATAAAGATGGTCAGTCTTTGCCAGGTGACATGTAGAGGATGCTCCCCTGTTCCCTGACATCCTTGCTACTTCTCTGGAGAAACATTGTAAACATGTTACATTCCTTGGCTCTACACCATCACTAGAAAGAAATACAAAAACAAGGGGATGTTACACAACTAAGCACCAGTCCAAAAGCAAACATACAGAAGTGTGCAGGTGCTTTTCAAATCAACAGAAAGAGGTATGATCTTGAGTTTCCTGTTACCCTTGTACCCTTCTAAGATCTAAATATCAATCATAGTATTCAGTCTCCACCATTCTGGTGATTGTTCTACAAGCCAAACGACAACACCATGTGCTAACTGACCAGAACTTTAAAAAATTACCTTTATTGTCAATTGGTTCCAGTGTTTGATCTTTCCATGTTTAGTATTTATTAAAGCTTTGGGCTTAGATGATTAAATATCTCTTACAGAAGACTAAGATATATAAGTCAGTGCACAATTCTGATATTTCAGTTTTTGGTAAACTATGCTGGGCATCTTCCATCAACATAAGAGTTAACAGCAGCTGTTGCTGCTGAGAAAAGTTGTGCTGCTTGCCCGTCCCTCTTTTACCCCATCTGCCATTCAGAGACCTCATTTTACTACACTCTCACAATGCATTGCATTGGGTGCTGGAAATCCTGTCACTTGTCAATTGCTCCTCCTCTGTTCACAAGATGAAGGTTTTGGGTCGGTGGTGCAAGTTTTTACACTACCGACAACTGCTGTTAAGTTTCACAGCACTGGAAGACAGCCACTATCAATATCTGGTAGTTAAGAAGGAAACATTGAGGGGAGATTATTACCAGAAGAAGCCTCCTGAAAATGATGGGATACACACCATTACACATATCTAAAGTACTTGTCCTGTAACCCATTAAAAAAAAACAAAAAAAAAACTTTCAGCTTTTAATAAATACTAGTAGCGTGGTTTCTGTTACAACCGAATGAAATATATAATCTGACGATGTTAGCAATACACAAAAATAGTTGCAGAATACAATTATTCCCATGAGAATACGTATCAGTTAACGGGACAAATATGGTAACCTCAATGGTTAATTTGATCACAGTACAAAGGAATGTGCGCTGTGCTATGTTAATACAACAGACTGAGTCTGTGCATTCATAACTGACACTGCAAACCCCCTCATAATTTATCCATAAAAATGAAGCAACACAGTGTAGCAACAAAAATGAACAAGGAGTTGAAAAGAGGTTATATCAGGAATCTTTTAGGTAATGCGTAATGACAGTAAATGAAACAGAGAGTGCATTGGCATAGTGTAAGATCCTCAAAACATCTTCAATTGGTTAAAATAAATATATTGTATTTACAAAAGTGATATAAAGACACACTTCTCACGTCAGTGGCATAAAGAACATCTTGTCAACCAAATGCACTAATCCGTTCATTAGTGCTTCATTTGAAGACCAATCTCTAATATCCTGGCTAACATGTTTTGAGCCAGCACCTCTTCATCAGGGCCAATGCCTGATGACACCCATAAGGGATGTCCAAAAGATGTTCTGTTTAGACTCCAGGTGTGTTTGTTCTGTTTAGACTCCAGGAGTGAAAAAAAATAGAAGTGTAAAAAAAAAAACAATCCCTGATCACCCCTCCAGAGTAGTACAATATTACTATGGTAACATTGTACTACTCTGATTAAAGTATTAAAAAAATTTTTATAATATAATGGGGTTGATGTACTAAAACTGGAGAGTGCAAAATCTGGTGCAGCACTGTATTCAAATCAATAATTTTCCAGGTGTTTTGTCAAAGTTTAATTGAACAAATTGAAGTTAGAATCTGATTGGCTACCATGCAATGCTGCACCAGATTTTGCACTCTCCAGTTTTAGTAAATCTCCCAAAATGTAAAATGACGAAAAGTCCTCATCTCTGAGTAAACTCCAACTAGTGTAACTACAGATAACTTCATGTAGTTGAAAAGAAAGGGGAGTATGTACTTCTTGGTAAGGGGAGGGGGGTTTAAAGCAAACCTGCTTCTTCAGACAGCATAGACAAATCACAATTTTACTTTATGCAAGTCTGGTTTGAGCGATTATTTGCTGTTTTTTAAGTTAAAGGCGGGGGGGGGGGTCAGTATTATCGAAATCTCCTAATACAGTGGTCAATAAAGGGTACCATAGCTGTATGATTCTACCAACATGCTTTATCTTCATGTTTTACTTTAGGTGAATCCTGATTGACCTTATTATAACCCTCACATACTCTAAAGTCAAGATTCCCATACGGTTAAGGTTTGAGTTTCTTACAGAGTCCTAGTAAAGGCTTCACTCATTCACAGCTGGATCATGAAGTTATTTATTCTGCTTCAGCCTTCCCTATCCAGCTGTTGTGGAATTATAAATGTTATCTGTGAGCTGGGGAGGTGTATGTCACTATTTACCAAGCCTATTTTTTGCAGCATATGGAAGAACTGAAATTGGAAGGTAGATATATCCTATTATAAAAGAAGGACATCTGGTGAAGGCATTATTGGATTCTGGAAGACATTGATCTATGTCAGCTCGGAGACTATGTCTTTTACTGTACAACTTGGGTGGGGGAAGGGGTGTTGGGCAACAGGTAACCAGTCCTAAGATTGTAAATTGTATTGCTATTTTGCCTAAACTTGAGGGGAATGTTGACATGATTATGTCAGAGGTACCTGACAGCTTTCCACTAGGGGGTCCTGGTTGGGGAGTGAGAAGAACTTCCTCAGAAATACCAGATACACTGGTAGTTTCACAATCTCACACAATGTATTGAATTTGGCCCATTCCATGTTTTGGTTGTTGAGAGGATTGAGCAGCACTTGCCCAGTATTTACAAAGCAGTTGAGTATTGTAAAATTACTGGTACTCTTGCATGTAATGGAGGTAAATTGTAAGACGGTTGCTATGGATCTGGTCTGCTACAGGGTACCAGTTCATAATGTTAGCCCTTGACTAACCTTACCACCCAGTGTGCAGATGCCATCCCTCTCAGAAGCACATTTTGTAAAGGATTTTTTTTTATGTCAAAGGTAACCAAGGAGCTACATTGACAGTTGAAAATTATTCACCTATGCACCTCATACAAGCCCAAAACTGATAGCCTGGTAGAACAGTTACACCGCGTTCCAAATTATTATGCAAATTCTATTTAAGTGTCACAAAGATTAAATATTTTGTTTTTCAGTTGAACTCATGGATGGCATTGTGTCTCAGGGCTCTTTTGATCACTGAAAACAATCTCGGACACCTGTGATAATTGGACTGGCCGGTGAGCCCAATTTAAGGAAAAACTACTAAAGGAGGGTGTTCCACATTATTAAGCAGAGCACCATTTTCAAGCAATATGGGGAAGAAAAAGGATCTCTCTGCTGCCGAAAAGAGTGAAATAGTTCAATGCCTTGGACGAGGTATGAAAACATTAGATATTTCATGAAAACTTAAGCGTCATCATCGCATTATTAAGAGATTTGCGACTGATTCACAGCACAGACGGGTTCGTGCAGATAAAGGCACATTGAGGAAGATTTCTGCCAGATCCATGCATCGGATCAAGAGAGCAGCTGCTAAAATACCATTACATAGCAGCAAACAGATATTTGAAGCTGCTGGTGCCTCTGGAGTCCCACGGACATCAAGGTGTAGAGTCCTCCAGAGTCTTGCAACTGTGCAAAAACCTTCTATTTGGCCACCAATAACCAATGCTCACAAGCAGAAATGGCTGCATTGGGCAGAAAAATACATGAAGATTAATTTTCAAACAGTCCTGTTTACTGATGAGTGCCGTGCAACCCTGGATAGTCCAGATGGATAGAGTAGTGGATGGTTGGTGGACAGCCACCCTGTTCCAACAAGGCTGCAACGTCAGGAAGGCGGTGGTGGAGTCATGTTTTGGGCCGGAATCATGGGAACAGAGCAGGTCGGCCTCTTTAGGGTCCCCGAAGGTGTAAAGAAGACCTCTGGAAAGTATGTGGAGTTTATGACTGACCACTTTCTTCCCTGGTACAGAAGGAAGAACTATGCTTTCCGTAATAAAATCATCTTCATGCATGACAATGCACCATCTCATGCTGCAAAGAATACCTCTGCATCAATGGCTGTTATGGGGATAAAAGGAGAGAAAATCATGGTGTGGCCTCCATCCTCCCCTGACCTCAATCCTATTGAGAACCTTTGGAGCATCCTCAAGCAAAAGATCTATGAGGGTGGGAGGCAGTTTAGATCCAAACAGCAGCTCTGGGAGGCTATTCTGACATCTTGCAAACAAATTCAAGCAGAAACTGTCCAAAAACTCACAAGTTCAATGGATGCAAGACTTGTGAAGCTATCAAATAAGGGGTCCTATGTTACAATGTAACGTGACCTGATAAAATGTTTAAAAAGTTAAAATGTTGTTAAAAGTTTGATTGAAATAGCTTTTGATTTCAGTAAATACGCTGCAAACACAACAAATGACAATTTTCAGTTCTTTACAACCTATAAAGTGTTTTGAAACTTACTGTGCATAATAATTTGGAACAGTGCATTGTAAGTTTTTTATGTTTAACAAAAATACTTATTAGGAGGTTTGTTCAATAAAATTTGAATTGTACTCTTAATAGTTGATAACATGAGAATTATGCTGACTGTTATTTACATCAATTATTTAGGTAAATGAGAAAAATATCATTTGCATAATAATTTGGAACATGGTGTAATTAGAATCCAGAAAGAAAATGTTTAATACGGAGACAAAATAATGGAACTTCCTGTTACCGTGATTAGAAATTTCAATAGGAGAAAGCCACAGTCACCCACAGGGTTTTCCCTGTTTGAATTTTTGTACGATATATGTTCCCAGGAACTCTTGGATATAGCCCAGAACATATGGTAGCAAGAGACCATACCAATCAAAAGTGTAACCAAACAGGTTCAGGTGCATGATAGGATAGCAGCAGCAATGCCCATACATTTGCAACAAACCCAAGAGGCACAGGCCAGAGTTTATATCTGCTCTAATAAAATTTGAATTTTAAACCTGGGAAACATTCTTAGTTTTGGTGCACACTTTAGAAAGTAAATGTGTTGCAAAGTGGTAGGTTTACTGAGAAAGTCAGTAATATGAATTTCCAGGTATACCAGCCCGGAAAGAGAAAGACCCTCCAAATAAACAATGTTAAAGCGGTAGTAAACCACAGGAAAAAAAAGTCCCCTGCAATGTAATGTCATAATGTGCTAGTATGCATTGCATACTAGCAGATTATGTAGGGCATACTGTAAAACAAAGCCTTCCAGCAGCGTGCTGTCACCGCTGCAGGCGCTTCAATCTTTCCCTGGTCTTCCTTCTGGGTTTGCGAGCTCCGGCTGTCTACCCGGGCCACGGAACGGTACTTTAAAGAAGTGGCACGGGTGTGCTGTTCTTTCAGAGCGCATGCACTGGGTCTAAAGAAGAGAAAATATCTTCTAAACGGTGCATGTTTATGAGATATTAATTTTACCTACAAGTAAGCTTTATTACCTGTAGGTAAAAGTTCAAAATAAGAGTTTACTATCACTTAAATTTAAGAAAGCTATGGAAGTATCAGGAGGCTCTTTCAGCAGAAAGTGACCCTAAAGTATCAGCAGTGAAAAAAGTGGTGGGGCTTCTATGAGTTCATAGAGAATATCAGTAATGTGAATGACCAGGTATACCAGCCTGGAAAGAGAAAGCCCCTTTAAATATACCATGCTAATCTAAAAAACTCTGATCTGGAGGCTGTTTCAGCAGAAAGAGACCCTAAAGTATCACCAGTGAAATGTGTACCACAGGTTAGGATGTCAGAAACCCTATCTGCTACTCAGATTCAGGAAGTGAGAACGTTCTTAGAGGAAATCAAGAGGTTTTTCATCATTATAGCTAACATAATTTATCAATACAGTGTAACTGAGCCTCTTGTGAAAGTAATGTTATGACCATATTGGGTACCTGAAGCTCAGAGTAAAGCCATTTCAGAAGAGGTTTCATAAAATAATAGCTCTGGAGGTTATAGAGGAATCGAATGGCCAAGTCCTAAAATACTCACAGCTAAGCTTGAATTAAGCCTGAGGTTCTGCAACGACTTGAAGAAACTAATTGACACACCCAAATTTGATGCTTGTCCAATATCCCAGGTGAATGACTTTTTAGAAATGTTGGGTCCTGACACATACAGTGGGGATCGAATGTTTGGGCACCCCAGCTAAACATTTGTATAAATGTGCATAAAGAAGCCAAGGAAAGATGGAAAAATCTCCAAAAGGCATCAAATTACAGATTAGACATTCTTATAATATGTCAACAAAAGTTAGATTTTATTTCCATCATTTACACTTTCAAAATAACAGAAAACAAAAAAATGGCGTCTGCAAATGTTTGGGCACCCTGCAGAATTTATAGCATGCACTGCCCCCTTTGCAAAGCTGAGACCTGCCAGTGTCATGGATTGTTCTCAATCATCATCTGGGAAGACCAGGTGATGTCAATCTCAAAGGTTTTAAAGGCCCAGACTCATCTGACCTTGCCCCAACAATCAGCACCATGGGTTATTCTAAGCAGTTGTCTAGAAAACTGAAAATAGTTGATGCTCACAAAGCTGGAGAAGGCTATAAGAAGATAGCAAAGCGTTTTCAGATGTCAACATCCTCTGTTCGGAATGTAATTAAGAAATGGCAGTCATCAGGAACAGTGGAAGTTAAAGCAAGATCTGGAAGACCAAGAAAAATATCAGACAGAACAGCTCACAAGATTGCGAGAAAAACAATTCAAAACCCACGTTTGACTGCATGATCCCTCCAGAAAGATCTGGCAGACACTGGAGTTGTGGTACACTATTCCACTATAAAGAGATACTTGTACAAATATGGTCTTCATGGAAGAGACATCAGAAGAAAACCTCTTCTACGTCCTCACCACAAAAATCATCGTTTGAACTTCGCAAATGAACATATAGACAAGCCTGATGCATTTTGGAAACAAGTTCTGTGGACCGATGAGATTAAAATTGAACTTTTTGGCCGGAATGAGAAAAGGTACGTTTGGAGAAGAAGGGGCACAGAATTTAATGAAAAGAACCTCTGTCCAACTGTTAAGCATGGGGTTGGATCAATCATGCTTTGGGATTGTGTTGCAGCCAGTGGCACAGGGAACATCTCACGAGTAGAAGGAAAAATGGATTCAATAAAATTTCATCAAATTTTGGATGGTAACTTGATGCCATCTGTGAAAAAGCTGAAGTTAAAGAGAGGATGGCTTCTACAAATGGATAATGATCCTAAACACACCTCGAAATCCACGGGGCATTACATCAAGAGGCGTAAACTGAAGGTTTTGCCATGGCCTTCACAATCTCCTGACCTCAACATAATTGAAAATCTATGGATAGACCTTAAAAGAGCAGTGCGTGACAGACAGCCCAGAAATCTCAAAGAACTGGAAGACTTTTGTAAGGAAGAATGGGCAAAGATACCTCAAACAAGAATTGAAAGACTCATGGCTGGCTACAAAAAGCGTTTACAAACTGTGATACTTGCCAAAGGGGGCAGTACAAGATATTAACTCTGCAGGGTGCCCAAACGTTTGCAGATGCCATTTTTTTGTTTTCTGTTATTTTGAAAGTGTAAATGATGGAAATAAAATCTAACTTTTGTTGACATATTATAAGAATGTCTAATCTGTAATTTGATGCCTTTTGGAGATTTTTCCATCTTTCCTTGGCTTCTTTACGCACATTAATACAAATGTTTAGCTGGGGTGCCCAAACTTTCGATCCCCACTGTACATTACCACCTCCAACTAAAAGGTACTGGCAGGTTCACTTAACAGCCAGGGAAAAGGAACTGGCAGGTTCCCTTAACAGACAGGGTAAAGAAAAACATCAGGTGGGCTGTACCCGTATGCAGTCTTTTTTTCTCTTCCATGAGACCCTGGCCTCATTTCAAAGATTGATGGACTGCATTCTAAAACCTCACAATGTACGATTCATCATGTCTGGGTGATATTATTTTTAGTCTTGATTGGGACTTCCACTTACAGAAGGTCCGTTCAGAATCTAAATTCTGTTCATAAGGCTGGATAAAAAGCCAATTCAAAAATGCAGGGTAGGCCAGGAAGAAGCTAAGTATCTAAGCTATAGCACTGTGCAGTGAGTCTTAATGCTGCTAATGGACAAAATTAAAGCAATTAAACGATAGCCTAGCCTGTGTCTGAATTTACTACTATAGCCAATCCACTTTTTGATCTTACCAAAGGCAGCAAGTCCACCATGGTTAAATGGAATGTAGAGGCAGAGGGTGTTTTTCAAGAGCTGAAGGCAGTATTGTGCCTCTGATGTTGGCCTGGGAGCAGTTATGTCCCAGTAAATTATGGGAAAAAACATCCAGTTACATCCCTCAGTCAGTTAACTCCTGTAGAGAGGAACTATTCATTAGTAGAAAGGGAGTATTATTGAGATTTTTACTTTTGAGCAGACAGTTCCAATTGATTACAGATTAATCTCCACTCAGTGGATGACGTGGAACAAAAGGAACAATGCAAGGTTCACAAGTGGTTTATGGCTCTGCAAGACTTTACATTTTCTATAGAACACAGGCCAGGAACCCAACAGGGGAATGCTGATAGATCATCACATGTGCATTGTACATTGGAAAAATGTACTCTTTCCCACAGGTCTGAGCATAGGATAAGGGTGTGTGTAGCACTGGCCAATAGGATTGTGAACCGTGCTTATGTGTCACCTAGGTTTCTCACATATACACAATATTGCCAAAAGTATTGGGACACCCCTCCATTTGATTCAGTTGTTCCAATCACCTCCATGGCCACAGGTGTATATCAAGCACCTATGCATGCAGACTGCTTCTACAAACATTTGTGAAAGAATAGGTCGCTCTCAGGAGCTCAGTGAACTCAAGCATTGTACCGTTATAGGTTGCCACCTGTGCAATAAGTCCACCCGTGAAATTTCCTTGCTAATAAATATTCCATGCTCAACTGTTAGTGGTATTATAACAAAGTGGAAGCAACTGGGAACAACAGCAACGCAGCCACGAAGTGGTAGGCAACATAAAATGACAGGGCGGAGTCAGCGCATGCTGAAGCGCACAGTGCGCAGAAGTTGTCAACTATCTGCAGAGTCAATAGCTACAGACCTCCAAACTTTGCGTGGCCTTCAGATTAGCACAACAGTGAGTAGAGAGCTTCATGAAATGGGTTTCAATGGCCGAGCAGCTGCATCCAAGCCTTAAATCACCAAGTGCAATGCAAAGCATCGGAAGCAGTGGTGTAAAAGACACTGCCACTGGACTCTAAAGCAGTGGAAATGTGTTCTCTGAAGATGAATCACACTTCTCTGGCAATCCGATGGATGTGTCTGGGTTTGGCAGTTGCCAGAACAGCACTTGCCTGACTGCATTGTGCCAAGTGTAAAGTTTGGTGGAAGGGGATTATGGTGTGAGGTTGTTTTTCAGGGGTTGGGCTTGGTTCCTTAGTTCCAGTGAAGGAAATTCTTAAGGCGTCAGCATACCAAGACATTTTGGACAATTTCATGCTCCCAACTTTGTGGGAACAGTTTGGGGATGGCCTCTTCCTGTTCCAAAATAACTACGCACCAGTGCACAAAGCAAGGGCCATAAAGACATAGTTGAGTGAGTTTGGGGTGCAGGAATTTGACTGGCCTGCACAAAGTCCTGACCTCAACCAAACAGAACACCTTTGGAATTAGAGTGGTGACTGCGAGCCAGGCCTTCTCGTCCGACATCAGTGCCTGACCTTACAAATGCTCTTCTGGAATAATGGTCACATTCCCATAGACATACTCCTAAACCTTGTGGACACCATTCCCAGAAGAGTTGAAGCTGTTATAGCTGCAAAGGGTGGGCCAACTCAATATTGAACCCTATGGACTAAGACTGGGATGCCATTAAAGTTGATGTGCATGTAAAGGCAGGTGTCCCAATACTTTTGGCAATATAGTGTATATGATGGGCGACTCCAGAGTTTATAGCTGATATGCAGAAAACAAGCTTTATGTTTTCTCACAATCTTACATTCTGTCCTGGAGCCTAGAGGCTTTGTACAGCTTTGGGTGGGATAAAACCTTTATTCCTAGGTCCACATAATACCTGGTAGCCAGACATCATTATTACTCATTATATCCACTGCCTTTACACAGTTGCAAGAAAAAGTATGTGAACCCCTTGGGATTATGTGGAGTTTTGCATGAATTGGGCATAAAATGTGCTCTGAACGTCATCTAAGTCACAACAATAGAAGAACACAGTCTGCTGAACATAATGCTACACAAACATTAGATGTTGCCATGGTTTAATTGCACATAACATGTAAACATTCACAGGGCAACTGTATATTGCCTTTATATACTGTCACGTGCAGGGGCGGACTGACAACTCATGGGGCCCCCGGGAAATAGGGGATCATGGGGCCCCTGTGTCCTTGCCCACACTCAAAGCACACCCAAAAAAGCCTATAAAAAGGTACCAAGGGCATTTCATGGGGCCCCCTACTGACCCTGGGCCCTTGGGCACTGCCCGAGTGCTCGAATGGTCAGTTCGCCCCTGGTCACGTGTGGAGCCTGAAATCATCAGCCAAGCAAGTTGGTAAAAGCAGACAGTTCTTTTATATTCCAAACAAAAAAGGCAAAGAGGAAATATGTCTTCAGCAAACAAAAAACACAAAAAAATCCTTGCTTAAGTTCAACTTACAAAACAAGTTAGCATTGCACCACCACCATACCAATCCCACTCTTGGGTTTCAGGTTGGTTTTGAAGGTTCCAAAGAAGAGGTTTTCACAGGTCAGCAAATGTGGCACAATCCTTAATCTTGAGTGGGTGACTGGGGACAAATAGAAGCCAAAAGTACTGAATGCCTTCTTCAGCTCTGTGTATACAAAAGAGCATTGGGGAGGTCAAATCCATAATGGGGATGATATTGACATAGCCCTAATAAAGCACCTGGGCTGGATGGTTTACACCCATGTGTCCTAAAAGAACTCAGTTCTGCTATTTCAAAGCCATTGTTTCTAATTTTAGGGACTCCGAATGACTGGCATAGTACCACTGTATTGGCGTAAGGCCAACGTGGTGCTTATATTTAAAAAGGGATCAAAGTCTTGACTATAGAAAAAAATATTTTAAGCAACAGACAGCATGGATTCATAAAAGACAGAAGTTGACAAACAAATCTGATTTCTTTTTATGAGGAGGTAAGCAAAACCTTAGGCAAAGGATTGGCTCTGGAAGTAGTATACCTGGATTTTGCAAAAGCGATTGACACCGTTCCCCACACACAGCTAATGTGTAAGGTAAAGTCTACAGGCTTGATAAAATTAGCTTGTAAACGGATAGAAAACTGGCTAAAAGACCATATTCAGACGGTAGTGGGCAACGATTCATATTCTACATGGGCTAAGGTTATTAGTTGCGTACCCCAAGGTTCAAAGTTGGGACCCTTACTTTTTAACATATTTATAAATTATATAGAGTCTGTGATTAAAAGTACCATTGCAGGTGACACCAAGCTATGCAGTGGAATAATGTCTTTTCAGGAGGTCTCCAACTTACAAGCCAATAGCAAATTAGCTATCTCACCGATCCGGAAGGTTGTCATATGACATCCTCCCTGATTGCCACCTTGCGCCCACGAGGCCATGCTGCGGTGAGATCTGTCAATGGCTGTGTTCATCTGACACAGCCGATGGCCAATCTGTGTAGGTCAGAACTAAGAAAAACAAGTTTAGTATTTTTTCATTTATATAGCAAACAAAATAAAAACACAGTAATGTTTCAATACCACCAAAAGAAGGCTCTATTTGGGTGAAAACAATGATAAAAAATAATTTGGGTACAGTGTTACATGACTATGAAATGGCCAGTTAAAGTATAGTTGAATAGCAAACAATTCTCTAGTTACGAAGGTTGGAAAACCATCTGGCAGTCAAGTGGTTAAAAATACACTTTCCACAAAATGACATTGCTGCTGTGTGATTTTACTGCAGGGCGAACAGTATTGTCACTCTGTTATAGGAAATGACAAAAAATAACAGATCTACTGGCAGAATCAACAGGCAATAAAACTATGTCACAGGGGACTCAATAAATAAATCCTATTTCCAGTGGTATAACCACCACCACAGAGGCCCATGTGGCCACTAGGGGGATCAAGTTCCTCCTATTGACCACCAATGTAAGGGGGAATTCTTCCTACTGACCATCAATGTAAGGGGACATCCTTTCTTCTACTGACAACCAATATAAAGGGGCATTCTTCTTCCTATTAATTACCAATGTAAGGGGGCATTCTTCCTTCTACTGATCACCAATGCAAAGGTGCATTCTTCCTCAAACTAACCATCAATGCAAGGGAAGACACTTTGTCCTACTGGTCACCAGTGTAAGGAGAAAGTTAAAACAAAATTAAAACAAAATGATAGTAAATAATATTTGCTGTGGCCATGGCTTGCGCCTTATGACTGTGATAAGGGTGAAAAAAAGATTGCTATGGGGTCATTTGAGTTCTAGTTACACACCAACCTATTTCTAGTGTGATAACTAGTAATACATTTCAGTTTGTATTTGAAGAAACAAATAATTTTTTGCTTCAGTTTACAAGATTTTTTCTGTCATTTTTCTAATACAGGTTAGAAATAAAGAACCTGATTAGCTGCTGTAGGTAACAGTAAAGACATGTTTCCATATTAATAAATTAGTCTAAATGTACAAATGTTAGGAATCAGGCCAGCATGTTCAAAATGGATAAAGCTGTTCAGAGAAAAGGAGAATGAAAGTGACCAGTTTTCATACATTTTTAACCTTTCAGGTTACTGTAGTACTTCTAAAACTATACATAAAATAACAATAATAATGATTCTTTTTTTAGTAAAATGGAAAAAGCATTAGGTCCTTTGTCAGCATATTATTACTGTCTGGGACTTCCTGTCCTGACGACACCCACTCCCCTCATTTCTTGTCCTGCTGTTACAGACTGTAATAGAGACAAGAAGTGAGTTCTCTCCATTATGAACAGTCATCAAAACGTTAGCGATTTAACAACTCTTTCCAAATTAATCTTAAAACTAAAAAAATTGCTTCACACTGGGTTTAGGTGTTAGGTCACTTTACCATTTTAGCCCAAAATAAAACATGTCAAGTGCATACCATTTATATTTCTGTAGGTAGCTTGATTGTGCTTGATCTGCTAAAGGAGAAGACAAAGTTCACTGTGCCTACTGAGTGTTCATTTAGCTTATTCACTTTGAATACCCAATAACGTGCAAAGACAAAAACAGATTCACTGGTTAAAGCGCAATTGTAGTTTCCCCCTAAAATGATTATACAAAAAAAATCAGTGTAGCTCAAACAGTAGAGCACATGGGCGCTCGTTCCATCAATTATTTTTGACCTATGATTATATGGATCAAAAATGGATTGCAATGTATCCCTATGGACAGCCAGTTATGCTACTGTTTACATCCATTTATATCTGGGTCTGTTCAGTAAATTTCCTTTCAGGTCTGATTTTGTAGACCAGAGTGGAACAGATGTAAATAATTATAACTTCCATTTACAACCAGCTACCCATACGAATAACACAATATGGAAGAGGAATAGAATGGCATTGGAAGGGGCATGAATGTCTCTGGGAGAGCAGCGGTCTCTCTACATGGGTTGGACACACCCCTTGCCTTGCCACAACTACAGTCAGCAGGAAGTGCAATCTGAAAATGCCAATGGCAATGTGCTTTACACCACTGCCTCTGACACTTTGCATTGCACTTGGTGATGTAAGGCTTGGATGCAGCTGCTTGGCAATGGAAACCCATTCCATGAAGCTCTCTATGCACTGTTGTTTGTCACAGGTGGCAATCTATCACGGTACCACGCTTGAATTCACTGCGCTCCTGAGAGCGATTCATTCTTTCACAAGTGTTTGTAGAAGCAGTCTGCATGCCTAGGTGCTTGATTTTATACACCTGTGGGCATGGAGGTGATTGGAATACCTGAATCCAATGATTTGGAAAAGTGTCCCAATAATTTTGGCAATTTAGTATGTATGTGTATATATATATATATATATATATATATATATATTTATATATAAAATGTATAAATCCATTGCTTGATGGCCATCTTCAAAAAGTAACATGTTCGTAAAAGACAAATGTGTTTCACTTAATACCATTAGAAACATAACATGAATGAGCATGTTGATTCATAAATATGCATGACACTCAAAATTAAAAAGACTACTTCATATTTACTGTCTAAATTATGCTACTGTTTTAATTACTGACACAACTAAACCTGAATCAGAATGCTTTTATTTGTAGGACTGGGTGATTATTACAGTTTTAGCTACTGAATGCATAGAATTTGCAAGCTGCAATGTGACAAAGACTAATGAAAACAGAATGCGTTCTGTATTTCTGTTATCCTAAGGCAGAATGAGAACAATGCTGCTGCAACCAAGTGCACTGTGAATGTACAGTACATGCACTGTAACATAACATAATATATAACATGCCCCATGGAATACATTAACATAAGGAAGAACAAAGTTTTGATATAACTAAACCCATATAAAATGTATTATTCAATTTAAATGTATGGCTGAAAGATACCAGTCCAACAGAACCAGCTTTTGGGCTGTAGATTAAAGAATGTCAAACATGATCGCTTGTGTCCATCATAAACAAAATGTATACTAATATTAAATATTTTATATGATAAATTGTGGATCAAGCTTTTTTTTTCTAGTAAGCCATATTATACAGTGCACCCATAAGTTTGTTGTAAAGACATGAATTAACTAAGGAATAATTTTGGATTTACATGTCACTATACACCTTATTAGTGACCTGGAAGCAAAGCCGATAAGGGGGACTATGATCAATTAGTTTATTGTTTCTTTTTCTAAGTATACAGTGTGGGTCTCTCTTTCTCTCTATATATGTTTATTAACAAGAAATAGTGTTCAGTACTGCAGTACAGATGTTAGTGCCTTTTGCACTAGTTCTTAGAGGTATTTTAACAGATAAATTGGAGTTCTGCTTCAACCAACTTACACTATGGAGTCTTTAGCATATAATAAAGTCATTCTGGGTCTGACAACATTGCTCACCAAAAATTTTTTTAATGTAGCAGACAAAAACCCAGCCAAAATCAGAGACTTAGATGCTCAGGATTTTCCTTAACATTTTCAAATAAATGTAAATGAAAGTATTTTTTTATAAAAATAAGTTTTATTTTATAAATGCAATACCCTCATATAAGGAATGCCCACACAAATTCACATATATACAAAATAACCATAAATATGCAATTTAAGCGTAAACGTAAGTCAGAACTGTCCAAAGTACAAACAGTCCATAAAGGCCCAAGGTGGGTCCTCCTGAGTTTATCACATTAAGAAGTGATGAGTATGATCTCAGCTTATGTGACTATAATATTGAGTATTAAAGCGTTTTTATGGTACTTCACTACTGCAAGTCTATTTATTCCATGTTGATGATCCATTTATGGACTGTTTGTAAATTGGATACTCTTTGAGTTGAATTTTACCCAGAAATTGCACTCTTATGGTCATTTTGTATTTATATGGATTGGTATGGGTGCTTCTTATATGAGTCTATTGATGTCATGTCGTTTGTGTGGAAGGTAGCAGTTTATGAATCTTTGCCACAGCACAGTTTGGTGGATTTATTATTTTAGAAATTGCTGTGTTTGTTTAATGTAAATCTGAATTACAGCTACCATCATTTGGGGATAAAAATCTTGCTATTCAGCATCTAGTAATCCATTTTAAAAATATTACAAAGTTATTGTTTCATAGTCAATATACCATTCATCATGCAATGTACCAACATCAGAGGAGAATAAAGAGGGTATGGTGCTTTTACTATGCAACACATCACTGTTATCTCCAAAAATTTTGAAAAAAAATAGATTGTCTTTGAATACACAATCATAAAGGTTTTTTCACATGGTGCTGCTCTGTTCCATTCAGCAGGGGATTCATGAGTGAATCCCCTGAAGCAGAGCTAAACGGGACAGATGTCAATTTTTTTTACATCCAGACCCATGTAGTTTGTGCCGCCTTCTTTTTTTTTGTTTGTTATGGATTTAGACTAGATAGGCAAAAATCTGTTTATATCAGCCTACCCATAGAGCTCCATGGAGCTTCTGATCAGTTCAGCCTGAAAAACTGACAGGCAGATCTGATTGAAAAGCCTGTGTGAAAGGCTGGAATTGGGTTTTCAATTATTTAAATTAGATGCAATGAGCGTGACATACATTACTATTTTGCATGTCCACTCCAGAAGAGTTTAATAAAGCCTAACTTTTATTTTTAATCAATAAATATATTTAACTTTTATTCAGAAAGAGATATTCAGGAGAATAAGAAAAATCAGTAATTAAATTTTTGGTGGTAGTTCCAATAAGAGCTACCTGCATCTAACTCAGGGTAGTATTTGCGCCAGTGTTGGTAATATTACTGAAATGTGTGGAAAACGCAGGTAGTTCTACGACAGCAAAAAATTCTTACAGAATTAAGACCAGTTCTCAGATTAGGAAACTGGAGGTAATTAAGACCAGCTCTGAGCTGGCATAAAGATTTGCTCAGTACTCAGACCTCATGAATGTGACAGCTTCTCACACAGAACTGTAATCTCAGCTCTGTTTAGTGAGATTTCCTGGCTGAAAACTAAATGTAAAAATGGGGATACAGGTCATGTCAATACCCAAAATGCCCATATTTGGGAAATGACGTGCCACTGGGTTGGCGCAGTCTGATGGGGAACTGATAGACTGTTTCCCCATCAGGTCAGCCTAACTTTTTATTGACAATATACAGCAGTGGCCAGATTCTAAGTATGGAGAACTAAGTTTCACTTCCCCATCAGGCTCTGCCCACCCCTAGTACAAAGGTATCTAGGGAGGGAAGAAGTGCACTGTGGATACTCTGTCCAATGTGGATACACCATCCTCAGTGCAGACAGGGACAGATTCATGTACCTGTCTCTGACAAGTGCATGAATCGAGCACAAGCACTGACACTTCTAGTAGACACCCTTTATGAATTCTCCTGATTATCTTAAATTATTCATTTATATACTTTTTCTAATGATTTTTGTTTTTTCTTTCTCTAGCCGATTATCTTCTTTCTTGCCCTTCAATAATGTTGTATTATATTCCATTTTCCATTCCCTTTAATATCCCAAAGTTTTGTTCTCTTATTGTTCAGTTATCTATAAATTTTCTGCATAGACTTCATATTGTACACATATTTCTGTTTGTTCTTTTTCCCGTTCTTAGACATTTCTTCACATTTCTTCACATTTCTTCCTAACGGAAATATTCTCTTACCCATCACAAGACTATATGTTTCAATTTAAGTCATTGTCAGGGATTAAATGTGCTCTGAGTGATTTTTAGTGCTCCTGTGACAACACCCAATCAAAGTACAAAATGTGATTGATGTTTCAAAGACACCCTAATCCTGCTCTTACAACATACCATGCGCAGCTATTAACCTGGCTGATATGCCTGGAGTGTAACTTGTGTCTGTGTAAACTGTCAAGTGGTAGCAAGTTATCTAACCCTAGAATAAGAAGAAACATTGCACATAATCTCCACTTTTTCTGCACAACCCTCTTGGAGTTTATTAGAAAAAAAACATTCTGTGTGTAAGATGCAGATTCTAGTAAATTACAGGAACAGAAGGAGTTGCAGAACTGAATGATTTTCTCTACCCCCATTCTAAACTTGAACAGATACACATGCAAAGATCAGTTTGGTAGGGAGCCTTATATTTCTGGATTGTGGAAACAGCAGTGTTAAGCAGAATCCCAGGCTCACATAGAACAGACTTGCAGACTTCATTTAGAAGGTATCTTAGTGAAAATTGAAGTCAAGACCTCAGGGAGGAGGGTCATTTAGTATAAATGCCCTTTCACTGAAAATGAGCTGCATCTCAAACATTTAGTTCATATCCTGTATAATGTAGAATAAGCCTGCTGGCCTCTGAGGTCTGTACAGACTGTTTATAGAAACCTGTTCTGCAGCAGTTATAAAACATCTAGCTAGTTTTGATGCTGGGTCTACCTCAAGCTAAATTCTCAATAAACCAGACCCATCACATCATCTGATGAACAAGGACTACATCACTCATCACTTTCTACAGTGACAGCAGAACAGGAGGCACAAAACAGGAGGTGCTATTATTCGGAAATCCAGGTAGTAAATTTATGCTTGGAAGCAGCCAACATCTACCTTGGTTGTATTGTATGTATCCTAATTTATGAATTAACAATCATTATACTAAAAATGCTAACACTATCTAAAGTAGTGGGGAGTTGAACACTTGTTGCCTTGTTACATCTCCCTGAGGCTCTAATGGAGATGTTTCTCTGCAGTAGCTTGAACCTCTAACTCATACTACATAGCCATAATGATGGTGTCGTTATTTAGCAGCTGGAGATTTCACTATTTTGTTGGGAGGTGAAACTCACACACTGTGATTCAACAAGCCTGGAACCAATGAAAACTGAAATATCAGACCTTTAAATGATGGATCACAAAGTGTATTAATACACCTTCAAAAATTTGAACAATGTTTTTAGAGGATTGATTAGCTAAATCTGCAACATGATATTGGTTCGTGATGCACTTATATGTATGTTAGCTTATTTAAAGAATTTCTTTTGAAACACAACACAAGCAATTAGTGAAACCATACTGTGAACCAGTTAAGCTATTCAGAAAATCCTGTAGATACACGTAACATGTACGGTAAGTGAATGTCAATGATCCCCAACTCCCCAGTCATTCAGTGCACTATACAGCAGACCAACCATGTGTTAATATTGCATTCTGTAGCTCCAGTTAGCAAACTGAAAGACACAAACTGGTCACACCAGCATGGATAAGCTTCTATGCTTGGCGCAGTCAGAATTTTACAGGAAAGAAAGGGGACTGGTATGATCACCAGTTATTTTCCATGAAACTAAGAAATAAAAAGAGAATAGGCTATATTGCCAAACATCCACTTGGACACAAAGATACATAGAAGAATTACATATTTTGTGGTAACATACACTTTAAAGTGTATGTCTAGGCAAAAAAAACATTAAGTACATCTCTGCAAAACATGCAAATTTCCATATTAACAGAACAATATGTGTAGCTCTTTTCAGCAATAAAGTGAACTCTTAACTTGTATTGTAGGCTGACAACATGGCTTTTGCTAACCTGAATATTAAGCCCTGTCTGGGTTCTTCCTCGTTGGACTTTAAAACCCCTCTCCCTTATATTACTGAGCTGACTGGGGGGGGGGGGGGGTATAGTCCAGCAGATAACCCAGTGTAGCAGAGACAACTTTCACTACAGGAAGTTCGGAGATCACAGAATTTCTGGCAGGACATCGGGTACTTTTGTATAGTTGTGGGGGAAAAAAAACAGGAAATGTGCAAGTATTGCAGAAATGTACCAAATTTTTTTTTCCTAGACATATACTGTAAGTCAAAATATCCACAGAATTTACCTTCAAAATGAATTCTAATTCAAAGCATAGCAAAGTAAGCAGAGGTAGATGGCTACTGGGACAGTTTCTAGGTGTGATTGAAGCATTTGAACATTATCTGCTGCCTAATCGATATTACTTGGACGATATGGAATGGGCCAGGATGGGATACCTGACCTGCATATTTGGAAGCTGAGCAGATGGCATTCTGATTAACAAGGCTACTGTCACTAGAAATTTCAGTAGAAGAGTGTCTTGAACTACAGCTCTGCCTGGATAAAACACAAAACCCCAAGACAAGTAGTCTGTGTCCAATTTGGAATGGATGCATACAGATAATGGTATCCTCAGTTTTTCTAATATAATATGGAAACAAGGATTTCGGGAAATCAATCAGATTGTAAGAATTGGGGTGTGGGGGATTTTTTTTTTCTGCTATGAGGCACCAGTTTCATGAACTGCACTCACCATTACATCTGTAAAATTGCAGGAGCCATAAATAATGTCAACAACAAGGTTAAAAACACAAAGGTACTGTAGTTTAGGCATACTACAGTATTTTTCAACAAGTGATATCATACTTCATGATATGTAAAAAAAAAAAGGATGCAAGTCCATTTTTTGCATACAAAAAAAGTTCACAGAACATGGATAAATGTTAATTATACACTGGTACATAACAACAGGGTGAATGTACTTTCTAAATACCATGAAAGCACATCGGGCATCAAAATGCCCTTTCTCTCCAATTAAATGAACATAGATACAATTTACCATAAATATAACCCACACATTGTCGGGTTGCGCAGTAAGATAAAAAGTTAAAAAAGGAAACAGTAGTGTTTACGTTAATAATATTTAACAATACTTCTGTATCTTTTAAATAAATTATGTATCTTTATTTATATTATTAGTATTAGCATTGTTTTTAATAAAGAATCTTTATAATAGAAAACATCAAAAGGCTGACATTCTGACAAATGGGCCAGTGATGCAAATCTACATTGAATAAATATGAAATGTAGCAAAAATACATTTTATCATGCACTTCACTTAATTTCCATTTATAGAAATTAAATTCTATGGTAGCTAGCAAAAAGATTCCTAAATATACTATATATTCTGCATTTCAAGTCTGCTTGTTGTAAGCAAGATTGCATGCCATTATTAAAATACTGCAAGAGGTAAAAAATAAAAACAAAAAAAACAAAAACAAAAAAACCTAAAAATAACAAAAATACATTTTGGTGCATGTGATATAGTTGAATGTAAACATTTCTTTTTTTATATATTTTTTTAATAATAATAATGATGCTTTCAGTCATTTAATAACCATAACATCCAATAAAAACAGCGTAATACAGAAAATTTCAATTATTTGAAAATAAAATTCTAACAGTCCCACATAAGCAAACTCAACTGATGTCCTTTGTCTTTAAAATGTATTTGAATATTCTGCCTTTTAAACTGCATTTGAATATTATGTTACCAGAGAAATGATAAAACCTCTAAAACAGTTTTTTCAGAAAAATAAATCAGTTTATCACTATGTAGGCAGACTTGCTGCCTTAGCATTTCAGTAAGCCAAACTAAATCGCCATAACCGAGCAATTACTGACATGCCATCAGCAGGAAAAAATATCTACTGTAGCTAAAATTAAGTGCACAGTTACTGTTAAAAATAATCTGATTCATACTGAAAGTTAAAGATGGGCTAGTTCACTGTTTATTAATACAGTTTGGTTTCAGTCAAACATACAGTTACAATCAGGTGTTGGTGATGGTTACCAATACATACTAAAACTGTTGACACTGCAGATCTTTGGATATTGGCAAGTTCCCTGTAATACAGCATGTTCCAGAACAAACTATGGACAAATCTCAAAGTGTGCTTTAAATACTTGTATTATCTATATCATCATCACCATCACTATTATCATCAGATTTAGCGTGAGACCTGGTGAGCATCAACAGTTTTTCTTTATTAGTGTACTGCTTCTGTTCTACATGTTGTTCTGTGCTGGTATCGTCCGAGGGAATTTCAATGTCTATAGCCTCTGTTTCCTCACAGTCTTGAGTTTTATTGGCTGAGGTGTCTATAGACTCGAAGGAGGTTCCTGCCTCCTCAAGATGAATGTAGCCCTTATTGCTTGATTGGTCAGACCCTGAACTTTGGGAATCTCTTCTTATCAATGGCGCTGTAGTAAGAGAATCCATAAGAACAGCAGGTTTTGTTTTGCCAAATGGAGAGCCTCTCACCAAAAGGCTGCAGTCTAAGTCTGTGCTACTTAATGACTGGCTACCCAATTCTGACAGTGGCCCAGGTGACATTGGTCTCCTGAAGTCAGGCAGACAGCTTGTGCTCTGGCGCCTTAAAGGTAATTTTCTATGAGTTTTGGGAATTTCCCAGTTTAAGTCTGCATGGCTAAAATTGGTCAAACTTAATTCAATCTCTCCCTTATATACTTCTTTGGCACTTTTGTTCCCTTCCCCATGTTCTTCTTTCTTCTCCAACAGACAGCTATCTAACTTGACAATAGGCAGCGTAAAAGCACTGAGGGAATGCCCAACTATGGAACACGTGCTGCTCCTACCCCATTCTAGGTCAGGCGATTCAGACAAGGAATCAATATCCTCATCTCTCCCTGAAATTCTGTCAAATGGTAAAGCAGAGTTGGACCTCTCCCTGTAAATACTGTATACCTCCTCATTCATGTTTATTTGCTCAGTTGGGTGTCGATATACCTTAGGAGAAGACGTCCTTGTTTCCCTTAGATTAGGAGGAGAGAAAGAAATTGGTCCACCAAGAGCAGAATGCCATGAGCTCTTGGCCAACATTGCCGCTCCAAATGTGTCACTACCTTTTACATCCATGCTCCGAGATTGCACATAATTAACAAACCCATTTAAAGGAACTCCATCTTTAGATTTCATGCCATGAACATCAATCACTGTAGAGTAGAGATCCCTCAAGTTGATGATCTTTGTTTTCTTGTCTCTGTTTTCATGAAGAACCGCATTAGCACAAATAAATAGAAATATTCCAATGCCCATTATTAGAGGACCAAAAACTTTAAGATTATCCGAGTGCAAGTATCCAGAAAACAAACCTGCAAGAAATCCAGGTGATGTTTTTTGCTGAAGGCTTCTTGTTAAGTTTGTATCACTTTCTTTGAAGGCATTCTGATTAGCTCCTTGACTGTTGCGATGGCTCCAAGATTGGCTTGAATTTGCACTGATAGAATTTATATCACCTGATGAAAGTTTGGCTTGATTCGTCCCTAGATTGCCATGATAAACAGAACTGCTTTTTGGCCAATATCCCATAACAGCCATGGCTATTCCAACCAAAAGTACTAAAATTCCACACAGGGCAATTAATCCAGAGACAGAGCAAAGTTTAAGTTTTCCTTTTACTACCACCACATCGTTCTTTCGCTTCTTTTTTGCTTTCCGCTTTCTCTTCGGAGTTTGGCTTTTGGGTCTGAGAGGATCTTGTTTTCGTGCAGAGATCCTCAACAGACCTCCAGTGGCAATCATGCCGACCTCAAACTGCCACACAAGTCACTCCAGCTCCTGTGCAATTAAAAAGAGAAGACAAATTTAAAGGTTAAAACACATCATTTCCATGCATGTTAAGTTGTCAATATCAATGACATCTTTCTAATGCCACAGCCATAAGATGTTCCTAAAGTATATCTCAAAAACAGGGTGTGTGCTTTATGATCTAGTAATTCACAGTATGTGAGAGATTACCAACTGCTTTAAAGGCTCAAACATGTTCTGATAAATCACCATGTTAGCATTTATTTTCGCATTAATGTTTTTGATATCTCATTACTTTTTATCTCTTTGATAATAGTCATCAGTACAAATAGGGATGGCAAAACTACCTAAAGGGACAGCAAATTAAAATTTGACAAAGGTTCTAACCCTTTCACATGCTATCCAAGAAATAAAATACATTTTGGCTATACATATACTTTAAATGTCTACCATAGGAAAAACTCAGTGCTACATTAATAGCTTAAACATTAAAGATGAACTCCGTGACTTAAAAAAAATATCTTGCAGTGAGGCCTCCCTGCACTGCAGTGGTCAAATGCTTGCTAAGTCTAGTGGTAATGGAATAAGCTCTAAAACTTACCTTATTTCCTGCTCCCCAGGCATCTGCCACCTACCTTCTGTCCAACACTTAAGTTGTGGGCAGGTCCCCATGTACAATGCAGGTCTGCTAGTCCTGCATTATACATGATGACTTCAGAGAGTGACCACTGAACAAAGCATTGAAGAGAGGTGGCTTTGGGGAACAGGGATGGAAGGCTGTTGGAGTTTGAGGAATATGGTAAACATTACAGCGTATTCCTTTCCCCCTAGACTTAAACAGCATTTAACATTTGCAGGGCAGGGAGGCCCCACTGAAAGGGTAATTTTTATCTACTGTCCAGAGTAGGGCTTTAACATTTACACTAAATGTGGCTTAAGTGCTGCAAGGTACCAAACTGTTAATACTTGATGTCTTAAAAGAGGCAAGTCTGACGCGGTCAGATTTTTATCTCTTCAAAGGCTGTGATTCCAAGATTTATCAAATATTTTCACAAAAAATATATATTTTAAATGTAAATAATGTTAAATTGAAAGCATTTACTTGAAATGGTTTGAAAGCATAAAAGTATAAAACTCAACATAGCATGTCAAAACCTTTGCAGGTACATGTTCTCAATAAAACTAAAGTGTAATATTTTGTATTAGCTTAAAGTGGTTGTAAAGGATGAAGGTTTTTTATCTTCATGCAATCCATGCATGAAGGTAAAAAACCTGTGTGCAGCAGTTCCCCCAGCCCCTTCAATACTTACCTTAGCCTCATCGCGATCCAGCGATGCGAATGACAGCCTAGGAAGTCCTGGGTCTCTGCCTCCTCATTGGCTGAGACAGCAAGCGGGAGCCATTTGCTCCCACTGCTGTCAATCACAGCCAGTCAGCCAATGAGCAGAGAGAGGGGGCAGGGTCATGGTTCCGTGGTGAATGGACACACGGAGCAGCGGGTGCCCCCATAGTGAGCTGCTTGCTGTGGGGCACCTGACAGACAGGAGGAGCCAGGAGAGGCTGCGGGGGACCCCAGAAGAGGAGGATCCAGGCTGCTCTGTGCAAAACCACTGCACACAGTAGGTAAGTATAGGCATATTTGTTGTTTTACATAAAAAAATTAACCTTTTGAATCGCTTTGATGGTTTGCACCTAAATAGAAGGGAGTCTGTTGTGCTGGGGGAGATGTTTATGGGAAGGCTGGAGGAGTATTTAAACTAGGATTGAGGGGGGAGGGAGAATTCAATTATAATGGGGTAGTTAGATCAGACAAGGGTCAGTACTTATTGGTGGGTGGAATGGGGAAAGATGGGGGAGGACTATGACAGATGATAAGAAGGTTCCCATGTTACAAACAACCAGTGGAATTGGTACCATTGGTATGAAAATAAAAATTATGCAAAATACATTTGCACAAGGTGTCAATTGATTAAAGTAAAATTATATAAATGGTGAAGCGCTCAACTTAAATAGAAGTGAAAATTATCTCATACCTAAATAAATTCCAAATATGCAAACTCAATAATCAATATAAATGAAAAAAATGGTGCAATATCCCCATATATGAATTATACGTCCCTGGTGGTATAGTGATGAACAACTAATACCTCTTGAGCTGTGCAAATATACAAAAAAATAATCAATATAAATGAAAAAACTAGTGCAATATCCCCATATATGGATTATACGTCCCTGGTGGTATAGTGATGAACAACTAATACCTCTTGAGCTGTGCAAAGTGATACTTATATCCAATTAATTAAAACAATTAAATAAAATATTAATTCAAAATAAATTGTGATGCCACACTGTGCAAAATCATAAAAAGTGTTCAAATGACGTCACTCCATGCTGCAATTGTGCTCTTCGTGAAAATCTTGACGTGACTCCCCTCAATAATAGCCAAAGTGCCCCCTCACCTTCCACATTCGACCCTTGCGGGTCACAAAGCTTTATATATATATAATATATCTCTGCCAGGTGTTTTTCTCCTCCACTGCCTCCACCGACCCAATCAAGATCCTCCTCTAGGCAATGAGTTCCACTCAAATAACTCCCCTCACAATACGGACTCAGACACAGGGCGCATATGCAAGAAAAAGCAGACCTCCATAGTGCAACACTGTTTTAATGAACTCAGAGATATATAAAAAAATGCACTCACATATCCTCCAACAGAGAGAAGCAGTTCCCCATGTGCTATGGGTATATTCAGGTGTACAAAGTTGGCGTCCGAACCCGGAACCGGAAGTACGTCACCCCTATGACCGGAAATACGTCGACGCGTTGCGCCACGATCACGTGGCTTCTTCAGGATTCAACGCGTCGACGTATTTCCGGTCATAGGGGTGACGTACTTCCGGTTCCGGGTTCGGACGCCATCTTTGTACACCTGAATATACCCATAGCACATGGGGAACTGCTTCTCTCTGTTGGAGGATATGTGAGTGCATTTTGTTATATATCTCGGAGTGCATTAAAACAGTGTTGCACTATGGAGGTCTGCTTTTTCTTGCATATGCGCCCTGTGTCTGAGTCCGTATTGTGAGGGGAGTTATTTGAGTGGAACTCATTGCCTGGAGGAGGATCTTGATTGGGTCGGTGGAGGCAGTGGAGGAGAAAAACACCTGGCAGAGATATATTATATATATATAAAGCTTTGTGACCCGCAAGGGTCGAATGTGGAAGGTGAGGGGGCACTTTGGCTATTATTGAGGGGAGTCACGTCAAGATTTTCACGAAGAGCACAATTGCAGCATGGAGTGACGTCATTTGAACACTTTTTATGATTTTGCACAGTGTGGCATCACAATTTATTTTGAATTAATATTTTATTTAATTGTTTTAATTAATTGGATATAAGTATCACTTTGCACAGCTCAAGAGGTATTAGTTGTTCATCACTATACCACCAGGGACGTATAATCCATATATGGGGATATTGCACTAGTTTTTTCATTTATATTGATTATTTTTTTGTATATTTGCACAGCTCAAGAGGTATTAGTTGTTCATCACTATACCACCAGGGACGTATAATTCATATATGGGGATATTGCACCATTTTTTTCATTTATATTGATTATTGAGTTTGCATATTTGGAATTTATTTAGGTATGAGATAATTTTCACTTCTATTTAAGTTGAGCGCTTCACCATTTATATAATTTTGTTTGCACATATCTTGCGGTATAGAGAATAGGTGATAGCAGCTAACTCACTAGGTTCTGTGGAGCGCAGGGGGATTTCTGTAAATTCAATTGATTAAAGTGTTTGTTCACAAATGCCAGAAGTCTGCCGAGCAAAATAGGTGAGTTGGAAGCTTTGGTGCATGCACAGAACTATGATTTAATTGGTATTGCTGAATCTTGGCTTCATTCTTCACATGACCGGGCCAGTAATATTCCTGGCTATGTTCTCTAGACAGGGTAAATAGGAGAGGTGGTGGTGTCTGTCTCTATGTGAGAAGTCATCTCAGAGAGACTGTGGAAGAGGACCTAGTTGTTGGAGAGTGTGAGGAGGCTGAAACATTATGGGTGGAACTGCACATGGGGATGTGTACTACAAAGGTAATCATTGGAGTTTGTTATAGGCCTCCCAGTGTTAATAAGGAGATGGAGACTTAGCTCCTTGCACAGATCAAAAGGGCTGCAAGAGCTAGGACAGTGATAATAATAGGGGATTTTAACTACCTGGAAATTGACTGGAGTAATGCTACAGCAGGAACAGTTAAATGGCAAACATTTTGAAACCTACTACAGGACAATTTTATGGTACAGGTCACAGAGGCCCCAACTATGAATGATGCTCTGCTAGACCTGGTAATCTCAAACCATGCAGAGCTTATTATGAATGTCCATATAAAGGAACATATGGGTACAAGTTACCATAACATGATTTAATTTATTGTTAGCTGTAAACAGCAAGCACATACAGGAAAAATAAAAACGCTCAATTTTAAGAGAGCTAATTTTCCAAGGCTGAGAGCTGCTCTCCAAGACTTAGACTGGGAGGGAATATTGACATCAGTGAACCCAGCACAGAAATGGGAGTTCTTCAAAACGACTGTATGTGAACAAACTGCAAACTATATTCCCATGGACAACAAGTTTAAAAGGCTAAAAATCAAACCAGATGATCCACATTGGCTTACAATTGATATGATCCAAAAATATTTAGACAGAATAAAAGGTGAATAAAGCACCTGGACCAGATGGCATACACTCATGGGTCCTTAAAGAATTGGGCTCTGTCATTTCAAAGCCATTTTTCTAATTTTTAGGGATTCTTTAATGACTGGCATATTACCACTGGATTGGTGTAAGGCCAATGTGGTGCCAATATTTAAAAATGGGTCAAAATCTTTACCAAGTAATTATAGACCTGTTAATTGAACTTCTATAGTTGGGAAGATACTGGAGAGTTTAATAAAAGACCACATAGGTCAGTTCTTGCTGGAAAAAAAATATTTTAGGCAACAGACAGCATGGATTCATGAAAGAAAGAAGTTGTCAAACAAATATGATTTTTTTATGAGGAGGTGAGCAAAACCTTGGACAGAGGGGTGGCGGTGGATGTGGAGTACTTGGATTTTGCAAAAGAGTTTGACACAGTTCCCCACACATGGCTAATGTGTGAAGTAAAGTCTACAGGCTTGGAAAAATCTGTATGTAAATGGATAAAAAACTGGCTAAAAGATTGTATTCAGAGAGTAATGGTTAATGATTCATACTCTGAATGGTCTAGGGTTGTCAGTGGTGTACCCCAGGGTTCAGTGTTGGGACCCTTACTTTTTAATAAATTTAAAAAACGATATAGGATCTGGGATTATAGATACAATTTTAGTCTTTGCAGATGACACTAAGCTGTGCAATGGAATAACATCCTTATAGGATGTCTCCAACTTACAAGCCGATCTCAATGCACTGTTTAATTGAGCAACTATGTGGCAAATGAGGTTTCATGTTGATAAATGTAAGTAGAGTAGCGAATCGAACATGACGAAGTGCAATTCGTTCCGAAGATTTGGAAAAATTCGATTCGCGACGAATCCGAAGATTAGCAAACTTCGGATGCACGAATCGAATTTTCCCAAAAATGGCGGCGACATGTGTGGCGACAGGAGAAAATGGACAGAGAAGATGGGGCGGGGATCTCTGGGAAGGCGCGCAGACAAGGCGCGCTGACCCATAATGCATTCATGAGTCATGAATCATGACATGTGATCGCATTAGCCAATCAGCAGCCAGCCAGCACTGTGTAATGGTGGAGCTATAAATCGCGGCCATCTTAGAATTCTCCATTAGCCTCCGGTCATTCAAGAGAGACAGACCTGTCTGTATTAAGGGACAGAGTTAGGGCCACAGAGACTTTAGGGCCACAGAATCGTTACTCAGGGACACAGAATCGTTACTCAGGGACACAGAATTGTTACTCAGGGACACAGAATCGTTACTCAGGGACACAGAATCGTTACTCAGGGACACAGAATCGTTACTCAGGGCCACAGCTATCAAAGAATCGAAAATTTAAAGTGACATACACCCTTTTTTTTTTTGGTGGCTGTCGTGCACAGTTGGTGCTGCAGTTTGCCGATTGTGCAAAATAAACTGACTTTCTGCTTCACAACCACTATTGTACGTTCAAAGAGTTAAATCCATTTACACGCCGGCTGGCGGTAATATTTTTTGGGTGATTAGTGCATTCCAGTGACACAAACGTACAGTTTCCAGCCAACGGCAAGCTGCAATTGACCGATTGTGTACAATAAACTGACTTTCTGCTTCACAACCACTATTGTACGTTCAAAGAGTTAGATCCATTTACACGCCGGGTGGCGGTAATATTTTTTGGGTGATTAGTGCATTCCAGTGACATAAACGTACAGTTTCCAGCCAACGGCAAGCTGCAATTGACCGATTGTGCTAAATAAACTGACTTTCTGCTTCACAACCACTATTGTACGTTCAAAGAGTTAAATCCATATACACGCCGGGTGGCGGTAATATTTTTTGGGTGATTAGTGCATTCCAGTGACATAAACGTACAGTTTCCAGCCAACGGCAAGCTGCAATTGACCGATTGTGCTAAATAAACTGACTTTCTGCTTCACAACCACTATTGTACGTTCAAAGAGTTAGATCCATTTACACGCCGGCTGGCGGTAATATTTTTTGGGTGATTAGTGCATTCCAGTGACATAAACGTACAGTTTCCAGCCAACGGCAAGCTGCAATTGACCGATTGTGCTAAATAAACTGACTTTCTGCTTCACAACCACTATTGTACGTTCAAAGAGTTAAATCCATTTACACGCCGGCTGGCGGTAATATTTTTTGGGTGATTAGTGCATTCCAGTGACAGAAACGTACTGTTTCCAGCCAACGGCAAGCTGCAATTGACCGATTGTGTACACTAAACTGACTTTCTGCTTCACAACCACTATTGTACGTTCAAAGAGTTAGATCCATTTACACGCCGGGTGGCGGTAATATTTTTTGGGTGATTAGTGCATTCCAGTGACATAAACGTACAGTTTCCAGCCAACGGCAAGCTGCAATTGACCGATTGTGCTAAATAAACTGACTTTCTGCTTCACAACCACTATTGTACGTTCAAAGAGTTAAATCCATATACACGCCGGGTGGCGGTAATATTTTTTGGGTGATTAGTGCATTCCAGTGACATAAACGTACAGTTTCCAGCCAACGGCAAGCTGCAATTGACCGATTGTGCTAAATAAACTGACTTTCTGCTTCACAACCACTATTGTACGTTCAAAGAGTTAAATCCATTTACACGCCGGCTGGCGGTAATATTTTTTGGGTGATTAGTGCATTCCAGTGACAGAAACGTACAGTTTCCAGCCAACGGCAAGCTGCAATTGACCGATTGTGTACAATAAACTGACTTTCTGCTTCACAACCACCATTGTACGTTCAAAGAGTTAGATCCATTTACACGCCGGGTGGCGGTAATATTTTTTGGGTGATTAGTGCATTCCAGTGACAGAAACGTACAGTTTCCAGCCAACGGCAAGCTGCAATTGACCGATTGTGTACAACAAACTGACTTTCTGCTTCACAACCACCATTGTACGTTCAAAGAGTTAGATCCATTTACACGCCGGCTGGCGGTAATATTTTTTGGGTGATTAGTGCATTCCAGTGACATAAACGTACAGTTTCCAGCCAACGGCAAGCTGCAATTGACCGATTGTGCTAAATAAACTGACTTTCTGCTTCACAACCACTATTGTACGTTCAAAGAGTTAAATCCATTTACACGCCGGCTGGCGGTAATATTTTTTGGGTGATTAGTGCATTCCAGTGACAGAAACGTACAGTTTCCAGCCAACGGCAAGCTGCAATTGACCGATTGTGTACAATAAACTGACTTTCTGCTTCACAACCACCATTGTACGTTCAAAGAGTTAGATCCATTTACACGCCGGGTGGCGGTAATATTTTTTGGGTGATTAGTGCATTCCAGTGACATAAACGTACAGTTTCCAGCCAACGGCAAGCTGCAATTGACCGATTGTGCTAAATAAACTGACTTTCTGCTTCACAACCACTATTGTACGTTCAAAGAGTTAAATCCATATACACGCCGGGTGGCGGTAATATTTTTTGGGTGATTAGTGCATTCCAGTGACATAAACGTACAGTTTCCAGCCAACGGCAAGCTGCAATTGACCGATTGTGCTAAATAAACTGACTTTCTGCTTCACAACCACTATTGTACGTTCAAAGAGTTAGATCCATTTACACGCCGGCTGGCGGTAATATTTTTTGGGTGATTAGTGCATTCCAGTGACATAAACGTACAGTTTCCAGCCAACGGCAAGCTGCAATTGACCGATTGTGCTAAATAAACTGACTTTCTGCTTCACAACCACTATTGTACGTTCAAAGAGTTAGATCCATTTACACGCCGGGTGGCGGTAATATTTTTTGGGTGATTAGTGCATTCCAGTGACATAAACGTACAGTTTACAGCCAACGGCAAGCTGCAATTGACCGATTGTGCTAAATAAACTGACTTTCTGCTTCACAACCACTACTGTACGTTCAAAGAGTTAAATCCGGTTTTATTTTTGGGGTGCTTATTGAATTAAAGAGTATGTCAGACAACACGCAGAGGAGTGGCAGAGGAGGCAATGTTTCTGGAGCGAGCAGACGTGGCAGCAGAGGAAGGGGTTGAGGCAGCACTAGTCGCAGCCAGAGGCCAGTGCTCCCGGTGTCATCCAGCGGTCATGTCTCCACCGACAACCCTGCCGTCATCGATTGGTTGACTCGGTCGTCTTCCTCTTCCCAGGTCACCTCTGACACCTACAGCCAACGGTCGGTGGGTACGTCAGACACAACCGTTAGTTGGCATGGCCCGGGAGCAAGCCCACTGAAATCACGTGTCCTCGACCTGCCCCTGTCCTTTGGTGTTCCCTCACCAAGCGAAGTATCGCATGCTGTGGGCTCAGCCCCACTGTACAGTGAGGAAGAGCTAACAGAGGGCGGTCAGGAACGGGGAGAGACATCCGCCTCTTCAGCAGCCAGGCGAAGAAGTACTGGCGAGGAGAGTGGCTCGGTAGCCGGTCTAGAGACAGGTCTGTCTCCTGACCCACACACAGCCGAGGGGGCTAGTAGTGACGCGGAGACCCTAATTGATGATGATGAGGCTGATCGCACTTGGCAGCCTCGTCGTCATCAGGCTATTGCTTCCGCATCATCAGGAGAAGAGGGTGCCAGCTTGCCAGCGAGCAAAACAGTCGGTGGGTTGCCCAGGAGGCAGCAGGGTCGCAGCAGTGTCAGTGGAGCCAAACGGCCACGGAGTAGAGCACCAGCTCCACTGCAGCCTACCACCACGGCCAGTAGTGGTGCCGGTGTGCACGGAGGAAGTAGCAGTCAGCCAGTGAGGAGTAGCGGGGGCAAAGTTTCCTACTCGGCGGTGTGGCAATTTTTCGTCACGCCGCCCGAGGAAGTAAACGTAGCCGTATGTCGACTATGTGGCCAGAAAGTCAAGCGTGGCCAGGGGGCCAATGTTGGGACTACAGCGTTGCGTCAGCATATGCAGCGTCGCCATTCGGTGGCCTGGGAAAACCGTGATAAAGATACAGCGGTTCTGCCTGCCCCAGCCCCCGCTCCATCACCCGCTCCGTTACTTGCTCCGTCACCCGACGTCAATCGCCCTCTATCAGCCAGTCAAGGCTCCAACACCTCTGCTGAGGGGAGTTGTCGCTTGTTGGCATCTTCCGCTCGTTCAGATGCTCCTTCTCCTGCTACTCCTCTTCACGGATTCCGTCAGCAGTCTTTCTTGGAATCCGTTTCCAAGAGACAACAGTTTGCGAGCACGCACCCGACGGTGCAGAAGCTGAACGTCCTCCTGTCCAAGTTGCTGGTGCTGCAGTCCCTCCCTTTCCAAGTGGTGGACTCAGCACCTTTCCGAGAAATGATGGCTTGTGCCGAGCCGCGGTGGAGAGTGCCAAGCCGCCAAAAAGGCAGTGCCAGCCCTGCATTCACATGTAGAAGAGATGGTGGGCCAGTCTTTGAGCATGTCAGTCTCTGCCAAAGTGCACGGCAGCGCCGACGTGTGGAGCTGTAACTACGGTCAGGGACAGTACATGTCATTTACGGCCCACTGGGTGAACGTGGTGCCGGCACAGCCACACCAGCAACTTGGACAGGTCACGCCGCTTTTGCCTCCACGTTTGCACGTCCTTGGTCCGGCAAAGATGTCCGCCTCTACCACCTCTTCTTCCGCCGTGTCCTCAGCCGCCACCCCCGTGCCAAGTCCCATTACCCGACCGGCACATCACATGTGCAGGGCGCAACGGTGTCACGCTGTGCTGCACCTGGTATGCCTTGGCGAACGTAGTCACACAGGGGAGGAACTTCTGAGTGTAATGAACAGAGAAATCGACAGATGGCTGTCTCCGCGCAAACTGAAAATCGGAACCATGTTGACCGACAACGGAAAGAACATGGTGTCTGCTCTGCGTCAAGGAAGGTTGTGCCATGCGTCATGCATGGCTCACGTGTTCAATCTGGTTGTCAAGCGGTTCCTAAAATCCACCATCCCACTGCAAGACATCCTTAAAATGTCACGTAAACTTTGCATGCATTTCAGCCATTCCTACACCGCAAAGCACACCCTCCTTGAGCTGCAGCGGCAGAACGGAATTCCACAGCATCGCCTGATCTGCGACAATGCAACAAGGTGGAATTCAACCCTACATATGTTAGACCGCCTTTACGAACAGCGAAAGGCCATCACCGATTTCCTGATGTTACAAGCGGATAAAGGTACTCCCCTGTGTAACTTAGATGTCAGCCATTGGCAGCTCATGCGTGACACCTGCCGCTTGCTCAGGCCCTTTGAGGAGGCCACGCTATTCGTGAGTCGGCAGGACTATGGGATGAACGACGTCATTCCTCTGTTGCACGTCCTGGAACAAATGCTGTTAACAATGGCTGGTCAGGGTGCGGTAGACGTGGCGCACAGATCTCAACGCCACATGACCCCTGTGGGGGCAGGACAGGAAGAAGAGGAGGAGGTAGAGGAGGACATTGGTGCTCAGGAATTATTGAGTGAAATGGGTGGTTTTTCCACTCAGCGGACAGGAGTGGAGGAGCAGGAGCATCTGGTAGAGGAGGAGGAGGAGACAGAGGACCCAGACGCACCGTGGCAGTATGCTGTGGAGATGGAGGCAGGGAGTCCCTCGCATTCCTTGGCACAAATGGCCCATAGCATGCTCGGTTGCTTGCGTAGCGACAGCCGAATAATAACCATCAGACAGAGGGATGACTTTTGGCTGTCCACCTTGTTGGACCTTCGCTACCGTTCAAAAATGGTGGCCTTTTTCACACCTGCTGAGAGGGAGGCCAAAATAAAGTACTATAAAAACCACCTATGTAGTCATGCAGTATATAGCCCTATCGGCCACTTTCTGGCATCCAGTTGCTGTAGCCCCCATCACCACACTGTGCCACGGGCCCCTGTACCGCCTTCTCATACTGCTGCCAGATCCATCCTCTGCCATGTGCGTCTTTGTCGTCTGCTCACGCTGCTGGGTTCCAGTTTTAAACCTAGGCCTGTGTATGGCTTCCGAATACTGCTGCCTCCACCGCCACCCTGCGCCATGTGCCTCTGTCGTCTGCTCACGCTGCTGACGGCTTCCGCTTTTTAACCTAGGCCTGTGTATGGCTTCCGAATACTGCTGCCTCCACCGCCACCCTGCGCCATGTGTCTCTGTCGTCTGCTCACGCTGCTGACGGCTTCCGCTTTTTAACCTAGGCCAGTGGTCCATATATGCTGGGTTTCAGTTTTAAACCTAGGCCTGTGTATGGCTTCCGAATACTGCTGCCTCCACCGCCACCCTGCGCCATGTGCCTCTGTCGTCTGCTCACGCTGCTGACGGCTTCCGCTTTTTAAACTAGTCCTGTGTATGTCTTCCGAATACTGCTGCCTCCACCGCCACCCTGCGCCATGTGCCACTTTCAGGTCTCCTTACACTGTTGGTGGGTTCCATTTTGTGATAGGGTGCTGTATGGCCTTCCATTGCTGCTGCCTCCACCGCCACCCTGCGCCATGTGCCTCTGTCGTCTGCTCTCGCTGCTGACGGCTTCCGCTTTTTAACCGAGGCCTGTGTTTGGCTTCCGAATACTGCTGCATCCACCGCCACCCTGCGCCATGTGTCTCTGTCGTCTGCTCACGCTGCTGACGGCTTCCGCTTTTTAACCTAGGCCTGTGTATGGCCTTCAATTGAAGCTGCTTCTGCTCCGCCACTCTGCCATTGGACTCTTGATAGTCGTCTCCCCACGCTGCTGCTGGGGGGACTTTTTAACATAGGCCTCTGTATGGCCTTCAATTCTCGCTGCTTACGCTCCGCCACTCTGCCATGGGCCCCTGTACCGCCTCCTCATGCTGCTGCCAGGCCCGTAATCTGCCATGGGCCCCCGTACCGACTCCTCATCCTGCTGCCAGGCCCGTAATCTGTCATGGGCCCCTGTACCGCCTCCTCATGCTGCTGCCAGGTCCAGAGTGTGTCATGGGTCCCTGTACGGCCTCCCATTGCTGCTGTCTCCATCGCCACACTCTGCCATGTGCCACTTTCAGGTCTCCTCACACTGCTGGTGGGTTCCATTTTGTCATAGGGTGCTGTATGGCCTCCCATTGCTGCTGCCTCCACCGCCACACTGTGGCTCCACACTCTGGTTTTGGCCCTGTGACTGCCCAAATGAGTGAAGTGTGCGGTGATTCTAAGATCGACGGCACTCATCTGCATGTCATACTGACTGACAGTATTATTTCTCTTCCCCAGCAGACTCCAAGGGCATTTAAATTAAAGGTACAGTGTTCTGCACTAATATAAAGGCTCTCTGAAGCCTAGAAACACCCTTTTTATAAGTTAAATTCGCAGCGAATATATTCGGCACGAAGCAAATTTAATTGGCGAATTCGGCGAATCAGCCGAACCGAATTTTTGAATAATTCGCTCATCTCTAAATGTAAGGTTATGCACTTGAGGGCTAAGAATATGCATGCATCATACATACTAGGGGGGTACAACTGGGGGAATCAATGGTGGAGAAGGATCTGGGAGTTCTGGTAGAACAAGCTTAATAATGGCATGCAATGCCAATCTGCAGTTTCTGAGGCAAGCAAAATCCTCTCTTGTATTAAAAGAGGTATAGACGTCAGAGAGAGAGATAATTTTACCCCTGTACAAATCATTAATAATACCTTATCTGGAATATGCCATTCAGTTTTGGGCACCAATTCACAAAAAGAACATTGGGGAACTGGAGAACGTACAGAGAAGGGCAACCAAGCTGATAAGAGGCATGGAGGAGCTCAGCTAATAGGAAAGATTAGAGGAACTGAATTTATTCTCTCTTAAGAAGAGGAGATTAAGGGGGGATATGATCAACATGTATAAATACATCAGTGGTCCATATAGTGAACTCGGTATAGAGTTATTTACCCTGAGGTCATCACAGAGAACAAGGGGGCACTCTTTACGTCTCGATAAAAAGAAATTAATCTCCAAACACAGAAAGGTTTCTTCACAGTGAGAGCTGTGAAAATGTGGAATAGTCTCCCTCAAGAGTTGGTTCTGGCCAGCTCAGATTGCTTTAAAAAAGGCCTGGATTATTTCTTGGATACACAGAATATAACTGGATACCAACATTTATAGGTAAAGTTGATTCAGGAAATAGCCGATTGCCTCTCGGGGGATCAGCAAGGAATTTTTTCCCCTGCAGGAGCAAATTGGATCATGCTTTGCTTGTTTTTTGTTTTTTTTTTTGTCATCCTCTGGATCAACTGTGGGTGTAGGATTTTAACTTTTTTTTTTGTAATGGTTGAAGTGGGTGGACTTTTGTCTTTTTTCAGCCAGACTAACTATGTAACTTTAAATGGATGAGACCATCCATTTACCACTGGCAGGGCTGATTAAAATGATCAGCTTTTATTTATTCATGTAAAACCCTACTCCCAAAAGGAAGAAATTGTTTGCTGTAACTCAATATAAAGTATGAGTTGAAGTTTGGCTTCAATTTGTTATTTGTATTCAAATCTGCTAATACATTTAACACTCATCCCCCCAGACTGACAATGCTGTTGTCTGCTGTGTCCTGGCTCTTCACTCCAGAGCTGTGTCTCACTAATATAGGAGCTGTGTTACTGGCCAGATCACCAGCTGAAAACAGAGGGAAAAAAGCCAAAGAAAAGAAAATTGATGCAACCACCATGATTGGTAAGCTGCAATATAATACATGTTTAGTTTTGGGTTTAATACTGCTTTAACCTGGCATTATGTTCTGTAGTTTGGTAACCCTTTCAAGGTTGGTATGAAGTCACTAAGGCAAGCCACCAATGAACCATTTTTTTCCTTCCACCACTGAATGTGTTGATGGGGGAATTCCCCCCCTCCAGTGCTATTATAGTCTACAAACAAGCCAAGGAGACTGTGGATATCCTCTGGGGTGTAGAAGCTATCTGCCATGGAACCAGAACATTTACACCAACATTAATAACTTAAGATAGCAATACCAATAAAATAAACCTACGAGTCCAGAGCTATCTTTCTACTTTCCTCAGCAGTGCTATTGTATTCTGTACAGGGGAGTGGGTAGTCCTCCTGACCAGCAGAATACAATAATTACTGCTAGTGCCTATCTACTGGCGGTAATCCCATGCAGAAAAATCCAACAGGCTGGTTGTACCCAAGTTGAATCAATGGTACACTCAGCCTGCCCATACATGGATCAAAATTCAGCTGATCCCTGCTGAACCAGTTGAATTCCGATCCATTTATGGCTGGATTATAACATTCAAACTTCTCATGAAAGCAATAATAGTGTTAGTAACCATTCCCAGTAATGTAATTTTCAAGATAAGCAATATATATATACTATATTGCTAAAAGTATTGGGCACCCTTACAAATCATTGGATTCAGGTGTTCTAATCACCTCCATGGCCACAGATGTATGAAATCAAGCACCTAGGCATGCAGACTGCTTCTACAAACATTTGTGAAAGAATGGGTCGCTCTCAGGAGCTCAGTGAATTCAAGAGTGGTACTGTGATAAGTTGCCACCTGTGCAATAAGTCCGTCTGTGAAATTTCCTTGCTACTAAATATTCCATGGCCAGCCGTTAGTGGTATTATAACAAAGTGGAAGCAACTGGGAACAACAGCAACTCAGCCACGAAGTGGTAGACCACGTAAAATGACAGAGTGTGGTCAGCGCATGCTGAAGTGCACAGTGTGCAGTAGTGGTCAACTGTCTGCATAGTCAATAGCTAAACACCTACAAACTTTGTGTGGCCTTCAGATTAGCACAACAACAGTACGTAGAGATCTTCATGGAATGGGTTTCCATGGCCGAGCAGCTGCATCCAACCCTTAAATCACCAAGTGCAATGCAAAGCGTCAGATACAGTGGTGTAAAGCACGCCACCACTGGACTCTAGAGCAGTGGAGACGTGTTCTCTGAAGTGACGAATCACACTTCTCTGTCTTTCAATGTGATAGACGTGTCTGGGTTTGGCGATTGCCAAGAGAACAATATTTGCCTGACTGCATTGTGCCAAGCATACAGTTTGGTGGAGGGGGGATTATGGTGTGGGGGTGTCTTTCAAGGGTTGGGCTTGGCCCCTTAGTTCCAGTGAAGTGAACTCTTAAGGTGTCAGCATACCAACACATTTTGGACATTTTCATGCTCCCAATTTTGTGGGAACAGTTTGGGGATGGCCCCTTCTTGTCCCAGAATGACTGCGCACCAGTTCACAAAGCAAGGTTCATAAAGACATGGATGAGCGAGTTTGGGGTGAAGGAACTTGACTGGCCTACAAAGAGTCCTGACCTCAACCCGATAGAACACCTTTGGGATGAATTAGAGAGGAGACTGCAAGCCAGGCCTTCTTGTCTGACATTAGGACCTGACCTCACAAATGCGCTTCTGGAAGAATGGTCAAACATTTTCATAAACACACTCCTAAATCTTGTGGACAGCCTTCCCAGAAGAGTTGAACTCAGTATTGAACCCTAAAACTGGGATGCCATTAAAGTTCATGTGTGTGCAAAGGCAGGCGTCCCAATACTTTTGGCAATATAGTGTATAAATAAATATATATATATATATAACATAATACACTATTAAAAAAAGAAACTGAAAGACTAAATTAGCAATTTCACAGAAAGCTATCTTACTCAAAGTGAAATGCAAGGTTCATTATTAGGTTTTCTTTACTCCCCATCACCCAGTTACCATAGTAACCAGCAATGACCTGTATCTAGTGTCAGACACATCCAGTGTATTGTAGCTCTGGTTATTGTCTGCTGCTTCTTACAATGCTTCTAATGTGACTGCACTGTTACCAGTCTACAAGCTCTATTTGCTATTAGCTTAAAATTAAACTTATGTATTATCATATATTTTCCTTGACATTTTTAACAATGAGAGGGCTCAATTAAACATATAACTGTATTTTAAATGATAAGTTTTGTTTTATTTTAAGTGAAACCAAAATTATGTAAAACAAATTTAGCAAATGCCCCCTTAGTCCTCCCCAACACTTAGGATCCCATTTATAAAGGAGAACAGATTCCACCCCTTGTGCACCACAGGCCATCTTTGGAAATACTCCGGACTGTACCTGCATATTAAACTTTTTAAAAATAAAATACAGTTCATGGTACAAAGCTGGTAATGCTCTGTGGTGGCAAAATACTGCAGTGAATACTTGCCAATCGGAGGAGAACACTGTCACATGACCTTAAAGAGAAGAACAGAGTCCTCCTGCTTCTTAACCACTTCCCGTCCGGCACATGTATATAAATGGGCAGATGGGAGCAGTGCAGGGGCGGATGGCCATTTATAAATGTCCTGCCCGCTCCCTGCTTGTGCGCACTCCGTTGTACGGGACCTCTGTGTGAGGTCCTGATCATGTGACCACTGATTGGCCAATCAGTGATCACATGAAGAGTAGTAAGCAAGATGTCACTTCTGACATTATTGCTTACTACGTGTGAAATCTGTGAATGATCACAAAGATCACATGGTACAAGGCTATTCACAACAGCCTTGTACCATGTGCAAGCTGTGACCAATCACAGCTCCACAGTATTTCTCAATGCAAGAATGCAGCCCGAGAGATGGAGAAATTATTGCTTTTATAGCCTTTATGGGTATAAAAGCAATCAGTGTAAAAAAAAGAAAAGAAAAAATCTTCATCACCTCCCACAAGTAGTACAGTGTCACTATGGTGACACTGTACTGCTAGGGTGACAGTATGTTAAAAAAAAAAAACACATAAATACTATTAAAAAATAAAAATGTAAAACATTTTTTTGAAAACTTATAATTTTTGGTTATAAATTAATTTGGGTTATTTTTTTTTTACTAAAAAAATAACTGAATACATTTTGGCCAGGATTTATGAAGAAAAATTATTTATTTATAAAACTGTATAAGAAAATTTTTTTTTTCAAGTTTTGGACTTTTTCATTTATATAGCAAAAAAAAATAAAAATCCCAGTGGTGAATAAATACCACCAAAATAAAGTTTTATCTGTCTCAAAAAATGCTAAAAAATTAATTTGGGTACAGTGTTGCATGACCGCGCAATTGTCATTCAAAGTGTGATAGCACTAAAAGCTGAAAATTGGCCTGAATAGGAAGGGGGTAAAAGTGTCCGGACTTGAAGTGGTTAAACAACACCTTTCAGAGTCCTTAACCCCTTCACGCCTAATGGTAAAACAAATCTTAAAGCCTAAGCACAATTTTGCAACTTTGACATGTTAAAGCTGTAGATATCATCACAACTACTTTGTGCATCCAGGTGGATTATACCTTTTTTTTTTAGGACAAATTGGACTTTCACTTGGTGGTAAATGGTAATGGATATCTTCTGATTTGTTTTTATTATCAAAGGAAAACTGACCCAAAATAGTAAAAAAAAATTCTTTTTTAAATTTAGTAATTTAGCTGTATATTTCTTGCTACTACCATAACCAACCACCAAAGAACAACCCCAAACCAATTTCCTTCTCCTGATGATCGCAGTGATACCACATATGTGTATGTTAGTCATTTGTACCCATAGTACGGCCCAGAAACAATAGTAAACATTTTGGGGTTTTTTATATTTTTTTATCCTGCCACTAACTGACACTGATTCTAATTTACCAAAAGCCTACAGGGCACTCATACCCTCTTCCTGCCCAGGCCAACTTCCAGCTTTCAGCGCTGTTGCACTTTGAATGACAATTGTGCGGTCATGCAACACTGTACCCATATGAAATTGCTTTATCTTGGTGGTATTTAATCACCTTTTGGGTTTTCTATTTTTTCTTAACCAAACCAAAAACCACTGAAAATTGTGAAAAAAAAAGTTTTTTCTAAGTTTTTGTTATAAAATTTTGTAAATAAGTGATTTTTCTCCTTCACTGATGTGTGCTAATGAGGCTGTACTGATAGGCACTGATAGGCTGCACTGATGGACACTGATAGGTGGCACTGATGAGGAGACACTGGTAGGTGGCACTGATGGGCATTGACAGGCATCAGTGAAGGGCACTGAAAGGCATCACTCATATATGGCACTGATAGGTGGCACTGACTGGCACTGATAGGCAGCGCTGACTGGCACTGTTAGGCGACACTGATAGGCAGCACTGATGCGCACTGATAGGCGGCACTGACTGGCACTGACTGGCGGCACTGACAGGTGACACTGATTGGCAACACTGATAGGTGGCACTGACTAGCATTGATAGGTGGCACTGACTGGCACTGATGGGTGACACTGAAAGGCAGCTCAGATGGGCACTGATATGTGGCATTGATGTGGCACTGGCAGGTGGCATGGATGAGCACTGAGAGCTGGCACTGATGGACACTGACAGGTGGCGCTGCTGGGGCTACACAGATCATCAGGGCACACTGAACATCAGTGCTCTGATGATCTGTGTACATGTCCCCTCCGAGGAATGCCGATTACCGACTCTCCTCACAAGCTGTCAGCGTGACAGCTCGTGAAGAGAGAAATGCCGATAATCGGCATTTCCCTGTTTACATGTGATCAGCTGTGATTGGACACAGCTAATCACATGACCGAGCCGACATCTTCGGCTCTTTCAATGGATCAGTGATCTGCTGTGTCCGTGGGACACAGCGGACCGCCGATCGCCGCACTGCACTCTCCAGGAGCCGCGCATGCGCTATGACTACATTACTATTATTAAACAAGCAAAAGTTTGTGTAGCAACAAACCAATGGTAATAGACCTTGTGACAATATCCACTAGTACAAATAAGAAATAGTACAATTCAGTGGATTGATTTAACTGGACTGGCTCTACTGTGGGTATAGAATTTTGCATCCGGAGGTTTTTTTTATGTATTCTATTTATTTATTTCCTATTGGTTAGAATAAATGAACTTGTGTCTTTTTTTGACCTGACTGTGTACTATGCCTATGTAACAATTCAAGCATTAAAGCATATATACAGAAATACTGCTACAGGGCAGCAGGGGTGTGAAAAATCACATACAGTATCTCCCAGAAGTGAGTATACCCCTCACATTTTTGTAAATATTTTATTATATCTTTTCATGTGACAACACTGTAGAAATTACACTTTGTTACAATGTAAAGTACTGTGTGTACAACTTGTATAACAGTGTTAATTTGCTGTCCCCTCATAATAAATCAACACACAGCCATTAATATCTAAACCACTGGCAACAAAAGTGAGTACACCCCTAAGTGAAAATGTCCAAATTGGGCCCAAAGTGTCAATATTTTGTCTGGCCAACATTATTTTCCAGCACTGCCTTAATCCTCTTGGGCATGGAGTTCACCAGAGCTTCACAGGTTGCCACTGGAGTCCTCTTCCACTGCTCAATATTAGAGACCTTGCGCACCTCCACCTTCCATTTGAAGATGCCCCACAGATGCTCAATAGGGTTTAGGTCTGGAGATATGCTTGGCCAGTCCATCACCTTTACCCTCAGCTTCTTTAGTAAGGCAGTGGTCATCTTGGAGGTGTGTTTGGGGTCTTTATCATGTTGGAATACTGACCTGCGGCCCATTCTCTGAAGGGAGGGGATCATGCTCTGCTTCAGTATGTCACAGTACATGTTGGCATTCATGGTTCCCTCAATGAACTGTAGCTCCCCAGTTCCAGCAGCACTCATGCAGCCCCAGACCATGACACTCCCATCACCATGCTTGACTGTTGGCAAGACACACTTGTCTTTGTACTCCTCACCTGGTTGCCGCCACACACGCTTGACACCATCTGAACCAAATCAGTTTATCTTGGTCTCATCAGACCACAGGACATGGCTCCAGTAATCCATGTCCTTAGTCTGCTTGTCTTCAGCAAACTGTTTGCAGGCTTTTTGTGCATCATCTTTAGAAGAGGCTTCCTTCTGTGATGACAGCCATGCAGACCAATTTGATGCAGTGTGCGGCGTATGGTCTGAGCACTGAGATGCTGACTCCCCACCTCTTCAACCTCTGCAGCAATGCTGGCAGCACTCATACATCTATTTCCTAAAGACACCCTCTGGATATGATGCAGAGCACATGCTCTCAGCTTCTTTGGTCGACCATGGCAAGGCCTGTTCTGAGTGGAACCTGTCCTGTTAAATCGCTGTATGGTCTTGGCCACCGTGCTGCAGCTCAGTTTCAGGGTCTTGGCAATCTTCTTATAGCTCAGGCCATCTTTATGTAGAGCAATAATTCTTTTTGTCAGATCCTCAAAGAGTTCTTTGTCATGAGGTGCCATGTTGAACTTCCAGTGACCAGTATGAGAGAGAGCGATAACACCAAATTTAACACACCTGCGCCCCATTCACACCTGAGACCTTGTAACACTAATGAGTCACATGACATCGGGGACGGAAAATGGCTAACTGGGCCCAATTTGGACATTTTCACTTAGGGGTGTACTCAGCGGATTAGACAGTAATGGCTGTATGTTGAGTTATTTTGAGGTGACAGCAAATTTACACTATTATACAAGCTGTACACTCACTACTTTACATTGTAGAAAAGTGTAATTTCTTCAGTGTTGTCACATGAAAAGATATAATAAAATATTTACAAAAATGTGAGGGGTGTACTCACTTGTGTGAGATACTGTATATATATGTAATTTTGCCTTTCCGGGTAGGCGGCCTCAGCTTTCAATCACCGGGTCCCGAGTGATTGCCGAGTAATACCGACAGGGGGAGAGAACTATATGTAAACAATACAGTTCTCTCCCCTGTCAGCTCCAGCACACTGCTTTAGCAGTGTGCTTACAGTGAAGCACACACAGTCCCCATAGTGAAACAGCACACAGTTAATCCTTTGATTGTCTCAGATGTTAACCGCTTCATGCTCAGTGCTATTAGTACAGTGTCAGTGCTTTTTATTAGCACTGATCACTGCATTGGTGTCACTGGGGATGTCAGTGACACCAAGTCAGTTCCCCCCAGTGTCAGAATGCTTTCCACAGTCCTGCAGTCTCGTTATAAGTTGCTAATTGTCACCATTACTAGTGAAAAAAAAATCCAGTATATATACCACCATTTGTAAACGCTATAACTTTCATGTAAACCAATTAATTTGCATGTATTTGGATTTTTTTTTAGCAAAGACATGTAGCAGAATACATTTGGCCTAAATTTATGATGAAATTAGATTTTTAAAATTTTTTTATTGGACATGTTTAATAGCAAAAAGTCAAAAATATTGTTATCTTTTCTCAAAATTGTCTGTCTTTTTTGGTTTATAGCACAAGAAATAAAAAATGCACAAGCAATCAAATACCAACAAAAAAATGCTCTATTTGTGGGAAGAAAGGATGTAAATTTCTTTTGGGTGCAGCGTTGCATGACCGTGCAATTGTCAGTTAAAGTAAAGCAGCACCGTAATGCAAAAAATGGCTTGGTCAGGAAGGGGAGTAAAGCCTCTGGAGGGCAAGTGGTTAAACACGTTTCATAAAAAAACAAGATAATGCAATAGCATGCCACAAACACCCTCACACCACCACTGAAAATAGTGCACATAAAAAGAGTGCATTTTATTCTATAATTTGTCCTGTTTAAATTGATACCAAAATTATGATTCGGGCACAAATCTTTTCAAAGGTATTTACAAAAGAACTAAAGTATTTTTTTTAAATGTTTTACTTTTTTCCATTGGAATTGTGTAAACATATATTAAATATATAAAAATATTAACAAACAAAGCAAAAATTAAATAATAATATTGATATTATTATTATTATTATTATTATTATTAATAATAATTATTATTAGTTAATAGAAACAAAAAAATAAGCAGGAAAATAATAGTTGAAGAGAGGAGACAAGGGAGTTCATCAGGGCTGATTAGAGTCAACTAAGGGTTAATAGGAGGTTTAACAGGAACATATTAAAAAAAAAAAAGAACAAACCTTTTTTTACTTTTTCAGGTTGCTTTAGCTGATAATTTGCAGATCTAAGGCCATCCCTTTGAATTGCAGATGGATGAACAGAATGATACAAGAGTAACAATATCTTACTTTGTATCTTTGTATAATCTGGAACAGTGTTGTTTATAAATACTATCAAACTGCTTTTTTGACAGCTACAGCTGCCAACACCTTCTCTGAGTATACAGTTATATCGGTTTTGATCAATGGAAGCTGACAATTACTATATACTGGGAGGGAGGGTCCCAGAAGCAAGGCAGAGAGACTGGATGGGCTACACATGTCCTGTGTACAATGATTACGGCAGAACTCTGGGTACATCTTTTTTTGTCCCATGCAATGGGGCTGTGCCCGCACTGCATGAGATAACTGCTTGTTTTGTCCAGGGAGCGCCAAAAAGCTATACTTCCCTAATCCTTCAAAACTCCTGAGAATGGCACTCCCCCACATCCAGTGGTGGACTGGTCCTGCTGTCCTCACATCTGGAGCCAGTCTATGGGTGTAATGATGTCAGGAACAGTCCATTCACAAGACTGCTAGCATACACGGGGACAGAAGAGGCAGGATTGGCAGATTAGGTGAGTAAATCTCTGCTTTTACCACCAGTGGTGTATTTAGCCCTTGTGCTGCCCTAGGCAACACTAAAATTGGGCAACCCCCACCACCACCAGCACCCCCCCTTCAGCCCCTCACCACCAATAAAACTGGGCACTCCCCACCACCGCCAGCACACAACCCCTTCCCCCCAGCTCCTGCTGCCACTAAAATTGTGCAACCACCACCAGCACCCCCCAACCCCCCCTCTGGCCCTGCCGCTGCCACTCTCAGCCAAACAAACCCCCCTCAGTCCCCGCCACTGCCCACAGAGAGAGAGAGTTAGTCAAGCACTAACTTTAACCTCTCCAGAGCCGAACCCAGTGCCTTCCTTCCTTGTACGGGTAGCTTACACTCTCCAGGAGTGTGCAGCCTCCTTGGATTCCATGGCAGAGCCTCACCAGGTCCCCAGGTACTCAGGTGGAGCCTCCCCCAAAAACATTTCTTCCCTAGGCAAACCCCTTGTTTGCCTCACAGTAAATACTCCACTGCATATCACCCCTAGATAAAGCAAGCAAATAATCCATGCAGTTTGAGCACAGCCCCACTGCATGATTTACAAAAATTGTGGCCTGGAATTGTGCTTTTAAGTTTTTGGAAATGTGTAGTATGTTTAATGCATACAACTACTTAAGGAGACTCTGCAGGTATAAAATGCAGTCAACTAAAGGTACCTGCAGCAGACTCCCAAACCACCATCCTCACAATATACCAGACTCTTCTTGCAGGAAAGTTTCAGAACTTTCGGAGAGTGCTGAAGCTTGGTCCCCTTACTGTCTCCTGCACAATGCAGTTAGCCTGTGAGGCTGGATAACATAGTGATGGGCCAATAGGAATGGTAAAAAGAGGGGCTTCGAAACAAGCTTCAACACTAGCCAAAAGTGTTAGAGATATGCCTCTGAGAAAGGCTTGGCATTAAGCTTATCTTGTCATTTTTCATTTCAATGGTTTTATAGATTTTCATGGTATGGACCAACATTGTAGTTACACTAATGTTACCTATCCATCAGGTGTGAGTCAAGAAACATTGTGAAAACACATGTATCTAACTATTCACTTACAGTTAAAGCTGAACTCTGGAAAACAAAATAGTTCTCCCTTGGGCTCCATTCACACTTGTGCAACATTGATGTGACATTCTCTGGCACTAAATCACATCAAAGTAGTACAGGAACCCTTTAAAAGTCGCTGAAACTTTATGTTGCATAAATCTGGATGGGTGCCATTGAAAACAATGGGCTGCAATTCGTTATGCAACTTTACGTGTCCAAGGTTGCATGACAAGTGTGAATGGAACCTTATTGTATAGTTAAATGCTCATTTCTGTCTAGGGGACATGAAAAGCACTTTTACTTACTTGATCCTCTGCTCCATCGCAGAGTAATGGCTCTGCAAAGGTCTTGATGTCAGAGGACCTGCTGCTAGAGCATAGGGGAAATGAGGCTTCATGGGCTGGTATTTTTCCTGGATCCCTGGGCATATACTCTTGAAGCACGGGCACAGCCCCACTGCAAGGGATAACTTTTGAGTTTTCCAGACTTAAAGTGGTTCTAAAGTCTCAAGATTTTTTACCTTCATGCAGTCTGTGCATGAAGGTAAAAACCATTCTGTGTGTAGCAGTCCACCTAACACTTGCCCTTTCCTGATCCAGTGATGTACAGGAGAGCCTTGGCTTTCACTCCTGGTTGGCTGAGGCAGCAGTGGGAGCCATTGGCAATCACAGCCAGTGAGCCAATTAGGAGAGAGAGGGGGGCAGGGCCAAGCCATAGCTCTGTGTGTGAATGGACACAGAGCAGTGACTTGGGAGCAGGAGGAGCCTCGGCTTTCACTCCTGGTTGGCTGAGGCAGCAGCGGGAGCCATTGGCAATCACAGCCAGTGAGCCAATTAGGAGAGAGAGGGGGGAAGCGCCAAGCCACAGCTCTGTGTGTGAATGGACACAGAGCAGTGGCTTGGGAGCATGCCCGCTCGGGTGCCCCCATAGCAAGCTGTTTGCTATGGGGCACCACACAGGAGGAAGGGCCAAGAGAGCCGGCGGGGGACCCAAGAAGAGGAGGATTTGGGCTTCTCTGTGCAAAACCACTGCACAGAGCAGGTAAGTATAACATGTTTGTTATTTTTAAGAAAAAAAAAAGACTAAGTCCAGTCATGTGGTTCCATCTACATGAAAGACTACATATATTTTACCATTTTTTCCAGTACAATACTAAAATGAGAAAACAACTTACAATGGCATATGACCTTTGGCCATTTATACAACTGAGTACAGTTGCCAACAAGATAAGAAAAAAATATGCTGGGAGCTTCCAACTACAAATGTGTTATTTTCATATACAGAACCCCATCCTCATTTATAGATATGCTGAAACCATGGGTCCCAAGTCATCTTGAATTCACTCTGTTTATAATTACTTACACTAATTTTCCTTGGATCATAATCCTTAATATCTTAGATTAGGTAAATGATGGTAAAATGATGGTCTGTTGTAGCACTATTTCATGTTCTTACCTTAGCAGCAAAGAAAATATTGAATATGAGCTTTTGTGTCTGTCCTGGGATTCTTTGGATGGGCTCATTTAGCAAAATCTAGCCTTTTTGGGAGCACGTATGTTGGCAACTGAATATATAAGGGAGAATACTTTGATCCAGTATTTTATTACGCTAGGGCAATTCTACCAGAATTGTAGCAGTATGCTCTGGTGACCAGACCACAGCCTCAATACCACTGAGAAAAAACTGTCTTTTATTTAAGGATAGTGATCATATGAAGCCATTTATTATCACACAGTTGTTAGGCTCCTTTTTCGATCATAATGATAACAGAAATCACGCAAATGACCCTGACCAAAAGTTTACATAGTTTAAACACAGCAAATACTTTATGCACTGGGGATGAACTCAGCAGAGGCTAGGATGACAATATAAATGTCCTGGAATATGCACTCCTTGCTGCCCTCAACGGACCGGGGTAGTCCAAAGTCACTGAATGCAAAAGAAAAACAAAAAGAAGGCGCATCGGCAATGGACATATAAAACAGGCACATCAAAATGAACAGTGGTGTTCAATCCACATAGCATCTGAGTCCACAATGATGGAACCCTGGATGACCAACTGACTGATGCGTTTCGAGGACTGTAGACTTACAAATCTGTATATGAGCAGTATATTTATACAGATATGTAATTCTACAGTTATACATTTATTCATCATTGACTCCCTCTATCCCCTCTCCTTTTTTTTCCTCCTTACAGGCTGTTCTGGAAAAAGACGGTGTGGTTGTTTTGAAGGACACAATACAACGATCCTTGAACAAAAATTAGCTCCATAGTCGAATTGCCAAAAAGAAGCTTTTGCTGCACAAATGCCACCAAAAAAGCCTGGTTACAATAAGTCAGACAACAGCCTGACACACCTCACCGGGCTTTTTTGTGGCATTGGCACAACAAAGGTTTCTTTCTGTTAACTTGACTATGCAGCTCATTTTTGTTCAAGTATCATCATATTATGCTCCTTGAAACAACCACACTGTCTTTTTCCAGAGCAGCCTGTATTTCTCTTGAGGCTACCTGTGGGTTTTTCTTTGTATCCCAAACAATTCTTCTGGCAGTTGTGGCTGCATTCGTTCTTGGCCTACCTGACCTTGACTTGGTATCAAGAGATCCCTGAATTTTCCACTTCTTAATAAGTGATTGAACAGTACTGACTGGCATATTCAAGGCTTGGAGATCTTTTTATAGTCTTTTCCATTTTTATAAAGTTCCATTCCCTTGTTACACAGGTTGTTTGACTGTTCTTTTCTGATCCCCATGACTCAGTATCTAGCCTGCTCAGTGCACCCACGTAAAAGATAACAAACACATTGACTATTTATACACAGACACTAATTGCAATTTAAAAAGCCGCGGCTGTGGGAAATTAACCTTTAATTGCCATTTTAACCTGTGTGTCACCTTGTGCGTCTGTACCAAGGCAAACATTCCAAGATATGTAAACTTTTAATCAGGACCATTTGGGTGATTTGTGTTATCATTATGATTTAAAAAGGTGCCAAATAACTATGTGATAATACATGGCTTCATATTATCACTATCCTTTTTTTCTGCCATGATCAGTCATATTTTCAATATCAATGCCAAAATTTCATGATTTGTGCCAGGGTATGCAATCTTCTGAGCACAACTGTACAAGATAAAACCCCCAAATCTTTTTCTATTTTTTTGCATACAGTTGCAAGAAAAAGTATGTGAACCCTTTGGGATTATGTGGAGTTTTTCATGAATTGGGCATAAAATGTGCTCTGAACGTCATCTAAGTCACAACAACAGAAGAACACAGTCTGCTGAACATAATACTACACAAACATTAGATGTTACCATGGTTTAATTACACATAACATGTAAACATTCACAGTGCAGGGAGGAAAAAGTATGTGAGGCCCTAGCTTAATGACTTCTCCCAGAGCTAATTGGAGCCAGGAGTGAGCCAACCTTGACTCCAATCAGTGTGATGCTATTGGATGTGTTGCTGACAGCTGTCCTGCCCTTAAAAAACACACACCTGTTTTGGGTTTACTGGTTTCAAGAAGCACTGTCTTATGTGAACCATGCCTCGCAGAAAAGAACTCTAAGAAGACCTACGATCAAGAATTGTTGACTTGCATGAAGCTGGAAAGGGTTACAAAAGTATCTCCAAAAGCCTTGATGTTCATGTGTCCACGGTAAGACAGACTGTCTACAAATGGAGAAAGTTTAGCACTGTTGCTACTCTCCCTAGGCGTGGTCGTCCTGTAAAAATGACTGCAAGAGCACAGCGCAGAATGCTGCATGAGGTAAAGAAGAATCCCAGAGTGTCAGCTAAAGACCTACAGAAATCTCTGGCACATGCTAACATTTTTGTTGACACATCTACAATAAGGAAAACATTAAACAAGAATGGAGTACATGGGAGGACACCACGGAGGAAGCCATTGCTGTCCAAAAAGAATATTGCAGCACGTTTGAAGTTTGCAAAAGAACACCTGGATGTTCCACAGCACTACTGGCAAAATATACTGTGGACAGATAAAACCAAGATTGAGTTGTTTGGGAAGAACACACAACACTATGTGGGGAGAAAAAAAGCCACAGCACACCAACATCAAAACCTCATCCCCACTGTAAAACATGGCGGAGGGAGCATCATGGTTTGGGACTGCTTTGCTGCCTCAGGGCCTGGACGGATTGTTGTCATTGATGGGAAAATGAATTCCAGAGTTTATCAAGACATTTTGCAGGAAAACCTACGACCATCTGTCCGCCAACTGAAGCTCCGCAGAGGATGGGTGATGCAACAGGACAATGACCCAAAGCATACAAGTAATTCAACAAAACAATGGCTGCAACAGCACAGAATACGCCTTCTGGAGTGGCCCAGTCAGAGTCCTGACCTCAACCCGATTAAAATGCTGTGGCATGACCTTAAGAGAGCGATTCACACCAGACATCCCAAGAAAATTGCTACACTGAAACAGTTTTGTGAAGAGGAGTGGTCCAAAATTACTCCAGATCGTTGTGCAGGTCTGATCTGCAACTACAGGAAACGTTTGGTTGAGGTTATTGCTGCCAAAGGAGGGTCAACCAGTTATTAAGTGCAAAGGTTCATATACTTTTTCTTGCAACTGTATCCTCACAATGCTACTATTTATATATCCAGAAGAAAAATATATGTATTTATAGAAGGGTAAACTATCTGCTGTCACAAAGCTTGCTTATAGTATTTTTGAGAATTTTGCTGGTCATTGTTGAAATGCTTAGCACAGACCTCTGGTTGATTTTGAATGGTCACATGCAGTTTAGTATAATACCATTTTTCATACATTTCCAAACCATTTTAGACATGGGGTGGTCAAGTAGGAATATACAGCTGACATCTCACATAAAAGCAAATTGGGATGTTAACCATAAACATCAGTTTAGCTTTTACTCAGGCTGTGCTATGAATGGTATATTTTCAATATTGCACGCTGCTTTAAATACATAATGCAGGCTTAGAGACACAATACAATATTTTAAATAGAAGAATTTCTTTCTTGGGAACATACAGTATTTCACTCTCCAACAAAACCATGATCTGTTCAGTTTAGAGTGCTTAGCGCTGATGCAGCAGAGACAATTACACTTGAACACTTTATATAATATCCTTCCTCTCTAGTCACCATGGCAACAAGCTATGGACTGTATACACTGACAGAAGCACCCTAGATGCATTGCAGTCTCCTTTCTTAAAATGGTTATTCCGTTTTGGGAAACCACTAATTTTATATACAAACATCATTTTACAGTGTTACATTTTACAATATTAAAAGGTCACATCACAGAGCTCTAAAATTAACCTGTTCGTGTCTAGCCGTCATTGATTCATGCATACCCAGGACAAATTCAGCAACATTAGCAAGCGTCAATTAACTTGACAATCATTGTATGACTAATTTGCATACCAAATTTGCACTGTTGCATTATTTTAATTAACAAATATTTAATTTTTTTTATTATAGGCTGAAAAATGCACAAAAATGTATATACAGTATGTCTTCATTAATTTTTGATATTTTTTAATACATTTTCCCTGTGCCTGCATCGGTTTCCTCTGGGTACTTTGGTTTCCTCCCACACTCCACAGACATGCTGGTAGGTTAATTGACTCCTGTCTAAATTTGCCCTAGTATGTGTATGTATGCATGTGAGTTAGGGACCTTAGAAAGTACACACCTTGAGGGTTAGGGACTGATGTGAATGTACAATTTATATGTAAAAAGCTTCGTAAATTGATGGCGCTATATAAGTACCTGTAATAAATAACAATTATTATTATTATTATACAGGATTTATATAGCGCCAACAGTTTGCTCAGCGCTTTAGAAAATAAAGGGAAACAATACAGCAACACTACAGTTCAATACAAGAGGGTTAGGAGGGCCCTGCTCCTTGGAGCTTACAATCTAAGAGGAAACAATGCTGTAATCTGATGATGGCAGTGTCCATCTGCAAGCTGAATTTTTCCTCAGTGAAGCCTCTAGCTTACAAGTGATCACTATGTAATTACTAATGTACTGGTCTCCCGTGATGTTTGGTAACCGATCAGCATGGTTCCTGATTGCCAGGGGGAACCTAAGCTGTCAGTGACAATTGGGACTAAGAGCCACCAGCTACAAATGTACAAAATTCTACAGAATATCCTGCCACAAGCTGTGTACAGAATCTGATTTTCAGAACAGTAAAGAAACGTCTTCACTGCATCCCATAGTGCAAACTAGAAACTTGGTGACCTATTGAGAGGGGGAATGTCAGAGGTGGTGTTGGCTTTTTTTTAGTGCTAACATTCCTTAAAGAGGGAAAATAGCATATTGTAGGTTCTAGGAGTACAGAGAGCTCTGCAGAAACATTATGGCGCCCATCTTGCAGTACACAGGTTCATGGCACAGCTCACAAGTAAAGATAGTTTTGCCTTACAGGTAAATCTCTGACAAGCACAAATAATTCAGATGTCCAGGTATGACAAACATATATCTTGTTAAAGCAATTGTAAAGCTTTTTTTTAATAATTAAAATTACAAACATGTTTGTTATTACCATGTTTGTTTATCTGCTCTGTGCAACGGTTTTGCACAGAGCATCCCCGATCCTCCTCTTCCAGTGTTTCCCTGTGGTGCTCTGGGCTCCAGCCCTGGCTGAGTGTCCCCACAGCAAGCCACTTGCTCTGGTGGCACCCATGTGTGTTGGCTCCTGAGCCCCTCTCTGTATGTTCACAAGACACAGGGAATGAGGCTTAGCCCCACCTTCCGCTCTTCATCACTAGCTCTAATTGACAGCAGCAGGAGCCAATGGCTCCTGATGCTGTATCTGAGCCAATGAGGAGAGAAAGACAACCTTGGCTCTTGAGCACATTGCTGGATCGAGATCAGGCTCAGATATGTATTTAGAGGGGGCTGCATAGAATGCAGTAAGGTAAAATACCTTCTGCTTCTACAACCACTTTAAACAAAAATTACACTTTTATTTCCCTCTTTTGCCTCTTTTCTAGGCTAATATATTTGACCTATTCCTGTAGGAGGAGATTTTCAACCCTTGATTTGTTCATTTCAATGGTGAAGATCCTTGCTGTGTTCAGACCCAAATGATCTTGTACTGTCAAGTTTTTCCAGAAGCCAACATTTGGTACTGTGTACTACATGACTTCATAACATGCAAAGCTTTTTTGTAGTTCATTGATGTTTATATGTTCTGCTTTCTAAGAATAAACATTGTTTAAAAAAAAAATGATCTTGTACAATAGATAACTACAGCAATGTATGGGTATTCAATAAAACAGATATGCCACGCTATACTATAAAGTGACTTGGTGCAAGAGGCGCAGAAATGACAGCATAAATAATGAGACTATAAGAAATTCACAGTGACAAGTGAAAAAGTGAATGGATGAACATTAAATGTAAACCTTAAAAAGAATCAAGTGGTGATAAATATGTATCAGCTGTAAAATACAACGAAAATTGCAATAAAGTGCTATGTAATCAAAAGGTTCAGTGAAAACGCGACTGGATGGGATCCAAATGGTGAACAATACAATGCTCCAAATTGTGGCAACACATTCAGTGACTAGGAAGAGAGAATGTCCAAATTGTAAATCCTGTGCTCGTGACTTCTTATGGTGGAGAAATGGAGTGTGCTTGCACTTACCAAAAGCGCAAGTACAATGCGCATGTAATAATCTCCACAAGGGACCCTGGTAGTCGTCATGGATCTGGTCAGGGACTAAAGGGGGGCTCCAATGGCACACACACTCAAGGAAAGCACTCCAGACATCACTGTCAGACCAATCCAGCATATGGGGACAGCTCTTCACTTCAGGCTCTACCAAAGCACACCGGTATTACCAGATGGTGATCCTCCACCTTGAATGGCTCAGTAATAAAGCCACCAGACAATAGTAATATAGTGTAGTATGTTTTTAATAAGCTTAAGGCACAGTATCCAGAGTGTAGGAAAAATGAAATCAGCGTACATATAGTAGGTCAAAGATGGACGCCGGACCAACATGCGGCCTGGGTGGCGTGACGTCAGCACGGCAAGGCTCCTCTCTGACGTGTTTTGTGCAATGGCATGTTTTCAAATGACACGTTCCCTTTGTAGCAACAAACGGGAGCTCAGAGAACTAAGAAGTTGCTCAGGCAAAAGTGGGCTAGACTTAGCATGTCTTATATAGACAAGCATACTAGGAGGTGGGCCAGGAAGTGATGGAAGGGAAGGAAATAAAACCCAGAGAATAGCATACGACGCCCATAGGTGAGCACAAACAAACCACACATGAGAAAGGAATCAGGGTAGGAAAAGCACTGCAGCAAGGAGGTACGAATACACAAACAAGAAATTGCAGGATAACTTGTGACAGTAAAAGTGTTGATATAGCTGACAGAATATGGTATAGCTATGTATTACTTTTTTTTTTTTTGCAATATCTGTTTGAAACATTTATCTCCAAGGAAATAATTTTTAGTCTATGAGCTTCTTTCATGGTAACTAAGTAGTGTAAGACTCATGTACAGACATACAATATTAATGAAATATAAGGATATTTACCAGACATGTGACTCCAAAGTGAATTCAATAAGAGAACGCTTTCAAAAAGAAGTCATATCTTATGCAGCAAATCTGGATTTTTGGATATTTAGTTAAAGTAGAACTATGGCCTCAAATAAAATTAAAATATATGCTGAAGCACTTATCAGTGCATCTACATCTCAGTTTTCTCATAGTACTTCTGCAAAGTCCCACAAGCACCTGTAGAATCTGTCACTGAAGTCTACCTTTCAGTGATGGTGTGGCAATGTTACTGCACTGCATGTGAATTCAAAGCAGAACTAGTCAGAGTAAGAGGGGGAGCCATTTGTTTACCTTATGATGTTTGTACATAACATAGTAACTGGATTTGGAACTTGTTACACTGGAGTCTTTAGTTGTACTTTAATGAAACGTGTAACTTAGAGGGAAACTGAACGTTACACTATCTGACTAGATCACCAACAAACAAGGCCAGAAACAGAACCAAAAGAATGATTCCCTGTCCAAAATGTAGTTCATGAAATGGGATGAAGACAGGCAGAACAATACAGTCATAAAGGTCACAAGGAACCAAAGAATATTGAAGTAAATCCAAAAAAAAAAAAAAGGATCTGCACACTGCTGAATGATTGGAGGTAATAGAGTGTAATGTTATAACATTTTCTAAAGCAGGCCAGATAACACTGTTCAACAGGTAAAAAGTTTTGGGCATAAAATTAGCTAATCTTACATAATTGTGGGGTGCTGAAAACAAAAATGACCCTAAAAAATGTTGATTGGCTCTAGTTTCCATGATATATTCACCCATCTAATGACGTAAGCCATTCAAAATTATGATGCAACTTCAGCTGCATATTGCGCAATTGATACTGGTGACCAATAGAAACTTGCATGTATACTGAGATGATGCAATATTAGCCTATTAGAAACGTATGAAAACTTGAAAGAGCTTTTAAGGTGCATCAACTATGATGAACATCAATGGTCGATTTGTGGTGACCTGAAGGTGATTGCTATCCTACTTGGACTTCAAGGTGGATATACTAAGTACTGCTGCTTCCTCTGTGAGTGGGACAGTCGTGCGAGAGAAATGCACTATGCCAAAAGAGACTGGCCATTACGCCAGTCATTGCAGCCTGGAGAAAAAAATGTTAACTATCCAGCACTTGTAGACAGCAATAAGATCTTATTACCTCCATTACACATCAAGTTGGGATTAATGAAAAACTTTGTTAAGGCAATGGACAAGAATAAAGCAGGTTTCAAGTACCTGATTAGCAAATTTCCAGCACTTAGTGTTGCAAAAATAAATGAAGGAGTCTTTGTTGGGCCACAGATTCGTAAACTTATTCATGATGATGAGTTTCTTTCTCTGTTGCGTGGAAAGGAAAAGGCTGCCTGGACAGCATTTGTATCAGTGACATCAAATTTTCTTGGAAACAATAAAACACCAGACTACAAGAAAGTGGTAGAAAAACTCATCCAGACTTACAGAAATCTGGGTATGCAACATGTCTCTAAAAATTCATTTTCTACATTCGCATCTGGATTTTTTCCCACCAAACTGTGGAGCAGTGAGTGATGAACACGGAGAGCGCTTCCATCAAGACATTGCAGCTATGGAAAGAAGATATCAAGGTAAATGGAGCCCATCAATGCTTGCTGACTATTGCTGGACAGTTGTAAGAGATAGCCCTTTCCTCGAATACAAGAGAAAAGCCAAGAGAAGCAAAACCGACACAAACTGAAGACAAAACTAGTGAGAATCCTAAGTATTAAAATGATTCAACTTAGCTTATGGCTATAATTTTTCTTGGTAATCCTATGCAATATATTATGCCATTTAGGCTTTGTTATGTAGTCAATATCACTTGCTTTATATTTGTGGAAAGACATCTATCTATATAATTATTGTGCATTATGTAGTCATTACGCCTATAGTAGAAAACTTTCCGTTTACAGAAAAACTAGAGCCAATTGACAAATTTCATTGTTATATTTGAACTCAGAATGTGAAATTCATTAAGAAATGGATCCTTTTGTTTCCAAAACTGGCAAAAAATAAAAATTTGTTGAACAGTGTAATACATCTGATATAGGTAATATACAGGAGCCATACTGCAAAGCCATGCCCAGAAAAAGTTAAGTGGAGGACTAGTCAAGACTAGTCACCAGTATTTCCTGTGGTCTCTCTGCAGCTCACCTTTTTCCCCATTAATTACAATGCTTTGGTTTTACATTGTGCCAGTGTGAAGGTGCAGGACTTTCCATCCTCATGTAAAACCCAACCTCTGATTACTAGTAACGACTGTAGGGGAATGTTCAAGAAGTTGAGATATGGCAAAAGTAGGAAGAATGAAGACCCTTGTTCTGCTGGTTCTCAGGTTTTCTTTTTATTATTTAAAGCTTTTTTTAAACCCAAAACTAAAAATGTTATATATTGCAGCTTACCAATCAATAGATGGAATATTCCTATATTTTCATGCATAGGACATGTAAACAAGGCTAAGTGACTCAGCTATGCAGAAAAGTATAGGAACTGGGGTGCAGAGAAATGGCAGCAGGTGCTCTGGACTGATGAATCAAAATTTGAAATAATTGGTCGTAAAAAAGGCAGGTTGTTTGCGAAGGGCTGGAGAGCAGTACAAAAATGAGTGTCTGAATGCAACAGTGAAGCATGGTGGAGGTTCCTTGCAAGTTTGGGGATGCATTTCTGCACATTTAGTTGGACATTTGGCCAGGGTCAATGGTGTTCTCAATGCTGAGAAATACTGGCAGATACACATCCATCATGCCATACCATGCAGCTAATGTCATTAAGATCCTAGATCCCAACAAGCGTTCACCCGATATAAATCCGCCTTCCTCACCAACACTTCCTCCCTCCACGCTGCCAAGCAAGCCTACTTTGTAACCTTCATCAATACCCTCTCCTCCAGCCCCCGCCGACTCTTCTCCACCTTCAACTCTCTGCTGTCTCCGCCCCACCTCCACCCAGTACCTCACTCACCGCCCGCGAGATTGCTAACCACTTCCAAAGCAAGATCGACGCAATTCGCAGGGACATCACCACTGCTCAGACTTCCGCCCCATCTAGCATCCCTCACACAAATACTCCCTTGACACTCCTCTCCTTCGACCTCGCCATTGTCCAGACCTCCACCTCGCCCAACATTCCTCACACTAAAACCCCCTCAACACTCCACTCCTTCGACCTTGCTATCACTGAAGAGGTCACTAAGGTCTTCTCTGAAGCTCGCCTTACCACCTGCCCCCTTGAACCTGTCCCCACACAACTCCTACGATCACCCTCCTCCTCCATCCTACGCTCCCTTACTCACATCTTTAATCTTTCCCTCTCTAGTGGCACATTACCCTCCCCTCTGAAGCACGCGCACATCACTCCCATACTTAAAAAACCCTCCCTGGATCCCCCTGACCTAAACAACCTTAGACCCATCTCCCTGCTGCCATTTTCATCCAAACTCCTTGAGCGCTTAGCCTATAATCACCTAAGCTCCCACCTCACCGACAACAACCTCCTTGATCCCCTACAATCTGGCTTCCGTCCCCTACACTCCACCGAAACCGCCCTACTCAAACTCACCAACGACCTGCTAACCGCCAAAGCCAATGGCCACTACTCAGTGCTACTACTTCTCCACCTCTCTGCGGCTTTCGACACGGTCGACCACCCCCTCCTCCTCAAAAAACTATACTCTTTTGGCCTCAGATACTCTGCTCTCTCCTGACTCTCTTCCTATCTATCTCAATGCTCCTTCAGTGTTACCTATAACGCTGCCACCTGCCCCTCACTCCCCCTCTCTGTTGGGGTCCCCCAAGGTTCTGTCCTCAGGCCCCTTCTCTTCTCCATCTACACCTCCTCCCTTGGTCAACTGATACACTCCCACGGCTTCAACTATCATCTCTATGCCGATGACACTCAAATCTATCTCTCTACCCCTCACTCCTTCAGTCTCCGCCCGAATCAGTAGCCTTCTGAACGACATATCAGACTGGATGTCACTCCACTTCCTCAAATTAAACCTTGCCAAAACCGAGCTCCTAGTTTTCCCCCCAGCCCGCGCCCCCCCCCGACCTCTCCATCACGACCAACAATGCCACCATCAGCCCCACCCCACAAGCCAGAGTACTAGGTGTCATTCTAGACTCCAATCTGTCTTTCAAGCCCCAGATCCAATTGCTGACAAATTCATGCAGACTCCACCTCCGCAACATCTCCAAAATACATACGTTCCTAACTCCAGAAACTGCAAAGCAACTCATTCACTCCCTTATCATATCACGACTTGACTACTGCAACTCCCTCCTCGCCAGCCTACCCCAACACAGTCTATCTCTGCTTCAGTCTATCCTGAATTCTGCGGTCAGACTCATCCACCTTACCACCCGCTCCGTATCCGCCACCCCTCTCTGCCAATCCCTCCACTGGCTTCCGATTGCCCAATGCATAAAATTCAAAAAATATTAACATTGACGTACAACACTATTCATAACACTGCCCCAAACTACATCACCGACCTGATATCCATCTACCACCCAAAACGCACTCTCCGCTCCTCACAAGACCTCCTACTCTCCAGTTCCCTGGTCTCCTCCTCCCATGCCCTTCTCCAGGACTTCTCTAGGGCTTCCCCCATCCTCTGGAACTCACTACCCCAATCCATCAGACTGTCACCTACCCTCCTCACCTTTAGGCGCACCCTGAAAACCCACCTCTTCAGAGAAGCCTACCCCGCCTTCACCTAATTGCTGATCTCCTCCGCTCTTCCCACCACTCCATCCCCCACAGCTATTTCCTCCTGTACCACTCTCCCCTCCCTACTAGATTGTAAGCTCCAAGGAGAAGGGCCCTCGAACCCCACGTGTATTGTATTGTTACTGTATTGTCTCGTGTATTGTCTCCCATTATAATGTACAGCGCTGAGCAAACTGCTGGTGCTATATAAATACTGTATAATAATAATAATAATAATAATAAAGAACTATCTTCAGTATAAAGAAGAACAAGGAGTCCTGGAAGTTATGGTTTGGCTCCCACAAAGCCCTGACGTTAACATCATCGATCCTGTCTGGGATTACACAAAGAGACAGAAGGACTTAAAAACCGCCTACATCCACAAGAGAGATGAGGTTAGTTCTCCAAGATGTTTGGAACAACCTCTCTTAGAGTTCTTTAAAAAAAACTGTGTGCAAGTGTATCTAGAAGAATTGAATAACTGATGCTGTTTTGAATGCAAAGAGTGTGTTCTGTCTCTCCAATCTAAGCATTGATAGTGTGATCTCTGTAACTTACAGTTGTGATGAGATAGCGATAACTTCAACCTTAGTTGGATACCACAGTCAGTGACTCAATTGATAAGACATCTTGTAGATCTTGTGAAGTTTATTCCATAAAGTGAGAGAATCTTACAACAATGAACATTTGATAGGTCAAAAGATCATAATGTTTTCTGCTCCATGGCATGAGGCTAGAGCTGCAATGCCTTACTGGGAAAAGGGGTGGGCTATCTATACAGCATTAACTAAACCAAAGGAAAGGGAGGAGCAGAAACAAAATATAGAAACACTTAAAGGCATATGACAGTCAATATGACAGTCAATATGACAGTCATGTGAAACATGACAGGGTGGTCACACCAACTATTGATTTGATTTGGATTTCTCGTGTGTCTTCTGTCTATTTACTTTCCTCTTTGTTAATTGCTAGAAATAAACTATTACCCTTCTATTTCTAAATGTATTCTTAACTTACAGCATTTTTTCACACCTGCCTAAGAATTTTGCACAGTACAGTATGTGTAGAAATGGGATTTACAAAAAGTCTCATACACACTGCCAGTCACATAAAACTGAGCAAACATATCAATCTCACACAATATTCCCCTTATAATCCCCACTTGTAACAAAGTGTGTGAGTCTCTAAATTACTTTTGTATCCCGTAAAATATATTAATCATCTTTTATTTTCTAACCTGCCCTAGAAATATAAAAACAAGCCATTTTTTCTTTAGGTTGGCTATAACAATGTTTAATCGAATCTGATGAAAATTTAACAAATGTATCATTCCATGTACAAAACTGACAATAAATTGGCTGACAAATTGGCACACACTGCACAAATGTTAGTTATCAAAAGGTGTTTTCAGTGTCCATACAGCGGTGGGCAGTGGAGTCTCTATGGCATCATTCTTCAAACTGCTACATTACTCTGAAACACAGCTAGCAAGGTAAAATTAATCATAGAACATCACCAGATTTTTAAACAGTGATTGTTAATATTTTAAAGCATTATTCAAATGTTTACAAACTTTTTAGTTTATTAAATTTATTGTTCTTTATATTAGTATTTTTCTCTTATTTTGTGCATTTACTTTTTCATTGTCTGTTTTTTTTCTTCTTTTGGACAGAAAATGATAAAATAACAAGGCTGACGAAGCATCATTTTTTAGGAAAAAAGAATTATTGAAAGAAGTTTCTGTTACCTTCAGGAGCCATTTAAATTCCTTTATGCCGCAAAATAAAAAAAAATCTCCTTAGTTTCAGATTCTCTATTAGCTCCAAAATTTTTCCCAAAATCAAGAAATTTTGCCAAAACTCCTCCTGATTTTTTAGAAACTCCTGGGGAAAGGAAAGCTCCTAATTTTGCTTATCTCTGGTGACAAGCAGATTCTTTTTTGTATCAGTGGAAGTGTGAAAACAGATGGCAAGCTTTTAGAGACAGGGTAAATGTATTTAATGTGCAGATATATACAGTTGTGTTCAAAATAATAGCAGTGTGTTGAAAAAAAATGAAAAAAGCTCAAAATCCTTCTAATAGCTTTTATTTCCATACACACAAATGCATTGGGAACACTACACATTCTTTTCCAAATCAAAACATGAAGAAAAATATATCAAATTTGTGTTGCTCCTCTAATAAAAATTTAAGAAAAGTGAATATTAGACTGTTCAAAAAAATAGCAGTGTTTGTATTCTTCTTTACAAACTCAAACATTCACTATATAAACTGAAAATTTTTTGAAGATTTTGCTTTCCTTTGAATCACTTAATGAATATTTAGTTGTATAAGCACTGTTTCTGAGAACTGCTGTACATCTGTGTTGCATAGAGTCAACCAACAGCTGGCACCTGTGAACAGGTATTCCAGCCCAGGATGATTGAACTACATTCCACAGTTCTTCTCTATTTCTTTGTTTTGCCTCAGAAACTGCATTTTTGATGTCACCCCACAAGTTTTCTATTGGATTAAGATCCGGGGATTGGGCTGGCCACTCCATAACGTCAATCTTGTTGGTTTGGAACCAAGATCTTGCACATTTACTGGTGTGTTTGGGGTTGTTGTCTTGTTGGAACACCCATTTCAAGGGCATTTCCTCTTCAGCATAAGGCAGCATGACCTCTTCAAGTATTCTGATGTATTCAAACTGATTCATGATCCCTGGTATGCGATAAATAGGCACAACACCGTAGTATGAGAAACATCCCCATATCATGATGCCTGCGCAACCATGCTTCACTGTCTTCAGTGTACTGTGGCTTGAATTCAGTGTTTTGGGGTCGTCTGACAAACTGTCTCCGGCCACTAGACCCAAAAAGAACGATCTTACTTTCATCAGTCCACAAAATGTTGCACCATTTCTCTTTAGGCCAGTCAATGTGCTCTTTGGCAAATTGTAACCTCTTCAGCACAGGTTTTTTTCAACAGTGGGACTTTGCAGGGGCTTCTTGCAGATAGCTTGGCTTCACATAGGCGTCTTCTAATTGTAACAGTACTCACAGGTAACTTTAGACCTTCTTTGATCTTCCTGGAGCTGATTGTTGGCGGAGTCCTTGCCATTTTGGCTATTCTTCTATGCATTCTATGCATATTTTCCTCAGAATTTCAGAGCGAAATGCACTGTAACCAGAATGTACAACATTTGCTGCCTTCCTTCCTTACATAAGGGCAATAATTTCCACCTGTTTTTCAAACAATTAATAACCTCACTAATAGAACCCACACTGCTATTATTTTGAACATGCCCCTTTCAATTTGTGATTCAATTACACAGAATCAGCAGCATGCATGTCATGACTGTTGGGTCTGTTGGATTTCTATTACTCTACTACACCTGCTAGTAAATTATTTGCCATGTAGAAATATCATTTCTACCAAAAACAGTGATTGATCAGGTTAGTGATGTCTGACTGCTATTATTTTGAACACAACTGTACATTAGTGAAGACAGATGTCACTTTGAGTACATAGAGTTAAAAGCATACACATGTAGGATAGATGTCAGGAGTTGGTGATAGTGAGCCCTTGTAGGATGCCAACTCAGGGTTTCCAAGGGCAGGAGTCTAAGCCCCAGTATGCTTCTTCACCAGGGCCCTTGATGTTGGGGATGGACTTGCAGCAAGCTGGAACCAGGTCATAACCCCCAGGTAAGCTCAGCTGATGATACATAGACCACGTTCATATGCAAAGTGCAGATGGCAGGTGAGAGAAGAGGATCCGGGAAATGAGCCAAGGTCAGGGCGGGCGGCAGACAAAAAAAAAACAGTAGACATAGCTGGGGTCAGTACATGGGAAGTCAGGCACAAAATAAAAGTTATGCAAGGCAGACCAAGAGCTCAGAGAAACTGGGAAATTGCTTAGGGAATGTGGGCTATTCTGAGAATGTCTTATATAGAGAAGCAGTCTGGGATATGGGCCTGGAAGTGATAGAAGGAAAAGGGATACAAATCCAGAATAGGCGATGCCCATAGTTGAACAGATGTGTGCAGCACATGTCTAGCAGAAGCACTGCAGCAAGGAGGTACGAATTTCATAGGCAGGAAACTGCAAGCTAAACTATGACAATAGATACATTTTTACAGTTAAATAATATTAAATGATTGTCAACAGGCCCTACGATTTGTTTCAACTGTGTATTAATTCAGCCACAATAGAATTATTATGATATTTTACAGGATTTATATAGCGCCAGTAGTTTGTGCAGCACTTTACAAAATGGAATTCCAAGTTTTGGCTAAACATGTTGTGACTTACAAAATTCACACCATATATTTGCTATCCAGATTCTTTGATTGGCTTACTAGCTGGGTTAACGGCTGCCATAAACAAACCTCTCCTCTGTCTCTGATGAGACAGCAGTTCACCACTAATAGGGATTATGTGAGGTTTCATAGTGACTTATGAAAACAAGCAGATGGCAAGATGGACATGGACAAGCATTAACAGATTTTTTACATTGTAAAAATGAGCTTTGCACATTCAGAGAAACATATTATCTACCGTAATTTGTAACGGCGTAAACGAAATGTGAACACCCGCATTTATTCTGTGATAACCTGTCCATGGATAGATCAAATTCCCTTAAGAGCAGATCATCAAGTCAGTAAAACAAGCAATCTGAATATAAAAAATAAACAAGGATTTATCTGACTCAATCAACAGAAACAAAGAATATTTCATAAATGTTTCTTTGTAGCTAGGAGAAAAGTTCCATATCATTTATGACTAATAAAACATATCACCTGTTTGCTGATGAAATTTTAATAACTTGATTATTGAAGGCAAACAGACAAACAAGAGTTAAAGGTCCTTTGGTAGTATTCCAGACTGATAATATGCCTAAGTGCACACAAGCAGTGAAGGGACTTCTTTTTTCCCCAGTATCTCCCCTGAGTATAGACGGATCTGTTGTTCACGTAAGACTTGCATGAAAACAGACCCCAAAATAACATTGGAGAAAAGCGCAGTGCACTGCTGTCTTCCCTGATGCTGTTCTCATGTCCCTTTCATTAAAGTCCCATGAGTACAAGAGATCCCCTTATGCAGAGAGAACAACTGTTCTCTACGCTGTTCCAGTCTGCAGTATGGCTTTGTCACGTTTCTCTGCCAATAAATAAATAAATAATGTGATAGAAAGATTCTGGATTACAGCAACAGAGGCATATCTTTTCTAGATGGGCTTTGATGGTTTTACAACTATTACCATTATCACCAGTCAAAATGCAGTTTCTACAGCTGTACTTATTGGCATGTACACCATGTTTTAAACTCCAATCAAATGGGTAAATGCTCAGTTCAAACACATGCATGTCAAAGGGTTTGTATTTTTGTCCATCCAGACTGTAGCCAGTGGAAGTAGAAAATGTCCCATTTATGGTGTCAGTGGGAGGAATAGTGCCCCATTGTTGGTGTCTGTGGGAGGAATAGTGTCCCATCAATGGTGGCAGTGAGAGGAATAGTGTCCCATTGATGCTCTCAGTGGGAGGAATGGTGCCCACTAATTGGTGTCAGTTGGAAGAATAGTGCCCCAAGGGCTGGATAAAAGCAAGCAAAGGGCAGCATTCGGCCCCAGGGATGCAACTTGGAGACCACTGCACTAAAGCAACACATCTAGGACACCACCCTGCTCCAGACAGTGAAAGAGAAGAAACAGAAGAATGAGGTCATCAGCATGTTTTTGGAATGGGAGGAAGCCGAATCAAATGAATAGCGTCGCTCCAAAAATGCAATAGAAAAATGCAAAATACTATTTTAGAAACGCAATGCAACAGCACCAATCAGGTGTGAATAGGTTCCTATTTGAACTTGAATACTGGCCCACCCTCCCTTAGTCTGAATGCTGTTGTACAGAAGAGTACATGAGGCTGAAGTCAAGTAATATTCAGGTAAGCTCCCAGGATCAGGACCTCCTAACCCTCTTGTGTTGAACTGCAACGTTGCTGTATTGTCTCCCTTTATAGTGGAAAGCGCTGAGCAAACTGTTGGAGGTATATAAAACCTGTATTATAATAATAATAAGTCAAGTAATATTTAGGTGTTAAAACTAGTTGTATTTACAATAAATATATTATTATTTTGATAAATGCACAACTGCATTAACTGTTGTTTTTAAATATTCAACTGTAATAGTTTTGTTTGTCCTGTACTGTTCAAGTAAAATTGCTCACTAAACAATGGTGCTTGAACCAAACTCTACAACTAAAGACATAGGAAAATATTGGCTGTGTAAACCTAGCCTTTTCCCAACTTGATTTAATTCTAGCAGATAAACAAGAGATGCAGGCAGTACCTGAGTACATTATAAGTAAACAAGTGCAGTGCTAAAAACAATAAAAGTCCTAATAATAATGATAAGATAAAATCTATAAGAACATCATGACATGAGATACTTCTATAGGTACATGTAAACTCTGGTATATATGATATAATCGTCCAGATAAAGTGAAAACAGATATATATCAAAAATATAGTGCAAAAGTGGTAATATATATATCAGCTGACAGTGACAGTCCCCAATGGATGATAACGGATGGAAAAATTCTATATCCCAGTGTGAACCAGTAGTACTCAGGTGACATGCGACAAATGGTAAGATTGCACACTCACAGGAAGTGCAATCTTAATGCGCATTGATCAAGTAAGTCAAAATGGAGGTCCCATTTAAGGTACAGCCTGGTACAAGATCCCCTCTTCTGTAGGTCTAGGTGCTAGAAATGTCAATCAGAGGGCCCCTTTAACGGGTAAACTGCAATAGGGTCTGGTCATAGGCTTCCCTCCTCTGGTCCGGATGGATCACCTGGGGTCCTAGGGTGGGTTTAATTGCTCGGTGCAGAGCAAGATATATAGATGTCCATAGTGTAGTATGTAACAATATTTACTGGGTAAGCATAAAAGTGAAACATATAGTACACATACGTAGGGTATCTGTAAATAAAGAGTGATGAAGCAGCATCCAAGCTGCTGAATACACTGACCAGCTGGTGTTTAAAGATGGCCACCAGACCTCCGTGATCCGGCGGCGTGACATCACGGCATACAAAGGCTCCTCCTTTGACGTCACGGGTAGAGAAGTTTAATTGAAAAGATTTGACTCTGAAATGATTGTTGGTGCCAAAGTTGGCAGTTGTTTAAGAGACTACTGCTTTGGAATTTACATGCTCTGTCATCTCTAAATTTACCAGAGAACAGTGCAAAGAAAAAAACATAAAAACCATCCAGTAAGCAGGAGATCTGTTGCTGAAAATATTGTTAACAAGAGAGGTCCAAGGAAAATGGCCTGACTTGTTCTAGCTGAGAGGAAGTCCGAACTCCATTATTTACAATCACGATATTCACAAAGGTATCTTGAAGATGATGAGCTACAATAGCAGGTCACACTGGGTTCCACACTTGTTAGCTGAGAACAAAGCAAGTTTTGAAAAGGGCTTGCTCCAAATCATAATTTCCAAGACCAAAAAAATGCAAACACTGCAGCTGTACTCAAAGTACAAAGGCCCACCAGAACATCATTACTTGATGTTTATCATTGAAAGGGTCTAATTACAGGACTGTGCAAACTAAGAACACAAATTAAGCTACCATAGGCTTATCAAATCAGTCATCAAGTCCATAATGATTGCAATGATTCACAATGTTCTGAAGGCAGAAGGAGCCCCAACCCAGAAGTAGGTAGAAGTACCAACAAAAGTGGTCACTAAGCATGCATTAGTCTTCTTATGTCATATTGATATCACTTGAGTGCCCACATGATCACTAAATTGAATTTTGTAACGTCCTATGACTGGACAATGCAAAGTGTACTAGGGGTAAACATTATCCATAGTAATATTTCTTAGTTTAGTACAAAGTCTATAGGTTTGTGCTTTGGTATTATGAGGCTTTTAGCAGTATCACAACCAAAAACAAAAATGCAATATATTTTAGCTCACCAGTTCTTAGGTTGGGGGGGGGGTTATTTTTTATTTTTTTTTATTTATAGGCTTTTTTTGTTTATTTTTCACCAGCTGATCTGTCCAGAAAGTGTGTTATTTTCAAATTCTTTGTTGTTTTTGTTGAGTAGAAAACAGAGTCCTACCTGGTTTTGTGCTGAAGAAAAAGCAATTTGATTATGTCAATGTGCACAGTATATCAGAATGTGAATAGCTTTTTCATTATTAAACAGCTTATGCACTTGCAGAGTTCTAATTAGAAAAGTTGCAGAATCTGAGCCAATTTAGAAGTGATTAACCCTTTGGGATCATCTCACCAAAATTAATTTTTTGCTGCAGAGGATGCCTAAAATCTGACTTGTATCTTAGTGCAGACTTCTTAGAAAATCAGCTAGTCAATCACACAAGCAGGAAATGACAATTCTGCAGTAGTTCTGTACATCAACTGTGTACAGAAGGCCTTTATGTTGATACATTGCATTATTGCATTGAATTTTACAGAAAATTACAGCATTGAAGATTGAAAAAGTAAGGTAATTTTTTTCACAATAAAATTCCAATATGGCTTATATAGCAATTGTATATACTATATTATTTTTTATTTTGCTATATTTTTTCTCACAAAAGTGGAGTTAATGGCCAAGCTGTCCAGCAAAAGTGGTAGTTAGAGAGTTGAAACAAATCCTTTAAAACTGATAAGGGTGCTTACAATGGTCAGCTTTTTTTAATGTATGTAAAACCTTATCCCAAAAGGGAAAAAATTGTTTCCTGTAATGGCTTAAAGAGAGTGAGCTGGAGCTCGGTTTTAATTTGTTCATAAAGGCCCTCTAAATTTGTTATTGCATCTAACACTACCCTCTCCCCATACTGACAATGCTGCTCTTCAAAGGTGTCTTCATTGCTCCTCCATTCCCAGCGGATCACCAAGTAAAAATAAAGGGAAACAAAAGCTTAAAAAAATAATAATTGCAGACACTACATTTAGGTTTGGTTCACACCTATGTGTTTTTCAGTGTGTTTTTAGTTTTTCAGAAATGCACTAAGGTCCGTTTAACATGGTTTCCCATGGGTTACGTTTATATATGTGCATTTCTTGGAAAGCATCAAGGACTTTTTTTTCGGCAGCAGGTTGCCTTTTTTGGCTCCATAGACTTCAATGGAAACGCAATGGAAATACATCAAAAATACATTAAAACGTGTCAAAAACGCAAGTGAAAAAAACCAAAACGCACTGGGAAAATGCATCAACTGCAACCTGCATAGGTGTGAACCAGGCCTTTAAATATTGGTAAGCTGCAATATATTACATATTTGTTTTGGGTTTAATATCACTTAACTATCAGGCACAGTAGAATCTAGTGTTTCAAACACCCAGTAGATCTCTTTTTAGGCAGCATTCACATTCTTCATTATGCCAGTTACCTTCCTAGGGTAAAGGAGCTTGGTATAGATCAGCCTATGGGAGAACCATACTATGTAAAAATATACCTATGTAATTATGATTAGCATGGTTAAAACACTACAACTGTTGCCCACTATCTTGCCTCGTCTATCTCCGTCTCTATACCTCCTGCTAGTGGCAGAGATTAAAAACAGAGGAAGTGATATGAGATGACTTCTAATGCAGCACCATGCACTGTGACCTGCAGAGGGAGGCAGAAGAAAGCCTATTGCCAATGATCTATTCTAGACAACTAGAACACATCATGTCTAGAGATGAGTGGAATTGAGATCCTTTATTAATGAAAATCAGGAGAATTTGGTTATATACATTGAAGTCAATTAGAAAAATAATATGTTGGTCAGAGGTTAAGTGTGTGACGGGCTTTAAATAGGTCTTGGGGTTTATGGAAGGTTCTTTCAACTATCCTGGACTAGTTCTTGTACCAGTGGGTAAATGGCCCCTCATTATTTTACAATTTTATTTTTCATAGAAAGACAATAAGGATAGCAAAAGCTAAGTCAAAACAAAGTGTAAAGTAACAGTAATAAAATAAAACACCAAAAAAAGGAAAAAACACACACATACAAAGAGCATAAGATACACCACAAATGCAGTTCTCCTTAAAAAACACACCCCTAAAGAAAAAAAAGAGGAAAAAAATTTGAACTTTTTAAAATGAGTTTCACCTCTGAAGCTTAATTTTTTTCCCCACTAATTCTGCAATAAATGCATGTATAAATGGTGAGGCTAAAATTCTCCTTGTGTTTCCAAAGATTTACCAACCCACAGGACCTGCTGAAGGAAAATGACTAAACAGGCTGAACTGCTGTAATACCGACACTCAGTGGCTGAATATCTCCTTGCCATGGGAATTCTGCCATACTGAAGTTTCTATCTGCCAAACCCAGCTCTGATGAAGAAGGGAGCACCCTTCGAAACGCGTTAGCCTTCATACCCCCCCTTATTGATTTACCTGTAACCCTGTTTGGATTATGGTTACTTATGCCTGTTATACAATCATTTTGTGAGTATATTTCCTTATTAATAAAATTAGTCACTATTTATTGAGGTAATGCGCAAGGTTTGTGCGCTCTTTCTTTCATCTTCCTCTGAAGGAAAATTCATGCCAGAGCTTTTAATGACAATAAAGGTTTAAAACATATTTTCGGAGAAGATTCACTCCATTCTCTAAGAAGGACCGCATAAATAAATTACAGGTATGGAAAGCTTTTATTGACCTTGGATTGCAGCACTGGTCTCTCAGGATGCTGTTGAAATTGTTTCTACTTCCTAAATCAAGTGACTGTAGCACATTTCGCCAAAATCATTTTTGTCATGTGAATTTTTTTTTTTTTGGGTTTTATGATCAGCAAAAGAACACACAGATGTTTTTATTAAATCCATGTCACCTACTTTAGGTTTCTGCTTTAGGTACAAAAAAGAAGGGAAGCAAAAAGCATTGGCAGTGAACTGGGCGTCTGAGTTTCTGGAGAGCTTAGCAAACAACCTCAGCAGTTACTCGTGAGCCTTGCTTCATGCAGACATAATAACCTATAATATCTTTTGACATTCATCCTGCCTTTAAATGTGTGCAGCCAATATCTACTCTCTGTGTAGAGGTTTGGCATTTAAAAATTAGAACATTTATTTTTTTCACAACCTGAAATTTGTAGATGCCAATGGAAAGCCGTGAGAGAAGTGTCCCATGAAACTTTATCAGCTCAAACACTTCATTGGCAGTCAAGGCAATTGTGGATCAGGGTCACCAGCTGTTTGAGATAATGACTGCTGCAGGAGACACAGCATACATCCAAGACAGGGTGTCTTGTCCCCTTCGTCTAGAATGCTGCCTTGTTTATTCAGTGTACACAAGGGTGGGAACTTGTCTGCAATTAATTCAGCAATGCTGTAATATGTATCAGTCTGCCAGGTCATTACTGGAATTAATGAAACTTCAGGTTGACCGCTGCATGTGTGACATCACTCAGCAACATTGGCAGCTTTGCATGCATGAATCACTGCTTTGGAAAGCACTTTGGAAAGGAGGGGCCGTGGGAGACTGAGCACAGTAATCAGCGAGAAGAGAGCAGCACAAAAGGTGGCTGGCCACACACAGATTTCCTCCCAACTTTGTAGCCTTGGAATGGCTGGTGCCTGGAATCTGGAATTGATTTAGGTCAGGAGCATTTCCAAGGGTGGGATCCTGCAAGGCAAATCCCTGCTGTTATATCGGCCTGGTGTGATGCACAAAATGCCTTGCTTTAAAATATATTTCATTTAAGATTCCAACAGAAAATAGCTGTCCTGGTGTGCATACATATGTGGGAAGCAAGCCTCTGTGGTTGTACAAAAAAACCTTGTTGTTAGATGTAAGCATTATTCCCTTGCAAAAGACTGACCTTACATGCATTTGAAAAGGCAATTCTGCCGCTATACAAAAAACAAAAGTTTGCAAATAAAGCATTACCTTGCAAAAGGTTGACCTGATGTGCATACATAGAAAAGTCTGCAGCTGTGCAAAAAAAAAAAATTAACATTAACCACTGCTCCCGTCCAGCCGTTTATGTACATGGGCCAGATGGGAGCAGTACAGGAATGGATTGCCGTTTATAAACGCTGCCCACATTTTTAGGTTGTGCGCGCTCCCTGGGAGTGCATGACACCGCGATCCGGTGCCCGCTTTGTCCGATCGCTGTACGGGACCTCAGTGTGAGGTCCCAATCATGTGACCACCAATTGGCCAATCAGTGATCACATGATTAGTAGTAAGCAAGATGTCACTTCTGACACCATTGCTTACTACGTGTGAAATCTGTGATTGATCACAGAGATCACATGGTACAAGGCTATTCACAACAGCTTTGTACCATGTGATAAGCTGTGACCAATCACAGCTTCCACAGTATTTCTCAATGGCTGCAAGAATGCAGCTAGAGAGAAGAGGAAATGATTGCTTTTACAGCCTTTATGGGTGTAAAAGCAATCAGGGTAAAAAAAAAAAAATCTTCATCACCCCCCACAAGTAGTACAGTGTCGCTATGGTGACACTGTACTGCTAGGGTGACAGTATGTTAAAAAAACTAAAAACAAAACATAAATAGTTATATAAAAAATAAAATAATGTGAAAAACATTTTTTAAAAATTAAAATTTTTGGTTATAAACTAATTTGAGTTATTTTTTTTTTTACTAAAAAGATAACCGAATACATTTTGGCCAAGATTTATGAAGAAAGATTATTTATTTGCTAAATTTTATAAGAAAAACACTTTTTTTTTAATTTTTGGACTTGTTCATTTATATAGCAAAAAAAACTTAAAATCCCAGTGGTGAATAAATACCACCAAAATAAAATTTTATCTGTCTCAAAAAAATGCTAAAAATGTCATATGGGTACAGTGTTGCATGACCGCGCAATTGTCATTCAAAGTGTGACAGCACTGAAAGCTTAAAATTGGCCTGCACAGGAAGGGGGTAAAAGTGTCCAGACTTGAAGTGGTTAAACCTTTACCTTTGCTATATGTGAAGCTCCACAGCTCCAGCACTATACTATTTCCCAGCACATTTTTAGCCCCCATCTGGTTGTGTGTCCTTTTGGGAAGCATTGGATCAAAATTTTGGCTGGACTTGACCTGTGCTATCTGCTGCTGGCCCCAGCAGTTATAGGGTCTGTGTCTGATTCCAATGCTCCTGTCTGGGAACTGGCGAGATGGCAGCAGCATGTATTCTCTCATTGTATTTTAACTTTCATGGCTATACATGTTTTAATGTCTTACACAGTACAACATCCTTGACTCCATGTATGGCGAAGAGTTATAAAGCCCTGTCTCGAAATGCGCAGGTTGCCTAGGCATCTATTTAGCTATGGTAAAGGTTAAGTGTAACTGCAATTCTGAAATCTATTCATGTACTATGTAGCCACAATTCATTTTATTCTATTTTATGCATTTGTACTAATAACATTGTTCATATTTTTATATAAAAGCTCACATATACATTGCTTGTGGTGTGCATGGGTGGGTGGCCACTTTTATCACAATTTATCCACAGCTTAAATTTGTTGTGGTGTGATTAGCCCCTCCCTGCCCCACCTACTGCCCCTCTCACAAGCTCAGAAATTGCAATTTCCACAAGTACCCAGGTATAAATATATATGAGGGAATTCATAAAGAGTGTCTATAACAGCAATGGGCAAACTACGGCCCGGCGGACCTTTAAATCCGGCCCGCGGAGCGTGATAAAAAAAAAAACACAGCCAGGGCAGGCAAACATTGGCTGTCAGGATGTGTGTAGACGGGGCAGCGTGACGAACGTGAGGGGAGCTAGGCTCCTCTCACAGTCCGCCCTGAAGACCGGAACGGCGCGGGAACACTGCGAGAGGAACGCGCGGAGCAAAGGTAAGTAAATTGACACAGGGGGGACTTGGCTTACTACTTGGGGGGGAATAGTACTATGGGGGATGAAATAATATGGGGGATGATTTAATATGGGGAATGAATTACTATAGGGGGGATGAATTACTATAGGGGGGATGAATTACTATGTGGGGGATTAATTACTATGCTTACTATGGGGGAATATTACTATACTTACTATGGATGGCATGGTAGTGGCTGGGCCAGCCAGCAGCTAGTGGGGGGCATAAAAGTTTTGTAAAATAACTCTTTTTATGCTTTTCTACCTTAAATTAATCTAAACATTTAATGTTACAAATTTTAATTTAATTTATATTAATTCACACATACACATGATTCATCTACTCTTGGTCCGGCCCCCGGGTCCAATATATGAACCCATTGCGGCCCTCAAGTCAAAAAGTTTGCCCACCCCTGGTCTATAACACTCTTTAGAATACTGATGTGTCTCCATACAACAAATGTTGGCACAGGCAACAGATTTATGTATCTTGTGCTTGATAAGATAATGCTGCACTCTCCTCTCTTGTATTCCTGGTTCAGGACCAGGATCTCCGTGATCATGAACCACTAGACATGTAACACCTTAGTAATCCAAAAAAGGGAAGGGGAATGGCAGGTCACTCATGAAAAAAACCCATACATTAGGTTGAGAAGGAATTCTATCGATTTGGCCAATTTTGAAGCAGAACTTGCTCGACTCTCCCCTTTCCTGACTTTCTAGGCTGCCTGCTTGGATAAGGGTCTGGAATGGATTCTGGGGGTGGGCCCATGCCAATTTTGTTTTCTAATTTTTGGCGTGGGTTCCCCTTAAAATCCATTTCAAACCCAAAGGGCCTAGTATGCATTGGGGGGGACCCCCACGCTGTTTTTTCACAGTATTTTATTGCCGGCAAAGGTTTTTTTTTTACAGTCAGCTCATGACTCATCCATTATTAGGACACGGCGGCTGACTTCCCAGGCCTTCTCCTTAACAACCAGTGAAAAAAAGCATTTAGAAGAGTTTACTAGCATTTAGGAGCTGTAAGCATTTGTCTGCCAAAATGCTGCTGCTCCAGAACGCACTAGCAGAGGGTTTTTTCTCTGCCACTAAACTCTCCTGCCAGAAAACACTGCTAGAAGCCTATGTGTGCATGAACACATAGGATAACATGCAGGGGAGTTTAGAGGCAGTTAAAAAAAAACATCTGATGCCCAAAACAACAGCCCAGTGTGCATGACGCCTAATAGTGTCAAACAGTGAATTGTAACACACGTTATGTAAGATATGCCATCAGTTATAAAGAATATGGTGTATAATACATGAGTTGCAGAAAGAGGAGACTGTGTTACAGACTGAAACATCATTTACAAATGATCAAGTGAAATAAGTGGACTTCAGTAGCAAAACAATTCATAGACAGTCAGTACATGCTAAAAATGTTAAAAATACAAATCATTGAATGTATGTATGAAAAAGCCAATAAGAAGAGATGATAGGTTCTCAAGGTTGTGCCGACATGAGGTGTTTTGGATTTTCATTTTGCAAATTCATTTACCAGTTGGTCTTAACTATAAATAGGATGTTTCTCATTATTATGGATGGGTATATACTATGGTTATATATATATATTTTTCTCTCCCATCCTCCTGTTGGCTTCAAAGATTTACACTGAAAAAAATAGCAGAAAAATGCTGATCGGTGAGCATTAACAGTTCATCATCCCATTCTTATATCTGATATATTTTTGGGAATTGTTCTTATTTGTTCTGTAATAAATAGTATGTTTTCAAATTTATTTTTATTTCAGTTGAAGAGCTGATTGGATGGTTCTATGTTGCAATGAGTTAATTCATATTCAGTGTAAAAGTTGTGAGCCTACGAGTCTAGTGTTTGATACATACAGTGTACATTAGATGTGAATTTCTCACACTCTCTGTTAACTGTAGCTGTTCAATAATGTTAGACTTTAATTTTTGTTGATAAACATTGCAACGGGTTTGTTACTAAACCCAGGACCCTGCATTCACTATGTCTGGTCTCCCTCAGTACACAGAACAAGGAAATGCAATTATTCTAATAACTATAAACTGTTAAATACCTTTTCTAATCAGCAGTTAAAGCAGTCGTGTGACTTCTAACAGTGTCCAGCAGAGCACAGGTTAAAGCTTGTAGGAATTTTCATTCTCCCCTGATTGTCCTATGAGGCTGCATAACCCCTGACCCTATGTCTGGACAGTGCTGATTGGCCCTGTGCTGATCACATGCACTCTCCCAAGAAAAAAAACTCTCTAGCAATATACGCCAAACTAAGCATGTGCAGCTTGCCCCCAAGACTCTGTTCTATCAACAGATGGATTGGGGACAGTAGAAGTAGGGAGGATCAGAGAAGACAGGATCAAACATCCTTTTTACACAATGCGGAGGATTAACCCCTAAGGTTCCACAATGAGTATAACAATCATATTTTACTGCATGTACAGATTTTACTGTTATGGGTTTAGTAACACTTTAACTTAGTTCTGACTGATCATTTGGATACTCTTATGAATTGGATATCATTGTTACAATGTTTCTTGGGGTTGTTTCAATGTGATTAGGTGGAACCGCACTTTGATCAATGACCTTACTGTAGGCGGCAGTGTGGAACTGTACTGTGATCTAACTTAGTGATAACTACCTTTGGTAAGGTATTCTAATTGTTCACTCAAGATAATTAAAATGTTACAGGTTTGGTTGTTAGACTTAGATATTAAGAACTGCTTCTTTGTGTATCTTTAATTAATCACCTTTGAGGAGTGAAACGCGTTAGGCTGCTTTGGCACCATGGCAACTGTCAGTGCATTGCTTTGCTTCAATAAAAAGTTGGCTTTTATGGTGTGTGGCTTCCCTTTTTTGGATTACTAAAGATTATTGTAGATGTAAAAAGTGTGGAGGCACACTGGGACTTCAGTGACCATATGGAAACTCTACTCTGATTGCAGCTACACTTCCTCCTGCCACTGCAGCTGTCAGACAGACAGCACAACAATGGAGTTTTGTATCTGGATGAATAGCGGCTTGTGGGGATTCACAAACACTAGCTTTCCTTTAGGTTCAATCCACTTATGATTAACAGCAGGAAGTAGGTGAATTCTAACCAATAGGTGGCCTTCTGATTTCTACAAAATCCAGTTACTGAAATAGGCCACAGGAGTTTTTGAACCTGGCGCAGGCCATTTTAGGGGGCCACAGCACCTGAAAATGGTTGGTAGAGATTTATTGAATTCCCCAGGAGTGTCCACAGTGGTTCTAAAGGGTAAATGTTTTTCTCCTTCCTGCATGCTATACATTAGGGTAAAAACTTTCTGGGTGCAGCTCCCCCCTAGTCCCCCCTTATACTTACCTGAGTCCCATCTCAGAAGCTATCCCGTGTCTCTCTCTCTATAACATATTAGTTATTTTTAAAAAAATCCTTTTCTATTACAAGGTGCATAAGTAGGTACTGCTAACCAGAGTTAAAATTGATCAGTTACACTGTGCCTCCACTACCTCTTAACAATAGGGGCCCAGCTATCTCCATGGTCACAGAATAAACAAAGATAATAGGATAGGAATGTATCAAGGCATGTTATACTTGTATTCACTCTGATACATTTTTCTTCTGGCAGCAGTGAAAACAGGGAATTGTTACTGTATACAGACAGAAAAAATCTTAAGGTTTGTCCTATTCTCTCTTCCATGAGGCAATGAAGGAAAGACATCCATGGACACAAGAGAAAAACAGGGTATATACTACAAGGCACTGTGTTACAACGTTAGACAATAAATAATGAGATCCCCAATCAAAACAATGTGAAGAACACTAGCCTCCTTGTGCCAATTAAAGTAAATATCAAACCATGTTTCTTCTCTTCTGCCACCAATGATGTTCTCAAAACACTAAACTCTATCTAGATTGGAGAATTACAACATACATTGAGTGGATTGCTGTATGTTGCAGTGAATTGTTTGCTTTCAGTATTGTCTGAAAAACCTCAACATGGACAAGGAAATGGGAAAGCGAAAAAATCAATAAAACACATCACCGTATCTTGCAATACATTTCAATTATCTGATCTCAAATCTATATGGAACACAAGCATCGAGTCTAGAAAACCACTTTACCAGTGATTGTTTCCTTTCATATATTTCTTCGGTGTAGGATAAATTATCAGATTCTCAATCAGTAAGCAGACATAAGTATTGTCTCCACTTTTTAACACTTGCTGAACTGTATTATTAGCATGTCAACAGCAAAGATCAAACGTTTCCTGAAGTATCTGAGTTGCTATTACTCTAATAGGCTGATTCAACAGGAAAGTGTGAAGACCAATGCAAATGTGTAAAGTTGGGTACTCTATAGCGACCAGTCAGAATTTATTTTTTCCGCAGCCCGATACCACAAAGAATCATTTTCCTATTGGTTGCTAAGAGTTCCTGTATTTGTTCTTTGCACTGCCTTATGGGATTTTAAAACCAGCCATATCTGCTTTAAGAATTATTTTAATTTCACAAAGAATATTAACTGCGCTGACAAGGAGAACAATGTATAATCAAGATCAAAAATTCTTACTCATTCAATTCACGTTCGGTATGATGGGGATGCTCAGATTGTATTAGTTATGTTTGATGCAATGCCCAAATGAAAATCAAACCAACCAAATCATATGCTTTGAAAGAAGTGTTTTATTGATGCCTTTAGATTAGAATCTTTACACGAGCGAATCTGTTTACAGCAAAAATTCTCTTTGTATTAATGCATTATAGGCGAAAGCTCTTAATAAAGAAAGATGAAATATTACAGTTCAAAATGTTGAATCATATAAAAATATTGGTTAAATAAATAAATAAATAGATGCGATAGGAAGTCTGCTTGCTTTTGGAATGAGAGCGACTTCTGCATAATTACCACGAATAGGAAGAGTTTACATTGTTTTTCTATCCAAATCGATGCTTAATGAACAGCACTACAGATCTCGTTCTGGGCACAGTACCAAAGCCAATGGTCCATTCACAGCTGAAACATAGAAGCAGATGGCACCCATTCTCCCAAGTGGTTTCTAATCAATATTAAATGCACAAGTGGTTGGTCAGTTAACACAGCAGATCTGAGAGACGCAAATTACGTATGTACTTATTCTCAAAAACTTATCACAAGCTGCACACTGTCATGCGTTCATATCATTTTTAAACTGATTTCATTACTGTAATTAGAATACTTTGTCTGCTTTCCTTTATATTTTATTAAAGTGGAATTATCTTCACACAAGGGGCATTAAACGTATGCATATTACTGTGTGTAACAGATGTACAGTGGTTTTTAAAATCACCTTTTTATATATGCATTAGTAAATTGGACTGTGAGCAGTCCATTTGATGGCACTAGAAATGCTCATTCGGCATTTGAGAATTTTACTGGTACTTAATAGCATTGCCAGCATGCATCTCAGACCGCTGAATGGGTCTGAATGGTCACATGCAGTTTACAGTAATAGTTCCACAATGGAAATCACAATGGAAATCCACACAATGAGAAAAGAGAAAAATATCATTGCGATGTTTCTTGGGAAATATACATAGGGGAGTAACTATATACTGCAATTCAGCTCTTGGTGAGTCTATAAAAATAAATAATACCTCCAGTAAGCACTCTCACTTCTCTTACACAAAGGTAAGTTTTTTTTAAATATTATACACCTTTCTGTTAAAAATGTGTACATTTATTCATTTCCATGTCAACCATATGAGTTCCATATGGATCAATACACAGCATGGGTCTATATTGGACCACACTTACAACATTAACAAGGTTGTTAAAGTTTTTCCTTAATGATCATATCTACAGCGAACTGAAAAATTCCTGTGATTATAATTTTCAATTTTCTTTACTGCCTCTGTACCTTATTTTGTATTAAAATTTTTCAATAAACCCTTGCTGTTTAACCCTTTAGCGCCGACGCCTCCAGGCCCTTTAAGAGGTTTGTGATGCTGGGAGGCAGGGCGGGGTTTAGGGTCATGTGGCCACCGTGATTGGCTGTCACATGATTGGAAAGCTCCCAACCACTATTAGTGATCGGACCTTCGTGGTAAAAGTGCCGGTAGCACGCAGGGCACGCACTCTAAGCACATCTTTTGTTTACATTGGATATGCAAATATGCAGCTGCTTGGTGCCAAGGCTCAGCCGCTAAAAGGCCGCATATTTGCGTATGCTCGGCACCAAGAATTAAAATAAATATGTGTATTTTAAAGCAAAACTACAACCAGTAAGACACATTTTGCAGCAAGGTCGGTGCAGTGTTTATATCTTCTGCCAAACTTTATGTAGTCAGTAAGGAAGGCTGCATTCTCTAAGGGGGAATGTGTCAAGGTAGGATTTGCATTCAAGTAGTACTAATGGCTAAACATCTTTTACTTTAATGTATACACATCATCACACACAGCATCAAAGCTGAACTCCAGGAATTCAGCCGCATTGTAAAATGTGCTGGCACACTATGTGTTAAATCCAATGAGGTGCATTCCATCTTGTGGGCTTATCTCCTTAATTTACAAATTACATTTTTACTGAGCTCTGGGAGCATAGCTATAACTATACTTTTGGCGCTCTGATGCTGGACCTTCTAGTCATCCCTCTCCCTCTCCTGCCCAATCACAGAGTGCTTTGTATTATGTGAACTCAAAAAATACAAACACTTCTGTAAATGAACAGCAGAGGGGAGGAGCAGCTAGAGATGCTACGTAAGAGAAGACCACATCTCCTCTCAGAGAGCTGGGAATGTAGGATTAGCTGTACTCCTGGTGCTCCATAAAACTGTCAGTTGTAAATTAAAAAGACAAGTCTATGAGGTGGCACGCATACCATTGTTTTTCTTTCATATTATGCCATCACATTTTACAAAGTGGCTGAAATCCTGGAGTTCTGCTGTAAAGTAAAAAAAGCCCTAGTACTTGTGTATTACCCTCAATTCCCAAACATTTACCTGGTGTCATTCTGGCAACTGCTGAGGGCTCCACAATCAGCTCCCTAAAGTTCCTGGGAGCAGAGGGTTGGTAAGGGTAAGTGAAAGATTGGGTCCTGAAGCTGCCTATCAGGAGCTGGCAGGAGGGAGCAGGAGTGTGGATTGGTGGGTACTGTGTGTGTCAGCATGGGCACACACAGTCCCAGAAGGGAGTAAGCATTGGTGTCTTCTTTGCAGTCAACTTGGAAAAGACACACAAACATTATTGTGCTGTAGTGCTTTAGACAGTACTTTCTTTCAGCGCAGTTCAGTGCGAAGCAATCCATTGCCTTGAACCATGTGGCCAGCAATTGAACTTTATGAGATGTCTGCGTGACAAAGTTTGTTAACAAAAAACCAGTGTGATGTACCGAGATCAATGTATCATGACTGCGCTGATCTTGGCCGGGTCACACTGCACAACAACCGCTGCATTACAATGCATCTTAAGGCATCTCCAAAGCACAATATTTAAAGGATTTGTTCTTTTTTAATGCTAGATAGCATCCAAACAAAACAGTCAGCATCACCATGTTGCATATATATCTTCTGTATTGCAATCCAATGAGTTACATAGACCCACCACTGACAGAGTGTTGAGGTGATGCAGCCCACGTGAGCTTTAATCATAAGAAACTACTCTATAAGCACAAAAAAAACAAATAGACAAATGACACCTGGATTGTGGGAGGAACAAAGGTAATAGGTTAACCCCTTTCAAACCAGTCCTCCCTTAAATGCAAACCAGAACCCACTTAAAAATAAGCATCACAATAGCTCTTTGTGGACTTTGTATTTTCAACGTTGCCCTTTAGGCTGCATGAAAAGATCCATCTCCTTGCTGAAGGATATTTTTTAAAATGTCTTTTTTCATTACTACTTGTCCCCTGTGGAAGTGCCCAGCTCCCCCCTGTTCTTTATTTAACAACCTATTAGCCTTGCAAAAAGCTATATAAATGATCTAGGTTCCCCTTCCATAGACTTCAATGAGGTTTGGCGCTAAGCTTGGAGTTTGTGTACTTGCCGCTGGGTTTACAGAACCTTTGATGAACTGAACCAGCCAAGTTTACTAATCCCTTTCCCAAAGACAGTGGGGTCTGTGCATTCTGTGAGTTTCTGGGGAGAAGGTTTCCAAACATAAACGCGGATTGAATTCTTCATAATGCCACTCCTTCCATCACTTTAAAGTAGTAGTGGGCACAGCAAACAATCTATAAAAACATGAGACTCTGGATTTTCATAATAACTGCTTACACTGCAACAAAGGTAAGTATCCATATTATATACTACCAATTAATTAGACTAGATTTCCTTTGCAATATATATATATATATTTATACAGTGCTCAAAAAAATTAAATTAACACTTTTTGGTCAGAATATAGCATCGAGTCAATTAAACTCCTGGGATATTGATCTGGTCAGTTAAGTAGCAGTGGCGGTTGTTAATCAGTTTCAGCTGCGTTGGTGTTAATGAAATTAACAATAGGTGCACTAGATGGGCAATAATCAGACAACCCCCTAAACAGAATGGTTTTACAAGTGGAGGCTACTGACATTTTTTTCCCTACTCATCTTTTCTGACTGTTTTTCACTAGTTTTGCATTTGGCTAGGGTCAGTGTCATTACTGGTAGCATGAGGAGATACCGGGGCCCTACAGAGGTTGCACAGGCAGACTAACTCCTCCGGGATGGCACATCAATGCGTGTCATTGTCAGAAGGTTTGCTGTGTCTCCCAGCACAGTCTCAAGAGCATGGATGACATTTCAGGAGACAGGCAGTTACGCTAGGACAGCTGGACAAGGTCGTAGAAGGTCCTTAACCCATCAGCAGGACCAGTATCTGCTCCTTTGTGCAAGGAGGAGCAGGATGAGCACTGCCAGAGCCCCACAAAATGACCTCCAGCAGGCTACTGGTGTGAATGTCTCTGTATCTCACAGACCAGAGCAGGTTCACCCTGAGCACACGACAGACGTAAAAGGGTCTGGAGAAGCCATGGCGAATGTTATGCTGTCTGTAACCTCGTTCAGCATGACTATTTTGGTGCTGCATCAGTTATGGTCTGGGAAGGCATATCCACTGAGGGACGCACAGACCTCTACAGGCTAGACAATGGCACCCTGACTGCCATTAGGTGTTGGGATGAAATCCTTGGGCCCATTCTCAGACCCTACACTGGTGCAGTGGGTCCTGGGTTCCTCCTGGTGCACAACAATGCTCGGCCCCATGTGATGAGAGTATGCAGGCAGTTCATGGAGGATGAAGGAATTGATACCATTAAATGGCCCCCCTGCTCGCCTGACCTAAATCCAATAGAACACCTCTGGGATATCATGTTTTGGTCCATGTGATGTTGCCATGTTGCATCTCAGACTGTCCAGGAGCTCAGTGATGCCCTGGTCCAGATCTGGGAGAAAATACCCCAGAACACCATCCATCATCTCATTAGGAGCATGCCCCATTGTTGTCAGGCATGCATACAAGCACGTGGGGGCTATATAAATTACTGTACCATTTTGAGCTGTTGCAATGAAATTTCAGCAAAATGCACTAGCCTTGATTTTTGGGGTGTCTTTGAATTCAGTCCTCTGTAGGTTGATAATTTTCATTTCCATCAAACGATGGGGCATTCTTACATTCCTAACCCATTACCCAGTCCATATCAGTATAGATATCCAGCATGATAGTTTTCCCTATTGTGATCTGATGTGTTTTCAAAGTGTTCCTTTAATTTTTTTGAGCAGTGTATATATTTATTTATTTATTATTTCAGAGTCCCCTTTAACAAAAAAAAGCCATAAGTACCATTGTAGGCATTATTTATGTAATCAGTTATTAATTTATAAAGCATTATGACAATATTTTAGCATTGAAGAGATGTCTCCTTCTCCAGGGCTCCACAGTCCCCATTACACAAAGTGCGAGCAAGACAAATTAAGATACCTCATCTGCTCCATTTTGAAGCTCTGGCTTAGTCACTAGACTGTATGACATTAAAAATTCAGCAACTGCTCTCTCTTGTCATCTTAATTTTAGATAACAGACTCACTGTTTTCCCAGCATGATAAAAATTCATTAAAAAGATCTGTAATGTGCAATTACTGTATGTTACAGTAACTGCACATAGGACTCCTATGCTTTAATAATTATTTCTTGACATAATGCCATCTACCTGAATACACACTTTAGCTACGTAGTCATTATCATATACTCCCCGCTAGGTCCCATCACATGGTACTGCACATTTATTTGCCACTGTTTAAATTTATCACATTTTGCTAATGTTAAGCTATGAACAAATGGGGGACCTTGATTGCCATGATATTGATAATCTATACATCATTAAGGAGAAAATTGGTGATATATTGGTAGGCTTCGATTGCGCTATGTGCTCTATTCATAGAGGTAATTTCTGACATCCTCTTGTCTTATTTCTTGGGAAATATCACTTTAAAGTCACCTGTTTATAAAGAAGTGCTGGGCAATTTCTTCAGTCATTTTGGCCATAGTCAACTCTATTAAGGGGACATTTTCTTGGTTTTCTTACTGAAAATGCTGATGATCATGTACAGCAGGTAAAATAACTATTGAACACATCACCATTTCTCTCAGTAAATATATTTCTAAAGGTGCTATTTACATGAAATTTTCACCACATGTGAGTAACAACCCATGCAATCCATACATACAAATAAACCAAAACAAATAAGTTAAGAAATTAGGTAATGTGTAATAAAATGGAAAGGGAAAAAGTTCAGAACACACTGAAATATATTTAATACTTTGTACAAAATCCTTTGTTGGTAATGAAAGCTTTAGGATGCCTCCTGTATGGTGAAACTAGTTACATGCATTGCTCAGGTGTGATTTTGGCCCATTCTTCCACACATTCTTCAAAGTTTGAAGGTTCCGTGGGCCTCTTCTATGAACTCTGATCTTTAGTTCTTTCTGTGAAACCAACAGAGTTTTATTGACTTTGTGATCATTGTCTTGCTGAAATGTCCGACCCTCATTTTATCTTCATCATCCTAGTAGATGGCAGATTTTTATCAAGAATGTCTTGGTACATTTTTCCATTCATCCTTCCTTCAATGTAATGAAGTTTGCCAGTACTGTATGCTGAAAAACAGCCCCACACCATGATGTCCCCACCTCCAAACTTCACTGTTAGTATGGTGTTTTTGGGGTGATGTGCAGTGCCATTTGACCTTCAAATATGGTGTGTATATGGGATCCAAAGAGTTTAATTTTGGTCTCATTTGACCAAACGATATTCTCCCAGTTTTTCACAGGCTTGTCTAAATGTTGTGCAGCAAAATTTAAATGAGCTTCAACATGCTTTTCTTCAGCAATGGAGTCTTGCATGGTGAGCGTGCATACAGGCCATGGCAGTTGAGTGCATTACTTATTGTTCTCTTTGAAACAATTGTACCTAATTCCAGGTCTTTCTGAAGATCTCCACAAGCGGTCTTTGGCTCTTGGACAACTCTTCTGATAATCCTTTTTACTCCTCTGTCTTGCGAGGAGCACCTGGTCATAGCCGATTTATGGTAAAATGATGTCCTTTCCACTTCCACATTATAGCCCCAACAGTACTCACTGGAGCATTCAGAAGTTTAGAAATCCTTCCTTTAGAAACCCTTCTTTGCTTTTACCCATCATGAAATGTTTCTTGTGTGGCACCTTGGTAATGTGATACCTAGAGATGAGCGAATCGAACTTGGCGAAGTGGAATTCGTTTCGAATATTAGGAAAAATTTGATTTGCATCGAATCCGAAAATTAGCAAACTTCGGATGCACGAATCAAATTTTTCCCGATCGGCCGATTTTCATCCCTTCTACAGCCGGCAAAAAGTGTCCCTGCAGAGAGCTCCGCTATTTCTGAAAGTTCTCTGACAGTTCCTTGACATTTACAGCGGTTGAAACATTGTATCTATTTGTTTCCATTTAGGATACAGATGTTTTTATTCGGAAACAAATAGATACAATGTTTCAACCGCTGTAAATGTGAAGGAACTGTCAGAGAACTGTCAGAAATAGCGGAGCTCTCTGCAGATACACTTTTTGCTGTACTGGAATTCTTCTTATTTTCATTCTTCTTCTCCTTCTTATTTTCATTCTTCTTTTCATTCTTCTTCTCCTTTTCATTCTTCTTCTCCTTCTTCTTCTCCTTCTTCTTTTCATTCTTCTTCTTCTTCTTTTCATTCTTCTTCTCCTTCTTTTCATTCTTCTTCTTCTTCTTATTTTCATTCTTCTTATTATTTTCATTCTCCTTCTTCTTCTCCTTCTTTTCATTCTTCTTCTCCTTCTTATTTTCATTCTTCTTCTCCTTCTTCTTTTCATTCTTCTTCTTCTCCTTCTTCTTCTTTTCATTCTTCTTTTCATTCTTCTCCTTTTCATTCTTCTCCTTCTCATTCTCCTTCTCCTTCTTCTCCTTCTTCTTCTCCTTCTTTTCATTCTTCTTCTTCTTCTTTTCCTTCTTCTTCTTCTTTTTCTTCTTATTTTCCTTCTTCTTCTTCTTCTTATTTTCCTTCTTCTTCTTCTTATTTTCCTTCTTCTTATTTTCCTTCTTCTTCTTATTTTCCTTCTTCTTCTTCTTCTTCTTCTTCTTCTTATTTTCCTTCTTCTTCTTCTTCTTCTTCTTCTTCATTCTCATCTTCTTCTTCTTCTTCATTCTCATCTTCTTCTTCTTCTTCATCATCTTCTTCATCTTCTTCTTCTTCATCCTCATCTTCTTCTTCTTCATCTTCTTCTTCTTCATCATCTTCTTCTTCATCATCTTCTCCTTCATCTTCTTCTTCATCATCTTCTTCATCATCATCTTCTTCATCTTCTTCTTCTTCTTCATCTTCTTCATCTTCTTCATCTTCTTCTTCTTCTTCATCTTCTTCATCTTCTTCATCTTCTTCTTCATCTTCATCTTCTTCATCTTCTTCTTCTTCTTCATCTTCTTCGTCGTGCCCCGTGACTGCCCAAATGAGTGAAGTGTGTGGTGATTCTAAGATCGACGGCACTCATCTGCATGTCATACTGACTGACAGTATTATTTCTCTTCCCCAGCAGACTCCAAGGGCATTTAAATTAAAGGTACAGTGTTCTGCACTAATATAAAGGCTCTCTGAAGCCTAGAAACCCTTTTAATAAGTTAAATTCGAAGCGAATAAATTCGCATCGAATCGAATTTATTCCGCAAATCCGGCGAATCAGCCGAATCGAATTTTTGAATAATTCGCTCATCTCTAGTGATACCTTTTTATAGGCCATCAGTTGAGACTGAACCAGCTTATATTAATTTGGACTGAGAAGGGGCAGGAAAGCTTAATAAAGAACCTTCTTCACAAAGGGAAGCCACATCTGTGGCGTAACACGTAAGGGGCAGAGCCAGTGATGCAAGGTGACCCTTGGATAATTTTTGAATAGTGTGGGTGAAAGAGAACGCTGATATCTGTGAGCCATATTTAGCTATATACAGCAGTTTAAAGGGGAAAAGTTTAATCTCCTGTTTGAATGTCATCCATAAGCTGCAGCCTTATGATGCCCCATGTGGTTATCTTAATTACATGTAGTGATCTGCGACATTTTTTTTTTGCACGTGAATTGGATCTTATTTATATTTTTGCTATTTTTTTACTGAGGAGGGGTATTTTTATTTGTTAATTATGTTTACTTTGAACTTTATATTTTTGGTTTTCGATTGAGTGGGGCATGATTAAAACCCCTGGAAAGTTGTACTGCTATCTGGGGCCCTATAGAAGAGATTTTCCCTCTCCTAAGTTTGACATTTTCTTGTTCGTCCCTGCGCAATGCAGTAATTCAGCAATATCTATTCTTAATGGAATTGTCTCACTGGATGCAGGGGTGGCCCAACATCAGTAACACATCACCTGAAAAGTAATGTTACCTTATTTATTTTCCTCTCCCCTATCCTAAAAAAAAGGCATTTTTTTCCCACACTTTTTTTTTGGAAGTATCTGCTACCATTCCCTCGTTGCTTGCTTAGGTGAGAATGGGGTGGTCTCGGTCCACCTTCCTGCAACCTTCTGGGATAACACAACATATCCCAGAAAGCTGCAGGACCAATCTAACAGTAGGCCCTGTCTCATGCATGCACACTAGGAAGCTGGCTGTAATTTATCAGGAAATTACAGGATGAAACCAAGATGGTGCCATCTTGAGTAGAAGATAGCACTGGACTGCATTGACTGGTATGTATCTGTTTCTTAAAGACAGCAGTTACAATATTTGTAGTTGCTGACTTTTAATTTTCCCTTTCTCCGCTGAAGTTTCTCTTTATTGATCGCTAGTTGCATACCACTACAAACTTTCTGGAAAAAAATCCATTCACTGATTAGGTAAGTTACAGGCCTGAACTTCCCTTACTCCCCAGAAACCTTCTTACTCCATGTTGAAACAGATTCAATCACCCGCCTAAACATTTGTCCAGACACTTCATAAACGCAGCACAAGTTCAGAAACCTAGACTTTGGAGATCTGCCACAATTCTTTCTCTGAAACAGTAGGTAGAGAACATAGACCACATTCATGATATGGAATCCATTATGCACTATAAATTATACAGACTAACTCACTTCAATAGCAGGTGGCAGGCATGGAAAGACTTTCAATACTCTGTAACCTATAAAGCCATAAAAGGACTGAATTAAACTTAATTCATCTCTAAAGGAATCACAATGACTATGTGGCTCCTATTTTCCAGACATCTTGGTCCCCCTTTTCTTCACTTATTCCCCATCAGTTATCTACCCTTCCCCCCTTCTCTTTCCATTTCTTATCCCTTCCTATCATTCTTACTGGATTGCCTACCAGTAAGAACCAGATAATTAACTCTTCCAACTGACACACAAGACAAATAAAGCAGTGGGTGTACCCCCTTTTTCTAGACAACACTGCAGGATAAAGGGAGCTAGGCTCTTTAGAGATCAAGCGTTTTTTTTTCTTTCCTTTCTCATTATCCCCTTCAACTCCCTCCCACTTTTTCCCTTTTTGTACACCTAGGTGCAATTGGACAGTCTCTGAACAATCTTGTCTCTGCACCACTTCAGAGTGTGCAGAATCGAGTATAATGGAACTCTAATGCCATCTTGTAATATTTTGTTCTGCTTCTTCTCAAATACTTAATATTTCCTAACCTACTATAACAACCTTCTTGAGAGAATATGTATTTTTACCATACACTCAACAACCACAATGGTGTCCTTTTATCATGCAGTGGTAAATGACCGCTGCTCAGTTCTCCGGCATTCTCGGAGAAGACAGTTCTCCTCTGAATGGCTTTTTATGAAGCAGTGTAGATCAGTTCTCTGAATGAAGGGAGAAGCGATCTACAAACACTTTGATCGCTGGAAAACGGTTGCTGTTACTATAATCTCACGAGATTACAGTAAGAGGTCAGTCAAACACTGTTTACTAAGCAGCGGTAAATTATCGCTGCTTCGTTTGCGGTTCCTTCGATTCTCCAGCTTTGAGCTGGAGAATCTGGAGGAAGAACACAGAACGCCCGTGAAGGGCTGACATCGCTCCTTCATACACTGGCCATCTGTGTGCTGAGATGATCAGTGGAGAACATCTTCTCCGTTGATCATCTCGTTTCCTAAACCACTAATGATTGGAGATCAGCAACGATCCTCGGGATCGCCGCTGATCTCTGTTTCATAAACGGACACCTTTATTAGGTAAACCTGTTCAATTGCTTGGTAGCACATATTGCTAATCAGCCAATCGCATGGAAGAAACTCAAGGTATTTAGGCATCTAGACTGGGTGAAGATGACTTGCTGAAGTTCAGAGCATCATAATGGGGAAGAAAAGAGGATTTAGGTGACTCTGAACGTGGCATGGTTGCTAGTGCCAGTTGGGCTGGTCTGAGTATATATTAAAACTCTTAATCTACTGGGATTTTCACGCACAACCATCTCTAGGGTTTTTTAGAGAATGGTCCGAAAAAGAGAAAATATCCAGTGAACTTTAGTTGTGTGTAGAAAAATGCCTTGTTGATGTCAGAGAAGAATGGGCAGACTGGTTTGAGATGATAGAAAGGCAACAGTAGCTCATGTCAATATGGACCAAAATCTCTGAGGAATGTTTCCAACACCTTGTTGAATCTATGCCATGAAGAATTAAGGCAGCTCTGAAAGCAAAAGTGGGGCCAACCTGGTATTAGCAAGGCGTACCTAATAAAGTGGCCGGTGAGTGTAGTTTTCACTATTTATTTGTAAAAGATCTGTCTTAATTGAACTGTTGAAATATTTCTCCATGTATATGAACAGTGTTATTTTTGCTATGTGTCATTGTAAAAATTATTACTTTTTTTAAATTAAAGAATATTTAAAAAAAAATACTGGTAATGGACTATTAACATATTCACCTAACTTAGCTTGTGATTTGCAGATAATTCTACAACAAGGCCATTTGGAAATCATTACACTGGCTGTGACAGATGAAACTCAATGGTTTAATAATCCTGTTGTGATATTGCTCATTGTGGAACCTTTCTGACCTCCTGTCTGAACTTTATACTGTGTATAAGCTAGCTGGAATTCACTCATATGCACTGTATGGTATATGTGCAAACTGTAACTTTCAAGCTAATTTCTGGTCAACATCAGATGATGCCATATATTTGACAATAAGCACAACACAATAACATTACTGCATCAGATGACTTAGAACTTGCGCAATATTATTCAGTAATTCTTCAATCATCATTTATGAATGTATTTTGATTTTTTAAAATCTTTTTTACCTTTCAACACTGTTGTTGTTATATAGTATGGGGACTTTATGATTTTCCCTCTGAAGTTTTTTTTTTTCTTTTGGGGGGTATATTTATGTCTTGTATGTCCTATTTCTACATCTATACAAAAAATTGTATTGTATGAGTATTAATCAGAGGTCTTTTTCTATTACAATATACATATTGTTGTTAAGTTGAATCTTGATAGGTGCAGTTTTCTCCCTTACATTAATAAAACGCTGACAGGGGCTGTCTCCTACTAAAGAATAATAAAAAAAAGAAAAAAAAACAGTATTTTATTTAAAAATTTGTAAAATTTTGTAGTCTTTAAAACAGGTCCAACTGACTGTGTTTTTCATAGCTTATCTACGGTTTTTTAAACTATTGTTTATTCCTTTTGCTGCCAGAGTCATTTTTGCACACAAATTTTTAAAAATCCTTTTAAGCCTGAAGAGTACTTAAAACCCCCAAACATGGTATATTTTCTGAAAGCAGAGACCCTGGAGAATAACATAATTGTAGTTCCAATGTTTCATGACAAATGAAACTTGCACAACAATTTATCAAGCTCAAATAAATAAATAAATAAATAACATCTTTCCTTTTTTATCATTACACACCTTGTTTTAGGCCCAATGTCACTAGGTCCTTGTAGAGTTAGATTATTGCTGGAGGGACAGTCCAGTCTGGGGCTGCATATAACCTCCTGAAAGTATCACAGCACCCTGCCCCAGCACAGAGGGTTCTCTAAAACCCTCAATCCTGATGCAAGCAGTAGGCTTGCTTTTGGGAGAAGTTCCTAGGCAGGCTGCATCTGCATTCAAACTGCCCTAGATAATGGCCACATATGACGTGCCTCTACAAATAAAAGAACTGAATTCCAATGAATGACTAGGGACAGAGAAGCTGGGGAGGAACAGTCTAAACGATGCTGGATGTTTTTCAAAATGAAAATGAGGCAGGCTCTATCTGACTTAACTAAAGCAGCTCCTAATGCACACTGTGTGGAGCCTGTGAAATTGTGCAAGACTGAAGGTAAGGCTGGAGTTCACCTTCAAATTAAATCAGTAACAGTTTATCCATCTATATAATATATATTTCAGGGGTCTCCAAACTTTCTAAACAAAGGGCCAGTTTACTATTCCTCAGAATTTAGAAGGGCCGGACTGTAGCTAGCAGGAGTAGAAAATGTCCCGATGTCAGCAACAATGTCTCATCATTAGTGTCAGTGATAGGATATTGCTCTATTATTGGTGTCAGTGAGAGGAATAGTGCCCATCATTGGTGTCAGTAGGAGGAACAGTGCCCCATCATTGGTGTCAGTGGGAGGAATAGTGCCCTATCATTGGTGTCACTGGGAGGAATAGTGCCTCACTGTTGGTGTCAGTGAGAGAAATAGTACCCCCATCATTAGTGTCAGTGGGTTGAACAGTGCCCCATCATTGGTGTCAGTGGGAGGAATAGTGACTCACTGTTGGTGTCAGTGGGAGAAATAGTGCCCCCATCATTAGTGTCAGTGGGTGGAACAGTGCCTCATCATTAGTGTCAGTGGGAGGAATAGTGCCCCATCACTGGTGTCAGTGGGAAGGATAGTGCCTCACTGTTGTTGTCAGTTGCAGGAATTATGCCCCAAGGGCCAGACAGGCAAGCAAAGAGTCGCAGTTTGGAGACCATTGGTATATACAGTTAGGTCCACATATATTTGGACACACAATTTTAGTTTTTTTTCAGATAGTTACCAAAACATATTCAAGCTATAGTTATATAATGGATATGGGCTTTAATTTGAGGGTATGTACATCCAGATTGGAGAAAGGGTTAAGGAATTACAGATCTTAAGAGTAGCTATCCCCCCTTTTCCAAGGGACCAAAAGTAATTGGACAGTTGAATCAAAAGCTGTTTCATGGCCAGGTGTGGGCTACTCCTTTGTTATTTCTTCATCAATTAAGCACGTAAAAGGTCTGGAGTTGATTCTAAGTGTGGTATTTGGATTTGGAATCTATTGCTGTGAACCCACATCATGTGTTCAAAGGAACTGTCCATGCAAGTGAAACAGGCCATTGTAAGACTTCAAAAAACTAAACAAATCCATCAGAGAGATAGCAGCAACATTAGGAGTAGCCAAATCAACAGTCTGATGCATTCTGAGGAAAGAGGAAAGAACTGGTGGGCTCAGCAACATAAAAAGGCATGGGCATCCACGGAAGACAACAGTGGTGGACAATCACAGGATCCTCTCTATGGTAAAGAAAAACCCATTCACAACATCCAGACAAGTGAAGGACACTCTCCAGGAGATGGGCGTATCATTGTCAAAGTCTACAATCAAGAGAAGACTTCACGAGAGCAAATACAGAGGGTTCACCACAAGGTGTAAACTAGGGGTCCTCAAACTTTTTAAACAGGGGGCCAGTTCACTGTCCCTCAGACCGTTGGAGGGCCGGACTATAGTTTTAAAAAAAAAACTATGAACAAATGCGGACACAGTACAGGAGATGACCAGAGACTGCGTACATAGTACAGGAGATGACCAGAGACTGCGGACACAGTACAGGAGATGACCAGAGACTGCGGACACAGTACAGGAGATGACCAGAGACTGCGGACATAGTACATGAGATGACCAGAGACTGCGGACATACAACGGCGGCGGGAATACTGGGCCGGCCGCTCCATAAGACGCACAGACATTTCCCCCCAAGTGTGTCTTATGGAGCAAAATATACGGTAAATGCAGGACACCTTGTTGGGTCAGATCTGTGTACAATGTAAAGAGAGAGAGAGGGGTGGAGAGATAAGGAGGGGAGAAAGAGGAGGGGGAGAGAGAGAGAGAGAGAGAGAGGAGGGGAGGAGAGAGAGGAGGGGGGAGAGAGAGGAAGGGGAGAAGTAGGGAGAGCGAGAGAAGGAGTGGGAGAGAGAGGAGTGGGAGAGAGAGGAGGGGGAGAGAGGGGAGGGGAGAGAGGGGAGGGGGAGAGAGAGGGGGGGAGGGGAGGGGGGTGAGAGGAGGGGGGAGAGGACGGGAGAGAGAGAGAGGAGGGGGGAGAGAGAGAGGAGGAGGGAGGGAGAGGGAGAGAGGAGAGAGGGGGGAAAGAGAGAGGGAGGAGATCGATCATCTATTGCACTTATCTAGGGCCCGTGGCCATGATACCCGACATGCAGCGATGGAGTCTCCTCTTTTGCTCCCTCTCTTCATGGTCAGCTCCAGGCTCCGCCCTTCAGGCGTGACGGTTGCATGTACTGATCAGAATAGATGGCCGGCTGGCTGCAGAGAGGCCAGGTGAGTGGTGCGGGTTCATAAGCCGAGCCCACCTTCTCCTGTTCTAAAATTGCTGATCCCACCCTCCTGCCTCCCGCCCGAGCCCTACCGAGCTCTCCCGACCTGCCAATCCCTAGTCCCTTGCCTCGCGGCAGATACGCCCCTGCCCGGCGGGCCGGATAAATGTCCTCGGCGGGCCGCATGTGCCCCGCAGGCCGTAGTTTGAGGACCCCTGGTGTAAACCATTCCTAAGCCTGAAGAATAGAAAAGCCAGATTAGACTTTGCCAAAAACAATCTAAAAAAGCCAGACCAGTTCTGGAAAAACATTCTTTGGACGGATGAAACTAAGGTTAATCTGTACCAAAATGACAGGAAGAAAACAGTGTGGAGAAGGCTTGGAACAGCTCATGATCCACAGCACACAACGTCATCTGTAAAACATTGTGGAGGCCGTGTGATAGCATGGGCATGCGTGACTTCTAGTGGAACTGGGTTAGTGGTGTTTAATGATGATGTGACAGAAGACAGAAGCAGCTGGATGAATTCTGCAATGTTTAGAGATATACTGTCAGCCCAGATTCAGCTAAATGCAGCAAAGTTGATTGGACAGCGCTTCACAGTACAGATGGACAATGATCCAAAACACATTGCAAAAGCAACCAAGGAGCTTTTGAAGGAAAAGAGGTGTAATATTCTGCAATGGCTGAGTCAATTACCTGATCTCAACCCAATTGAGCATGCATTTCACGTGCTGAAGGCAAAACTAAAGGCAGAAAGACCCACAAAGAACAACTGAAGACAGCTGCAGTTAGAGCCTGGCAAAGCATCAGAAAGGAGGAAACCCAATCTTTGGTAATGTCCATGGGTTCCAGACTTCAGGCAGTCATTGCCAGTAAAGGGTTACCAACAAAATATTAAAAATTAACATTTTATTTATGATTATATTCATTTGTCCAATTACATTTGAGCCCCTGAAAATGGAGGGAGTGTGTATAAAAATGGTTGCAGTTCCTAAAATTTGTACGTGATATTTATATTCAACCCCTTGAATTAAAGCTGAATGTCTGCACTCCAAATTAATTTGGATTGTTTCATTTTAATTTATTCTGGTGACACACAGAGCCTAAAGTATGAAAACTGTGCCTGGCCCAAATATACTGTATATGGACCTAACTGTATGGCAACAATAAAATTCAAAAGTGTGCTGTGGCATTCAGTGGATGCTGAGGATTTAAATAATATTATGTAAAACAAAACACATCAAAGCAATGCTAGCTTCCATTTATGGACAGTCATTATTAAAAAAAAAAAATCTTTACAGTCTTAATCATGAAAATTGAACTGTCCCTCATAATGTGTAGGAGTGTCATGTGCGGAGGTTGAAAATAGTAAGGATTTTTTGTTTTTAAATAATGAATATCGCTAAATGAAAGCAAGCATTGCTTTCATGTGTTTTATTTTGTATAATGCACATTACATTTATATAATTTTTCAGTCACACAGCTGTCAGAGCTCTGCCTAGACGTGGATTGGAATTTGACTGGTCTAGCAGGGACCAGCCAAGATTCGTTCCATGTATGGACAGACTGATTGTATCTAAGTCAATCAATATATCAACTTGAGTACAATCAACCTGTCAGACTATTTACATACGATTACTGCCAGTGGCTATAACTGCTAGCAGTAGTCATTGTGTTCTTTCTGGCCAGGAAAGTTTCCTCTGCTCCCCCCAGTGGCAGAACATAATAGCGCTGCGGGAGGCATTTCCCCATCTACACTGACTGTGTTGAGGTGGGAATAAGGCAACTTTCTTTCCTTCCACCATCTATGGCTTGTGGTGTATGTAAGCCTGGGTTCACACTGATGCGGTGCGTAATTTGCAGCGCTTTCTGTGCGAATTCCGCACCGCATCACAATCGCACCCATTTCATGCGAACCACTGCAGGTGTGCATGTTAAGTTAATAATACCCTGAAATAGGTCAGCAAAATGTGGTGTGATGTGCAGAATTGTATCGTATGGGTGTGAATACCCATGCGATCCAACTCCAGTGTGGATTCAATGCATTCATATAAAATATATGGCTCCAACCGCACCGCACACAATTCGCATGTGATTTGCACAGGAATGCGGTGAGGTTCCTGTGTGAATCACATGCAATATGCTGCACCGCAGAAGTGTGAACCCAGCCTAACAGAGGTATTCACAAGCATTCTAATTCTGCAATATATGGACCTTGGTTTTAATACCATACACTACACATATACTAAATCATTTGCATAACGGTTTGCATACATTTTAAATCAAAGTTCATCACATTTAGGAACTGTAAATGCCTAAGAGACCTGATATTTAACAGTAAAATGCTTAATCCTGTTGGGATTTGAAGAGCAAACAACAGCACATCACATAAATCCAGTTGTATAGATGTCAAATATTGCATGTCCTAGGATTAGGGTCCAAGTACATCCTGAAAATGTATGTGTGTGCTTCTAAAAGAAGCACGAGTCACCACTTTGATAATCCATTGGTGAGTGGAGACGCCTAATCCTAAGAGACTTGAGGGGCATTTATGTAGAGAGGCTCTTTGTGTCATAAAAAGCATAATCTCTGAGACATGTTTCTATTCTGCAACATTCTTTGGCATGAAAACTGGCCACCAAACAGGCTTTTAAAGGATTACACATAGTAGATGACATCATGGTGCGTATGTAGAAAAGTGTCCATCGTGTCTGTCACAACAAATCCTATAATGGCGACAGCGTAGAACACAAACAAGGTACTATTAGGGTTACACAATAACATCACTCACAAAAACTAGGAACAAGGGTTGCCTATATATAACTTACTTGAAAGCAAAATTAGAAATGTATTTAATGATTGACAAAGCCAAATAAATACTTATTATATGGATCAAAATGACATAATTTCACCAAAATGTGCAGCAGAACGTATTCAATCACAAACAGTATGAAATGGGAACCAGAGAGATGGATCAAAATGCAAAACAATTCTTTCCCTTTTGTTTGAAAAGCAAGCAAAACATACGGAGTCATTTTGACCCAATTAATATATAGATCCACATACTTTTTAATTTCAATACATTTTTGTTGTAATCACCTCCTTACATTTTATGGATTATATCCCAAAATAATAAATCTCCAACATGTCCTGCATGCTTAAAGTGGTTGTAAAGGCTGAAGAATGTTTTTTACCTTCTGTGATACATATGTGACATGGGTGTATAGAATGTATGTGTGAAGGATGAGTGACACTCAATTGCCATAATTTTAGTAGGATATATCAGTGGAGGGGTAGCTAGAGTTTAGAATAATAAGACAAGGACATTGTTAAAATCTATCAAGGCTAGATCTATGATTCATAGTTACCAGTTGCAATCAGTCAAGGATTTATAGTTATAAGATATATAATCGAACAAGTCAAGGTAATAGTCACAATAGTTACACAAATAGAGTCTACTGCGCATGGCAGTAAACAAGGACACTGCAAATTGTGTATATAAAAGTCGGGGGATTCTAGGGGAATTTGGGACTTATTGAAGACGCGGCAGACGTGCCTTGTGGTGATTTCCCGGATTCCCCTTTGCTGGTTGCTGAGTCCCCCAATCGTTGGGCAGTGGGTGATGCTATAATATCCGGTGATGTATTGATGCTTTATTCTTGCCATAATATGATCTAAATATGATTTGCAATTCTGACAATTCTTATGTTATTATACTAACAGAACTTATTCAATAAATCATGTTTTGCTTTAATATTTATTAAGCCTAATCTGTGTATTAGTGAGCGATTGTAGTAGTGTTAAAAATACTTTGTTTTGAGGCAAAACACCTTCATGCGTTCTCATTCTCCAGAGCTTAGTAAATGAGGTGAAGCCTCACTTTGCAAAGAATACCCTTTCACTTGCAATGAAAAAAGAAAAAGAACAGAATTTTTGATTGCATGATGGAAGTCAGCAGAGCTTCCCCTCCTTTACTAAGCTCTGGAGCAACTGAACTTACAAAGTGCACATTCTTTTTGCCTATGGTAAATCAAGCCCGATGCATAGACTGGCCCACATTAATTGCTATGACACATCAGTAATGTTATTACAGAGAAAAAAATGATGTGGCGCTACTACAACTAATAAGTGCAATGATACATATATGTGGAAGATACCGCATAAATAAAACTTAATAATAATGTAAATCTTATAAATATATATATATATATATATATATATATAAATAAATATAAATATGAACCTCCCAAGTGCTACAAAGTGAAATATAACACAAGTAGAATCAGAAATATAAATAAAAAGTGATAAAAATATTCCACACAAATGTGTGTGTGCATATGAATAGTGATAAAAGACCAGAAATGTCCATACATCCCAGCCACGGCACACCTGCCTGGAGTTTGCATGTTCTCCCCGTGCCTGCGTGGGTTTTCTCCGGGTACTCCAGTTTCCTCCCACACTCCAAAGACATGCTGGTAGGTGAATTGGATCCTGTCTAAATTGGCCCTAGTATGAATGTAAGTTAGGGACCTTAGATTGTACGCCCCTTGAGGGTTAGGGACTGATGTGAATGAATATATATATGTAAAGCTCTGCGCAAATTGACGGCGCTATATAAGTACCTGAAATAAATAAATAAATACAATGACTAATTGTGCCCAATTGATCCTAAAAGGATCTAGAAGTGTTAGTGAACCAACCAACTAGCCCAAATAGGACTATAATTGCTATTGTGCTCCAAACAAACAGTGACAAACGCATAAAGTGTAAACCTGATAATGAAAAAAACGCATGAATAATCATGCATCAAAAAATGATCCCCTAAATCAGGCAAAAAATTCAAATAAATACCCACATGCTTAAAGTGCATAAACTAAATCACATGCCATGAAAAGACAATATTCACAAAGAACAACGCATGTCATTAAATAACGTAAAAACGTGTAAACACATATATAAATGTCCAAATTGGTGTAAACCACCATACATTCAATAGAAGAAATCACTCGTGAAGATGGGTGATAAAACTGTGTAAGGTGATGGGGGGGTATCCACAAGTGACAGAAATGCGTGCTCACCTCATTGTCTTGACCCACACAGGGTCAAAACACTTTTAGGATCACTAATCCTGGATCCATCATGTAAGAAAGCTCCTCCAGAGCAGCATCACTTTCTCCTTGGTAATCTCCCCCTCTCAGGTAGGTAAAATGGTGGCAGACCTCCTCTCCCCGTGATATCATGTAATTATCATGTAATGCGGCCAATATGCTCGTTCTGAAATACAAGCAGAAGCTCCCATAGTATAATACCATTTATTAAAGAAAAGTGCAGCAATCAAATTTTCCACAAATGATACCCACAAATGGGTATTTATTTGAATTTTTTGTGCGATTTAGGGGATCATTTTTTGATGCATGATTATTCATTTTTTTCATTATCAGGTATACACTTTATGCGTTTGTCACTATTTGTTTGTTTGGAGCACAATAGCAATTGTAGTCCTATGTGGACTAGTTGGTTGGTTCACTAACACTTCTAGATCCTTTTAGGATCAATTGGGCACAATTAGTCCTTGTATGGACATTTCCGGTCTTTTATCACTATTCATGTGCACACACACATTTGTGTGGAATATTTTTATCACTTTTTATTTATATTTCTGATTCTACTTGTGTTATATTTCACTTTGTAGCACTTGGGAGGTTCATATTATATTTATTTATATATATTTATAAGATTTACATTATTATTAAGTTTTATTTATGCGGTATCTTCCACATCTATGTATCAATGCACTTATTAGTTGTAGTAGCGCCACATCATTTTTTTCTCTGTATTTTCATTTAATCATCAGGTATATGATTGGATGTTGGCAGCTATAATAGTTTTGTAGGGATTAGGGTAGGAGCGCAGGAGGTTTTCTACACTTACATCAGTAATGTTTTCTACATATGCATCATCTATCTGCAGTTATCCCATGGAGCACTTAAAAGAGAAGTTCAGGATTCAACAGAAAAAAAAAATATTCAAACTCATCTAGGTGGATGCAGCATGGGTTTGATGCTGCTTCTGTCCTATACTGCTTCTAAGACTGATAACGAAGTGATCAAAGACTGCTCATCGCTCAGTTCTCAGTCTTCAGTGAGCAGAGAGCCAGTGATTCTCAGTCATCGGCTCTCTGCTCTGCCCCTCCAGCACTAACTTGTGTGCTGGGCTGTGCAGGGAGTAGGAGCACTGGCTCAGGCTCCCAGTGGCCTGCTGATAAGCTGAGACAACTGCCAGTCCAGGCATCAGTGGGGATCCCAACATTAAAGTCATGATCTTTCCAGAGCCTGGGCTGGTTCTGTGATGTCAGCCAACAGCAGGCTTTAGCCCAGTGTCAGCTGAAGGAGTAGGGCCAAAAGAGCTTTGGCCCTACCTTTGCTTTAAAAAAGAGCCTGTTTTATGGCCAGTTTTCTTGCCACCGCTGCTTGATTGTAAAAAATCATAATCTCGGAGACAAAACGCATAACAGATGCAGGTTTTTTGTCACAGCAAGACCTCCTCTACCTGGATACCCTTCAAGTCTATTAGTATGAGGATTCTCTACTCGCTATTGGATTATGTGAACAGTAACTTACGCTTCTTTTGATAGCATATCTACATTTTGAGGACATACAGCATACTTAGACATACCAGACATAGACATACATCCTAGAACATGCAGTATCTGACATCTATACATCAAGAGTCAGGGGATGTACAGATTTTTTGTTTGTTGTTCAAGTTCTAACAGGACTTTGACTGTTATGTATCTGGCATCTTGGGCATTTTCAGCTCTTAAATGTGATGAACTGTGATTTTATGCACAAATCTGACTTCTATGCCACAAAGAGGATTGATTGTTCATTAATACTATGCTACTGAAGCCACTGTGATTCACATTTTGTGAACTTTATATGCTTACATGCTGTGCCAACTATAGTCAGTAAAAAACAGCTTTATACAGTTTGATTACACAGGGAACTGAATTATATATCAGGTTTTTTTTATCTACTTTACAACTGTCATCCTGAGGAGTGAAAGATATACTAGGAAGATCTAACTCAAATACATAACCTAGACATCACCCTCCATTGATATATGGAATTAAGATTCCATCAATATTAAGTCCTCAACTTGACTTACGTTTATTTCTGGATTACACTGATATGAACTTCAATTGATATTGCAAGGAAACTGGGTGAAGTTTAGTTCATTTTTGAACATGTCCTGTATTAGAATTATTACACTAAGCACCTTAATTGCAGGACAATTGGGAACAATCCAAGTCTGCATATAAAGTAGAATTTTATACTATACTTACCTATTTTGTATATATTGGGGGACATTCTTATAACACAGATATTAGAGATATTGTTTAATGCAGTACATTGTATAAAAGTCTCTGTATACTATCTTGAGTAACATAAGGGAAACTCTTAGGGTGTGGATTTTTCTTTGTTCCGCTTATTTGTTTTTAATCCAAGGTGCTATTTTGGATACTACAATAAAGCCCTTTTTTGTAAAAGCAATGCAGTTTTTATACTTCTCTTTCCTCGCTATATACAGTATTGTTCTGATACTTTAAGCTTTTCTGAAAAAGATTCCATTTCATTATTACATTTAAAAATAGGGTATCCTTTAAATGATTTATATTAACAGTTTTTATAAAGCACTAGGCATTCGTAGGACAAAAACATTGTCTCCCAAATCTCTGTATCTCCTATGTGATAGAGATGATGAGAAGGGAAGGTGTTTGTGGTCCAAACCAGCTTAGAATAACAATGCTGCTCCTCAATAGATATAGTACAATAAGTGAGTACTCTCACTCTAGGATAGGCATTGCATTACTGGCAGGATCACCAGGTGAAAATAAAGGGAAAAGCCTGAAAAAAAGAAAACTAATGCACCCTCCATATCTAAGAAATGACAAGCTGCAATTTTTGAGTTGGGGTTTAGGTGCACTTTAAGCAGAATTGCTTTACTGCCTGACATACAAATAGACAGTAGAGGTAAAACCAAAATATCTATATACAAAATCAACTTTTTGAAACAACTTTTCTACACTCACTTTCTACAACTTTAAACTCATTAACCTAAAGTTTCAAAATCCTCTTCATTGTTTTCGCCATATTTCTGGCCTCACTCAGTAACTCAATTTAAACTACAGTGAGGATGTCGAAAGGCCAATTACACAAAGCAATGATACAAAGGATAACAGGCAACAACATCAGTAAAATGCTACATTTACCTTCCTCTGATCTCCTGATATACATTTTGTAGAGTTTTTAAAAGTACACTATTTGAGTTGTGTAAAATGGATGGCTGTATAACTATAAAAGCACTATTTCCCATTCTAGTAAACTTTAAGAGCACTGGACTGGTTAGGGGAGCTGCTACCATAGATACCAATCCAGTTTTATAAGTATCTTTTACAGCACTTCCATTAAAAACAGTGCAGCTCACCACAAGCTCATTTCAGAGCCAGTACATATCACACAAACTTTGTACATACGTTAGTTCAGGACCCCCATTTATAATTAAACTAAATGTATCTATTTCTTCTATGAAGGGAATGTTGAGTGGTGCTGTATACATTCAGTTACAGTAGCTATGGGCCAAATTTATAACTAAACCAAATGTTGAGTGGTGTTGTATATATTTTCTTTATTTATTATGGCCATAACCAGATTACAAAATAACCTTGAAAAAATATTTTCTGTTTATTTGTAAGGTAAATATAAAATATTACATATCATTGTTTTGTATTCTCATTTTCAGCTGACAAGTGGAGTGAATGGACTTTTTTTCAAAAATGTTCTACTTTGCTGATAAAAAGCCTGTTTAGAGTGCTTAGTAGATTAAAGAGCAACTGTGAATTTAACCACTCCTCTACCATATTTGCCCTGATCCCCATAGAAGCACCCTACACCCTTTTTAGTTTTTTTCCTTCCAATCACATGATATCATAGGTCCTCTACGTAATAGGTCCTTTGAGTACAGTCTATAAAGCCCCTCTCAGCCCCCTTGCTGTCTGTGTGTGGAGTGAGGGAAGATTCACCCTATTTGTCCTGTTGATAACGGTCATTATAGGAAAATCCAAAATGTTTGAGTTGTCACAGGAATAAGTAGTGAATGGAAATCTTTTGTTGGGGACACCTGTTCTGTTGATAACTGTCTAAGAGGGAATATTTCCTCATTTTGTATAGCGATTTCTACTTTCAGACAGAAAGGGGTTTATTTACTAAAGCTGGAGAGTGCAAAATCAGGCTCACTTCTGCATAGAAACCAATCAGCTTCTAACTTCAGCTTGTTCAGTTAAGCTTTGGCAATAAAATCTGGAAGCTGATTGGTTCCTATGCAGAAGTCAGCCTGATTTTTGCACTCTCTAGCTTTAGTAAATAAACCCCAAAGTGAGGGGAAATCTCTCTGATGGGACACCAGCAGCAAAAGAAAAAAATCTGATAGGGGACTTAGCCATTCCCTACTCTATCCAAAACAAAAAAGGTTATAAACAACTAGATGAGCCAAGTAGCATCTATCCAAAGTTTTAATCAGGTTTAGAGAGTCTGAAATAAAACCGCTTCTGCTGTGTTCTCTATTTAGAAAACCATAACATTCTGGGAATGCTTCGTCATTCATTAACTGTATATTAAATATTTATGTAAAACAAAGATTTTATTAAGAAATAAAAACTAGGGATGCAGCGATACCTGTTTTTTACTGGAGATTAGGAGTATTGATACTTCTACTCAAGTACTCGCCAATACCAATTACGGATACCTTTGCGGTACTATTTGAGCCCATTCAAAATTACATAGCTTGTCTAGTTGAAAAAAGACACAAGTCCATCTAGTTTAACCTATATTCTAGCGCAGCCAATAAATGGGCTCAAATCGCACTGCAAAGAACAGCATGCAGTTTGAACAAAAATGCAGTGCGATTCCGGTCAGAAACACATTCGGTTTCCCTCACCGCTCCTGTGTGAACCCAGGCTGAAGTCACTATGACAAGCCTAGGCTTACACAGGAGAGTTACGGGAAACTGCAAGCGATTCGGACAGGAATCGCACTGCATTACTGTTCAAATCAAATGCTATTCTTTGCAGTGTGTTTTGAGCCCATAAATCGCACCACAAAGGTATTGGTTTTAGGTAATGGAGCACTTGCACTAGTACAAGTACTCGTGCAAATGCTTGGTATCGGCACAAATACTGATACCAGTATTGGTATGGGTGCAACCCTAATAACAACTTAAAACACAGATAAACAATACACTTTAAAACATAAATATTTAAAATGTAAAACTAAAATTGATCAACAACGATTAAAGGTCCCCTTTAAAAATAATTTTCCAACAGTCACCGTAAGATTTTTAGTTTTTGTTATTCATCACTTAATAGTTTCAGAACCACGAGTGAAAGGATTTTAAACCTTTTCTCAGAAATGGAAAGCCTTCTTCCAGTCACCTTTTATTGTATCTATCAAACATGAACATACTGTACTTTTTAAAATGCACTTAGGTGCAATGTTCAGCAATGACACTGCAACAAGCCTTTTACATTTAGTTTCCATGTCAAACTAATAAAATAAATGATTATAAAGCAAGTCCAGCCAACCCATAAAGGACCCACCAACACTTTATAGAAAACAATGTAATAGTGCCAATGTTCATTCAGTTTAGCTGAACTCCAGTCAAACAGCTAAATACATGGACTAAATATACGTACATATGCAATTTATTTAATTGTCAAAGGAATTTTCTTTTTGCTCAAACAGTCCTGAGACTAGCTGTGTCCCATGGCACAGTTCTGTCAAGCAGAGAAGAGGATCTTATCTTCCTGGGTTTCAGTCTCAATTCCCCGTCCCACAAAGTGACTAGAGAGTGAAAGGAGAAGCAGCAGACTGATGAGCTATATTTTCTCTATCAATCTGCTATGCTCCTTGCACTGCAGCAAACTTATATGGCTTCTTGTGCTTTTTTTTCCTCCACCTTTCTGAACTCTACTGTTCTCTGAGCTCTACTGAGGCTGCTACCAAGTCAAATTTGGGTAATTATATTTACTATACATTGATGATAGCAAAGCTGCATAACTAGAACTTTCAGGGCCCTGGTGCAAAAAACCTTGAAGGGCCCCCCTCCCCACAATTCTGCAGCGGGTCCCTTTCACATGTTCTGGAGTGAACCCCCTGCCTTCTGTCTTGTGCCCCCCCACATTGGCAGAAAGCAAGAGATATGTAAGAGTCCAATGCAGTGGCAGAACTACCAGGGTTGCAAAGGTCGCACCTGTGACCAGGCCCTGGTGTTCTGTCAACATGAAATGTGTGCAAACAAAACCTTCTGTTTTTAAAGAAAACTGTTAGACAAAGCTAAATTCGTTGTTTTGCATGCTGGCTGGTAAGTTTTGCTGGGAAATCCTTTGTTTGCAATGTGCATTGCCCTTCCATGTGCACCTTACTGCAAAGGCTGGTTATAGGTTGGGACAGTTGCCAATTTTTGTGTAGCTGTCACCATGGAGGTCCCCAATCTCCTCTTGCTGTCCTACCCCTGCTATTGAAAGCGTTGGTCTGGCATCTCTGTCTCTATGGCAGCAGCGGCAGTCTATTAGGACCCAGTGCTGGTTTCATTATGGGGCTGGTGAGTCCATTTGGGGGAAGGCTGATACTATTGGTTGTAGACAGCTGAGCACCCAGCCAGTCACCTAGCAGCGGTAAAACCGATAGCCTTCTTTGCTGACATGCCGATCGAAATGTGATCCAGCTGACATTCCCAGTTGGATTTAATAAACCCAGTATCTATTAGATTGTAAGCTCTTATGAGTAGGGCCCTCTTAGTCCTCTTGTTTTGATTGTATTGTAGCTGTACTGTATAATAATAATAATATTTATTAGAATCAAGAGTACAATCACATATATATATATCAACCATATGTTTAGCAGCCATGTGGGCTCCTTGCTTGTAAAGGGGGGGGGGGGGGTCTCTGACCAATAAAAACACTATCTTATTTCATATTAGATCCTTTTGGGAGCATTGCCTGGATCCCGATGTTTCGATTTTTCGTTGTCACCAGAGCAGAGAATGTCAGTTGTGTTTTCCCTTACTTCGGAGAAACTTCCTCCCACTTTCTGTTGTACAAGACAGGAAATGGAGAGAAATTGGCAGGAATTTTAATTATTCTACTCTATCAATCAAAGATCACCACTTGCCTCAAATGGACATACCTATATGTCCTTGAGTTTAAGTGGTTATCCCGGGGCCAGGGCTGCAGCTGCAGTATCAATCTTTTCAGACGGAAATGCTGAATAAAGCGAGTGGCTAAATAGCCTCTGGATCACTTTTCCATGCAGCAGAAGGGGGTCACTCCCCCCATCTTCAGCCACCTTCCTGGGCTCTCCTGTACCACCGAAATGTCCCTGATCATCTCTATGGTCTAAGAAATAGGCCGTTACCATTCTGTGAAAGCATCTGCTCAAACCAATTTCAGTTTTATCGGATGCTTTCAAGAGCAAAGGAGAGATCTGGGGTCTAATATACCCCAGATGTCTCAATAAAGAGAACCTGTCACTGCCCATGCTATCACAAGAGATGTTGTTCATCTTGTGTGATAGCAATAAAAGTGAGCAAAAACATTTAAAAAGACAGTGTAAAAATAAAAAATGTAAACAAAATAATAATTAAAAAATTTTTACACACCCCTGTCCCCTCATGCTCTTGCACAAAGGCGAACACATACGCATATTTTAAACAGTGTTTGCACCACACATGTGAGGTATCTCTGTGAACCTTATAGCGAGAGCAATAATTGTAGCACCAGACCTCCTGCATTACTTTAAACTGGTAACCTGTAGAGGCTTTTTAAAGCTTAGCCTAAGGAGACTTTTAAATAGCTTAGTTTCTCACCATTCCACAAGCGTGCACAATTTTAAAATGTGACATGTTAGATATCTATTTACTCAGTGTAAGATCATCTTTTACATTTTACCAAACAATTGGGTATTATATTGTGTTTTTGTGCATTAAATTAATTAAAGTGTATTGTTTACAGAAAAAAAAGTTTTAAAAACCGCTGTACAAATACTGTTACATAAAAAATTGTAACACTCTCAATTTTATTCTCAGGGCCTCTGCTTAAAAAAGTATATAATGTTTGGGGAATACTACGTCATTTTCTAGCAAAAAAAGCTGATTTTTACATTTATGTGAGAGGTGTCAGAATAGGCTTGGGAAGCAAGTGGTTAAAAAAAACTATTAGCTTTAAAAATACTTGAAGGTAATTAACTGGTTGACTGTCTCAGCAATACTTTCTAAGTCATTGACCTGGAACAAGCATAAAGCTAGTTGGGTCAGAGTAAAGTCACAACTTCTCATCTGCATGCTTATTTCGAGTCAGTGACTCAGAGCGTAGTGAAGACAATGGATCAGCAAGGCAACTAGCATTTTAGAAAGATACGTCAGCAATGACTGCTTACATGTTTCTCCCAGGCCAGATTTACTTTAACCTGAGTAGGAAGACCTTCTGAACCCTGAGATGTCTATATCAACCAGTTGCCATTTGGGTTCATCAGAGGTGCCATTAAACAATGGTACCACTGATAATAATGTAACACATACTGTATGTATGTGGTGTCATTGAAGTGCATGTTATTCCATGGCACTGCATATATGAGGTATGTGTTTGTGCTGGAAACACTCTTGATTGTTCATCCCCAGCACAAAAACTGAACTGTCATTGACAACACTAAAGCCAGCTATAAATTGTTTGAATTTCGGCAGGTTCATCAGGGCCTGGCAGAGATTCTAACCATCAATGAGCAGGCTGATTGTATCAGTTTTGACTGTTTTGTGACTTGGGTACAACCAGCTTGTGCCACTGGAAATAATCACTGTGCTCTCCCGAAAGGGAGGCAGCTGGAAATAATCAGTGTTCTCCCGGCAGGGACGGCTTCCCTCCCTGCTGGGAGAGCACAAACGTTTTGTGGGTGGGAATGGGTTTTAGCAAGTGATTTTCTTTTCTGCAACCAATGGTTGCAGGAAAACATTGCATCACCTATCGCCAGCTTTAGTCTTAGAATAACAAATTCTGAATTACCGGGTTCCAAGCACATGATCACTGACAGCTAATCTGCATTTCACAGCCAAAGCCACTTGATCAGAAGAAATACATATCAATCTGTATATCAACACATAGAGTAGTACGTTTATCCACTTGACGACCATCCACTTGACGACCAGCCGTGTACAAGCATTTTAAGAACTCAAGAAATGAGATAGGCCGTCAGTACAACAGAACTGGTCAATTTTCAAAGTCGCCATAACTTTCACATAAACCAATTAACATACAGTTTTTGGGATTTTTTCTTATCAAAGACATGTAGCAGAATACATTTTGGCCTACATTTATGACAAAATGTAATTTTATTGGATATGTTTCATGACAGAGAGTAGAAAAAAATGCTTTTTTTTTTTCAAAATTTATTTTTTCATTTATATCTCATAAAATAAAAAACCCAGTGGTGATCAAATGCCATCAAAACAACGCTCTATTTGTGTGAAAAAAGTTATAGAAATTTAATTGACGTACAGAATTGGATGACTGCGCAAATGCCAGTTAAAGCAGTGATGAATAGCAAAAAATGCTCCAGTCATGAAGAAAATAAAACCTTCCGGAGCTCAAGTGGTTAATCAATGACAAACCAGGAGCTCAGGTGTTTTGTTATTGTAACTAATAATAGGGTGTCCCATCTTTACACTACCCGTGATTGGATTGTCAGTAGAGAAGCAGATCGCAGCAGGTAATTGTTGGATATGGTGGGTGAGTATCTAAATTGAGGACAACCCAGCAAATTAGGTAAGTTAGGGGCAAGGTGAAGTTACACTTTAACCGCTTCCGCGCCTCCCTATAGCAGAAATACTGCTAAAGGGCGACACAAGTGCGCACAATCACGTATATATACCTGATTCTGCATTTCCGGGTAGGTGGTGTACCTGCACCCAGTGATTGCCGAGTATCGCCGATGGAGGAGAGACCTGTGCATAAACAACACAGATCTCTCCTCTGTCAGCTCCTACACACTGCTTTGTATGGCTCTGCATAGCAGAGCCATACAAAGCAGTGTGCTTACAGTGAAACACAGAACACAGCCTCATAGCAAGACAGCACCCAGCACACAGTTAACCCTTTGATCGCCCTACATGTTAACCCCTTCCTGCCCAGTGCCGTTAGTATAGTGTCAGTGCTTTTTATTAGCACTGATCACTGTATTGGTGTCACTGGAGATGTCAGTGACACCAAGTCAGTTCCCCCCAGTGTCAGAATGCCTACCGCAGTCCCTCTATAAGTCGCGGATCGCCACCATTACTAGTGAAAAAAATAAAAAATTCCAGTATTCCAGTAAATTCCAGTATTCCAGTAACTTTTACATAAACCAATTACACATATTAGGATTTTTTAGCAAAGACATGTAGCAGAATACATTTTGGCCTAATATTATGCCAAAATTAGATTTTTTAAAATGTTTTATGGGACATGTTTAATAGCAAAAAGTAAAAAATATTGTTTAAAACTGTCGGTCTTTTTTTGTTTATAGCGCAAAAAATACAAATTGCACAGGCGATTAAATACCACTGAAAGAAAGATCTCTTTGTTGGAAAAAAAAGGACATACATTTCATTTGGGTGCAGCGTTGCATGACTGCGCAATGTTTACTTAAAATAGCGCCGTATTGAAAAAATGGCCTGGTCAGGAAGCGGGGTAAATCCTCTGGAGGGCAAGTGGTTAAAAAAGAAAACAAAAATATTAAATGTAATTGTGTATCAATTCCTGGCTCTGTTAGCACTGATACAATGAAAATTATTAGCTTGCCGGCTCCTGATACCTCGGCAAATAATATGCCCATGGCACCCTGTCTTGATTCTGGGAACAGGATCTGCAGAACACAACAAATGCAGAAAAGCCTGGACTACATGCAATTTGGCATTAACACCATCCCTGTTAAGCAAAATACATCAGCTAATATCTGATATTTTCCTTTTTTAGAATTGCAAATAATGCAGTCGGCCACTATGAGGACAGGGTAAAGCAATGGATTCTGTTTAATGCCCCTCTCCACACTGTAACCCTCTCCACGGTGTGTCTATATCCTTTCTTCGCTCCAGTGCTGCTCTGTTCAGCCACTGGGACCAAATAAAGAGAGTTACTTTAGTAAAACTGACATAGGGCTAAGGATCCTTACCCTGCCCCCTAACAATCACATGAGAGGAAGATTAGTGCATGTCAGGCTCTCTCATACCCAAAAGTATTGGGTAATTTCTTTGCTACCCACAGCCGCAGAGGATCAAATGAAATTATATGCCTTTTTTTTTTTTTAAAGGAATCTAGCTGGTTTGCCTGGCATTTAAATGTAAGGAAAGTAGTGCTATTAACAGCTCAATATTAAAAGAGTACTACTCTGCTTTATTAGATAAAAGTCTATCAAATTTACTCTTGCTCCTAAATTTTCGGCAGACTATAGTTTTTTTTGTTTTTTTTTTTTAACTGACTCTTGTGTATACGAAAAAAAACCTAGTGGAGTTGTTCTTTCATTTTTAATTAATAATTAATTGTGATTTTTTTGTTTGTTTGTTTGTTTGCATGTAGCCATACATTTTGGACTATCTTTGAAAGACTGCTACAACAGACTTGATACAGATTAAAAATACCATAGGTAAGATTCGTACCTCTTGTTTTTTTGTACCAGATGCCTACAAATGATACTAGTGAAACATTTTCCCATTACAATACTGCTTTTTGTGACACCACAATGTACTGGAGATGACCTGCCTAACTAGAGTCTATTGGGGGGAATAACGCTGGGACAGTACTATACTGTAAGTAAATATTTGTATGTATTACTTGGAGTGTATTAAGATAACATTGAGTTATCAAATATATATAACCTAATATCAAATTATACTATGATAGATCTCCTGTAATTGCAATATACTGTATACTATATAGCTGCAAAAACATCTACAGTGGCATTATCTGAGTATTCCTAGTAAGAGGGCATAGTGAAATATAATACATATAGAAAAATCAACAGTTAAAGAGGATGCAAAGTCAAAATGATTTAAATAATACGTTACCCCAACATTTCATATTCCTGATGTGTCTGTTGTACCAGGTACTTGTACAGAGTCCTGTAGCTCCAATCCAGAAGGAACAAACACAAACTGACCATGCTAGTAAACCAGGGGTTTGTAAATCTCAGGTGCCAAGTCCCCATGGCGATAAGAAATTGCGTCCTTGATCCTGGGCTTTTGTCAGCTGTTCGCTGTCAGGCACCAGGATGCCACTTCACTGATTCAGGGATTTGAAATCCCTGCGGCTTAATCTCCTATCCATACCTCACATGGACGGCGCTAACCAATCAGAATCCATCTAGCTCATCCTGTTTGTACTGGGAGGAGAGAAATCCACAGGGATTTCAAATTCCCGGACCGGTGAAGCAGCATCCCAGTGCCTGACAGCAGGGGATCGCGGGTCACTGGTACAGCGGGACCAGGGGGGATGGGGTGGGGGTCCAGTGTAAGGTCACCTTACAGATTTTCTGTAAAGGTGAACTTACACTTTCAATGTGTCCTTTCTTCCTTCCTTTTTCTAGTTACCTTATGATTTTATCCCTCCACAAAACTGTCCAGAGCCAACCTGAACCTCTTGTCCAGCTTCACACTCCAATTCCTGACATATAGGACATGCTTCACGGCACCTTGTACTTGTAGATCTTCTTCAGTTTCCCATGCAGGGACATGGCAGGCAGCACACAAGCCTGACACCATAACACAAACACAAGCCATCCTAGGGATGCCATGGCATGCGCATAAGAAGCCAATGGCTACAGCTTGTATGGCTTCAAGGCTCCGCCAATCACTGAAAAGGGGATGGGCCACCAAGCACAAACATTCAGAGGGATGGATACAATGTAGATTGGCTACATGGCTTACGTCCCCATTCTCTCATTTGAAATGCCATCTAGGGTACAGAGGGGCGGACTCCGGGTCCGTTTTATGCCTTGTTTTGGTGTGAGGTAAAAAAACAAGGCAGGAATGGCAATAGAGTGTGGGTTGCTCAGTCTATGCCCGGACCTATTTTTTCTCCCAGTCTGGGCCTGGGTCCAGGCGTGAGCAATTCCTATTGCCCTACACCCTGGACATGCAGTTCCGGGCAGCTGATTTAAAAAACTGGCTCCTAACTTTTTTAGCAGGCACCTAAATTCAAAGGAAATTTGTCAAGCCCTGTAGTAAACAGGAAAAAAAGCCTAAAAAAAACTAAAACTATAAAAAAAAAACAAAAAAAACGAATGCAGCCACCACATCTAATGATTGGTGAGCTGAAACGTATTACATTTTTGGTTTTGGGTTTATTACTGTGTTAATCCACTAAACTGACCTGCGGTTTCTTGTTTCCTGTTCCCTGTCAGAATATTAGTCATATTAAATACATAAATGCATTTTTTTCTAGTTTAGATTACTTCACAATAACGTACAAAACAAAAAGCCAAAAAACAGACCTCTAAAGACACCAGTTGTCTGTATGATGGTCTGTTAGGAAAAATCATATGAAAAAAAGAAAACAAAACAAAATCGCTGGCTGGGTTGTTTTTCTATTATCTGTGCATGAAGCATAGAAATTCAGTTTCTTTCTTTACACATAATTCCCATTTTCTGTACAATGCGCTGAGAAGAGGGTGTCTGAATGGGGAGGTGGCTGTACGATAGGACTGTAAGCTGCCACTGGCAAAGATATCAGAAAATAGATAAGAAAAACTGTATGATTGGGTTTTCCAATGTTCCTGGCAAACTAAATCGATGTCATCAGTTTAATTATGTGGAGAAAATGCAACTTAATCCATTGTGATGTGGTGTTTTCAGTCAAGTTATGAGCAAATTCTTAGAGGGCTTGGCATGTTGTGGGTTAAAAAAGACAAGACCAATCATTGACTCCTTTTTCTCCATTACCTAGTATGTCAGCTCTGTTCATGACATAAGAGCTAGAATATGCTGATCTTGACAAGTACGGCACCGTCGCACACAGTTTGAACACGAAGAAGGTGATAAAAGTTCCTTAATAATCATTATCCTGCATTCTTGAATGACTGTTCCATTGAAACTGTCAGCTTGGTACTAACTTAAGCAAAGATTTTTGCAAAATACTTCAAGCCATTTTATCCAGGTAAAAAGTAATAAATAATATGCAGCTGGCTAAAAGCATTTTGACTTTTTGACTTCCATATTCATAAGTACTTTGGCAGTCCAATCTTACAAATACAGTTATTTCTAAAATGTTTAAACCAAACATATGCTTTGCCAATTGATGGTAATCCGTTGCTACCTAACTGCTCTATTCAACACCGGGAGCTGAAGACAATATATGAACTCTTGGGTATGAAGGGGTGGTTGACATACCCTAAGTTACATTGCTGGGTCAATCAGAACTTTCACATAGGGTGTCCACAAATTTATGAAAATTTTGACTTCAGCAACTGGTACTTATGTAGTGCTCCCTTTCAGTCCTGACTGCTGGAAAGAGAGTTGGGTGAGTGATGAAAAATGTGGAGATTTGCATTAAAGTGAACATGTTGCTTTGTCCTGCAAGGGCAAAGTTTAGGTCAACTTTAAGTAAAGCTTTATGCCAGGGGTATTCAAGATTTGTAGTTACATCTTCAAACTAGTAATATTTATAATATTGTGTAAGAGGTTACTACTTGTCCAAACTGGTCAAGTTCACTGACAACAAAGAAATTTCACAAAAAGGTATATCCAGAAAAAAAAAAAAAGTACCGCTCAACTTTCCTTTAAAGAGGTTCCCTATAACTTTGTGTCCTGCTGTTAACATTTTCCCAGACAATAAGTGAAAGTAACTCAGCAGCAGAGACAATTTTTTTTTTTCTTTAATGGAGTAGAGGAAGAATATAACCTCTTTAATCTTTTCTCAAAATGCAATAAAGGGGCTGGATAGTGGGAAATAATGGTACCCATTCAAAACTCCTACAAAAGTTCTTAGTAAAAAAATTTAATTTTTTTTTATTGAAACATTATACACTGCTCCAGATCAATATCCCAGGAGATTAATTGACTTGATGCTATGCTCTTAAAGCGTTCCTTTAATTTTTTGAGCAGTGTATATAAAAACCATAAAAAGAAACTCATATCCAATTTTTTTTACTTTAGTTTTCTGGCAGAAAAAGTGCTAAACACTCCTAATGTAAAAAATTCAGACTGGAAGGGGTTTTTCTTTTTGCTTCTAAATGCTGAGCTTAAAATATGCCTCTAAATGCCTTAATGTGCATAGGACACATAAGATAACATAGAGCTGCTTTTACAGGCAAAGCACAAAACTCCTGTAGAAGCAGCAATTTTTAAGCCAGTGTGTATAGTCCCTAAGAAGGTGTTTTGTATGGGCCCCTTTATAATTCCGCTTTTTGACATTTTGGTATATACTTTTCTCAAAATACAAAACATACCTCACAAGGAAAAGCAAAAAGGTGAGTGCACAGCCAGATGACAAAATCTAATGTATAGTAGAAGCTAGCACACCAGGGTGAAAGTCAAACACATTTACTAAATTTCAGTAGATAAAATGGGCATGTCAGAGGCTTGCAGGTTCCCTTTATCATATGCATTAAACACAGGAGTATAAAAGCACAGAACAAACTAGATGTCCATACAGGCAAAAAAAAAAAAAAAGGACACCAGGGCATATCTGATACAGTAAATACATTTTCAGCCAGAAGACTTAGGAGTTGTCTTGCCATCAAGATATAACAGGAAATATCTAAATATTGCCTTAATATCAGGACTGCGGAACAGAAAAAACACCAACACAAACTTCGACTGCATTAAGTGACGTCTGGGGACAAACTAGGGAAGCCAAGTGATCTTATTAAGCATATTTCCTGATGTCAAGCAGTTATTAAAGGGAAAGAGTTTAATTGGCAGTTGATGGACTGTAAATTATATGTTAGATATAAACCAGTAAATCGCATACAAGCTTTGACATGCAATGCAATTTTAAAAGTTGTTTTTAATCATTTTAAAACAGGATTTAAAAAAGAAAAAAAAACATTCAGTCAGTTAGTCAGTTGTTTACAATATACACTCACCGGCCACTTTATTAGGTACACCTGTTCAATTGCTTGGTAACATGAATTGCTAATCAGCCAATCACATGTCAGCAACTCAATGCATTTAGACAGCTAGATGTGGTGAAGACGACTTTCTGAAGTTCAAACCGAGCATCAGAATGGGAGAAAGGGGATTTAAGTGACTTTGAACGTGGCATGGTTGTTGGTGCCAGACAGGCTGGTCTGAGTATTTCAAAAACTGCTGATCATCTGGGATTTTCATGCATAACCATTTCTAGAGTTTACAGAGAATACTCTGAAAAATATAAAATATCCACTGAGCGGCAGTTGAGTAGACAAAAATGCCTTGTCGATGTCAGAGGAGAAGGGACAGACTGGTTTGAGATGATAGAAAGGCATGCTATCATGTCAGTATAGACCAAAATCTCTGAGGAATGTTTCCAACACCGTGTTGAATCTTTGTCACGAAGAATTAAGGCAGTTCTGAAGGCAAAAGGTGGTCTAACCTGGTACTAACAAGGTGTACCTAATAAAGTGGCCAGTGATTGTACAATTCTTTAAAAAACTAAATAAGATCTAGTTATGGTTTAGTTATACTTAAACTTTTGCCAAACAATGCTTGCTTAGTGAGCTTTTATTCAGTTTAACTCAAGTTTAAGCGTGCCTCACGCCCAAACTTTTTTCTTTAAAGTTTTGGATTATTGGCCACCCAGATGTACAGGCAATGAAAACAAACAAAAGACGTTATTTCTAGATGGTATCTTATCTCTACTAGAGTGGCTTACTTCAACTTAGAATACTCTTCTCAGTGATTCTGCAACTCTAGGTAAATTGGCTTGTTTCTTCAAACTTAGTGGCAGTGTCTCATTGCACACCACTTTTGGTGCTTTATATATCAGATGATCTCAGATCTTTTTGAAATCCTTGTTCCCTATGTGCCCCAATATACTCTAATAAACCTCAAACCATCCAGGATAAATAATAATACCTTTAACTGGTGCTACACATTTTTAAAGCAGCAAAACAAACAATTGCTAAAGGGTGGCACTCCACTCTGTCCTCGAGCTAGACTATTTCTAGAATCAATGCTATACTTTTGTATGAAAGTATCCAAGCACATGTAACAGATAGGGTATTCTGGGGACCATGAACTGATTACCTTCTGGTGGGTTTTAGCGAAAACACATGTCATTATCGATGGCTAGCAAACCTATCCACCTACCCTCCTCCTTCATGCCACTACCACCCCCCATTTTGTTCTCTTCCACCTCCTCCTCCCAGCCGTCATGTTGATCACTTTATCCTAGTTACCAAAATGATTCCTGCTGCTTCTCTGTGGGAACTCAATACTATATTCGTTCTACACTATGTTTGCTTAACTTTGTATCCTCAATCTGTATGTGCATTTATAACATCCAATCTGTAAAGCTCATCTGAAGATGTACACGTTTATTGTAATACTTATATTCAAAACTCTACAAACAAATTCAATAAGAAAAAAAGAGTATTGGAGTAGTAAATGGCTAAAATCCTTGGTGGAAACCTCTCCAAAGTCAGGAGAAATATCTTCTTATTGTCACCAGAAAAGATGTCCCCATTTGAAGACTTACTTGACCTCTAGTTCCAGTGACAACTGTAAGTTTTTGGAGTTCCACTCGCTTTTTGTCCCAGTAACAATGGACAAACAGCGTAAGATCTCATGCATGCAGGCAGAAAAAATGTCCCTTTTAGAAGCATATTTCTATTCTTTGCTACTGAAAACAGCTCTTATTAGCCAATGTGTCCATGCATACTCAGCGTTTAGATTCATAATTTAGAGCTGAGTTTAGGGCCAAAATCAATGTCCCAAAACTGCATTTGCTTGCTTGTTCCCCTAGAGGGGGCCCTGTGTCCAAGATAAGAGCAGATGTGCTACCCTGCTACCCAACAAAAGTACACACAGCACATTTTGTCACCTAATACAGTGTTTGTCAAACTTTTTTCAGACAAAAAACTAAATTTGTATTTTTACAAGCTGCAGCAACATCCACGAATGTGAACTGCTCAAAAAAATTAAAGGAACATTTTTAATCAGAGTATAGCATCAAGTCAATTAAACTCCTGGGATATTGATCTGGTCAGTTAAGTAGTAGAGGGGGTTGTTAATCAGTTTCAGCTGCTTTGGTGTTAATGAAATTAACAACAGGTGCACTAGATGGGCAACAATGCAACAACCCCCAAAACTGGAATGGTTTTTACAGGTGGAGGCCACTGACATTGTTGTCCCTACTCATCTTTTCTGACTGTTTTTCACTAGTTTTGCATTTGGCTAGGGTCAGTGTCACTACTGGTAACATGAGGTGATACCTGGACCCTACAGAGGTTGCACAGGCAGTCCAACTCCTCCAGGATGGCACATCAATACGTGCCATTGCCAGAAGGTTTGCACAGTCTCAAGAGCATGGAGGGGATTCCAGGAGACAGGCAGTTACTCTAGGAGAACTGGACAGGGCCGTAGAAGGTCCATGACCCATCAGCAGGACTGGTATGAAAGCAGGTTCACTCTGAGCACATGTGACAGATGTGAAAGGGTCTGGAGAAGCTGTGGAGAACGTTATGCAGGCTCCAACATCATTCAGCATGACCGTTTTGTTGATGGGTCAGTGATGGTCTGGAGAAGGATCTCCATGGAGGGACGCACAGACCTCTACAGGCTAGACAATGACACCCTGACTGCCATTAGGTATCGGGATGAAATCCTTGGACCCATTGTCAGACCCTACACTGGTGCAGTGGGTCCTGGGTTCCTCCTGGTGCACGACAATGCCCGGTTTCATGTGGTGAGAGTATGCAGGCAGTTCCTGGAGGTTGAAGGATTTGATACCATTGAATGGTCCCCATGCTTGCCTGACCTAAATCCAATAGAACACGTCTGGGATATCATGTTTTCGTCCATCAGATGTCGCCAGGTTGCATCTCAGACTGTCCAGGAGCTCAGTGATGCCCTGGTCCAGATCTGGGAGGAAATAACCTAGGAGACCAGCCATCGTCTCATCACGAGAATGTCCTGACGTTGTCAGGCATGCATTAAAGCACGTGGGGGCCATACAAACTACTGAGTACCATTTTCAGTTGCTGCAATGAAATTTCAGCAATACAGACTAACCTGCTGCATACTTTTTTCCCTTTCATTTTTGGGGTGTCTTTGAATTCAGTCCTCTTTTAGTTGATAATTTTCATTTCCATCAAACGATGGGGCATCCTTAAGTTCCTAACACATTACCCAGTCCATATCAATATAGATATCAACCATGATATTTTTCCTTATTGAGATCTGATGTATTTTCAAAGTGTTCCTTTAATTTTTTTGAGCAGTGTAGGACACCTAATGTCAGAGGTGATTTATTCTTCCAAAGCAAACCCATCATTGGACATTGGAACTGAATAGTATTCCAATGTTTCTGTTCTCCCTGAGTTTTTCCCCCTCACTCAGCCAACATGACCCCAGTGCTGATGGAAATGGACGGGGGGGGGGGCAAGCAAGGATGCTGTGCAGGTGCCCAACGTCCTCCTTATCAACTGATGACATCATTGGTTGCTAGGGCACTGGCAGCTACAAGGCTGTAATGGTGCACAATGAAAACCTGTGGTTATGTGTAACTACAATTTAGGCTTGATCCTCCAGCTGACTTAAATACTATATTTGGGCAATTTTTAGGCATTGTTTTCCAAGACACCCCTGAAGAAACCTGAAGGCACCCAAGTGTGTCTGAACACCCTGGTTGAAAAAGGCTGACCTAATACTTTAACCACTTGCCATCCAGAGGATTTACCCCACCTAATAGCCTCTTTTTGCTATTCGGCACTGTACTATTTCAACTGATAATTGCGCGATTATTTAATGCTGTACCCAAACAAAATGTATGTCCTTTTTCTCACACAAATAGAGCTTTCTTTCGGTGGTATTTGATCACGTGTGCGCTTTTTATTTTTTGCACTATAAACAAAAAAAGACCGAAAATTTTGAAGAAAAACAATATTTTTTACTTTCGGCAATAAAAAATATATAGTAAACTTAAAGTTAGTCATAAATTTAGACCAAAATGTATTCTGCTACATGTTTTTGGTATAAAAAATCCCAATAAGTGTATATTTATTGCTTTGTGTGAAAGTTATAGAGTCTACAAACTATGGTATAGATATGCCATTTGTTTGCTGTACAGAGCTGCACCAGTTTAACTGAGAATTGCGCGGTCATGCAATATGGTACATGAATAAAATTTACATCCTTTTTGTCCCACAAATAGAGTTTTCTTTCGGTGGAATTTGATCACCTGTGTGCTTTTTATTTTTGGCGCTATAAACATAAAAGTTTTGAAAAATTAAAAAAAAAAGATATTTTCTCATTTCTGTCATAAAAAATATCCAAAAACACTAAACTTTTGTCAAAAATTTAAGCCAAAATGTATTCTGCTACATGTTTCTGGTTAAAAATCCCAATAAGTGTATATTGATTGCTTTGTGTAAAAGTTATAGCATCTACAAACTATGGTATAGATAATGGAATTTATACAGCTTTTACTTTCTGACTGTCCATCACATTTCTTGAGGTGCTAAAATAGCAGGATAGTACAAACACCCCCAAATGACAACTTTTTGGAAAGTAGACACCCTAAACTATCTGATGAGAGGCATATTGAGTCCATCTAAGATTTATTTTTTTTCCACAAGTTTTTGGAATATCACAAAAACATTTTTTTTTTTTTACACAAAGTTGTCATTTAAATGATACAGTATATTTCTCACACAAGCCATGGGTATATTTATTTATGTATTTATTTATATATTGTGGAATTACACCCCAAAATACATTCTGCTACTTCTACCGAGTATGGGGATACCACATGTGTGAGACATTTTGGGAGCCTAGCCACATACATTTAAGAGACAATTGTGTGTAAAAAAAATGTTTTTTTTTGTCATTTTCCAGAAACTTGTGGTAAAAAAATAAATTATTCAAATGACTCAACATGCCTCTCAGCAAATAGTTTGGGGTTTCTACTTTTCCAAAAGGGGCGTTTTCGGGGGGGGGGGGCATTTTTGTGCTCAGCATTAGAAGTTTATGCCACACATCATTCACTCTTCTAACCACCTGAAGACCAAGCCTTTTCTTATAAGGAATCGGAAGCTATAAGCATTTCATCACATTCACAGAATATAAACAGCGCCATTTGTAAACTGGGAAAGCATCTGATCACATCGATCTTGGTGAGATTAGATAATGTAAGGGCAGAGGCGATATCTAGAGTCTGATAGACCCCAGATTTCTCAAAAAAGAATATATAACCATGCCCTTTGAAGTTATAGGGGATATTTGCATTCCCCGTGATAGATTAAAAGTGATAAAAAAAAACATGAAAGGGACGGTGTAAAAATAAGAAAAATCTAAATGTTTCCATGAAAAAATTCAGTATTTTTTGCTAGGAAATTACTATGAACCCCGAAACATTATATATATATATATATATATATATATATATATATATATATATATATATTTATTTATTTATTTTTTTTTTTAAAGCAGACACCCTAGTGAATAAAATGGTGGGTGCTGCAATTTTTTACGTCACATAGTACTCGCGCAGCGATTTTTCAAACGCAGATTTTTTTGCACAAAATACACTTTTTTGTACTTTTAATAAACAAAAACACAATATATTGGCCAATTATTTGGTAAGATATAAAAGATGATAGTATGCAGAGTAAATGGATATCAAACATGACATGCTTTAAAACTGCGCATGCCGCGTGCAATGGCGGCAAACTGCATACATTTTTAATATCCATAGTCAACGCTTTAAAAGCCTTTACAAGCAACCATTTTAGATTTACAAAGGAGGACTAGTGCTAGAATTACTGCCCTTGGTCTGACGTTCGTGGTGATACCTCACATGCATGGTGCAACTGCTGTTTACATACCGGCACAGGGTCAATGCTTGTGCATGCAGGTGCGCGTGCATGGGTGTGGCGAGGGTGTTATTTTATTTTGATTTAAAGTTATTTTGATTTTTTTTTTATTATTTTTACACTGTCCCTTTCATGTTTTTATCACTTTTAATCTATCACAGGGAATGCAAATATCCCCTATAACTTCAATGGGCATTGTCATATATTTTTTGAGAAATCTGGGGTCTATCAGACTCTGGATATCTCCTCTGCCCTTACATTATCTAATCAAACCAAAATCTGTGTGATCAGATGCTTTCCCAATTTACAAATGGCGCTGTTTATATCCTGCGAATCTGAAGTGATGAAATGCTTGTAGCTTCCGATTTCTTAGACTATAGAGATGATTGGACAATCTTTCCAAAACTGAGCTCCTAGTATTCCCTCCAGCCCGTGCCCCCCCCCCTGACTTCTCCATCAAGATCAACAACACTATTATCAGTCCCACCCCTCATGCCAGGGTACTAGGTGTAATCCTAGACTCTAATCTGTCCTTTCAGCCCCAGGTCCAATCGCTGACAAACTCGTGTAGACTTCACTTCTGCAACATTTCCAAGATACACCCGTTCCTAACCTCGGAAACCATTAAGCAACTCATTCACTCCCTTGTTATATCACGCCTCGACTACTGTAACTCCCTCCTCATTGGCCTACCTCATCACAGGCTATCCCCTCTTCAGTCTATCATGAATGCTGCTGCCAGACTCATCCACCTTACTAACCATTCTGTATCTGCCACCCCTCTCTGCCAATCCCTCCACTGGCTTCCAATTGCCCAACAGATACAATTCAAAACACTAACACTGACTTATAAAGCCATTCATAACATTGTCCCATTACATCACTGATCTTGTCTCTAAATACCACCCAAACCGTACTCTCCGCTCCTAGCAAGACCTCCTACTCTTTAGCTCCCTTGTCTCCTCCTCCCATGCTCATCTCCAGGATTTCTCCAGGGCTTCTCCCATCCTCTGGAACTCCCTACCCCAATCTATCAGACTGTAGCCTACTCTGCTCACTTTTAGGCACACTCTGAAAACCCATCTCTTCAGGGAAGAGTACCCCGCCCCCAGCTAATACTGGAATCCTCTACTCTTCCAACCACTCCATCCCCCACAGTTATTTACCTTTTGTACCACTATCCCCTCCCTCCTAGATTGTAAGCTCCAAGGAGCAGGGCCCTCTAATCCCTCTTGTATTGAACTGTAATGTTACTGTACTGTCTCCATCCATAATGTAAAGCGCTGAGCAAGCTGTCGGCGCTATATAAATCCTGTGCAATAATAATAATAATAATTGGCACCATTCCAGTCTCCAATCAGCTCTATGGTCATCTGGCAGAAACACCGGCTGAATTCTCAGGTTCCCCCAATGGCACGGGACTGCCCCGAGAAGGACATAGAAGGCAGCGGGGAAGGGGGGGGGATCGTCTCCCGCTGCTTGTAAAAGCAATCCTGCAGCTAATTAGCTACTAGAATTCCTTTTACATGAAAGACGATCACTGGCTGAAAAACATGATACCAGGATGATGCCTGCAGCCATAGACATCATCCTGGTATAACCAAAGTCCAGTGATGTACCAGTACGTCGCTGGTCCTTCTTGGGTATATATGCTATGTTCATTTTTTTTTTATGCAGAATGTGGGCTGAATGAAGAAAAAAGAAGAAATCCTTGCCAGAAAAAGTGTGTGGTACGCGCACCATTAGAATATACCGCTCTGCATCCACCCACTTCTAATGGTGGGCACACATTAGGTCACACAGTTCCACATGCGCCAATTCCAAGATTGTACAAATGTCTAAAAAGTGGCACACTTGAATAAAAATTGGCCACGTATAAGTGGTACCCCATATGGAAAAAGAATGAAACCAAGTCCCAAACTATCTTGCCACTACTCCTCATGCAGTCTGGGCATCCGGGGGGTTTGCACGTGACTATCTTTTCCCTCCTAAATCAGAAACTTATATGTATAGCCTGTTGCCCTCTCACAGGTCTTATACATATTGACCCCATATCTGGCACACTTGCTGGGGAAAAATTGTTTGAATGTAAAAATTCATGAGGGACTCATCAACGCAGATGTTTTGCTGGGGAGTATAGACATCTGCAAATTTTTGGTTAAGGTGAATTAAGAGGGGCCAATCTTTGTGGAGCCGGTCAAATTCAGGGTCACCCCAAGGAGGACAGAATGTGTTGTCACTGAAATGCATAAAACACAATATACTCTCATATCTATGCCTGGCCATGACAGCAGAGAACACGGGCATATGATGAATGGGGTCTGTGGACCAATACAACCACAATTTATTTTTTAGTAACGCCCATGTTGAGGGTTAGGCCAAAAAAAAAATTAAATTTGGAAATCGGAATGGGTTTCCATGTGAATGGTCTGGCAAGGTTTGAATTTGGGTTGGCGGTGATAAATTGTTGTGCATATACTGTAAATTGCTTTGATCCACAATCAATGCATACAGATATTCCGTGAAAAACAGTTCCAAAAAATTGGAAGAGTAAGTAAAAGAGTAAAAAAAGGGGAGTAGTTAAATTTGTTGTTTCCACCTGAATTCTGGGTTGGGCAGTGAATGGGGGAAGTATGGACGCTGATTCTGCCAACACTGCGGTTTTGTGTGCAATGTATCAAGTGACAGTGAGCTACTGACACTGCACTTGCTGGGGGAGAAGGGGGGGGTAAGCGTAGGGGCTAAACGCAGGTGCTGACAGGTGCCAGGGCTGATCCCGCTAATGCTGAGTTTTTGGGGACACTATACTAATGTGTACGCTGGTATAGTGCTGATCTGAAAACCATGGGAGCACGAATCACGCATATATATGTGATTTTGTACTTCGTGCCGCCCTGTAGCAGTATTTCTGCTATAGGGCAGTCAGGAAGTGGTTACAGAAGCGGTTTGTGTTACGGTGCTGCATTACTTTAACTGACAATTGCGAGGTCATGCAATGTTGCACCCCAATTAAATTTGCGTTCTTTTTTTCCCACACACTGAACTTTATTTTGGTGGTATTTGATTGCCTGTGTGTTCTTTATTTTTTGCGGTATAAAAAAAAAGGACTGACAATTTTGAGAAAAAAACAATATTTTGGACTTTTTGCTATAAAATATGTCCAGTAAAAAAATTTAAAAATCAAATTTCATCATAAATTTAGGCCAAAATGTATTCTGCGACATGTCGTTGCTAAAAAAAATCTCAATATGGGTAAATTAATTGGTTTACGTGAAAGTTATAGCATTTACAAATGGCGGTAAAGATACTGAAATTTTTTTTTCATACTAATAATGGTGGCGATCAGTGACTTATGGCAGCGATCAGAGACACCAATACAGTGATAAGTGCAAAAAAAAGCACTGATACTGTACTAATGGCACTAGCGAGGAAGGGGTTAACATTTGGAGGCAATCAAAGGATTAACTGTATGATAGGAGTGTTTTATTAGGGGGCAGGGGTCTGTGCTTCACTGTAAGCACACTGATCGGGATGGCTGTGCTCAGCATTCCCGATCAGTGTGCCCAAACTGACAGGGAGGAGGGCTGCATTGTAAACAATGCAGCTCTCCTCCCTGTCAGTGTTTGCCGGTAATCACTGGGCTCCGACGGGTAATCACCGGCCAGGACCTATTTATTGACACCAGCGGTCACGATCGACGACATGGGTAGGGCGGTCGCATGCCTCGCGCATACCTGGAAATGGAAAATCACGTATATATACGTGATTTTGCGCAGCGGAGCTGCCCTGCCACAGTAAAAGTACTGTGGGTGGTCAGCAAGCGGTTAAAGAGGTATTCCAGGTATGGATGTTTTCTATATAGTTACATTGTTTTAACTTTGACCAATGTAATGTTTATACCATACCTGGACCATGCTCCTGGAAGCTGGAAATCACTGAAGTAGACACACTGCTACTCCAGTCATATTCACTTCCTTCCAGGTCTTGACCTGAGTGGTTGCTCTACTGCATTCTGAACACAGGAAGTCAGCTGTAGGGCACCAGCGCCATTCAGAGGAGGCCTTGCAGTTTCTCAATGAATGAAAAGTGTTCTCTGTTTGGATGAGGTGGAGAGGCAGGGCAGTGATGTCAAGCTATCCACCTTGTCAGTCAGAGAATGCTTTGCAGTCAAATACAAAGCATTTTCTGAATGGAGCCTGTGCTGAGCAGCCAACCCCGTCTTCAGAATGTAGCAGAACAGCTATTCAGCAAGGGGCCCAGAAGCTAGTGGAGATCACATGTCAAGTTCAGTGATTTCCATTTTCGGATTGGCCAGGTATGGTACATAGACAGTTACACTGGTAAAAGCTGGACCAATGTAACTATGTATAAATTATCCATACCTGGAACTTCTCTTTAAAGTGTTACTAAACCCAGGACTCTGCATCCACTAAATCCGGTCTCCCACAGTACACAGAACATGGAAATTAAATTATTTTAGTAAATATAAACTGCTAAATACCTTTTTTCATCAGCAGTTAGAGCAGTCTTGTGGCTTCTATCAATGTGCAGCAGAGCACTATCTAAAGCTTGTAGGAGAAGTTTTCTTTCTACTCTTTGAGGATGCAAAACCCCTGACCTCTGTCTGACCAGTGCTGATTGGCCCTGCGCTGATCACATGCAGTCTCCCAAGAAAAAAAAAAACCTCTCTAGCTAGTTCAGTTTGTCTTATCAGGAGATAAGAGGTGGTCGCTTGAAAAAGAGGAGGAACAGAGAAGAAAGGATCAAACAGCCTTTTTACACAATGCAAGGAATTAACCCCTTAGGTTCCACCACAGTGAGCATAACAAGCATACTTTACTGCATATACAGACTGATTTTACTTTTGCGGGTTTAGTAACACTTTAATGTCAAATTGAGTATTAGACCACGTAATATGCTATTGTGATCATGTTTCTTCATACTATATCTTTGCTCATGAGTCTTTCTGCAAAATAATTAGAATGATATTTGCATATAGAGTTCATACAGTAGTAATAACTAACTTATCTAGTGTGAAACAAAAATCATTACCTAAGCTAATACAAAGTAACAGTGTTGTCCCTGTTTTGATAGAGACAGCATGCCACCTAAAAAAGCAAGTATCAGAAGAAAAAACAACACCTTGCCTTTTACATGTCTGCAAGAAACAACGGTCTTCTAGTCAGCTTCAAAGGGTATGCTCACTGGGCTACGTGCAAAAAAAATATATCACAGCATCCACTTCCCAGCATACACCACAGACTAGAGAGATTATCAGTTTAGCGATAGCGTACGTTTCTACTCTTCTGCAGCTAATTTAAATCATTTGTAAAATTCAGGAGAATCTGTAACATTAAATGCACATAGGGCATTTGCTAACTATTAAAAGTCAGTTTGTTGGACAATCGTCCATTCACCGCCTCATCCTTGCTCTGTTATCAGACGGTTTTGTTCATGGAGCATTGTATTTGTTCTTGGATATTGTAATTGGTGTTCTAGATTGCCTGTGTATTCCGCAAAGTTAGCATGTTGTATTGTTTCTGCAGCATACCATTAAATAATTAATTAAAAACAAAAAACAAAAGTCAGTTTATTTCTTGATAAGAAAAGTACCCGGTTCAGCAGTCCAACTAAGACCTGGATTACTAGCCAGATGAGAGTCCAGAGTTACCCTAGGTTCACACCTAAGCGTTTTCTGCAGAATTTTGCAATTTTAAAACGCAGTACAGTCCATTTGACATGTTTCCTATGGGACATGTTCACATCTGTGCTTTTTCACCTGGTGTGTTTTTTGGAAAGGGTCAGGGACTTTTTGAACGCAAAAAGTTGCATTTTTGGTTCTATAGACTTCAATGGAAACGCTGCAGAAGTGCATGTATTGCGTTTTTGCTGCATTTTTGCTGCGTTTTTTATACATTTTAAATCTGTCTAGTAACAAGAAAAAAAATAACGCAAAACACATCAAAAACACATCAAAAACATAGCAAAAAGCAAACTGCATAGGTGTGAACCTAGCCTTAGTCATGTCTTTTATGCAGCATGGCTCAAAGGTTCCAAGCTTCCAGGCAGCTCTCACTAATCAACCCTTCTCGAATAGTAATGGTTATACATGGATCCTGCTGAACTGGCTGGATTTTTATCCATATTCAGCCAGTTTTAGGCAAGGTTCACATTAGCCAGTGCTCTGAAAAGTGGTTTGCAGTGTATCGCTTCTCAAACTGCGGTAAGGGATATAGAAGGCAGTCCTGCCTCCTCCTAAATACCTGGATTTTTTTTTCCATTTATAATGGAACTAATGCATTGTAACTGATTTGAATGGCTTAGTTTGACAGGTGCTGCCACCTGTCAACTCAGCATATCATGTTTGAACATCCTTCTCCGTCTGTATTTTAACCTTTAGGTGGGTGGACAAGGAAAAGGTAAAACCACAGCTCAGCCGCCTGTTTTTACTGCCCCTTGACCACCCATGTGAAAGAATCTTCTTCAAATACCCATCCTAGTCTGTATACTCCATCCTGACCCTAAGTGATTGTAAAGGCTCAAGGTTTTTTACCTTCATGCAAACCTTCTGTGTGCAGCAGTGCCGCCAGCACCCTCAATATTTACCTGAACCCCATCACGATCCATCGATTTGCACAACAGCCTCGGCTGTCCCAGGTCTCTGCCTCCTCATTGGCTGAGACAGCAATTGGGAGCCATTGCTGTCAATCATAGCCAGTCAACCAATGAGGAGAGGGGGTGGAGCCAAGCTGCGGCTCCATGTGTGAATGGACACACGGAGCAGTGGCTTGGAAACACGCCTGCTTGGGTGCCCCCATAGCAAGCTGCTTGCTATGAGGGCACCCGACAGAAAGGAGGAGCCAGGTGTGCCGGCAGGGGACCCGAGAAGAGGAGGATTCAGGCTGCCCTGTGCATAACCACTGCACATAGCAGGTAAGTATAATATGTTTGCTATTTTGCAAACAAAAAATGAAACTTTAGTATTGCTTAAGGCTGACTTCACAGCTTTGCAGTAATGCGCTGTAGAATTCAAATTGATGGCACTTTGTGTGGTGTGTTGTGGTTCCATTATGGTACACAAATGCGCAAAAGTATCTGCCAGCATATGCAGGGTACTATGCTGCGCTGTGATACAAAAACAGTACAAAAGATATTTTCTTGTTCATTATGGTGCATTGGCAGCTTATTCAAAATTATTGGGCTGTGTTAAAGCAATGCACATTTATACATCTGCATTGCAAAGTGTATGCAGTAATACAAAAAGGGCAAAGGGGACCTTAAAAGGCTCATAGGCTATACCAAGGGGAAATGTATTACTGGGATACTGTAACGATGCTAAAGTGCACCATGGATTGTTCTTTCTACTTTAGTTAACAGTAACTTATGTAAAGGCTTTTATAAGCTCCTTAATTCTCGCTCTCTAATGTCACAGCTCCTTGACAATTCTTGACCTCAGCCAATAGAAAAAAAATAATAATTCCAGCAAATCAGGGCAAAAGGTCAGTCTACTTGGGCAAACGTACTGTACACAGGCATTGCAGACCTGACTTCTAAAGGTAACTTTTATACAAAGTTTTCACAGCTGCTTTCTAGGGATTGATATAAATGAATGATATGAGAGAGGGAACAATAAAGAGAACAAAACAGGAGTTTGCACAGTTACTAGTAGATAGCATAGTAAACGATATGGCATGGGTCTCTTTAATTTCACTTATGACACTATCAACAGTACACACTTTTCCAAGTAAAGTTTCCATAAAGTGGTTGTAAAGGTAAAAGGTATTTTTTTACCTTAATGCATTTTTCTGCATTAAGGTATAAAAACCTTTTACATGCAGTTCCCCCCACAGCAACCCCCCCCCCCCCCACCACCCATATACTCATCTGAGCCTGATGTTGGTCCAGCACTGAGCACATCTGCTCTTCTCCTCTCTCCCAGTTCTCACAGGCTTGGCTGAGAGCAGCGGGAGCCATTGGCTCCTGCTGCCGTCAGTCAAAAACCTCAGAGCAGAGGGACTGGGCTGAATCAGGCTGTGTGTCTGAACAGACGCAAACATACTGGCTCGGGAGCAAGACTGCACACGTCACCACAATAGAAAGCAGGTTTCTATGGTGGGCACTCAGTGGGGGAAGGAGCCAGGAGTGCCAGCAGGGGACCCGAGAAGAAAAGGATTGCAGCTGCTCTGTGCAAAACCGCTGCAGACAGCAGGTAAGTATTACATGTTTGTTATTTTGATGAACAAAAAAGCAAAGATTTACAATTGCTTTAAGAAAGTTGTGTCAATCTCTGTAAAAAGTAGATTTTTGTCAATGTTGCATGAACATATCTTGGTGCAGGATGCATATAATAAGTGGAATTTTACCTGCTAATCCATCCTATCATTCTCTCTTGCAATGATAAAGAAACTAGATCAAATGAACCTAGAATGGAAGCACTTGCTTAGCGTGAACCTGTGATTTGCCCATATACAGAGGAAAGCAACAGGTTTTTAACCTCCCCACTCCCCGCCATCATATAATTATGTTCTTTTCATTGCCCCGCCAGTACACTCATCAGTGGGGAGCACCAAATTATAAGTTGGAGCTTACACAGAGCTGAGGAATCTATCCCCGCCCTGTTGTGGCAGCTCCACTGGGCCAATAACTAAGCAACAGAACTGTCATATGGGAGGAAGCAGAAAGAATGACATACTAACCCCTATTCCTGAAAGTACCCTGTAGATCGATTGTCTCCCAGCATCCGAATGGAGCAGTAGGAGTGTGAATGGAAAGTGAGTATGTAGAGCTGGGAACATAACTTTAAGTGAGCCTGTTACTTTGCTTTGCATGGAAAAAGTGCAGGTTTAAATTACAAAATATAGGAACCCAGGTAATAATCATTAATTAATTGTATGACTCAATGTAGGATCAATCTGACTGCGTGTATTCAGGAGAACTTAAAAATTTACACTTCACTGATTTTTCAATCCACCTGGGCTCCATTCGCTCATCACTTTTTTCTTCATCTGCATCTGTGGCACAGTAGTGTAAAATGGCTGATATGTACTGTATTTGAAGCCTAGCCCTGCATGGAAAGCTTTTCTCATCTCTCTGGACTGTCCATTCTCCTAATGGGTTGATGAGTCTTCTTGCAGAACCTATGTTTGTGAAAGGTGGTACAGGAAGTCACTCAATCTTACTAAGTGACAGTGATTTTCACTACCAGGCGTGCATCTTGTTGTTAATGACATCTCTTGAGAAAATCCCTTATGGGCTGCAAAAAAAAGTCCACAGACAATGTGTTTCATTTAGTCTAGGTATCTGCACATTTCTATCTAGGCTAGACAAATCCCGGGAAGCAAGTAGCCAGTACACCAAAATATTCAAGACAATTTAGAGCTGCTGCAATAGTAAAAGCTGTAGATGCAAAATAAAACTGCTTGCCAGATCTTAAAGCCCAACTCCAGGCACAACCAAAAGAATAACCATGCAGTGCCCCCCCTCCCTTCCTGCACTGTAAGGGTTAAATGCTCATTAGGTCTAGGGATAGTGGAATAAGGTGTAATACTTACCATATTAATGACTAAGGCAGGCTTCCCATATCCATGTGAAAAGTCCTCCTAAAGCCTCTTTGCTAAGGTACTGCTTGTCGTGGTTGCAAGTCTACCTCCTCCATGTACAATGCAGGGCTAAAAGCCCTGCATTGTAAGTGATGGCGCTGAGAGACCACCCACAATGCCAGAAGGAGAAGAAGCGAACACTGGAGCTTGCCGGAACAAGGGTAAAACAAGTAATACAAAATTTACAAGGAGAAATGGAGAGTGCTGGAGCCTGTCAGAGCTGGGGTAAGACAAGCAATACAAGTTTTACAAGTAGAAGAGGGTGCTGGAGTGGGGGTAAGACAAGTAATATAGCCTCCTCCATTACCCTGAGCCTTAAAGTACAACTATAAGCAAAACTTTTTTCCATTTTGGATAGAGTAGGGGAGGGTTATAACCCTTGTCAGTTTGTTTTACCATTCATGTCCCATTGGAGAGAATTTCCATAGGGGTGTATGGACTGACAGACGGACCTGATTGGACCCTTCTTGTGAAAGGGGCCTTATAAACTACACAGCATGAGTTATTTAATTGCTTATTTATTACAGGTACTTGTATAGCACCATCAATATACGCAGCACTTTACATACAGTATATTGTACATTCACATCAGTCCCTTACCCTCAAGGGGTGTACAGTCTAAGATCCCATACATACACATATTAAGGCCAATTTAGACAGGAGCTAATTAACCTATCAGTATGTCTTTGGAGTGTGGGAGGAGGTCGGAGTGCCCAGAAGAAACCCATCCAGGCACAGGGAGAACATGAACACTCCAGGCAGGTAGTATCATGGTTGGGATTTGAACCGACAACCCTATTGTTGCCAGGTGGAAGTACTGACCATTTAGCCACTGTGCTGCCCTCCACCAGTTTGAATATTCCCAGTACAAACTGCATACTATTGAACCTTTTGCAGTGATGAATGAAATACTGGAATTACACAAAGTTCCTTGAGTTGAATCATTTTTGTCATAGATTACCTTTAGTACAGTGCTTACAATGGGTACAATGGGCAACTACTGAAAACTTTCTAGCAAGGCAAGCTAAAGAGGAGATTTTCTCAAGATTTTGCCCCAGCTGTACAAGCACTAACTACATACTGTCACATTTGTTAAAACTGCTGCTGAGTTTTTTGTTTGTTAGACTGAAAGGGCCCCTGATATTTGAACTTGTTTCACCTCTAATTTCTGTCCACATCTCACCTTTCATCGACCAGCCAGCTACAGTATATAGATTATGTGCTCTTAAGCAAAACAAATATACAGTATTTATTTTCTGGTTGAGACCAACAGTCCAACAAGCTAAACACCGGAACTTAGACAAAATCTATCCGTGCAGTGGAACCCCCACTTCTCATTTAGTCTAGGGGTGTCAGAATATGGAGAAATACTTATCCTATTCCCAGATATAGCATGCTCTTTACATCCATGCAACCAGTCCAGGGCTGCCACCTTTCTAAGGTGCTCTAAGCCCCAGTTGCAAGCCACTTCCTCACATACAATGAAGGTTTAATAGTCCTGCACTGCATGTGATGACACCAAATGATCACCCTTAGCCTAGAGCTTCGGACAGACGAGAACAGTGAGAGATAGTGTAAGTCAAGGGTACTCAACCTTTTGAAGAGCGCGGGCCACTTAAATGATTTGGCAACTGGTAGCAGGCCACAAAGAAATAAAATGGTTCTGAATTTTGATTTTTTGATTTTTATTTTAAATAGCATAATGAAGATTTTAAACAACAATCAGGATCATAAATTTCTGTCAGACCAATCCCCATTGAATGTTTACAAACTGTTTAATCACAAAAATCAAATTTTTTTATTAACCAGATCACCATTAATCCCACACTGGCGTGACCAGCAAAAATTAGTTCTGAACCAGAGGAGCCAGCCGCAATAGAGGCTTGTGTATGACAGCCGCCAAAATTATGGAGGACCAGCAATCATTCAGTATAGCAGCGTGTACCCTGTGAAGGCTGTGTGGGTTACCATAGATTTAGGGTTGTGGGCCACGGTGGAGCAGGCCTGGGGTAAGTGATACACCTTATCCTTTCACCCCTAGGCTACATAAGCATTTAACTTTTGGGGACCCCACTGCAAGTGGAAAATGTGTCTTCCCAGAATTCACCTTTATGCATATGATTGAAAACATACTATACAACCAGATCATTCCTGCAAACCCAACATCCACACTCATATGTATTATTTTTTAAGACGTGTGAACATGATACAGTACCAGCACATAGCAAATTTACATTTTCTTTGTATTTAAAAACATGACACACACAAAGGGTCCAAAAAAATGGTTAAACTACATCAGCAGTCCACATTAATATCTAAGCAGTATTCTATTTATTCTGGTAAATGTAATATGCTATCACAGGAATAACAAAATTGTTGAAAAAGCTCTGTAGGCCTCCTAGAATCCGGCTTCTAACCTGCTTTCATCTGAGTATGTACTGTATTTGCATTGATATAAAAGGCAAAATCCACAGTGAAGCTCAGAATACATTACATAGGTCTTCTCTCCCTAGAATAGAACGAGGCAATACTACTGCATAATAACGTATCCCTACAGTACTTGTGCAGCTGCAGGTTGTGCTGAACATGTCAGCCCTAGTTATTCAAAGCTCAGGTTCTTTCTATGCAACTCCGATTTGATCTCCGCATTGTTTACTACGTTTAGCACAGCTTATTAGAATCACTTGCGCAAGCTCACCTTTGGTGCCTTTTTAGCTCGCAAATTTTAACGAGATAGGGTGAAAGTAAATTGCAGTGGGAAATCCAGCAGCACAATATACCGGTGATCAATCATTCGGATAAGTCACTGACCCCTCGCTCGCCAGTGTAGCTGCACATCACTACAATAGGGAACCTGCGCTGTCACTGTCACTGCTGCCACGGGTCTTCTACACATAATGTACTCATCTAGCACAGATGAATTGTGCTGGAGCTCTGCAACATATAAGGTGATTGTAAAATACCATACCCCTTCTGACTGAGGAATGGTGTGTGTATATTAGGAAACACATTCTCCCGTGAAAGACTTAAGATGGAAAACAGACAGCGGTGTACGATCAGCACGCACTGACCCATGTGCCATTAAAATAATATAGATGGCAGCTTTAGGGAAGCCCTTAATAATCCTGACATCCTTATTTGGACTACACAAAAGAAACACTTTAAATCACTTAAATTACCTCTGCCTCTGATCCTTACTAGGAAGGGACTAGGAACCAGATGTAACTAAGAGCATTAAGCAGGTGCAGACATTGTCACATTCAAAATATGGTTTAGAATAGATGCAATGTACTATAGATGAAAGTCGGCTAGCAAGTAGAGATGATGGAAAGAAACCATGGTGCCTATAGACATCTATTGATCTCATTGTCACCCAGCCAAGGAGTTCACTCACCCCCTATGTCATGGTCTCCCAAAATACTCCAAACTGGCAGGGGAACATCATGGGCTCAGGAAGCTGCAGGACTGCTTACCGTTGCAAGCCTCTGTGCGTATCACGTGTCCTCCTCTACACGTTGCCATAGAGATTCAACATAGATACAATGTATTCATGCAGCAGAAGAGAACCCAGGTTCAATGGAAGCGCACGGCTCACGCAGACTAGGACAGGAAACACAGGAAGCGGTGACCTGCACCTACTAAGCTCACAATCATTCTACATGTCAGGGTCACCTGCACTCTGGGGCAGTGCAAACCCATAGGGCTGACCTTCATGTAACGGGGGGGGGACAAACTGGTGCAACTTCAAACACCTCCGCTTTTCAGATCAATCATATACCAACACATTCAAATACATAGAGACCCAATCACTAAAATCTCATAGATACTTTAAAGCTGAACTCCGGGGGAAAACATAAATCCTCCCCTGCAGTTGGGCTATTGTTTCACTAAGAGTGAAATGCTTGTATATGTCTAGAGTAGTGCTTCCCAACCTCAGTCCTCAAGGACCCCAATAGATCACGTTTTAAATCAATGCCAATGGCTTGGTATTTGTGAGAGCTCTTTTATCTAAGGGAAATTCCCAAAACATGGCTTGCTGGGAGTACTTGAGGAATGGGGGGAAGGGGGAAACACTGGTCTAGGTCAGCCTTTCTCAACCAGGGTGCCCAGGCACCCTGGGGTGTCTTGAGGTTTCTTTAGGGGTGCCTTGGAAAAAGGTCTAAATAATTCCCAAAACTTGTATACAAGCCAGCAAGTGAAACGAGCCCTACACAAAGCCACAGGTTTTCATTGTGCACCATTACGATCTTCTAGTTGCCAGTGTCCTGACAACCAATGACATCATCAGTTGATAAGAAGGATGTCAGGTGCCTACATAGCATTCTAGTTTGACCCTCCCATGCTCCTCTCCATCAGTTCTGGGGTCACATTATCTCAGTGATGGAGAAAAACTGAGGGAGAAGAGAAACACTGGAATACTAGTCAGTACCAGTGTGCAAAAGTGTATTTGCTTTGGAAGAATAAATCACCTCTAATGCTGAATGTCCTACATGTGTGCATGTTGCTGCGTTATAGAAAACTATTAGAATAGTTTTTCATGTTTTAGAATGGAGTGCCTTTTTAAAATTATGGACAGTCTTGAGGCACCCCATTTTAGAATGGGGTGCCTCAAGACTGTCCATAAATTTAAAGGATGCCTCGGGACTGCCCATAATTTTAAAGGGTGTCTCGGGACTGTCCATAAATTTAAAGGGTGCCTCAGGACTGTCCATAATTTTAAAGGGTGCCTCGGGGCTGTCCATAAATTTAAAGGGTGCCTCGGGACTGTCCATAATTTTAAAGGGTGCCTCGGGGCTGTCCATAAATTTAAAGGGTGCCTCGGGACTGTCCATAATTTTAAAGGGTGCCTCAGGACTGTCCATAATTTTAAAGGGTGCCTTGACTGAAAAAAGGTTAAGAAACACTGGTCTAGGTTACTGGAAAAAACACTTTTACTTACCTGATCTCCCAGTCCAAGGAGGCTCCCTCCATGCTGCTAGACCAGTCCCTCCAGCCTTTTCTCCTCAATGCATTGGTGGATGCAGGTCCTCTGATGTCATCAAGTACAATGCAGGACCCATAGCCTTTAAATGGACAAGAGCACCCCAAGGGACAGTCTACCGCTGGAGCATAGGGGAGTAGAGGAGAGTGCTGGCTGCTGTGGGAAAGCGGAATCAGGTATATAAAAATTTTTCCAGTCCTCTAGACCTAAATGAGAACGTAACTTTTGCATTGTGGCAGCAGCTCTACTACAAGGGAGGATTTTTCCTTTTCTCAGACATAGGCTTTACCATGCCAATTTCATTAAAAAAATTCTGCACCTTTATAGCTGCAGCTGAAAATACCTATCACTTTTTTGAAAATAAGTATCCTTATACTGGTGTGTTAGCTCTCGGAATTGTACTTATTGCAATCCTATTGCGATCCTGCTTTGGATCATGGTCATTGTTCAGGCACTTCCTGTTATAGGGTGACAACTATCTTCCAATAGTGCTCCTATGTTGTCACCCTGTCACATGTGCCCCTGGTGTAGACTCCAAGTGGCTGCACTGATGCAAATTACACAAGTATAGAGAACCATTGTCGTTCCAGTGTGATAATATACGACCAATGCTGGACCAAGTGCATGGTGACCAAAAGCAGCCAAAAGAAGCTGGATGACATCAGAGTGCAAGCTCTCATGACCAGGGCCCTCCTATATTGCACTGCATTGTAACTGCACTGTCTCGCTTTATTTTGCAAATCACTGCGCAAACTGTTGGTGCTATATAAATCCTGCATTATAAGAATAATGATGATAACAATAATAATAGTAGTATTCAGCTGAAATGAGATGCAAAAGGGTGGAAAAAAGGTGAAAACAGTATTTTAAGAGGAAAAAAGTGTAACTGTTTATGATAAACACTGTTTTGGGGAAATAACTGTCATCTAGAAAGGCTTTAGATGTATTATGATTTTTGGTTTAGATGTAGAAGGAAAATAAGGAATATGGTGATAGTCATAGAATAAATAAATACTATAATAATTTGAATGCTAATAATAACAATGATCATGATAATAATATTAAATAAAAAAATAAACATTTTAGTAAAAAGAATAATACATATGATGCTAATAGTTACATTATTATTACTATTATTATTATTATTATTATTATTATTAATAATAAAAATAATAATAGTAATAATAACTAGAATAAAAATAAAGCAAATAATGATGATGATGAAAAATATAATAATAATAACTAATAATTTGAAAGCGAATAATGATGGTGATGAAAACTATAATTATAAAAATATGAATAAAAAGAATAATGCAAATGATGATGGTAATAATAATAATCATAATAATAACTATAACTATAATATTTGAATGCTAATAATGATGCTAATAAAAATAATAATAAAATAATGATGGTAGTAAAAATAATAATAACTATAAGAATTTGAATGCTAATAAAGATGCTAATAATAATCAAAACTAAAAATATTAACAAAAAGAATAGTACAAACAAATGATGATGTAATAATATTAATAATCTATTGGTAGTACTGTAATAAGTTCTGGGGAAAACATCCCCAGGTCCCTGTAGTTTGACAGAACACAATCCCAGTTGCAGTAATAGAATAATTCCCAGTATGATTTTCTTTCTCCTGAGATGTACACTGGTTAAACTGGAATGTGTGGATAAAGCAGTGGATGCTCTGTACAGCCCAATAGAACAAGCTCAGGTCCTCTTTATACAGATGGCCGGGCCAATCACACTACAAAGTAGGATCGCTGTCAGATGAAGAACTCCCAGGACCGATTCGATGACAGCGACCCCCCATCAGCTCACCGATCGCCGTCTCTCCTGCTCTCTAGGATGAACATGTTGTCTCTGTAAATCCGATCTTTTGTCCCCCACTGAGCAGACAGCAGCTTGCCATCTAAAGGGAACACTAATACCATCCATGATCGCACTCACCAGTTTGCTGTGCCGCGGAATGGATGCCGGGTGACAGCCCAGGCAGAAGGATTGGTGTGGTCAGATCCTGCGATCCTCCTGACATCGGCCGTCCATCATGTTCCTCCATGGACCCGGTCGGCTCACATGCTCGGAGCTCCGCTCTGCTCCTCCGGCTGGCTGCCTCCTCCTCCTCCTCTCCGGTCCTGCGCCGCGCTGAGGTTGGAGAAGATCTCCAGTCCCTGACATCTCAGCAGCGGGATCCGCCTCTGTCACTCTCTCCATCGCAGAGCCCAAGGAGGCTCCGCCCCTGGTCACTTCTCGCCCTGTGGTTGGTCCTCTGGGTCATTTACACAGCGGGGGCGGAGTGCAGGGACATCTCTTCACACCTGTCACTGGGGAATGCATACAAATCACATGCTGCCTTCACTTCAAGGGGGAAAGGAAAACATTACAAGCAGGTAGGAGCTACAAATTAAAGTGGAAGGTGAGGAAAACCTAACTAAGCGAAATCTGCTCCCACCCCCATTCTAAGCCTATTCTATCTATCCTGTAAAAGGAAAGAAGTCTGTACTTGCCTATTCTGAGGGCTCTGGTCACATGATCTCTCCAGCACAGGCTTCAGTGAAGAGGAGAGATGGCCATAAGTGACTGCAGAGACTGAGTGATGACATCACCCATAGGGTTACTATGGGGCATCCATTGCCAGTCGCCCCTCTTCTACACTGGGAGTTGATCATGTGACAGGACCAGAGTGGCTTCAGGATAGGTAACCACTTGCCCTCCAGAGGATTTACTCCCCTTCCCGGCCAGGCCATTTTTGGTGATACGGCACAGCATTACTTTAACTGAGCACGGTCATGCAATGCTCTACATAAACTAAATGTATATCCTTTTTTCCCACAAATTATTGATTATTTCTTACAGGTACTTATGTAGCACTGTCAATTTACGCAGCGCTTTACATATATATTGTACATTCAGTTCCAAACCCTCAAGGGGCGTACAATCTAAGGTCCCTAACTTACATTCATACATACACATACTAGAGCCATTTTAGACAGGAACCAATTCACCTACCAGCATGTCTTTGGAGTGTGGGAGGAAACCGAAGTACCCGGAGGAAACCCACGCAGGCACAGGGAGAACATGCAAACACCAGGCTGGTGGTGCCGTGATTGGGATTTGAACCAACAACCCTAGTACTGCCAGGCAGACATACTATGGTATTTGGTATTTGTGGTATTCTTTTGTGCTACAAACAAAAAAAGACTGACAATTTTGAAAGAAAAACAATATTTTTGACTTCTTGCTATAAAACACATCAAATATAAAAAAAATTTAAAAATCAAATTTCATCATAAATATAGGCCAAAATGTATTCTGACACGTCTTTGCTAAAACAAAATCCCAATACGTGTAAATTAATTGGTTTACGTGAAAGTTATAGCATCTACAAATGGCGGTATATATACTGGCATTTTTATTTTATTTTTTTTTATATTAGTAATCGCGGCAATCAGTGACTTATAGTGGGACTGCAGCGGACTATCTGACACTGGGTGGGAACTAACTGCCACTGACATCCCCAGTGACACTAACACAGTGATCAGTGTTAATAAAAAGCTCTGACACTGTACTAATGACACTGGGCAGGAAGGGGTTAACATCTGGGGTGATCAAAGGGTTAACTGCATGTGTTTTACATTATGTGCTGTGTGTGTTTTACTATGGAGACATGCTGCTTTTTATTTCTCTGCTGTTCTTGCTGACAGGAGAGAGACCTGTGTTGTTTACACACAGGTCTCTCCCATATCAGCTTTACCCGACGATCACCGAGTGCCGGCCAGGAACCGCCAGCCGGGACCCAGTGATTGACATTTCTAGCTGTCAATAGTAGTGTGGGTAGGGCAGCGCATGCCCTCTACCCCCCTACCTGGAAATGCAATTCACATATATATATACAGTTGTGACCAAAATTATTCAACCCCCAATGCTGTAAAGGGGTTTAGGGACTATAGTGTACATTTGGAATTGTATTCAGAATCAAATCCTACAAGGACGTTGTAACTACCCAAATGCAACTAAAATGACATCAATTGTTTATGTAATACAGTAGTAAATGGTTCTTATGTGGTTTCTTCATTGCCACAATTATTCAACCCCTTAAAGACTACCACTCTGAAGAACAGAGGTTCATACAGGTGCTTTCCATCAGGTATTGAAAACACCTGTGGATGTCACCGAGCAGCAATCAAGCATAATAAGCACCAATTAGGCAGCTTTAAAATGACTGTGATACTCAGCTCCTTCTAGACATTTACTGGTGTGGTTACAAACATGGTGAAGGCAAGAGAATGGTCCAGGAAGACAAGAGAAGAGGTGATTTCTCTTCACAGGAAGGGCAATGGCTATAAGAAGATTGCAAAGATGTTAAACATACCAAGAGACACCTTAGGAAGCATCATTCGCAAATTCAAGGCAAAGGGCACTGTTGAAACGCTACCTGGTCGTGGCAGAAAGAAGATGCTGACTTCGACTGCTGTGCGCTACCTGAAGCGTAGAGTGGAGAGAAGTCCCCGTGTGACTGCTGAGGAACTGAGAAAAGATTTGTCAGATGTGGGTACAGAAGTTTCAGCCCAGACAATAAGACGCACACTGCGTAATGAAGGCCTCCGTGCCAGAACTCCCAGGCGTACCCCCTTGCTGTCTCCAAAGAATAAGAAGAGTCGACTGCAGTATGCCAAAAGCCATGTGGACAAACCACAAAAGTTGTGGGATAGTGTTCTGTGGACTGATGAAACAAAATTAGAACTGTTTGGGCCCATGGATCAACGCTATGTTTGGAGGAGGAAGAACAAGGCCTATGATGAAAAGAACACCTTGCCTACTGTGAAGCATGGTGGAGGGTCAATCATGCTTTGGGGCTGTTTTCCTTCTGCAGGTACAGGGAAGCTTCAGCGTGTGCAAGGTACCATGAATTCTCTTCAGTACCAGGAGATATTGGATGGAAACGTGATGCAGTCCGTCACACACCTGAGGCTTGGGAGACGTTGGACCTTTCAACAGGACAATGATCCCAAGCATACCTCCAAGTCCACTAGAGCATGGTTGCAGAGGAAAGGCTGGAACATTTTGGAGTGGCCATCGCAGTCACCAGACTTAAATCCGATTGAGAACCTCTGGTGGGACTTAAAGAAAGCAGTTGCAGTGCGCAAGCCTAAGAATGTGACTGAACTGGAGGCCTTTGCCCATGAAGAATGGGCGAAGATACCCGTAGATCGCTGCAAGACACTTGTGTCAAGCTATGCTTCACGTTTAAAAGCTGTTATAACTGTAAAAGGATGCTGTACTAAGTACTAAGATTGAATGTCACTTGGGGGTTGAATAAAACTGATAATGCTGTGAGCACAGAAAAGACATTTGTGGTTATTTCATTATAACTGTTATGTTATATTTGTCTGACCTACAAGTGCCTCTTTAATGTAAATGTAAGCAAGATGACTGAATGATCAAAAGCAATGTCAAACTGGCCAAAACACTCAATTTCAGTGGGGGTTGAATAATTTTGGTCACAACTGTATACTGTATATACACGTGATTTTGCGCAGCCCTGCCACCCTGTAGTAGTACTTCTGCTATAGGGCGGCGGGTAAGGATAGACATTTTTTTCTTTTACAGGGAAGATAGAATAGAAATGCTTAAAGCAGAGCTCCACCAAAAATAGGAAATTTCACTTTAATTAATGGTACCCAATTTTGATAGGTACCCACTTCCGTTGCAAATTTCTAGGCAATCGGAAGTTGTCCTCCCTCCCAGTAATCTTCTGGTACACGTGACAGGTCTCAGAAGTCTACAGGACCATTCACAAGGCGCAGCACAGTGGGCACCCGGCTGTGAAGCCACAAGCTATCACAGCTGGATGCCCACACTTAGGATGCCAGCACCGAGGAGCGAGGATGGCTGTGGAAACCAGATGCAGTGAGGACACTGCTGGATTGTGGGACAGATGAGTGGCTGTTTTTTAAAAGTCAGCAGCTACAGTTTTTGTAGCTGCTGACTTTAATTTTTTTTAGGTTTGACTGGAGCTCCGCTTTAAGCTGAGACACTATAAAAAAAATCAGAAGAAAAATTCCATACGAGGAACTACCAGACGATTATCTGATCATTAGTATAGTGCTTGCAACAGCCAATACCAACTGTTTGGACAAAAAGAAAAAAAAAGGTGCAGGCTAGAAAATGTTTATGGCACATGACGACAATGTCCGATTTTCACTTAGTGTGTACATTAAACGCACATAAATAATTGCCTGGAAAAAAATGCACATGATCAGAAGCAAAGAATGCCTCGGAAGAAGGTGGCAACAAACATAAAAATAGTACACAAGACAGAACGTTTGCCATTGTCGTTCAAGAATTTTCATACGTGTTAATACCGTTGTCAGTTATCATGGTACACACCTTCGTGGAAAATCGCATGATAGTTTGTCTAATTTTCTCATAGTGTGTACCCCACTTTAGAATGAGGGTTAGAGTAGATATAAAGCCCATCTCCAGGCAAAAAAAAATTTCCCCATGCAGTGGGGCTGTGGCCACGCTGCATGGATCAATAGCTCATTTTGCCTAGGGGTGAGGAGAAAACTTATACTCACCCGATCTTTCATTCACCAAAAAATGGCATGTCCCATTGTGGAGGTTTCCCTTCATTTCCTGTCCCATTGCCAAAACAGGAAGTGATTGAATCGCTGGTTGTTACTAAAACCCTCATTGAAGAATTTCCCCAATAATTCCTTTTTTTCTGACAACCCAAATTTTGGGATTTTCTTTTACTCTCACTTTCACTGATAAACAGGGCAAATAGAGAGAGTGAATTCCCCTAACAGGGACATAGACAGCAATATAAACACGACAGGTGTTCTAATTTGTCAAAAAAGTTTTGCCTTCAGGTATACTGTACTGAAAAAGACAAAAGATTACATGAAAGCATTAATAATGTAGTATTATACTATCAGCTTTTTTAGGCTAATAAATTGGGCGCAATTAAAAAAAATCCTCAGTAAACTATTTGGTAAAATAATTAACCCTGAAACTCATTGTTCATAATTTTCAGTACTATTAGATTCTGCCCTCTCAGTGCTGCTTCCCTGAACATCTGGTCTTTACAGGAAAGAAGTAACAGTGGACAATGCAGCCTCCAGCTAGTCTGTTAGCTTGGAAAAGGGAGGGGGGAGGAATAGAAGCCACCATAGCAGGGACGCAACTATAGGGGTTGCAGGAGTCGCAATTGCAACCTGGCCCCATGCTCCAGGGGACCTGTGTGGCTGGCTCCTCTGTACACCTGGAAAGAAGGGGAGGAGGGGGCAGAATGTAGAGGAACCAATGCCCTCCATTTTCCTCCTGTAGCAGCTGAAAGCCAGCTTCTCCTTTTCTCTTTCCTGCAGACATTCAGCAGCTGCAGAAGGAAAATGGAGAGGATCGGTTCCTCTAAATGCCACCCCTCCTATACAGGTCCTGCTGCCCCTGGCCCTCTGTGTACTTTCCTGGCCCCCCCTTGTTCTCCGCAGCTCTGCCAGCTTCCCCCCACCCCTCTCACCCCACCCACCCCAGGCTGCTGCAGGGGAGGCTTTCAGGATGGAGAGCAGGGAAGAGGCAGGTAAATATGTCATATGTCTCAATCTCATCTCTCTGTCTCAAAGGTAAAATCTGGTAAGATCTGTTTAGACCCCTAAAATTTCACAAAATAAAAAAACTACTGACACCAGTGGCGGAACTGCCAGGGTAAAAAAAATTGCATTTTTGAAGTGGGCCCTTCATAGTTTTCTGCATTGGGCCCTGAAGGTTCTAGCAGGGGTGGACTGACAACTCATGGGGCCCCCGGGCAATAGGGGATCATGGGGCCCCGTGTCCTTGCCCGCACTCAAAAAAGCCTATAAAAAAGGTACCAGGGGCATTTCATGGGCCCCCCTACTGACCGCGGGCCCTCGAGCAGTGCCCAAGTGCTCGAATAGTCAGTCCGCCCCTGGGTTCTAGGTTCTAGTTATGCCTCTGTATCCTAGGCTACGGGGCTGAGTGTTTCTATTGATGTACACAGTGTAGAAAGACACAACTCCAGTCCCTCCATGGGAGGGTGGCTGTATAGGACTGCAAGAGAAAGGAGCCACCAGAAACCGGAAACCTGGGGCAGAGGTCATAACACCATTTTAAACTAGAACATAGGCAAGGATTAAAATGTGAACAAGCTACATACTCAGTAAGTGATTGCATCAGCTGCCAAAAGTTCCTAAAAAGGCATAAAAAAAAATATATTAGCCACTAAACTCCAATCAAAACTCCACAAAAGTACAAACGTCCTCTCTCAAGAAATAGCCACGCTGCACTCCACAACTGACCACTCAGATACCAATCACGCTGAACTCAGCCCAGCTTGAACCAAAGGAGAAGAAATCTAGCTGCAGGAAGATACAACAAGAAACTCTACTGTATGCTAGACAAACTTCAATCAAACGCCCCTAGGAAACATCTCACTCCATGCACCTTTAAATGCCTCCTCTACTCCCCCTTTTCATATTCCTTTCTTGCATTCTCAAAACCTCATTTCTTTGTCCCTCTGCTCCACCCAAAAACCTGTACATCTCACCCTCACTGTTTCCTTCTCCCTACGACTGCTCTTATCACCTCCTGCTGATACTTCACTTTCCTGCTGACCCTAACACCAGGACTGGAAGGCATGCATGCTCGTGTACATCCCGCTCACATGCCACCTTCCTCACCCTTCGTCTTCTCCTAACCTCTGGGGATATCTCCCCGAACTCTGGTCCTCCACTACTTCGCCCACATACAAGATATCCTCTTTTTTCCGGGAATTGCCGCAATCCCCTCAATCTAATATCTGTCCCCTTGCTCCCCAAAACTACCCTCCCATTTTCATGTGCACTCTGGAACGCCCGCTCGGTCTGTAATAAGCTCACCTCTATCCACGCCCTCTTTGTCTACCGCTCCCTTAACCTTCTAGCAGTCACCAAAACCTGGCTCCAAGCAGCAGATTCTGTCTCACCCGCAGCACTCTCCTATGGAGGCCTTATCTGGACCCACTCACCCAGACCCAGTGGTCGGAAAGGAGGTGAAGTTGGTTTACTTCTGTCACCACTGAGCACCTTTCAAGTCCTCCCTAAACCCTCCCTCTCTATCCTTCTCTTCTTTCGAGACCCACTGCATCCGGCTGTTCTCTCCGATCTCTCTGAGGATTGCAGTGATTCATTGGCCTCCTGGACCCATATCCCACTTTCTTGATGACTTCGCCACCTGGCTACCCTACTTTCTTTCCTCTGAGCTACCCACTATCATTCACGGAGACTTCAACATCCCTATTAACGTCGATAACCCGGCTACATCCAAACTCTTCCACTTAACCTCTTCTTTTGAACTAGCACAGTGTATACAGTCCTCCACTCACTCCGGAGGGAATACTTTAGACCTTGTCTTCTCTCATCATTGTGTTCTCTACAACCTCACATACACCCCCTTTCCCCTCTCTGATCACAATCTCATCACCTTCACAGTCTCCTCATCCTCTAACACCTATCTGACCAAACAGCAAACAATTACCAGCAGAAATCTCTGAAACTTTAACCCGGCTCCCTTCCACTCTGCAACTGACCAACTCTATGACAGTATCAATCCCCTGTCCTGCCCTGACCTGGCCACTGCTGTCTACAACAATTCGCTTTCATCCGCTTTAGACTCACTTGCTCCCCTAACAACACGAAGCATCAGGCCCCGACCGCTACAACCTTGGCAGACTGACCACACCAGAAATCTCAAACGACACAGTCGTGCGCTGTAGCGATTATGGCTTAAAAACCAAATCCCACCAAGTGTTCACCCGATATAAATCTGTCTTATTAACATACACGTCCTCCCTTCACGCTGCTAAACAAGCCTACTTTATCACTCTCATTAACACCTTATCTTCCAGTCCTCGTCGGCTCTTCTCTACTTTTATCTCTCTATTTTCTCCACCGCCACCTAGTACCTCACCCACTGCCCACGAGATTGCAAACCACTTCAAAAACAAGATTGACGCAATTAAGAGGGACATCGCCACTACACAGACATCTACCCCACTAAACCTCCCTCAACACTTTCCTCTTTTGACCTTGCTACTACCAAAGAGGTCACTAAGGTTTTCTCAGAAGCCCGCCTCACCATCTGCCCCCTGGACCCTGTCCCCTGTCCTCTCACAACTCCCTTGGTCACCCTCCTCTTCCATCCTATGTTCCCTCACTCACATCTTCAATCCTTCCCTCTCTACTGGTGCCTTCCCCTCCCCTCTAAAGCACGCGCACATCACTCCCATACTTAAAAAACCCTCCCTGGACCCCACCAACCTGAACAACGTAAGACCCATCTCCCTGCTGCCATTTACCTCTAAACTCCTAGAACACTTAATCTACAATCGTCTGAGCTCCCACCTCACTGACAACAACCTTCTCGACCCTTTACAGTCTGGCTTTTGCCCTCTACACTCCACTGAAACTGCCCTACTAAAACTCTCTAATGATCTACTAACTGCTAAAACCAACAGCCACTATTCAATACTACTACTCAACCTCTCCACGGCTTTTTGATACGGTTGATCATCCCCTCCTCCTAAAAAAAACTACACTCTCTTGGCCTCACAGACTCTGCTCTCTCCTGGTTCTCCTCCTATCTATCACAGCACTCCTTCAGTGTTACCTATAATGCTGCCACCTCCTCTTCACTCCCTCTCTCTGTAGGGGTCCCTCAAGGTTCTGTCCTTGGACCCCTTCTCTTCTCCATCTACACCTCCTCCCTTGGTCAATTGATAAACTCCCACGGCTTCAATTACCAACTCGATGCGGATGACATGCAGATCTATCTGTCTACCCCTCACCCCTTCAGTGTCCACTTGCATCACTAGTCTACTAAGTGACATATCGGCTTGGATGTCACTCCACTTCCTCAAACTCAATCTTTCCAAAACTGAGCTCTTAGTATTCCCCCCAGCCCGCGCCACCTCCATTGACTTCACCATAAAGATCGATAACACAATCATCAGTCCCTCCCCTCATGCCAGGGTACTAGGTGTAATCCTAGACTCCCATCTGTCCTTCCAGCCCCATATCATGTGACAAAATCATGTAGACTTCACCACCGCAACATCTCCAAGATACGACCATTCCTAACCCCGGAAACCACTAAGCAACTTATTCACTCCCTTGTCATATCACGCCTCGACTATTGTAACTCCTTCCTCATTGGCCTACCTCATTGCACCCTATCCCCACTTTAGTCCATCATGAATGCTGCTGCCAGACTCATCCACCTTACTAACCGTTCTGTATCTGCCAACCCTCTCTGCCAATCCTTCCACTGGCTCCCAGTTGCCCTCAAATCCCTCTTGTATTGAACTGTATTGCTACTGTATTGTCTCCCACTATAATGTAAAGCGCTGAGCAAACTGTTGGCGCTATATAAATCCTGTATAATAATAATAATAATATATTGATTATATTGCAGCTTACCGGTCATTAAATGTGATGGTTGCATTAGTTTCCTTTTTCTTTTGTTTAGTTTTTTTTTCACTTTATTTTCACTTGGTGATCCACCTAATAGGCTTTTTTCCACCTTACCATGCAAACAGTGAACAGTTGCTGTGTCCCCATAAACTTACATAGCATGCCTGTACGCAGCACCTGCCAACTCAAGCTGCACAATTCACTCCCCATTCATAGTCTACAGGCCTCAGTGGCCAATTGAATGAGGCCTTAACCACTTGCCCTCCAGAGGATTTGCCCCCTTTCCTAACCAGGCCATTTTTTGCGATATGGCGTTACTTTAACTGAGAATTGTATGGTCATGCAGCGCTGCACATAAATTAAATTGACATCCTTTTTTCCCACAAATAGAACTTTCTTTTGGTGGTATTGGATCACCTCTGCCTTGTTTATTTTTTGCACTATAAACAAATAAAGACCGACAATTTTGAAAACCCCAATATTTTTGACTTTTTGCTATATAACATATCCATTCTAAAAATTAAAAAAATCTAATTTTGTCATAAATTTAGTCCAAAATATATTCTGCTACATGTCTTTGCTAAAAAACATGTAAATTAATTGGTTTAAGACAAAAGGTATAGTGTCTACAAATGGCGGTATATATACTGGAATTTGTATTTATTTTTATACTAGTAATTGCAGCGACCAGCGACTTATAGCAGGACTGCGGTGGGCATTCTGATACTGGGTGGGAACTGACTAACTGCCGCTAACATCCCAAGGGACACTAATACATTGATCAGTGCTAATAAAAAGCACTGACACTGTACTAATGACACTAGGCAGGAAGGGGTTAACTTTTGGGTGATCAATGGGTAACTGTGTGTTGTGTGTGTTTTACTAAGTGTGCTGTGTGCTGTTTTACTACAGAGACATATTGCTATGTATTTCTCTGCTGTGCAGAAAATACAAAGCAGCATGTCCTTGCTGGTAGGAGCGAGACCTGTGTTGTTTACACACAGGTCTTGGTTTCTCCCGTCAGCTGTATTCGCCGGGTGCCAGAGAGGATGGGCCAGGACCTGGTGATTGACATCCCTAGCTGCCAATGGTGGCATGGATAGGGCGGCACATGTGCACCCCCTACCCGGCAATACAAATCACGTTTATATATGTGATTATGCACAGCCCTGCCGCCCTGTAGCAGTACGTAGGCGGGCAAGCGGTTAAAGCACAACTAAACCCTCCTATCCTCTGCAGCCATAGAAGCCTCCATATTAGCCTCTTTTTGATCTGCAGTTTCCATGGTGCTGCCCATGTGATCAGCTATAACACCAGTGTAAAGATTAACCTTGCAATGAAGGACAGCCACCCAGGTATATCTTCAGTCTTTGTATGGTTTGCTGAGCAACATCACTGTATACTGGATGACAAAGCATAAAAGGCGGAATGATAAGTCCCAAGTATAAATACACAGTTGTTATATAGTTTCTGTTACATTACACTTTTCCATATTCTGGGCACGTATCCAGAGGGAATGGGGAAATTCTGATTATCTGAGATAACTTGTACACGTCACTTAAAATGATAAATGACGATAAATAACGTTACATGTTAATTAAAGCCTGTATATCAGCCAAAAATCCATTAAAATAACATGAAAGGAAACCTATGGGATAAAAGAAAAACCTTGACCAAAGGTACAATGCTGAACATCCTTTCCAATCCATCTGTTTCTAACCACCATCCCACATATCTAGAACAATGGTTACAATTATGAGCCTAACATTTACAGACATTCTTAGCATCCTTTCTTTGCAACATTGTCTAGACTGAACTAAAAGAAAAGGAAAGAACTCAGAACACAGAACACATTCAATTCACAGAGATATCTTCCTGTTGACTCCATCTTACTACATGTGAATAACTTCCACCCAAAAATGGAAGGTCCGCTTTAAGCCTTTGTTCTACGCTCCCCATTAACCTCCCTAGCGGTCTGATTATGTCCATATTCCTGTGCTCAAAGCGGTACATTTTTTTGCATGGAAATATGTATTTTTTTTATTGTAGGCCTGTAATTTTTAGGAATAACTCACTGAAATCTGTCCAAACAAGAGTCTAGTAAACATCCCGGGTATGATAAAATTTGAAACACGAAATCATAAATTATAATTTAATAAATAATCATAAAAAATAATAATATAATAATAATAAATTTAATTCAATAATATAATCAAACCAAAAACACTGAAATTTGAAATATAGCACCAAGTTCGCACATCACTGAGCAAAGTCCGTTTTCAGTGTCTGATGACGAATTTCCCCATGGATCATTATCACTCAATTCTGCAAGTAGTTCTAATTTACTATCACTGTTCTCTAGCTGGTCTAAAACCGGTTTTGACCTAAAGGGACGCTTTTTGGACGCCATGGATGTTTCTCAGTTTCCAGGCAGAAAGAACGGTACAAATGCAGGCAGGGCACAGAACAAAGCACTCGGGACAAAATGTATGTAAAATGGTTTGATACAGTAACGTTTTACTATGTGATTTTAGTGATTTTAGTGAATGTCACTTTTTGTCATTTTCAAATTTCCCGCTGTTCCGTCCCCCGTACGTCCCGACGCTTGCAGGGGACGGAATCCAGATGACAGATGCCGGCATCCGCCAGATTACATTGCCGGGGACACCGCAGGAGGGACATCGTGGGAGTGCAGGACAAGGTAAGTGAAGAACAGATGCCGGAGCAGTGCCGCATGGTAACCCCGAGTGTAGCTCGGGGTTACCGCTTTTGGTACTGAAACTTTACCCCGAGCTACACTTGGGAATACCGTCAGGGAGACTACGGATTGGCACCTTTGGGGAGCGGGTACCCGAATTTGATAGGTACCTGCTCCCACTTCCGCTGCAATTGCCTAAGGTGTTCAGAAGTGGAAGTTGTCCTCCCTCCCCGTAGTCTTCTGGGACATGTGAGACGTCCCAAAAGACTATGAGGCCATTCAAAAAGCGCAGCGCTTCTCGCGCATGTGCAGTGGGCACCCACCTGTGAAGCCACAAGCTGTCACAGCTGTGTGACCACACTGAAGATGCCGGTGCCAGGGAGAGGAGACGGCCCGTGAAACCAGCCATGGTGAGGACACTGCTGGATCATGGGACAGGTAAGTGACTATATTTTAAAAGTCTGCAGCTACAGTTTTTGTAGCTGCTTTTTTTTTCAGCTGGAACTCCACTTTAAAGTGGAGCTGCACTGCACCTGGGCACCACAAACCAAAAATACTATTTAATTCATCAATAATATTCAAATCAAACTCTCCCATACATCCATGTCTCCATGCTTTATTTTGCTGGGAAATCATTTTGAAAAACATCTCCTGGCATTGGCCACTTTGAGTAAGGGCTCATGTACACTGCAGCTGATAAACTTACGTTTAGGAGCTGTTCAGCATTTTTTTCAGCAGACCCTAAACTCACCCTATTGTTTTCCTATGTGTCCATGTACACATCTTCATTTACAGGCATTTGTGTTTACAGTTGTTTTTTTTAACACACCAAACTTGCATTCAGCAGTCGATTTTATCAGCATTTCAAACGCAAAATGCTTGTAAACGCGGCTAATTGTGGCAAATCGCGTTTATAAGCATTTGTATCTGAAATCTTTTTTTAACTCTTCCAGTTCCTGATGCTATCCAGAGCTTTTTTTCATCATGAAAAATGCATGCAAAGCGTTTTCAAGGTACTCAGATGGACAAACCACTGAAAATAGGATGTTCCTACCAAGCTCCTCACACATTGTAATGAACAATTCACACTTCAGACCTCTCACACCCTTGGAAACAAAAGATATGTTAATGACCATTCACACCTCAAATTCCTCATGAAGACCCCCTGCCAGGTGGCCTTAATGACTCTCTCCACCAGACACCTTTCCCACCCTTGGAAACAAAAGAAATGTTGATGAGCAACTCACACCTAAACTAATTTCAACCCATACTGCTATCTCTGCTTCTACTCTCTGTATTTCTCTGAAACAGTCTGAAATAGTTAATAATTTACCACTTTTCAGTGCATTCTGGGCATTTGGGAGGTTGTCCTGTGCTTATCTTTAAAAAACGCTTCTAAACGCAAATAATTGTGCATAAACGCAGTATGCAAACACGGCTAAACAGACGTTTTTTAACCTACGTTTTCCAGCAGTCAGTTTCCATCATTCAGAAGTGTCCTGTGTACATGGGGCCTAAGGGCAGATGATCCATGTAGCATTTACTTCCTGGAATCCATGTGCCCTTAGCTAAATCATTGGCTGAGATGAGAACCCTCCCCTCCTGAAGACTGCTGGGATGTATGACATCATTTGCCTAGGCAGGAAACCTGGGAGAAACTGAAGAAATTTAAATAAAAAAGTTTAATACAAGTAAATATGATATCATTTCTTGTCTATTTACTAATCCTAACAGCATGGGGATTAAAAATAGTCAATGTTGATTGAGAGAGTGAAGTTCCACTTTAACTCCATGTTGCATCTCATCTTACCACCAGCCATTTGTTGGGTTGGGAGCTGGCATACTCTAACACACACTAGTAAGTTTAAGTACCTGCTCACACGGGAACGTGTGTTCCTATGCAATCAAGTGAGTTCTAGGGCAGTGTGTTTTTGACAGCACTTTTTTTAATGGGCCACAAAACGCACTGGACCATGGAAAAAGTAGCACAAGCACTACTTTTGTTAGAACTATGGTACCATGCAATTTGGTGTCTGCAAACACGCTGCACTTGCTAGATGCCTTTGGAGTTCAATTAACAATCAAGCCTCTCATTAGACAATGCATTCACCTGGGGTGTGGGAAATACGCAAGGAACATGTAATGTGCCATTTCTGCAGTTTTGGTGTGAATGGGCACTATCACCAGAGGCATGCCTTTAGGCATGCTGCATGTTTTTAGAAACAGTCACATAGTTTTTTTTCCCTTTTGGGATAAAGGTGTTACATAAATTGATAAAAGCTGATCATTATAAGCACCCCTGTCAGTGGTAAATAGTTTGTTTCAAACCCTCAAACTGCCATTTTTGCTGGACGGCTGTCAGGCTGGCCATAAATTATACAATTTGCATGTTCCATTTTCCTTTAGATTTACCAAAACCATATAACTTAAACACTTTCAATTTGTATGCAACTAGGCAGGACCTTGCACTACATAGTTGAAGGTAAATCCAAAGGAAACTGAATATGTATGGCCAGCTTTAAAGGTTAAAAGTTGAAAATCTAAGAATTGGTAAGCTGCAAAATAATACATTTTTGTTCTGGAGTTTAATATTGCTTTAAAGTGTTACTAAACCCACAACAGTAAAATCAGTCTGTATGTGCAGTAAAGCATGCTTGTTACACTCACTGTGGAACCTAAGGGGTTAATCCTCTACATTGTGTAAGAAGGCCGTTTGATCCTTCCTACTCTGCCCCTCATCTTGTTGAAATTACCCCCTGATACAGACTGAATCCGTAGTTACATGTACATGCTCAATTTGGTATGTATTGCTAGAGAGTTTTTTTTTTTCTTGGGAGAGTACATGTGATCAGCACAGGGCCAATCAGCACTGTCCAGACAGAGGGTCAGGACTTTCACAACCTCCTAAAGCAGAAAGAAAACTCCTCCTACAAGCTTTAACCAGTGCTCTGCTGAAATCACAAGACTGCTCTAACTGCTGATGAGTAAAGGTATTTAGCAGTTTTTATTTACTAAAACAATTGCATTTCCATGTTCTGTGTACTGGAGGAGACCACATATAGTGAATGCAGGGTCCTGGGTTTAGTATCACTTTAACAAAAGAAGCTATGGCTCCAATATTTACCTTTAGTGCTTGTCTACACTGGAATGCAGTGCAGGAGAGCTGAGTTCCCGTATGGCTTCCAGTACCGTATTTCGATCTCAATGCCCTTGCGATCTGCTGCGGGGGTCAGTTAAAGTTAATAACACCCCGAATGCAGGTTGCAAATGTATTTTGTTTGCCTGCACCAAACCGCATGATACAAAGTACTATGCGATGCGGTTGCCGATACGCATCCCAGCCCTTCAAGGGGATCATGTGACCACCGTGATTAACTGTCATGGCGATCACATGATCAGAAAGCTCCTGACCTCAAGTGAGGCGCTGGTAAATGTGCTGAGAGCACGCAGGGCATTCTCTCTCGGCACATATTTTGTTTACACTGTGTACACAAATATGCACCCCCTCAGCGCCAAGGAGTTAAAGCAGAACTCCAGTTTGGATTATTTTACTTATATTTACTGCAGACGGGGCCCTGGCTCTACCTCCTTTTTTCTTGTGTATTACAGCTCTAAGTCCTGCATGCAAGACATCTTTGTGTATTCTTCTTCAGCAATGGAGTTGAGGGAACTTTCAGCTGCACCACACCAAGCCTCAGCCACTTCCTGTCATTTTACTGCCCCCTGTAGTCCTTAATACTGCTAAGGATGTAATGATGCAGCCACTGCAGACAGTGGTCATTACTATTGGCCCAAACAGCACAGGGGCCATGTCCATAGCAGCTTGGACCACACAGACGCCTGGGATATGTATCAGTGCCGCTCCCTGCCCATCATCATATTACAGCAAGGAAAAAAACAAGACTGAGTTGCTACATTATATTTCTGAACATAGGGACTTAGAAATTTAAGAAAATCAAAAATTGGGAAGTGGCCAGGGGAATTTATTACTTTTGTGCCTGAAGTACTGCTTTAACAGGAGGTGCAGCTGCTTGGGGCACTATTTCTCCCACTGATATGAGGAGCTATTCCTTCTATTGAAACCAACAATGGGGCACCATTTCTTACATTAATATCAATGATGGGGCACTATTCCTCCCACTGATATTAATAGTGGGGCACTATTCCACCTACTGACACCAATGATGGGGCACTATTCCTCTCACTGACACCAACAATAGGGCACTATTCCTCCCACTGACACAAACAATGTGACACTAGTCCTTCCACTAATATCAATGATGGAGCACTATTCCTCCCACTGATACTAACAATGGGGCACTATTCCTCCCACTGACACAAACAGTGGGACACTAGTCCTTCCACTAATATCAATGATGGGGCACTATTCCTCCCACTGACACCAATGATGGGGCACTATTCCACCTACTGACACCAATGATGGGGCACTATTCCTCTCACTGACACCAACAATGGGGCACTATTCCTCCCACTGACACAAACAATGGGACACTAGTCCTTCCACTAATATCAATGATGGAGCACTATTCCTCCCACTGATACCAACAATGGGGCACTATTCCACCCACTGACACCAACAATGGGGCACTATTCCACCCACTGACACTAATGATGGGGCACTATTCCTCTCACTGACACCAACAATGGGGCATTAGTCCTTCCACTAATATCAATGATGGGGCACTATTTTTCCCACTGACACCAACAATGGGCACAATTTCTTCCACTAATATCAATGATGGGGCACTATTCCTCTCATTGACACCAACAATGGGGCACTATTCCTCCCACTGACACTGATGGGGAACTATTCTTCCCACTGAAGCAAACAATAAGGCACTATTCCTTCTACTGACACCAAAAATGGGGCACTATTCCACCCACTGACACCAAAAATGGGGCACTATTCCACCCACTGACACTAATGATGGGGCACTATTCCTCTCACTGACACCAACAATGGGGCATTAGTCCTTCCACTAATATCAATGATGGGGCACTATTTTTCCCACTGACACCAACAATGGGCACAATTTCTTCCACTAATATCAATGATGGGGCACTATTCCTCTCATTGACACCAACAATGGGGCACTATTCCTCCCACTGACACTGATGGGGAACTATTCTTCCCACTGAAGCAAACAATAAGGCACTATTCCTTCTACTGACACCAAAAATGGGGCACTATTTCTCCCACTGACACCAAGTAACCACCAAGTCTGTGGCATCCTTTACTCTCACTGGTACCAGGCCCAGGACATTTTCTACCTCCACTGACCACGATCCGGCCCCCTAAAATCTGAAGGACAGCAAACTGACCCTTTGTTCAGAACGTTTGGGGCCCCCTGAACTAGTGGTAAATCACTGGGTCTGTGTGCTTTGCTGCAAATCACTCTCCTTTTGCAATTTGTAGCTAAGCTATAGTGGTAAATGCAGAGCATTCTGGTTGCTGGTTGTTGGTTGCAGCTCTGCCCATCCCCTGCCTTCTGATGTCCTTTCTTAGAAGACTTTATATTTTGTGGAAGGGTTCACATATACAAAGCGCTCTGGGCTTGTGGAGGTGGAGGGGAGTGGCAGGCAGTGAGGTACTCCCAGCACTCTGTAAAAATGTAAATTGTAAATTAAAGAGATGTGTCCATATGGTGATAAACATCAAATTGGACTTAACTCATAGTCATTTAGCACATTTTAAAAAGTGGCTGAATTCCAGGCGTTCAGCTTTACCACATTGAGCACAATAAAATACATATTTCATAGTAAACTATTTGTTAAAATTGTACCCCAACATTTGCAGTTTACAACTTTCAGTGCTGCTGGCTTCTGCCCTCTCAGTTCTGCTTTCCAGAACTTCCAGTCAGCACAGGAACGGGTTTACAGTGGACAGTGCAGTCTCCAGCTAATCTGTTAGTTCAGAGAAGGGGGGTGCCTTGCCATCCTAGGCTATGGGGCTGTGTGTTTCTAGTGCATAAAGTGTAAGGAGACATAATTCTAGTACCTGCATGCAAGGGTAGCTCCATAGGATGCTGCAAGACAAAGAAGTCACCCTGAACCAGGAAACCCAGGGCAGTGGCCATGGCACCAGCTTGAACTGGAACATAGGCAAGGAGTAAAAGATAAAGAAGCTGCATACTCAATAAGTGATAAAAATAGTTGCTGAAAGTGCTTAAAAACTTTAAGTTTTAGCATCTGAAAACTTTTTTGTGAAACTTCAGACCTCAGCTGTCCTTTAAAGTTTTAGCAGAGGAGAAAACTCTGACTGCATTAGCCATACAGGATTTCCTTCAGTCTGTAGTGGAAATTTAGAGGGCAATCAATCTATATTGCTAAGACAGATGAGTACAGAAGTGGATTTGTGACTAGCAAGGATTGTGAGGTTTGACTTCAGCTTCTTTATAATGGAAACTTCACAGTTTAACGGCCTTCCTAATGAAGCCCCCCTCCTACCCCAGGCCCCATAGCTGCCTTGCTGTGGTTATTGTTATGCCAGTACCCATAAATGTTAAAGTGGCAAGGTGCTCAATACTGCGAGTTGTACAAATAGATAATATACTGTATGTGAATGAATCAAGAACCCATAATGCATCAAATGTGTCTTTTCTAATACGATTAACTTCTAACATGATTGTTCCACTTTTCTCCCCAGTGAGCCTGCATCAACAATAGGATGAGACTCATCCATTGATTGAAATCACACTACAAACAGGATACTCATACGCACTTTGGTGGAGGCAATGGACAACCCTTTTTCATTCCTCTATAATAAACTACAGCTTAAGTGTTCTCAAATGGCCATTAGAACCAGAAGAGGCAAAATCCAATAGCATAATATTGATTTTTATTAAATGGTGAAATGCAACCAGTGGGGCTTACAAATGGTGTAACACAGAGTGTACTTTTATAAATCTCTTCTGATGATGGTCACATTGGCTAAGCTTTATACTTTTAGAAATGTGTATTACAAAAATGTCTGCATAGTATAATCTTTGAAAGAGGATTGAAGCGTTTATATGATAAAGTGAGTCTGTTGAAAAAAACATGCCCCTTAATCAAATTAGCCGCACTTTGCACTCATCTTCTTGATCAACATAGTATGTTTCTCTCTAGGATAACATCTCTGATACTGAACAGCTGCTTAGTGCAGAGAGCTAGAGGAAAAATAAAATAATCTGTAACAACAAACTATTTCATTGCATTATTGTCATGTAAAAAGTGAAAAAAAAAAGTTTTCCATTATAAAGTCTTAGTTTTAGCAAAGTGACCTCATTGTCTGAACCTGCAATTATTTCTCTATGGCAGAGGCAAATTATATTAAAGTGTTACTAAACAGTAAAATAAATCTGTACTGTATAAGCCAGTGATGGCGAACCTTTTTGAGCCCGAGTGCCCAAACTGCAACCCAAAACCAACTTATTTCTTTCAAAGTGCCAACACTGCAATGAAACCTGAATATCGAGCTTTTGGTTTAGAAAAAACAACTCGTACAGTAGTGCAAACTAATTAACAGTACAGGGATGACCAGAGACTGCGGACAGTACAGGGATGACCAGAGACTGCGGACACAGTACAGGAGATGACCAGAGACTGCGGACAGTACAGGGATGACCAGAGACTGCAGACACAGTACAGGGATGACCAGAGACTGCAGACACAGTACAGGGATGACCAGAGACTGCGGACACAGTACAGGGATGACCAGAGACTGCGGACACAGTACAGGGATGACCAGAGACTGCGGACACAGTACAGGAGATGACCAGAGACTGCGGACACAGTACAGGGGATGACCAGAGACTGCAGACACAGTACAGGAGATGACCAGAGACTGCGGACACAGTACAGGAGATGACCAGAGACTGCGGACACAGTACAGGAGGTGACCAGAGACTGCGGACACAGTACAGGAGGTGACCAGAGACTGCGGACACAGTACAGGGATGACCAGAGACTGCGGACACGGTACAGGGATGACCAGAGACTGCGGACACGGTACAGGAGATGACCAGAGACTGCGGACACAGTACAGGAGATGACCAGAGACTGCAGACATAGTACAGGGATGACCAGAGACTGCGGACACAGTACAGGGATGACCAGAGACTGCGGACACAGTACAGGGATGACCAGAGACTGCGGACACAGTACAGGGATGACCAGAGACTGCGGACACAGTACAGGGATGACCAGAGACTGCGGACACAGTACAGGAGATGACCAGAGACTGCGGACACAGTACAGGAGATGACCAGAGACTGCGGACACAGTACAGGAGATGACCAGAGACTGCGGACAGTACAGGGATGACCAGAGACTGCGGACAGTACAGAGATGACCAGAGACTGCGGACAGAGTACAGGAGATGACCAGAGACTGCGGACACAGTACAGGAGATGACCAGAGACTGCGGACACAGTACAGGAGATGACCAGAGACTGCGGACACAGTACAGGAGATGACCAGAGACTGCAGACACAGTACAGGAGATGACCAGAGACTGCGGACACAGTACAGGAGATGACCAGAGACTGCGGACAGTACAGGGGATGACCAGAGACTGCGGACAGTACAGGGATGACCAGAGACTGCGGACACAGTACAGGGATGACCAGAGACTGCGGACAGTACAGGAGATGACCAGAGACTGCGGAAAGCACAGGGACGACCAGAGACTGCGGACAGTACAGATGACTGCTGACCTTTGGGGAGGGAGGGGGAGCGGGTACCTGAATTTGACAGGTACCCGCTCTTACTTCCGCAGAGTTTTTTTTTTTATCTTACCTGTTCCTTTATCCAGCCGCGCGCTGTCTTCCCGGCTTCTGTAGTGCGGGCGCTCGTCGGACAGCCGGATGCCCAGTGCGCATGCGCGAGAAGCGCTGCGCTTTGTGATTGGTCCGGCGGCTTCTGGGATCTGTCATGTGTCCCAGGTACCGCCTTACCATTCACAAAGAGCACTGCTTCTTGCGCATGCGCACTTGGGACCCGGCTGTCACGCACACTACAGAAGCTGGGAAGACAGCGCGCCGCTGGATAGAGGGACAGGTACGGTCCCACTGCAGAGCTGAGCGGCCGGCCCGGTATTCTGACACGGCGGCGGTGGAAATACCGGACCGGCCGCTCTATATTCGCTCCATAAGACGCACTGACATTTTCCCCCCTTTTTTGGGGGAAAAAAAGTGCGTCTTATGGAGCGAAAAATACGGTATTCTCCTGGGGTGCCCACAGATAAGGCTCGGCGTGCCGGCTGTGGCACGCGTGCCACGGGTTCGCCAGCACTGGTATAAGCAATAAAGCATGCGTGTTATACTCACTGTGGAACTTAAAGGGTTAATCTTCTGCATTGTGTAAAAAGGATGTTTAATCCTGTCTTCTCTGATCCTCCTCTTCTTCCAATGTTCCCGACTCATCTCCTGATAGAACAGAGCCTTGGGGGCAAGCTGCACATACTCAGTTTGGTGTGTATTGCTAGAGAGGTTTTTTTTTTTTTTGGGAGAGTGCATGTGATTAGCACAAGGCCAATCAGCACTTTCCAGACAGAGGGTCAGGGTTCATGCAGTCTCATAGGACAGTGAAAGGAGAATGAAAGCTCCTTCAACAAGCTTTAATCAGTGCTCTGCTTAATAGAAGTCACAAGACTGCTCTAACTGAGAAAAGGTATTTAGCAGGATAAATTTACTAAAATAACTGCATTTTAATGTTCTGTGTACTGTGGAAGACCAGATATAGTGAATGCAGGGTCATAATAACACTTTAAGGGTAGAATAAGTGGCTGACAGTGGCACCAGACTCTAAGGACCAATGGGGTTGCTAAAAGAAACTCAGTGCCTGAGAGCTTTTCATAGCAAGTCCGTTCCAGCTTTGCAATACTTCAGACTTTATTTTTAGAAGAGAATCATTGGCAATCTTTATATTACTTTCAAGAAAGATTTTCTTAAAGGGGCCATGTCACCTTTCCTATTTAGAGCAAAATGTCTCCTAAAACCTCCCACATTATACTCACTTCCATGGAATTTCTGAGCTGCACTTTTTCTGTTGAAGCTAAGACAAAATATCAAGTGTTGGCGGGTGTCAGAACCCCTTCCATTATGTGGGAGTGTTTGCATCTAGCATTTGACCACTAGATCCGAACACTACATCGTGGAAGTAAGTCACATACTCCCCCTTACACAGAAGTACTGGGTATTTTGCAGGGGCAGCAATGGAAGAAGGAGTTGCAGGGGAGTACTGTGAAGATGAATATAATTCGGTCAATGGGTGGACTTTTCAGAGACCCGATAATTTTTCACTTACTGAGAAATTTGACAGTATCTCTAAAGTACATAAATGAACACATACAATAAGTGTATACCAGGGGCGGACTGACCATTTGGAAACTCGGGCACTGCCCGAGGGCCCGGGGTAAGTAGGGGGCCCCATGAGATTCCCCTGGTACCTGTATATATAGGCTTTTTTGAGTTTGGGCAAGGACACAGGGGCCCCACGATCCCCTATTGCCCGGGGGCCCCATGAGTTGTCAGTCCGCCCCTGGTGTATACTAATCCTGTATGAAGAAGCATTGTTTTGCTATTATCTGTTACAACCATAGGAGTGATTTACAACAAGATCACCATGTTTCAAATTTTGCAAGCATTTTGACATGCCCATAATCTGTATGTACGATCCAAATAAATCAGCCGAGGACCTATGAATTGGAAACAGACTGTTTTTTTTTCTGTTTAATAAAAGACTTGTCAAAAACCGTGTTTGTGTTTTTACTCACTTTTACTTTTTCGATTAATGAGTATGTACCCCATATTCTTTCACATGAGAGCCAGGATCTGAGGGCCCCCTTGTTAAAAGATACTTCCAGATTCTGATGAGCCCCCTGCCCACAGACTCCTACAACCACTTCCAAGGGTTATGGGGAAGAGACCCTTGTCCCCATTAACATGGGGATAAGGTGCTTTGGGGAGGAACCTCCCACTCCAAAGCTACCCCCAAGTTGAAGGCACGTGGCCTGGCATGGTTCAGGAGGGGAGGGGGGCGCTCACTTGTCATCCCTCCTTTCCTGACCTGTTAGGCTGCATGCTCATATAAGGGTCTGGCTTGGATTTTGGAGGGAACTTCACACCATTTTGAAAAAAAATTTTGGTGTGGGGTTTCCCATAAAATCCATACCAGACCCGAAGTGCCTGGTAAGGATTAGGGAGGGGAGACCCCCAAGCTGTTGTTGTTTTTTTTTAATTTTAAACCAGCTTTAGTTTTGTTTACATTCTGCTGATGAGTCATTGGTGGTTAATGATTGTTTCAAATTCCAATTGTTCCAAAAATGTTTAATTCTTTTGAAAACAAATAAATGAAACCTAACTAACTGAATGAACAAAATTTGTTACTATTGTCATTCGTATACATCCGAATCACCAAAAATGTGTCTGAATTTAAATTTTCACTGAAACGAATTGCATGTCTAACTGTAATATCTTCATGAGGCAACAATGTATCCCTAAATTATGTTCCGTCCATTTATATTTGCTATGTTTTTCTTTCTTCAAACAAAATGTATGTTTTACAAGGCAGTTCAACCTTTTCTCGTCATCACACAGAGACTTGCTTCAAAAGTGCTGAGGAACATGCAGGTGGACCTAAACTAATCTGACACAGGCAACATTTTGTTTGCAGAGAAGAAACTTCTTCCATAGCAACTACCAATGAATGTTGCTCTTGCACATTATTTATTTACTTATTTCTTTACTGTATATCACCTTATGGACACAGCTTATCAAGTAGAGGAGATATACACATCCTTATCTGTTATTGTGTCCTTTTTCATTTACCTGGGTAATGAAGATGTGTCCTGATGTTGATCTTTGATGATGATGACATGTCCTGACATTGCTCTTTGCAGGACTTTCACACCTATAGAAAGCAGCAATAGTGTTTCATTTATTTTATTTAAAAGCAGCATGTCTGACTCTTGACTGAATTCTATCTATGTGATGAGCTTCCATTTACAGTACTCTCAGATTTCTTTTTCTGGGAGCTTTAAAAAGTGGGTTTATATAACAAAATTGTATATTTTCCAAGTCAGTCCTCTAAGTAAATCTGTTGAGGCACCTTAATCAGTCCTTTGAATACCTGACTCTAATTACTTTCCTTTTACAATGTCATTATCCTAGAGATGCTCATACTTTTTCCATCAATTACCTTGATTGTTAAAACCATGTCCAGTAAAGATATATCAATTTGAAATGTAAGGTAATTGAAAAAGAAGACGGTCTTTAATATTATTAAATTGAGATAAAATCACATTTTAGGAGCCATTCATGCAGTGATACAGCAAAATGCAAAGGATTTCAAAAAAGGGAAGGCACCTAAATAATTCCCTCAAAAGTGGTAAATGATTTCTAGGTGATGGTTTTCCAAGATAAACTGAAATTCAAGTACATGTAGTATGTGAAACTCTGTCAAGCACCACTCTCCCAGAATAGCAAGGCTTAATTGTTCAATTAGTCCAGGGGTGGTTTAAAATAGAGGAACACTTACCTTATTCCCTACTACCCAGCAGCCAGTACTCTCTTCATCTCTGTTCATCTCCTGCAATATGGAAGGGTCTATGATGTCCTTTGCCATTAGACTTGATGATGTCAAAGAGGTGGCAACCACATGGACAGTAAACAAATGTTCTATAACTGACTGGTGTCCAACTTTAATACCAAATACATTGGGTTGGTAGTTTTAAGTAATCTATGAAGTACCAAGAAAATTAAATTCACTAAAGTACAATGTTCTGGTAGTAAGACAGCAGGTGATACTTCCCAGCAAATATAAGCAAATCATTTTCTTCAAAAGTGAAATTAATTCTGGGTTCATTCATTTTTTACATGTTATTTCTATAACCTAATGTTACCAGTCTTTGGTATTTAAAGCAATCACACTACCTTTGCTGACCCAGAACCCTTGGCCATGAATAGTACTGTTTTGTCCCTGAGCACAGAGCTGGTGATTCTTGAACTTTACATGATTACCGAATTTACCAGCTCAATGCTGAATATGGAAGGCGGCCAAAACCGTTTAACAGTATAGCTTGAGTTTCTGAGCTTTTTTCGCATGCCATACTTCTTTGTCCTAAAAATTATTAAACATGTCTCAATAGAATAAACAAAAAAACACTTCAAAACCACAAATCTACATTCTCTGTATCCCTAATTATTCACAAAATAATAAAAATATTGACTTCATGTGTGTGTTTGATATCATTTGTCTAGCATCAGGACAGTATGTGAAACTTGAATTGACAGCAAATAGAAAGAGCTCTGCAGTGCAGGTCACTTGTAATTTATCTGTTGCCAACAGCACTATTGTGGTCTGCAGCCAGGGTATCAGCGTAAAAAAATGCCAGTCAGTTGCGTACCACATGACTCTGAACCACAGAAATCAGTGGGTGTAGAGACAAGTAGCAACAAAAGCATGCATTCCTTCTCCTCAAGGGAGGATAGAGTAATGCTAATGCATTAGTTCCCTCCTTCTACCCAATGGCACATAGCAGCCTATTCTAGTTTGAGTACTTCAACTGTACCATTTCCCTTCTCTTCCTCCTCCAAGGTGCATAACAGCTATTTTTATTGAGGACTACTAATGTGTAATTTTTCTCCTCCTCCTCCTCTTCATCATCAGTCAAGGAACTCAATTAAAAAGAGCAGTAAATAATATTTTTTATATACAACAGAGTGGTAAAGTAGACAAAAGAAGAGATTTATTTTACTGAAGCCTTCAAATCAAATAATTTATCCAGTGTTGAACTGAAAAACAAATATTGTACAATGAATATATCCAAATGCAGATGATTTAATGTCAGTCATGAAGACAGTTAAAGGACTGAAAGGTCAGCTGAGATAGAAACTGCCAGAAAGCAGTGGCATTGCAGAATCCAATGAATATATTAAGACAGCCCATAGCCAATTGCCTCAAATAAAAACACAAATCTTAATCTTGACTGGCAGAGGTTATGGCATTGGATAAAAGGAATGCCTTCTTCTAAGAGTAGAGAGAGGAATGTCTCTAACTGGTTAAAAAGGCCATTTCTATCACCAAAAAAACTGATTGGACCCTGGGTGGTATCTGCATGTTGGAGAGGATGTGAGTCCTTGAGGATGCCAAGGTACAATGTCTAAGCACAGACACCAGATCTTCACCAGAGCACCCTGGAAGGAGTGATGTTTTTTCTGATGACTGTACAAGGTTGTGGCTCTCAGACACACTTGTGCAGATGGCAGCTGACCAGGATTAGAACTATAGCGCTACAGTCATGAGGGCCACTGTGTTTCTAGGTAACCCTAAGCGATGGGAAAGCCAGGCAACACACATTTTCCACACTTTCATCCAGTCAGTTAACAGACCATGAGCTTGGTTTTTCTTCTTTTATTAAGGGAATATAACTTGGATAGGGTAATAGGGCTATATAAGTCCTGTATAATAATAATAATAATAATAATAGGGATTACGGTATGCTCAACATGCCTGAATCAATGCACAGGGACAACTTCCTTCCTATTTACAGAAATAGATCCTGGACTGTTCTTTTCTTTAAAAGCTGTCAGACTTTGCGGATCAGTAGCAACTACCCCTTACAGGCAAGGGACTCGCTGCCCCCCTCTGCATGTAGTTACATGTCAAGTTGATTTTCAAAAATGTCTCCTCTCCCCTGTAGCACTGTTCCCAGCTCTACAGCCTGCAGACACTTTACCAGCCCTCCTGGCTTCTCTGAAGACCTCCCTGGACAGGGATAAAGGATTAAGCACAGCGCTGTCCTTAGCTTGCTACATGTAGCAGTCTCTCCCCTTGTGAATTCAAGGGTGTGCTAATGTACTCACTCTGTCCTCCTTGCTCCCACTGCTCCCAGACCTTGATTCTTTTCATGCTGTGCTGCTGAATGGATCCTCATGAGTCAGCCCGAGCCCAGCCTGGAGGCCAACCCCCCCAAGACCTAGAGGACCCCTCCCAGGCCACCGACAGTCTCCTCAGCACTCCATCTTCCATCCAATTCCCTGACTGGCCTAGATATCCCATATTTATGGGTTGGTTCACCACTCTACCAGGGCCTCCAAACCTGGGATTGGTTACACTCCCACAAACATGCAGATTAGGTCTCTTTTGCCTACTGGCTTATGGAAGGTTCCCATGGTCCTCCAGAACCAGGTGGAGGTGATAGAGTCCCAAACTGTTAAGTCATCTAGCTTGACCTGCAGTAACCTGGCCTTAATCACAGACTCACACAGTTACTATGAATCATGCAAAATAGATTTGCCTACACTATTCTAGTAACACACTAGAGGGTGCTACAGAACCATAGCGTGGTACAAAGTTGATAATATCATAAACATGGACAGAGTAAAGATCTGGGGATCAATGAACAAGCATAGTGAGATACAAGCAGAAACAGAGAAACAGTAATGCAAGAAATAACACGGAATGGAGCCCAGGTCTACTCTGAGCCTCATGCTCAGGCAATAGGTGCTGGTCTGTGCACAAGTAAAGAGTGATCTTGATTGAAAAGCAAAAGAGGAGCTCGTACTGCAGATATATCAAAAAGTAGGTGACAACATGCTAGTAAAACCACAAATAGCAGATCTGCTTTGCTGCTGATCTGATATAAAGATTAGATCTTATTAAAAGTTTTGAGAGGCCAACAGTCTTTTAAACAATATAGAAAGGACATAAACCTGACTTTTGAGAATGCTGACAGATAAATGCTGGTCCAGACCCTGCCATTTTCCCAAATAATACTACTATTTTGTTACGTTTTAATTTGTTTACATTATTCACAGATAAGCATTTGTTATCATTTTAATGTATTATTTTGGAAAAAAATGTTTTTTTAAGAAACAAGGTGAGTAGGGACAGCAGAGTTTTAACTAACACATGTACAAGTGATCATGTCTCCTGAATTAAAGGCAGAATAGCCTTGATCTGTTGCTACAGGAGCAAATTGGATCACATTTTGCTGGGTTTTTTTTTTGCCTTCCTCTGGATCAACTGTGGGTATAGGTTTATAACTTTTGTTTTTCTATGGTTGAACTGGATGGACTTTTGTCTTTTTTCAGCCAGACTAACTATGTAACTATGTGTTTACTTGTGAAAAGATCTTGCTATGGCTCTGCATCAGTAACAATGATATTCCACTCAAACCTAAAGGAAAGCCTGATCAAAACAAGGTTGATGTTGATGCCAAAACAAAAAGTCTTCTGTCCAGCTTACTTGGTTGTGGCAATCACATTGGGGTGAAGCGGATTGAAGCTCATGAATAAAAAACAAATTCTGATTGCCAAAGCAGATATTACTCCCTTTCCTGCCACAAATGAAGAGTTTGATGAAAATGTACCAGCTGACCTTGCGTAACAATGCAATGCTTGTGGTAGAACCATCCTTTTTGTTGTGAAGAATAAAAGAAAACATTTTTTATCTGTTTATGCAGCTCATTGTGTAACAGCAATACTAATATAAAGATCCTTGTTTGGGTATTTTGTGTAATGGGTGGGCTATTCACTGTCCCTGTTGCAATCGATCTGCTGCCTGCCAATGACACTGTCACATGCTGATGAATATTGCCCAGGAATATTACATGGCTTTTGCAAAAGAAAAGGCCTATTAATAAAGAAATTTCAGTCAACAAAAATGTGAAAATATGCCTTGTGAACCAAGACATGTAGCCTGTTAGTGAAGTTCAACAAAACAGAAAATTTGCCTGTTATGACTGTAGTCATCATTCCCTACTCCCACCTACAATTTCCCAATATGCACTGCATTTTTGCTACTAAACAGACATTCAGTAAGGGTTTACATCAATGTCTAAAAGCCCTACACTAATCTGTCTCTATGCACTTTACCAGCAGCACTCCCTGTGTATCTACAAACATAGTCAAACACAATGTCAATATGGCTATTGGGAACCTTGCCTTTTTATAGTGAGGGGCTGGCACATAACAAATCCTAAATTGTTGGCCATTCTAAATCACTGGAGCTAAGGTATTCAGCCAGAAAGGTCATTATTGTTAGTTGACTGCTCTGCCGACAAAAGACCAGCTTAGTCAACCATATCTAGGAACATTGAATGAGTTGGCCTTGCAGCAAAGTCAACCTTGACCCAAGCCTGAAGGTCATCCCTAAATGTCATGTGTCAGGGTTATGGGGTTGAATACTATTAATGATGGTATTAGGGTAACAGCAGACCTATGCATATTCAGTAACCAAAGTCAAAGAGAAAGCTAAGAATTCAGCTTTAAAGTTGGCAGTTTGGTAGACTGGTAGCATAGAAACCGGTACTGTAACTAAGAAAAAAATACTGGACTGAAAGATAAAGAAACAAAAGACATCTGGAAGAGCAACCAAAAGAAAAATAGCTCATGTACAACAAGTGATCAGGCAGAAACATAACTTTAACTGGGACTTCAGGAATTCACATTTACAGGGGCACCCAATATTATGTATGTTAACTGATCATTTTTGTTTTAAATAAAAGGGTATCTTATCCTAAGAACAAAAATGTAATATATTGTAGTTACCTTAGATATGATGGCTGCATTCATTTTCTTTTTTTCATTTTTTCCTTTATGTTCACCTTGTGATCCTGCCAGTAACACATTTTCTGTCCTAAGGTGGCAACACTCACTCACTCACCCACTGTACTATGGAGGAACATAGTGGTCTTCCTAGGATAGGAAGTGTGTTAGGAGTACAAAATGCCAGCCCTTCTCTACATCTCCGTAACATAGATGGTAGGTGTTCTATAGTTCACAGAAGTGGGCTAGGCAGGGTTGATGCCATGGTTTGTCATTGTTTGATTCCTGATAGAATCAATGGGTATTTTTTGGTCTCATTAAACATATATAACAAACAATAGCAAGCACATAAGAGTTTTTGTTTGTTAGGATTAACAAACACATAACATAAAGTTCTCCTTTCTGGCCAACACATATCACGTCAAACATAAAATACTGAAAACAATATCCTGTATTTTTTTTTAATGGAAAGCAATAAGGATGTACTGTTTTTGCATCTATTTAGTAGACCTCATTGTTTACTCATCCATGCCTTCATTACACCATTCAGTTAGTGCTCAGACAACTGGAATAGGGTCATTTAAGTTTTCATCTCATTTGTGCATTACTTAAAGTCTCAGTATACCTTTGCTGTCTGATTTTAAAAGACCCATTTAAAGCGGATCTGACATATACACAGAAGCATATTAGAAAAAAGAGCAAACAGGTGGCGCAAACACCTAGTGCATTTTCCAAGGTTTTATTTAAAAGTCAAAAAGACAAAAACATACTCACAGACATACTGTAGCATGTTTGTAAAGCTTAAAATGAGAACCGAGATGGCCACAGCAGTGGGCAGGGTGTTTTCCGACTGTCAGTGGGGTCCGCCTTTTGACACGTTTCGGGGAGGAGTCCCTTTCCTCAGAGCTAATGACCAACCTGTATGTGAGTCTCCTATAAACTTACCCTGCCCACTGCTGTGGCCATCTCAGTTCTCATTTTAAGCTTTACAAACATGCTATGTCTGTGAGTATGTTTTTGTCTTTTTGACTTTTAAATAAAACCTTGGATAATGCACTAGGTGTTTGCGCCACCTGTTTGCTCTTTTTCCAGTTGTTGATAACCCTGTCTGAGGAGGGCGACATTCCCAAAACGCTATCCATAGGCCACATTTTGCCCTGGTTCCTCCGGCTTCATTCTGTCAGTTGATTCCTGGAGCTCTGGAGAGTGTACACTGTCATACAGAAGCATATTAAGCAGATCACAGCAACTAGTTTCCACATTTTTTTCTAACAATTAGAAGCATGTATTACCTTCCACCATATTAGCCAAAAATGACCCAAGCCTCAGCCAAGCTTCATGGCTGAAATCAAATTGGGTTTGGGATTAGCCCCATTATGACCAACCTTAAAATGTAACTGCATTATCTGCCGTTATACCTAAATGGTAGCTATCAACCTCCATACCCTCCCCCCCCAACGACCCACTTTCCTAGTCTTATACTGACTTTTTGAACACCCAGGTATACTGCAGGCACCTAGCCTGTTACATTTACAGGTCCAGCCAGGAACAAGTCAGCAAGGAGACTATTTCTATATAGGGGATAATGACTAAAATAACTGCCAGGTTTTTGTTACTCTCCAGCAGTGGCCATGCAATGAACTATTTTAAATATGATTGTGTGTTCACTCAATTTACGTTCTGGTAAAATTGAAAAGAACGTTCAATGTTCCATATATTTAATTAACTTCTTTATCCACTTTTCTACAATCAGAGTTTCTGTCCAGACTGAAAAGAATAATTTTGCTCAAAATCTATTGATGACACAGTATAACAGTATAATGCATTTTAATACGTTCACAAAATGGAAAATTATCAACAATGTACATTAGACTGCAGTCCAGGCAGGGGTGTATTTACCACAAGGCAAACAAGGTAGTTGCCTATGATGGCATTTTTCAGGGGGGCAGCGGCATTATTTAGGGGGCAGTGCCATCCCCTGAAAGAAGGAAAGGAAGAAGGGACATGCACAGCACGGGGACCAGGTGGGATCTGAGAGAGGCTGCGGGCTGCTTGATGGTGTATGCAGAGCATGACTCTTGTTCCCAGAGAGCTGTGAAGGTGGGTGTCTTATCTCTTGCCAGGGTGGGGAGGGTTTGCCAGTGTATGGGGGGCGGTGGTAGTGGAAGGCTCTCTCAGGTTGGGGTGGGCGGGGGACTGGGGTGTTGTTGGTCAATGTCAGGCTCTCTTTGGCTGGTTGGCTGGTGTCAGGGTCTCTCCATGGGGGTTGTGTTGCCTAGGGCAGCACGAAACTTAAATACACCACTGAGTCCAGGTGGCACTTACTGAGGTGTATATGATATTGTACAGGGCTGTTATTAGATATCAAGAGGCACCGTACAACATACCTGACATGGCCCCCATCTGAAAATATCAAATTATATTTTCCTAAAATGCCACGGCTGTGATATTATGCTTAGCAGCCATGTCAGAAATTATACCCACATTGATCAAGACCCATTCAGGTGAATATCACTGCTCTGCAAGCACCCCTGCAAAGTGAGGATAAAGCAGGCTGCGAGGAGATAATATGCCTCCTCAAAGCCTGTCAAAGTCTCTCTGAAGAGCGATCCAAATGCGGATTTCTCAGAGAGCAAAGTACATTTGAATGAGTCCTAATTTTTTTCAAAGAACTTCCTAGAATTTAAATTTTTTTCCATTTTATTAAGAATTTTATTATTATTATTTTTTTAATTTTTTAACTGCCCTGCTTGGGGGGGGGGTGGCTTTGGTGAAATATCAGGGGTCTAAACAGACCGCTGATGTCTCACATTTGAGAGAGAGAAAGGGATTGAGGACATAAAATACTAATCTTTGAAATACAGTGCACAGGATGGTATGGTTGACTATGTAAAAATCAAAAGAGAAAGAGAGAAAATGAGAAGAGGGATAGTAGAGACAGTATGAGAGGTGGAGGAACATTGCTATTCTTATATAGTAGGAATAGGGACATAGGGGAGTGGGAGAAGAGGTACTGGTATGGAGGAGAAAAGGAAGAGGCGTGGGGGGTTAAAATGAGGGTAGAGAGGGGAAAAAAAGAAGGATGGAGGAGAGAGATTCTGTAAGATGGTATGCTTCAACATATCTCATGTTCCAATAAGATTTATATTCCTTGGTTTCGGTAAAGTCTGTTCAACCAAAATTTTCACCAGAGCCCTTAAGGGAATTGGTAATGTCATTCATATTTTTATTATTATTTAATGAGTTGGAACACTGTTGTATTGTAGGCGGATGTGACTTTTTCCAGAGGGCACATATGTATATACACAAGTGTGGCATTTACTAAATAATAATCCGTATGTGTCTTTCAGTAATTTATAGATTCAATCATGTTCAATTTCGTAAAGTATCACTCCATCAGCCTGTTACTTGTATGGCTACCATACGTCTTGCTGTTCTGGTGTTATCCCCAACCCCGCATTTCTTGTCCTGGTGTCACCAAGGCAGGAAGCAAAGGGGAATCTTGTTAGGGCACAATGATAAAAACTTGACAGAGCTTCTGACACTTACTTATGCTATTGAAAAAAACTATTTTGGCTAGGGTTTGGATTTAAATTTACATCTGATGCAGCTAAGAGAATATATGTTGTACTAAAGTGATTGGTTTATTTGCTCCAGTCATGCTTACTATATTGTCATGAGCTTTGCCAGACACTGAAGAAATATGGCTCTGTACGAATGATGAGACAATGTTTAATGCCATGAACAGTCATTACACTTTTATGTATATGAAAAAGAATTTTATAATGGACTCAAGAAAAGTATGCGTGACAGTAATCACACAATGTGAACTGCTTTTGATCAAAGGGTATTATTAATGGTGGGTATTTCAGTGCTGGATGTTAGGTTCATTTTAAGGCTCACGTTTTTCAGCACAAATCTCTTTTAATCTGTGTCAGCCTCTTATAAAGAGGCATGACTTAAACTGTTAACAATTAATGTCTGGAACTCTTAATGTTGTTAGTGCATTCATTGTAACAAAAGGGAGCAATTGACCAAGATCAATGTAAATTATTACATTGAATGCTGAACACTGATTGACTCCTGATCCACTAAGTCTTTGAAAATTAGTAGCTGAAGACCACTTGCAAGCAGATTGTATGGCTAGAACTGCTTAAGAAATAAATTGCTTTTTATCTTTAGCTGTACAGGCAAAACTGAGTAAACAGACCACTTTAGTTGTTGTCAGGTCACTGTCATTGTCTCTCTGTTATATTAGATTTTTCTTGCTCATTATGTACTTTGAGTTGTAAAGATTAAATTGGAATGTGTGGAAAATAATATCACATTAGTGTTTCCAACACCTAGCACATCCGATCAGAAAATCGGACTAAAAATATTGCTTTCGAAGCAATCGTACAACAATCTAGTACACAGCTTTCGAGAGCCGACAGTTCACGCAAAATTATCCGATGGGACAAAAATGAAAATTTTTCTCATATGATACCAGAAAGTTCAAATTATGTTTAATCAGTACAGTATTCATCTGAGAAAAATCAGAAGACAAAGACCACGCATGCTCAGAAATAAAATAATACAGTAGAATACAATACAATACATTACAACACTTCAGAAGTTGTATTCTGTCCTATGAGAATTTTCATAACTTTAGTAACCTCTTCATTTTTGATTTTAACCTCTTCGACTTTTAAATCTAGCATGCAAAAAAAAAAACGGACGATCATTTGTCCGATATTCTCATCATGTGTATGAGGCTTTACGTTAGGTTATGGATAACTCAGTGGTTGACAACTTACTCAGTATTGCTCATTAGGGTAAGAAGAGAAAGCCAGTCTGCGTACAGTGGCTGCAACATACAATTTAATAGTACTATTTTTTTAATTGTAATAAAAATTAATTCTTAGTTTAGTGATATATAGACTAAGTTTAAACTAAAAGGCAACTTTTTATAATTATTGGTCAAAAATCTACATCTAATAAACACCAGTACAGAAAGATACATCTATGAATTTCAAAAATGCATATTTTGTAAAGTCTAAAAAAGGATACATGATGATAATTGAATTTGTTCACAGTAGCGCCTACACTGTCTGCTTACCAGAACTATCAAGAAGACATGTGCACACTGGAAATTTTCATTTTGTTTTGGATGCATTTGTTCATTGAAGAATTTTATTTAATCATATTGTTATGTTGAACGGATTCATTTTTGGAATTTGTTTAATATCTTCGGCATTCATTTTGTATATTCTTTGGTCCAAGTGGATTAAAAAAATTCTGGAAGATTGCTACACTATATTGCCAAAAGCATTGGGATGCCTGCCTTTACATTCACATGAACTTTAATGGCATCTCAGTCTTAGTTCGTAGGGTTCAATATTGAGTTGTACAAAAAGGGCCAGTTATAGACTAGGGCAATGGACATTTTTTGTACTGTTGAATTGTTGGTCGAGGGGGCTCACTGGACACCTTAGCTACCATTGTGCTACATGCTGGGTGTCCAGTGCGCTCCTGTACCTTTAAGGAGGGGTGGGCTCCCTCAGGTTCACCTGCCCTTGGTCTATCCATTAAATACATGTTCCTCTACTATGGGGGCTCTTAAAATGTGTAGAGCTAGGAACTACAGAATACTGGGGTGTCATGATGAGGCTCTGTAGCTTACGCATGTATTTGCAAATGTGTGCTAATTAAACCCCTGTTTTTAATGCATACTGTTAAGACAGCTTCATTCGGTTTGTTTGCAAGCTGTCTAGCAAGTTGAGCTGGGAATTTTTCTGTTTTGTTGCTTGTCAATATTGAGTTGGCCCACCCTTTGCAGCTATAACAGCTTCATCTGTTCTGGGAAGGCTATCCACAAGGTTTAGGAGTGTGTCTATGGGAATGTTTGATCATTCTTCCAGAAGCGCATTTGTGAGATCAGGCACTGATGTCGGATGAGAAGGCCTGGCTCACAGTCTCTGCTCTAATTCATCACAAAGGTGTTCAATCAGGTTGAGGTCAGGACTCTGTGCAGGACGGTCAAGTTCCTATATCCCAAACTCACTCATCTATGTCTTTACAGACCTTGCTTTGTGCACTGGTGCGCAGTCATGTTGGAACAAGAAGGGGCCATCCCCAAACTGTTCCCACAAAGATGGGAGCATGATATTGTTCAAAATGTCTTGGTATGCTGCACCTTAAGAGATCCCTTCAATGGAACTAAGGGGCCAAGCCCAACCCCTGAAAAACAACACCACACCATAATCCCTCCTCCACCAAACTTTACACTTGGCACAATGCAGTCAGACAAGTACCATTCTCCTGGCAACTGCCAAACCCAGACACACCCATCAGATTGTTAGACAGAGAAACGTGATTGGTCACTCCAGAGAACACGTCACCAGTGCACTAGAATCCAGTGTCGGTGTGCTTTACACCACAGCATCTGACGCTTTGCATTGCTCTTAGTGATGTAAGGCTTGGATGCAGCTGCTTGGCCATGGAAACCCATAACATGAAGCTCTCTATGCACTGTTGTTGAGCTAATCTGAAGGCCACACAAAGTTTGGAGGTCTTTAGCTATTGACTCTGCAGACAGTGGGCCACTTCTGTGCTGACCCTGCTCTGTCATTTTTCGTGGCCTTTCCACTTTGTGGCTGAGTTGCTGTTGTTGCCATTTGCTTCCACTTTGTTATAATACCACTAACAGTTGACCGTGGAATATTTAGTAGCAAAAATGTTACAGAAGGACTTATTGCACAGGTGGCAACCTATCATGGTTGAATTCACTGAGCTTGAATTCACTGAGCTCCTGAGAGTGACCCATTCTTTCACAAATTAGCAATCTGCATGCCAAGGCACTTGATTTTATACACCTGTGGCATGGAGGTGATTGGAACACCTGAATCCAATGATTTGAAGGGGTGTCCCAATACTTTTGCCAATATAGTGTATATATTCAATATATTATCGAATTGGAAGGATTCAATATGTGGTAGCCTGTAAAGATTTTAAATGCTTTTTACATTTTTTTAATTGCTTTTATTGTTATCAAAGGGAATATAAATATCCCCTGTGATAGCAAAAGGCAGTGACAGGTACTCTGTATAGAGAGATCTGGGGTCTATTAGACCTCAGATGTCTCCTCTGCCCTTAAAAGTATTTGATCACACCAAGGTTGGTGTGATCAGATGCATTTCCTTTTTAAAAATGGCAATGTTTACATCTTGGGAAACTGGAAGTGATGTATGCTCATCACTTTTGGTTTCCTATATCATAGAGGTGATCCAGCAGCTTATTAGCCACTTTGATCTCTCTCTCTATCTATCTGTCTGTCTTTAGGCTAGAGGTACTATAACCTGATTTTCACCTCTTCGCGGATAACACAAACAAATTGTGGCAAACAATAAAACTATGGTGAATCATATAAAATCAAGGACTTTAGATAAGCATGTTTACAGCAATTCAAATCCTACACAAAGATTATGATACAGCAGCTGAAAGGGCCACAGCTGCACTCTGTCATGCAGGTCAGAACATTCTGTGGTTATACCACCTGTTTGACTCAGTAAAGCAGGCAATTACTTGATGTGCAAGCTGGAGAAGGATATTTTTGGTGTGGCACCTAAGTCAGAGAATAATGGTACCAGATGCACATATACAGTTGTGTTCAAAATAATAGCAGTCAGACATCACTAACCTGATCAATCACTGTTGAAAGGGGCATGTTCAAAATAATAGCAGTGTGGGGTTCTATTAGTGAGGTCATTCATTCTTTGAAAAACAGGTGGCAATTATTGCCCTTATTTAAGGAAGGAAGGGAGCAAATATTGTACATGCTGGTTACAGTGCATTTCTCTCTGAAATTCTGAGGAAAATGGGTCGTTCCAGACATTGTTCAGAAGAACAGCGTACCTTGATTAAAAAGTTGATTGGAGAGGAGAAAACATATAAAGAAATGCAGAAAATGATAGGCTGCTCAGCTAAAATGATCGCAAATACTTTAAATTGGCAACCAAAACCTGAAAGACGTGGAAGAAAGCGAAAAACTATCATTCAAATGGATAGAAGAATAGCCAAAATGGCAAGGACTCAGCCAACAATCAGCTCCAGGAACATCAAAGAAGGTCTAAAGTTACCTGTGAGTACTGTTACAATTAGAAGACGCCTATGTGAAGCCAAGCTATCTGCAAGAAGCCCCCGCAAAGTCCCGCTGTAAAAAAAAAGACGTGCTGAAGAGGTTACAATTTGCCAAAGAGCACATTGACTGGCCTAAAGAGAAATGGTGCAACATTTTGTGGACTGATGAAAGTAAGATTGTTCTTTTTGGGTCTAGTGGCCAGAGACAGTTTGTCAGACGACCCCCAAACACTGAATTCAAGCCACAGTACACTGTGAAGACAGTGAAGCATGGTTGCGCAAGCATCATGATATGGGGATGTTTCTCATACTACGGTGTTGGGCCTATTTATCGCATACCAGGGATCATGGATCAGTTTGAATACATCAGAATACTTGGAGAGGTCATGCTGCCTTATGCTGAAGAGGAAATGCCCTTGAAATGGGTGTTTCAACAAGACAACGACCCCAAACACACCAGTAAACGTGCAACATCTTGGTTCCAGACCAACAAGATTGACGTTATGGAGTGGCCAGCCCAATCCCCGGATCTTAATCCAATAGAAAACTTGTGGGGTGACATCAAAAATGCAGTTTCTGAGGCAAAACCAAGAAATAGAGAAGAACTGTGGAATGTAGTCCAATCATCCTGGGTTGGAATATCTGTTCACAGGTGCCAGAAGTTGGTTGACTCCATGCAACACAGATGTACAGCAGTTCTCAGAAACAGTGCTTATACAACTAAATATTAATTAAGTGATTCAAAGGAAAGCAAAATCTTTAAACATTTTTCAGTTTATATAGTGAATGTTTGAGTTTGTAAAGAAGAATACAAACACTGTTATTTTTTTGAACAGTCTAATATTCACTTTTCTTCAATTTTTTTAGAGGACAACAGAAATTTGATATATTTGTCTTCATGTTTTGATTTGCAATAGAATGTGTAGTGTTCCCAATGCATTTGTGTGTATGGAAATAAAATCTATTAGAAGGATTTTGAGCTTTATTCACTTTTTTCAACACACTGCTATTATTTTGAACACAACTGTATATATAAACTAGAATAACACTTCAATCTTCCCTACCCCTCCCATACATAAATTTAACTGTTTCTGCTGCTATTCATTTTTGTAAATGACTGTTGTACTAGGAATTTTAATAGTTTATATAATGACCCTTGAGGTGCAATCTTTCACTGAAAATAAACTCAGAGTTTTAATATGAAAGTAGATCCCACACTGAGATCTGCAATCTCACTGGTGATTACATTGGCAATATTGTTAACCCAATTTTGCTTGATTATTAAAAATAATACTCAAAACAGTCACATAATTTGTCCTCATAAAGGCAGTCGCACGCTGTTCAGTAATTCTTGACTTCAGTAAGGATACATACACATGGGATCACAAAGTGTTACAGCTAGTCGATGCATGTGATGTGAAATGTATGCTAAAAGCGGTATTAAACCCGAAACCAAAAATGTAACATATTGCAGCTTACCAATCATTAGATGTGGTGGCTGCGTTATTTGTTAAAGCTTTTTTTCCTCTGTTTCACCTGGTAATCTGGCCAGTAACATACCTCCTGTATTGTAGTGCTCCCACTCTGTTTAACCACTTCATGTCTGGACACTTTCACCCCCTTCCTGTCCAGCCCAATTTTCAGCCTTCAGCGCTGTCACGCTTTGAATGACAATTGCGCGGTCATGAAACACTGTACCCATATGATTTTTTAGCATTTTTTGGAGACAGATAAAACTTTATTTTGGTGGTATTTATTCACCACTGGGATTTTTATTTTGTTTTGCTATATAAATGAAAAAGTCCAAAATTTTTTTTAAAAGTGTTTTTATTATAATATTTTGCAAATAAACAATCTGTCTTCAAAAATCCTGGCCAAAATGTATTCAGTTAACTTTTTAGTAAGAAATAAATAACCCAAATTAGTTTATAACAAAAAATTATAATTTTTCAAAAATGTTTTTTTACATTTTTATTTAATTATATTATATTAGTATTTATGTTTTTTTAACATACTGTCACCCTAGCAGTACAGTGTCACCATAGTGACACTGTACTACTTGTGGGGGGTTATGAAGATTTTTTTTTTTTCACTGATTGCTTTTACAGCCATAAAGGCTGTAAAAGCAATAATTTCTCTTTCTCTCAGGCTGCATTCTTGCAGCCATTGAGAAATATTGTGTGAGCTGTGATTGGTCACAACTTGTCACATGGAACAAAGCTGTTGTGAATAGCCTTGTACCATGTGATCTCTGTGATCATTCCCAGATTTCACACGTAGTAAGCAATGATGTCAGAAGTGATTGGCCAATCAGTGATCACATGATCGGGACCTCACACAGAGGTCCTGTACAGTGATCGGTGTTCCGCTGTATCCTCCGGACACAGCGGGCACCGGATCGTGGTGCCGCGCACTCCCGGGGAGTGCGCACAGTCCAAAATGGAAACCCGACCCTGCTCTGACCCCGTCAGGCCGTTTATATACATGGACCAGATGGGAAGTGGTTAAAGGAGCACAGGGGGCATCTTTGGACAGCAGCATTGTCAGTCTGGGGAGAGGGGAGTGTTAACTGGACTGTAAGATTTAGACACACTAACGAATTGAAGCCAAACTCCAGGTCACCCTGCAGTTACACAAGCAGTTTAAACAACAGTTTTGTTTTCCTTTTGGGATATAGGTTTTATACGGATAAATAAATGCTGATCATTGTAAGCTCCCATGTCTAGTATGCACATTTGGCTTCAGTTTGTCAGTGTCTCCTGTCACTTGTTCTGTTGAAAAACAACAGACTTACTATCTTGGTCACCCAGTGAAAATAACATAAAGAAAGCCTAAAAATGCTAAAGAAAATTAATGCAGCCATCCAGGGGCGGACTGACAACTCATGGGGCCCACGGGCAATAGGGGATCATGGGGCCCCTGTGTCCTCACCCACACCCAAAAAAAGCCTATGAAAAAGCCAATGAAAGGTACCAGGGGCATCTCATGGGGCCCCCTACTGACCCCGGGCCCTCGGGCAGTGCCAGAGTGCTCGAATGGTCAGTTCGCCCCTGCAGCCATTACATCTAAGAATTGTTAAGCTGTACTATAATAAATGTTTGCTGCTGGGTTTAATACTGCTTTAAAGATCATATTGAAACCCTTTAATAAAAATATAGTGTAATATAAATATAAAATGTAGTAATTTGTAATTTAGTAATTTAGGTGTTTGATACAGCTGGTGAGAAATTTGTATTCCATCAAGTGCAGGTTAATTAAAATTGATTGACACATAGAAGTCTAACCTCTCTTCCAGATTTCTGACTTGAAGACTGAATTTATACTGATGCCACCAAGGCCTTATTTGTGACTACATATAAGAAAGGAGCAAATCACTATAGTTTGAACGGTCTATGGTAAAGGGCACAGTTTTCTGATATAGTTCTCATTAGCCAGGTGTAAGGGTTGAAGAATAACAGTTAAATTTGTCATATCATTTTTTAAAATCAAAACCATATCTACATGAAGGTAGGGCCATTCAGTTGAATGAAATGCTTTTGCAGTATCAAGACAATCACTCTCTGTCTGAGGTTGCTATGGAGACATTAAAGATTCACAAATACTCTGCATATGTTTAGCATAGTGGATTTTCACAGCGTTAATCCAGTTTCATTATGGTGCATGATTTAAATAATGCTTGTACTGGATGGCCAGAGTTATGCTAAGATAATGGTGAGGAAAAAAAACTTGCAGTTGAATGGATCTTTACCTGGTTTGGATGCTAAACTAATCGACTGTTCTGACATTGAGTGGGGAGATCTTTGTGTTCCTTGATAGCAAAGAACAAGATAAGAAGTATCATGCTAAATTTATTAAGCAATTTTTAGACACTTTTTAGACAATTTTTAGACACTATTGGTAGTCCACCAAGACTTGCCTCATGGCTGCAAAAATAGATTTTTGCCATTTAAAGTGTCATTAAACTCATAACATTAAAAATGATCAGCAAATGCTGTGTTACAAGCTGTTCGTACTCGCTCAGTCACTATGGTCTTCGTTGATTTTGCTGTTCTCTATCTCCCTCTCTTGTCCATGTCCCCAGCACAGTTACAGTAGGTATTTTACAGAACAGTGTTGGCTGCTAGTGCACATGTTCAGTTTTCAGTGTATTTCTACCCTGAGCATTATGAACAGATTATTGATATTATTTATTTTTTACTCCGTATCCCGAAGGCTGTTTTCTTTTATTTTGAACATGTGACCAGTAGCAGAGGACTAGAAGCTCCTCCTGCCATTGTTTCTGTACAGACAGGCTGGGAAAGAGCTGGGTCATGTGAAGTATATTGATTATGAAAAAAGGTACTTAGATTTTTTTTTTTAATTAACATAATTACAGAGCCAGCATCCACATACAGAAAGATGAAACTGTGTGTGTTTAGTATCACTTTAGGTGACATCCAGGTGAGTTTAGGATTCCAAGCATTTGTGTTAATACCAAATTAGCTTTGTTAGGTCATTACTGATATACATAACTCTTCTGTAAGGTAGTCTGGGAGGAAAATGCGTTTTAGAGTGCTTTATTAACATAAAAAAAATGTGCAGCATTCTCAGTATAACAGCAACTGGAACTATCTTGTTCAGAGTATAGAACCTACTGTACATATGTTACAACTGTAAATAGTGACATTTACAGGCCATAGATATGAACATCAAAAGTACAGTTGCCCATCACCTAATAGAGGTAATTTACTGTATATGGGATGTTTTCCACACATCTAATGGGACTACTAGAAGTCTTTGGATACTAACATGAGGCAATACAACAGGTATGAATACTATATGATGCTCTACTTCACAAGAATTATACCTTTGGTGTTCATGTATTCCAGTTCATAACCTGGGGGGGTAATTAAACTATTGTACATTTTTAAAGTTTTATCTATACCAAGGACTTCCGACCTAATAAACAAGTACTATTTGACATCATTGCTGTTTGTAGATGAATTATTTTGGGTACACTCTAGATGTATGTTCTATTTTTCTTTTTTTTTGTAATTTTTAATATTCAATAGTTTTGTGCATTGAGGGGATTTGAAGAGTAAAGAAATTAATTGTAAATCCAACTTTCCTTATTATATATCCAATAGAATATAGGATATTGCTATTGCATGTGGACAGTGAAGTTACTATTTGGGGAGGATAGTCTATTCTTACAGAAGGTCCACTATGGACATGCTCATACAGCTCAAGTTCTAAGAGGAATGTTTTCTAAACAAAAGAGTTTAGTTTCTAGGCCAGGGTTTCTCAACCACATCGAACCTTAGGGTTTCTTCAGGGGTTTTGCCAGTCAGTCAGATAAATTCCCACTGACACCAGTGATCTTTTTAGCTATCTATAAGGGGGTAATTCTCCCCAATGTCCACAAGTGTAATCAGCATTCTTCCCACTGACCATCACACTAATGTATCATGAGTTGTAGATATATTAATTTTAGCAGGGGTACCCTGAGACCAGAAAGTTATTTCAAGGGTTGCCCTGGGTTGAAAAAGTTGATCAAGACTGTTCTGGGCAATGACAATAGAGAATAATTGTGGTTTCAGAATATTTTTCACCGAGAGGTATTCCACAGAAAAAAATTTACTTTAGGCAGCATCAAGTGTTGCCAAATTATGCCAAACACATTTACTGTACATCACTGAGTCTGATAGCTTGCTATCCCTAACCTAACATTCTGTTTTGATAAATGGAACAATAAGCTTGGAATATGTTCTTTGCTTTGTGTACCAGTACTGATGCATTTGACCTTCCCTTTGGAACTAGAACATCATTAACAGAATGTCTACAGTTTACAGCCTAGGTCTTTATTTTCCTGTAATTCATGCTCCATTTCCCTGATTCCATTTTATCAGCCAGGTTTTGCAACCTATAAACCTAGATATCAAGCTGTTTAAATGAAAAAGAAGGCTAAAATTTCACAGTTGAAAAAGACACATTTTAACTTTTCTGAAACACTCTGGCTTTTGCAAAATGTTACAGTTTCCTAGAATCTTGTAACAGATGAAGAATATGGGGAATTTGGCAGGCAGAAGATTGATGAATGGCTCTCTTGCATATTATTATCATTAACGTGTGATGCCAACATTTTCTGCCACACTGTAAAGCTTATAATTGCCATGTAAGTATAGAGTTAGACCAAATAGGTATGAAGAGAGGTAATGCAAGAAGTTTACAAGCTGAACAATTTTTGATTTAGTGTCTGCTTCCTCTAATAACTAACATACTGTATAGAGAATCTGGCTGTATTCCAGACACCTGTGGTCCCAAAGCAACAGCCAGGTGATGCATATCTCTGTAATTCCGAGTAGCATGGACAGGCAGTATGTGTATGTTTCATACTGATTGCCCTTTGTTCATAAATTATGCATATAATAAAGTTGGGTAGTGCAAACACCACTCAAAGCAGTACAGTATTGCTTCGTATTATTTCTCAGCAATACCAGATGCATAAAAAAACAGCCGTCCTCTTGAGCGTTTATGGCGTAAAACTAAAACCCAGCAAGACTTCAACTAATATATATCTGCCCTTTAAAAATACAATTCCTGTCTCCACACAAAGGCCTATTTTATCACTCTCATGATCACCCTCTCATGCAGTCCCCATCAACTCTTTTCTACCTTTAACTTTCTACTTTGTCCTTCATCCTTTTTTCTAAAGCCCACTTAACCAGCTGTTCCCTGGACATTGTTCCCATGCAAACACATACTGTCACTCTCTAGCTCTATCCTTCACTCTTTAACTCATATCTTCAATCTCTGTCTTTCTACTGGCATCTTCCCCAACTCTCTAAAACATGTGCTAGTCACCCCCATACTGGAATTTCTCAGCAATGTGGCAAAGGGTTCAGAAGGGATGAGGGTTAACCACCTTTTGGTTTAGAAATTATAGAGGTATATTAAATTTTTTTTAAATGGACCATGCATAAAGTCTGACAGAAATCACAGGGAAGGCTATTGAGTGTCAATTGTCTATTAACAATATCAGGCTAGTGAGAAGATGTTAAAAAGATGTTAAATAAGGGGGTGGTGCCTGCTCTGAAGGGGATGGCAACACTGTGATTGAGCTCCAGGACAGTGGGACTCTATGAGGTGATCTGAAGCAACCCACAGCAATCCTGAGTGCACAAACAGGGAGCTACAGTGGATGTTTAGTCCCCACAACTATGGGAAAGAGAAAAAACAGAGAGGGACCCTGTAAATTTGGGGAATTCATCAGCCCAGCTGGGACCCCAGAGAAAAAAGATGGAGCCAGCTCCAGCACGTCCTCTCACACAGGCATGCCTGCAACAGGGCGCAGAGGAGAAGAAAAACATGAGAGCACTCAGAGAAATGGAGGTCACAGCTCTAAAGCCGATTTTCAGAGCCCAGTTAAGCAAAGAAGAAGACTGATGAACACAGGGGGAGATGTAAATGATTTTAATGATCACTGTAATGATATGTCTGAAAGCACTGAGTATGGAAGGAAACTGGATGCTTTCCCAACTTCAGTGCAGCCTGTTATGGATACTACACTAAAGGAGATATTAGTATCTCTTAGAGGAGCTTTGCAGCAAGAAATGAAGGATTTCATGAGACATACTAAATAAGAAATAGAGCAATTAGGAGACGGAGTTGATTACATTGAGCACAAGATGGGTGACTTTACTAATGCCACTAATGATCGTGTAGATTATCATACTGACATGGAAGAGGAGCTTAAGCAACTTAAAATTAAAGTCGCAGTAATGGAGGACTGATCACATAGAAACAATATGAAATATAGAGGTATACCTGAAACAGTTAAACCATCTGAACTTAAGCAATTTACTGCTCACGTGATTACTGAATTGCTCCCTTCAGTTACTCCTCAAGAAATTAATTTTGACAGAGCACATAGGCTGCCAAAACCTGTGCACATACCAGAAAAACTACCCAGAGATACCCTGGCAAGAATATACTTTTTTACATGTGAAAGATCAGTTCATGGGGTATTCTCACAAACACTCTCCACACCCTGATGCATACGCTGGAATAATTTTATTCTCTGATCTCTCCCAAGCAACAATGCTCCCGGGAAAAAATCTGAATACGATGAAGAAAATTCTTCATAATTATAACATCGTATATAAATGGGGCTTTCCCACTAAAATTCTAGTAGACTACAACACTGTCTCCTATTCCATCTCCTCCCTGGAAGGATATTTGAAACCACTAAAAACATGAGGCATTGTGCCTAACAATGAAGGAGATTTTCTTGTAAAGCATGCTACTGGAATAATCTCTCCTCAATGGCAAACAAATAATGGATGACAAGAGCACCATCTACTCTTGAAAAATTTGTTTGCACTTATAGGATGTAATAGCAGGAAGATGGTTTCATTTTGGATCTCAAACTCAGAATCTCTTTTAAGCAGTCAGGAATCTCCTATTTACCTGGTTCTTTTGTAGTATTGCTAGTAATTTGGTACATAATCTTCTGTACATTAGCGTTGGTTCAAGACTCTTTTTTTACTTCTAGTTCAGTTCTGTTGTTTAAGTTTGTTCAGGTTTACTACATATGACCTATACCGGTCTATTTTCCAAGCAGAAATTAGTTATTGTCACACCGTTTTTCCTAATCCTATTGTTATATCGTCATGGATAAAGTATTAATCTTGAATTAAGTATTGAGCATTGCAGTTCGGCTCTGCACTTCAGCTAAAGCACAAGGCAAGAAATTACAGCAGACAACTCCAAATACTGAATAGACTACAGGTGACCTGTTTCCCCATCCAGCTTTTTTATCTCTTACCCAGTCTGCATCTTCATCTCACCACTCTGTAACAAGCACTCCCTACTCCTCCTTCTCACATTTCTATCCTCTTTCTTCGAACTCTCTTTCCTTCACCCCTCTTCTCCACCCAGGGGTGGACTGACCATTTGGAAACTCGGGCACTGCCCGAGGGCCCGGGGTCAGTAGTGGGCCCCATGAGATGCCCCTGGTACCTTTTTCATAGGCTTTTTTGAGTTTGGGCAAGGACACGGGCCCCATGATCCCCTATTGCCCAGGGGCCCCATGAGTTGTCAGTCCGCCCCTGTCTCAAACCTACAGCTTATATATATATCACCCTCACTCCTGTCTTCACCTTATTACTGCACTCATCAACTGCTAATTCTGAACCCACGTACTAATAAAACCCCCAGGACAGTGGGACCTGTCCCTCCATATAAATCCTACCTCCATATTACCTTTCTCATCCTTCAGCTTCTCCTAACATCTGCAGTTATTTCCCCAAATCCTGGGCCACCATTGTTTTCCTTTGGCCAACACACCCAGCACCCCCTATCCTCTAACAGCAGCCACAACCCACACAATCTGCTTACTACTCCTTTTCTTCCTAGAACCAGCCTCCCTTTTTCTTGTGCCCTTTGTAATGCCTGCTTTGTCTCTAACAAACTCACCTTTGTCCATGACCTTTTTTATGACAAACTCCTTTAACCTGCTTGCAATTACTGAAACCTGGCTTCACGTTTCTGACTTTCTCTCTTTTGCTGCCTTTTCACATGGTGGTCCTTCATTCACCTCCCTCTCTGTCCCTTTCCTTATTTGAAGTTCACTCTATTCGTCTATTCTCTCCGGTTTCTTTAAGATTTGCTGTGATCTATCGGCCTCCTGGACCGGTATTAAACTTCATTGATGAATTCTCTGCCTGGCTACCTTACTTTCTCTCTTCTGAAATTCCCACAATTATTCTCGGTGACTTTAACATTCCTGTTATCTTAACACTCCTTCTACTTCTAAACTTCTGATCCTAACCACTTCTTTTGATCTAAGACAATGGACACATGCTTCTACTCACTCTAGTGGTAACTGCCTCCACCTTGTATTCTCCTACCTATGCACTCCTTGCAACCTCACTAACTTTCCTTTTCTTCTCTCTGATCACTCCCTTATTAGCTTCACTCTCTCCTTGGCTTCCTCCTCCTTGTCTTCCAACTACCGAACAGTTACCCGTAGAAATCTTTGCTAACTTAATCCTTCTCTTCTCTTTTCTGCAACAGATTGTCTCTATGACAAAATCTCACACAGAATTAGGCCCTGACCACTACAGCCCTGGCAAACTGACAATACCAGAGGCCTCAAAAAAACATAGCCGTTCTCTTGAGCATTTATGACTTAAGACTAAGACCCAGCAAGACTTCGACCAATATGAATCTGCCCTTCAAAAATACAATTCCTGTCTCCACAGTGCCAAACAGACTTATTTTATCACTCTCATTAACACCCTCTCATGTAGTCCCTGTCAACTCTTTTCAACCTTTAACTCTCTACTTCGTCCTTCTTTCACTTAACCACCTGTCCCCTGGACCCTGCTCCCTTGCAAATACTACATTCACCCTCTGGCTCTATCCTTCATTATTTAACTCATATCTTCAATCTCTCACTTTCTACTGGCATCTTCCCCAACTCTCTAAAACATGCACTAGTCACCTCCATAGTAAAACTCACAAACGACTTACTAACCACTAAAATCAATGGTCAGTACTCTATACTATTACTCTTGGACTTCTCCACTGCCTTCAACACAGTTGACCACCCCCTCCTCCTAAAAAAACTCTATTTACTTGGCCTCCATGACTGTACTCCCTGTTGTTTCGAATCTTACCTATCTCATCGCACCTTCAGTGTCACTTACAACTCTACTTCCTCCTCTCCTACTCCTCTTACTGTCGGGGTCCCCGAAGGTTCTGTCCTTGGACCTCTCCTATTCTTGATCTACACTGCTTCCGTGGGTCAGCTGATAGCTTCCCATGGTTTCTAATACCATTTCTAAGCTGATGACACACAAATCTATCTCTCTACTCCCCAGCTCACCTCATCAGTTTCCTCACGTATCACTGATTTACTAACAGACATATCAGACCACTTCCTAAAACTCAATCTATCCAAAACTGAGCTCATAAAATTTCCTCCTCCACGTGCCTTTTCCCCTGATTTCTCGTTCAAGATCAATAGCACAACTATCAACCCATCTCTGCATGCCAGGGTGCTAGGGGTAACCCTGGATTCTGAACTATCTTTTCAGGCACACATCCAAATCATGGCTCATCAACCTCCGCAGAATACACCCCTTTTTAACCAATGATACCACAAAGCTTCTAATTCACTCCTTGGTTATCTCTCACCTTGACTACTGCAACTCCCTCCTCACTGGCTTACCTTACCATAGGCTATCCCCCCTCCAGTCCATCATGAATACTGATGCCAGGCTCACCTACTTTACCAACCATTCAGTGTCTGCTACCCCTCTCTGTCAATCCCTCCACTGGCTTCCACTCACCCAACAAATAAAATTCAAAATACTAACAACAACTTACAAAGCCATCCACAACTCTGCCCCCAGCTACATCATCAACCAGGTCTCAAAATATCAATCAAACCACTCTCTTTGATCCTCACAAGACCTTCTGCTCTCTACTTCCCGTGTAACCTCCTCCCATGCTCACCTCCAGGATTTCTCCCGAGCTTCTCCCATCCTATGGAACTCTCTACCCCAATCTGTCAGACTATTTCCTAATCTATCCATCTTTAGATGATCCCTGAAAACCCTTCTCTTTAAAGAAGCCTATCCTGCTTCTAACTAGTAAACTGCTTTTTATTTCCTCCATCAGCTCATCCCCCACAGCTATTACCTTTTGTATCACTCAACCCTTCCTCTTAGATTGCAAGCTTTAATGAGCAGAGCCCTGTGCTTCCTCTTGTACCATATTGTATTGTACATGTAATGTCTACCTTAATTTTGTAAAGCACTGCGCAAACTGTTCGCGCTATATAAATCCTGTATAATAATAATAATAATATATGTGCAATACATTGCACCAAAACCCATAGCAAGTTTTGAGAATACTACACTATGTCAATTAAAATATTTTCTCTGAATGCTAAAGGGCTCAATAGTCCTTATAAAAGAAAAACTCTTTGGAATGAGGCCATTAAATCTGGAACAAACATCCATTGAGATTTCTTTAAAAAAAAATTAAAGGCCAGGAAGGTGCAAAAAAGTCATATATTTGTTTGTGGGGACTTTAGTGCTACTATTGACCCTTCTATGGACACTTCAAGAACATCATAGACAGGAAGACCAGGAACCACCATACTCCTTCAGGATGAACTCTTTGACACATGGAGATGCATCCATCTTATGGAGAGAGACTATACTTTTTTCTCCAACATATATGAAACATACTCAAGAATTGACTATTTCCTACCGGACAAAGTTTTACTACGAAAGGTTACAGATGCTAGCATACATAATATTACATGGGCCGATCATGCCCTTATCACCTTAGATATTAAGCTTGAAGGGACATGTACTAGAATCAACCTATGGCGTAATAACAAATGTATCCTTTCTCATGATAAACATAGGGTAGAAATGAAAAAAAAAACCTAAGCGAATATTTTTCATTGAATGCTGATGACTCAGAGGACAGTTTTAATGTATGGTGTTCTCACAAGACCTTTATACGAAGAATATTGCTTCAATTAGCCTTTAGGGAAAAAATAGAGATCACAAAAAATGTCTCTATTACGAAGTAGCCAAATTAGAGGGAGAACATAAGAAAAATTCCCAGGAGACCTTGCTGAAACAACTCAATGCTCACAGACAGTAATTGAGAGAAACATTCATAACTGAACAGGATAAATACTTTAAAAATAACAACTAAATTTTTAGTCTCAGGGTAATAGAGCAAGTAAATTATTGGCTTCTCAACTTTGTCAACGTAGAACTAAGTATAATCCTACTAAAATGTCACACCACAAATCAGATAAAATTGTCAATAATCCTCAAGAAATTGCTGATATGTGTGCAGAATATTATGAGACCTTATACAATTTAAAGTCAGACCATACCCTTCCCCAACCACAGTTTTAGATTATTTCAGATATTTTAAAGAAAATAAAATTACCTAAAATAGATCAGGTTACTCTGAATAGGTTAAAAAGACAGCTATCTCCCCAAAATGTTTTAAAGGTCATTAAGTCCTTATCGAACATCTACTGGTGCAGATAGACTATCAGGAGAATACTACAAAAATAATGCTGATACACTGACTCCACATCTAAATAAAGTATATAACTATGCGGTCAAAAACAAGTATTTTCCAAAAGAAATGCTGCAAGCCATAATTATTGCACTCCCCAAACCAGGAAAGGATAATATTCAACCCCAGAATTTCAGACCCATCTCCCTTCTGAATTCAGACCTAAAAGTAGCCAAAATTTTTGCAAAACTTTTGAGAACTAACACCCTATTTAAAAGATTTTTGATCAAAGGAAGACAAGTTCCTGATAGTACTAGAATAATGCTTAATTTGATTCGATATGTGGAGATCAATAAAATGCTTTCTCTGCTCCTTGCCCTGGATGCAGAGAAGGCATTTGATCGAGTACATTGGGAATATATTTCTCATACCCTACGCCATTTTGGTCTGATGGGCTTCATGCACTCAAGAATAATGTCACTGTACACACAACCTTCAGCAAAAATATTTATATCAGGGATGTTATCCAAAAGGTTTGATCTGACCAATGGGACTTGTAAAGGATGTCCATTATCTCCAATGACATTTTCACTAGTTATTGAACTCTTCACAAAATTAATAAGATTTGACACTATGATAAAAGGTCTAAAATTTGGAAAAAAATAAATAAAATTGGTTTGTTCGCAGATGACATTATGATGTCACTATCACACCCAGTGGTTTCCCTCTCAAATCTTTAGAAATACATTGAGCTATTTGGCAGCTATTTGGCAGAGTATCATATAACAAAATCAACCAAAACAAATGTTATGTTTTACCTATGGAGATCCATACCTCCACTCTAAGATCTTTAAAAAAATATCCCTACAACAGGGATGATCCTTATATCTCCTACTTAGGGATATGCCTTAGCTATCCAGCAAACAAATTATATGAAGTCATTATCATCAATAAGATAAATTAAAATGAATTAAAGATATGCAATATATTAGTAAAATACAACTTTCATGAATTGGAAGGATTGCAGCTTTTAAAATGCACATTTTACCAAAACTCATTTATCCATTTAGATCCCTGCCCATTCCAATCCCACCAAATTTCTTTTTACAGCTTAATTCAAAGATAAAATAATTTATTTGGCAAGGGAAAAAAAACAGATTTGCTTTCACTTTCCTTATACCAAGATCTAAAGGAGGCATGGGTCTGCCAGACATACAAGCTTATTGTTATGTTTCACTCAATGGAAATATTGGTTCTTATCCTCAGAAGACAAATTGTGGGTCGCTATACAAGAGAAGATTACAAAGGGACACAATCTCTTTGCATTGATAATAGCATATTTTCTTCAGTCAAAGATAATTACCCTTAATTGTATTCTATCACCAGCTCACACCATGGAGATATTTATTAATCAAAACAAAAGCTATTGAAGAGGTTAAAACTGTGGACATTCCTCTGCAAGCATATGCACGTTGTATCCCCTAAATATCAGTTGATAATTGGATACAACAAGGTTATCATTTTCTATCACATCTGCCACTACCTAGTTCTATTGTGGAAAAATGCATAATATGCCAAATAACTAAATTCAACAAATCACATATTAATAGCAGATTTAGAATCCCCCCCCCCCAAAAAAAAATGGGGATTTCTTACAGCCTTTAATAGATTAAAAAAAAGGTGAATTTCCTTTTTTATGCATGGTTAACTGGCTCTATTATTAATGAAAAAAGCTCTTACAGGGTGAAATGGGAAGCAGAACTTGGCCATTGCATCTCTTGGAAACAATAGCAACAAGCTACACTTTATAACAATAAATCATCTGCATGTATTAAACATTGGGAAAATGCTCAAAAAATGTAAGCGAATGGTATAGATTATCGAAGATATTGCCTTCTTGTAACTCTACTTGTTGGAGATGCAAATATATGTCCATTCCCACATAGAGCCGTGGCTTGGCCCCGCTCCCTCCATCTCCAGATTGGCTCACTGGCTGCTTCTGCCAAACAGGAGTGAGAGTCCCTGGGGAACAGAGGCTGTCCTGGACATCACTGCATGGAGAGGGGGCTCAGGTAAGTGTTATGGGGGGCTAAAGGGGCTGCTACACACAGGTTTTTTGTCTTCATGCATACAATGCATGAAGGTAAAAAACCTTGAGCCGTTAGAACCACTTTAGGCAGAAGAGGTAATCTTACAACATGGTGCTGCTAAGAATGCACTTAGCTATCAAACATTTATCAATGTGTATACTTACTTAAAAAAAAGAATCAGGATAAAATTGACCATAAGTTTGTTTTTAAAATAGTAGTTTATAGGACCAAAACATGGTGGTAAGTGCAAATGTACATAGTCCCTTCTCTCTCCATATCTTTTAATTTCTGTAAGTATTGTTGCCTTTAAGTATTAGTAATATTGATTTTTCCCTTACACATGTATGACTGTGTCTTGCACATATGCACTTGCAATCAAGCTATTTGGTTGTAGAAAATGACACATTTTGTTGTAGAAAATGACACGTCTGTACATTGTTACTTTCACAGAGTACTCTGCCAATTATTCAGAAAAGCTTGAAGTGTTGTATTGCAAGTGCCTGTAGGGTGAAACATTATAAATAATGAACAACTGAAGACAGCAATGAGGAGAATGTAATATACACTCTCTCAATGCATATTAAAAATTCTAAAAATAATTTGTCAGGATGAATATATCCAAATAATAATGCAAGAGATAAATGCTCTGGGGCATATATTTTATTATTCTGCTGACCACATTAATTCATAGCTCATGTAAATGCCAATCCAACTCTAGCAATTAAGGCATTTTATAATAATTTACAGGTGTTATCAAGTGTCTGAATATAAAAGTAAGAAATAAACTCAACGCATTACTGTTAATATAACCTATACTTTTTTATCCTTACATGTGCAGTTTGAGATAAAGAAAAAGAATTTACATAACCACTTAGGGGTATATTTAGTAGTGATTCACTGGTGACAGCAGTAAAGTGTAAAACCATGCTAGCCATTGACAAACATAGATGTTTGGACTTAGGCTATACCATTTAATGGCTACCTAAAAACATTGTAGTGAATGCTTTGGAAGCACTCTGGCCTCTTCTTCCAGCAATTTACAACTGTGAGTAAGAAACATGCATTTTATACATGAACAATGAAGAGATCCAGATGATATCAACTTGACACACATGAGTAGCATTGGGTGCAATAAAATGTAGAATCCATTGAGAGGGATTAGTTTCTCTGTGAGAGACCTGTGTGACAGGAGAGCTCCTCCGTCTCACAGAGACATTGATCCCTATCTCTGTATTCTAATATTTTAGCACCCACTGCCACTCATGTGTGTCAACATGTACTCTCTTTGATGTTTCATGCATAAAATGCATGTTTCTAATGGTTAGTTCAAATAGTTTGAAGACAATACAATGGTGCTTTGAAAGCTTGCACTACAATCTCCTTAGTTAGCCAATAAATGGTATAACCCTAAATCCAAACCTCTACTAATGATTGAATGGGCAATTTGCCCAGTAAAATATGAATAGATATTCACCCAATTGTGATTCAGTGAGAATTACCATGCATTCCACATTAACGTTCACCCTATTTAAGGGGGCCATAGATGGATTGAAATTCGGCCAGTTCAGAAGGGACCAGTTGAATTTTGATCCATCTGCAGCTATTCCCATTTGAAATGAGTCAACCTAGTGATTTAACTCTTCCAAAACAGGAATGCTGGAAAATGTGTGCTTGATCCGCGCATACAGCCAATCGGCTGCAGCACTGATCAGTGTATTTAGGCAGTGGAGTGTCACTGTCAATACATAATAACACACCATGGAGGATTCCACCATTCACCTCAAATGTGTGGGTAGGGGAATCTGTTCATATTTTTTGATCAGCCAGATGGCTGATCAAAAAAAATGTATGGCCAGCTATACAGTAGGATGAATGTGCACCAGATGAATGCTGATGCCAGTTACCACTCATTGAATTTCACATATCAGTGGAGATTTACGTAGCCTGCAGGTGAATATGTCAGCAATAGCTCTCCATGGTGCTAAAATGGTATATAGACAGTTTCAGCACCAAAGTGAGATTTGTAGACAGAAGGGTTACATTTCCCATCCACCCAGAGATAAGCCCACCATGTCTCCCATCCCCCTGCTTTACTCATACCAACCTGCATAAGCCTCAGAACTAAAGGGTGCTTTAGTGCTTTAGTTCCCCCAGAAAAGTAGGTCCTGCTCACAAAGCACCAATGCCACTGTGCTCTATCTCCTAGGAAGGGATGACTTTAAGGGGGGGGGGGCTTATGTACCCCCAAGCTACCTCCCCAGGAGAACAAGTAGGTGGTTTCTTCTTCAGGGGTCTCTTGTAACTATGACCAGTCACCCTGAGTGTGGGTATGAACAAGTAAAAAAATAAATAAACAGGCCCATTTAAAAATCATTTTCCTATAATATTTGCACTAATATTTACCTTTTCAGGCTCCAGCAATGTCCAACAAGGTTAAAGGATGTCCAAAAATGCCCAAAGAAGTCCTGCGGCATCTACCCAGAGTTGGCAGGTGAGAAGAAGAAGGAGCAGAGTCTCCCTTCCTTACTATTCAAACACCTGTTGGAGCAACAATGAATTCCTCATGCTTAGTACAGTTTTATGTGCCCAGGGAACTCTGGGAATTCAGTTAAATATGACAGTATTGCCTAAATTTGGACGTAGTGCTCCCCTGACATTTGTAACATATCCTTCAGGTATACCCCCAGTTTTTTTCCTTGCACCTGACAATCTCAGAATAGAACATTTAGATTTTGCTAATAACCCTGGCTAGAGTGAAATTGTAAAAACATTGCCAGGGTTATAAATGTACTGTGCAAAAACAAGCTGCATGTGGAGTATTCTGCAGCAAAATTAGGTGGGACTACTAAGAGATCTATTATGAAGGATTCACTGTGAAATCCACCCAGTTAATTTATTGCTGCTGTTTGCCAACTGACATGCAGCAGCAGCATTATTATTATTATACAGGATTTATATAGTGCCAACAGTTTGCACAGCGCTTTGCAAAATGAATGTAAACATAACAGTTACAATACAATTTGGTACAAGAGGAAACAGAGTGCCCTGCTAGTTAGAGCTTACAATCTAGGAGATCACCTAGCATGTCACAGGAAATTCACCCTATTTAAAGGAGGATGACTGTTCACTAGACATGTGCACGCTGGAAATTTTTCATTTAGTTTTGGATGCATTTGTTCATTGAAGTATTTGATTTCATCATATTCATTATGTTATCCCGACTCGTTTTCAGGAATTTATTTCATATCTTCAGTATTCGTTTCATATATTTGTTGGTCTGGGTGCATTCAAAAAGGTTTACAGTTTTTCTGGAAGATTGCTATATATTTGATATATTACCTAATCAGACTCATTAAAATCGGACAGATTTAATCTTTTCGGATGCAAGTCCAACCCACCAAGAGAAATGGTATGAGCTGATTGGACATTCAACTGGTGCCATGTGCATCCGAATGCAACAAATGGAATGAAATTTGCCTCCATTTATTATCCAAATCCAAACTATTGAAAAAATTCAAAGATTAAATGAATTTTTCCCATTGGCCCGAATTTCTATCGCATGTTGTGACATCATCCAAATGAAACTAATGCATTCATAATTTCATTATAATTTTTTTTTTTCAGATTCATTGACATTCATTACTATGTCCACTTGGAGATTCGAATACACCCAAATCTTCGAAAATGAAATTGTCATCCGAAAAATGGATCAAAACAAAACGCACATGTCCACTATGCACTAGATGATTGTGGAAGCCAGTGAACAGCCTTGAATAACACTTGTACAGTAGCTGTAGAAATCAGCTTTTTAGCTTGCAAGGCAATTTGCCAACAGGAGCTCTCCATAGTGCTGAAACGCTATAGGAGGGTGAAGTGTCCATTTTATGTAAAAAAAACAACAAATTATGGCCACCCTCTGGAGGGATCGCTAAAACCAGTTCACCAAGCTGGAGGAGAACCCCTACTTACCCCCAATGGGCAGCTCTTGTTGGCACCTTTTACTGGGTACTGTAGATGCAAACGAGCACAGTACCCATAGCCATCGAGAACCAGTACTTTGGGAGGAGCCCTATGACAGAAAAACGTTGGGTTCTTGTGATAATTTACCAGCATGCTTGTCAATTTCCAAGGTTGTGCAATGGGTGACAATACCTTACACATCTGTCAGACTCACCTATCCCTATACCATCTGTACTCTGATCTATGACAGTTTTGTTTTTAATGTAAAAAAAAGAATGAACCCTTTAACACCTATACTAGGAAAATGTGAATCACTGCAGATCTTTAACTAGCATAGTGGTAAATACATGGGCAACATTTTTTTGCATGGTATTGTTGACAGAGTGTTTTTAGAACTTTGCTTATGTCTGATTTGACAAAATGTTTACATACGCCATCTATAGCTACTTGACAAAGTAGCTATAAATGTAGTATGTTAACATCTACCTTAGTCTGTCAATAAATGTGTATGTGTTTAATGTATACATAACCTCTAGCATTATTATTCTTGGTATACAGAGTAAATGTTGATTATGCTAAATTATAGAACTACATTTAATAGAAGAACAGTGAAAGGCCATCCAATATTTTATGTAATATCAAAGGGAGGTGAGAACACTGCAGCTGTTGTGTTCAACAGCTCATCAATAATTCAGCTACACAAGCTACACAAGCACATAGCTGTTGAATTCAGGGGGAAGAAGAAATTATACTTAAAATCATAGCTTCTGAAGGTCTGAAGGACTAATAAAGGATACATAACAAAAAAGGCTTGTGGATTTAACAGCATCATTTAGAGTCTTTATTGGAACTATTTAAAGTATAACATTTGTAGAAAGGCACTAAAAACCAAACTATGAATCAAGAAGTTATTGCCTCACTTTTCCCGATGTTGTTTCTGACATAGCAGGACTTTCTACCAAAAGGTCATTCAAGGTCAGTTTGCACATCTAACTAGAAGATCTGAAAGATAAAGAGGTCCTCCCAAGGCTTAACGTATATGCACACCCTTATCCATGTAAAATAACCTATTCAGTTTAAAATAGAAATGAAAGGCAAAACATTTGTGTATGCATATAGAAAAAAATTATAAATACTTTTTTCCCTTTTTTATAAGTCATAATGTACACCCTGTTCTCAGCTCAGAGAGTCGGGGGAGGAAAAACAGCATCACACTGATCTTCCCAGCGAATGGATTTGTGTGTGTGGGGTCATGTCAGCAGAAGCCTGATTATTGGAGGAGAGCAGGTTCAGTTCTCAGCACAGCACATCCCTAATGTAGTCAGTTTTTAACAGGAAAGCAGAGGGACTGGCAGGAACACCACATTTTTCACACAAAGGAAGCAATACAAAGAGAACTGGATACCTTTGCTTATAAGAACATGGTACAGCAGGCACATATCAAGAATATGTGTTTACATATACTTTAACTGGCAAATTAACCAATTCTCGTCTGCCCTATAGCAGAAGTACTGCTACAGGGCGGTACAGGTGCGCAAAAGCACGTATATATACAAGATTTTGCATTTCTGGGTAGGAAAACCTGCACCGGGTCCCGGCCGGTGATTACTCGCCTGTGCCCAGTGAACACTGAGCATCTCCCACGGGGGGGGAGAACTGTTTGTAAACAAAACAGTTATCTCCCCTGTCAGCTCCTGCACACTGCTTTGCATGGCTGTGCATAGTACAGCCATGCAAAGCATTGTGCTTACAGTGAAGCACAAATACAGCCCACATAGTAAAACAGCACACAGTTAACCCTTTGATTGCCCTAGATGTTAACCCCTTCCTGCCCAGTGCCATTAGTACAGTGTCAGTGCTTTTTATTAGTACTAATCACTGTCTTGGTGTCATTGGGGTTGTCAGTGACACCAAGTCAGTTCCCCCAGTGTCAGAATGTCCGTCACAGTCCTGCAGTCCTGCTATAGGTCGCTGTTCGCTGCCATTACTAGTAAAAACAAAATCGCAATATATATACCGCCATTTGTAAATGCAAAAATGTATTTTGTAGTACAGACATGTAGCAGAATACATTTGGGCCTAAATTTATGACGAAATTAGATTTTTTAAATTTGTTTACTGGACGTTTAACAGCAAAAAGTCAAAAATATGTTTTTTTTCTCAAACTTGTCTGTCTTTTTTCGTTTATAGTGCAAAAAATGAAAAATGCACAGGCAATCAAATACCACCAAAATAAAGCTCTATTCGTGGGGGAAAAAAGTACGTAAATTTAATTTGAGTGCAGCATTGCATGACCACACAATTGCCAGTTAAAGTAACACAGCGGTGTATTGCAAAAAATGGCCTGATCAGAAAGGGGGGGAAATCCTCAGGAGGGACAGTGGTTAATCACCCTGCACCAGCCACAACAAAACTGTGAAAAGGAGGCATAGCTTAGTAAAGAAAATATATGTCTTAATCTCAGATGGACTTTACTTCTATTGAGGAGCATAGCTCTTCTATGCAGCCAGATGCTGGCTGGCATAGAAATAGGTCCTGAACTGTAGAAACTGTGCCCAAGAAAGACTAGGCAGATGACTAGTCAGCAATATTGTCTATAAGCTCTCTGTTGTTGATCATCTCCCCATAACTGATGTATTATGTCTGGTTCTGTAATGTGTCTCTGTGTGGAGGTGACCATCTTTGTAGAAACAGGGAGATGCTTTCTCATGTCAGAGTTGCCCCTGATGACTGTTAGGTAATACTGAAGAAGCAACAAGAGAAATGTGGAAAACACAGACCAGAAAGCACAGATCCGCAGAATGGATGAAGCAGGAACAGGAAGTTCCTTGCACTGCAGATCTTCAGGTACAGCTTCCTCTCCAGCAAATAGAATAGCGAGCATTACAGTAGTGACATCATCAGACCTCATTCACATCTCATTCCCCAGTTAAAACATTTGCAAACAATCAGGCAGCAATTGGAACACTGCAAAAAGTGTCTTTGAACACAGATTTGGTTGACATCGTTTATGCATACATGATAAGTATTCTTAAACAGTCATTTCCAGCTGAAAGTGAGATTGATTCAGCATAAAATTGTTGCTGTATTAGTACTCTGAATATAACTGCCTTAGTTCTCCATAATATAAAGGTCTTACTATGCTAATGTGCTCTTTGACAATTTATCAATGTGTCTTAAGACAAAATATAGCAAACTCTACCCTTTTTCTGCTCTAACATAAGCTCTTTTGAAAAACTTTTTTGCAGACTCCCTTTCTTTACATTTTTTTAATATAGTTAAATAAAAACAGTTTAAATCACGCCATAATGGAAACAGCAATAGCAGTGTAAGAGTTGTGCATTCTTAGCATTCATAGCAGCGTGTGAAAATATTAGAATATAATGAGTGGGTGAAAACCGCACAAGTCTAATGCATAGTATTCATGTAAAATGAGGCAAATTGCAGTATAAAGGACTTTGATTATCTGGTTGATTTCATAATACAATGCTGCAATTCATTTGCTATTCTGCATTCCCTGCAGGATATGCTGTTGTACTTTTGGGGGTTTCATCAGGAGCATTAGGTTATCAATAAAATGCAGAAGCGCAATAATCTCTGCACCTTACTGGCTGCTTGCTGTGCATCATTAGTACTCTAAATTAGTAAGTATGACAGAAGATATTGTTTTCAAGCAGCCCAGCAGCCTACTGTCCTAGAAATGTAATTCTCCATCATTTCTAACAGAGGGAATAGCAGGTTTTGTACAGATGAGCTTGAAAGAAAAAAAAAAAAAAAGAAATTTAGCTACATTGCTTAATACAAGGATGACATCTAATGATGTCCATGAAAGATATAAGACTATGGTATGACATGTTAATACTATATAGGGACTAGCAAGAAAATCCTGAGCACTTTTAATAATGGCAGAACTTACACATTAACTTTTTATAACCAACCGCTTTCCCGCCACCCTATAGCAGAACTACTGCTACAGGATGGCAGGGCTGTGCAAAATCATGTATATATTCGTGAATTGCATTTCCAGGTAGGGGGCGCACACACGCACCATCCTACCCACGCTTTCATTGGCAGCTAGAGATGTAATTCACTGGGTCCTGGCCGGAGATTCCCTGCCAGCACCTGGCAATCGTTGGGCAAAGCTGACAGGGGAGAGACCTGTGTGTAAACAACACAGGTCTCTATCCTGCCAGCAAGGACATGCTGCTGTGTATTTCTGTGCACAGCAGAGAAATACAAAGCAGCATGTCTCCATAGTAAAAACAGGGCCATCTTTAAGGAGGGGCAAAAGGGGCAGCTGCCCTGAGGCCAGTCATTGCTTTGGGGCCCAAAGAAACTGCCCCATACTTGCCAACTGTTTAGGTGTACTTTCTCTTGTCTCTTGAAGTCTTCATTCCATGCTATGTCCTGATATCTAAGTGTGAAGTGCTATCACTTATGCTGCCCAGCTTTGCCCTATTGCCATATACAGATGACTCATGTGTGGAGACTGTGTCAGCATTCATATGTAAATAAGTCACTGAGGAATCATCCCTTACAATGGTGGTCCATGTAGAAGCCCCCCTTAAACTGGTGGTCAGTGTAAATTCCACCTTACCTTGGTGGCCAGTGTAGAAATGTATGGGTTGTTGGTGTAAAATCCCATATTACATTGGTTGTCAGTGCAAATTCCCCATTATACTGGTGGTCAGTGTAAATCCCCTCTTACATTGCACATCAGTGTAAATCACCCCTAACATTGGTGGTCAGTGTAGAAATGTCACCTCCCACCCCCATCTAGCACTGCCACTGATCCCATCCACCCCAAGCATTGCCACTGATCCCATCCCCCCACCAGCACTGTTAGTCATCCAATCCCCCTAGCACTGTCACTCATCTCATCCCCCCACCACTGCCACTTATCCCACTCTCCCCCACCACTGCCACTTATCCCATTCCCCCACCACTGCCACTGATCCCATACCCCCACCACTGTCACTGATCCCATCAACGCCCCAGCACTGCCATTGACCACACCCTCCCCCCAGTACTGCCACTGATCCCAGGAGTCCTAGGACCCCTAGGAGTTTTTCATCTATTTGTGGGTCCCCTCATTTTCTCATTCTATGGTATGCAGGCAGTGAGGAGATGATGTGCTGAATCCTTCAGCAACCAATCAGTGAGATGTAATTAAATGCTGTAGCCTCGAGCAACCAATCAGTGAGCTGTATGTACTGTAAGCTCTAGCAATCAATATGTAAGCGGTAATGATGCACAGTAACCAACAGCAACCAATCAGTGAGCAGTAATAATGTGCAGTAACCTCTAGAAACCAATTGGTGAGCATTAATGATGTGCAGTAACCTCTAGCAACCAATTAGTGAACAGTAGTGATCTACTTTAATCTCTAGCAAACAATCAGTGAGCAATAATGATGTGTGGTAACCTCTAGCAGCCAATCCATGAGTGGTAATGATGTGCAGTAACCTCTAGCACATAGTGACTGGTAAGGATGTGCAGTAACCTCTAGCAACCAATGGGGGAACGGTAATGATGCACAGCAACCTCTAGCAACCAATCAGTGACCAGTAATGATGAGCAGTAACCTCTAGCAACCAACCAGTGAGCGGTAAGGATGTGCAGTAACTTCTAGCAACCAATAAGCAAGCAGAAATCATGTGCTGTAACCTCTAGCAAGTAATCAGTGAACTATAATGTGTCCTGTAATCTCCAACACTAGTCAGTGAATGGTAACAATATTCTATAATCTCTGGCAACCAATTGCAATCGCTGCCTGATCTGCTGAAGTAAGGTTTTGAGTTTAGCTGCTATTTATTGTATATCTCAGAGCAGGTGAAGAGCTAAATTTCATGGAGGGTCCAGGAAAATGTTTGCCCAGGGTCCAATCAAGATTAAAGATGTCCCTGAGTTAAACACACACAGCACATCATGTAAAACACACACAGCACACTGGTAACCCTTTGATCGCCCCAGATGTTAACCCCTTCCTGCCCAGTGTCATTAGTACAATGTCAATGCTTTTTATTAGCACTGATCACTTTATTAGGGTCATTGAGATGTCAATGGCAGTTATTCAGTTTCCACCCAGTGTCAGAATGCCTGCCGCAGTTCTGCAGTCCCGCTATAAGTTGCTGAACGCTGCCATCACTAGTATAAAATTTTTTTTTAAATTTAAATAGATATACCGCCATTTGTGACACTATAACTTTCACTTAAACCAATTAATTTACATGTATTGGGATTTTATTTAGTAAAGAGATGTAGCAGAATACATTTTGTCCTAAATTTATGAAGAAATTTAATTTTTTTAAATAATTTTACTGGAAATGTTTTATAGCAAAAAGTCAAAAATATTGTTTTTTTTTTCAAAATTGACGGTCTGTTTTTGTTTGTAGCGCAAAAAATAAAACATGCACAGGTGATCAATTACCGCTGAAAGAAAGCTCTATTTGTGGGGAAAAAAAGGACATATGTTTCATTTATGTACAGCATTGCATGACCACGCAATTGCAAGTTAAAGTAATGCAGTGCTGTATCCCAAAAAAATGGCCCCCAGGAAGAGGGGTAAATCCTCTGGAGGGCAAGTGGTTAAAACCATTTGGACCTCTACAGAAGATGCATGTTTTTTCAATGCTTGGGATTATATTTAATAGCTGGAAAGGTTTCTTTAAACACTCAAAATAATTAAACCAATAGTGCCACGCTCCTGTATAAATCTATATAGCAAAAACACTTAATACAACTTGTGATAAATGTCTCCAAATCTTGAATTATATTTATATATAACATATAGTGAAACCTATAATAATCAAATTATAACAGTGCTGTTACCCACTGTGAAATCTAAATAACTATTATCAGTGAACCAAAATCAATATATTTATAAACACAGGGTCCTCTTTCAATTCAAAAATATTCCACTCCAAAATCCTGGTGCAGTGTGATCTTATTATGCGCTCACCTTATGTTTTGCCTAATAATTATAGGCAAAACTCGCTTTTTGTTCTCAGAGGACAAGTGTAACCATAATTCTCCTGCATACGATTTCTCCAAATACTATATGGATGGCTGTAGTTAGATAATAATCCACCTGGGGTCTCTCCAATCAATTGGTCTCTGTGTAAAGGAATGGATGGATGGATGGATATCTCCCTTTTCCCCTCTAGGGGTCTCCTCCTTCCTTTAATAACCTCTCTCCAGTATGTCACAGATGGATAACATAAGAGAAAAAAGAAACCATGGTGCCTTATCCTTTTTAGATTAAAGATTTATTGCTGAACGATGTTACACTCACATTTGTGCAAATTTCAATATGCTGAAAAACTGAAAAGCATAGCCTGCTGTGTATGCTATACTCGCCGTTCTGTCCAGGACAACGTTGTGACGTCAGAGCCCCTCCCCTAAGCGTTGCGTCAACGTGTCACGTGACTTCACCAGGGGGATATGTTTCTTTAAACACTTATGATAGAATTGTTTTCAAGATTCTTATTATACGGTTTATTATCAGGGCTTTATTTAGAAGTCATGCTGCACTAATATGTGCAGTTGTACCGCGTCCATCTGGAGGGGCCCATAGTTGGATGTTGAGTGGTTGTAAACCTCTGATATTAAGAAGGAACAAAGCATATCCTACTATGGTGTATACTTGATCAAAAGCACCTAGTGTGATTGCTGTCAGCTCTGTCATTCATCTGCTATTTGCATGAGTAATTTCTAGGGGTCTATGCTGACACCAGACAATCCCATGAGATTGCCCTGCATCTCTCCAGCACACAGCAGGTGATTGACAGCTACAGCTGTGCATGTTTCCCTATGAGGTAGTGTAGGCGGGATGTCCATTCCCTCCACTCAGGTCTCATATTACTCTTAGCTCTCCTCTTTGTGCAGTGTATGACATCAGATTTCTGCTCCCTGCCTTCTGAAGCTCAGAAATGCTGTGTAAAATGTGAGATTTAGGGTGCTGTAGAGGAGGTAGGGCTGCAGATAAACAGATCCAACATATGTAGGAGGATTTTTTCATCTCTATGTATCACCTGAAGCGACCAACTTCAGTGGGTATATGTGACAATTTACAGCCATTTTAACTTCTTGATTTAAAGTTTAACCTATTGCATTATGTACAGTCAAAAATACTTCCAGTGCTCCGTGATTGTTTTTATCTGAGGTAATTATGCTCTTCTCTCTGTTTTATGAAAGCCATCTTACCTATCTCAAAGCATGATACTGTCAGGGCAGGGCTGTGGAACGGACAGGTAGGCCTAGTGGCAGGGTAACGCACTGGCTGACGACAACCACCACCAACAGACCAAAGTGCCTCAGGGCGCGGAGTCTAAGTCCCAGGCTGCCCTTCACCAGGGCCCCTGATGGTGGGGATGGACTTGACGCAGCCAGGAACCAGGTCGCGGCCCCCGAGACACCCCGGTTGCGGTAATGGCCGCCGCCAATGGCGTGTAGCTGGTAAGAATGACAATAGCGTAGTCAGGCATGCCGGGTCGACAACAACGGGACAAAACGGTACAGAACAGTAGACAGAGAATCACAGGTCACGGGCCGGGTTCAGCAACGGAAGGTCAGATCGAAGGAAAACACAGAGAATGGTCTTAGTCACAAGCCGAGTCAGATATCAGAAGAGTCACAAGAGTATACACAGAGCTGTAGCAAGACAAAGACACAAGACACAAGTGCAAAGAGCATGTGCGGATCACAGGCTTATATGTACTCAGCCACACCCCTCTGGGGGATGGACCTCAGAGACCTGAAGGCATAAAAAATTCCCACCATGCTCAGCAGAAATCCAAGATGGATGCCAGCACATGGAGTAACATAACCTCTGGGAAAAGGTAGGACCTTGACAGATACAGGGTGGCAGGGCCGCAGCTTCTATTTAGGTTTCTTAGATAAAACAGTACTAACAAAATACAATGTCTAGTAGTCACTCCCAGCATCTGATTGACAGCTAGCAATGAACATTCTCTATATTCCAGAATATGAGCTTTCCTGTGAATGTCTACTGTATTATGTAGGCCTTACATGGTGCTGTGTGCTTTGGAAATAAGGATACAGGAGGAAAGAGAGCCATTACATGTACAAAGTGGCTTTCATTGATATCAGCTTCAGTAGTAAGACTTACAAGGAGTCTCAGTAAGATTCCTTTTATAGCAGATGCCATGCTAAACTTTTATACTGTTCCAAAGAAAGCATACAGCATTGAAGAAACATAAAGCGTATAAAACTGCGCACAACAGGTGCAATACCTCTTCATTGTTTAAACTACAGGTTGAAGTCTGAGCCTCAAAAATAATAAAGGTATTTTTAAAGTTATTATAGCTTGTTGTGTGCAACTTCTAAATTCACTCACTTATATAAACATTCTCTCAAGCTGCAAATGAAATTGAAAACTATTTGGATTTTTTTTTTTTATTTCAGCTGCAAGAACAAACCACTGAAGTGGCACTACACATACTGATTTACAGCTTAGCTTGTGTAGAGGCATGGCAAAGAAAGTCAGTCTACTAATGATATGCCAGAGAAGACCACACATATGAACGACAATAACAATCTCTTTGCACGTGCAGGCTACCTGTACTTAACAACATTGTAAAACCAGGTAATTTTTTAAAAATATTTATTTTTTGTGATATGTAATCATTCTAGCAAATTTTACTAACTCCACCATATATATTTAATTGTAAACTATAGAAACAAGCCAGCCTTTTAAAGTATTAAAGAGTCATTCAGCTTAGTGTTGGGGCAAGGTCTTCTGGCACTCAAGGAAGAGATGCAAAAATGAGCTCCCACCTCAAGCTAAGACAGCAGATCTCCCAGTATAATCAATGGCAATGGAGTGACAGGTTGACAGCCAGTCCTGCAGAAATAGAAGAGATTTCTGTTGCAGCTGAACCACCATCTCCCCACCACAGCACCCAAGACGTGGACCACACCTGCTTCTGTCTTGGCCCAATCCACTTAAAACTAACATTTCAGTATTTGGTAGAAGCTGGAGAGTTCCTGGGTCAGCACACCTGTTGTGGTTACTATGAGGAGTTCACATTCTCCCTTTTGAATTTTTAACATATACTTGTAGGCAAGTGCAGTCTGCATTCTCCACTGTAGGTGGCGCTCAATCAAAGCAGTACCACAGCCAAAGAGAAAGAATAAACGTGGTTTTTCTGCGGTTTCCAGGTCCCCTGAGACACTGGGGCAGCATTCCAGTTGGCTACTCTGCATTCAGATGACCCATTTTTGGGTCAGCTAATTCTTTTTAAATCCCTGCCCCCAGGTTTTGGTGCATATTACGTAAAGTGGATCGGAGAAGGAAAGAGATAGTGGTAGGGGGAGGTTCCTGACAAGGAAGGACAGGAGAGGGACAGGCCATCCTAAATTGGAAGCCTCCCCATTGGGACCAGATGAGCTAGGCTACATTCCTCCCTCTGAGACAGACGCTGGTGGTGCATCTGAATTTGCTGTGTACACAAGTTATTTGGAACTCTCTGGTGTGGTGCTCTCCCGCTGGGTTGCCTGTTGAGTTGAGCCTTTTCTTTATTCAAGTCATTGTTCTTGCAACTGGACTCTGTGGGATTACTCTGCCACACAATGCTGCACCTACCCACATACAGTACATATATTTAAGAGAAAGCATCCCCCCCCCCCTTTTTTTTTTCTCCTTTTCCTCTATCTCTCTCCTCTCTCCCTTTTCTTGCCTCCCTCTTTCTCTCCCTCTCTTTCTCCTCCTTCTCTCTATTCTACATTCTCAACATTATCTTCCCAATTCTCTGAGTTTAGATGAACTTAGAATACCAGCAGACCCACAGGTACAACTGCAGCTCCTCAGCCCCCGCCGCTCAGGGGTGGACTCCCTAATATTCACTGTTCTCACTATCCTCTCACTTTGTATTACATCACATTCGTCATTTAAAGAGGCTCATATGAGGTTTGGCTGATGTCTGTACCCAACTGCTCTGTTCACTTTATTCTATGTTAATTTTTGCTTGGAACATGTTCTCTTCTGTTTTTTGTTTATGTCTTCTTAACTCAAGCAATGTTAATTGATGACATTATATGTGTCTCAGATTTATACCCTGTCGGGGATATGGGCATTTACTGAGTTGTATACATGATCCGATTGTAACCTGTATATGCTACCATTCTGCTTTATTTCTCAATAAAATTGTTTTTGGAGAAAAAAAAAAAGAGAATGCATAGTTATTATTATGAAATAGTAAACAATGGAACACGTGGGTGGGAACACCAAATAATCACAAATGATGGCAGGAAAATCTCACTGTTGGAGTGTCTTGGATTACAATATCCATATAAGACAGATGCTGGCTCAGCACATCAGGCTCCACTTATATCTATATTATTACTTTTGGGAGGACTAACCCTTTAAAATCCATTTAAGCGGTAGTAAACCGCAAAACAAAAAATCTTCTCGCTGCGAGTTAAGAGCATAATGTGCTAGTAAGCATCACAAGACTTACCTGAAAATTAAGCCCTCTAGCGGAGTGCTTCCATGGCTCCCTGAGGCTTCCATCTTCACCTTTTCTTCCTTCCAGGTTTGCAAGCTGCGGCCATCTGACTGGCCAAACCGCAATGTTGTCACTCCCGTGAATGCGCAAAGGGAGTTTTGGCCGCGGCACGGCTCTTTAAAAGGACGGCATGCTGTCCATTAAGAGTGCCGTGTGCATGTGCCGGTGACATCACCAGCTCTTTTACAGTAAATATCTCCTAAATGGTGCACGTTCAGGAGATACATATAGTACCTACAGGTAAGCCTTATTAAAGGCTTACCTATAGGTAAAATATGCAAAATAGAGTTTACTTCCACTTTAATAAGATTATTTACATCAAGCTGTACTGTTTCACATGTTTATCTAAAAAAAAAAATGAAAAAGACTATACATTTTCATTATGATATTGCCCAACTCGTTTCATGATTGTTCCATTGTGTATCATACTTGAAGGGTTTCTTTATCATCCTGACAGCTACATCAAGTATAATTACTGATAGCAACAAAATTATTTTTAATGAGATGATAAAAAAGCAATTACATAAGAACAATGTACTGCAGTAGATAGTTAATTTCTTAATTGCATATAAATCCAGTTGTCTATGGTACACAAAAGAGATTGGGATGATGTTAAGCAAAAGTGTAATGTTTTACTGGAGACACAAAGGGTTAAAGCGCTGGGACGGAATGTCACCATGGTAACGATCAGCTTTCTGCTTGTTCTGTGCTTGCAGGCAAAGTAGCCTGTGTGAATTTAGTTCTGCACAACTGATCTAGGCAAAGCATACAATGAAATTACAAGGGATGGCTTCATGTGGACCTTGCACTAAGAGTTTGCTCAGCAGAACAATGTGTTTGGGATTAAATTGCTATGTTTTGATCTCAGGTGGAACTCTTGATGGAATCTGGTCACCTAAAATTGTGTTACTTTCCTTTATTCTACATGAAAGCTGCCAGTGGAGTTATCTAGTATTTAATGATAGTATCTCTCTTCAGGAATTACATACAGTACAGTAGCTTACCCTTTACTCTTGTTCCTAGTAACCTAAATGACAACTCCAACTAAAAGTCCTTTTTCAGGTTGAGGTGGACTCTGATAGGAAGAATCACACTCCTGGCTTCTTTTATCTCATTCTCTTAAAGCAGTTTGGGTCTCTACCCTTACTCACAATGTCATAATGACTGTGCTATTTTATCATAGATGGGTTTTTCAATATTTTAATGGTGAGCCCATCAAAGAATGCTTTTCTTTGTGACCACAGGATGTATGCATATTTGGTCCTAAAAAAGGCACCAAAAGTACCGGTATGTCTGAACACTCCTATCGTGCTGTGTGTTCTGGACCACCTCAATGTGTATACATTGGCCTGGGGCCATACAGCATAAAGTTCAGGCATATTTTACCCTGTGTGCATATGGGATCTTATATCTGTATGCATGCAGGTTTACATGAGTACCAGCATATGCCTGAATACAACCATGTACAGACACTCATGTCTAGTGGTATTTTACCAAGTGGTAAAATACGCCCACATTTGTTGGCCCACATTTTATGTTGTACAGCCTAAAACGTCCATCTCAAGTGAGTCCCAAGTCCAAAGTCTCAGTGTAAAGAAAATCTTTTGTTTGTAAATGCAGATGAATGGGGAAAAGAGTTGGAGAGCCCAAACAAATCACCTATCAAAATCATGTGACGTCTCTTCTAATCACCAATCCAGTTGATGTGACCATTCTCTTTTAGAAAATGTAGAAAAACACTACTGATTGGAGATGCCTGAGGGTGATCAGATCATGTCTGTATGCCCAACCACTCCCAAATTTCTATAGTGAAATCTAAAGTGACTGATGCCTTTGCTCAAGCTATGACATCCATTGGTACCATACTGGAGACTATTTTATCTCATATCACAGCTCTTTAGCAATCCTCACATAGAAGTTGTGAAAATGCTGTTTAATAAGAGAGTGTGAAATAAAATAATTACAGTGGAATGGTACGAGTCAGTTTAAGGAGATGACTGGTACATTAAAACTCATTGTGCAGTTATCACACTGCAGCATTAATGTGCACATACATTTAGAAATGCTTGATTTTAAAATTCACTTGTCAAGAGAAAGCAGAAATGTGAATGCTACAAAAAATAATGTTGACTCTAACAACCCATACTTTAAAAACAGCAGCACACCTGGAATATTCTGTACATGTATGTGTCACTACCATTCTCTGTTTTATCCATCAAATGTTGTCTTAGTAAATTTACACTTTTAGCACGTTTAAAATATCAGGTGACTTTTCATAAATTGAGCCATTTCTTTTGTCCCTCTACCTCACCTCTCCTTTCCCCTAATACCTGGTTTGATACCTGGTGGTCTAGCCCAATATTTCTCAATCTTTTTTCGATCAAGGCACCCTTTAAAATTATGGACAGTCTTGAGGCACCCCATCCTAAAATGGGATGCCTCTAGACTGTCCATAATTTTAAAAGGACACCCCATTTTAAAATGTGAAAAACTATTCTAATAGTTTTATATAACGTAGCAACATCCACACATGTAGGACACCCAACATTAGAGGTGATTTATTCTTCCAAAGCATATACACTTTTGCACACTGGTACTGACTAGTATTCTAGTGTTTCTCTTCCCCTCAAATTTTCTCCATCATGAGCTAATGTGACCCCAACACTGATGGAAAGGGGGCAGGGGAGGGTCAAACTAGTATGCTGTGAAAGCAGCTGACATCCTCCTTATCAACTGATGATGTCATTGGTTGTCAGGACACTGGTGGCTAGAAGGTCATAATGGTGCACAATGAAAACCTGTGGCTTTGTGTAACTAAAAGGCAGGCTTGTTCCACCCACTGTCTTGTATACAAGTTTTTGGGCAATTTTTAGACATTTTACCAAGGCACCCCTGAAGAAACCTCAAGGCACCCCAGGATGCCTGGGCACCTTGGTTGAGAAAGGCCGGTCTAGCCAATAAGTATGTTGGTTTTCAGCCTCCTTTACAAGACCAAGCTATCCAGCAAAAGTGGCAGTTAGAAGGTTGAGACAAACCATTTTAAACTGACATGGGTGCTCTTACCACAGTCAGCTTTCATTCATTTTTGTAAAACCTTTATTCCCAAAGGAAAAAAAACAAACAAACAAAAACAAAAAACGATTGCTGTAACTGTTAAAAGATTGTGAGCTGTTGTAAGGCTTTACAATGTTAGTCATTAATGTAAAGTCCACCTAAATCTACTATTCCATCCAACACCAACCTCTTCCCTCATTGATAATGCTGCAGTCCAAAGATGGCTATGATGCTTCTGCATAGAAGTGGTGGAGGAGTGAATGTAGCCACCCTAAGATATGTGATGTTTTAATGGCTGATCACCAGGTGGGAATAAAGGGATGGAAGCTTGAAAAATTAGAGCAAATGCAACCACCACATCCAATGATTGGTAGGCTACAATATATTACATTTTTTTAGGGTTTAGCTACACTTTAAAGGATAAGTTCGCCTTTTAAAAATAATAATAATAATAATAATAATAATAATAAATCCAAAAAAGCAGGTAAAAATGTGCATTGTTTATTTTTTTTCCCTAAGGAGTCTGCAGAGCATTGCATCTGTAATCAGCAGACTATGGGTGCACTCTCAGGTTCCTGCAGACTCTCAGTATAGCTGCCTACCCATACCCCGTACGCACAGGCAGTTACCTGAGAGCAGGAAGATTCAATGAACTATGGGGATGCTCACCAGTGCCCTCATAGTTCATTGACAACTACAAGCCATCAGCCACAATGGCAGATGGTACTTGTAGACATTCATTGACTGCTGAGTTAGTTTCAAATTATGGGGAGAGGGTCACAGCACTGTCACAGGGAGGGGGTATTGGGGGAGGGGAGAGGCTGCAGATGCTGGAACATGTTAAATGTTCCATCCTAAAAATGGGACATGTAACATGTTCCGACAGGGGAAATCTTTTTAGATTCAGCCCTTTTAATGAAATGCAGCATCAGCATTCAGAAAAAGATTTTCTGACACAATATCAAGCATTTTTGCTTCCTTTTAGTAAGAATCACAGTTCATACATTTGGCTCACTTTAAGCAAGAAGCAGGAAAAAATTAAATTTTCTTTTTTAACATTTTTTTTTTTTAATCATTTTAAGAACTATAAGGTAGACATTGTATGCACCTATAAAAAGTGCATAGAGCAGATCATTTCATTGATAACTATAGTTTATGTAAGCATCAAATGCAAACAGTTTGAGTTATGTTGTCAGAATAATTGAAGTGCTTTGTTTTGAAAGACAGTAGAAAGCTTTGCTACTGTAGTTAACAGTATCTCTCTCCAGTCTGCTTTAATATACAATCGATGTCTTACGTCTTATTGAATTTATTTTTTATGGGATTAATTGATGCTTTTTGTATTGGTGATAGACATGTAAAGAAGAAATGTTCTTTCTGCATGTGTTTACCCTACACATATGTGAAAAACCTGATTACATTTGTTGTGTTTCTATTGCATACTCCAAAGAAATATAACTGTAGACATTGAGCATTAAAGAATTAGACGTGCAAATTACAAACTTTCAGTAAAAAATATGACACAACAGTGTGTCAGCAGCCCTGTCTGACCTGGCTTAAACCCAAAGAGTTGAGGGCATGCTACGGTCAAAAACTGTATATTCTTTAGACTAGAGCTAAATATAAGAAATGTATTGACTGTGTAAAAACTAGATACATCTCCAGTCCTTGTGCATACAAGATGTATAAATAAATATAATGAAACACCCATAAAGCGTTGAATAAATATCCATGCGTAATGGCTGATTAATGTTAAGAAGATATAACTTGTCTCATATTTTATCTTACATAGCATTAAATTCTCTCTTTAATAGTCAGTATAAAGTATTTCTTAAAACGGAATTACAGCCAAAAGGTGAAGTTCAACTTTTCCATCTCACTCCCTGAACAGAATGTTCACCTCCCCCCTTTGCCCGCAGCCTTCTGGGACACATCGCAGGTCCAAGCAGACTGCGGGATAATTCACAAAGTGCAGCGCAGCTTGCACATGTGCAATGGGAAACTACCTTGTGGCTTCACAGCTGGTTTCCATAAGTAAACCTGTTGGCACCAGCGACCCAAATCCCGTTGAAGAGCCGGCCTAGGTGAGAATGGAACTGGATTTGTAGCTGATGACTTATTTTTTTTTGGGGGGGGGTGGGGGGGTGGGAGAGGCTAAAACTTGTCTTTAAATAGTCCAAATTAGCACCACTTTCAGAACTCATCATAATTATATCGTTATACAGCTTGCCACGAATCATGACTCTGGAGAAATAAGACATGTAAACAATGGAAGATGAATAGAAACTTCCAGGATTATTGGTAGATATCAAGGAGTCAGCTTCAATCAAAGTATATCCAATAAACTCCTGAACAAAAAACATACATGTTGCTGGTACAGCAAGCTAGTTACAGCTGTACAATATGCATATCTGAAGGGTATGCATACTGACAGAACTTGTTTCTACTGCTCATTGTGGCTCAGCAACACAGCAAAGATATTAATCCTGCTTCACAATAAATGCAAACAATGTAAAGTGTCACTGCTTATAACTATGCAGAAAGTGAGGTACCAGCTGAGCAAATGCTCAGTCAGTATATACCCTTTACAAAGGTCTGCAAACAAAATTGCACAGACCCATCTGAAAGAGAAAGCCAGCAAACACTTAACAATAGCATTTCAAGGTTCATGGCTCCTGGAAGTGGTGTTATTCTGGACTATTTAAGAAGCACTCTATACTGACTGGCTGTCAAGAAAGAACCAATTGCTTTATTCGATAAGTTGTGAGACAAGTTATACTGTAGCTTCATAGCATTAATCAGTCATTGCTCTGGATGTTTGTTAAAAGCTTTATTGGAGTTCCATTATGCTTAGTTATACACTTTATATGTACATGATGGACAAGAGTTAGTTCTAATACCATCAACACATTCATAATGATTAGTTCTAGTCTATAGCATATACAGTTTTGTGATATTCAGAACTGTCATATATTGTTTCACAGTCCCATTTAGGTTGAGATGTGTGGGTGCTTATAAAATAATGTGCAATACAGTTTGGTTTGAAATCTAGGGAGGCAACGTTCTTTTACTAAGAATTTAATTACCATGATATTTGATCATGCATTGGGTCATTAATATCAGAGAAAAGGCACAGCTTCATTTTCCATTTCTTGTTTTGTTGTATTGTTAGTATACTTTTGATACAGTGGTAAAATGGTTAGCATTTCTGCCTAGGGTCATTCTTTGAATCCCAACCATGGCACCACCTGCCTGGAGTTTGCATGTTCCCCCTGTGCCTGCATGGGTTTCCCCCCACACTCCAAAGACATGCTAGTAGGTTATTGTCTAAATTGGCCCTAGTATATGTATGTAAAAAAGTGAGTTAGGGACCTTAGATTGTAAGCTCCTTGAGGGCAGGGAATTATGCAAATGTATAATACATATGTAAAGTGCTGCTTAAATTGGTGGCGCTATATAAGTACCTGTAATAAATAAATATTGTTTGATGCTTTTTTTTTGGCCTGCAGCAGTCCTCAATACAGGTTGGTTGTGTTTTTTTTAAAACACCGGTAGACTCTGGACTTGTTACAGGGTAAGAGGCAGCATTCAATTAATTTAATGTCATATTTCTATATAAAAGGTCAGAAATAAAGGTGTGGTATGAGTGAGATGTTTTAAGGCAGTTTGGAAGTCAGTAAAGAGATTTGCAGTCACAGGCAGTGGATAATTCATTATATACTGCATAGGTGAGAGTTTTCTAATACCAGATAGAAGGGTATTATATCAGTAGAAACAAAAAAAGATGTCAACTAGGTTTTGGGGGATTTTTTTGGAGAGAGTATTTTAGATGTTGTTTAAGGAGAACTGCAAATATTTAGAAATATCCTGCGTGTGTAGAATTTAGAGAATGATTACACCAGGGCAAAAATCTTGTGGAGTTGAGACAATCTCATAACACCAAGGCAGAATATTTGTGAAGTACGGAGAATGGCTTTACTCTGGTTCTTTAAGGTATCTATCAATCATCCATGGAAAAAATGTTGACAGGCAGCCTTAAATTATTTTAGGAGGGAGATGGATTTGGAAGTGATTTATAAATCTTGGTATCGTTAGCACACACATGGTATTGGAGGTCTAAGGGTAACAGTGGTGACATAAACAGAGTATGTGAAATGGCCCTTGGGGAACTCTGATGGATAGTGAGGGGAAGATGAATGAACACTATTCATGATGATCGTGTAAAAAAGATCCAGAGATTTTAAACCAGTGCCAAATGTTTAAGAGTGATCAAAACGTTGTGGAGAAAATATATCTTTGGACTCACTCTGAGGTGTCACAGGCCACTTTTGTGGAAATTGTTCATTTTGAATATGCAGTACAAAAGCCATGCTGAAAATGGGCAACAAATAAGTTTGATTAGAAGGATAAGGCCAGTCCTTTATAGATAGAGTGTTAAAAAATTGGAATATGAAAAAATGGAGTCAAAGCCAAAAAGCAGAGAAGAGCAAAAAAAGAAATTCTTAGATAAAGAGTGATTTCATGTTCCAGAGCTGAGGGGACGGTACCTGGGGAGAGGGAGAAGATGAACAGTTTAGTAACCGAGGTGGGGACTAAAAAATTCCCTTCTAATGCTCCCGTTTCTTTGTGTGTAACTAATGTATTAGTTTCAGTGTTTGCAATAGTTTCAGCGAAAAAATTAGCCCAGTGGTAGACAAACATTCTGTACATCCTGAAGATATGAAATAAATATGTGAGCGCTCAAAATATATTATATCAACAGCTGTACACTAAGGTAACCAAAATGAACCCTTTAAAGACACAAGATATATATAAAAAGTGCAGCGCTATAAAATAATAGATAAATAATGTAAAATGATACTATGGTAAATATTCACAAAACCTAATTAAGATAAAATATAATAAAAGTTCATAAAGTGATAAATAGGTGCCAGTGAAGTCCTGATGACTCAATTCGGTGATTGTGCCCTCGTGAACAGAAGAAATGCGCACTCACCGGACGCACAGTGATAATGCGCGTTTATATAATATATCCAGATGTCATCAGATAAGGTCATCAGGGCCAGGTAGGAAATAACTCCCTCTCAGCATGAATGGATCCAAAAGCCTTATGGGATGATCCAGGGGCATCCAGAGCTCCCCTTTAGGGGATGGATGGGTGCAGATCTCAGGGGGTTAGCAGGCTCCCTCTCTGGAGGCTAAGGGCTGGGCGTCTGGAAAATCAGCACTGTAGCTCGGCCCTCTACACCTCCCAGTGCGCTCTCTCCATCTCAAAACAAGCCCATTCGTGCTGGATGTAGTGCAGGATCCCGGGGATGGTGTACTGCATGGGCCGGGTGGAGAGCTCACAGTCTGGCTCTGAGGAGGTGACCCCCTGTGTCAGGCTCTGCCCGGGATCTCCGACCTGCGGCCTAGCATAAACGCGCATTATCACTGTGCGTCCGGTGAGTGCGCATTTCTTCTGTTCATGAGAGCACAATCACTGAATTGAATCATCAGGACTTCACTGGCACCTATTCTGTACATCCTGTTCTGCAAAGAGCAACAACATGGCACCATCAAAGCGATTTGCAAGGTATTTATATAAAGAACTAGGCAGTAGCATTCTGTCATGCCAGATACATAGATACTGTATACTTTAGCTGCACCTGGGCAACAGCCCTTGAACCTCCACTAAGTGGGACTTTTGTTATCTAAAGTAATGTCCTGTAGTTCATAAATCCTTAGTGCCACCATCTTGAAAGACTTTATGCTAAGGATGTAAGACTGTATGAAGTATGAAGTTCCAGACGTGAATGCAGTTTTCAGTGCTTTAATTGAACTTGGTGGGACAAGAGGACAAAGGAGGTGGAATACCTAAAAGCCACATGGGGCACCCACATTTCCTTGGCCAGCAGCTTCTGGGTGGGTCACAGCATCCAGAAGCATCATGCAAAACTTCTAGTGGACAAAGCTAAAAAAAAACAAGAGGTTCTAGTGTAACTCCAGTAATGACTATTGTAAACTATTTATTCTTAAACCCACATGGTCAGACTCCAGCCCTGAGGCCTAAAAACAGGAACACATCTTGCACCAATTTCCCAGCAGTGTAAGGCTAAAAGACCGCCCTTTCCCTAGGAGAAAGGACTTCCTAAGAACTGCTTAGGGAAGGGTGGCAAAATGACCCTTTCAGGACATTGAGTCCTTGTTTTGTCAAAACTAGTTCCAACCCACTGATGACAAATTCACCAGGTGTTAGTCAGCTGACAAAACAGACAGGAATCTCTGCATACACCCCTGACATAGGACTTCTGTGGATCCACAGCAAAATGACTGACAAATGGTGCCATATACTTTAAGTCATTCCTGGGTGCAATGATCTTCATGATAAGGTATATAAGTGAATTTAGAATAAAATACAGCAAAACTACTAAGGATGGCGTCCATATATACAACTATCTAGCATTTTTTCTAAAAAAAAAAAAAAAAAATCAAAGCACATACGAGAACATAAAGGAAATGCAAAACAAGGAAAGAAAAATAATTTCAAGTAAAGAAAGGAGAAAATGTTACATTTTCCTACCAGCAACACACCTAACATGGGATTCACATTTAATGGACAGAATACAGAATGATGAAGGAATGGTCATAGCGGCTGCGTGGGAACCTAGATCTTACAAAGAATGAGCTGACTCATGATCCAGAGATTCATGCCGTGGAAGCATTAAACTATTCTCGGTTTTCTTTTTATTATCAAGTTTTCATCCATCTGGGTACAGTCTTATGAAGCTAAGCAAAAAGGAAGAAAAGAAAAAGAAAGAAGACATGGATGTGAATCAAAAAGTGGTGATGGCAAAACCTATAGGACAGCTCAACACTTCGCTATTGGCAAATGTCCTCCCACATTCATATTTGAAATGTGTAGCTGCAGTAAAAACAGTAGCAGACAAATGCTGATATGTACCAGTGCTTTCTTGGAATTTGGATCTGGAATATCCTTGAAGCCACAGAACCCAGAGTGCACATAGTATGCAAATGTTTGACCTAGCTTCAAGCTGAGCTCCTTACATCCTACTGTTTAAAATTGACATGTTGCTTTTGCATTCACACTGCATTGCAATGAACAGGGGGGTTCCTAAGTTATGACTCTATTATGGTATTTCAACATTGCAAGCATCCTGGGTTTAGAGTAAAGTGTGCCTCAAATTCGGCCCCTGACATCACCAAAGGGCTGAAGATAATGTTCAACATTAGTAATGCTTGAGAGGACTGTCAGAAAACCTAATAGAGGAAATGAGGGTAGGAGTGTTGGTATACTTTGTTTTTGGCTGGGAATATGCTGAAGAAGACAATATGAAACCAGGAACATGTTACATGAGGCTAGTAGAGATCAATGCTATTACCATAATCAACATGCCCACTACACACTGCTGAGGTCCAAGAGACACACATCATATACCATAGGGCCACATGCAGTTTTCAAGAAAGGAATTGAAGAGAAACATCCACAATGGGATACAGATTGAAAACAAAAAAACTGGCAAGGGGTTAACAATTCCTTACTCTATACAATACTACACAAATACAAAAAAGTTTTGCCATTACCTATACTTCATAGTTACATAATTAGTCTGGCTGAAAAAAAGACAAAAGTCCATCCAGTTCAACCATTAAAAAAAAAAAAAGTTATAATCCTACACCCACAAGTGATCCAGAGGAAGGCAAAAAAAAACCCAGCAAAGCATGATCCAATTTGCTCCTGATCCCCCGAGAGGCAATTGGATATTCCCTGGATCAACTTTACCTATAAATGTTAGTAAATGTATTCTTCAATGTATTCTGATCAGTTACAACCAATTGTTTTTAATATTCATAAAACCACAAATTTTAACATCTGCCTCTGTAAAATATTTGTTCTATATATGCACTGTTTTTTTTTTTTTTTGCAGGTTTATGCGAACATTAAACAAGGATCCATATTTATGATGAACATATGCGTAACACATTTGGCAGCTTACCATTTTGTTTATAAAACAAACAGAGCTGTTGCAGCTATTTACATACAGTATCTTCCTAATGAAACATTTCAGTTTCACAAGTTCAGATTACTTATTGTTCAAAGTAAAGCTTTTGAGTGAAATGTTGTATATAGCTATATTTATCTTTTCTAGTCCTTGGCTACACATTTGAATATGTCACTGGCAGCAAATGTATATATTTAATACAAGTATTTATAAAGCACTGACAATTTACTCTTTACATCTACATATATTGTAGAATAACATGTTTCTGCACCCATGGAGCTTACAATCTAAGGATCCTACCTCACATTCATACATACACATACTGGAGCCAATTTAGACAGTAGCCAAATTAACCTGCCAGCATATTTTTGGAATGTGGGAGGAAACTGGAGTACAGAGAAAAAAGCCATGCAAGTACAGAGAGAAATGGAAAATGGATACATTTGCCAGAAGGTTTAGAGTGGTTGTAAAGGCTGAAAGTTTTTTTGAGCAACAGCCCCCCCCCCAATACTTACCTGAGCCCAATTGCAAACCAATGTTAACAAGAGCCTCGGCTCTCTGGGGAATCTCACTCCTCATTGGCTGAGACAGCAGCAGGAACCATTCGCTCCTCCTGTTGTCAATCACAGCCAGTAAGCCAATGAAGACAAAGAGGGGGTGAGACCCAGCCATAGCTCTGTGTGTGAATTGACACATAGAGCAGCAGCTTCGGTGCCACAATAGCAAGCTACTTGCTCTGGGGGCACTTGGCAGGAGGGAGGGGCCGGAAGTGCAGGTAGGGGACTCAAAGAGGAGGATTGGGGCTTCTCTAGGCAAAACCATTGTACAAAACAGGAATGACATTTATTATTTTTTTAAAAAACACATTTTTACCATTAATATAATTTTAATCTACTCCATCAGTGATTCAGCATTATTTATTTTATGTGAAATGCTAGCCTTGCTTTGGCTTATTGTTTAAAAAGATTAGGCTAATTATTAAATTTGCATAAAAACAACCTGTTTATGGGGCGCAAGCAATTCTCCATCCAATCACTATTTTCTGACTACTGGATGAGCAGGAAGGAGAATATGGTTACATGATGATCATATTAGATAATTTACCATCAACTGTCAATTGTCTCTACTTGATCAGGCAGTTATGTGCAATTGTTCAACACCTAAATTTGCATAATTTAGCCACACAAGTGTGCTGTCAAATTTTCAGATGATCCAGACATCCTTTTCTTAGCTATCACTTAGTGATAACATTGTTATTTTGCTTTTGGCACTTCTCAGCACAGGTACATCACTTTTTGAGGTTAAAGTGGTTGTAAACCTCAGACATGAAATATGAACAAAATATATATCTCTCTATAGTGTGTACTTGTCTCAATTAAGAGCACTAAGTGTAATTTCTGTCTGCTGATTCACTCCTCTGCTTTCAGCTTAGATCAATTCTGACAAGTTTTCCTGACACCAAGAGAAAAAAGATGACAGTGGAGAGACCTCCAACAGATTAACAGCCTCAGCTCTGTTCCTATGAGTTATGTGAAGGAATGACCCTTCCCTCCAATCAGCCCTCAGAGCTCTCTTCACTGAGCTCTGCAGAGTGTAATTACAGCTCTCTGCCCCTTTTTTCTGACAGCTCAGATCCTTTATAAATTCTGGACTCTGAATGGATGTAGAGAAGAGAAGACTGCTGATAGACAGGTACAACTTGTGTTGGCAGATCTGTTTCACATGAGGCCAGTCACTTCACCGAGCTTATGTACAGTAAGTGGGTTTACAACCACTTTAGATTAATGGGTAGGTTAACGTGTTCAGTTATATTTAGAAATAGGGTAAATTGTTATGTTAAGAGGCTAAGATTAGGGTTAGATTGGAGGTTAAGGTTAAAGGAAAGAAGAAAGTTTAAAGAGACTCAGTCTCCAACCTAAAAAACTGCAGATAGAAGCAAAAAAATTTTTTGAGTCAATTCTCTATCATAGTACCCTCACTCATTGCACATCAGAAACCCTTCCTTTTCAAAGAGTAATCACTCTGTGCTGGTCTAGGTCCTTTGCTCCTACCTTCTCCTTCCAAGATATGATTTTAGGATATCCAAGGGAGCAGCAATAAGGAATACTATAGAGTGACAGCTCTGAGTCTTCTGGGGCTGCTGACATCACATCCACAATGTTGGTATCCAGCAACATTTTCAGGGCTTTTTGATGTCTACAGAAGGAAGGTTTTTTGCAGGTAAATATCCTGCCTAAATGGAGTTCACTCGGAAAAGAGACCAGTCACTAGTGGTGTACCACAAGGCTCTGTACTAGGTCCTGTTCTAAATAACCTATATGTAAGTGATATAACTAAAGGTTTGTTGGGTAACACGTCTTTTTGCTAAAGATGCAAAGGTGTGCAATAGGGTTGATATCCCTGGAGGTGTCTGTAACATGGAACAAAATTTGACATTGCTGGAAGATTGGTCAAAAAAGTGGAAATTGCAGTTCAATGTTTCTAAATGTAAAAAAATGCACCTAGGGAAAAATAATCTTTTGAGAGAGTACAACATTGGGAGTACATTGTTGGCCAGCACTACAGAGGAAAATGACTTGGGGGGTACTTATTAAAGATGATTGCAAAATCCTAATTCCCCTATATAGATCTTTAGTTAGACCTCATTTAGAATTCTGTGTCAAGTTCTGGAGACCTCACTTATAAAAAGATATTGATAAGATAGAACGAATCCAAAGACAGGAAACAAAAATGGTGAAAGTATATATAGGAAAAATAACTCAGCAAGCGCTCAATATAAATAAGCGACTATGCACAGTAAAAGAGAACCATAAAACCTTCCAAATAACACATATAATCAAGGTAAGTGCAGCACTAAACCTATAAAGATATAAAGAGTTCTTCAATAAATCAGTAGTCCTTAGTATAAATCATATATGCATGAAGAAAGTTCTAAAACAATAGAGCTCCGTGTGACTTCACATGTTTCAGTGCAAAATTCCTTCAAACAGATAGGCGAGAGGCAAGGTAATGGGTAAAGTGCGCACTCACCGGACACGCAATGGTTATGCGCAGTGTATAGTATAGTGGAGATCTGCCAATGGGTCCCTCTCAGCATAGGAACGGGATCGACCCAGGATAAGTAGATGTCATCAAGATATATTCAATTGGAGGTCCCCTTTAAGGACACAGGTGCAGCCTCTTCAGTGTGGTACAGTGGTCACCAGGGGGAGTTCTGGGGGATTAGGTGCTCGGTAAAGAGCAAAAGATGGAAAAGCCCATAGTGTAGTAGACTCAAATAATTTTTAATGAAAGGTATAAATAAAAGGTATTTCCATACATGTGGATGTGTAATCATACACCAGAAATCTTGCGATGAACATGAACAACAAAATAACAACCATAGGGTTGCTCTGAGCACTAACCAGCTGGTTTGGTAATAGGGGCCGCCGGACCTCCTTGATCCGGCGGCGTAACGTCAAGGCTTGCAGGCTCCTCCAAAACGCGTTTCGTACGCGTGTATGTCCTCAGTTGGGGTTGCCGTGCAGCCTGACATCTGGTGTGATCTATTTATAGCTTTAAAATGGCGCCCGTGTGTTATCGGGCGCCATTTTGCCGAAGATCAGCGCGAACCGCATATGCGCAAAATGGCCACCGAACGGACTGCGCATGCGCGGGATGGCCGCGGCCATTTTGCGTTAGTCCAAAAGTCAATAGGAGGAAGTGAGCTAGTGAATACACATATCCCAGCCTCATAATTGCCAGATTGTCACAGATAGGCACAGGATCAAGATTAATGTAAACTTAAAACCAATTCTGCATGGGGAAATACCCAAAGTTAAAGGAAAACCTCTGTATAGAGGAGAAGGAAAAAAGGAAGAATTAACAAACTTTAATGAATCACAGCAATAGCTGGAGAGGTAAAAAAATATATATATATGATGTGAGGAAGATAAAATTAGATGAATGAAAGAAGAATGAAAAGAATGAAAAGAAGAAGAAGAAGAATGAAAAGAAGAAGAAGAAGAAGAAGAAGAATGAAAAGAAGAAGAAGCAGAATAAAAAGAAGAAGAATGAAAAAAAGAATGAAAAGAAGAAGAATGAAAAGAAGAAGAAGAATGAAAAGAAGAAGAAGAAGAAGAATGAAAAGAAGAATGAAAAGAAGAAGAAGAAGAATGAAAAGAAGAATGAAAAGAAGAAGAAGAAGAAGAATGAAAAGAAGAAGGAGAAGAATGAAAAGAAGAATGAAAAGAAGAAGAAGAAGAATGAAAAGAAGAAGAAGAAGAATGAAAAGAAGAATGAAAAGAAGAGGAAGAATGAAAAGAAGAATGAAAAGAAGAAGAAGAAGAATGAAAAGAAGAAGAAGAAGAATGAAAAGAAGAAGAAGAAGAAGAATGAAAAGAAGAATGAGAAGAAGAATGAAAAGAAGAATGAAAAGAAGAATGAGAAGAATGAAAAGAAGAATGAAAAGAAGAAGAAGAAGAAGAATGAAAAGAAGAATGAGAAGAATAAAAAGAAGAAGAATGAAAAGAAGAATGAGAAGAATAAAAAGAAGAATGAAAAGAAGAAGAAGAAGAATGAAAAGAAGAATGAGAAGAATGAAAAGAAGAATGAAAAGAAGAATGAGAAGAATGAAAAGAAGAATGAAAAGAAGAAGAAGAATGAAAAGAAGAAGAAGAATGAGAAGAATGAAAAGAAGAATGAAAAGAAGAAGAAGAATGAAAAGAAGAATGAGAAGAAGAATGAAAAGATGAAAAGAAGAATGAGAAGAATGAAAAGAAGAAGAAGAAGAATGAAAAGAAGAAGAAGAAGAAGAATGAAAAGAAGAATGAAAAGAAGAAGAAGAATGAAAAGAAGAAGAAGAAGAAGAATGAAAAGAAGAAGAAGAAGAAGAATGAAAAGAAGAATGAAAAGAAGAAGAAGAAGAATGAAAAGAAGAAGAAGAAGAATGAAAAGAAGAAGAAGAATGAAAAGAAGAATGAAAAGAAGAAGAAGAAGAATGAAAAGAAGAAGAAGAAGAATGAAAAGAAGAATGAGAAGAAGAATGAAAAGAAGAATGAAAAGAAGAATGAGAAGAATGAAAAAAAGAATGAAAAGAAGAAGAAGAATGAAAAGAAGAATGAGAAGAAGAATGAAAAGAAGAATGAAAAGAAGAAGAAGAAGAATGAAAAGAAGAATGAAAAGAAGAAGAAGAAGAAGAATGAAAAGAAGAATGAGAAGAAGAATGAAAAGAAGAATGAAAAGAAGAATGAAAAGAAGAAGAATGAAAAGAAGAAGAAGAAGAATGAAAAGAAGAATGAAAAGAAGAAGAAGAAGAATGAAAAGAAGAATGAAAAGAAGAAGAAGAAGAATGAAAAGAAGAAGAAGAAGAATGAAAAGAAGAAGAATGAAAAGAAGAAGAATGAAAAGAAGAAGAAGAAGAATGAAAAGAAGAAGAATGAAAAGAAGAAGAATGAAAAGAAGAATGAAAAGAAGAATGAAAAGAAGAAGAAGAATGAAAAGAAGAAGAAAAAGAATGAAAAGAAGAAGAAGAAGAATGAAAAGAAGAATGAAAAGAAGAAGAATGAAAAGAAGAAGAAGAAGAATGAAAAGAAGAGGAAGAAGAATGAAAAGAAGAAGAATGAAAAGAAGAATGAAAAGAAGAAGAAGAAGAATGAAAAGAAGAAGAAGAATGAAAAGAAGAAGAATGAAAATAAGAAGAAGACGAATGAAAAGAAGAAGAAGAATGAAAAGAAGAAGAATGAAAAGAAGAAGAAGAAGAATGAAAAGAAGAAGAATGAAAAGAAGAAGAAGAAGAATGAAAAGAAGAAGAAGAAGAATGAAAAGAAGAAGAATGAAAAGAAGAAGAAGAAGAATGAAAAGAAGAAGAAGAATGAAAAGAAGAAGAATGAAAAGAAGAAGAAGAAGAATGAAAAGAAGAAGAAGAATGAAAAGAAGAAGAAGAAGAAGAATGAAAAGAAGAAGAATGAAAAGAAGAAGAAGAAGAAGAATGAAAAGAAGAATGAAAAGAAGAAGAAGAAGAAGAAGAAGAAGAATGAAAAGAAGAAGAAGAAGAATGAAAAGAAGAATGAAAAGAAGAATGAAAAGAAGAAGAAGAAGAATGAAAAGAAGAAGAAGAATGAAAAGAAGAAGAATGAAAAGAAGAAGAAGAAGAATGAAAAGAAGAAGAAGAATGAAAAGAAGAAGAATGAAAAGAAGAAGAATGAAAAGAAGAAGAAGAAGAATGAAAAGAAGAAGAATGAAAAATGAAAAGAAGAAGAATGAAAAGAAGAAGAAGAAGAATGAAAAGAAGAAGAAGAATGAAAAGAAGAAGAATGAAAAGAAGAAGAAGAAGAATGAAAAGAAGAAGAAGAAGAATGAAAAGAAGAAGAAGAAGAATGAAAAGAAGAAGAAGAAGAAGAAGAATGAAAAGAAGAAGAATGAAAAGAAGAATGAAAAGAAGAATGAAAAGAAGAAGAAGAAGAATGAAAAGAAGAATGAGAAGAAGAATGAAAAGAAGAATGAGAAGAATGAAAAGAAGAAGAAGAATGAAAAGAAGAAGAAGAATGAAAAGAAGAAGAAGAAGAATGAAAAGAAGAATGAAAAGAAGAAGAAGAAGAATGAAAAGAAGAAGAAGAATGAAAAGAAGAAGAATGAAAAGAAGAAGAAGAATGAAAAGAAGAAGAAGAAGAATGAAAAGAAGAAGAATGAAAAGAAGAATGAGAAGAAGAATGAAAAGAAGAATGAAAAGAAGAATGAAAAGAAGAAGAAGAAGAATGAAGAGAAGAATGAGAAGAAGAATGAAAAGAAGAATGAAAAGAAGAATGAGAAGAATGAAAAGAAGAATGAAAAGAAGAGGAAGAAGAATGAAAAGAAGAATGAAAAGAAGAAGAAGAAGAATGAAAAGAAGAATGAGAAGAAGAATGAAAAGAAGAATGAAAAGAAGAAGAAGAAGAATGAAAAGAAGAAGAAGAATGAAAAGAAGAAGAATGAAAAGAAGAAGAAGAAGAATGAAAAGAAGAAGAAGAAGAATGAAAAGAAGAAGAATGAAAAGAAGAATGAGAAGAAGAATGAAAAGAAGAATGAAAAGAAGAATGAAAAGAAGAAGAAGAATGAAAAGAAGAATGAGAAGAAGAATGAAAAGAAGAATGAAAAGAAGAATGAGAAGAATGAAAAGAAGAATGAAAAGAAGAGGAAGAAGAATGAAAAGAAGAATGAAAAGAAGAAGAAGAAGAATGAAAAGAAGAATGAGAAGAAGAATGAAAAGAAGAATGAAAAGAAGAATGAGAAGAATGAAAAGAAGAATGAAAAGAAGAAGAAGAATGAAAAGAAGAAGAAGAAGAAGAATGAAAAGAAGAAGAAGAAGAAGAATGAAAAGAAGAATGAAAAGAAGAAGAAGAAGAATGAAAAGAAGAAGAAGAATGAAAAGAAGAATGAAAAGAAGAAGAAGAAGATTGAAAAGAAGAAGAAGAAGAATGAAAAGAAGAAGAAGAAGAATGAAAAGAAGAAGAAGAAGAATGAAAAGAAGAAGAAGAAGAATGAAAAGAAGAATGAAAAGAAGAAGAAGAATGAAAAGAAGAATGAAAAGAAGAAGAAGAATGAAAAGAAGAAGAAGAAGAATGAAAAGAAGAAGAAGAAGAATGAAAAGAAGAAGAAGAAGAAGATGAAGAATGAAAAGAAGAAGAAGAATGAAAAGAAGAAGAATTCCAGTACAGCAAAAAGTGTATCTGCAGAGAGCTCCGCTATTTCTGACAGTTCTCTGACAGTTCCTTCACATTTACAGCGGTTGAAACATTGTATCTATTTATTTCCGAATAAAAACATCTGTATCCTAAATGGAAACAAATAGATACAATGTTTCAACCGCTGTAAATGAACTGTCAGAACTGTCAGAGAACTGTCAGAAATAGCGGAGCTCTCTGCAGTGACACTTTTTGCCGGCTTATCGGGGAAAATTCGATTCGTGCACCCGAAGTTTGCTAAAATTCGGATTCGGTGCGAATCAAATTTTTCCTAATATTCGAAACGAATTCCACTTCGCCAAGTTCGATTCGCTTATCTCTACTAAGGACTACTGATTTATTGAAGAACTCTTTATATCTTTATAGGTTTAGCGCTGCACTTACCTTGATTATATGTGAAAAATGGTGAAAGGTCTGGAGGATAAAACATATCAAGAGCAACTTCAGGAACTTAACGTACAGTCTGGAGGAACGAAGGGAAAGGGGGACATGATTAATACCTTTAAATCATCAAGGGGGTGAATAAGGTTCAGGAGATTAGTATTTTCAAAACGAAACCAAAATCAAGACCACAGGGACATGACCTTAAACTAGAGGAAAGTTCAAAACTAATCTCAGAAAGCACTATTTTACTGAAAGAGCAGTTGATGCTTGGAATAAAATTCCAGCAGAGGTAGTGAGCCAGTGAACAGTAACATGTGTGGGATAAACATAGATCTATACTCATACATACAAGTTAACACAAAAAATTTAAAAAAACAAAAACAACCCCCCAAAGAAAAAACAAACAAAGACAAAACCAACAAACGAAAAAACAACCCCCCCCCCCGAAAAAAAAGCAGACTCAATGGACCGCTCAGTCTTTTTCTGCCGTCACTTTTCTATGTTTCTATCTTTTATAAAACATGGTAAATGCACATATATCTTTATGGAAAGATTGCTATTTAACCACCTCCCGCCCGCCATATAGTAATATGACGGGCGCAAGGTGGTTCTCTCGTTCTGGGAGGACGTCATATGACGTCTGATTCTCACTGCACATGCACGGCTCAGGGAGCGCGCAGCGGGGCGATCGGCAGTGCGCTGTATCCCTCGGACACAGCGGATCACCGATCACGGAAAGAGCTGAAAATGTCAGCTTGGTCATGTGATCAGCTGTTGTCCAATCACAGCTGATCACATGTAAACAAGGAAATGCCGGTTATCGGCATTTCTCTCCTCTCGAACGGTCACGCTGACAGCTCGAGAGGAGAGGAGAGCTGGTAATCGGCTTTCCGCGGAGGGGACATGTACACTGATCATCAGGGCACTGATGATCAGTGTGCCCTGATGATCAGTGTAGCCCCAGCAGTGCCACCTGTCAGTGTCCATCAGTGCCTTATGTCAGTGCTCATCAGTGCCTCATGCCAGTGCCCATCAGTGCCACATCAGTGCCACATATCAGTGCCTACCAGTGCACATCAATGCCAAATATCAGTGCCCATCTGAGCTGCCTTTCAGTGTCACCCATCAGTGCCAGTCAGTGCCACCTATCAATGCCAATCAGTGCCACCTATCAGTTCTGCCAGTCAGTGTCGCCTATCTGTGGCAGTCAGTGCCGCCTATCAGTGCCAGTCAGTGCCGCCTAACAGTGCCAGTCAGTGCTGCCTAACAGTGCTGCCTATCAGTGCCATATAATAGTGCCATGTATCAGTGCTGCCTTTCAGCGCCCATCAGTGATGCCTGTCAATGCCCATCAGTGCCACCTACCAGTGCCTCCTCATCAGTGCCACCTATCAGTGTCGATCAGTGCAGCCTATCAGTGCCCATCAGTGCAGCCTCATTAGCGCACATTAGTGAAGGAGAAAAAATCACTTATTTACAACATTTTATAACAAAAACTAAGAAAAAACATTTTTTTTCACAATTTTCAGTGGTTTTTGGTTTGTTTAAGAAAAAATAAAAAGCCCAGAGGTGATTAAATACCACCAAAATAAAGCTCAATTTGTCACAAAAAAATGAAAAATTTTTTTATATGGGTACAGTGTTGTTTGACCGCGCAATTGTCATTCAAAGTGCGACAGCGCTGAAAGCTGGAAATTGGCCTGGGCAGGAAGGGGGTATAAGTGCCCTGTAGGGTAGTGGTTAAATTAATTGTCTGACTACAAAGTCCCTTTAAAGTGATGCAGCCATATTTGATGCAGTCTGTCACTAACAGGCTTTGATTTTCTGAAACCTTCCTGCATCATAGTTCTATTACCTGTTAATCCTGACAGTAAGTCTGTTATTTTTAAACTTCCTTTACTGACCAGCAAAAGTGTCAATTAGTGGGTTGATAAAAAAACATTTAAAACTGACAGGGGTGCTTACAATGGTTGACTCATTTCGATTAAACCATTATCCCAAACGGAAAAAACATGTTTCTGTAATAGAACTTAAAAAAACCCCACGTATTCAACAGAAAAACAACTCAGTACAAAACAAAACAAAATACCAAACTTTTTTAATTTATCTGATACCTCTGGTCCAAAAGTATGATTTTTTTTCCATACAAAATATTACTACAACATCCCTGTCATTTCTGAAGAGTTGGCAAATCTGAACCCCTTTGAAGTCAAAGGGAGACAATTAAAAAAAACAACTAATGCACATTTTCTAGGCTAATGATCAAGGGATTGCTAAACAAATGGCATTGGGGGGATGACTTTTAATCACTTGCCCTCCAGAGGATTTACCCCCCTTCCTAACCAGGCCATTTTTTGCGATACGCTGATGCATTACATTTACTGACAATTGCGCGGTCATGCAACACTGCACCCAAATTAAACTTATGTCCTTTTTCCTCACGAATTTAGCTTTTTTTCAGAGGTATTTGATCGACTGTGCGTTATTTATTTTTTTACGCTATAAAAAAAACCCTGCCAATTTTGAGAAAAAAAACAATATATTTAACTTTTTGCTATTAAACATGTCCAGTAAAAAAATGTAAACATATCAAATTTTGTTATAAATTTAGGCCAAAATATATTCTGCTACAGGTCTTTGCTAAAAAAAATCCCAATACATGTAAATTAATAATTTTTTAATTTTTACTAGTAATCGGCGGCGATCATTGACTTATAGCAGGGTTGTGGCAGGCATTCTGACACTGCGAGGAACTGACTTGGTGTCACTGACATCCCCAGTGACACCAATATAGTGATCAGTGCTAATACAAAGCACTGACACTGTACTACTGGCACTGGGCAGGACAGGGTTAACATGTGGGATGATCAAAGGGTTAACTGTGTGCTGTTTTGCATAATGGGCTGTGTGTGTGCTTCACTGTAAGCACACTGCTTTATATGGCTCTGCTATGCACAGCCATCAAAGCAGTGTGCACAAGCTGACAGGGAAGAGAATGGTATTGTTTACAAACAGTTCTCCCCCTGTCGGAGATGCTTGGCAATCACAGGGCGCCGGCAATTAATCACTGGGCAGAACCCAGTGATTGAGAGCCACGGCGGCACGGGTAGGGCTTGTGTCCCCTACCTGGACATGCAAAACCACATATACCATATTTTCCGGCGTATAAGACGACTTTTTACCCCTTGAAAATCTTCTCAAAAGTCGGGGGTCGTCTTATACGCCGGTATACGGCATACTGACACTTTTTAGGGGGGCCGCCGCCGCCCCCCCCTTCCAATAGAAGGGACACTAAGTACAGGGGTGGGCAGGGGCTGCTGTTTCTTACCTGGCTCCGGTTCCGCGACGATCTGGTCCAGGAAGCACGGCTGCTCCTTCAGTTCGGCCACTGGATGTTCGCTCGGCTCCGCCTCCTCATCGGTGATTGGCCGCCAGAACTGTAGCTCAGGAAAGGCACACAGGCAGCCAATCACCGATGAGGGGGCGGAGCCGAGCGGCTCTGCGAAAATCGAGTCAAGGAGCGGCCGGTAAGTGTGCCGTGTAGAGGTGCTGCTGCAACCACATATGCTGGCTGCAGCAGCACTATACTAGAATAGGAGGTCAGCAAGTGTAATTGGTGTCAGTGGGAGGAATAGTGCCCCATCATTGGTGTCACTGATAGCAATGATGGAGCACTATTCCTCCCACTGACACCAACGATGAGGCACTATTTCCCCCCCCACTGACACCAACGATGAGGCACTATTCCTTCCCCCCCCACTGACACCAACGATGAGGCACTATTCCTCCCCCCCCCCCACTGACACCAATGATGGGGCACTATTCCACCCCCCACTGACACCAATGTTGGGACACTATTCCTCCCCCCACTGACACCAATGTTGGGACACTATTCCTCCCACTGACACCAATGTTGGGGCACTATTCCTCCCACTGACACCAATGTTGGGGCACTATTCCTCCCACTGACACCAATGTTGGGGCACTATTCCTCCCACTGACACCAATGATGGGACACTATTCCTCCCACTGACACCAATGTTGGGGCACTATTCCTCCCACTGACACCAATGATGGGGCACTATTCCTCCCACTGACACCAATGATGGGGCACTATTCCTCCCACTGACACCAATGATGGGGCACTATTCCCCCCACTGATACTAATGATGGGGCACTATTCCTCCCACTGATACTAATGATGGGGCACTATTCCTCCCACTGACACCAATGATGGGGCACTATTCCCCCCACTGATACTAATGATGGGACACTATTCCTGCCACTGATACCAATGATGGGGCACGATTCCTCTCACTGACACCAATGATGGGGTGCTATTCCTCCCACTGACACCAATGATGGGGTGCTATTCTTCCCACGGACACCAATGATGGGGCACGATTCGTCGCTCTGACACCAATGATGGGGCACTATTCCTTCCACTAATACCAATGATGAGGCACTATTCCTCCCATTTGTTGGGAATACAACAGCATGTACTATAATGTACTATATACAGTATTCTGTGGTAATATCACTTGACCAGTAGATGGCACTGTACGCTAAAGGTTACTAGTTGTGTATGTGTAAAACTTGCTGATTCTTTCTTCTTCTCTATCATCTCTTCAGGAAGTAATGTCTGCTGTAATATATGTCTGCTGAGAAATGTGCTCTATATGTTTGTAACTTAAGCCACACAAGTAAAGCCTGCATTCTGCTATCACTACCAGTGTCTTCTATAACACATAACCAACAGGTTATGGGCCCAGCTCCAGACACTGAAAAAAAAGGAAAACTACAAGCAAGTAAGTGCTGCATTTACAATCCAATTCACTGAAAGATGGCAAGTGCTTCAGATATGAAGTTTACAATAGCAAAGCTCAACAATACCAACTACCAGCTATGGAAGTTTAAGCTTGAAATGCTGTTATCCAAAGATGACTTGTGGCAGGTACTAGATACACACAGACCCAATGACAACCCAGAAGAATGGGACAGAAAAAACAGGCAAGCAAAAGCAGTCATAAGCCTGTTAGTGGAGGATGATCAACTCATCCATATAAGGAAAGAAAGCACAGCTAAAGGTATGTGGACTGCATTACAAAAGCTGCATGAACGTGCAAACCTAAACAGTAAACTATATCTGCTATGCAAACTGTACAAGATGAGGCTGGAAAAAGGGCAGGAAATGGGTGAACATGTAAATGCTATGCTAGAAATTGTGGACCAGCTGGGTGCAATAGGTGAAGATTTAAAAAGCAACCATGTTCTGTCGCTACTTCTGTGCAGCCTTCCAGAATCATACAGTGCCCTTATAAATGCTCTAGAAACTAGACCGGAAACTGAACTGACGCTAGAATATGTTAAGGGAAAATTAATTGATGAATACAGCAGAAAAGAAAGGAAAATTTGCATAGTGAAGAGAACGAGAGACCAGAGGCAGCTCTGAAGGTGCATGAAGGCATAAGACAAAGCAAAGAAACCAGGGTATGTTTTCTCTGCAAAAAGGCCGGTCACCTGAAAAAGAACTGTTCAATCTGGAAAGCTGAGCAGCGAAAGCGGGAGCTACCCACAAGAGAAAGAGCTAAAGCAGTCATGAAAGAAAATGAAAGTGTATCATGGAGTGGTACTTTTAAAGTGACTCAGAATAGTACCTCACATGGATGGTACATTGATTCAGGGGCAACAAGTCACATGACAAGTGACGAGACATTCTTCACAGAAATTGATTTTAGTGTAAAAGATAAAGTCTTCCTAGCAAATGGGAAAAGTATTACAGCAGAAGGTAATGGTAAGGGATTTCTGAACTGCAAAACGCCATCAGGGGGCAAGCAGAGCATCCTTGTAAAGAATGTTCTATATGTTCCAAGCCTAGAAGGAAGCCTCCTATCAGTTAAAACCCTTGCAAGCAATGGACTCACTGTCCAGTTCAGAGGTAATGAATGCACAATTCAAAATGGAAAGCAAATTCTAGCAAGAGGAAGATTAAATGAACATCTGTACAAACTCATCACTGAAAGTGAGAAGGCTAATGCGGCAACTCATAACCCACATGACAAGTGCATCCACCTGTGGCATAGAAGACTGGGGCATCGAAACCCAGAAGCTATAAAGGACTTTGCAAAGAGAGGTCTATCAGAAGACATGAAAATATTGCCTTGCCACACACTCAGCAAGTGCACGTGTTGCATCAAAGCAAAGGCCACCCGAACCTCTCTTCCACAGACCAGTCAGAGTAAAACCATTAAACCCATGGAACTGATACACAGTGATGTGTGCGGACCAATGAAAACCATCACACCTGGCGGGAACAGGTATTTACTGACTTTCATCGATGATTATTCCCGGTACACAATAACGTATCTAATGAAGCACAAAAGTGAGACATTAGAAAAAATTTCAAGAGTTTGTAGCTATGACAAGCAACAAGTTTCAAAGGAAACCTGGAATAATACGCACTGACAATGGAGGGGAATATATGAATAAAGAGATGGAATCATACCTAAAGAAACAAGGTATTATACACCAAACAACCGTACCATACACTCCTGAGCAAAACGGTGTAGCGGAAAGAAAGAATCGCACTCTTGTAGAAATGACAAGATGTATGATTACGGACGCTGCCTTACCTAACAAATACTGGGGAGAAGCAATAATGACTGCAACATACCTACAAAACAGGCTCCCATCAAAAGCTATTGAGAGTACACCATATGAAATGTGGAATGGATCAAAACCTAACGTAGGACACATCAGAGTATTTGGCTGTAAAGCATATGCCCACATTCCAAGTCAGAAACGCTCCAAGTTGGAGAACAAAGCCATAGAAGGCATTCTGGTTGGCTACAGTGAGCAGAGTAAGGGATATAGAATCCTTTGTCCAAAGACCAACAAGGTCACAGTAAGCTGCAGTGTTTATTTTGATGAAAGTGAAGAACCAGATAATACAATTTTTGAAAAATGTGGAGAGGATTTACACTCTGAATCATCAAGAGACACTGACCCATGCGAAGCAGGACAAGAGCCAGAACAAGAAGTGGAACTTACAATCAACGATCCAATAGAACCCACTGAACAACAAGAAATCAGAAGATCCTCTCGAATGACAAAAGGGATACCACCCTGCAGGTGATCATACACTGCTAAAAAACATCAAACACAGGAGCCAACATCCTGGGAAGACATAGAAACTTTGCCGAGAAGGGAAGCCGATCAGTGGAGAAAAGCAGCTGAAGAAGAAATAAAATCACTTCAAGAAAATAAAACTTGGTCACTAACAGAACTCCCTCCTGGTCACAAAACCATCGGAAGCAAATGGACTTTTAAAGTAAAATATGATATAGTCGGAAACAAGTGACTGTTGCACTCTCTTCAACTGAAGCGGAATACATAGCAGCAGCACATGCATGTCAAGAAGCCATTTGGATTCGTCAACTTCTACTAGACATGGGACTGAATATGTCACAACCCACACCCATCTTTGAAGACAATCAGGGATGCATAAAGCTTACACACTCTGAGAAGATTAACCCAAGAACCAAGCACATTGATGTAAGATATCATCTGCTCAGAGACATGCAAGAACAAGGGGTTATCGACATCCAGTACTGCCCATCAGAGGAGATGACTGCAGACGCACTCACCAAACCTTTGCCAAGGGAACGTCATTGTTTTCTACAAAAGAGACTAAATGTCATATAATTATGCACATGCCATTGAGAAGGGGTGTTGGGAATACAACAGCATGTACTATATACAGTATTCTGTGGTAATATCACTTGACCAGTAGATGGCACTGTACGCTAAAGGTTACTAGTTATGTATGTGTAAAACTTGCTGATTCTTTCTTCTTCTCTATCATCTCTTCAGGAAGTAATGTCTGCTGTAATATATGTCTGCTGAGAAATGTGCTCTATATGTTTGTAACTTAAGCCACACAAGTAAAGCCTGCATTCTGCTATCACTACCAGTGTCTTCTATAACACATAACCAACACCACTAATACCAATGATGGGACACTATTCCTCCCACTGACACCAATGATGGGGCACTATTCCTTCCACCGGAGTGCATTGCTAGAGGGGTAGTCTTATACGGCGAGTATAGCCCAAACAGTACATTTTAGCAGGAAAAGTAGGGGGTCGTCTTATACGCCCAGTCGTCTTATACGCCAGAAAATACGGTATATACGTGATTTTGTGCACCCGTGCCGCCCTGTAGCAGTACTTTTGCTATAGGGCAGACAGGAAATGGTCAAATTACCAGCAAGCTTTGGGTGCTTTAGCTCGGCTTGTAAACAAATTGGCAGGAATACTAGACCCTTATCTTAGATGAATGGGGGATCCCCACACAAAAACAGCATGGAGTTGCCTCTAAAACAAATACCACAAATTATCCTTGATGGGGATCTGGTATAGGTGCATGGGTTCCCCTTCAAAAAATCCATACCAGACATTTACAGGAGCATGCAGCCTGGCAGACCAGGAAAGGAAAAGAGGTGCAAGTGTACAACCCCCTCCCAAATAATACCAGGCCATATGCTCTCAACATGGGGGGTACCTTAACAATAGGGTTCCCCAGAAAAGTATCTTGTCCCCATGTTGATGAAAATAAGGGCTTCTTCTTCACAACCCTGGCCCAGTAGTTGTGGGGGTCTGTGAGGTCTCATTCACAAAGAAAAGTGAAAAGTAAATAAATATATGCAGTTTCTGAAAAGCACTTTAACTGCTTGCCGTCCAGCCACTGTAGAAAAACGGCCACAAGGTGGTACCGCTGGGCAAAATCACGTTTTAAAATGTGATATTGCAAAACAGGTAGGGGGCGTGCCCGAGGCGCGCGACCACCCTACTCATGCCGCCGATCGTGGCCGCGGGTGTCAATCACCGAGTCCCGGCAGGTCATTACCCGGGGATTGCCAACAAACCGTGACACAGAGCACAGCTGCATTGTTTACAATGCAGCTTTGCTCCCTGTCAGCTCCTAACACACTGATCCTGAGAGAGGAGTTTATCTCTCGGGATCAGCATGTTCCTGTGAAGCACACACCCCTGCCCCCTAGTAAAACACTCCCCTCACACAGTTAACCCTTTCATTGCCTAAAAAAGTTAACCCCTTCCTCCCCGGTGCCATTAGTACAGTGTCTGGTTTTTTTTGCACTGATCACTATATTGGTGTCACTGGGGATGTCAGTGACCCCAAGTCAGTCCCCCTCAGTGTCAAAATGTCCGCCGCAGTCCCGCCATAAGTCGCTGTTCATTGCCATAAATCGCTGATCACCACCATAAGTCGCTGATCGCCGCCATTATTAGTATAAAAAAGAAAATCCCAGTATCTTTCCTGCCATTTGTAGCCGCTATAACTTTCACGTAAACCAATTAATTTACACGTATTGGGATTTTTTTTTAGCAAAGACATGTCGCAGAATGCATTTTGGCTGAAATTTATGACGAAATTTGATTTTTAAATTTTTTTACTGGACATGTTTTATAGCAAAAAGTCCAAAATATTGTTTTTTTTTCTCAAAATTGTCAGCCTTTTTTTTTATAGCGCAAAAAATAAAAAACGCACAGGCGATCAAATACCACCGAAAGAAAGCTCAATTTGTGGTAAAAAAATGATGTAAATTTGATTTGGGTGCAGTGTTGCATGACTGCGTATTTGTCAGTTAAAGTAACGCATCGACGTAACACAAACCACTTCTGTAACCTCTTCCTAACCGCCCTATAGCAGAAATACTGCTACAGGGCAGCATGGGTGCGCAAAATCACATATATATATATACATATATAAATATACATGATTTGCGCTCCCGTGGTCATCGCATCCTTCCCAGATAGCATTAGATTGCCCATCAGTACACCAGGGATCACATTTAACCCCTTGATTGCTCATGCACAATAAACCTCCATTGCTAGTATAGTGTCTGAACGGGTCAATATCTTTGATCAGATCAGCACTATACCAGCGTTAACATTAGTATAGCGTCCCCAAAAACGCAGCGTTAGCAGGATCAGCCACGGCACCTGCCAGCACCTGCGTTTAGCCCCTACGCTTACCCCTCCCCCAGCAAGTACAGTGTCAGTAGGTCACTGTCACTTGATACATTGCACACAAAACCACAGTGTTCGTAGAATCAGGCCTGATCTCTGTTAGCACTTGCCGGTAAATTTTAATGACTCTCATATGCAGCAGAGTGCCAGTACTAGTGCCGCACTACCTTTTGGTGAACTGGCGAGTACCAGCGGTCTAGTACATCTTGGTCTTTCACATACCTCCATAATTTTTTGAGCTGTTTTTCACGGAATATCTGTATGCGTTGATTGTGGATCAAAGCAATTTATATGCACAACAATTTATCGCCGCCAACCCAAATGCAAACCTTGCCAGACCATTCGCATGGAAACTCATTACGGTTTCCGAATTTACATTTTTTTTGGGCCTAACCCTCAACATGGGCATTACTAAAAGAAATGAATTGCGGTTGTATTGGTCCGCAGACCCGATTCATCATATGCCTGTGTTCTCTGCTGCCATGGCCAGGCATACTGTAGATATGAGAGTATAATGCGTTTTATGCATTTCAACGACAATACACTCTGTCATCTTTGGGGTGACCCTGAATTTGACTGGCTCCACAAAATTCAGCCCCTCGCAAATCACCTTAACCAAAAATTTGCAGATGCTATACTCCCCAGCAAAACATCTGCATTGATGAGTCCCTGATTAATTTTTCTGGTCGCCTTGCATTCAAACAATTTCTCCCCAGCAAGCATGCCAGATATGGGGTCAAGATGTAGAAGACCTGTGAGAGGACAACAGGCTATACTTATAAGTTTTGGATTTACGAGGGAATAGATAGTCACGTGGAGCCCACCGGATGCCCAGACTACATGGGGAGCAGTGGCAAGATAGTTTGGGACTTGGTGTCATCCTTTTTCCATATGGTGTACCACTTATACGTGGACAATTTTTATTCAAGTGTGCCACTATTTAGACAATTGTACAATCTTGGAACTGGCGCATGTGGCAAAGTGTGACCTAATGTGTGCTCACTATTAGAAGTGGGTGGATGCAGGGCAGTATATTCTAATGGTGGCCATATCACACACTTTTTCTGGCAGAGATTTCTTTTTTTCATTCAGTCCACAGGCTGCATACAAAAAAAAAAAAAAAAAAAAAGAACATAGCATATACACCCAACAAGGACCAGCAATGTACTGGTACATCACTGGACTTTGAATGGTTATACTAGGATGATGCCTACAGCTGCAGGCATCATCCTGGTATCCTTTTTTTCAGCCAGCGATTGGCTTTCATGTAAATGCAATTCTAGTGGCTAATTAGCTGCAGGATTGCTTTTACAAGCAGCAGGATATGATCCCCCCCCTCCCCCGCTGCCTTCCACGGCCTTCTCGGGCAGTCCCGAGCCATCAGGGGAACCTGAGAATGCAGCCGGTGTTTCTGCCAGCTGACCATAGAGCTGATTGGAGACCAGAGTGGTGCCAATCATCTCTTTAGTCTAGGAATTCGGAAGCTATGAACATTTCATCATTTCAGTTTCGCAAGATATAAACAGCGCCATTTGTAAATTGGGAAAGCATCTGATCACACCGATTTTGGTTTGATTAGATAATGTAAGGGCAGAGGAGATATCTATACCTGATAGACCCCAGATTTCTCAACAAAGAATATATGACAATGCCCATTGAAGTTATAGTGGATATTTGCATTCCCTGTGATAGCATTAAAAGTGATAAAAAAAAATGAAGGGTACAGTGTAAAAATAATCAAAAAAAAAAAAAAAACTTGCTCCCCCCATGCACACACACCTGTATGCACAAGCGTTGACCCTGTGCCAGTATGTAAACACCATTCACCTGATTTGGATGTAAACACCTTCAAATTAAAGCTGACAGCCTGCAGTTAAAGCACATCTTGTTCGCTTAATTTCAAATCCATTGTGGTGGTGTATAGAGCCAAAAATGTTAGAATTGTGTCGATGTCCCAATATTTATGGACCTGACTGTACACTTATTGGGATTTTGTTTACCAAAAACATGTAGCAGAATACATTGTGGCCTAAATTTATAACGAACGTTGAGTTTACTATATTTTTAGGCTGAAAGTAAAAAATATTGTTTTTCTTTCAAATTTTCAGTCTTTTTTTGTTTATAGCAGGAAAAATAAAAAGCGCACAGGTGATCAAATACCACCAAAAGAAAGCTCTATTTATGTGAAAAAAGGACGTCAATTTCGTTTGGGTGCAGCATTGCATGACCGCGCAATTTTCAGTTGAATTAGTGCAGCGCCGAGTAGCAAAAAGAGGCCTGGTCATTAAGGGGGGTAAATCCTCAGGAGTGCAAGTGGTTAATTAAAAAATAAGTCCCAAAATGTAAATTCATCATTTTGTCCAGCACCGCAAATCCCCATCAATTGCAATGAATGGTGTCCGGTGACTTGCTGAAAGGAAAAAACCCACTGGCCAGTCAACATATCTGATCCCCTCACTAGATCCAAAAATCTCTCCCTGTCCCCATTGCTAAAGTAAACAAAGGGTTTGGGTATCACACGTAATGTCATTTACCAAATACGGCAAGTACAAATATGCAAGTAAATGATAGGGACTGGGTGAAGTCACTGGTTCCTGGCACCTACTGCTTCCTTAGCAACTATTGACAGCAAGGAAGCTGTGATGCATAGCAGTGGTAGAAGAACCATTACTATACATGACATTTGTCTCCCACCTAATAAGTAAAAAGTAAGAGAAGTCATCAAGGGAAGTTGATATCGGTCCAGGGGCCAGCAGATCAAAGGGAGGAGAGTAAAAAACCTGAAAAGTGCTCTGTAGGGATAGGAGGATTCCCACTTCACCTCCCTTCTGTCCACTAGGTCTAGGGGAGCGAGTCCAGAGCAGGCCAGCATGGAGAGGGAAACAGGAGAAACAGTTTTGGACTCATGAAGCCAGATGTTGGCAACAGCAAGTAGTTTAAAGGATTTAGTGACAAAGAGGTCATGGACAGAGGTAAGTTTGTTGCAGACAGAGCAGACATTCCTGAGGGTGATTCATACAGGTTTTGGGATGGAGAAGAGGGGTTAATGAAACAAGGTGGAAAGAGAGAGGACACCTGTGACAGATTAGAGAATTAGTGTTAGGGATCCGGGTATGACCAGAAATGTGTGGGAACACAGGTGTAGTCAGGGCTGGAGAGGTGGAATGGTCAGGAAGGCCGTTTGGTACTGTTAAGCACCGCCTGGCGGCGTCTCTAGCAGCCCACAGCACGGGGTTCCTCAGGGCGCGGGGTCTAAGTCCCAATCTGCTTATTCACCAGGGCCCCTGATGGTGGGGATGGACTAGGAGCAGACTGAGACCAGGTCGCAACCCCTGAGTATGTCCGGCAATGGTAGAGAGCGTCGTCAGAGGTGTGCGGGGAAAGGAGCCTGACGTGAAGAGGCTGGCAGACCTGGTAACAGGGATAGATCCGTGAGGGATGGATCATCTGGGTAGCATAAAGCGTAGTCAGGCAGGCCAGGTCAGCAACATGCGGGCAGCAAGGTACCGGAGGAGCAGGCAGAGAATGGTCAGGGTCACAAGCCAGGTTCAGTAACTCACAGACAGCTCGGTACAGAGGATCAGGCAGAAGGATGGTCAGGCAAGCCGGGGATTAAACAAGAGACGGTCAGCAGGGTCAGGAACAATGCAGAGGTCAGCAACAGAAGATTCACAGGATACCAGGTACAGGGGCTCATGGGAAACAAACACCAAGGCACTGATTGCAGGCCTGGTCCTGCTTAAATAGACCTCCTGCAATCAGCCTCAGATGATGGCTTGATTGCAGGAGTGAGATCCTGGCTGCTGAAAGCACCCTCTGGTAAGAGCTGGTACTGCAGCCCACAGAGCAAGTGAGCCACAGCACCATCAGTGGTGAGTCCATAACTGACAGTTAGTTGTAAATAAAGATTAGAGAATAAATGCTAGCAGTACATTCAGGGATAATTTAAGGTTTAGTGTATATGTAAGTATTTTTAGGTACATTAAATTTAGTTTAAGGTTAATGTTGAGTAGAAGGAATAAGGTTAATGTGGTTCTACAGTCTCAATTTTTTTTGTTTTCCTGTACTCTATGCATGAAGGTTAAAAACCTGAGGAGAGAGTGGGGGGCGAGCTGTGACTCCAGGCCCAGACTAGCCATAGGGCACACCAGGCACATTTGCCCGGTGGGCCGGGGCCATATGTCCTAGGAACAGCGGCCTGTGGGTGACCTAGCCACACAGCGGGAGGTAAGTGGCGGCCGCTGACTGGACAGGGTTAACACGGACTGCGGCCGCTGCTCGTTTCCCACTATGCGACCATGCCTACAGAAGAGCTGGTTCAGGCACACTACGGGGTGCAGAAGAAGACCTGCTAGCAGGGGACACACACCCCCAGGCTGGCCACTGGAAATACACTGCACGAGACCATGGTGGGATTTCACCTAACCATGACAGCTGCACAGGGGAGGAAGGTGAGTACAGGGCAGCCACACATCCTGCTCTGTGGCAGTGGTGTGTGTGTGTAGGGGGTCGATTGTGTTGTCTCTTTGCTGGATTAGGCCATCTCCTTGCTACATAGAGCTGTCTCGGGCTGTCTCTTTGATATATGGAGCTGTCTCTTTGCTGGATTGGACTGTCTCTTTGCTGGATTGGGCCGTCTCTTTGCTATATGGAGTTGTCTCTTTGATGGACGGGGCTGTCTCTGCACTGAATTGGGCTGTCTCTTTGTTATATGGAGCTGTCTCTTTGCTGGATTAGGCTGGTACTTTGCTGGATTGGGCTGTCTCTTTGCTATATGGAGCTGTCTCTTTGATGGATTGGGCTGTCTCTTTGCTGGATTGGGCTGTCTCCTTGTTAAATGGAGCTGTTTCTTTGATTAATGGGGCTGTCTCTGCACTGGATTGGGCTGTCTCTTTGCTAAATTGGACTGTCTGCTGGATTGGGATGTCTTTTTGCTGGATTGGGCCATCTCTTTGCTGGACTGGGTCATCTCCTTGCTATATGGAGCTGTCTCTTTGCTGGAATGGGCTGTCTCTTTGTTGGATTAGGCTGTCTCTTTACTGGAATGGGCCATCTCCTTGCTTTATGGAGCTGTCTCTTTGTTAGATTGGGCCATCTTCTTGGTATATGGAGCTTTCTCTTTGTTGGAATGGGAGTTCTCTTTGTTGGATCAGGATGTCTCTTAGCTGAATGGCACTGTCTCTTTGCTGGAATGCGCCATCTCTTTGCTATATGGGACTGTCTCTTTGGTTGAGGGGGCTTTCACTTTGGTGGATGGGGCTGTCTCCTTGCCCTATGGGGATGTCTCATTGCTGAATTGGGCTGCCCCATTGCCATATGGGGATGTCTCTTTGCTGGATTGGGTTGTCTATTTGCTATATGGGTATGTCTCTCTGCCGAGTTGGGATGTCTCTTTGCTATATAGGGACCTCTCTTTGCTGGATTGGTATGTTTCCTTGCTGGATGGGGATGTCTCCTTGCTGGATGGGGATGTCTCCTTGCTGGATGGGGATGTCTCTTTTCTAGATGGGGATGTCTCTTTTCTAGATGGGGATGTCTCTTTGCTGAATTAGGATGTCTCTTTGCTGAATATATGGGGATGTCTCTTTGCCAAAGGTAGAACTGTGCAGGGGAGGCAGAGAGTAAAAGGGGCACTCTGACTAGAGAGAAAAGGGGGGCATAACTGCAAGGGGCACTGTGATGTGGGGGGAGGGCTGTGATTCTGTGATTGCTAGGGGCACTGTAATGTAAGGGGGACTGCACTGTAAAGGGGCACTGTAATAAAAACAGTGCCCCTTTACAGTGCAGTCCACGTTTATATCACAGTGACCCTTTACATCACATTACAGAGGACCCAGACTCCATGTACATCCCATCACCAGCCAACCCGACAAACAACCACCCACCATCCCATTCCACGCATACACACACCCTGGTCCCTTGGCTGCTCAGTTTAAATGCCCGGGCCTATTTTATGTCCCAGTCCAGGCCTGGGTCCAGAGGAGAAAGAAGTACAATCGGGGACCCGAAAAGAAGTTGTTCACATGTGGTATTCCCATACTCTGGAGAAGTAGAAGAATGTATTTTGGGGAGTAATTCCACATATACCCATAGCATGTGTGAGCAATATATCATTTAGCTGACAAGTTTGTGTAAAAAAAAAAAAAATGTTTTTTTCATTTTCCAAAAACTTGTGGTAAAAAATAAATTCTATTGACTCAACATGCCTTTTAGCAAATAGTTGGGAGTGTCTACTTTCCAAAAAAGGGTCATTTGGGGGGATTGTGCTATCCTCGAATTTCAGAGCAAGAAAAAGTGTGTGGTATGTCCATCATTAGAATATAACTCCCTGCATCCACTCATTTCTAATGTTGGGCATACATGAAATGTTGTTTTTATTCAATAAGCTCGTTGTGGATGAAGAAATCTCTGCCAAAATTTTTTTTTAAAATATTTTCTGAAGAGTGATCCACCCACTGGCCACCCCAGGGCCTCATGCTTGTTCTTTTTTAACTGCAGATGAAAGATCTCATCCAACAGTGCCGCTCACACTGACATATATTTTGAGAGTACAACCTGTTGGTGTCAGAATAAACAGATCGATGCTACAGCTGAATGGCATTCCTGCAACGAAAACAACAATGGTAACAATAAAACAGTAACTCAATAAAATGACAACTATTTTTGTTTGTATTTTATTTTTTTTTACTTTTTGTACGTTTTTTTACTTATTTTTTTTAACTTTTTTTAAAAACTGTAAACTCCAGATGTTAGAGTCTGGACTACCTAACATCTTTTGAGACCCTGTGTGCTCTGGACTGTGCCATGCTGTATCCTATACTAATACTTCACTGCTGTGTGGTAGCGACAGAAACAGTCCTTGAGGCAGAGACCAGGTTGGCCAGTACAGGAGGGACAAAAAAAAAGCAGGTGTCACACCTAATTCCGTGTCTGCCACAGACACGACATCTTTTTTGGGGTGACTTTTGGGATAAGATACCAGGAATGGCATCGGAAAATGCCTCTCATGCAGCCGGCTCACTGCATCTGGGTTGGGGGTATGGGTCACAGCAGCTTCTGGATACAAAAGGGCCATGATCTCTTCCTTGAATTTTGGGAAGGATCCACTTTATCCAGTTGCTTTGTAAATCACAAAAGCGTTGTACAGAGCCAACTGAAATAAAAATGCAGACACTTTTTTGTATCAGCATCTGGCTTTACGGGAAACTAAGTACAGCTTTATCATCTGGTCATTGAAGTCCACCCCTCCCATGTAAAGGTTATAGTTGTGGACACAGAGAGGCTTCTCAACAACACCAGCTGCCGTGGAAATTTGGATGGTCGTGCCTGCATGAATGGAAGACAAGATTTGAACATCCCGTTTCTCCTTCAACTTCACTGTGGAGTCTACCATATTCAGAGTCACCCAGAGGATGACAGAGTGTATTGTCATTGAAATGTATAAATCGCATTATATTCTCATATCTATGACTGACCTTGGCAGCAGAGAACATGGGCATATGATAAATTGGGTCTGTGGACCAATACAACCGCAATTCATTTTTTTTAGTAATGCCCATGTTGAGGGTTAGGCCCAAAAAAACGTTAAATTTGGAAACCGTAATAGGTTTCCATGCAAATGGTCTGGCAAGTTTTGAATGTGGGTTGGTGGCAATAAATTGTTGTGCATATCAGGGGCGGACTGACAACTCATGGGGCCCCTGGGCAATAGGGGATCATGGGGCCCCTGTGTCCTTGCCTATACTCAAAAAAGCCTATGAAAAAGGTACCAGGGGCATCTCATGGGGCCCCCTACTGACCCCTGGCCCTCGGTTAGTGCCCGAGTTTCCAAATGGTCAATCCGCCTCTGCTTGTGGCTTCACAGCTGGTTTCCATAAGTAAGTTTCATAAGTAAGCGTTGAATAAATATCCATGCGTAATGGCTGATTAATGTTAATAAGATATAACTTGTCTCATATTTTATCTTACATAGCATTAAATTCTCTCTTTAATAGTCAGTATAAAGTATTTCTTAAAACGGAATTACACCCAAAAGGTGAAGTTCCACTTTTCCACCTCCCTCTCTGAACAGAATGTTCACCTCCCCCCTTTGCCTGCAGCCTTCTGGGACACATCGCAGGTCCCAGGAGACTGCGGGATAATTCACAAAGTGCAGCACAGCTTGCACATGTGCAATGGGAAACTACCTTGTGGCCAGGGGCAGACTGACAACTCATGGGGCCCCCGGGCAATAGGGGATCATGGGGCCCCTGTGTCCTTGCCCAAACTCAAAAAAGGCTATGAAAAAAGGTTCCAGGGGCATCTCATGGGGCCCCCTACTGACCCCGGGCCCTCGGGCAGTGCCTGAGTTTCCAAATGGTCAGTCTGCCCCTGGTGCATATAAATTGCTTTGATCCTCAATCAATCCATATAGATCTTCCGTGAAAAAAAGCTCCAAAAAATCATGGGGAGTAGGTAAATTTTTTATTTCCAACTGAACTCTGGGTTGGGCAATGAATGGGAAAGAACGGGTGCTGCAGAATTTGTGGGCTGCCAATCAGGATTTGCAAGCACATCTAGAGGGACACTATGGGTCCTATGGGCCTGTGATTGAATTCTTGGTGACTGTGGGACACTACTTGTGCTAGCCACTGCACCAGCTTTTACTGAACTTATGGGACTCGCCTTGTCACTAAGTGATACTGCAGTGCTGTTATGTAAAAAAAAACAGGATGTACTAGGCCACTGGTGCTCATCAGTTTACCAAAAGGTAGAGTGGCATTAGTACTGGCACTCTGCTGCATATAAGAATCATCATACAATTGTACCACCTCAACAACCTTGGAATAGGGTCGGGTACGCCTGACCTTAGCAGGGACCTCTATTCCATTTTCTGAGCTATATGTCAGGGTGCCACTGCTCTCTACAGGTTTGAATTCTGAGCCGGATTCTATCAGTGAGGCTTCCCCTTCACTCTCATCTGACATTCTCAGAATCCTGTAGACCTCTTCACTGGAGTACCTTTTGTTGGACATTTTGGTCACTAAATTTCTCTTTCAATAACTTTTTATTAAGGATTTAACAGAATACAACGAATAGCCATCAACAATGGCAGTAATGAGTAACATAGGATAACAAAAGACAAGGAGCCCATAATGAATGCAAAGGGGTTCATACAATCAAAGGTCTGGTTATAACACCTAAATTCAAAATAAAAGCTAAAGCAAACAAGGGTCAACATCCCCTAAGCATCACTTAATAGTCTCCCTAAAAGGGAACCACTGGTACTAGATATCTCAGGTGTTTGCTTCAAACACTCCTTTTTACTGGTAACAGACTACCAGAAAGAAGGGAGAAAAAGAAAAAAAGAGGAGAAGAAAAAGAGTCAGAGATGCTCCATGCCCTAGCAGTAGTCATCTTTGCTTCCAGTATAATAAAGAAAATCAAGATGTCGAGGGGCATCCTTCACTCCTGCATTAAGCAAGGCCCCTGATGGGGTCTGAGGAATAGATAGCCCCGTAACTCTATGTAAAATAGCAAATACGCCATTACAAAAGCCTCTTAGCCGTGGACATTCCCACGATACATGAAACATGGATCCAGTCATGCCACAACAGAGAGGAGAGGATGATGGATACATTTTAGCTAGCCGTATGGGAACCAAGTCCCAACAGGTAATTAGTTTAACATTAGCTTCTATCAAAGATACATTCATAATACCAGAGTATGATCTTAAAAAATGTTTGTGCCAAACCTCAACCTCGATCTCCTCCCCAAGATCTTTTTCCCAGGCAAACATATAAGAAAATTTGGAAGGAGAAGTCAGTAGCAGTCCATATATGACTGAAATACCTCCTCTCTTGCCAGTGTCATGTGTGCACTATTTTTCATATGGAGAGACCTTGTATTGTTCCTACTGATTGGGTATGAACGACTGCAAAAAATACGAGATTTGAAGAAAATTAAACCGTTCGGTTTGGGGCATTTATAAAACCTCGACACAATAGTGTAACCTAAAGGACCCTCTATGGGAAAAAAACTGTCCAATCCAATATAGTCCTTTGTTGAGCCACCATTTAAATGCCTTAATATCCTGTCCCTGTGGAAAGTTTGGATTATTAAAAATACGGGCTAGTGGAGAAAATGGGGAGACCAATGCATAGTTAGCCTCGAGCCTGTCCCAATGTGAAACCGACTGGGAAAGGGTCAAAGCCAATATTGGCGGACGATTCCGAAGGGGACACCAAAGCAAATAGTCTAGTGTAAACCCTGGGAATGCCATTCTGTCCATATAGACCCAATCTGGTTTATCCCTTCTCCTGTAGACCACTGAAAGTTGGGACAATTGATCTGCCTGATAATACCTATAAAAGGCTGGGAGTTCCAGCCCACCCCTGATCTTGAGACAGAAAAGGACCTTTTTAGCAAAGCGACAGCCCTTATTACCCCAAAAAAATCGAATCACTGAATATTGGAATTTCTCCAATACTGCACGTGGAATAGGAATGGGTAGAGACCGGAAGTAATATAGAAGTCGTGGGAGCAAGGTCATTTTAACAGAATGCAGTCTGCCCAGCCAGGAGAGAGAATGAGCTGACTACTACTGGAGATCTGCCTCAAGCTTAAGAAAAAGTGACAGATAATTGGATCCATACAGAGATTCTATATTGGATGTCAGCTGTACACCCAGATACGGGATATGAGAATCACTCCACTCAAAGGAATCCCTAGTCGGGCAAGCAATCCTGGTGGGACAGAGACATTCAGAGCCAACGACTTGGTCATATTAACCTCTAAACCCAACAGCCTGCCAAACTCTCGTAATAAGCGTATTACCTTAGGGGTGGAAGTCAGTGGAGAAGTCAAAAACATCAGAAGGTCATCCGCAAACAGTGCACACTTGTGTTTCTGTGGGCCACAGCGTACACCTCAAATATCGGGATCTGACCAAATTGCCACCGTGAGAGTTTCAATAGCCATAGCAAAAAATAAGGGAGATAAAGGGCACCCTTGCTGTGTACCCAGAGCATTCATGATCGACTGAGAATACTGTCCCTGTAAGTGAACCTGTGCTAATGGGGAAGAATATATAGCCTGTAGTATATTTAAAAAATGTGGGCCGAACCCCCAAACTTCCAGAATCCTGAAAAGGTAGGGCCAGGACACTGTGTCAAAGACCTTCTGTAAGTCTATGGATAATATAAACCCTTCCTGGGGGGGGGGCACTATCCCATTGGGATCGCAGCAGGGATACCACATCAATCACTCTACAGATCTGGTCTGGTCCCTGTCTACCTGGTATGAACCTGACATGATCCTTGTGTATATATGCGCCTATGAATGTGGATAGGCGATTAGCTAAGATTTTGGTCAGGAGTTTCAAATCATTATTGATTAGCGAAATAGGTGTATAGTTATCCACCTCTCCAGGTTCCTTAGCTGCTTTAGGGACCACAGTAATATAGGCCGTGTTCAGAGAGGGGTCTACAGATTCCCCATCCTGTATGGAATTAAAAAAATGAGGGAGAGCGTGGGAGCAAATTATTTATAATATAGCGAAGAAAAGCCATCTGGGCCCAGGGCAGAGCACCTCTTGTCAGATTTATTTGCCCCAATAACCTCCTCCCTGGAAATAGAGGCATTCAGCTTAGCCCTGTGGGCCATTGTTAAATGGGGTAAAGGTAAATACTGCAAAAAGGCATCAACTGCCTCCCTGGAGACTGAGGATCCCAACTGATATAACTTGGAGTAGAACACATTAAAAGTGTGGTTTGAAGATAATACCCCTCGGTGACCCATCTGCCTGAGGTGGTTGCAAAGCTCAATGTGCCCTATCCACCTCCAGCTTGTGGTCAGCGGTAGTGGAGAGGAGGCCTTTCAGGAATTCTTGGACTACTGCAGGAGTGTCCTTCACAGTTTCAGGGAGCCCACTGATTCTGAAATAATAGCTCCTGGATTGGTTTACCAAATCATCAATTTTGGCAAAGGCAGTCTCTTGCTGATCCTGGAGATCTTGGATGCGTGCTGTATTCTGGTTTATTCTGGCCACTGTCATATCCATCATATTCTCAATGGTATCAATGCGGGAGCCTAAGCCCTGCAAGTTCACCTTAATATCTGTAGGAATCTGCGAAAGCATCTTAGTCAGACCTTTACCCAGCAGGTCAGAAAATCTGGAGAACATGCTGGTCATATCCATGCTGCAGGGGGTGTCAGAACCCCCAGCTGGGTCAGGCGGGATAGGGCTGGAAGGCCTGCACTGAGAGAGCCAGATTGTCCATGGCATGATCAATGAGAGACTCCATAGAAGCTGGTGAATCTCTACGTAAAGTAGGGGTACGCACATGAGTGCTTTGGATATCTGGTATCTCCATCAGGCCTTCCTCTTCCTCACCCAGCAAGCGAGGAGACAGACCGCATGGCTGTAGGTCCTGGCGCCATCTTGGAAGTCCCGGCTTGAATCGAGCCCGCTGACCGATGGCAGGATCGCATCCTTCGCTCCATCTCCCCAAATCCCAATCTGTGCTAGGGCTCTCTCCCAATCCCCAGACCCACTGGTGAGCTCAGAATGAGGGCTGTGGGCACTGTGGCTGGATATCATTGGGCGGCCTGGGACAGAGCTCTTGGCTTACGTGGCCATCTTGGAGAGCTCCGTGCATGTGCCACCCCTGGCCACTAAATGTATAGGTACCTAGTGTGACTCATGGGAAAAAGAGCACCTGGCTATCAGGGACTGCTTGAACTGCTACAAAATGTGTACCTGCTAGTGCTAGCACGGATTAGGCCTGACCTTGCTAACCCTGCAGTTTTGTGTACAATGTATCAAGTGACAGTAATCTACTGACACTGCACTTGCTGGGGGGGGGGGATTAAGTATGGGGGCTAAATGCATGTGCTGGCAGGTGGCGGGGCTGATCCTGCTAACACTGTATTTTTGTTGACGGTATACTATTGTGAACGCTGGTATAGTTCTACTCTGATCAAAGATATTGATCCGTTTAGACACTATACTAGCAAAGGAGGTTTGTGTATGTGAGCGTGTTCCTAGCATTCAAATGGTTAAATGTGATGACTGATGTGATAGTGACAGGCAATCTGATGCAATCTGGTAGGGATGCTAACTGACGCTAACTGATGTTAACGCTATCTGAAGTCACCAGTGACACTAATACAGTGATCAGTAAAAAATCTGTACACTGTAATAATGACACTGGTGACAGGGCAGTAAAGGGATAACTGGGGGGCATCAGGGGGTTAAATGTGACCTAGCTGTGCTTTTACTGTAAAAGTGTGCTGCTTGGACTCAGGTGGATCTGCTTTCTTCTCTCTCTGGAAATGAATGTGCTCTAGGGAAAGAAGATTGCATTGCATTGTATTGCATTTCCTGTGTCTGTGCAATGTAAACACAATCACAGCACCGCCCCCCTTGCCTGTGAACAACACAGGAGCGTGGATCACGTATATATATATATATATATATATATATATATATATACATATATATACACCTTCCTTCCCACCTAGCTTCACACTGTGGCACGCAGGATATCATCATTTCAACAAGAGAAAGGAAATCTCCAATGTCAGCAATAAAATCTTTATAGTATATTTAAAGTGGTATCAAAGCTTCATTTCTTTACATTTAAAATAATAAACATATTTTACTTACCTGCTCTGTGGATGGTTGCGGGCACTCGTTTGGGCTCTCTCCTGAGCCCCGCTGTCTACGTCCATAGACCCAGACAGCTGGGCACAGCCCTGCCCCGGATCCCTTGTCACAGAGTATCATTGAGCCAATGGCTCCCACTGCTATTGATCTGCACAGTGAGGAAGAACAGAGCAGGGAGAGCCACTGCTCTCATACACAGTGCTAGATCGTGATGGGGCTCAGGTAAGTATAATGGGGGAATCCCAGGTAAAGAAGGTTTTTTACCTTAACACATAGAATGCTTTAAGGTAAAAGAACTTTAAGGCTCTACAACTGTTTTAACCCTCATGTAGTCAACTAAGCATGTTTTATTGCTGTTTTCAACTTGTGTTGAAGGGAAAAGGGGCAGGAAGTTGAGATGTGAAGACATTTTTCAATTCAAGTGAATATTTAGTTTTGGTTCTAGTGAATAGTTAAGGAGTTTATTTGTCTTTAATGGACCAGTATTACTGCTTGGTCAGCACATTAGTTATTAAACTGCAGACGTGCAGAATACCTCTTTATTATTATACTCTTTATTATTATTATACAGGCTTTATATAGCGCCAACAGTTTGCGCAGTGGTTTATAAAATGAATGTAGACTTTACAGTTACAATACAATTTGGTACAAGAGGGTCCTGCTCGTCTTATAGTTGTCACTTCCTGTCTTTGTGACAACACCCTGTAGCCAGGACAAGACATAAAGATACATTTCCTCAGTAGGTACAGGGATCCAACCTCTATCAAGAGGTTTTGGGTGAAGTTAAGGCTCAGTTTGCTGAAGAACCTTCTCTTACCTTCTGCAAAACAGCAACTTCCACATGCTTTGGATATTAAGTAAATGAGGCTGGACCTAAACTGTAGGTTCCACCTTATTGTTATGATCTTTTTAACGTCCATGCAATGCATGCATAAGAACATGATTTGACTGCATTTTTTAAACCATGAAATAAGAAAAATAAACACTTTCTTAAGCTAAAGTTGGATAATGCAACAAATAAGAATATGGTCTTTCATGTCATAAATCTCCACAATCTGTGCTCTGATAAATCAAAATAATTTTTTCACAGTATAGTTTGCTTTGATAAAGCACTGAGGCTGAGTACAAAGTTAATAAAACACTGGTTTGAATTATTTCCTATTATGGAATCCTGTAAAATAAAATGATAAGGGGATCTGTGAAAATATGCAGGGAATGTGTAAGTCAGAGGTTAAAGCCTGTTCTTCAATAACACAGAAATGAATCCACCTGAATTACATTTAGTCAGCTAAAAGCTAATCTGGGGATGTTAAATGCATTGCAGATTTGTGCAAATTGCTTGAAATGTTGTTTCTGTCCCTTATCTTGCTCTCTCAGACTGTTTCTAGCCACATGATACCTAAATATCAGTGAGCTTTCCCTGAAATGAGGACAGGGCTGTGTGGAGACAACTGCATGTGAAACACACAGTACAATGATCAACTAACGTTCTTCAATCCAAGCACTTATTTCTTTTTCTGTTATAGTTGTTTGCATACCTTCAATATACATTCTAAAATACTGTAAATTTATATCTATAATATGAGCGTATTCATTGCCGTTAGCAAGTATAGCACTATACCCCAGAGGAGCAGCTGAAGTGGTTTATGATTTCTATACACACCTGAAGATGACACACCTTGCTCACCCAGCACTTGCTGACACACCTTGCTCACCCAGCACTTGCTAACACACCATCAGGTATTTCAAAGAATTAGTTAGGATAGGCATAGCCTAAAAGAAGAGAGGATTGGCAAGTCTACTTATACAAATAATCAATAGGACAATAACGTTACTCTGAGAGATATGGTAAACACCTGTAGTACTCCGAATAACAGTAATTAACTGAACTGCATTTATGTATAAATAGTATATAAAGACTGTCCTAATTTGTTAAACAGTCACAGTTTTATCCCACTGGACAGTAATTAAAGAAAAAAATGCTGGAGTTGGGGCCCTTGAAGAAAGCACAACAGTTCCTAGCAGACAACAGATAAACTTGTACAATGTTAGTCTCTTACCAGACTCAGGGGCCTTGATTCACTAAGATGTGAGTGTATTAGCAGAGACTGACCATTCAGGCAGACTCCGGTCAATCAATCAGTCGTCTGACCAGCGTCTAGCAAGCTCATTGACGAGCGTCTACTGACTACTTTGCTATCACTAAATGTGGTATCCCGTCTGGCACATTTTTAGGTGCAATACCGGATATGTTCGCTAGATGGCGCACAAGCGCAGGCTTTATTAACATTGGCGTTCTTATGATGGCAAAAGAGAATTCTTAGAATGTAATAAATAGTACACCTGTATTAGAATTTTCTATTTTCTTCTATTTCTTTTCTTGCTGTGTCTCCAAAATGATCAGGAAACTAATGCATTTACTAATGAATGTCATACATTCTGTACTCAAATGTTAAACATTTTCACACTTATATCTCAAATAATTTATATACTTCTAATTTCCCAATATAATTATATATTTTCATTCTCTTTAATCACGTAACTATTCTATGGTAAAGACAAGTGCAGCGCTATAAATGCATGTGATCAATAATGAATGCATGTAAAAACCAAAAAGTGCAAAGAATTGCAACAATGATGTAATATTGTAAATGGTGCTAAAATAAGTTCATAGAATCATTCCTGAATAATGGAATGTCCTTCGTGTGAGAGTACCAACTCAGAGAGTGCCTATGAATGGCACGTGTGGTCTCTCCGTGACGGACAGTAGTGCATGAACTTGTGAAAGGTAAACCACCCTTGGGACTGGTCTACACTCACCAGAACAAAAGTATTAATGTGTATGGGTTATACACATCACACATCTGGGGGTGCAGCGGTATGCTGGCAGTTATGGGTTAGTCATCCAGCTCCATCCATCCATCAGGGTGGGTGCCCAAATGGTCCTGGGGAGGAATTAGCTCAGCCACAGGAGCCAGAAAGGTGCTCAATAGTGTAGTACACTGTCACAGGGGTGGATGACCTTTCACGAGTTCATGCACTACTGTTCGTGGTTATATTTATCTTGTGTAATACCATTTTACTAGTCTATATCAGTGACCAGCTCGCTTTATCATTTTTAAACAATGTAACTATTCTACATTATAACTCAAACTGTGTCTCCCACAGTGGTTTAGTGGTTAGAGCTCAGAACTTACAGCACTTGGGTCATGGGTTCTAATCCCAGTCTTGGCAACATCCCAAAAAAATGGAGATCAATTTTCTGGGTTGTGGCAGGAATATTGATCAATCAGTTATGATTTTGCCTAATGACTAGAAAGTGGATGAATGTTACTTGCGTACTGTTCTTCTGCCAATTAGGAAATGTGCAAGTTTCATGCCGTGTATATTTCATTGTAACTTTTTTCTCTTTTAAATCTGTCTCCTTATACAACTTGACCCCCTCCCCCACCCCATCATCACCTGTCTCATATGGAAATCTATGGATCACCGCCCCACTCTTTAACTATCTATTTACTGATCAAGTGAATGTGTCTCATTTTCTATCAGCTACAGCTCAGATCTCACATTATTATACAATTGCTGATTGTATCTCACCACTAGTCTGATTGAATTCACAATTCCTGGTCAGTCCTGTTCCCTGACCTCTAATAACCTTTAGGGCCAGTTCACACTACATGTGTTTCAGTTGCTTTTTCAGCATCACAAACGCACAGAAGGAAGGTTATATGGTTGTCAATGTCATAGTTCACATCAGCGCTTGCATTTTCAATGCATTGCAGGTGCTGTAAACAAAGTTGACCACGCTGCATTGTTTCTGCACAGAACTGTATTGGAACACATTGAAACGTCCTTGAATGTACTAAAACGCACATGTCCCTAACTACATTGAATACAAAGAAAATAGAAAAAAATAAGTGGAAGGGATACAAAAATGCAATGTAAACATGTCCAAAACGCATCCAAAATGTACTGGAACACACTAAACATGCATGCCAAAAGGGCATGAAAAAAACCCATCAGGAACACATCTAGACTGTTTCTATAGTGTGAACCAGCCCTTAGGACTTGTTCACACCATTGGTGGTGCAGAAACGCATGCAAGAACACACATTTTCCAGCACAGCAAAGAAATGCAATGCCCTATGTAGATGTGCGCAGGTACCATGATGAAAACGTTGTTGCACCTACACACGTCTATTAAAAACAGCCCCATTCACAGCCACAAATACGCATGGCACCACACTACTGTGCGGTTAGGTGCGACACACTTGGAAAATAACATAAAAATAAGCCAACATGGCTAAAACATATCTTGAAAATATGGGGACTCTGATATCCGGCGACAGTCCGTTCACGAACGAGAAGCAATTCTGCACCCTAAAACCAACATAGAGGAAAGGGATGGTCAAATTGCTGTGCTGCTTCCAAACCACCTCTGGCATGCCAGGGTCATTATGCAGGTCCTCGATGCCAGTTCTTGCCTGCGGCCACAAAATATCCACTGGCCACAAGTGAAGGTGAGTGGAGGACGTGAAGGTGGATTTCTACCAGCTTCAACCGCAAGCAGTACCACTCCTGAAAAATGAGAGCAAATAATCATTGACACGTCATCATGACAGTCAATTCTCAGTGCAGGCTATCTAGAGTGTCTTTCCTTTTTAACCATTTCAAGAGTTCAAGGAAACATTCTTGGAGCATCTACTGTGTTTGGAAAGGCCAAAGGTCCCCCCCTCCCCCAGGCACACTAATGCTTATGCAGGCCATAGACGGGGAGAAAAACAGCCGATTTTTCTTTTAAAAAATGAAAAATCGGTTGTTCAAGCGGCCGATGTTACTAGCAATGGTAAAAAAAAAAATCGGCCGATTTTCATCCCGTCTACAGCCGGCAAAAAGTGTCCCTGCAGAGAGCTCCGCTATTTCTTTGACAGTTCTTTGACATTGATAGCGGTTGCAACAATGTATTTGTATCCATTTCGGATACAGATGTTTTTATTCGGAAACAAATAGATACAATGTTGCAACCACTGTAAATGTCAAGGAACTGTCAAAGAAATAGCGGAGCTCTCTGCAGGGACACTTTTGCCATACTGGAATTCCTCTCATTTTTCATCCTTCTTTTTCCTCTTCTTCTTCTTCTTCTTCTTTATCATCATCCTCTTCTTCTTCTTCTTCTTTATCATCATCCTCTTCTACTTCTTCTTCATCATCATCCTTTTCTTCTTCTTCATCATCATCCTCTTCTTCATCATCCTCTTCTTCTTCATCATCCTCTTCTTCTTCTTCTTCTTCATCATCATCATCCTCTTCTTCCTCTTCATCATCTTCTTCATCATCATCATCATCCTCATCATCTTCTTCATCATCATCATCCTCTTCTTCATCATCCTCTTCTTCTTCTTCATCATCATCATCATCCTCTTCTTCTTCATCATCATCTTCTTCATCATCATCCTCTGCATCATCATCCTCTTCATCATCATCATCCTCTTCTTCTTCATCATCATCATCCTCCTCTTCATCATCATCCTCTTCTTCATCATCATCTTCTTCATCATCATCCTCTTCATCATCATCCTCTTCTTCATCATCTTCTTCTTCATCCTCTTCTTTTTGTCTTCCTCTTGCAGGTCACTGCTCATGTGCAGATTTTTTATCAGTAAAAAATCGGCCGATTTGCCCATCATTGCCGCGAAAATCGGCCGATCGGCAAATTCGGCCGTTTTTTTTCCAACTTCACCGAAAAAAAAAATCTGCCAAAATACCAAAAAACGGCCGAACAAATAGCCCACTAACGATCCGAAAATCGGCCGATTTTAGACCCATCTATGGCCTGCATAAGATATGGTGTGGCCCTAGGGTCAATGTGTGTTTAGAATACTTCCAAAATGCACATACAAAAACACTACATCCAAATGCATGTTGCATTTCTATAGCATGTTAAACAGAAGAAAAATGCACTTCCATAATGTTAACATGCGCAAGTAAAAATAGACAAAATCCACATCCTTTTATTCTGGCTTCACATACATGCATTGTGGTCTAACACCGCACTCCTGGGCAAATCACATGCAATTTGTGTGCGTTGCAATTAGAGACAAACATTTTGCACACCTCAAATTGCACCGCATCCGGGCCAAAAATGTGCAGGACCCTTTTTCAGGGTATGCACATGGGTGTGAATAGGCATGCCATCCAATTTGGCAAATCGCAATACGCTTTGTGTACCAATATTGGTGTGTTGGTAACTTCACCTAGAAAGCCGCAGCAGGTGGCATGAAGGGGTTGCGGTTGTGATGCGGTGCAGCGCTTGCACAGAAAACACTGCAAATTTCACATCGCATCTGTGTGAAACCAGAATGTGCCAATATGTGGCTTGACAAAACACAGTGGTCAGTGCAGATTATTTTCAATCCATGTTTTTTTACACTTTTCATTCACTGGTTTAACTCAGGTGATCGTTAATCACAATTATCTCCGGAGATCACATGCAGCCCCTCAACCATCTACACATATCTCTGAAAATCTATACAGATCTCCTTGAAAAAATGTCTCCTCTCTTCTTCGGAAAACAATTGTCCTCCACCTCATAAACAGGGGGACAGAGAAGACTTCTCCTTGATAACTAAAATCAGATTAATTATCTGTGCTTAATAAACATACACCAATACTGCAAATGCATTGTACTGTCCAAGGCATTGCACACTAACACATTGCACACTAGAAATGTCAAATGCGTTAGTGTGTACAGTGCATGAGTGTAAAATGCTTTAGTGCACACTGCAGTGTACAACGCATTGCACACTGTAATACACTGTACAATGTAATACCGTGTACACCAACACATTGTAGACTGTAATGCACTGTACAATGTAATACCGTGTACACCCACACATTGTAGACTGTAATGCACTGTACACTGTCATTAAGGATAGAGCTACGCATTGCACACTGTGATACCGTGTACACCCACACATTGTAGACTGTAATGCACTGTACACTGTCATGCAGGCTGGAGCTACGCATTGCACACTGTGATACGCTGTCCACTGTCATGCAGAATCCAGCAACGCATTGCACACTGTAATACCGTGTACACCAACACATTGTAGAATGTAATGCATTATACGCAGTATACATGTCCAGATATTCAAAGATTAGCCATGAAGGCCTAGCTGGTTTCCTATTTGGCGACCGCAGATAGCCGAATAACGCTACACTGCATCCAGGCAGCTCTGGGAGGGTGTCATATGACATCCTGGCAGAACGCGCTCTCCGTGATTGCTGTGTCCTAAGGACACAGCTGATCACGTGATGTGGTAAAGGCCAATCACAGCGGCTTTTTACCATGTGATCAGCCATGTCCAATGACACGCTGATCACAGGGAAATGCATTTGCCGGGTCTTGGCTGCACTTTCATCACGCTGTCAGAATGTGTGGAAAGTACTGCCGAGAACCAGCAGTTATCAAAGCAGGGGTCGGCCCCGATGATCAGTGCCCACCAGTGCCACCCAACAGTTCCGCCCACCTGTGGCCAGCAGTGCCACCCACCAGTGCTGCCTCATCAACGCACATCAGTGTTGCTAAATTACCAGTTTACCAAATGTTATAATATAAACAGACTTTTATTCATTATGAGCTATTTTGTGGTTTATCGAGCAAAAAGTAAAACTCACAGCAGCAAATCAATACCACCCAAAGAAAGCTCTATTTGTCTGAAAAAAACTGATACAAATTTAAGATGGGTACAATGTGGCATGACCGCACAATTGTCATTCAAAGTGTAACAGTGCAGAAAGATGAAAATTGGCCAGGACAGGAAGGGGGTAGGAGTACCCAGTAGGCAAGTGGTTAATATCATTGACCCATCAATACCCAGGAGCTAATGTGCAGATAAGTAGCATGTGCACCAAGTGAGATTCTGCTAGGCCCCACCCACAAAATTACAATTACTTGTCCCTCACATGTTATAAACATATTTGCAATGGCCACAGTTACTTTACATATAAGGATCATCTCCTCAGTTGAGAACTGTGCTCTCGCCATGTCCAAATGCCAATAAAGTTCTCAAAATTTTCAACCAACACAAAACCTCCAACCATTTCTCATACACTTACACTCCCCACAACCACTTCCGGGTGCGCGCGCACCAGATGACGGACTTCCAGGATAGCCGTTCATGCGCCATGCGGACACCTGTTTGGTGCTTATTTGTTTGCAATCGCGCATTTCTATGCACGGCTATGATAGCTTTCGCAAATGTGTGTTTCTTATTGATTTGTTTTTTTTAACCTTGGCTAATATTTGTTGCCAAAGGCCAAAAATCAACAAAGTGTGGACTATTTTATTACTGTAAATCGAATTGTAGAAAACCTGTAGCTGGCTGCACAGTGAATGTGACATTTAGAGATGAGCGAATCGAACTTGGCGAAGTGGAATTCGTTTCGAATATTAGGAAAATTTTGATTCGTGACGAATCCGAAAATTAGCAGACTTCAGATGCGCGAATCGAAATTTTTCCTAAAATGGCGGCGACATGTGCGGCGACGGAGCGGGGATCTCTGGGAAGGCGCGCAGACAAGGCGCGCTGACCCATAATGCATTCATTCATGACATGTGATCGCATTAGCCAATCAGCAGCCAGCCAGCCAGCACTGTGTAATGGTCGAGCTATAAATTGCGGCCATTTTAGAATTCTCCATTTGCCTCCAGTCATTCAAGAGAGGCAGACCTGTCTGTATTGAGGGAGAGAGTTAGGGCCACAGAATCGTTACTTAGGGACACAGAACCGTTACTTAGGGACACAGAATCGTTACTTAGGGCCACAGAACCGTTACTTGGGGCCACAGAACCGTTACTTGGGGCCACAGAACCGTTACTTGGGGCCACAGAACCGTTACTTAGGGCCACAGAACCGTTACTTAGGGCCACAGAACCGTTACTTAGGGACACAGAACCGTTACTTAGGGACACAGAATTGTTACTCGGGGACAGACACAGAATTGTTACTGAGGGACACAGAATTGTTACTGAGGGACACAGAATTGTTACTCAGGGACAGACAAAGAATTGTTACTCAGGGACAGACACAGAATTGTTACTCAGGGACAGACACAGAATTGTTACTCAGGGACAGACACAGAATTGTTACTCAGGGACAGACACAGAATTGTTACTCAGGGACACAGAATTGTTACTGAGGGACACAGAATTGTTACTCAGGGACAGACACAGAATTGTTACTCAGGGACAGACACAGAATTGTTACTCAGGGACAGACACAGAATTGTTACTGAGGGACACAGAATTGTTACTGAGGGACACAGAATTGTTACTGAGGGACACAGAATTGTTACTCAGGGACAGACACAGAATTGTTACTGAGGGACACAGAATTGTTACTGAGGGACACAGAATTGTTACTGAGGGACACAGAATTGTTACTCAGGGACACAGAAACGTTACTCAGGGACAGACACAGAATTGTTACTGAGGGACACAGAATTGTTACTGAGGGACACAGAATTGTTACTGAGGGACACAGAATTGTTACTCAGGGACACAGAATTGTTACTCAGGGACAGACACAGAATTGTTACTCAGGGACAGACACAGAATTGTTACTCAGGGACAGACACAGAATTGTTACTGAGGGACACAGAATTGTTACTGAGGGACACAGAATTGTTACTCAGGGACAGACACAGAATTGTTACTGAGGGACACAGAATTGTTACTGAGGGACACAGAATTGTTACTGAGGGACACAGAATTGTTACTCAGGGACACAGAATTGTTACTCAGGGACAGACACAGAATTGTTACTGAGGGACACAGAATTGTTACTGAGGGACACAGAATTGTTACTCAGGGACACAGAATTGTTACTCAGGGACACAGAATTGTTACTCAGGGACACAGAATTGTTACTCAGGGACAGACACAGAATTGTTACTCAGGGACACAGAATTGTTACTCAGGGACACAGAATCGTTGAATTAAAGAGTATGTCAGACAACATGCAGATGAGTGGCAGAGGAGGCAATGTTTTAGGAGCGAGCAGACGTGGCAGCAGAGGAAGGGGTCGAGGCAGCACTAGTCGCAGCCAGAGGCCAGTGCTCCCGGTGTCATCCAGCGGTCGTGTCTCCACCGACAACCCTGCCGTCATCGATTGGTTGGCTCGGTCGTCTTCCTCTTCCCAGGTCACCTCTGACACCTACAGCCAACGGTCGGTGGGTACGTCAGACACAACCGTTAGTTGGCATGGCCTGGGAGCAAGCCCACTGAAATCACGTGTCCTCGACCTGCCCCTGTCCTTTGGTGTTCCCTCACCAAGCAAAGTATCGCATGCTGTGGGCTCAGCCCCACTGTACAGTGAGGAAGAGCTAACAGAGGGCGGTCAGGAACGGGGGGAGACATCCGCCTCTTCAGCAGCCAGGCGAAGAAGTACTGGCGAGGAGAGTGGCTCGGTAGCCGGTCTAGAGACAGGTCTGTCTCCTGACCCACACGCAGCCGAGGGGGCTAGTAGTGAGGAGGAGACCCTAATTGATGATGATGAGGCTGATCGCACTTGGCAGCCTCGTCGTCATCAGGCTATTGCTTCCGCATCATCAGGAGAAGAGGGTGCCAGCTTGGCAGCGAGCAAAACAGTCGGTGGGTTCCCCAGGAGGCAGCAGGGTCGCAGCAGTGTCAGTGGAGGCAAACGGCCACGGAGTAGAGCACCAGCTCCACTGCAGCCTACCACCACGGCCAGTAGTGGTTCCGGTGTGCACGGAGGAAGTAGCAGTCAGCCAGTGAGGAGTAGCGGGGGCAAAGTTTCCTACTCGGCGGCGTGGCCAGGGGGCCCATGTTGGGACTACAGCGTTGCGTCAGCATATGCAGCGTCGCCATTTGGTGGCCTGGGAAAACCGTGATAAAAATACGGCGGTTCGGCCTGCCCCAGCCCCCGCTCCATCACCCGCTCTGTTACTTGCTCCGTCACCCGACGTCAATCGCCCTCTATCAGCCAGTCAAGGCTCCAACACCTCTGCTGAGGGGAGTTGTCGCTCGTTGGCATCTTCCGCTCGTTCAGATGCTCCTTCTCCTGCTACTCCTCTTCACGGATTCCGTCAGCAGTCTTTCTTGGAATCCGTTTCCAAGAGACAACAGTTTGCGAGCACGCACCCGACGGTGCAAAAGCTGAACGTCCTCCTGTCCAAGTTGCTGGTGCTGCAGTCCCTCCCTTTCCAAGTGGTGGACTCAGCACCTTTCCGAGAAATGATGGCTTGTGCCGCGCCGCGGTGGAGAGTGCCAAGCCGTCATTTCTTCGCCAAAAAGGCAGTGCCAGCCCTGCATTCACATGTAGAAGAGATGGTGGGCCAGTCTTTGAGCATGTCGGTCTCTGCCAAAGTGCACGGCAGCGCCGACGTGTGGAGCTGTAACTACGGTCAGGCACAGTACATGTCATTTACGGCCCACTGGGTGAACGTGGTGCCGGCACAGCCGCACCAGCAACTTGGACAGGTCACGCCGCTTTTGCCTCCACGTTTGCACGTCCTTGGTCCACAAAAGATGTCCGCCTCTACCACCTATTCTTCCGCCGTGTCCTCAGCCGCCGCCCCCGTGCCAAGTCCCATTACCCGACCGGCATATCACATGTGCAGGGCGCAACGGTGTCACGCTGTGCTGCACCTGGTATGCCTTGGCGAACGTAGTCACACAGGGGAGGAACTTCTGAGTGCAATGAACAGAGAAATCGACAGATGGCCGTCTCCGCGCAAACTGAAAATCGGAACCATGTTGACCGACAACGGAAAGAACATGGTGTCTGCTCTGCGTCAAGGAAGGTTGTGCCATGCGCCATGCATGGCTCACGTGTTCAATCTGGTTGTCAAGCAGTTCCTAAAATACACCATCCCACTGCAAGACATCCTTAAAATGTCACGTAAACTTTGCATGCATTTCAGCCATTCCTACACCGCAAAGCACACCCTCCTTGAGCTGCAGCGGCAGAACGGAATTCCACAGCATCGCCTGATCTGCGACGTTGCAACAAGGTGGAATTCAACCCTACACATGTTAGACCGCCTTTACGAACAGCGAAAGGCCATCACCGATTTCCTGATGTTACAAGCGGATAAAGGTACTACCCTGTGTAACTTCGATGTCAGCCATTGGCAGCTCATGCGTGACACCTGCCGCTTACTCAGGCCCTTTGAGGAGGCCACGCTATTCGTGAGTCGGCAGGACTATGGGATGAACGACGTCATTCCTCTGTTGCACGTCCTGGAACAAATGCTGTTAACAATGGCTGGTCAGGGTGCGGTAGACGTGGCGCACAGATCTCAACGCCACATGACCCCTGTGGGGGCAGGACAGGAAGAAGAGGAAGAGGTAGAGGAGGACATTTCTGCTCAGGAATTATTGAGTGAAATGGGTGGTTTTTCCACTCAGCGGACAGGAGTGGAGGAGCAGGAGCATCTGGTAGAGGAGGAGGAGGAGGAGGAGACAGAGGACCCAGACGCACCGTGGCAGTATGCTGTGGAGATGGAGGCAGGGAGTCCCTCGCATTCCTTGGCACAAATGGCCCATAGCATGCTCGCTTGCTTGCGTAGCAACAGCCGAATAATAACCATCAGACAGAGGGATGACTTTTGGCTGTCCACCTTGTTGGACCCTCGCTACCGTTCAAAAATGGTGGCCTTTTTCACACCTGCTAAGAGGGAGGCCAAAATAACGTACTATAAAAACCACCTATGTAGTCAGTTGGTCTCTGCCTTTCTGCGCCAACGTCCATCCTCAGACACTGTGGGCCCTGTGCGCTCGCGTTCCGCTGCCATGGCAGCAGGGGAGGGGTGGGGTGGTAGGAGCAGTGGCAGCTCCACCAGCAGCGGCTGCCTCAGTCTGCAGTCGATGATGAGTAGCTTTCTTCACCAGCGCAGTGAGGAAACTACTAACCAGCCGCAGCAGCATCAGGTGGACCTGGAGCAGGACCTCAAACAACAGGCTTGGGCCTACTTGGACAGCACCCTGCCAACCGAGGTAGACAATCCCCTTGACTACTGGGCAACGAAACTTGACCTTTGGCCCCAACTAGCTGAATTTGCCCTTGAAAGGCTGTCATGCCCGGCCAGTAGCGTGGCATCAGAGCGCGTGTTTAGTGCGGCAGGAGGTATTGTAACTCCGCGGAGGACACGACTGTCCACCCAAAGTGTGGAGAGACTCACGTTTGTAAAAATGAATCAGGCGTGGATTAGTCTGGATTTCAAACCACCAGTTCCTTACACAACTGACTAAATCCGCCATGAATCATGCCCCAAACATGTGCCACTTTCAGGTCTCCTCACACTGCTGGTGGGTTCCATTTTGTCATAGGGTGCTGGCAGATTACGGGCCTCCCATTGCTGCTGCCAGGCCTGTAATCTGCCATGGGCCCCTGTACCGCCTCCTCATGCTGCTGCCAGGTCCAGAGTCTCTCATGGGTCCCTGTACGGCCTCCCATTGCTGCTGTCTCCATCGCCACACTCTGCCATGTGCCACTTTCAGGTCTCCTCACACTGCTGGTGCTGTCCATTTTGTCATAGGGTGCTGGCAGATTACGGGCCTCCCATTGCTGCTGCAGGGCCCGTAATCTGCCATGGGCCCCTGTACCGCCTCCTCATGCTGCTGCCAGGTCCAGAGTCTCTCATGGGTCCCTGTACGGCCTCCCATTGCTGCTGTCTCCATCGCCACACTCTGCCATGTGCCACTTTCAGGTCTCCTCACACTGCTGGTGTGTTCCATTTTGTCATAGGGTGCTGGCAGATTACGGGCCTCCCATTGCTGCTGCCAGGCCCGTAATCTGCCATGGGCCCCTGTACCGCCTCCTCATGCTGCTGCCAGGTCCAGAGTCTCTCATGGGTCCCTGTACGGCCTCCCATTGCTGCTGTCTCCATCGCCACACTCTGCCATGTGCCACTTTCAGGTCTCCTCACACTGCTGGTGTGTTCCATTTTGTCATAGGGTGCTGGCAGATTACGGGCCTCCCATTGCTGCTGCCAGGCCTGTAATCTGCCATGGGCCCCTGTACCGCCTCCTCATGCTGCTGCCAGGTCCAGAGTCTCTCATGGGTCCCTGTACGGCCTCCCATTGCTGCTGTCTCCATCGCCACACTCTGCCATGTGCCACTTTCAGGTCTCCTCACACTGCTGGTGCTGTCCATTTTGTCATAGGGTGCTTGCAGATTACGGGCCTCCCATTGCTGCTGCCAGGCCCGTAATCTGCCATGGGCCCCTGTACCGCCTCCTCATGCTGCTGCCAGGTCCAGAGTCTCTCATGGGTCCCTGTACGGCCTCCCATTGCTGCTGTCTCCATCGCCACACTCTGCCATGTGCCACTTTCAGGTCTCCTCACACTGCTGGTGTGTTCCATTTTGTCATAGGGTGCTGGCAGATTACGGGCCTCCCATTGCTGCTGCCAGGCCCGTAATCTGCCATGGGCCCCTGTACCGCCTCCTCATGCTGCTGCCAGGTCCAGAGTCTCTCATGGGTCCCTGTACGGCCTCCCATTGCTGCTGTCTCCATCGCCACACTCTGCCATGTGCCACTTTCAGGTCTCCTCACACTGCTGGTGTGTTCCATTTTGTCATAGGGTGCTGGCAGATTACGGGCCTCCCATTGCTGCTGCCAGGCCTGTAATCTGCCATGGGCCCCTGTACCGCCTCCTCATGCTGCTGCCAGGTCCAGAGTCTCTCATGGGTCCCTGTACGGCCTCCCATTGCTGCTGTCTCCATCGCCACACTCTGCCATGTGCCACTTTCAGGTCTCCTCACACTGCTGGTGCTGTCCATTTTGTCATAGGGTGCTGGCAGATTACGGGCCTCCCATTGCTGCTGCCAGGCCCGTAATCTGCCATGGGCCCCTGTACCGCCTCCTCATGCTGCTGCCAGGTCCAGAGTCTCTCATGGGTCCCTGTACGGCCTCCCATTGCTGCTGTCTCCATTGCCACACTCTGCCATGTGCCACTTTCAGGTCTCCTCACACTGCTGGTGCTGTCCATTTTGTCATAGGGTGCTGGCAGATTACGGGCCTCCCATTGCTGCTGCCAGGCCTGTAATCTGCCATGGGCCCCTGTACCGCCTCCTCATGCTGCTGCCAGGTCCAGACTGTCTCATGGGTCCCTGTACGGCCTCCCATTGCTGCTGTCTCCATCGCCACACTCTGCCATGTGCCACTTTCAGGTCTCCTCACACTGCTGGTGTGTTCCATTTTGTCATAGGGTGCTGGCAGATTACGGGCCTCCCATTGCTGCTGCCAGGCCCGTAATCTGCCATGGGCCCCTGTACCGCCTCCTCATGCTGCTGCCAGGTCCAGAGTCTCTCATGGGTCCCTGTAGGGCCTCCCATTGCTGCTGTCTCCATCGCCACACTCTGCCATGTGCCACTTTCAGGTCTCCTCACACTGCTGGTGCTGTCCATTTTGTCATAGGGTGCTGGCAGATTACGGGCCTCCCATTGCTGCTGCCAGGCCCGTAATCTGCCATGGGCCCCTGTACCGCCTCCTCATGCTGCTGCCAGGTCCAGAGTGTCTCATGGGTCCCTGTACGGCCTCCCATTGCTGCTGTCTCCATCGCCACACTCCTCCATGTGCCACTTTCAGGTCTCCTCACACTGCTGGTGCTGTCCATTTTGTCATAGGGTGCTGGCAGATTACGGGCCTCCCATTGCTGCTGCCAGGCCCGTAATCTGCCATGGGCCCCTGTACCGCCTCCTCATGCTGCTGCCAGGTCCAGAGTCTCTCATGGGTCCCTGTACGGCCTCCCATTGCTGCTGTCTCCATCGCCACACTCTGCCATGTGCCACTTTCAGGTCTCCTCACACTGCTGGTGTGTTCCATTTTGTCATAGGGTGCTGGCAGATTACGGGCCTCCCATTGCTGCTGCCAGGCCCGTAATCTGCCATGGGCCCCTGTACCACCTCCTCATGCTGCTGCCAGGTCCAGAGTCTCTCATGGGTCCCTGTACGGCCTCCCATTGCTGCTGTCTCTATCGCCACACTCTGCCATGTGCCACTTTCAGGTCTCCTCACACTGCTGGTGTGTTCCATTTTGTCATAGGGTGCTGGCAGATTACGGGCCTCCCATTGCTGCTGCCAGGCCTGTAATCTGCCATGGGCCCCTGTACCGCCTCCTCATGCTGCTGCCAGGTCCAGAGTCTCTCATGGGTCCCTGTGTGGCCTCCCATTGCTGCTGTCTCCATCGCCACACTCTGCCATGTGCCACTTTCAGGTCTCCTCACACTGCTGGTGCTGTCCATTTTGTCATAGGGTGCTGGCAGATTACGGGCCTCCTATTGCTGCTGCCAGGCCCGTAATCTGCCATGGGCTCCTGCACCGCCTCCTCATGCTGCTGCCAGGTCCAGAGTCTCTCATGGGTCCCTGTAGGGCCTCCCATTGCTGCTGTCTCCATCGCCACACTCTGCCATGTGCCACTTTCAGGTCTCCTCACACTGCAGGTGCTTTCCATTTTGTCATAGGGTGCTGGCAGATTACGGGCCTCCCATTGCTGCTGCCAGGCCCGTAATCTGCCATGGGCCCCTGTACCGCCTCCTCATGCTGCTGCCAGGTGCAGAGTCTCTCATGGGTCCCTGTACGGCCTCCCATTGCTGCTGTCTCCATCGCCACACTCCTCCATGTGCCACTTTCAGGTCTCCTCACACTGCTGGTGCTGTCCATTTTGTCATAGGGTGCTGGCAGATTACGGGCCTCCCATTGCTGCTGCCAGGCCTGTAATCTGCCATGGGCCCCTGTACCGCCTCCTCATGCTGCTGCCAGGTCCAGAGTCTCTCATGGGTCCCTGTACGGCCTCCCATTGCTGCTGTCTCCATCGCCACACTCTGCCATGTGCCACTTTCAGGTCTCCTCACACTGCTGGTGTGTTCCATTTTGTCATAGGGTGCTGGCAGATTACGGGCCTCCCATTGCTGCTGCCAGGCCCGTAATCTGCCATGGGCCCCTGTACCGCCTCCTCATGCTGCTGCCAGGTCCAGAGTTTCTCATGGGTCCCTGTAGGGCCTCCCATTGCTGCTGTCTCCATCGCCACACTCTGCCATGTGCCACTTTCAGGTCTCCTCACACTGCTGGTGCTGTCCATTTTGTTATAGGGTGCTGGCAGATTACGGGCCTCCCATTGCTGCTGCCAGGCCCGTAATCTGCCATGGGCCCCTGTACCGCCTCCTCATGCTGCTGCCAGGTCCAGAGTCTTTCATGGGTCCCTGTACGGCCTCCCATTGCTGCTGTCTCCATCGCCACACTCTGCCATGTGCCACTTTCAGGTCTCCTCACACTGCTGGTGCTGTCCATTTTGTCATAGGGTGCTGGCAGATTACGGGCCTCCCATTGCTGCTGCCAGGCCCGTAATCTGCCATGGGCCCCTGTACCGCCTCCTCATGCTGCTGCCAGGTCCAGAGTCTCTCATGGGTCCCTGTAGGGCCTCCCATTGCTCTTGTCTCCATCGCCACACTCTGCCATGTGCCACTTTCAGGTCTCCTCACACTGCTGGTGCTGTCCATTTTGTCATAGGGTGCTGGCAGATTACGGGCCTCCCATTGCTGCTGCCAGGCCCGTAATCTGCCATGGGCCCCTGTACCGCCTCCTCATGCTGCTGCCAGGTCCAGAGTGTCTCATGGGTCGTTGTACGGCCTCCCATTGCTGCTGTCTCCATCGCCACACTCTGCCATGTGCCACTTTCAGGTCTCCTCACACTGCTGGTGTGTTCCATTTTGTCATAGGGTGCTGGCAGATTACGGGCCTCCCATTGCTGCTGCCAGGCATGTAATCTGCCATGGGCCCCTGTACCGCCTCCTCATGCTGCTGCCAGGTCCAGAGTCTCACATGGGTCCCTGTACGGCCTCCCATTGCTGCTGTCTCCATCGCCACACTCTGCCATGTGCCACTTTCAGGTCTCCTCACACTGCTGGTGCTGTCCATTTTGTCATAGGGTGCTGGCAGATTACGGGCCTCCCATTGCTGTTGCCAGGCCCGTAATCTGCCATGGGCCCCTGTACCGCCTCCTCATGCTGCTGCCAGGTCCAGAGTCTCTCATGGGTCCCTGTACGGCCTCCCATTGCTGCTGTCTCCATCGCCACACTCTGCCATGTTCCACTTTCAGGTCTTCTCACACTGCTGGTGTGTTCCATCTTTTCATAGGGTGCTGGAAGATTACGGGCCTCCCATTGCTGCTGCCAGGCCCGTAATCTGCCATGGGCCCCTGTACCGCCTCCTCATGCTGCTGCCAGGTCCAGAGTGTCTCATGGGTCCCTGTACGGCCTCCCATTGCTGCTGTCTCCATCGCCACACTCTGCCATGTGTCACTTTCAGGTCTCCTCACACTGCTGGTGTGTTCCATTTTGTCATAGGGTGCTGGCAGATTACGGGCCTCCCATTGCTGCTGCCAGGCCCGTAATCTGCCATGGGCCCCTGTACTGCCTCCTCATGCTGCTGCCAGGTCCAGAGTGTCTCATGGGTCCCTGTACGGCCTCCCATTGCTGCTGTCTCCATCGCCACACTCTGCCATGTGCCACTTTCAGGTCTCCTCACACTGCTGGTGTGTTCCATTTTGTCATAGGGTGCTGGCAGATTACGGGCCTCCCATTGCTGCTGCCAGGCCTGTAATCTGCCATGGGCCCCTGTACCGCCTCCTCATGCTGCTGCCAGGTCCAGAGTGTCTCATGGGTCCCTGTACGGCCTCCCATTGCTGCTGTCTCCATCGCCACACTCTGCCATGTGCCACTTTCAGGTCTCCTCACACTGCTGGTGTGTTCCATTTTGTCATAGGGTGCTGGCAGATTACGGGCCTCCCATTGCTGCTGCCAGGCCCGTAATCTGCCATAGGCCCCTGTACCGCCTCCTCATGCTGCTGCCAGGTCCAGAGTCTCTCATGGGTCCCTGTACGGCCTCCCATTGCTGCTGTCTCCATCGCCACACTCTGCCATGTGCCACTTTCAGGTCTCCTCACACTGCTGGTGCTGTCCATTTTGTCATAGGGTGCTGGCAGATTACGGGCCTCCCATTGCTGCTGCCAGGCCCGTAATCTGCCATGGGCCCCTGTACCGCCTCCTCATGCTGCTGCCAGGTCCAGAGTCTCTCATGGGTCCCTGTACGGCCTCCCATTGCTGCTGTCTCCATCGCCACACTCTGCCATGTGCCACTTTCAGGTCTCCTCACACTGCTGGTGCTGTCCATTTTGTCATAGGGTGCTGACAGATTACGGGCCTCCCATTGCTGCTGCCAGGCCCGTAATCTGCCATGGGCCCCTGTACCGCCTCCTCATGCTGCTGCCAGGTCCAGAGTCTCTCATGGGTCCCTGTACGGCCTCCCATTGCTGCTGTCTCCTTCGCTACACTCTGCCATGTGCCACTTTCAGGTCTCCTCACACTGCTGGTGCTGTCCATTTTGTCATAGGGTGCTGGCAGATTACGGGCCTCCCATTGCTGCTGCCAGGCCCGTAATCTGCCATGGGCCCCTGTACGGCCTCCTCATGCTGCTGCCAGGTCCAGAGTCTCTCATGGGTCCCTGTACGGCCTCCCATTGCTGCTGTCTCCATCGCCACACTCCTCCATGTGCCACTTTCAGGTCTCCTCACACTGCTGGTGTGTTCCATTTTGTCATAGGGTGCTGGCAGATTACGGGCCTCCCATTGCTGCTGCCAGGCCCGTAATCTGCCATGGGCCCCAGTACCTCCTCCTCATGCTGCTGCCAGGTCCAGAGTGTCTCATGGGTCCCTGTACGGCCTCCCATTGCTGATGTCTCCATCGCCACACTCTGCCATGTGCCACTTTTAGGTCTCCTCACACTGCTGGTGCTGTCCATTTTGTCATAGGGTGCTGGCAGATTACGGGCCTCCCATTGCTGCTGCCAGGCCCGTAATCTGCCATGGGCCCCTGTACTGCCTCCTCATGCTGCTGCCAGGTCCAGAGTCTCTCATGGGTCCCTGTACGGCCTCCCATTGCTGCTGTCTCCATCGCCACACTCTGCCATGTGCCACTTTCAGGTCTCCTCACACTGCTGGTGTGTTCCATTTTGTCATAGGGTGCTGGCAGATTACGGGCCTCCCATTGCTGCTGCCAGGCCTGTAATCTGCCATGGGCCCCTGTACCGCCTCCTCATGCTGCTGCCAGGTCCAGAGTGTCTCATGGGTCCCTGTACGGCCTCCCATTGCTGCTGTCTCCATCGCCACACTCTGCCATGTGCCACTTTCAGGTCTCCTCACACTGCTGGTGCTGTCCATTTTGTCATAGGGTGCTGGCAGATTACGGGCCTCCCATTGCTGCTGCCAGGCCCGTAATCTGCCATGGCCGCCGTTCCGACTCCTCATGCTGTGACGTTGCAACTTGCAACAAGGTGGAATTCAATACTACATATGTTAGACCGCCTTTACGAACAGCGAAAGGCCATCACAGATTTCCTGATGTTACAAGCGGATAAAGGTACTCCCCTGTGTAACTTAGATGTCAGCCATTGGCAGCTCATGCGTGACACCTGCCGCTTGCTGAGGCCCTTTGAGGAGGCCACGCTATTCGTGAGTCGGCAGGACTATGGGATGAACGACGTCATTCCTCTGTTGCACGTCCTGGAACAAATGCTGTTAACAATGGCTGGTCAGGGTGCGGTAGACGTGACGCACAGATCTCAACGCCACATGACCCCTGTGGGGGCAGAACAGGAAGAAGAGGAGGAGGTAGAGGAGGACATTGGTGCTCAGGAATTATTGAGTGAAATGGGTGGTTTTTCCACTCAGCGGACAGGAGTGGAGGAGCAGGAGCATCAGGTAGAGGAGGAGGAGGAGACAGAGGACCCAGACGCACCGTGGCAGTATGCTGTGGAGATGGAGGCAGGGAGTCGCACGCATTCCTTGGCACAAATGGCCCATAGCATGCTCGGGTGCTTGCGTAGCGACAGCCGAATAATAACCATCAGACAGAGGGATGACTTTTGGCTGCCCACCTTGTTGGACCCTCACTACCGTTCAAAAATGGTGGCCTTTTTCACACCTGCTAAGAGGGAGGCCAAAATAACGTACTATAAAAACCACCTATGTAGTCAGTTGGTCTCTGCCTTTGTGCGCCAACGTCCATCCTCAGACACTGTGGGCCCTGTGCGCTCATGTTCCGCTGCCATGGCAGCAGGGGAGGGGTGGGGTGGTAGGAGCAGTGGCAGCTCCACCAGCAGCGCCTGCCTCAGTCTGCAGTCGATGATGAGTAGCTTTCTTCACCAGCGCAGTGAGGAAACTACTAACCAGCCGCAGCAGCAGCAGCATCAGGTGGACCTGGAGCAGGACCTCAAACAACAGGCTTGGGCCTACTTCGACAGCACCCTGCCAACCGAGGTAGACAATCCCCTTGACTACTGGGCAACGAAACTTGACCTTTGGCCCCAACTAGCTGAATTTGCCCTTGAAAGGCTGTCATGCCTGGCCAGTAGCGTGGCATCAGAGCGCGTGTTTAGTGCGGCAGGAGGTATTGTAACTCCGTGGAGGACACGACTGTCCACCCAAAGTGTGGAGAAACTCACGTTTGTGAAAATGAATCAGGCGTGGATTAGTCTGGATTTCAAACCACCAGTTCCTGACACAACTGACTAAATCCGCCATGAATCATGCCCCAAACATGTGCCACTTTCAGGTCTCCTCACACTGCTGGTGGGTTCCATTTTGTCATAGGGTGCTGGCAGATTACGGGCCTCCTATTGCTGCTGCCAGGCCCGTAATCTGCCATGGGCCCCTGTACCGCCTCCTCATGCTGCTGTCAGGTCCAGAGTTTCTCATGGGTCCCTGTACGGCCTCCCATTGCTGCTGTCTCCATCGCCACACTCTGCCATGTGCCACTTTCAGGTCTCCTCACACTGCTGGTGGGTTCCATTTTGTCATAGGGTGCTGGCAGATTACGGGCTTCCCATTGCTGCTGCCAGGCCCGTAATCTGCCATGGGCCCCTGTACCGCCTCCTAATGCTGCTGCCAGGTCCAGAGTCTCTCATGGGTCCCTGTACGGCCTCCCATTGCTGCTGTCTCCATCGCCACACTCTGCCATGTGCCACTTTCAGGTCTCCTCACACTGCTGGTGGGTTTCATTTTTGTCATAGGGTGCTGTATGGCCTCCCATTGCTGCTGCCTCCACCGCCACACTGTGGCTCCACACTCTGGTTTTGGCGCCGTGACTGCCCAAATGAGTGAAGTGTGCGGTGATTCCAAGATCGACGGCACTCATCTGCATGTCATACTGACTGACAGTATTATTTCTCTTCCCCAGCAGACTCCAAGGGCATTTAAATTAAAGGTACAGTGTTCTGCACTAATATAAAGGCTCTCTGAAGCCTAGAAACACCCTTTTATAAGTTAAATTCGTAGCAAATATATTCGCATCAAATCGAATTTATTCCTCGAATTCGCCGAATCAGCCGAATCAAATTTTTGAATACTTCGCTCATCTCTAGTGACATTCATTAGTACATAACAATATTGTGGTGCAAGTGGGTTTTTTTTTTTTTGGTTTTGAAAAAGCCAGTTTGCACCCACTTGCATATTCACGCTCTTACAAGCTACATTTGAGCAGATTATATAAGTATACAAAGTAACTATTAAGGTTGTTCATATATTGAACATAAAATAAACACAAAAACATCGGTCAAACATTTATTGATCAAATATATCTTCATTTATTTGGTCAGCAGGAACAAGTAGGTACAGTCAATATCTTGGTGAGTCACAAAAATAGGATTCACGTGGCAAAAATAAAACACTCCTGCTCATAAGAGCTTACAATCTAAAGATACTTCTAGTGAACTGTGTGTGCTCAGGTTATAGCAGGAAACAAAGGGGAAGATGAATCAAGTAACATTTTCGTGCACATAAGGTTTACTTACACAATCACTTAGTATAAAGATCCATTCACAAAAAAAAGTCTACAGATCAAAATATCAAGAAAACAAAGCATGTGAAAAAAAAACCCTCCCACCTCTACAAATCCCCTCCCACCTCTACAAACCCCCTTCACATACATTTGTCAGCAGGTTTGTCAGAAAAATGCATTGGAGTCTAAATAAGCAAACAAAATTAAAACAAGAGCAGATTTTAAACAAAACGATTGACATGTGTGAGGCTTTCAATGCAAAGAGAAAAAACACAATCATTGTGCAATAACACACAAACACACTTTACAAGGCCAAAAATATGCAAACATTTCCAGCCCACTTCCAAACACAGCCTGAGTGGTGTCTGGGGCAATTCAGCACAAAATCTCTTCTTCCCCCAAACCACACCATGCAAGGACTTAGTCACAAACCACCCGGCCTAGTAACAGGCCAAATCACGCACTACTGCACATCTTTATATAAGCTAGGTTGTATTTGGAGCGTGCCAAACAAGGCCCCACACCCAATGAAGCCACACCCACCACTGACCTTAATTTGGTCAGTGAAAGTGTTTTCACCTGATGAATCCGCTTCCTACCTGCATTAACCCTTGGTATACAGGCCCCACAAATCAGAAAGAAATATACAGTGAAATGTACGTGTGCAGCATACAACAGAACATTGAGCAGGGATGTGAAAGGGAACCCCAATTGGAACCTTTATTGCTACTATGGTCACAATTCCCTCCAGATTCTCGCATGAGTTAAGACAGTCACATGACCACATCTTGTATGCAATACTGAAAATGACAAATCGATTTGACTAGTATGGTGAATTTCCCATCAATTGGCAAAACACTCCAGAAATCAAACTTCACCAAACATTACACTCTGGGCAAAGCTGATTTACAAATCCTGCGACTTACAGTAAAATTGACCATTTCAATGCAATTTTCAAGACATCTGACACAGATCTCTATGCAAATTGCCACTAAAGTAGTACATGTACTACTATATACTACATACTATATACATATACTATATGTACTATAGAAATCAATGTTTGAAACACACCCATGTGGTCGCTCTAATAGCATACAATAGTGTGTGACTTTGCCTCTCTCTGTCAGCTCTTTGCTTGCCAAATCCTTCACAAAAGTGGATGGAGTGTAAACCATCATTATCAAATCTATTAGTGCTCCAGGCTCTTATCCCATTGTATGACATTCACATAAGGTGCAGCTTTGAAGGTGTTTCAACAGACAAGACCTCATTCTAATTCACATTTTAGGGATCATTTAGACAGAAAGCAAAGATGTTGCCAGAACATCTATTTGAAGACAGCCACGCACGGAGATCATACTACTTCCTCACCGGGGTTGGGATTCAAACCGACAACCCTAGAGTTGTGAGGCAGTAGTGCTAACCACTAATCCACGGAGCTACATTGCTAATCCAGCCTGTATTTCTGTGCTGTGAATCAATCTTAGGTCCCTGGGCAAGGTCAGTATAACTACCAGATATCTCCAATGTGACACAAATGTTGTGCTATGTTGCCAATTCAGATGTATGTTGGTTCTATGTATCCCAATACAAAGGATTGCAATACTAATACAGGCGTACCTCGGTTTACCAATGCCTCAGGGAACGTCATATTTGGGGTACAAATGCCAAACCATTTCAGTTAATTGGTCTGTTTACAAATGTTTGAATAATTTGGTATGGGCATGTGGCCTGGTATGGTTCAGGAGGGGGGGAGGCGCTCGCTTGTCCCCCCCCCCCTTTCCTGACCTGCTGGGCTGCATGCTCAGATAAGTATCTGTTATGGATTTTGGGGGGTACCCCATGCTGTTTTTTATTTAATTTCATCGTGGAGTTACTTATTATGGATGAGAGGGGGGACCCCACGCCGGGTTTTTTACAAATTGTTTATAATTCCCTGCAGTACTTTTACATCAACTGTCAGTGGGGAACTCCGCCGACAGCTGAAACATGAGCGCTGCATTGGTTTTTGCTACTAAAATGCTGCATGAGTTGATAACATAACTCATGCGGGATTGTAGGAGCGACAGCCATGTGTTAATGTTTCAACTGTCAGCGGGGTTCCCCACTGACAGCTGAATGTACAAAAAAAAAAAAGCGTGGGGTCCCCCCTCACATCCGAACCAAGCCCTTTGGATCTGGTATGGATATTAAGGGGGAACTCCACGCTGAAATAAAAAAAAAAACAGCTTGGGGATCCCCCCAAAGTCCATACCAGACCCTTATCCGAGCATGCAGCCCGGCAGGTCAGGAAAGGGGGGGGGGGGCGAGCGAGCGCCCCCCCCCTCCTGAACTATACCAGGCCACATGCCCTCAACATGGGGGGGTGCTTTGGGGAAGGGGGGCTCCCCCCCAAAGCACCTTGTCCCCATGTTAATGGGGACAAGGGCCTCTTCCGTTATTGGGATAATTGGTCGGCCATTTTTTGGGATTTTAGCATATTTTGTTTACCAGTAAAGTTGAAAATTTTTTGTTCCAAATTTACTGATAAAAAAAATGTGCCAAAATCCCAAAAAACAGCTGACCAATTAACCCACTAACGGCCCGAAAATTGTTCGATTTTTTTTTCGGCAGAAAAATCGTCCGATTTTAGACCCATCTATGGCCTGCTTTACATGGGTCTAAAATCGTCCGCAAAAAAAATCGTCTGATTTTCGGCCGTTAGTGGGTTAATTGGTCAGCCATTTTTGGGGATTTTGCAACTTTTTTCAATTGGTAAATTTGGATAAAAATTGGCCGATTTTGCAGATCGGCCGATTTTAGCTGCAATGATCGGCAAATTGGCTGATCTTTTAACAGATAAAAAATCTGCACATGAGCCATGACCTGCAAGAAAAAGAAGAATAAAAAAAAAGAATAAGAAAAAGAAAAATGCAGGCCATAGATGGGGCGAAAACTGACCGTTTTAAAAAAAAAAAAAATTCGGTTGTTCAATGGGCCGACGTTACCACCAATGGTAAAAAAATAGTTCGATTTTCGCCCCGTCTACGGCCTGCAAATATAATAGCAAAGTAATTACTTCTGTCCCTGCAGAGAGCTGCGCTATTATATTTGACATTAAAAAGTATAAAGGTTGCAACATTGTATCTATTTGTATCCGAATAAAAACATCTATATCCGGAATGGATACAAATAGATACAATGTTGCAGTCTCTATACTTTTTAATGTCAAATATAATAGCGGAGCTCTCTGCAGGGACAGAAGGAATGTTTCAGCTGTCATCGGGGTTTCCCACTGACAGCTGAATTTCAAATTATTTCCGTGAATTAAATAAATAAAAAAAAAAACAGCGTGGGTCCCCCCCTCTCATCCTTACCAAGCCCTTCAGGTCTGGTATGGATATTAAGGGGGAACTCCACGCTGAAATTTAAAAAAAAAACAGCGTGGGTCCCCCTCAATATCCATACCAGACCCTTATCCGAGCATGCAGCCCGGCAGGTCAGGAAAGGGGGGGGACGAGCGAGCGCCCCCCCTCCTGAACCATACCAGGCCACATGCCCTCAACATGGGGGGGTGCTTTGGGGCAGGGGGGCTCCCCCCCCAAAGCACCTTGTCCCCATGTTGATAAGGACAAGGGCCTCTTCCCCACAACCCTGGCCGGTGGTTGTGGAGGTCTGCGGGTGGGGGGCTTATCAGAATCTGGAAGCCCCCTTTAACAAGGGGGCCCCAGATCCCGGCCCCCCACCCCCTACGTGAACGAGTCTGCGGTACATGGTCCCGCAGACTTATTCATAAAAAAACTAAGTGTGGTGTAAAAAAAACACAGTACAGGGTCTTTGACAAGTCCTTTATTAAAACAATGTCCCCCGAAGTAGATCCAACGTCAATCACGGCGGCGGCGGCAGGGACCCGAAAAAAGAAAAAAAAAAAAAAGGTTCTGCTCCCGTCGGAGGCTTCCAGCCTTGTGAAGAAGATAAGGGTCTGGTATGGATATTGAGGGGGACCCACGCTGTTTTTTTTTTAAATTTCAGCGTGGAGTTCCCCCTTAATATCCATACCAGACCTGAAGGGCTTGGTAAGGATGAGAGGGGGGACCCACGCTGTTTTTTTTTTTTTTATTGTGGACCTTTATTTTTACATTCAGCTGTCAAAATAAATATTATCTAGACCTTTGAAATAAGTAAAATCATTACAGAAATAATTATAAAGGATAAGAAACAAAAATAGAATCACTAGAACTAAGGAAATCTAGTTAGATTACATGAAGATATGCCGAGTGCTGTTTATTAAACACAATAGACGCGAGCGAGTGCTGGCTGTCAGAGGAATCCACAGTAAGATTCACTATTAGTCAGTGGCTAAAAAGCAAACGCCCATGGCAGAAGTCTAAAATGTGTTCTGCACATGCTCAGTTGTATCTGCCAAAGACACTGCACGGGCTTCTAGATTTTTACTGTGTCGATTTCCTTGAAAAAAACGATTTTTAACACATTCTTAATTTTTTTGGAAATAGCAGATATTGTTTAAAGTGAAGTCCTGATATTTGGCAAAGCAAATTTCTAAGTGAACATGTCTCTGCAGTGATTTTTCATGGTTTTAGACTTGCTTCTTAGCAAGTCTGTTTTGTGAGTCTGATTCCGGGCGTGTGTCTTTTTGTGAATTAGATTGGGCGTCTGCTTATGGGCTCTGCTCAATAGTGAATTAGGTTGCAGGGTAAAAAATGACGGACGCCCATGAAAATTGGGCTTAAGCCCATAAATATGCGCCCACGCCCAATAGTGAATCAGGGCCAGGGTGTCCTCCTCTGGGTCTCTGGACACATCCTCTGGTTCAGTTCAAGGCCTCAGACAGGAAAAGATTTGCTGTGATTTCCCTTTTTCAACCCTGCTAAGATAGCCCCTCTTTTCCTTCCTTACCAGCATTGGGAGTGCTCTCTCTAGTACAGTCTGATCACACACCTTCTTAGGGAGAAAGTTTATAGTCTCTGAGGCAAGGTCCAGTGTGATGAGCAGCCTCTTTGCTTCTCTTAGGACCCACCATGATTGTGGTCAGCGATGGCAGGCTTCGGTTCAGTCAACAGCTCAGTCTTTTTTCCAGCACTGTGCTAGCCTTTTTGACTGCCCCCCTTCCTGTCAGAAGCCTTCAGACACACTTCCCCTTGCTTTGTTGCAACAACCAATCACTATCCTCACGGACCAAACCAGTCCTACCCAAGATGGATGCCTCTTGCCCTGGAGACACTGCATAGACAAGCACTGCAAAGCAAAAACGCTAATAAACACAAAACCAAACATTTAATATATTGCAGCCTATTAATCATTAGATGTGGTGATTGAAAATGTATGCTTAGACCTAAAGCAGTATAAAACCCAAAACCAAAAATGTAATATAATGCAGCTTACCAATCATTAGATGTGGTGGTTGCATTTGTTTTTTAGGCCTTTTCCCTCTGTTTTCACCTGGTGATTAGGCCAGAAACACACCTCCTGTATTAGAGTGCTCCCACTCTGGATGAAGGAGCATAGGGGCACCTTTGGAAAGCAGCATTGTCATTCTGGGGGAGGGGAATATTAGATATATTAGCAAATTTAGATATGCTAACAAATTGAAGCCAAACTTTAGCTCATGCTTTATAACAGTTACAGCAAATGTTTTTGTCCTTTTGGGACAAAGGATTAAAAAAAATAAATCTGATCAATATTAGCACCACTGTCAGTGGTAAATGTTTTTTCTCATCCCTCTAACTGCTACATCTGCAAGTGAGCTTGTTCTTCTAAACACAACGCACTTACAGCAGCAGTTTATCAAAATGCAAAGGTTTAGTGCAAACAAACACAATATAATACCCATTTTTAGTAAAATATAAAAGATGATCTGCTGAGAAAATAGATACCTAACATGCAACACTTTAAAAGTGAGCATGACCGTGGAATGGTGACAAACTATGGTACCTCAAATTATCCATAGGCAGTTTTTTAAAAGCCTTTATAAGTTACCAGTTTAGAGTTAAACAGGAGGTCTGGTGTTAGAATTATTGCTATATTAGTCTATTAGACCCAAGATCTCTCCTTTGCCCTCCAATGCAGCTGGTCAGTTTCATAGGCTGTTTTACAAGCCGGTAATAGCTTGAACACAAACAAACCGAAACTCGAAGTGAGAAAGTCCTCATCACTTCTGGTCTCTGGAGATTGAAGGACAGAAGGTTCTTCCACTCTTCATAATGCATCTGATGAGACAGGTCGCATCAGTCCTGGGCTCCCCGGAGGGCCAGGAATTCCTGGGAAAGGTGGTAGACAGTAGAGAGTGGCCCCCTTCTTCAGCCTGTAAAAGTGATAATGTGGTTGTAGAGTCACGTTTACAAAAAAAAGAAACCCTGGCTAAACAAATGATACCAGGAGTATGGCTATAGCTTCAACCATGATCTTGGTAGAACTACTAGTCCCTAAGGACGTATGGGCATGTCCAAAGGACAGGAAATGGTTAAAAGTGGGTGTCGCACTCCTGCATTAATAAATATCCAGTTTACCCCTGTCCACACTTCAGAAGGATAAAACAACCGCAACAAAGGAAGATGTTCTTCAGCAGTTATCAGCTATAGTCCAGGTTACACAAGGTAAAATGAAATAAATCATTGTCCTAATGGCAATGCTGCTCAAAACAATTGACATGTATACTGCTCAAAACAATTAAACGAACACTTTGAACATACATCAGATCTCAATGGGGAAAAATAATGTCTTAGGAACGTAAGGATGCCCCATTGCTTGATGGAAATGAAAATTATCTACCTACAAAGGACTGAATTCAAAGACACCCCAAAAATCTAAGTGAAAAAATGATGCAACAGGCTAGTTCATTTTCCTGAAATTTAATTGCAGCAACTCAATATGGTACTCAGAGGTTAGCATGGCCCCCACATGCTTGTATGCATGCCTGACATCATTGGGGCATGCTCCTAATGAGACGATGGATGGTGTCCTGGGGTATTTCCTCCCAGATCTGGACCAGGGCATCACTGAGCTTCTGGACAGTCTGAGGTGCAATCTGGTGGTGGCGGATGGTCCAAAACATGATATCCTAGAGGTGTTCTATTGGATTTAGGTCAGGTGAATATGGGGGCCATTCAATGGTATCAATTCCTTCATCCTCCAGGAACTGCCTGCATACCCTCGCCACATGAGGCCAGGCATTGTCATGCACCAGGAGGAACCCAGGACCCATTGAACCAGCATAGAGTCTGACAATGGTTCCAAGGATTTCATCTCGATACCTAATGGCAGTCAGGGTGCCCTTGTCTAGCTTATCGAGGTCTCTGTGTCCCTCCAAGGATATGCCTCCCCAGACCATCACTGACCCACCACCAAAACGGTCATTCTGAACGATGTTACAGGTAGCATAATGTTCTCCATGACTTCTCAAGACCCTTTCACGTCTGTCACTTGTGCTCAGGGTGAACCTGCTCTCATCTGTGAAAAACACAGGGTGCCAGTGGCGGACCTTCCAATTCTGGTGTTCAATGGTAAAGACCAATTGAGCTCTATGGTGCCAGGCAGTGAGCACAGGGCCTACTAGAGGATGTCAGGCCCTCAGGCCACCTTCATGAAGTCTGTTTCTGATTGTTTGGTCAGAGACATTCACACCAATGGCCTGCTGGAGGTAATTTTGTAGGGCTCTGGCAGTGCTCATCTTGTTCCTCCTTGCACAGGAGCAGATACCGGTCCTGCTGATGGGTTAAGTACCTTCTACATCCTTGCCCAGCTCTCCTATAATAGCTGCCTGTCTCCTGGAATCTCCTCCATGCTCTTGAGACTGTGCTGGGAGACACAGCAAACTTTCTGGCAATGGCACGTATTGATGTGCCATCCTGAAGGAGTTGGACTGCCTTTGCAACCTTTGAAGGGTCCAGGTATCGCCTCATGCTACCAGCAGTGACAGTGACCCTAGCCAAATGAAAAACTAGTGAAAAAAAGTCAGAAAGAGGAGTAGGGAAAAAAATGTCAGTGGCCTTGACCTGTAAAACCATTCCTGTTTTATGGGTCGTCACATTGTTGCCCTTCTAGTGCACCTGTTTCAATAACACCAAAGCAGCTGAAACTGATTAACAACTCCCTCTGCTACTTAACTGGCCAGATCAATATCCCAGGAGTTTAATTAACTTGATGCTATATTCAAGTGTTCCTTTTTTCCTTTTATTTATATATATATATATATATATATATATTAAACCTCAAGTGAACCAATGCTTTTGCCAGTGCTAGGCAAAGCAACAGGTTTGTTTTGAATTTGATGTGAATAGGAATTACAGCCGTTGACCAAGGCGCATTAATAGCTGTTGCCAGAGCATCCAAATGCATGTTATATTGTATTTGCTTATATTGCCTCTCATTGCACTAAAATGTAAAACATGCTGAAAGTAATTCAGCATTGCTTGATCACAACATAAAGGATAAATGTTGTTCTATATCCAGTTTTAGGATTATATTTGAAAGGGTCAACATGACATTGTGATAATTAAAAAGAAACAAGAGTCCTTTACTTATTAACAGAAGTTTTAAGGAGAGATGGAGAGAAATCTAGGCAACCAAAATGGAAAGGGAATTCATCAATAAGTCATTCATAAAAGAGAAGTGATAAAGGAGAAGTGTGGGAATATAAACAAATAAACATACATACTTGCCTACCTGCTGCAGAATTAATCCGATGCCGCAAGCTGTGCCCCCCCAAGCTCTAATTCTGAGAACTGAGCAATCAGGTGAGCACTAATCACTCAGTTTTCAGGTCCACTATGAGCAGAGAGCGGTGACAGTCAGTCACTACTCTCTTGTCTGCCCCTCCAGCTCTTCTCTTAGTGGAGTGCCGGGCAGGAAAGGAGGTGGGAGCGGCTGCCTCAGGCATCTGGGTGGATTTCTGCATTATTGTCAGAATCCCTCTAGAGTCTAGAGGGGCCCTGTGACATTAGCCGATAGTGGGCTTTGGTCATAATTCTCCTTTAAGTGGATATTTAATGATAAATGGTGTAGCCATTTTCCACATGTAAGCAAACATATTTACAAGCTAGAAATCAAGTTATATGGGGCATTATCAGTGGATGTAAAGTGAACCTGTAATTTTTCTCATACAGACTGGAACTAATCAACACAGAGCCACCCCTGGCAGAATGGAGAGTGCACCACTTACACATAACATCGCTACTGTGTTTAATACACCTAATCAATGTAGATACCCCAGTGGGGTTATTAGTTTAAAGTGTATAGAAACCAAAAAGATGATCTATAATTATATCACTGGAAACATTTTGTTATATCTGTTTGATAAATCAAAAAAACTGTTTCTCTTGTCAGAAATTCAGAGCTGTCCTGTGTCCTCCGCACTCTTCATTTGTTATCCTAAATAACATATTTAGCCCTCCTAGTTTTTATGGGCTACAGATTGATTAGGCTTCATGAGAAAGAGATCTGAGAGTAAAAGTGTTTGAGTACTTTAGCAAAAGAGGGCTGACACCACTCCATCCACTAAAAAACTTTAAAACCTAAGCAGACCATAGATGATTTGATTTTCTTTCCTTCCAAAAAAAAATTGCTCAATTACCTCATCAACACAGTCAGTATTGATGGAGGAATCCCTTCCATAGCACTATTATATTGTGGCGGGGGGAGGGGTGTTTCTGCACTGGCAGTAATCACATGCAGAAAACTCCAACAGGCTGGTTGTATCCAAGTTGATAGATGGATCGCCTAGCCATTATGGATCAAAATCAGGGGTGGACTGACCATTTGGAAACTCGGTCACTGCCCGAGGGCCTGGGGTTAGTAGGGGGCCCCAGGAGATGCCCCTGGTGCCTTTTTCATAGGTTTTTTTAGTTTGGGCAAGGACACAGGGGCCCCATGATCCCCTATTGCCCGGGGGCCCCATGAGTTGTCAGTCCGCCCCTGATCAAAATTCATCCAGTCCCTGCTGAACCACCTGAATTTCGATCCATGAATAGACGATTTTAGGAGAAAAGTGCATTTCTGGAACATAAACAGGTATTTTTACTTTTAAGGTCTTTAAAGGGATAAATCACAGGAAATTGGAATTTTATTCAAAATATTTAGTGCATTTTAAAACTGGTGTATACTAAAAAAACTTTAAAACTAAGTATGTAATGCATCATGTACGAATACCTACAATTTTATATCATGTTAAGCAGCTTACAATAAAATGAGTCCGCGCCTTACTTTCATACATTCTGACCAGTTAATAAGAATCTTTTATGGAGTATCCATAATATGTGAACTCCTTATCTATTAGCCAAAATGTTGACAGTGAGAGCTCCTAATCTTGCACAGTCGTCTTCCTTCTGTGCAGATTAATGAGGTGAGGGCAATATAAGAAAGTTGGATAAGTACTTTTTAATGCAGAATTTCTTCAAAGGTTATAGACAGTACAAGTAACACTCTTTTCAAGACATAGTCGGTCTAAAATGAAATCACCATTAAGAAGACATAGAGTGTAGTAAATGCAATATGTTGCAATGGTGTTTCATAACTAGTCTTTATCATCTGAAAAAAAAAATCATATTATTGTTCAAACGCAAAGTAATGTAGAAATGTAGTCATTAGAAAACACATTACAAAATGCTTCATTTTCATCTCTTTGCTGTTAGAGCTACATTAGTGTAGTGTAGCTTTGAGTTTTTCATGCTGTAATTTTCAGCTTTCTAATGCTGGCATATAGCATGGAGATAATTGAGGGCCATTAGAGGTCTAAGTAATATGTCTGCTTTCCATTGTCCTTTAGGCAAATGCTTTCTGTAAGATTCGTGTGGTGGTTAGACACATCCATTATACTTTAAGAAAGCCTCAGCATGAATGCCTGTTAGTATGGCTAATATTTAGCATTCTTACACTTACTGAGAAATAGTGGTTAAGTTACAGTAGTTATGATAGGAAGCTGTTACATTAGAATAAGCAAATGCTTTCTCTTATGCAAAAGTCATTGATGGCACAGTACTATACGATCTTTTTAAATGTAGATTTGTATTTAATATTGAATTTTTTAAAATGAACATGTTATGCTGGTAATTTTACATTTGCCATAAAGGGATTGACTTACTAAAACTGCAGAGTGAAAAATCTGATGCAGCTCTACATAGAAACCAATCAGTTTCCAAGTTTTATTGGCAAAGCTTAACTGAACAAGCTGAAGTTACAAGTTAATTGGCTACCAAAGTACGGTCCAGTGGGATTTCGAATCTGCAAAATTTGGTGATATATGCCTCACCTCAGACCAAAAGGTATGTTGTATATTGCATTTTCAGAAGATGTGCAGAATTTCTTCTGTGGCTTCAGAAACACCTCCAACAATATCCAAAGTCTGCGGAAATATTTTATGGAGTCCATGAGGGGTGCCATGATGTTATTCGGTCAAATTGATGGCAAGGGGTTTAATTTCATGTTCCTATTTTGCCAGAACATTATCTGTTTCTTCAATTTACTGTGAGTCCTTTGCTCTTCCAGTTCATGGCCCTGACATTTGGTCTGTCTTCCACACCCTGTGTATTTACCATGGTTCTACCCCATGTGCTTGCCTTGTTACAAACCCAGGGCATCTCTATTGTGGGATATATCTGGACAACCTCCTGTTGAGGTAACAGTCAGTACAGGTCCTGACCAACAATGTTCAGATAGTTCAGACCTTGAAAAAGTCCAGTTGGATCCTGGACCTCAAGAAGTTTGCATTGGAGCCAACTCATCATTCTGCTCCTAGAATCAGACTTTTTAGTCCAAGAGTATTGACTCCATAAAATATTTCTGCAGACTTTGGATATTGTTGGAGGTGTTTCTGAAGCCACAGGAGACATTCTGCACATCTTCTGAAAATGCAATATACAGCACACCTTTTGGTCTGGGGCAAGACATATATCACAAAATTTTACAGAGTCGAAATCCCACTGGACCCTACTTTCTTTCCTGTGCGCCTTCACAACATACCTAAATCATCTTACAAACGTAGCACTACCTTTGCAGGGGCCGCTGCCTTTGGCTGGCTCTTCCCCAAACAGTACAGAGGCCAACATGCTCATAAGCAATAGTCCATTTACTCTGGCTCCAATAAACAGTCTGGGGTAGTGTTTTTGTGATTTATTGCTTGTAGAACTTATAACAGGAGAAGAGTGGTTGGGGCGTGGGAAAAGCCAAAACAGTTAGCAACTGGCTGTGAAAGGACAATGTTCTCTTTAAACAGCTGGAAGTATTGAACAGTCTAAGGTCTTACAGCTGGGGATCATAAGGCAAGTTTCTTTGGCATCTGGTTACCCTGCACCACTGCACAGCTATTGGTGCCTGCAAAGTACAGAAGAGCACACTTCCATAAGTTCACAGTCCAAGACACTGCTGAGGATGGGAAATAGCCAGTATGTGAGACCCTATAAGAACAGTCTCAGTCAAAACAACCTCTGGCACTTACATTCCAAAAGTACACTATCACCAGGAATCAAGTTAGGGTCATTACTCACAAGTCCCCTGGGCAGCTGCCACAGTTATTGAATCATTCCTTCTCCAGATCTGAAATCCTACAGTCAGTTCCACAACACTTCCAGGCCCCAGATCTGCCACCGCTTAGACCTCACAAAACAACAACGCATTCCACGGCTGCCTCAGGGACAATAGCCCCCTGGGGCTTGAAACTTTTCTTACTGGGGAAATACAATCTCTCCAGGGTTCCATACTATTTAACAGCTTTCCAGCCACCATCAATATTCAGGCTGGTTACTTGAATTCTCCCTCCTTAAGTTCTAGAAAATTATTTTAGAGGCAGTGGGGAGCAATCAAACTCCCAGCTTGTGAAAATCTGAACAGACAAGACCAAACAATCACCACTCCCTTGATTACAGGAGGAGTAAATAAAAAAGGTTTACCTAGCATCCTACACTAGGAGAATGGTACACAAATGCTCAGTCTTACCAAATTTAATGAAAACATTTAATTAGGAGTTTCATCCCAGACGTATGGAAACAACAACGCACTCCCACAATTGCTGTTACCGGTTAAAATAAAAGCAAAATCCTTTAAATGAAGGATCTAACCTCCATCAAAAAAGGTTTTCATGACAAATTTTTAAAGAAATGGTACTATTGTTATTGTTATATATTGGGAGTTCTCCTTCACTCCTGAATACAAATTTTTCTGGAGGCAAACCCTACGTAAAGCTAAATGAAACATTTTGACTGAAAAGGGGGGTACTTCTACTCCATAGTTTGGGATGGAGAGGAGTAGCTGACAAACCCCACCCATTTTGCTTCTCCCCCTCACCCTATACCTATGGGTGGAGTAGCTTAAGTATAGGGTGAGGGGTGGAGTAGCTGACATGCACCACCCATTTTGCTCCTCCCCCTATACTTATCTCCTCTACTCTTTGTGGCCTGTGATGCTTTCCACCCCCCCCCCCTACTCATCTCACTCGTTATATGCCTAGTTCTTATTTTATTGTAAATTTCATTCAAATTCCCAATCTCTTGTTACCTTTCTGTTTAAAATTTATCATAGAAAATGAAGTCACATGCATGATGATCACAAGGACCTATCTTGGAACTGAAATCTTTATGTTGTCAAGTCAGATTCACACTAGGCCATACTGGACATCAAACATTTAAGCAACAAAGTATCCTGACAATATTGTATGCAGTGACATGGTTATGTAGCCACCAAAATTTAATTGCAAGTTTGTGTGTTTTCTTAATTTATAGTACAGAATTTCTAAAAAGAAAAAAAACATCATGGCTATGGCATGTTGCAATGCAAGGCCTATCAGGGAAAGCAAGATTTTGTAGAGTGTATCCAGCTACTTACCTATAGAATCTTCTACAGTGATTGTCAGGGTTTTATTAAGATAACACACTGCGTAACAGCCCACTTTCTAATAAAGGCCTCCTCAAACAGGTATTGGACCACAAAGTATTTAGGAGGTGTAAACAGTTTAACAGGAGCTTTCCAATCAATGTACAGTACGCGCAAGGATAAGACTCGAGGCTTTTCACTGTGCCCAGATTTGTAACATCACTAGTAAAAGCTACAGCCTGTGCCCCCATCATTAACCACTTACATACAGGACCCTTATCCCCCGTTCCTGCCCAGGCCAATTTTCAGCTTTCAGCGCTCTCACACTTTGAACGACAATTACTCAGTCATGCAACAGTGTTTCTAAACTGAACCTTTATCATTTTGAGAAAGATTGAGCTTTCTTTTGGTGGCATTTAATCACAACTGTTTTTTATTTTTGTGATATAAGTGAAAAAATACTGAAACTTTTGAAAAACAATCACATATTTCTTAGTTTCTATTATAAAGGTTTGCAAATAAGTAGCTTTTTCTTCACAAATATAGGCCAAAATTTATACTGCTACATATCTTTGGTACAGTAACCCAAATCAGTGAATACTATTTAGTCTGTGTGAAAGTCCTAGATTGTAAGCTCCAAGGAGCAGGGCCCTCCTATCCCTCTTATATTGAACTGTGTTGTTGCTGTATTGTCTCCCGGTATATTGTAAAGCACTGAGCAAACTGTTGGCGCTATATAAATCTTGTATAATAATAATAAGTTATAGCGTCTACAAGCTATGGTACGTATCATTGAAAATTGATCAATCCCGATGTACCGACGGCCTAGCTTTCTTCTTGAGGCTCCAAAATGCCAGGACAAATAACCCCCAAATGACCACTTTTTGGAAAGTAGACAGTCCAAGGTATTTAGTAAGAGGCACAAGTAACAAGTTTTTGTTTTCACACAAGGCATAAGTATACTTGCAATCACACCCAAAATATATTCTGCTACTCCTCCCAAGTATTGGGATACCACATGTGTGAGACTTCTCACAGCCTAGCCACATAGAGAAGCCCAACATCCAAGGAGCATGTTATAGGATATACAGTAAATTACACATCTAATTTCATGGTTATCTATTACACTGTTGAAGGCCCTAGAGCACCAGGACAATGGAAACACCCACAAATGACCCCATTTTGGAAAGCAAACACCCAAACATATATTCTATGAGGTATAATGAGTCTTTCTAACATGTCATTTTTTTGCAAAAGTTTTTAAAAACTGTAGAAAGAAAATGAAAAATTACTTTTTTATTTATAAGACATTTCTAACACACAGCATGGACATACCAAGAAATACACCCCAAAAACCATTTTACTACTCCTCTTGAGTATGGGTATACCACGTGTGAGACTTTTTCACAGCCTAGCCACATAGACAGACCCACCATCCAAAGATGATGGCTGCAGTGACTGCAGTGACAGGTACACTGAGGCTGCACTGATGGGCTGCTGTGACAGGTACACTGATAGGCTTCACTGATGGCTGTTGGGACAGGTACACTGATAGGCTGCACTAATGGTTGTGGTAACAGGTACACTGATTAGGGCTTCTCTGATGGCTGTTATGACAGGTACACTGATTAGGGCTGTGCTGATGGGGTCCTATGATAGGTACAACGATTAAGACTACACTGAAGGCTTCTGCTGTGACAGGTACACGAATAGGCTGCACTGATGGGTGTTTTGTGAAAGATATTCTTTATCACAGGGCAATCATAAGAGTGTTTGTGCACAATAAAGACAAGGTTAGTCGGCAACCCATTGTTCCTGGTTTCTCCTCCCACAGGATATGTGTGTGAGGAGGAGAAGCGAGTAACAGTGAGTTACCACTGTTCGTTGACATCATGTGATCGGTTGTGATTGGACACAGTGATCACATGGTATGGGAACACTATCATTGGCTCTTTACCCTGATCGGCGATGCACTGTTTCTGAGGGACACAGCTCACCAACGATCACCGCTCCCTGAGTGCCCCCAGGCATGGCACGCAAGAGCGGCATAACAAGGAGGACATCATATGACATCCACCCAGAGGGACGAAAGGCCCGCCTGGCCTATAGCAGAATGATGGTTAAGTGGTTAAAATGGCTGAGCTTCAGTAGAGCTGAAATCATATAGAGCCTCTTCAACTAAAGACTCAATGGCCTATAAGGCTGTAGACAGATCACATAATGCTTTTGGAGGAGAAGGTGTTGAGGTACGCTTATGTCTTCTGCTGTCACTGAAAGCAAATATTACTGCAACTTGGCCCATAAGATCCTGCACAATTGTAGTAAAATACTCCCAGGGTAAAACTGAGAAGGGAGCCACATAAAGCCAGGAAAGACTCTGAGGAGTGTAAGCACTCAACTGAGAGACAACATTCTAAGCTGTCAGTGTCAGGTCTCTGAGAGGGAATGCTGAAGGCTGCTCTGGAGCCATTAGTGGATCGAGAGCTGGAGAGATCCAATTCTTTGGGACTACACCTCGTGTGTTTGTGATCTGACGTGTTGCACCGCAAATAAAACAACTTAGCTCTAATACAATGTAAAAACCTTTACTGCATTCTGAAAAGACTCCTGGAAGCAGAAGAGGTTCAAATGGCCAGAGATGGACAGACCACTGTAAGTGACAGCAAAGACTAGCTGATTGTCTCTTGTGATAAGAAGCAGTGGTGGGAAAGTAACAATAAGGAATGCTCAAGAAACTAATTTGAAAGATCTGTGTCCTGTATTGTACTCCACGATAAAGAATCTATAGGTCAGTAAAAATATCTATTATCTTAGTTATATAGTACATGGCACAGAACTAATAGTCATAGATCATGGGACATACCCATGCAGTCATAGAAATCTGGGTTAAAGATGTTTGATGCTGATAAGCCCAAGATGCACCAAAAGCTTTGGTGGATTGGGCCCTGATGGGAAATTGAGGAATCTTTTACTTAAGAGTGCAGACCCTGGAAATGAATGAGCTGATCCATCTGGCAATGGTGGGGTGGAAGCCACAGTGTCCTTTATGACGGCCCACAGGCAGAACAAAGAGGAACTCTGCCACAACCGGATCACCTGCCAGTGACACTTTGGATCTCTGGGAAGAAAACTGTAGTTTCAGTGTCCACCAGCAGGTGTCTCCCAGAAGCCAGCAGGTCCCCGTAATCAGTTTCAAATGGTTTCAGCTGCTACAAGTAGCAGAACATATAATGCTGCTCCTATTAGCACACAGCACGTTAGTGTTGTGGCTGCTTCTGCCTTGTACCCTGTTTATTGTGCTGCTGGCAGACTCTCTTACCATTAACTCTTGATCCTGCCCTGTATCAAGTACCCCTTGTTGCCTTGCTCCCAGTAGTTCATTTGCCAGTTTTGTTTATCCTCTTCCCATCTGCTCCCCTAGTTTTCCGCTGCCTCACATGTTTTATATATATATATATATATATATATATATACACACATACATACACTATATTGCAAAAAGTATAGCCCTCCAAATCATTGAATTCAGGTGTTCCAATCCGCTCCATGGCCACAAGCGTATAAAATCAAGCAACTAGGCATGCAGACTGCTTCTGCAAACATTTGTTAAAGAATGGGTCGCTCTCAGGAGCTCACTGTATTCAAGAGTGGTACCGTGATAGGTTGCCACCTATGCAATAAGACCATCCGTGAAATTTCCTTGCTACTAAATATTCCACGGTCAACTGTTAGTGGTATTGTAACTAAGTGGAAGCAACTGGGAACAACAGCAACTCAGCCACCCAGTGGTAGGCCACGTAAAATGACAGAGTAGGGTCAGCGCATGCTGAAGCGCACATTGAGCAGAAGTCACCAACTGTCCGCGTGTCAATAGCTAAAGACCTCCAAACTTCATGTGGCCTTCAGATTACCACAACAACAGTGCATAGGGAGCTTCCTAGAATGGGTTTCCATGGCTGAGCAGCTGCATCCAAGCCTTACATCACCAAGTGCAATGCAAAGTGTCGAATTCAGTGATGTAACGCACGCTGCCACTGGACCCTAGAGCAGTAGGGACGTGTTCTCTCGAGTGACCAATCACGCTTCTCTGTCTGGCAATCTGATTGAAGTGTCTGGGTGTGGCAGTTGCCAGGAGAATGGTACTTGCCTGACTGCATTGTGCGAAGTGTAAAGGTTGGTTGAGGGGGATTATGGTGTGGGGTTGTTTTTCAGGGGTTGGGCTTGGCCCTTAGTTCCAGTGAAGGGAACTCTTAAGGCGTCAGCATACCAAGACATTGTGAACAATTTCATGCTCCCAACTTTGTGGGAACAGTTTGGGGATGGCCCCTTCCTGTTCAAACATGACTGCTCACCAATGCACAAAGCAAGGTCCATAAAGACATGGATGAGCGAGTTTGTGGTGGAGGAACTTGACTGGCCTGACCTAAACCTGTAGAACACCTTTGGGATGATTAGAGCGGAGACTGCGAACCAGTGCCTGACCTCACAAATGCACTTCTGGAAGAATGGTCAAACATTCCCATAGACACACTCCTAAACCTTGTGGACAGCCTTCCCAGAAGAGTTGAAGCTGTTATAGCTGCAAAGGGTGGGCCAACTCAATATTGAACCCTACGGACTAAGACTGGGATGCTATTAAAGTTCATGTGTGTGTAAAAGCAAGTGTCCCAATACTTTTGGCAATATAGTGTGTGTGTATATATATATATATATATACATACACATACATACATATGTATACACATACATGGTCTGGTCCCCGTTTTTTGGTGTAGCTGCATATATCTGGTGATATCATCTGCTTACTCCTGACATAACGCTGACACCCACTAACAACCAGAGCAGCTACACCAGGGAGCTGGGAACTATTTGTTCTGGGTATTAGCCCTCCTTCTTGTCAAGATGCTTTGAGTGAGGTTATTTGTCTTGTGGAACTGGCATTAGGGAGTGAAGATCTTTGCTGCCTGGTTTTGGAAGATTTCACCAGTGTAATACTGCAAGGAAGCATTCTGACAGCACATGCTTTAGTTGAGGAGGATAGATTTTCACTTAGTGAAATACAGGGTTCGAGTCTGTTCTGAATATTATTTCTGGCTTCAGTACATCTTGTGACCAAGATTTTTTCACTTCTCCTTTTAGTATTTTTTGGGATGGCTACTGGAACGTTGTACAGGTTCTTTTCTCCAGCAGTATTTGGCCCATTCACAACAGGTGCTGTTAGATTGTTTTACTGCTGTGCACTCTCTAATTGAGCAAGTTGAGCAAGAGTAAGACAAACTGACCTTAGTTCCATCTCTGCTACAAGCCCAGACAGAAATGCTATCCCCTGGATCATATGATTCACAATAATTCAGGTCTGCCTCTAGGCATCAAGAATCTTTTCCTTTGTTACCTTTAGCAACCACAGCTGCTATTGAGGGTTCCCTACCTCCTGTACTCCCCAGTACTGCTATTACTTTTCAATCAGCTGTACACTCTGGCCAGTATCAAGCAACTACTTTCTGTACTCCAGTATCTAGGCCAAAAAAGAAACATGAATTTTCTCCTGCTCACACAACTCTGACACTATGTATGCTGCTTACTGATGCGGTCCATTCCTCTTCCATGCTGCCTAATAATGGGGTCCAATCCTCCTCTATGTTTCCTACTGCTGGGGTCCAATCCTCCTCCATGCTGCCTACTGATGGGGTTCAGTCTGCCTCTATGTCTGCTATTGTGGTGCAATCTGCCTCTATACCTGCTGATGGGGTTGTCTGCCTCTATGTCTACTGATGGGGTCCAGACTGCCCCTATGCCTGCTGATGGGGCCCAGCCTGCCTCTGGTGACCTGCTGTCCTCTGCCCAGTTGGACTACTGTTGCCTATCCTGAGTTCTTTTCGCAGCCAGTTAATCCTGTTGTACCAAGGCCAGGAAGTCAAGATATCCACTCTAAACATGAGAGCTGCTTCTGTTAATATAGCCCCAGTAGTAGAGGTCCTCTGGGGAAGGGCAGAGTTCCAAATGAACCTTGTCCTGACAAAGGGTGTTATCACTGTGATCTCTGGTGCATTTGGGGACCTGGGTTGGGTAACCTATGCCTTGGGTAGACCTGGGTATCAGGTAGAAAGTGGAGTAGTCTCTAGCAACAGAGATGGTCCAGTTGTGATGGGACACCCTGGCATCAGGGTACACGCAGGGACCAGGGACTCCAGTGTTAAGCTTTCAGGTTGCTTTCAAAGTCCCAGCATTGGAACGCATGCTGCATTAAAGAATTGTAGGCTTTTGATGTTGAGCCTCCTTAGGGACCCAACAGCAGGAAACCCAGCCAGTTTTCAAACCCCAATGACTGGGTACTCAGTCAGCCTCCAGACCCTGGCAGTGGGGTACCCAGTTGGTTTCCAGACCCCAGAAAAGGGGTACCCAGTTAGCCTCTAAAACCCAGTGGCGGGGTACCCAGTCGGCTTCTGGATCCCGGCAGTGGGGCACAGTGGAGCGTCTGTAGGCAGCTCCTTAAGATGGGGGAACTGTCATGAACTGGTTCGCCTGTTGGTGGCACTGTGGATCTCTGGGAAGAAAGCTGTAGTTTCAGTGTCCACCAGCAGGTGTCTCCCAGAGGCCAGCAGGCCCCAGTAATCAGCTCCAAATAGTTTCAGCTGCTAGCAGGACAAAATGCTGCTCCCATTAGCACATAGTGTGTCAGTGATTTGGCTGTTCCTGCCTTGTACCCTGTTTGCTGTGCTGCTGTCAGACTCTGTTGCCATTAACTCTTGATCTTGCCCCTGCCATGTACTAAGTACCTTACTGCCTTGCTCAGAGTAGTTCCTTTCCCAGTTTTGTTTCCCCCCTTCCCATCTTCTCCCCTAGTTTTTCCCTGCCTTGTTTCATTCATATATATATATATATATATATATATATATATATATATATACACACACTATATTCCCAAAAGTATTGGGACACCCCTTTAAATTATTAGGATTCAGGTGTTCCAATCACCTCCATGGCTACAGGTGTATAAGATCAAGTACCTTGGCATGCAGACTGCTTCTACAAACATTTGTGAAAGAATGGGTCGCTCTCAGGAGCTCACTGAATTCAAGCGTGGTACCATGATAGGTTGCCACCTGTGCAATAAGTCTATACATGACATTTCCTTGCTACTAAATATTCCATCGTAAACCGTAAGTGGTATTATAACAAAGTGGAAACTGAGAACAACAGCAACTCAGCCACCAATTGGTAGGCCACGTAAAATTACAGAGTGGGGTCAGCGCATGCTGAAGCGTACAGAAGTCGCCAACTGTCTGCAGAGTCAATAGCTAAAGACCTCCAAACTTCATGTGACCTTCAGATTAGTAAAACAACAATGCATAGAGAGCTTCATGCAATGGATTTCGATGGCTGAACAGCTGCATCAAGCCTTATATCACCAAGTGCAATGCAAAACAACAGATGCAGTGGTGTAAAGCACACCACCCTGGACTCTAGAACAGTGGGGATGTTTTCTCTGCATTGATCAAGCATGCTTCTCTGTCTGGCAATCCGATGGATGTGTCTGGGTGTGGCGGTTGCCAGGAGAACGGTACTTGCCTGACTGCATTGTGCCAAGTGTAAATGCATAGAGAGCTTCATGAAATGAGTTTCCATGGCCGAGCAGCTGCATCCAAGCCTTACATCACCAAGTGCAATGCAAAGCTTTGGATGCAGTAGAGTAAAACACGCCACCACTGGACTCTGGAGCAGTGGAGACGTTCTTTGGAGTGACAAATCACACTTCTCTATCTGGCAATCCAATGAACGTGTCTGGGTTTGGTGGTTGCTAGGATAATGGTACTTGCCTGACTGCATTGTGCCAAGTGCAAAGTTTGGTGGAGGGGGATTATGGTTTGGGGCTGTCTTTCAGGGGTGGGGCCTGGCCCCTTAGTTCCAGTGAAGGGAACTCTTAAGGTGTCAGCATACAAAGACATTTTGGACAATTTCATGCTCCTACCTTTGTGGGAACAGTTAGGGTATGGCCCCTTCCTATTCCAACATGACTGTGCACCAATGCCCAAAGCAAGGTCCATAAAGACATGAATGAGCACGTTTGGGGTGGAGGAACTTGACTGGCCTGCCCTTGAGTCCTAACCTCAACCCGACAGAACACTTTTGGGATGAATTAGAGTGGAGACTGCTAGCCAGGCCTTCCCGTCTGACATCAGTGCCTGACCTCACAAATGCACTTCTGGAAGAATGGTCAAACATTCCCATAGGCACACTCCTAAACCCTGTGGACAGCCTTCCCAGAATAGTTGAAGCTGTTTTAGCTGCAAAGGGTGGGCCAACTCAACATTTAACCCTGCAGACTAAGACTGGGATGCCATTAAATTTCACGTGCGTGTAAAGACTGGTGTCTCATGCTACATACTGTTTATCTGGTCATCCCAGCTGCTGACTCCTGACAATCTCTCTTGAAAATAGAGGCTGTAGCTGTCAGGTAGATCCCAACATCCCTGAATGTAGGTCCATTTTCTTTTCATGTTTTGGGGCAGGACAGAGGGGATAGAAGACATTGCCCCCATTGAGTTGGAAAGAGGAGGCCACCAGATCAAAAGCTGACACCAGAAGTCAAAATTTGGGAATAATATGAGTAACTCCCTGTAGAAAGGGGCTGATAAGGGATAGTAAAGCAAAGGGTTTCTGGAAGAGGATGGACAAAGCAGAAACCTGTCCCATAAGACCAGACTAAAGAGAGGCCAAAATATGAGTAACTGCATATTCTCTAGGCTTAAACCTTCTGTCCTTCACCAGGCAAAGTAAGCCTTCTCTGTGTGATCGTAAATCTTGTGGGAGTTGGATCTCTTTACTTTCAGTAAAGTGGGAAAACCAAATTAGAGATACCCCTGTCCTTTAGGACTTAGGTTTCAATAACCATGCCTTTAAAGTCAGTGACTGAGAAGCAGGATGGAACCTGAGGCCCTGAGCCAGAATGTCTGGTCTGTTTGAAAGGGGTCAGGGATCGTACACCAGAAGTCTGAGTAAGTCTGTGTAAGATGTTCTTCAGGGTCAATGTTGTGCAATGAGAATCACTGGGACTCTTTCCTCTTCTGTAATGCACAGCTGTTGACAGAAGATCTTCATCAGATGGAAAAGCATAAATCAGTTGGAATTGAGCTCAAGGAATCACTAGAACCTACTGTGAAGGCTAGAGAATCTTTGGACTACACCACTAATTTGTTCAGCTTGTTGTTTATGTCAGGATGTTCACATCTGATTTCCCCAATCTATCGAGAAAGATGTTGAAAGATCACACACAAAAATGGCAGTTGACTAGTGCAAAACTGCCTGGGAAGTGGTTAATTAAATCCTATGTGGAGTAATATATTACTACAAGTGTAAATGCGATATTGTATTTATTCAATCACTTAGATCATGAAAAAGGATGACATTGACAGAGTGAACATGTTGCAATCACATTAAAATCAAAGAATTAAAATAAGATGCTGAATAATGCAGTCCAGTGCAGAGACCATTTCCCTGGTATCAATTACTGACTGCTTAGAAAATCAGCCTGCCAATTGTCCACTTCTGAAAGGTGGACGGCTGAGATAGATCGAATGTAAGTTCCTGCCCATGAGAGTATAAGACTTGTTTCTTTCAGGGCTGCCATGTTTCTGGTGCCCCCTTAATAATGTAGGTCACTCTTGTGGCATTGTCTAACTGTACTCCAACTGGGTGTCCTTGTAGAAGGACGATCCAATACTGTCAGTTCCAGAATATTGATAGGTAATTTTGACTATTGTCTGAGCCATGCCTCCTGGACAGTCAGAGAGCTATAAACTCTACCTCAGGCTGTAGGACTCTGTCACTGGCATATTCCAAGTTCTGTAAAGGAACACTTTTTCCAGTTTGAAGGAAAGATAGGAGATCCACCATCCCAGGAAAACCTTTGCTTGATCTAACAGAAGCATTGGGGGATCCAAGTCTATTTATGCCACATCTTGAGGATGTTGGATTGAAGGAGTCTGGTGTGAACATGGGAAAAAGGAATTGTCTTGAAGGAGGTTATCATGAGGCCCACAACTCACTGCAGAAGCAAATTGAGTGGTGTCATTGTGACTTAAAGCTTTTAGCCACGAAAAAGATAAAAGCAACTTTTGAGATTATCAAATTACATTCTCAAGTGCATCAACACAAAGCAAGAGGGCTGAAGGCATTATTTGTAATTATTGTAAGTGAGCAGGGTCTTCAAAGATAGATTCCTGGTCTTTGTTCATGTGTCTCGACAAGTTAGCGATAGTCAGGCAATTAAACATGGCAGCAATTGCCGGCATCAGGGATGGACCTGCAAGAGCGAAAAAGGCCTTCAACAGAGCTTCAAAATACCTATCCACAGATATCCTAAAGGAGGAAACATCCTCAAAAAGAACTGTTAGGTGTTTATTGAAAACTGAAATGGCAGTATCGACTACATTCATAGACTATTTCTTTTTAACCACTTTCCCTGAGGATTTACCCCCCTTCCTGACCAAGCCATTTTTTGCGGTACGGCACTGCATTACTTTGACTGACAATTGCGCGGTCATGCAACCCTGTACCCAAATTAAATTTACGTCCTTTTTTTCCCATGAATTGAGCTTTCTTTCGGTGGTATTTGATCACCTGCGGCCGGAACCCGGCGATTGACAACTGCGGGCATGGCCACGGCCGCCTACCCATGAATGCAAAATCACGTGTATATATACATCATTTTGCACACCCCTGCTGCCCTGTAGCAGTACATCTGCTGTAGGGTGGTGGGGAAGTGGTTAAAATCTTTTTCCATATAATAAATATCAGCAAAATACTTATGAGGAGAAATAACTTCTCATAAAGCACACAATTAATCTGAGCATGTGTGGGAAAAGTCTTTGTAGACTTGGCTATGGAGAGTTAGGTGCTGTTAGGCAAAAAAAACAGTGCACACTGCATCATTTTGTGTATACACAATAGAAAGCATTTGTCGTGAAACCATAGCTTGTCCTCAATACTTTCCTCCATAACATCATCAAGTAAAGGAGTTTACAAGTCTGATTCCTGAACAGGGTCATGAGGGAAAGAGGACATGTAGCTTTCTTGGGCTCTGGAATCTGAATCTTCTAGAAGTGCTGAATGTGATCTGAAGAATTCAGACATAGTGGCAGCATGGTGTATGCCTGAAAGGGAGCCAGTCAGATGAGTGGAGCAGTGTCAATATAGAACAAGGGAACAGCCATTACCCTGAGCTGTGTTCTCTTTTTACTGTAGTCCATTTGTGGAACACATGTTATTAGGCCCTTTTGTCTCAGCTCCCTTGCACCTGTGACATGCCACTGCTAGTGAGGTACTCATGGTTCAAAAGTGTGAAATGCATAGTGTGAATTGCATATCTGGAGAAGGAGCCACTATAACCCATGTGCTGACAGGATTCCTATGACTGTGTCTCTGTAGAAGATGGCTGCGGGAATGCAGCAACACACTGCATGCTTTCTTGGTAGAAAAGGCAGCTAGAACATGTCATCTGGAAGCCATGATTACCCTATCCTTCTGAGGAGTCCATATAGAAGGAGAAATAAACACAATTTTAAAAGTGCTCACTGAGAAACTTTGGAGACACAATGACAGGGGGTGCCCAAATCCTCTGCCCACTATACCACATAGTGTGCTATGCCCTGGAACCCAGGAACTAGATTCCACATACAGGGAAAAAAACTGTCTTAACTTATCCACAATGCTGGGCCTATTAGGGTCTGGGCTTTGCTCATCATGTTGGGATAGACCATGGCCCTAAACCTGTATAGCATCCTGAAGCTAATTTCACACATTGCACTTTGTGCCCGCCTAATAAAGGATGCATTATTGGAAGCAAACATGACAGTCTGGCCCCACGTTGAGACCAACCAATCCAGAAATTTCTAGGAGGTCATCTGTTGATAAAAGATTCAGATGAAAAAACACTTAAAAAATACTTTAATGATTTAAAAAGAAAACAAACTTCTCTAGAGGGGTACAGCACAATCACCTGAGGGCAATAGCAAAAAACTAGAGCTTCACAGAGTGGGTAGGGTTATTTGGGTTTGGTGTAGCGATGGCCCTAACCAAAGTTTTTACCTCTGTCTAATCACCTGAAGGTAGCAGCAGCATATAACCCATAGTCTTTGGCTACCAGATCCTGTATTGTAAAATTAAGATAAGGGGTACAATATTAGTCACTAACAGTTCCAATAAATCAAGTAGTTCCAGGTTCTTGACCTACATGACATACTCATGAACCCCTCCATGCACACTGGGTGATCTAGGAGAGGCTGACAGCTGCTACAGCTGGAAGGGGCTAGAAAGGACATCAAGCAGTACTTACATTTATGGCAGCATTCATCCAGGAATGAATGCCTGGGATACAAGACGTCTCATAGAGTTTGACAGCCTGAACAGGACACCTATGCCCTCCTCTCTCCCACAGCTAAATGCCAGAGACCCAAGCACTGGGGCAAAACACACAGGATTTATGAGGTTTAATGAGTATTCCAAGAGAGGGCCATGCCAGAGGCCATGCTCTGTGACTAACTAACACAATGCATAGAGTTCTTAAAAGGTCATGGCCTGGCCTTCTAAAACTATTGCTGATGATATGACAAATAGCTTAAAAAAAAACCAATCATGATTGAAGAAGAAATATCTTGAAAAGGTGATAGTAAAAATTGGGTATATGAAGTCTTCACAGGGCGGGAACAATCTTGAAAAAAGAACAAAATACATAATAAAAAATGGTAAAAAATTTTTCAGCAGAGGAAATACATCCATCATCCTATTATAAAACCTGGGACATGCTGGGAGTGACAGGAGTTATTCCAGGCTGGTCACTGCTTGTTTTTTGTTTTCTAGTGTCCAAATCCTGTAGGCAGCAGTCAAACCCAATTGTCTCTGGATGAAATTGTTTGAGAAATAGCTTGCACTTTCCTCAGCTAATTCCATTTGAAATCAATAAACAGCTAACTGGCATTCAGAAATCAGCAAACCGTAGTGTATTCTTACTAATTCCACTCCTTATTATAATAACTATATATTATTTTCTGGTCCTTGTAGATAATAAAAAGGGACACATATTACAAATGATAAAATATGATACCCAACTAGTTTGATTACAGGATACTTTCCTAAATAATCACGTTATATACAAATAATAAACAAACAAAAGCAAATTGTTCTCTCTGTTCAGCTGTGAGATATTAAAACTACCATCCATGAAATAAAATGTTTGAGATGCAGCAGGAAAAAAGCTAATGTATTTCACAAACAGATTTCTGAACAGGAATCTGTTCATAGTAAAGTTGCATAATCAGCTCAGGCTAACCACTGTGCAAGAAAGTTAATGAGCCTGTGTTTAACGGATCGAGAATGAAACTACCTCCTTACTGACAATTAAACTTAATTATATCAGAAGTGTTCCTGATTGCCAATTTTAATTGGGGTTTTCTGGGTAATCTTAAAGCAGAACTATGTGCTGAAATAAATCCCTTCAACTAGCTTGATTTATATTTAAAGAACTGCAATGGTCACGGGTTTAAATTAATGTTAAATAAAAATTCCAGGTATAAATATTTTTACAAAGTTACATTGGTCAGGCTTGGAACAATATAACTATGTATATACCATATCTGTGGGATCTCTCTGGAAGCTTAAAATCACTTTAGTAGGCACTACTATCACAGTGATCTCTACTAGCATCTGGGTCTCATGCTGTGCCGTGTCTCTTTTGCATAGTGAACACAAGAGGACTGCCACTCAGTACAGGCAACATTCAGAGATCACCTTGCATTTTCTCATTGAAGCAAAGCATTCTCTGATTAGATGAGGTGAAGAGGCAAGGCAGTGATGTCATGCTCCCCACCTTGTCCACTCAGAGAATGCTTTGCATTCAATGAGAAAATGCAAAGTGATCTCTGAATAGTGCCCATGCCCAGAGGGCCACCTTTCGTTTCATTTTGGTAGCAGTATCTATGTTGATTTCCAGCTTCTGGTACAGATCCCACAGATATGGTACATACATAGTTAGACATGTGCATGCTGAAAAATTTAATTTCATTTTGGAAGCATTCATTCATTGAAGAATTTTGATTCATCATATCCATTATGTTGAACTGATTTTTTTTTCGGAATCCGTTTCATATCTTCGGCATTTGTTTTGTATATTCATTGGTCTGGGTGGATTAAAAAAAGTTTACAGTTTTTCCAGAAGATTGCTACAGTTGCAAGAAAAAGTATGTGAACCCCTTGGGATTACGTGGAGTTTTGCATGAATTGGGCATAAAATGTGCTCTGAACGTCATCTAAGTCACAACAATAGAAGAACACAGTCTGCTGAACATAATACTACACAAACATTAGATGTTGCCATGGTTTAATTGCACATAACATATAAACATTCACAGTGCAAGGAGGAAAAAGTATGTGAACCTTTGGACTTAATAACTGGTTGACCCTCCTTTGGCAGCAATAACCTCAACCAAACATTTCCTGTAGTTGCAGATCAGATCTGCACAACGATCTGGAGTAATTTTGGACCACTCCTCTTCACAAAACTGTTTCAGTGTAGCAATATTCTTGGGATGTCTGGTGTGAATCGCTCTCTTAAGGTCATGCCACAGCATTTCAATGGGGTTGAGGTCAGGACTCTGACTGGGCCACTCCAGAAGGCGTATTCTGTGCTGTTGCAGCCATTGTTTTGTTGAATTACTTGTATGCTTTGGGTCATTGTCCTGTTGCATCACCCATCCTCTGCGGAACTTCAGTTGGCGGACAGATGGTCGTACGTTTTCCTGCAAAATGTCTTGATAAACTCTGGAATTCATTTTTCCATCAATGACAACAATCTGTCCAGGCCCTGAGGCAGCAAAGCAGCCCCAAACCATGATGCTCCCTCCGCCATGTTTTACAGTGGGGATGAGGTTTTGATGTTGGTGTGCTGTGCCTTTTTTTCTCCACACATAGTGTTGTGTGTTCTTCCCAAACAACTCAATCTTGGTTTCATCTGTCCACAGTATATTTTGCCAGTAGTGCTGTGGAACATCCAGGTGCTCTTTTGCAAACTTCAAACATGCTGCAATATTCTTTTTGGACAGCAATGGCTTCCTCCGTGGTGTCCTCCCATGTACTCCATTCTTGTTTAATGTTTTCCTTATTGTAGATGTGTCAACAAAAATGTCAGCATGTGCCAGAGATTTCTGTAGGTCTTTAGCTGACACTGGGATTCTTCTTTACCTCATGCAGCATTCTGTGCTGTGCTCTTGCAGTCATTTTTACAGGACGACCATGCCTAGGGAGAGTAGCAACAGTGCTAAACTTTCTCCATTTGTAGACAGTCTGTCTTACCGTGGACACATGAACATCAAGGCTTTTGGAGATACTTTTGTAACCCTTTCCAGCTTCATGCAAGTCAACAATTCTTGATTGTAGGTCTTCTGAGAGCTCTTTTCTGCGAGGCATGGTTCACATCAGACAGTGCTTCTTGAAACCAGTAAACCCAAAACAGGTGTGTGTTTTTTAAGGGCAGGACAGCTGTCAGCAACACATCCAATATCATCACACTGATTGGAGTCAAGGTTGGCTCACTCCTGGCTCCAATTAGCTCTGGGAGAAGTCATTAAGCTAGGGCCTCACATACGTTTTCCTCCCTGCACTGTGAATGCTTACATGTTATGTGCAATTAAACCATGGCAACATCTAATGTTTGTGTAGTATTATGTTCAGCAGACTGTGTTCTTCTATTGTTTTGACTTAGATGACGTTCAGAGCACATTTTATGCCCAATTCATGCAAAACTCCACGTAATCCCAAGGGGTTCACATACTTTTTCTTGCAACTGTATATATTCAATATTATCAATTTGGATGAATTTTATATTTTTGGACAATAGTCCAACCCACTGAGAGAAATGGCATGGGCTGTTTGGACAATATCAACTGGCGTCATGTGCATTAATGAACGGAACTAAATTTGGATCCATTTGAAATCCGAATCTGAATGATTGAACAAATTTGAAAATTGAATTAGTTTCCCCATGGGCCTGAACTACTATCGCATCATGTGACATAATCCAAATGAAACGAATGAAACAAATGAGTTTATTAATTTTGTTATAACCTTTTTTAGGATTTGTTGACATTTGTTACTATGTCCATTTTGTGATTTGTATACATTTGAATCTCCAAAAATGAAATTCTCATCCGAAAAGCAAAACGTAACGAAATGCACATGTCTGTACATAGTTACTTTGGTCAAAGCAGTAACAACATTACTTTGCAAAAATATCCATACCTGGAATTCAGCTTTATGTAAAATGGGGCATGTAGGTAAAATAATGCAAAATATTCAATTAATGAAAACCATTTGCTGCTGCTGCTCTGGTGTCAATAGCTGATGGGCTATCATTGTTTGATAATCCCTAAACTACACTTTATTTTTGCCACTTTTCCCAAACCTTACACTGACAGGATATTACTAGGTGGGTCTACCCAGCCTGTGTGGGGGCCCTTTGTACAAGCAATACAGTCCAAGTCTTTCTCAGTGTCTCAATATCCTAAACAATCACTAATGTGAAACCAAACATGGTAATTAGTCTTCCTTTTCGATCTTCTTCCTCCACATGTGATAAATCCTTCTTATTCCACTTGTTACCATCAAAAGAAAAAGATATAATCGCACATAGTGCATTATCCACGATACATAATATCATTTAAAAGAAGCACACTTAAAAAACTAGTGCCAATTAGTGCAAAAACCACTTCACCATGTGTCCACTTCTAAACGTCTGTCATCCTTACACTTACCCTCTATAAACTTGAAAATAGCCTTAACAGATTCCACCTCCAACTTCCTCTGTGGCTCAACCTCCTAATCCATCCTCCTCTGCATATACCTCCAAAGAAATTAGATATAGTGTAATATCCTCAAGATAATAAACACTCTCTCGTTCTCACTTCTCCACAAATCACCAGTGTTCGTGAGCACACTCTCCACCACCTCATAGACCATTCACTTTACCAGATGATATAAATCCACCAGCATAGATAGGTATAGGCTCCTCTAATTCCACAATATATACGGCTTCCAATGGCATCATAACATATGTCAGAACAAATCAATATAGTGCAATAGGTAATGGTAAGAATTGAGCCATTTATTAATTAAAATGCGCTTACAAACGAAATATGTGTCTTAGCATGTATCCAATCTTAAAACACAGCATGGGATGCAAAAACCTTCGCCAAAATGGCCACTCCAAAACTTCCAGTTTACGTTTGATATCACGGGGAGGACGTGGATAATGCACTATGTGTGATTATATACTTTTCTTTTGAGGACAACAAGTGGAATAAGGATTTATCACATGTGGAGGAATAATACTGAATAAGAAGACTAATTACCATGTTTGGTTTCACATTAGTGGTTGTTTAGGATATTGAGACAAGTGGAATAAGAAGGATTTATCACATGTGGAGGAATAATATTGAATAAGAAGACTAATTACCATGTTTAGTTTCACATTAGTGGTTGTTTAGGATATTGAGATGCTGAGAAAGACTTGGACTGTGTATTTTGGACTTTCATGGGAGAAAATATATTTTGGCATCTAGGGTTAAAATGAGGTATTTGTGTAGGCACTATTTTATCTTACCAGTATATTCACTTATTTGTACAAGCAGCAGAAAACACAAATAACAGAAGAATTAAATTTACATATTGATAATTAAATTGCATAATTAAATTACATATACACCTGAAATAAAATCCCAGCCATGAAAGTCTGACCTGTTGTGATTGATACTTCAACCATCAATATATTGGATCACCATTTTGCAGCATGGAAAAACATCCACCATTGGGACAGGTAAGTAAACACAATTGTCTCTGCTAGGTATAAAACAACTATATAAACTGATGCTTACACAAAAGTAAGGATACCCCATCAGTATTCCTAAACAGGTACCATACAGTTACTCACCACACAAAGGCTACACTGTTCTTTAAACAGCCCACAGTACAGGCCAGCCTCAACACACTGCCCCTGAAATGTCCAATTTTCCAGTATCGGCCTCACCCACCATAAATAACCTGGGGCCCCCCCACTAAATCCATCCCTAGCCTTAGATAGACCACACATGACACAGAAGTTGAAACTTACAAGTGACGAATGCAGAAAATAGTGTTTTGTTTACATTACACAAAATAGAGATTTTAGTGTTTAATAACATTAATTTTATAGATTTACACATGTAGTCCTAGCACAATTCCACATTTTCTAAAAGCTTATTCAATTCAGGGTAGGGTAATTTTGGACCATTATTTGGTCATCAATGACCACTTTCAGTAATGGTGATTTAGGAGAATAATATTGTATTGACCTAATGGGAATTTATTATTATTATTATGCAGTATTTATATAGCACCAAAAAGTTTGCTCAGCGCTGTTTATTATAGTGGGGGACAGTACATGAGACAATAAAGTAACAATACAATACACGAGGGGTTCGAGGGCCCTGCTCCTTGGAGCTTACAATCTAGGAGGGAGGGGATAGTGGTACAGGAGGAAATGGCTGTGGGGGATGGAGTGGTAGGAGGAGATCGGCTGTTAGGTGAGGGTGGGGTAGGCTTCCCTGTAGAGATGGGTTTTCAGGGTGTGCCTAAAGGTGAGGAGGGTAGATGACAGTCTGATGGATTGGGGTAGTGAATTCCAGAGGATGGGGGAATACCTGGAAAAGTCCTGGAGTCGGGCATGGGAGGAGGAGACCAGGGAACTAGAGAGTAGGAGGTCTTGTGAGGAGCGAAGAGTACGTGTTGGGTGGTATTTGGATATCAGGTTGGTGAGGTAGTTTGGGGCAGTATTATTAATAGCTTTGTACGTCAGTGTTAGTAGCTTGAATTTTATACATTGGGCAATCGGAAGCCAGTGGAGGGAATGACAGAGGGGGGTGGCGGATATGGAGTGATTGGTAAGGTGGATGAGTCTGGCCGCTGAGTTCAGGATAGACTGAAGCGGGGAGATTTATCCATGAGACTGCTGAGCGGTGCAATTTTTAAAATTCATCTAGACCCTTATGCAACATGTAAACTAGAGGCACATCACTGAGACATCTCATTATCATGAACACCTACAGGTGAAACTCGAAAAATTAGAATATCATGCAAAAGTTCATTTATTTCAGTAATGCAACTTAAAAGGTGAAACTAATATATGAGATAGACTCATTAGATGCAAAGCAAGATAGTTCAAGCCGTGATTTGTCATAGTTGTGATGATTGTGGCTTACAGCTCATGAAAACCCCAAATCCGCAATCTCAGAAAATTAGAATATTGTGAAAAGGTGCAATATTCTAGGCTCAAAGTGTCCCACTCTAATCAGCTAATTAAGCCATAACACCTGCAAAGGGTTCCTTAGCCTTTAAATGGTCTCTCTGTCTGATTCAGTAGGAATCACAATCAAAGGGAAAGACTGCTGACCTGACAGTTGTGCAGAAAACCATCATTGACACCATCAATAAAGAGGGAAAGCATCAAAAGGGAATTGCAAAAGAAGTTGGTTGTTCCCAAAGTGCTGTATCAAAGCACATTAATAGAAAGTTATGTGGAAGGGAAAAGTGTGGAAGAAAAAGGTGCACAAGCAGCAGGGATGACCACAGCCTGGAGAGGATTTTCAAGAAAAGGCTATTCAAAAGTGTTGGGGACTTTCACAAGGAGTGGACTGAGGCTGGAGTCAGTGCATCAAGAGCCACCACACACAGACGTATCCTGGACATGGGCTTCAAATGTCGTATTCCTCTTGTCAAGCTGCTCCTGAACAACAAACAATGTCAGAAGCGTCTTACCTGGGCTAAAGAAAAACAGACCTGATCTGCTGCTCAGTGGTCCAAAGTCCTCTTTTCTGATGAGAGCAACTTTTGCATCTCATTTGGAAACCAAGGACCCAGAGTATAGAGGAAGAATGGAGAGGCACACACTGCAAGATGCTTGAAGTCCAGTATGAAGTTTCCACATTCTGTGTTGATTTGGTCCACTGTGCTTCATTAAGTCCAGGGTCAACGCAGCCGGAGATTTTGGAGCACTTCATGCTTCCTTCCGCAGACGACCTTTATGAGGATGCTGACTTCATTTTCCAGCAGGACTTGGCACCTGCCCACACTACCAAAAGCACCAACCTGGTTCAATGACCGTGGGATTACTGTGCTTGATTGGACAGCAAACTCGCCTGACCTGAACCCCATAGAGAATCTATGGGGCATTGCCAAGAGAAAGATGAGAGACATGAGACCAAACAATGCAGAAGAGCTGAAGGCAGCTATTGAAGCATCCTGGTCTTCCATAACACCTCAGCAGTGCCACAGACTGATCGCTTCCATGCCCTTGAGGCAGTAATTGCTGCAAAAGGGGCCCAAACCAAGTAGTGAGCACATATGCATGCTTATATTTTTCAGAGGTCCGATATTGTTCTATGTACAATCCTTGTTTTATTGATTGCATGGAATATTCTAATTTTCTGAGATTGTGGATTTGGGGTTTTCATGAGCTGTAAGCCATAATCATCACAATTATGACAAATCACGGCTTGAACTATCTTGCTTTGCATGTAATGAGTCTATCTTATATATTAGTTTCACCTTTTAAGTTGCATAACTGAAATAAATGAACTTTTGCACAATATTCTAATTTTTCGAGTTTCACCTGTATGTGTAAAACATAGCCACACATGCTTCACACAGCAATAGCTATAGAGTAGAGTTGACTGTAGTTAGTAAACACATTGTGGTGATGTTTCCATTAGAGTGATGAAAAGGGAAGATACAGTATAGGTTTTTTTTTAAATGGGGTTAGAGGAGGGTCATACAAAGTCATAGACCCCGTGGCAATTACTGTCACTGCCTCTCTGGAATTATATCACTGTTACACAGTTAATGTAATTTTAAAACATTTCTACATCAAGATTCTCATACATGTCATTGTATTTATGTTAACTATTTTATGAAAAAGCATCTTTCATATTTTACACATTTACCTGACAAATGCTAACTGTGAAAATCAGTTAAAATGATATGTGTGCCTTTTTTAAAGGTGGACATTACCTATATTAGAATGGTGCTGCACACTGCTGATTGTGAGTCCGTGGATTGTTTGGGGTTAATGAATGTCAGTTTTCATTTCATGTTGACATACTGTTCTAAATTTTTTAATCCCTTTTTGATCATGAAGGGCAGACAAGGGCAATATTATAATGGCAGTTTAGCCTGGAGATAAATTATTTTCATGTCTTTCTAGATGATAGCACATAACGAGATCCAAGGTGTCAGATATGTGACTATGGCCATCAAATACTGCACAATGATCTGACGATCTTGACTCAAAGTTTTCTATCTACTCCTTAAGGATGGAAAATGGAAAATCAATCTTGTTCTATAGAAGTGATGTTATTGTATATGAAATAAACTCTATTTTGATGTTTCGATCTATGCAATGAGTTTTATTTTTACATTTATGGTATGACTGCTTTTTTAGGCTACATGCATAACCTAATTTTTGGCATCCTTTTTAAGCATAGATATGAACATTTTATTAGACAGGTGCGGTTTGTTAGGACACCATTTTCATTATAATAGTAACAAATTTAAAGGAATCCGAAATAATAAAATAAAATTTAGGCTGAAATTCTAATCACATTTGAAAACGAAAACAAATGTGAAAACCAATTTGAAATCGAAACATATTGTAGACTATTGATGATTTCCTTCAAAGACTATGTGTATAGCCATGTTCCGAAATTTAAATTTTAAAAATAATAGAATAGAATAAAACAAAATAGAATAGAAAAGAATGGAATAGAAAATAAAAGAAAATCAAAACAAAGTTGAAAATGAAATCAAATTTGAAAACCAATTTGAAATACAGTATAAACATATTGTGGAGTATTGCTGATTTGCTTAAAAAAAATGTGTATAGCCGTCTTCCGAAATTTTACTTTTGAAAATAATAGAATAGAATACAACAGAATAAAATATCACAGAATAGAATAGAAAATAAAAGAATAGATTAGGAAAGTATAGAATAGAAAAATTAGAATATATTTGAATAGAATAGAATAGCATAGGATAATAGCCATCCTCCAAAATTTAGACTTTGTAAAGAATAGCATAGAATGAAACAGAATAATATCGAGTAAAATTAATAGAATGGAATAAAAAAAATTAAACAAAACAATGCAATAAAATAGAATAGAAAATAAAGGAATAGAATAGAAAAGAATAGCATAAAAAAGAACAGACTAGAAAATAAAAGAATACAATAAAATAGAATAAAAAATAAAGGAGTAGAATAGAAAATAATATAATAGGAAATAATAGAACAGAATAGAAAAAATAAAATAGAATAGGAAAAATATAGCCGTCTTCTATAGTTATGTAGTCTGGTTGAAAAAAGACACACGTTCATCTAGTTCAACCAAAAAAAGAGAAATAAAATTATACAATCCTATATACACAATCCTTTACCCACAGTTTAACCAAGGGGAAGGCACGAAAAACCCCAGTAAAGCTTGATCCAATTTGCCCCAGTAGGGGGAAAAATTCTTTCCTGATCCCTCAACAGACAATCGTATATTCCCTGGATCAACTGTACCTATAAATATTAGTATCCAGTTATATTGTGTACATTTAGGAAAGAAGCCTTTTCGTATTTGGAGATTAAATCTATTTTCCTCCAGATGTAAAGAGTGCCCCCTTCTCCTCTGTGATGACTTTAAAATGAATAACTCTACACCAAGTTCCCTATATGGACCACTGATGTATTTCTACATGTTGATCATATCCCCCCTTAATCTCCTCTTCTCAAGAGAGAATAAATTCAGTTCCTCTAGTCTTTCCCCATAGCTGAGCTCCTCCATGCCTCTTATCAGTTTGGTGCCCAAAACTAAACTGCATATTCCAAATGAGGACTTACTAATGATTTGTACCGGGGTAAAATGATCTGAGGATTTTGCTCACTTTGGAAACCACGGTTTGGCATTGAGTGCTATCATTAAGCTTATGGACCACCAGAATACTCAGATCTTTCTCCACCATTGATTTCTCCAGTTGTACTTCCCCTAGTATGTATGATGCATGCATATTCCTAGCCCCCAAGTACATAATTTTACATTTATAAACATTAAACCTCATTTGCCACAGAGTTGCCCAATCAAACAGTGCATTGAGGTTGGTTTGTAAATTGGAGACATCCTGTAAGGACGTTATTCCACTGAACAGCTTGGTGTCATCTGCAAAGACTGAAATGGTACTTTTAATCCCAGACACTATATTTATAAATACATTAAACATTAAGGGTCCCAACACTGAACCTTGGAGTACACCACTAACAACCCTAGACCATTCAGAGTATGAATCATTAACCACTACTCTCTGAAGACGATCTTTTAGCCAGTTTTCTATCCATTTACATACAGATTTTTCCAAGCCTGTAGACTTTACCTGACACATTAGCCTTGTGTGTGGGGAACTGTGTCAGACACTTTTACTAAATCCAAGTATTCCACGTCTACAGCCGCTCCTTTGTCTAAGGTTTTGCTTACCTCCTCATAAAAAGAAATCAGGTTTGACGACTTCTGTCTTTCACGAATCCATGCTGTCTGTTACTTACATTTTTTTTTATAGGAAGAACTCATCTATGTGGTCTTTTATTAAACTCTCCAGTATCTTCCAAACTATAGAAGTTAAACTAACAGGTCTATAGTTACTTGGTAAAGACATTGATCCCTTTTTAAATATAGGCACCACATTGGCCTCACACCAATCTAGTGGTACTATGCCAGTCATTAAAGAGTCCCTAAAAATTAGAAACAATGGCTTTGAAATGACAGAGCTCAATTCTTTAAGGACCCATGGGTGTATGACATCCGGTCCAGGTGCTTTATTCTCCTTTATTCAGTCTAAATATTTCTGGACCAGATCAGTTTTGACCCATTGTGGATCATTTGGGGCTGTGTCAATATCATCCCCATTATAAACATGACCCCCCCCCCCCCATGCTCCTTTAAATACACAAAGCTGAAGAAGACATTTCATAAATTTGCCTTCTCTTTGTCCCCAGTCACCCACTCTAGATTATTTTGTAAAGGGCCTACATGCTCAGATCTGACCTTTTTACTATTAATATATTTGAAGAAATTTTGGGGGTTTGTTCTACTTTGTTTTTTGCAATCTGTTGTTCCTTTTGAAGTTTTGCATCCTTGAATTCCTTTTTACGTATTCTGTTTTATTCTTTGTAACTTTTAACGATGATAGTGTTCCTTCATTTTCATGCTTCTTAAAAGCTCTTTTCTTATTATTTACAGCTTTTTAAACTGTGGACGTGAACCATATAGGTTTTATTTTTAACCTTTTATACTTAATGACCATAGGAATTTATTTTGCTTTGTACTGTTCACATACAGTTATTTTGAAGAATTCCCATTGCTGTTTTGTGTTCTTTGATGACAATATTCCCTTCCAATCTAAGTCTTGGAGAGCAGCCCTCAGCCTTGGAAAATGTGCTCTCTTAAAGTTAAGTGTTTTTATCTTTCCAGCATGTGTTTGTTATTGACTGCTAACATTATATCAAATCATGTTATGGTCACTGATACCCAAATGTTCTTTTATATGAACATTAGTAATAAGCTTTGCATGGTTTTTAAGATTACCAGGTCCAGCAGAGCATATTTCCAAGTTGGGGCCTCTATGAACTGTACCATATACTTGTCTTGTAATATACGTTTATACATTTTTTCCCTGTAGCTGATGATGGGCCAAACACCCCCATGTTTGGTTTGTGGTCGAACATTTGAACCTAATGAACTTTTGATGAACTCAGTGAAAGTTTATGGGACTCAAACTTGTAAATTCAAAAGTGCCCATTTTGAAGGTTTATATGCAAATTATTGGCCATAAAAGGGGTATAGGGAATCAGGTACTGCCCTAAGGGATATGAATCAGTGAAATTCAAAAAGTAGCATTTTTAAAGAGACATTCATTTTTCATTGCTTACAGTAAATAAAAAAAACAGAAGCATTCCTTTAAATATCATGCCTAGGGGGTGCCCTTAAACTACCTGCAAAGTTGCACATCTGTACAGTGTATAGAACCTGCTGCAGTAGGACTGACATTTAAATAAGGGGCCTCCCTGATGCTGCCCCTCCCCCTTGTGAATGGGTAAGGGATACTTGTACCCCTTCCCATTCACTAAAGGGTTACATTTAGAAAAAAATAAAGATGCCTGACTTTTGAAAAATTCCTTTAAATGAACAAAAAAACAAAATTTTTAAAAGTGCCAAAGAAGCAAAAAAAGTGGTTCCATCGATGTAATCCATCATCATTCATGGCATCCAACATTGTCTTGATGACGCCGACTCACCAAAATAAAAAAAAATAAAAAAAACTCCGATACCCGCCGACCTATCTACTCCTGTCGAGCACTCGCTACAATATGACAGGTCTTACATTTGTTGGTCAGATGCAAACAAATAGGCATGGCTAGCGATGACATCCCCGCCGACATCACTGTTAGTTCCGCCCAATTGTTGAATTTTTTACTGTAGGGTCTCTCCTAACCTTCCTACCAGACTTAAAGGGCCTGGTAAGGATTAGGGGGGACCTTTTTTTAAGTATTTATTTTTATTTTGTTTTTTTAATGTTATTTATTTTTAATTATTACTATTTGTTTATTTATTTATTTTGGTGAGAGTGTTCTCTCCTTTGTCTTCAGCAGTGTCCACCAGCACGCTGCATAAGACTGCAGTGAAAGCAGGCTTATATAGTGCGGGGCATGGACTTAATAGTAAGCCATGATTGGCCAAAGTCACCGTGACTTTGGCCAATCATGGCTCTCACAGTGCATTGTGCTGTGATTGGTCAAAGCATTGCACCTGTTCTGTGACCTTCTCCCTCCATCTGTGCAATGAACTGAGTCTCCACCTCTCCATTAATACTCGGTGGCCTGTAACAAGCTCCAAAGATTAATTTTGAACTATGTGCATCCATATGCAGTTCCACTCATAATGCTTCATCCTCATCACACTCTCCATCAACCAGGTGCTCTTTTCACGCTCGCTTAATTATCAGTTAACGAAACAGACAGCACCACCATCCAGGAATATTAATAACCCAGTCATGTGAGGAATGAAGCCAAGATTCAGCAATACCAATTAAATCATAGTTCTCTTCATGCAGCAAAGCTTCCAACTCACCTATTTTGATTGGCAGACTTCTGGCATTGGTGAACAAACACTTTAACCACTTGCCCTCCTGAGGATTTTCCCCCCTTAATGACCAGGCCTCTTTTTGCTACTCGGTGCTGCACTAATTCAACTGATAATTGTGCAGTCATGCAATGCTGTACCCAAACGAAATTTACGACCTTTTTTTCACACAAATAGAGCTTTCTTTTGGTGGTATTTGATCACCAGTGCGCTTTTTATTTTTCACGCTATAAACAAAAAAAGACCAAAAATTTTGAAGAAAAACGATATTTTTTAATTTCAGCTATAAAAAATATATAGTAAACTCAAAGTTGGTTATAAATTTAGACCAAAATGTATTCTGCTACATGTTTTTGGTAAAAAAAATCCCAATAAGTGTATATTGATTGCTTTGTGTGAAAGTTATAGTGTCTACAAACTATGGTATAGATACTGCAATTTACGCCATTTTTTTGCTATACAGCGCTGCGCTAGTTTAACGGACAATTGCGCAGTCATGCAATATGGTACATAAATAACATTTATGTCCTTTTTTTCACACAAATAGAGCTTTCTTTCGGTGGCATTTGATCGCCTGTGCGTTTTTTATTTTTTGCGCTATAAAAAAAAAAAGGCTGACAATTTTGAGAAAAAAAAACTATATTTTGGACTTTTTGCTATAAAACATGTCCAGTAAAAAAAAATTTAAAATCAAATTTCATCATAAATTTCAGCCAAAATGCATTCTGCGACATGTCTTTGCTAAAAAAAAACCCAAATACGTGTAAATTAATTGGTTACGTGAAAGTTATAGCGTTTACAAATGGCAGGAAAGATACTCTAATTTTTAATTTTTTTTATACTAATAATGGCGGCGATCAGCGACTTCTGGTGGCGATCAGTGACTTATGGAGGCAATCAGCGACTTATGGCAGGACTGTGGCGGACATTCTGACACTGGGGGAGAACTGACTTGGGGTCACTGACATCCCCAGTGACACCAATACAGTGATCAGTGCAAAAAAAAAACACTGACACTGTACTAATGGCACTGGGCAGGAAGGGGTTAACTTTTTTATTCACTGAAAGGGTTAACTGTGTGAGGGGAGTGTTTTACTAGGAGGCGGGGGTGTGTACTGCACAGGGACATGCTGATCGGGAGAGATAAACTCCTTCTCCCGATCATATCAGGAGCTGTCAGGGAACTGACAGAAAGCAGAGCTACTGCTGCCCTGCTCTCTGTCAGTGATTGTCGCTAATCGGCGGGACACAGCCGGTAATGACCGGCCGTGATTCGGTGACTGAAACCCGTGGCAGGGATCGGCGCTGCAGGTAGGGCGGCGGTGCGCCTCGTGCGCGCCCCCTACCTGTTTTGCAAAAGCGCGTTTTAAAATGTGCTTTTACCCAGCCGTGCTGCCCTGCCACCGTATTTCTACAGTGGCTGGGCGGCAAGTGGTTAATTCATTATTACATTTTGCTCTTGTGTTTTGCATATCTTTTTCAGTAGTACAAATAGTACTATAATTCCAATGGTTGTTTGTAACATGGGAACCTTTTTATCACCTGACATATCCTTCCCCCATCTTTCCCCATTCTACCCTCCACTATTGTCTGACCCCTAACTGATCTGTCTGTCCCATTGAATTATAGTTTACCCTCTTCCCTCAAACCTAGTTTAAATACTTCTCCAACTTTCCTATAAACCTCAGTGAGCAGAAGGCCTCTTTTCAAGGTTGTCCTTTCAGCTCAATGTTGCAACTTGCTCCTCCAGATCTCTAATGTGAGCTTCTAGAATGGCAACCTGCTCACATTTGTCACAGCGACATGCATCCAGGAGCTGTTGCAGGAGCTAACTGATCTGTCTGTCCCATTGAATTATAGTTTACCCTCTTCCCTCAAACCTAGTTTAAATACTTCTCCAACTTTCCTATAAACCTGTCCCCAAGCACAGCAGACCCCCTTCCATTTATGTCCACAACATCCTGAGCTCTGGCATCAAGGATACAGCAAACCATTCAGTCGAGGCGATTCTGGCAACAAACTATACTATCAGTCCTTCTGATTATAGAATCCCCTACTACTACCAACTGTCTTGGCCTTCCTGCATTACCCTCACCACCTGTACTAGATGGGCTGCTCTCCTGCCTGTTAGGGATAGCAGTGACATCCAAGTCTGCCACCTCCACATCTTCACTAAACAAATTTGCAAATTTGCTTTGGTGCTTAAACACAGGACTGCTCTTCCTTTTCTGTGAGCCCCTACCACTCCCCCTAGCTACAATAACCCTTCTTCCTACCTGATAATCCTGACTTACCCCTCCACCCTCCACATAAACTCAATTAACCACCTGCTCAGTGAGCAGAAGGCCTCTTTTCAAGGTTGTCCTTTCAGCTCAATGTTGCAACTTGCTCCTCCAGATCTCTAATGTGAGCTTCTAGAATGGCAACCTGCTCACATTTGTCACAGCGACATGCATCCAGGAGCTGTTGCACCGTTTTTGCATACATATGACACACACTGTGAGTAAAACATTCAGCCTTGCTACAGTCCATTATCCCTGCTACAATATAATTACTTATAGGAAATGTAAGATATTACTTACAGGTTGAAAGACTGCTGTCTTAACGCCCGTTTTCAACTCCTGGTTTTTAACTCTCCACTTTAGTTCAAAATTACACTTTTGCTCACATGCAAGCCACCAGAATAAAAGAGAATAGAAAATAAAGGAATAGAATAGAATAGAAAAGAAAAGGATAGGAAATAGTAGAATACAATAGGAAAAATATACTAGAAAAGAATAGAAATAGGTTAGAAAAATAAAATTAAATAGAAAATTCCAATTTTGAATAGATTAGAACCAACTATTCTTCACAATGAATTCGGATTGATTCGATATTTTTGATTTTCAATGCTTCATATCCACTGGAAAAATCTAAATTTGGTCTCAATCGAATAAAGGAAATAAAACAAAATTTTGTTACGAATGCAACAAAATGAAATTAGTAAATTAAAAAAGCGATCTGAAATAAAACAACTTTTTTTCATTTTGCACATGTCTACATTTTATAGCTAATGGATGGTTAATAGATTAGATACATGTTAAGAACTCTTTGGATATTTCATTGGTATACACAAAAACATTGAGGTTGGTTTACTAAAACTGGAAAGAGCAAAATTTGGTGCAGCCAAGTCAGAGCTTAATTGAACTAGCTGAAGTTAGAAGCTGATTGGCTACCATGCACAGCTGCAGCAGATTTTCCACTCTCCAGTTTTAGTAAATCAGCCCCATAGTGTCTCTTTTGATTTTAGCATGTCATTTGATAAAGGATAAATTTGCAATTTTTTGTAATGTTTGCTTCTTGTTGAGCAGTAATTTTGTTTACATAGAGGCTAACAGAAAAAGAGATACGGATGAATTTACACCCATCTCCAGCCAAAATGTTGAGATAGAGAGTGAAAGAAAAGACGTTTTTTCAGGTTAATGTTACTCTCTTACCAGGTTCCACTTAATTCCTCTCCCTGTGACACTGGACAAGAAACAAAGCATGCTTTTATCATCAGAACAGAAGGAAACAGTGCACTAACAATCTGAAAGATCTCTAAGTCTTCCATGACTTACAAAAGAACATGTTTTTGACGTTGTGTCTTTCCCCATGAAATACACTATACACTTGCCAAAAGTATTGGGACACCTCTCAAAATCATTGTATTCAGGTGTTTCAATCACCTTCATGGCCACAGGTCTAATATACAAAGTACCTAGGCATGCAGACTGCTTCTACAAACATTTGTGAAAGAATGGGTCGCTCTCAGGAGCTCAATGAATTCAAGCATGGTACCGTGACAGGTTGCCACCTGTGCAATCCATCCGTTAAATTTCCTTGCTATTAAATATTCCACTGTTTACTGCTAGAGGTATTATAACAAAGTGGAAGCAACTGGCAACAACAGCAACTCAGCCACGAAGTGGTAGGCCACGTAAAATGTCAGTGCATGCTGAAGCACATAGTGCACAGAAATCGCTAACTGTCTGCAGAGTCAATAGCTAAAGACCTCCAAACTTCGTGTGGCCTTCAGATTAGCACAACAGTGCATGGAGAGCTTCATGGAATTGGTTTCCATGACTGAGCAGCCTACATCCATCCATAACATCACCAAGTGCAATACAAAGCATCAGATACAGGAGTGTAAAACACGCCACCACTGGACTCGAGAGCAGTGGAGATGTGTTCTTTGGAGTGACAATTCAGGCTTCTCTGTCTACAATCTGATAGACATGTCTGGGTTTGGTGGTTGCCAGGAGAATGGTACTTGCCTGACTGCATTGTGCCAAGTGCAAAGTTTGGTGGAGGGAGATTATGATGTGGGATTGTTTTACAGGGGTTGGGATTGGCCCCTTAGTTTCAGTGAAGGGAACTCTTAAGGTATCAGCATAACAAGACATTTTAGACAATTTCATGCTCCCAACTTTGTGGGAACAGTTTGGGGATGGCCCCTTCCTGTTCCATCATGACTGTGCACAAGTGCACAAAGCAAGGTCCATAAAGACATGGATAAGCAAGTTTTGGGTATAGGAATTTGCCAGCACAGAGTCCTGACCTCAACCCAATAGAACACCTTTGGGATGAATTAGAGTGGAGATTGCTAGCCAGGCCTTCTTGTCGGACATGAGTGCCTGACCTCACAAATGCGCTTCTGGAAGAATGGCTAAACATTCCCATAGACACACTTCTAAACCTTGTGGACTGCCTTCTCAGAAGAGTTGAAGCTGTTATAGCTGCAAAGGGTGGGCCAACTCAATATTGAACCCTATGGACTAAGACTGGAGTGCCATTAACATTCATGTGCGTGTAAAGCAGGTGTCCCATCACAATCTGTCCTTGAGACATCACTCACCCTAATAGGAAGTGAGGTCCAAATATTTCCAACACTGACTAAAACAAAAACCTGAAAGACATAGGTCATCTTCAACACCATCTGTCTTTCACATATAATTATATTTTACCATACTTCTGGCTGCTGCCCTCTTTGTGCTGCAGTGCATATCACATACGTACTCCTGACTGCTGCCCTTTATGTGCTGCACTGTATAGTACATACTCCTGACTGTTGCCCTCTATGTGCTGCACTGTATATTACATACTTCTGATTCCTGCCTTCTTTTTGCTGCAATGTATATCACATACTCCTGAGTGCTGCCCTCTATGTGCTGCACTGCATATTATATACTCCTGATTGCTCCCTTTGTGTTGCACTGTATATTGCATACTCCTGACTGCTGCCCTCTATGTGCTGCACTGTATGTTGCCTATAATTTTATCCTACCGACACAATTAGTATTTATTTTATCCCACTGGCACTAATGATAGGATTTGTTTTATTCCACTGACATCAATGATGGGGCTTGTTTTACTTCCAATAACACTACCGTGGGATTTATTTGTACTTTCTCTGATGCCAATAATGGGTCCTTTTTTTAATTCTCATTTTGTCTTGAGTGTTCCTCAAAGTCTTATTTTGCCTAAACATAACAATGGAAAGGGGGGAAAGTGCCACACTAAAAGCCACCTGCTCTGAAGCCAACTTTTGGCCGCACCCAGACATGCCCGGAGGACGTGCTTTGTGTGCCATATTTTTCTTCTCCGGTCATTTGAGGTGTGCCTCCTAATTATTTCCAAATGTTAGCAACTATGCTAGTTAATGCTATAATTTATGTGACATATTCTAACCAAAATGTTTATTGTCTCCATTAGTACATTAGTACAGTGTCAGTGCTTTTTATTAGCACTGATCACTGTATTAGTGTCACTAGGGATGTCAGTACTGCTATAAGGCACTGATCACCTCCATTACTAGCATTACAAAAACATAATAAAAATTCCAGTATATATACCGCCATTTGTAGACGCTATAACTTTCACGTAAACCAATTAATTTACATGTATTGGGATTTTTCTTAGTAAAGACATGTAGCAGAATACATTTTGGCCTAAATTTATGAAGAAATTAGATTTTTTTGATTTTTTTATTGGATATGTATTATGGCAAAAAGTTAAAAATATTGTGTTTTTTTTTCAAAATTGTCATTTTTTTTTTTGTTTATAGCGCAAAAAATAAAAAACTCAAAAGTGATCAAATACCACTGGAAAAAAAGAGAAAGCTCTATTTGTGGGAAAAAAATTATATAAATTTCATTATGTACAGCATTGCATGACCGCGCAATTGTCAGTTAAAATAATGCAGCGCCATATTGCAAAAAATGACCTGGTCAGGAAGGGAGGTAAATCCTCTGGAGGGCAAGTGGTTAACTTAATACAAGTTTAAAGAATAGAATCAGAAACAAATGACCATAAAGACAAAAGGTCCAAGTATTTTGAAGCCATACCTGAGTATTAAAATCCCCATCCTCTGATGCTTAGCTTTACACAGATTAATAAATTGCAACACTAAGGGGAAATCTTCAGCATGATTATTCCTTTTAGATCACAGCAAAAACTGGAAGTAGCCATTATGCAAATGCAGCGCTCTCAGATTAATTATGCATTCTATCACTTGTGACCCAAACATCAAATAATTATTTTCTGTGCTATCATGCACATATAAGTAGCCAGAAAGGTTCTTTTTTTGTGATACTTGAAAAGACTTGTCAGTCATCGTGGCACTTTGTGATTTCTGCAATGTAATGTCTAACACATTGTTTGATTTTTTACTCCTCCAACAATACAATAAAACAGACAGCCAAATTACAGGTTTCAAAGCAAATCTCAGCGTCTTCTGCATGCTTCATTTGTAAATGCAATTGTTCATGCTGATTTGGACAACAGTGACCTTTACAAAATGTAAATACGTTATGTCAATTTCATGTGCAATCACTTAATGACTATGTCCATGCCTTCTTCCTTATGTCTGAAAAGCATATGGAATATCTTTGAATTTTTCATTTGCTACTACAATGTTGTAATATATATTGAAAAGTAGCTTCTACTGGTGTAGTCTATAGTGTGAAGCAAGTCTTGTATTGCCTGTGAAGGGCAAAGAATCAGGATGACTTTAAAGCCCAGGCAGCCATTAGCACATAGTACCCATTGCTCAGCTGCTTTGCTCCAGCTTGAGGAGCAATGGAAAAGTTTGCATACCCTGAATGAAATCATGAAATTTTGGCATTGACATTGAAAATAAGACTGATCATGCTAAAAAACTGTCTTTTATTTAAGGATAGTGATCATATGAAGCCATTTATTATCACATAGTTGTTTGGCTCCCTTTTAAATCATAATGATAACAGAAATCACCCAAATAGCCCGTTTTAAAACTTTACATACCCTGGAATGTTTGCCTTGGTATAGACACACAAGGTGACACACACAGGTTAAAATGGCAATTAACGGTAAATTTCCCACATCTGTGGCTAATTAAATTACAATTAGTGTCTGTGCATAAATAGTCAATGGGTTTGTTAGCTCTCACATGAATGTACTGAGCAGGCTAGATATTGAGCCATGGGGAACAAAAATGAACTGTCAAAAGACCAATGTAACAGGGTAATGGAACTTTATAAAGATGGAAAAAGATATCCAAAGCCTTGCATAAGCCAGTCAGTAATATTCAATCACTTATTAAAAAGTGGAAAATTTGGGGATATCTTGATACCAAGCAAACGTCAGGTAGACCAAGAAAGACTGCAGCCACGACTGCCAGAAGCATTGTTCAGGATACAAAGAAAGACCCACAGTAAATCTCAGGAGAAATACAGGCTGCTCTGGAAAAAATGGTGTGGTTTTTTTCAAGGAGCACAACAAGATGATACATGAACTAAAATGAGCTGCTTGGCTGAGTTGCCAGAAAGAAGCCTTTACTGTGCCAATGCCACAAAAAGGCCTGGGAACAATATGCGCAACAACACCGTGACACACCTCACAGCTTCTGTCTTACTGTAAGCTGGAGTGAAGAGACCAAAATAGAGCTTTATGGTCACAACCATAAACTCCAGAGGGATCAGCAAGGTCTAAAGCGACAAGAATATCATCCTCACTGTGAAGCATGGTGGTAGTTCACTGATGTTATGTAAGCTCTAAAGACACAGGGCATCTTGTGAAAATTGATGGCAAAATGACTGCCAAATGTTATTAGAAAATACTGCTAGACAATTTGCATTTCTCTGCTCAAAGCTGTGCATTGGACCCTCTTGGACTTTCAAGCACAGCAATGACCCTAAGCACAAAGCCAAGTTGACCCTCCAGTGGTTGCAGCAGAAAAAAAGGTGAAGGTTCTGGAGTGGCCATCACAGTCTCCTGACTTTAATATCATCAAGCCACTCTGGGGAGACCTCAAATGTGTAGTTAATGGGAGATGACCATAGACGTTGCATAACCTGGAAGCATTTTGAGAAGATTAAGGAGCAGCTATGCCACCTGCAAGAATTCAGGGCCTCATACACAGCTATTAGAAAAGACTGTACACTGTCATTGATGCTAAAGGGGGCAATATACAGTATTACAAACTATGGGTATGCAGACTTTCACACAGGGGTCATTTCATTTGTTTACTTGTTGCCTTGTTTTGTTTTATAATTGTGCTATTCTGTTATGACCTACAGTTGAATTTGAATCCTAGAAAAACTAAAACAAATGTGTTTTGCCTGCTCACTCGTATTTTCTTTGAAAAAAGATACATACTGTTACCAACTCTCTAGGAGTATGCAAACTTTTGAGCACAGTTGTACATGTTACGTCTGGCTTTGAGGGTTCTAGTGACTCACCACACTTGACAGCACTGAAAAAACCAGCTGAAGAGAGGGGCAGGGGATTGAAAGAAAGGTATTTATAATCTGGGAATATGGGAAATTAAGTTAATGTATTACTTTGATCTGCATGGTGACAGCACAGCTTTACTCTAGGGTAACATTGAAAAGCAGTTTTACTTACCTTATGCCTTGCTCTCACAGACTTCCTCCTCCCTGTGATACCAGTCCCCTAAAACTTACTCTGTTCTGCACGTTGTCAGTCACAGGTACTCTGATATCATCACATACATGCAGGACTAACTGTCCTATATTAAAAGTGAGGACATCTAAGGGCCCATCTACAACTCAAAGCATCAGAGGGAAGAGAAGAGGACTGCCAGTCAAAGGAGTAAGAGATAAGGTTAGTACAACTACTTTTTAATGGGATGCTGGACAAAAACAAACATGTACCCTATTGCAAGTTTTGTAATTTCCCTGGGAAATTGGAGTTGTGGTCATTTCAAGTGGGGTGACAAAAGAAGAGTTTGGAGCACTCAAGGATTTTTACCCATGCAGAGTGCTCGGAGAGATCTTGGGTGGGAAAGAGCCTTCAACCCTGACTACAGGTATCTTGGTCCTGTAAGGGTTAACTGAAAGAGAACTGAAGACAACAGGAAATAGCCAGCAGGTCTCAATGAGGTGTTGTATGGAAAAGGACACAGTTGTGAAATGGCTGTGGGTTGCTTATCTGCTGAGATGCTACTGTACAGGGGTTAGACAAAAAATTAAAACACTACATTATTTGCAGATGAGAAAGTGTCAATGTGTTTTGCGTTGAAAGTGAAAGTGATGTAACCACTGTGTTATGAGACACTTAGCTAACAGGTGGGAAGTCTTCCTTTTGTCCTTCACTGCGTGCACTGCTAGTAATATGGAGTCATGTTAGAGCTTACTGAGTTTCAAAGAGGGCAAATTATTGGTGCTCACTCAGCTGGTGCCTCTGTAACTGAAGTTGCCAATTCATTTGATGTGTTGCGAGGCACAGTATTAAAGGTTATGACGGCATATACAGTTTATAGGAAAATGTTTTCTGATAAGCATAAGTGCAGTTGACATGGTCAGTTGTCCAGAAGAGATAAAAAGACATTGCGCAGGATTGTGTCCTGGAATAACAAAACAACTGCTACAAAAGTGACTGCAGGGCTCAATCTCAGTCTTCTAGATCCCATGTCCACAAACATTGTGCAGAGGGAACTCCATAAGCAAAACATTCACAGGCGATCATTTCCAAACCCCTAGTAACCAATATAAATGCTCAGAAGAGGAGTGAGTGGTGCAACACCCATAAATCATGGACTATCGGTCAATGGAAGACTATAATATGGACTAGTGAATCAAGCTTCACACTATTCCTAATCATCAAATGTGTTTACATGTGGCAAACACCATCCCAAGCTTACGACCAGGACTGTCTTGTGCCAAGTGTAAAGCACGGTGGTAGTGCAATGATGGTTTTAGCAGCCATATCTTGTTAATCTGAAGATCCTCTCATCACATTGAAAGGTAGAGTCACTGCCAGTGGCTATTTGTAAATTTTGGCCAACCATGTGCACCCCATGTACAGATATTGTTTCTTGAAGACAGCGTCAGTAACCAAGATTATAATGCCCTGACTCATATAGCTGGTGTTGTCAATTTGTGGTTTGACGAGCATGCAGACAAAATCAGGTACCTTCCCTGGGCGCCGCAGCTGGCAGACACCAATATCCTGGAGCTACTATGGTCAATTTTGGAGAACAAGGTTCAAACTTACTTTCCGCCTCTGGCATCTCTGCGAAAACTGCTCATGCTTGCTGCAAGTGTTTAATAAGAAATATTTACATGCTCTCTTTCATATTTACTTGACAAAAATGCAACATAAAGCTAATAACTTTTTTAGTTTTGGACATATGTATATTCATAAGGTTTGGCACTTTTATTTGTTACATTTTTTTATTGGATATGTTTTATAGCAAAAAGTAATAAATATTTTTTTTTCAAAATTGTAGGTCTTTTTTTGTTTATAGCACAGAAAATAAAAAACGCAGAAGTAATCAAATACCAGAAGAAAGCTCTATTTGTGGGAAAAAAGGACATAAATTTCATCTGGGTACACCATTGCATGACCGTGCAATTATCAGTTAAAGTAATGCAATGCTGTCTCAAAAAATGCCCTGGTCAGGAAGGGGGGTAAATCTTCTGGAGGGCAAGTGTGTCATTCTGTATCTGCAGAAGTAAATGTTCCAAAAGTTGTGAAGCTGAAAAGTGAAAGACTGTGAAGTCATTGCCATAAGTAACCAAAGGAGTGTTGGGTGCCAGCCAGAGGGAAAATAATGTAACTTGGCAAGGAAGATGGTGTGCTCTGGTAGTTAGGGGGTTTCTGAGCTTAACCCCCTCCCTGGTGCTGCACCATGCATGGGACCTATGTCGCAGCATGGAGCCCCTATGGATCTACCCTGTATGTCACAGGGAAGAGGAAAAGTGAAGATCCTCAGTAATGCAGAAGGTCATAAATATGTAGAGATATCATGGGGTCAGAAGTCTCAAATATATCACTGGAAGTGAGGTGACCTGGAAGCTGGGCTGAAGGAGCAGGATACAGGCGGTATCCCCTCATAAGTGCTGCATCAGATGTCTCAAAGAGATATATAACCACTCATAAGGCTGCTCAGGTCTTGTTTAATCTAGTATAACATTATGTTTACCATTTTCCAAAAATTGGTAATGCATTATTTTTCTGTTTTTGGCTTTATGCTATAGGCATCATGCACACGGGTCCATGAGGCTGCACAGTGTAAATTGGGAGTGTACTTCTGCACCTGGGAGATGCAGCTGCAGCATACAGCCGTCCATAGTAATAAATGACTCTAAGCAAGTTAGATGCAGCTTTACAACGACTGATATGTGAGTGAAACGTCTTCTGCTTCCGAAAAGAATAGACTGCAATTGCAGTGGATGCCCAGTAGATGGCTCCCTACTCAACACATGGGTGTGAATACAGAACACTGTGTGTGTGGCATTAAAGGATTTGTGAGTGCATATTCTTTGGAAAAAAACAATAAACAATGTAGAATAGTAAAAAAAGCAAAACATTTTACTAAAATAATTTTAAAAAAATGTAAATACCCTTTAAAAATTGTTTACAAGAGGTCATGTGACCTCTATGCAACGCTGAATCCCAGGCTCCAAGGGGTGGAGATGGTGGCTCCTTGTGATGATTGGCAGCTGCTGCCACTCAAAATGTGCAGAGCTCACCACTTGGGGATGGAGGGGGGGGTATCACCAACACTCTGCCCAGGGGAGTACAGGCATGCCATGTGTAGGCATGACATTCTGTATCTTCCATGTAGAAGGCAGATATTCTAACTGGGTTGAACAATAAAAAATATATTTCTTCATCCACAAAAAACAAATTGCTTCATCCACATGAAGAACATTGTATACTGAAAAAGGGACCCAGCCATGTCAAAATTGATCGGTGGGTGCACTGATGGACAAAAGTTTTTCAACATGTCTATTCAACAGAAGCCGATCTATCGATAACCACAAACTGATCAACATTCTGCCGGTCCCTGCTCAATACGACGAATTGTGATCTGTCTGCGGCCAGCTTTTAGTATCAGATTGCTGTCTCTTAGCTCCCAAGTAGAGGGCATGAACACAAACTAACCAAGCTAGGGGAGATCTGCTTCAGTCCTTGGCTTGGTCAGAATAAAATGGAAAACAACATTTCTGAAGCTACCATGATGTCTTATGAAGGATACTTTCCGTACCCACCATGCTTTATATTTTCATAAAAGCATTTCAGTCTGTGCAATATCCTTTCACAATATCTCTCAAGGACACTGCAAACAATAAACATAAAATATGCATAACAAAACCTAATTATGCATGCAGTCTTTTATGTCTTGATTGCGAACAGAACTCTAGATTTAGTAATGTAATACCCATCTCTGTTCTCTAAATGTCTCTAATGTATAACAGAAACCTTTACTTTTTATAGTCTTCCCATATATAGGAGCTATTACATAGGCAATTGTAAATAATGTCCTGTTAAGGGAACATAACCTTCTTCAATCCAATTTTTTTTCTTGTTTAGTACCTAGAGTACAGTATAGTATTAAGTCAGCCAGCGGGACTGGGGCAAAGCCATTTAGCTGCCAAATAGATAAATCACAAATAATTTTGCTAGATTATTTCCTTGTATTCTTCCTTGGCACCTTAATTGAAAAGTCCAATTTTAGAACACACTGTTTTCCACGCCATCACTTTCAATTCCATGATGTCTTTGTGAGTACAATGGGACTCTTGAAAAGAAAATACTTGCTTTAAAATGCAAATGCATTCAATAAGCTAAAGTACAAATGATAAGTGATAACAAATTAAATTACCTCAATATTTCAAATTAATAAACAAAATGGGGGGAATTCACAAAGTCTCTTCTAAACTGAGAAAATTGAGCAGATCCTGCTGCTAATTAGCAAATGGGACACAAAGCCTCTTTAATATTTAGGAACAATCTGCTCAGTTTTCTATGCTGTGTCTGCACCTAACACAGCTTGGAGTGCAGGAGCACTGGAGCTGTTGCTCTGCCTCCATCTAACCATCCCCCTTTCCGGTCAGCTGAGAATGAGAGAAAGTGGAAGTCTTTTAACCTTGTGTTTGCTGGGGTAACAGCTGGGTATTTAGGCAGGGAAAGGAGATTTCCCTGCCTGTATGTAAGTTCTGCCCATGTTGTACGTTCACTGCACAGGCAGAATCTCTGACAGATAATTCACATCCCATACACCGGGTCCAGCATGATGGGAATCTGCAACAGTTTTCTACATTGAAAACTGCTGTGATGCATTTGTTATTTAGGCATGGAACCTGTGTCAGTTTCTGTTTCTCTCTGAAATAGAAATTGGTGTAGATGGTGCAGACAGACCTGATACAGGTATACCTGCTTTGTTACCACTTGCTGACCACCCTGTAGCTGCATATAGATGTATATAGTGACCTGATGGAGTACCACTAAAGTCAGGGGCATATCCACCGTGAGGCAAACAAGGCATTTGCCTAGGGATGCAATTTTTAGCGGCACCGCCTCCTGGAAGAAGGGACCTGGTGAGCAGCAATGGACAGAGCCCTGCAAGGCCGCCATCTGAGGGGTACCACCGGTACTCCTGTAGATGACCTGGACAGCAGGAGGATTGGTGTGGTGGGGGAGAGCAGTTGCAGAAGGATGCACTGTGTATCTCTCCCTCCAGCAGCTGAAAGCTGGAATCTCCCCCTCTCCCTCCCATCAGATTTCTGCTGCTGGAGGGAGAGACAGACCTGGTCGGATCCAGGGGGTGCCTTGGTGTTCCTGAGTGGCCGCTCACCACTGAGCTTCTTCCCCCGCCCACACTCAGAGCTTGGACCAGGGGGAAGCCTGGAGTAGAGAGAGGAGAACTGGCAGAGGTGAGCTGTGTTGTGTTTTTTGGGCTCTCCCTCCTGTCATCCATCCAGCACATGATACACGATCACTGATAGATCATTTGTGACTGCACACACACAGTATGATTACCACCCCCTACCCACATTTCCTGCTGCCCGGAGATCAGCAGCCCTTGGAGGAAGTGTGTGGGGGTAATCATACTGTGTATGTGTATACAGTCCCATACAATCTATCAGCGATCGTGTATCACGTGCTGCATGGACGACAGGGGGAAGAGCCCAGAGAACACAACACAGCTTTCCTCTCCACTTTTTCTAGGAAATGTAATGTGTATTTTGGGAAGGGGGTGGTATTTGCTAGGAGGAATGGGGGAAATTTATGCTAGTAGGAGAGAGAGAGAAGAGAGAGGGAAAAGAGAGAGATAAAAGAGGGAAAAGAGAGAAAGAGAAGAGGAGGAAGAGAGAGAGAGAAGAGAGTGAGAAGAGAGAGGAAGAGTGAGAGAGAAAGTGAGAGGGAAGAGAGAGAGAGAGAAAGAGAGAGGGAAAAGAGAGAAATAAAGTGGGAAGAGAGAGAGAGGAAAGAGAGAGGGAAGAGAGAAGAGAGAGGGGGGGGGAGAGAGAGAGAGGAGAAAGAGAGGGAAGAGAGAAAGAGAGAGAGAAGAGAATCATATATATACACACACTCATTGGACTCTCTTGCTCTCTCAAGGGGGGGGGGGCACAATTTTTGTGTTGCCTAGGGCAGCACAAAACCTAAGTACACCACTTACTAAAGTCCCATTTTTAAACATGGTCTCTGGTTAAAGGTTCTCTGACTGCTAGTTTCATGAGATTTAAAGTGAGATTTGGTGATGCCACTACCGTACTGTTTACTGTTCTCCAGAGGGCTGTGTGGAGAGGAATCTGTGCCTGAAGACTTGCAGTCCAAACATCTTCCTGCTTTTGCTTCATTCATTTCTGAGATCTATGCTTCCTTCATCTCTCCTTCTGCATCATAATAATTTCCCCACCAAATCAGTTCACTAATCATATGGGGTGCATGTCTGACATGAAGAAGCAAAGCTCTATTCTTCTATCAAGATGGACACCTCCACAAACAGACAGTAGAGAACATGGCATGGTAAATAATTCATGTAGAGAGACAAAAGACAATACCAGTTGTTAAATCTTTTCTCTTTGGTCACTGTGAATATTGCATTTAGCATCCAAGAGCCTTGAATTTGATCATTTATTAACCGTACGGAAAATGTATAAAACATTATTTTGAGAATGGATTTCTCTTTTTGTCACTCTTGTGCATGTGTTTTAAATGTCAGGAAATGATTTGTGAAATATGCTTAAGGAAGAACTATCATTCCTAAAAGAGTCCAACACAAACTGATATTTTCTTTTTTGCAATTTGCCATTTTGTTTGCGTATTTCAGCAAGTTCCTTTACATTCTCCATAATGTAAAAAAATAAACATTCCAGCAGTAAGGACCTATTCACACATTGGCTGGTAGGTGTTGCCATATAAAAGGCATTTGTTCTTTCCTCGAATATATCATACCTGAAAACTGATATAAGATCAGTTGCCACCAGGCTTGAGGCAGTGGAAAACACACGAGCCTGCTATGATTAGCCGTGGCAAGTGGCCTCTCAGAATAAACTCTAGCTATAAATGAGCAGCAATGGGACAAAGATCTGCACAATAGTGATCACTTCAAGAATCTGCAGATTAGAGGGATCATGAAGTGGGTGGAACATGATACAATACAGGCACTTCAGACCCTGGTCAATGACATGCTGAAAAGACCTCATGAGTTGCCTGTAGAGTTGCAGATATGATACCTATCCCTCAAGAGACATTGGGTGCACTTGCAGTACACAGTATATTTACCTTTAGTAAATCAACCCCGTAGTGTGTTGTTTTTTAAGCTTCCATCTGTAGGAAGAGGAGATGCAGAAGATAAGATATCACAAACATTTTACATTCAATGGTGCAGAAGTGAAGACCTTATAAAATCTTTCCTTGATTACTGTCAGGAATCTGAGGCCAGCCATGCTCATTTCATGGTGCACATGTGCTTTCACGGGCGCTCCCACAGATTATGGCACCCGGCAACCTATTTAAACCAGAGGCCTGCCTAGTGTCATTGCTGGATGCCCTTCAGCTTTAACTTAAGACTCATGTTTTTGTAAGCCTGATTGATCCTGTTACTGACGGCTCTGACACTTCTTTGGATTCCCCTTGCCTGCTTATGTCTAATATTGAGTTCTGTTATCAATCCCGGCCTGAACATTTGACTAAGACTCTGCTTGCTGATTTTGTACCTTGTTGCCAACACATTGCCAACACATGACTGTCTCTGACTAGGACTCTGATCGAGATTCTGTACCTATCTGCCTGGCTGTTACCAAACTTAGCCTCTGACCCGACTTTTCCCTTTTGCTCATCCAACCTCAGTATTTTCAAGTCCAAGATCAGAGCACCAGCTTCATGGTGCCTGCACTCTTCCACTGTCCTAGCACTCCCTGTCTCCATCACCAGGGGTTCCTGGATGGGAGTTGTGCAAGAGGCTACCCTTGTCATTTTGAGCTCCACTAATGTGACCATTATCTTGAGAAGCCACAGAACTCTGCACCCTCTTCTGTTAGTGCTCTGGGAACATTACATTGTGTACCGCTGGAGGTTCCCCTTTGGCCTGTCAGCCACCCATATGAGCAGTATGGTGCTGCTTTAACCACATTGAGAACTTTTGTCAAACCCTTCATATCCTAGTGGTTGAGAGACAAGGATGTGAAGGGGGGGGGTCAGAATACAAAGGGGGAGATGGCAGAAGAGACATTCAACTCATACAGATTCTTGATCCCCTTTCCAAGAGTCTATCCAGGCCATCCATATCTTATCGAATTTCCTAGGACAACTGTGACTACCATAGCTAAGTCCATACAGAGGTAGCACTGTACTGATAGTTGCATGGCAAAATGCAACAATCGGAGGCAGATAGGACTTCCATTTAAGAAGGATTTTCCTTCTCGTGTAAAAGGAGGCAAAAACTACAAATAATTTAATATAGCAATGGAGCTCTGCTTCATCCAGCACTCCAAAAGCAACACATTAGGGTCTACATTTAAGGCCAAATCATATGTGTTGTTAATGACACTCAAGACAGATGTCCAAAAATCCCTAAGTTTGGGTCATGTCCAAACCATATTGTAAAAGGTGCCTTCAGCTTGCTGACATCTAGTGCATAGGGGACTAACTATGGCATATATACAGGGCAAGCAAACTGGAGAACCTGCACCCATGTTTACTTCACATGCAAAGTATAATGTAATTCAACTCCTTCATTTGTAAACATTTTCCACTGAGAATGAGCTCTGGGCACATGAATTTACCCAAGAACTAAGGTGACATTGGTTTTCCTGGCTAAGAAATATTATTGGGCCTGCCAGGCATCAAGGCTAGTCTACTAGTATGTACTTTCTTTAAGGATTGGATTGGATTGCTTTAAGCATGCTGCCATTTAGTATCCTCCTTTGGATCCCTTGTAAACTCCACCCAAAAGCTTTGAATAACCATATCCTTATAGGATGGCATGTCTGAGTACAGGCAACCTCCTTGAATGTTGGCAGGCCATTTCTTCAAAGGTGGTTGATTTGACATATAGAGAAAAAGAGAGGGTAGTGCCACCAAAGTGTAATATTAAAAGATGTGGTTTATTCACAAAATGTTAGAACACTCACAAAAAGGGAATATATAAGGGATTTTTTCTGAAAACATCTGACTTTTGTTGGAGATGTGATGTGAAGGAGGGCATGTTCTGGTCAGGTGTGCATCTCATCACATTTGCAGTCTCTAAATTTTATGCCCAAGCAATATTTTCTTCATCACAAATCTCTCCCTAAATAGCAGTAATTTAAAGCTGGCCACAGATGGTTAATTTTTTTTTTCATTTAGCCAGCAGGCTGAGCACAGAAAAGAAACAGATGCCTTTATCCACACAAATTAAGTGAATGGAGGAATTTTCCCTGCCAGGACATTGTATTCTTACAGTAGTTCTGGCTGCTGTGAGAATATACTGATCATCGGCTGCAGCTACTGATCAAGAAATGTTTTCCATCTGGTCCATTGGTCAGAAGTCAATTCAACAATTAAGGTCTGTCAAACAGGGAGGGCCACACACTGATTAAAGTATGGCCAGTCCCTGCTGAACCAACCAAATTTCAATCCATCTATGGCCACATTAAATCTATGTACATGATTAATGTGGTGAGAATGTGCCTCCCAGTTCAACCAAACACATTCCCTCAGTCCAGGAATGGTTTACCTCCTCAACAAGGTAGCAGAAACTAAAGGAACTGATGCACATAACACAAGACATTCTATCATACACTATGACTTGGTCCTGCTGGTTCTATCACAAAGCCATTGACGTATATAAGGGTATAGTGCAGGCCCTTTGTGAGTGGCTCAACAATGTTTTTTCTTTTCTGCCAATTAGTTCATGTACACCAGGAGATGTGACTACCCTCATGACCCAGTAGCACAAGAAACTATCAAGGTAAGAGAATCACTAGTGTTTTTCATATCTGTCTTAGACCTCCAGTGAGGGTTCCCCTTTCCGTCCTCCCATTCCCTTGTGCCCACGTAACATCTAATCCCACCCCTCTCCCCCTTTTTTATTCTTTCTCTCTCTTGTTTCCTTTCTTCATTAACTGTTTCATTCTTCTCTCTGATACACTAGCCTATTTGAGTGAGGTAGGATGCGTAGCTATTTTTAGATCCTGTGGGGTGACAAGGGCTTTAGGATGGGAAATATAGATCTAGCCTAGACAAAAAAATCTGAGGGTCTGTATCAGTAGTTTCTCTGGAAGCAATGCGGTGACATTGCAGGGAAAAAATTCCTCTCCCTCAATCCATCCATTTATTTATTTAATGTACTAATATAGCGCTGTCAATTTACACAGCACTTTACATATATATTGTACATTCACATCAGTCCCTAACCCTCAAGGGGTGTACAATCTAAGGTCCCTAACTTACATTCATTCATACACATACTAGGGCCAATTTAGACAGGTTCCAATTAACCTACCAGCATGTCTTTGAAATAAATGTAAAAAAAGAAACAACAAGCCTATAGGGAAAAACGTTTTACAGTTATTAAATATTCTTACCGTTATTAAATATACTTACCTAACCTCCGGCATCTGCCCACCATGCCTAAGCAGACTTGCTACTGAGATAGTTTGGAAAAAGTCTCAGGTAAAAATGCTCCTGTACTTCATTCTCCCAAATTTTAGGATACGCGCCAGAAGGATTATGACATCAAACTCACACTTTAAAATACAAGGTTCTCTTTGCAGGAAATAATTTTTTCATTGTAAAATACAGTATGTCAGTAAGTATATAATATGAGTTACTATTGCAATGTGTAAAAAAACATAATAATGGGCCTTTAACATTTTTTAGAAGCTCTTGTTCTTCCATACTTTTATTATTGTATTAAATATAGAGTGTTTTGATTAGCCACTAGAGGGAACTTTTATGGCTTAGTAAAATTACTGAACTGTTCACAAACTTTTCTGGAGCACAATGCAAATTTGAGTTAACAAAAACGCATTTTACATTAGTGCATAAGAAATTAACTTAACATGCAATGCATATGCACGTTTCCATTTGCTGTATAGACTTGCATCATCAGTGTATGTAACAGTAAAGCACCACCACTGTAGAGAGCTGCAGTACAGAAAGCAGAGTCTGTATGTGATGTAGGCAAATATGGCTTTACAATATCATGTCATCACAAATAGAAACAATGTTTTAAAAAAGTTAAAAAATACTAGTAGGAATATTTACATCAAGCTATTCTCTTTACATGGAAAATAATACATATACAACAACTGCACATTCCCATTATAGTGGGTTTTATTGTTGATGCATGTGCCAAGAGCAGGGTATCCCCATCTCCATCTGTTAGAGGTATCTATGCTTCCACTAAAATTTATATAAAAAAGGAAATAAAAACTTAGCAAATGAGTGTGTTCATATAAAGACACATTGTAATTTGCTTAAAATAAAAATGTCAAATATTTAGCAACAATCAACAATATTTCTCCGTATTTAGAAAGTTGTCTTTTACACTTTTTTCATCAGGTTAATTTCAATGGTAAAACTAGAAGTGTTTAGTTAACCCCTTCACGCCTAAGGATAAAACAAATCTAAATGCCTAAGCACAATTCTGCAACGTTGACATGTTAGTAAAACCGTACATATCGTCACAACTACTTTGTACATCCAGGTGGATTATACCTTGTTTTTTTCAGGACAAATTGGGCTTTCATTTGGTGGTAAATGGTCATGGATAGCTCCTAATTTTTTTTTATTATTAAAGGAAAACTTTTTTATATTTAACTGTGTGTTTCTTGTTACGACCATAACCTACCACCAAAGAAAAACCCAAAATACATTCTCCAGTTCTTGGCGATCGCAGCGACACCATATATGTGTATGTTATTTGTTGTTTGTACCCGTAGTACAGCCCAGAAACAACAGTGCGCATTTTGTTTTTGTCTTTTTTTTTTATTTTTTTTTTTACATAAAACACACTGTCACTGACATTGACATTAACACTAACTGACACTGATACCAATTTTTTTTTTAAATCCTGACCTTTGACCCTGACCTTTGCCCTTGACCCAAACACTAACCCTGGTACTGAACTAGATCAAACCTTGATCTAGGTATTTTTCTTTATTTTTTAATATTTATTTATCTTCTTTTTTTTTTACAAACTTTTTTTTTCTCTCTCTACGTCAGGAGTTCGAGAGATACAATGTATCTCTCTTCTCCATTCATAGAGAGAGAGAAAACAAGGGGGCCGGGCTGCACAGTGATTGATCACTGTGATAGCCAATCAGAGGCTATCACAGCGATCACGTGACCCGGAATCGGGAGTCCCGGGTCCCGATCGTTAGAACGGGACCCGGGGCTCTCAGTGACACCGCGGTCTTGGTGCTGGGAGCGCGCCGAGCGGCGCGCTCCCAGCACAAAGACAGGTACGCAAATATGCGGCCCCATGGAAAAAAGCCCAGGTCCGTGAGGCCGCATATTTGTGTTACGTCGGCGTCAAGGGGTTAATGATCATGTATGTACTAGTATAAACTGCTGTACGCTTTGTGGTTGGTTGGAATCCTGAACATTATCATTAGTGTATGGATACTGTGAGGGACCGCCTAGCGGCACCACTAGCGCTCCACTGGTCAGGCGTGCCCAGAGCGTGGAGTCTAAGTCCCAGGGTACTTGTTCACCAGAGCCCCTGATGGTGGGGATGGACTTGGAGTACCCCGAGACCAGGTCGCAACTACTGAGCACACCTGTCAGTGGTAGGGGTGTTCGCCAGGGGCTCCAACCAGGGAGAGCCAGATATGAGGAGGTCGGGTGACCCCGATGGGATGGATGGATGGCTGAGCAAGTGCGAAGTCAGACGGGCCAAGTCGGTAACGTAGAGGACGGTATGGTACAAGGGAGCGGACAGAGAATCGTCGGGTCACACGCCAGGTCAGCAACAGCAGGTCAGATCTAATGAGGAGCATTCAGAAGAGAGGTCAGGCAAAGCAAGGGTCTGGGCAGGAGAAATCAGCAGGTCAAGAACAATCCGGGTCAAATAACTTACTAGGTACAGGTTCAGATTCATAGGATAAAGGTAAGACCAGAAGGCACTGAATGACAGCTCAGGGCCATTTAAATATCCCGCTCTGCGCTGCCATTGGTGCCCAGCGGGCGGCCGCGGCTTCTACTGCGCATGCGCAAACTCGAACGCTGCGGCCGGCCCGGACCTAGTGCCCGTGTCCCTGCACAGGGCGGTGCACTGCGCCTGCGCCGGGACCATCGCGGCGGGGATCGAGGAGATCCCTGACAGATACATAAAGCAGTCATTTCTTCAAAACTTGGAAAAAAAATGTTATACCTGCAACTGGGGAACTTACTTTTGAAGCTTGAATTAATATATTAAAAGCTATCTCCACCAAATGTTTCTGTTTTGATTTGATTCAGGAAGGTCGATATCTCATGAGTTAAGGACAATGGAGCCCCACCCTCCAGCTGAAACTAATATTAAGCAGGCTTACTGTCACTTCTAGAGTATCCATTGAGCCATTTTTTTTTACAATACAGAGACTGGAGTGAGAACAATGATCACAGTAATGTTGTACAATCCATCCTCAGCACAAGTGAATGTAGTCCTTTGCTCTGCATAGTTGAATGTATCCCATCCAAGCAGCACAGATCAAGAAATGTGCTCTGAAGCACAGGTGAAGGTATATCTCTTCCAAGCAACACAACCTTTACATTTCGAACCATAATACAATGTTATCAAGAACAAGATATTGACATTGCAACATTCATTCTATGGTTATCAGCATCATTCTCATTAGAGATGAGCGAATCGAAGTAGGTGAAGTGGAATTCGTTTCGAATATTAGGAAAATTCGCGTCAAATCCGAAAATAAGCAGACTTCGGATGCGCGAATCGAAATTTTTCCTAAAATGGCGGCGACATGTGCGGCGACGGAGCGGGGATGTCTGGGAAGGCGCGCAGACAAGGCGCGCTGACCCATAATGCATTCATTCATGACATGTGATCGCATTAGCCAATCAGCAGCCAGCCAGCCAGCACAGTGTAATGGTCGAGCTATAAATGGCGGCCATTTTAGAATTCTCCATTTGCCTCCAGTCATTCAACAGAGGCAGACCTGGCTGTATTCAGGGAGAGAGTTAGGGACAGAGAAACGTTACTTAGGGACACAGAAACGTTAGTTAGGGCCACAGAATCGTTACTTAGGGCCACAGAAATGTTACTTAGGGCCACAGAAACGTTACTTAGGGCCACAGAAACGTTACTTAAGGACACAGAATTGTTACTCAGGGACAGACAGAATTGTTACTGAGGGATACAGAATTATTATTGAGGGCCACAGAATCGTTACTTAGGGCCACAGAAACGTTACTTAGGGCCACAGAATTGCTACTTAGGGACAGACACAGAATTGTTACTGAGGGACACAGATTTGTTACTGAGGGCCACAGAATCGTTACTTAGGGCCACAGAATCGTTACTTAGGGCCACAGAAACGTTACTTAGGGCCACAGAAACGTTACTTAGGGCCACAGAATTGTTACTTAGGGACAGACACAGAATTGTTACTGAGGGACACAGAACCGTTACTGAGGGCCACAGAACCGTTACTTAGGGCCACAGAAACGTTACTTAGGGACACAGAATTGTTACTCAGGGACAGACACAGAATTGTTACTGAGGGATACAGAATTGTTACTGAGGGACACAGAACCGTTACTTAGGGCCACAGAACCGTTACTTAGGGCAACAGAAACGTTACTTAGGGCCACAGAATTGTTACTTAGGGACAGACACAGAATTGTTACTGAGGGACACAGATTTGTTACTGAGGGCCACAGAAACGTTACTTAGGGCCACAGAATCGTTACTTAGGGCCACAGAATCGTTACTTAGGGCCACAGAAACGTTACTTAGGGCCACAGAAACTTTACTTAGGGCCACAGAATTGTTACTTAGGGACAGACACAGAATTGTTACTGAGGGCCACAGAGCCGTTACTTAGGGCCACAGAAACGTTACTTAGGGCCACAGAATTGTTACTTAGGGACAGACACAGAATTGTTACTGAGGGACACAGATTTGTTACTGAGGGCCACAGAACCGTTACTTAGGGCCACAGAAACCTTACTTAGGGCCACAGAAACGTTACTTAGGGCCACAGAATTGTTACTTAGGGACAGACACAGAATTGTTACTGAGGGAAACAGAACCGTTACTGAGGGCCACAGAACCGTTACTTAGGGCCACAGAAACGTTACTTAGGGACACAGAATTGTTACTCAGGGACAGACACAGAATTGTTACTGAGGGATACAGAATTGTTACTGAGGGACACAGAACCGTTACTTAGGGCCACAGAAACGTTACTTAGGGCAACAGAAACGTTACTTAGGGCCACAGAATTGTTACTTAGGGACAGACACAGAATTGTTACTGAGGGACACAGATTTGTTACTGAGGGCCACAGAAACGTTACTTAGGGCCACAGAAACGTTACTTAGGGCCACAGAATCGTTACAAAGGGCCACAGAATCGTTACTTAGGGCCACAGAAATGTTACTTAGGGCCACAGAAACTTTACTTAGGGCCACAGAATTGTTACTTAGGGACAGACACAGAATTGTTACTGAGGGCCACAGAGCCGTTACTTAGGGCCACAGAAACGTTACTTAGGGACACAGAATTGTTACTCAGGGACACAGAATTGTTACTCAGGGACAGACACAGAATTGTTACTGAGGGACACAGATTTGTTACTGAGGGCCACAGAAACGTTACTTAGGGCCACAGAAACGTTACTTAGGGCCACAGAATCGTTACTTAGGGCCACAGAATCGTTACTTAGGGCCACAGAAACGTTACTTAGGGCCACAGAATTGTTACATAGGGACAGACACAGAATTGTTACTGAGGGACACAGAATTGTTACTGAGGACCACAGAGCCGTTACTTAGGGCCACAGAAACGTTACTTAGGGACACAGAATTGTTACTCAGGGACAGACACAGAATTGTTACTGAGGGATACAGAATTGTTACTGAGGGACACAGAACCGTTACTTAGGGACACAGAAACGTTACTTAGGGCCACAGAATTGTTACTTAGGGACAGACACAGAATTGTTACTGAGGGACACAGAATTGTTACTGAGGGCCACAGAACCGTTACTTAGGGCCACAGAAACGTTACTCAGGGACAGACACAGAATTGTTACTGAGGGATACAGAATTGTTACTGAGGGATACAGAATTGTTACTTAGGGACACAGAAACGTTACTTAGGGCCACAGAAACGTTACTTAGGGCTACAGAAACGTTACTTAGGGCTACAGAAACGTTACTTAGGGCCACAGAATCGTTACTTAGGGCCACAGAAACGTTACTTAGGGACACAGAATTGTTACTCAGGGACAGACACAGAATTGTTACTGAGGGACACAGAATTGTTACTGAGGGCCACAGAACTGTTACTGAGGGCCACAGAACTGTTACTGAGGGCCACAGAAACGTTACTTAGGGCCACAGAAACGTTACTTAGGGCTACAGAAACGTTACTTAGGGCCACAGAATCGTTACTTAGGGCCACAGAAATGTTACTCAGGGACAGACACAGAATTGTTACTCAGGGACAGACACAGAATTGTTACTCAGGGACACAGAATTGTTACTGATGGACACAGAATTGTTACTGAGGGACACAGAATTGTTACTGAGGGACACAGAATTGTTACTCAGGGACACAGAATTGTTACTGAGGGACACAGAATTGTTACTGAGGGACACAGAATTGTTACTGAGGGACACAGAATTGTTACTCAGGGACAGACACAGAATTGTTACTGAGGGACAGACACAGAATTGTTACTGAGGGACACAGAATTGTTACTGAGGGCCACAGAACTGTTACTTAGGGCCACAGAAACGTTACTCAGGGACACAGAATTGTTACTCAGGGACAGACACAGAATTGTTACTCAGGGACAAACACAGAATTGTTACTGAGGGACACAGAATTATTACTGAGGGACACAGAATTGTTACTGAGGGACACAGAATTGTTACTCAGGGACACAGAATTGTTACTCAGGGACAGACACAGAATTGTTACTGAGGGACACAGAATTGTTACTGAGGGCCACAGAACTGTTACTGAGGGACACAGAATTGTTACTGAGGGCCACAGAACTGTTACTTAGGGCCACAGAAACGTTACTCAGGGACACAGAATTGTTACTCAGGGACAGACACAGAATTGTTACTCAGGGACAGACACAGAATTGTTACTGAGGGACACAGAATTGTTACTGAGGGACACAGAATTGTTACTGAGGGCCACAGAACTGTTACTTAGGGCCACAGAAACGTTACTCAGGGACACAGAATTGTTACTCAGGGACAGACACAGAATTATTACTCAGGGACACAGAATTGTTACTGAGGGACACAGAATTGTTACTCAGGGACACAGAATTGTTACTCAGGGACAGACACAGAATTGTTACTGAGGGACACAGAATTGTTACTGAGGGCCACAGAACTGTTACTGAGGGACACAGAATTGTTACTCAGGGACACAGAATTGTTACTCAGGGACAGACACAGAATTGTTACTGAGGGACACAGAATTGTTACTGAGGGCCACAGAACTGTTACTGAGGGACACAGAATTGTTACTGAGGGCCACAGAACTGTTACTTAGGGCCACAGAAACGTTACTCAGGGACACAGAATTGTTACTCAGGGACAGACACAGAATTGTTACTCAGGGACAGACACAGAATTGTTACTGAGGGACACAGAATTGTTACTGAGGGACACAGAATTGTTACTGAGGGCCACAGAACTGTTACTTAGGGCCACAGAAACGTTACTCAGGGACACAGAATTGTTACTCAGGGACAGACACAGAATTATTACTCAGGGACACAGAATCGTTTAATTTAAGAGTATGTCAGACAACATGCAGAGGAGTGGCAGAGGAGGCAATGTTTTAGGGGCGAGCAGACGTGGCAGCAGAGGAAGGGGTCGAGGCAGCACTATTCGCAGCCAGAGGCCAGTGCTCCCGGTGTCATCCAGCGGTCGTGTCTCCACCGACAACCCTGCCGTCATCGATTGGTTGGCTCGGTCATCTTCCTCTTCCCAGGTCACCTCTGACACCTACAGCCAACGGTCGGTGGGTACGTCAGACACAACCGTTAGTTGGCATGGCCCGGGGGCAAGCCCACTGAAATCACGTGTCCTCTACCTGCCCCTGTCCTTTGGTGTTCCCTCACCAAGCGAAGTATCGCATGCTGTGGGCTCAGCCCCACTGTACAGTGAGGAAGAGCTAACAGAGGGCCGTCAGGAACGGGGGGAGACATCCGCCTCTTCAGCAGCCAGGCGAAGAAGTAGTGGCAAGGAGAGTGGCTCGGTAGCCGGTCTAGAGACAGGTCTGTCTCCTGACCCACACGCAGCCGAGGGGGCTAGTAGTGAGGCGGAGACCCTAATTGATGATGATGAGGCTGATCGCACTTGGCAGCCTCGTCGTCATCAGGCTATTGCTTCCGCATCATCAGGAGAAGAGGGTGGCAGCTTGGCAGCAAGCAAAACAGTCGGTGGGTTGCCCAGGAGGCAGCAGGGTCGCAGCAGTGTCAGTGGAGGCAAACGGCCACGGACTACAGCACCAGCTCCACTGCAGCCTACCACCACGGCCAGTAGTGGTGCCGGTGTGCACGGAGGAAGCAGCAGTCAGCCAGTGAGGAGTATCGGGGGCAAAGTTTCCTACTCGGCGGTGTGGCAATTTTTTGTCAAGCCGCCCGAGGAAGTAAACGTAGCCGTATGTCGACTATGTGGCCAGAAAGTCAAGCGTGGCCAGGGGGCCCATGTTGGGACTACAGCGTTGCGTCAGCATATGCAGCGTCGCCATTTGGTGGCCTGGGAAAACCGTGATAAAGATACGGCGGTTCTGCCTGCCCCAGCCCCGCTCCATCACCCGCTCCGTTACTTGCTCCGTCACCCGACGTCAATCGCCCTCTATCAGCCAGTCAAGGATCCAACACCTCTGCTGAGGGGAGTTGTCGCTCGTTGGCATCTTCTGCTCGTTCAGATGCTCCTTCTCCTGCTACTCCTCTTCACGGATTCCGTCAGCAGTCTTTCTTGGAATCCGTTTCCAAGAGACAACAGTTTGCGAGCACGCACCCGACGGTGCAGAAGCTGAACGTCCTCCTGTCCAAGTTGATGGTGCTGCATTTCATTTACGGCCCACTGGGTGAACGTGGTGCCGGCACAGCCGGACAGGTCACGCCGCTTTTGCCTCCACGTTTGCACGTCCTTGGTCCAGCAAAGATGTCCGCCTCTACCACCTCTTCTTCCGCCGTGTCCTCAGCCACCACCCCCGTGCCAAGTCCCATTACCCGACCGGCATATCACATGTGCAGGGCGCAACGGTGTCACGCTGTGCTGCACCTGGTATGCCTTGGCGAACGTAGTCACACAGGGGAGGAACTTCTGAGTGTAATGAACAGAGAAATCGACAGATGGCTGTCTCCGCGCAACCTGAAAATCGGAACCATGTTGACCGACAACGGAAAGAACATGGTGTCTGCTCTGCGTCAAGGAAGGTTGTGCCATGCGCCATGCATGGCTCACGTGTTCAATCTGGTTGTCAAGCGGTTCCTAAAATCCACCATCCCACTGCAAGACATCCTTAAAATGTCACGTAAACTTTGCATGCATTTCAGCCATTCCTACACCGCAAAGCACACCCTCCTTGAGCTGCAGCGGCAGAACGGAATTCCACAGCATCGCCTGATCTGCGACGTTGCAACAAGGTGGAATTCAACCCTACACATGTTAGACCGCCTTTACGAACAGCGAAAGGCCATCACCGATTTCCTGATGTTACAAGCGGATAAAGGTACTCCCCTGTGTAACTTCGATGTCAGCCATTGGCAGCTCATGCGTGACACCTGCCGCTTGCTCAGGCCCTTTGAGGAGGCCACGCTATTCGTGAGTCGGCAGGACTATGGGATGAACGATGTCATTCCTCTGTTGCACGTCCTGGAACAAATGCTGTTAACAATGGCTGGTCAGGGTGCGGTAGACGTGGCGCACAGATATCAACGCCACATGACCCCTGTGGGGGCAGGACAGGAAGAAGAGGAGGAGGTAGAGGAGGACATTTGTGCTCAGGAATTATTGAGTGAAATGGGTGGTTTTTCCACTCAGCGGACAGGAGTGGAGGAGAAGGAGCATCTGGTAGAGGAGGAGGAGGAGGAGACAGAGGACCCAGACGCACCGTGGCAGTATGCTGTGGAGATGGAGGCAGGGAGTCCCTCGCATTCCTTGGCACAAATGGCCCATAGCATGCTCGGTTGCTTGCGTAGCGACAGCCGAATAATAACCATCAGACAGAGAGATGACTTTTGGCTGTCCACCTTGTTGGACCCTCGCTACGGTTCAAAAATGGTGGCCTTTTTCACACCTGCTGAGAGGGAGGCCAAAATAACGTACTATAAAAACCACCTATGTAGTCAGTTGGTCTCTGCCTTTGTGAGCCAACGTCCATCCTCAGACACTGTGGGCCCTGTGCGCTCGCGTTCCACTGCCATGGCAGCAGGGGAGGGGTGGGGTGGTAGGAGCAGTGGCAGCTCCACCAGCAGCGGCTGCCTCAGTCTGCAGTCGATGATGAGTAGCTTTCTTCACCAGCGTAGTGAGGAAACTACTAACCAGCCGCAGCAGCATCAGGTGGACCTGGAGCAGGACCTCAAACAACAGGCTTGGGCATACTTGGACAGCACCCTGCCAACCGAGGTAGACAATCCCCTTGACTACTGGGCAACGAAACTTGACCTTTGGCCCCAACTAGCTGAATTTGCCCTTGAAAGGCTGTCATGCCCGGCCAGTAGCGTGGCATCGGAGCGCGTGTTTAGTGCGGCAGGAGGTATTGTAACTCCGCGGAGGAAACGACTGTCCACCCAAAGTGTGGAGAGACTCACGTTTGTGAAAATGAATCAGGCATGGATTAGTCTGGATTTCAAACCACCAGCTCCTGACACAACTGACTAAATCCGCCATGAATCATGCCCCTGCCATGTGCCACTTTCACGTCTCCTCACACTGCTGGTGTGTTCCATTTTTTGTCATAGGGTGCTGGCAGATTACGGGCCTCCCATAGCTGCTGCCAGGCCCCTAATCTGCCATGGGCCCCTATACCGCCTCCTCATGCTGCTGCCAAGTCCAGAGTCTCTCATGGGTCCCTGTACGGCCTCCCATTGCTGCTGTCTCCATCGCCACACTCTGCCATGTGCCACTTTCAGGTCTCCTCACACTGCTGGTGTGTTCAATTTTTTGTCATAGGGTGCTGGCAGATTACGGGCCTCCCATAGCTGCTGCCAGGCCCCTAATCTGCCATGGGCCCCTATACCGCCTCCTCATGCTGCTGCCAGGTCCACAGTGTCTCATGGGTCCCTGTACGGCCTCCCATTGCTGCTGTCTCCATCGCCACACTCTGCCATGTGCCACTTTCAGGTCTCCTCACACACTGCTGGTGTGTTCCATTTTTTGACATAGGGTGCTGGCAGATTACGGGCCTCCCATAGCTGCTGCCAGGCCCCTAATCTGCCATGGGCCCCTGTACCGCCTCCTCATGCTGCTGCCAGGTCCAGAGTCTCTCATGGGTCCCTGTACAGCCTCCCATTGCTGCTGTCTCCATCGCCACACTCTGCCATGTGCCACTTTCAGGTCTCCTCACACTGCTGGTGTGTTCCATTTTTTGTCATAGGGTGCTGGCAGATTACGGGCCTCCCATAGCTGCTGCCAGGCCCCTAATCTGCCATGGGCCCCTTTACCGCCTCCTCATGCTGCTGCCAGGTCCACAGTGTCTCATGCCATGTGCCACTTTCAGGTCTCCTCACACTGCTTGTGTGTTCCATTTTTTGTCATAGGGTGCTGGCAGATTACGGGCCTCCCATAGCTGCTGCCAGGCCCCTAATCTGCCATGGGCCCCTATACCGCCTCCTCATGCTGCTGCCAGGTCCAGAGTCTCTCATGGGTCCCTGTACGGCCTCCCATTGCTGCTGTCTCCATCGCCACACTCTGCCATGTGCCACTTTCAGGTCTCCTCACACTGTTGGTGTGTTCCATTTTTTGTCATAGGGCGCTGGCAGATAACGGGCCTCCCATAGCTGCTGCCAGGCCCCTAATCTGCCATGGGCCCCTGTACCGCCTCCTCATGCTGCTGCCAGGTCCACAGTGTCTCATGCCATGTGCCACTTTCAGGTCTCCTCACACTGCTGGTGTGTTCCATTTTTTGTCATAGGGTGCTGGCAGATTACGGGCCTCCCATAGCTGCTGCCAGGCCCCTAATCTGCCATGGGCCCCTATACCGCCTCCTCATGCTGCTGCCAGGTCCAGAGTCTCTCATGGGTCCCTGTACGGCCTCCCATTGCTGCTGTCTCCATCGCCACACTCTGCCATGTGCCACTTTCAGGTCTCCTCACACTGCTGGTGTGTTCCATTTTTTGTAATAGGGTGCTGGCAAATTACGGGCCTCCCATAGCTGCTGCCAGGCCCCTAATCTGCCATGGGCCCCTGTACCGCCTCCTCATGCTGCTGCCAGGTCCACAGTGTCTCATGCCATGTGCCACTTTCAGGTCTCCTCACAATGCTAGTGTGTTCCATTTTTTGTCATAGGGTGCTGGCAGATTACGGGCCTCCTATAGCTGCTGCCAGGCCCCTAATCTGCCATGGGCCCCTATACCGCCTCCTCATGCTGCTGTCAGGTCCAGAGTCTCTCATGGGTCCCTGTACGGCCTCCCATTGCTGCTGTCTCCATCGCCACACTCTGTCATGTGCCACTTTCAGGTCTCCTCACACTGCTGGTGTGTTCCATTTTTTGTCATAGGGTGCTGGCAGATTACGGGCCTCCCATAGCTGCTGCCAGGCCCCTAATCTGCCATGGGCCCCTGTACCGCCTCCTCATGCTGCTGCCAGGTCCACAGTGTCTCATGCCATGTGCCACTTTCAGGTCTCCTCACACTGCTGGTGTGTTCCATTTTTTGTCATAGGGTGCTGGCAGATTACGGGCCTCCATAGCTGCTGCCAGGCCCCTAATCTGCCATGGGCCCCTATACCGCCTCCTCATGCTGCTGTCAGGTCCAGTGTCTCTCATGGGTCCCTGTACGGTCTCCTATTGCTGCTGTCTCCATCGCCACACTCTGCCATGTGCCACTTTCAGGTCTCCTCACACTGCTGGTGTGTTCCATTTTTTTTCATAGGGTGCTGGCAGATTACGGGCCTCCCATAGCTGCTGCCAGGCCCCTAATCTGCCATGGGCCCCTGTACCGCCTCCTCATGCTGCTGCCAGGTCCACAGTGTCTCATGCCATGTGCCACTTTCAGGTCTCCTCACACTGCTGGTGTGTTCAATTTTTTGACATAGGGTGCTGGCAGATTACGAGCCTCCCATAGCTGCTGCCAGGCCCCTAATCTGCCATGGGCCCCTATACCGCCTCCTGATGCTGCTGCCAAGTCCGGAGTCTCTCATGGGTCCCTGTACGGCCTCCCATTGCTGCTGTCTCCATCGCCACACTCTGCCATGTGCCACTTTCAGGTCTCCTCACACTGCTGGTGTGTTCCATTTTTTGTCATAGGGTGCTGGCAGATTACGGGCCTCCCATAGCTGCTGCCAGGCCCCTAATCTGCCATGGGCCCCTATACCGCCTCCTCATGCTGCTGCCAGGTCCACAGTGTCTCATGCCATGTGCCACTTTCAGGTCTCCTCACACTGCTGGTGTGTTCCATTTTTTGTCATAGGGTGCTGGCAGATTACAGGCCTCCCATAGCTGCTGCCAGGCCCCTAATCTGCCATGGGCCCCTTTACCGCCTCCTCATGCTGCTGCCAAGTCCAGAGTCTCTCATGGGCCCTGTACGGCCTCCCATTGCTGCTGTCTCCATCGCCACACTCTGCCATGTGCCACTTTCAGGTCTCCTCACACTGCTGGTGTGTTCCATTTTTTGTCATAGGGTGCTGGCAGATTACGGGCCTCCCATAGCTGCTGCCAGGCCCCTAATCTGCCATGGGCCCCTATACCGCCTCCTCATGCTGCTGCCAGGTCCACAGTGTCTCATGCCATGTGCCACTTTCAGGTCTCCTCACACTGCTAGTGTGTTCCATTTTTTGTCATAGGGTGCTGGCAGATTACGGGCCTCCTATAGCTGCTGCCAGGCCCCTAATCTGCCATGGGCCCCTATACCGCCTCCTCATGCTGCTGTCAGGTCCAGAGTCTCTCATGGGTCCCTGTACGGCCTCCCATTGCTGCTGTCTCCATCGCCACACTCTGCCATGTGCCACTTTCAGGTCTCCTCACACTGCTGGTGTGTTCCATTTTTTGTCATAGGGTGCTGGCAGATTACGGGCCTCCCATAGCTGCTGCCAGGCCCCTAATCTGCCATGGGCCCCTGTACCGCCTCCTCATGCTGCTGCCAGGTCCACAGTGTCTCATGCCATGTGCCACTTTCAGGTCTCCTCACACTGCTGGTGTGTTCCATTTTTTGTCATAGGGTGCTGGCAGATTACGGGCCTCCATAGCTGCTGCCAGGCCCCTAATCTGCCATGGGCCCCTATACTGCCTCCTCATGCTGCTGCCAGGTCCAGTGTCTCTCATGGGTCCCTGTACGGTCTCCTATTGCTGCTGTCTCCATCGCCACACTCTGCCATGTGCCACTTTCAGGTCTCCTCACACTGCTGGTGTGTTCCATTTTTTGTCATAGGGTGCTGGCAGATTACGGGCCTCCCATAGCTGCTGCCAGGCCCCTAATCTGCCATGGGCCCCTGTACCGCCTCCTCATGCTGCTGCCAGGTCCACAGTGTCTCATGCCATGTGCCACTTTCAGGTCTCCTCACACTGCTGGTGTGTTCAATTTTTTGACATAGGGTGCTGGCAGATTACGAGCCTCCCATAGCTGCTGCCAGGCCCCTAATCTGCCATGGGCCCCTATACCGCCTCCTCATGCTGCTGTCAGGTCCAGAGTCTCTCATGGGTCCCTGTACGGCCTCCCATTGCTGCTGTCTCCATCGCCACACTCTGCCATGTGCCACTTTCAGGTCTCCTCACACTGCTGGTGTGTTCCATTTTTTGTCATAGGGTGCTGGCAGATTACGGGCCTCCCATAGCTGCTGCCAGGCCCCTAATCTGCCATGGGCCCCTGTACCGCCTCCTCATGCTGCTGCCAGGTCCACAGTGTCTCATGCCATGTGCCACTTTCAGGTCTCCTCACACTGCTGGTGTGTTCCATTTTTTGTCATAGGGTGCTGGCAGATTACGGGCCTCCATAGCTGCTGCCAGGCCCCTAATCTGCCATGGGCCCCTATACTGCCTCCTCATGCTGCTGCCAGGTCCAGTGTCTCTCATGGGTCCCTGTACGGTCTCCTATTGCTGCTGTCTCCATCGCCACACTCTGCCATGTGCCACTTTCAGGTCTCCTCACACTGCTGGTGTGTTCCATTTTTTGTCATAGGGTGCTGGCAGATTACGGGCCTCCCATAGCTGCTGCCAGGCCCCTAATCTGCCATGGGCCCCTGTACCGCCTCCTCATGCTGCTGCCAGGTCCACAGTGTCTCATGCCATGTGCCACTTTCAGGTCTCCTCACACTGCTGGTGTGTTCAATTTTTTGACATAGGGTGCTGGCAGATTACGAGCCTCCCATAGCTGCTGCCAGGCCCCTAATCTGCCATGGGCCCCTATACCGCCTCCTCATGCTGCTGCCAAGTCCAGAGTCTCTCATGGGTCCCTGTACGGCCTCCCATTGCTGCTGTCTCCATCGCCACACTCTGCCATGTGCCACTTTCAGGTCTCCTCACACTGCTGGTGTGTTCCATTTTTTGTCATAGGGTGCTGGCAGATTACGGGCCTCCCATAGCTGCTGCCAGGCCCCTAATCTGCCATGGGCCCCTATACCGCCTCCTCATGCTGCTGCCAGGTCCACAGTGTCTCATGCCATGTGCCACTTTCAGGTCTCCTCACACTGCTGGTGTGTTCTATTTTTTGTCATAGGGTGCTGGAAGATTACGGGCCTCCTATAGCTGCTGCCAGGCCCCTAATCTGCCATGGGCCCCTATACCGCCTCCTCATGCTGCTGCCAGGTCCACAGTGTCTCATGCCATGTGCCACTTTCAGGTCTCCTCACACTGCTGGTGTGTTCCACTTTTTGTCATAGGGTGCTGGCAGATTACGGGCCTCCTATAGCTGCTGCCAGGCCCCTAATCTGCCATGGGCCCCTATACCGCCTCCTCATGCTGCTGCCAGGTCCAGAGTCTCTCATGGGTCCCTGTACGGCCTCCCATTGCTGCTGTCTCCATCGCCACACTCTGCCATGTGCCACTTTCAGGTCTCCTCACACTGCTGGTGTGTTCCATTTTTTGTCATAGGGTGCTGGCAGATTACGGGCCTCCCATAGCTGCTGCCAGGCCCCTAATCTGCCATGGGCCCCTGTACCGCCTCCTCATGCTGCTGCCAGGTCCACAGTGTCTCATGCCATGTGCCACTTTCAGGTCTCCTCACACTGCTGGTGTGTTCCATTTTTTGTCATAGGGTGCTGGCAGATTACGGGCCTCCCATAGCTGCTGCCAGGCCCCTAATCTGCCATGGGCCCCTGTACCGCCTCCTCATGCTGCTGCCAGGTCCACAGTGTCTCATGCCATGTGCCACTTTCAGGTCTCCTCACACTGCTGGTGTGTTCCATTTTTTGTCATAGGGTGCTGGCAGATTACGGGCCTCCCATAGCTGCTGCCAGGCCCCTAATTTGCCATGGGCCCCTATACCGCCTCCTCATGCTGCTGCCAGGTCCAGAGTCTCTCATGGGTCCCTGTACGGCCTCCCATTGCTGCTGTCTACATCGCCACACTCTGCCATGTGCCACTTTCAGATCTCCTCACACTGCTGGTGTGTTACATTTTTTGTCATAGGGTGCTGGCAGATTACGGGCCTCCCATTGCTGCTGCCAGGCCAGTAATCTGCCATGGGCCCCTGTACCGACTCCCCATGCTGTGACGTTGCAACAAGGTGGAATTCAACCCTACATATGTTAGACCGCCTTTACGAACAGCGAAAGGCCATCACAGATTTCCTGATGTTAAAAGCGGATAAAGGTACTCCCTGTGTAACTTAGATGTCAGCCATTGGCAGCTCATGCGTGACACCTGCGCTTGCTCAGGCCCTTTGAGGAGGCCACGCTATTCGTGAGTCGGCAGGACTATGGGATGAACGATGTCATTCCTCTGTTGCACGTCCTGGAACAAATGCTGTTAACAATGGCTGGTCAGGGTGCGGTAGACGTGGCGCACAGATCTCAACGCCACATGACCCCTGTGGGGGCAGGACAGGAAGAAGAGGAGGAGGTAGAGGAGGACATTGGTGCTCAGGAATTATTGAGTGAAATGGGTGGTTTTTCCACTCAGCGGACAGGAGTGGAGGAGCAGGAGCATCTGGTAGAGGAAGAGGAGGAGGAGACAGAGGACCCAGACGCACCGTGGCAGTATGCTGTGGAGATGGAGGCAGGGAGTCCCTCGCATCCTTGGCACAAATGGCCCATAGCATGCTCGCTTGCTTGCGTAGCGACAGCCGAATAATAACCATAAGACAGAGGGATGACTTTTGGCTGTCCACCTTGTTGGACCCTCGCTACGGTTCAAAAATGGTGGCCTTTTTCACACCTGCTGAGAGGGAGGCCAAAATAACGTACTATAAAAACCACCTATGTAGTCAGCTGGTCTCTGCCTTTCTGCGCCAACGTCCATCCTCAGACACTGTGGACCCTGTGCGCTCGCGTTCCGCTGCCATGGCAGCAGGGGAGGGGTGGGGTGGTAGGAGCAGTGGCAGCTCCACCAGCAGCAGCTGCCTCAGTCTGCAGTCGATGATGAGTAGCTTTCTTCACCAGCGCAGTGAGGAAACTACTAACCAGCCGCAGCAGCATCAGGTGGACCTGGAGCAGGACCTCAAACAACAGGCTTAGGCCTACTTGGACAGCACCCTGCCAACCGAGGTAGACAATCCCCTTGACTACTGGGCAACGAAACTTGACCTTTGGCCCCAACTAGCTGAATTTGCCCTTGAAAGGCTGTCATGCCCGGCCAGTAGCGTGGCATCGGAGCGCGTGTTTAGTGCGGCAGGAGGTATTGTAACTCCGTGGAGGACACGACTGTCCACCCAAAGTGTGGAGAAACTCACGTTTGTGAAAATGAATCAGGCGTGGATTAGTCTGGATTTCAAACCACCAGTTCCTGACACAACTGACTAAATCCGCCATGAATCATGCCCCTGCCATGTGCCACTTTCACGTCTCCTCACACTGCTGGTGTGTTCCATTTTTTGTCATAGGGTGCTGGCAGATTACGGGCCTCCCATTGCTGCTGCCAGGCCCGTAATCTGCCATGGGCCCCTGTACCGCCTCCTCATGCTGCTGCCAGGTCCAGAGTGTGTCATGGGTCCCTGTACGGCCTCCCATTGCTGCTGTCTCCATCGCCACACTCTGCCATGTGCCACTTTCAGGTCTCCTCACACACTGCTGGTGTGTTCCATTTTTTGTCATAGGGTGCTGGCAGATTACGGGCCTCCCATAGCTGCTGCCAGGCCCCTAATCTGCCATGGGCCCCTGTACCGCCTCCTCATGCTGCTGCCAGGTCCACAGTGTCTCATGCCATGTGCCACTTTCAGGTCTCCTCACACTGCTGTTGTGTTCCATTTTTTGTCATAGGGTGCTGGCAGATTACGGGCCTCCCATTGCTGCTGCCAGGCCCGTAATCTGCCATGGGCCCCTGTACCGCCTCCTCATGCTGCTGCCAGGTCCAGAGTGTGTCATGGGTCCCTGTACGGCCTCCCATTGCTGCTGTCTCCATCGCCACACTCTGCCATGTGCCACTTTCAGGTCTCCTCACACACTGCTGGTGTGTTCCATTTTTTGTCATAGGGTGCTGTCAATTTACGGGCCTCTCATAGCTGCTGCCAGGCCCCTAATCTTCCATGGGCCCCTATACCGCCTCCTCATGCTGCTGCCAGGTCCACAGTGTCTCATGCCATGTGCCACTTTCAGGTCTCCTCACACACTGCTGGTGTGTTCCATTTTTTGTCATAGGGTGCTGGCAGATTACGGGCCTCCCATAGCTGCTGCCAGGCCCCTAATCTGCCATGGGCCCCTGTACCGCCTCCTCATGCTGCTGCCAGGTCCACAGTGTCTCATGCCATTTGCCACTTTCAGGTCTCCTCACACACTGCTGGTGTGTTCCATTTTTTGTCATAGTGTGCTGGCAGATTACGGGCCTCCCATTGCTGCTGCCAGGCCCGTAATCTGCCATGGGCCCCTGTACCGCCTCTTCATGCTGCTGCCAGGTCCAGAGTGTGTCATGGGTCCCTGTACGGCCTCCCATTGCTGCTGCCAGGAGGCAGCAGGGTCGCAGCAGTGTCAGTGGAGGCAAACGGCCACGGAGTAGAGCACCAGCTCCACTGCAGCCTACCACCACGGCCAGTAGTGGTGCCGGTGTGCACGGAGGAAGTAGCAGTCAGCCAGTGAGGAGTAGCGGGGGCAAAGTTTCCTACTCGACGGTGTGGCAATTTTTCGTCAAGCCGCCCGAGGAAGTAAACGTAGCCGTATGTCGACTATGTGGCCAGAAAGTCAAGCGTGGCCAGGGGGCCCATGTTGGGACTACAGCGTTGCGTCAGCATATGCAGCGTCGCCATTTGGTGGCCTGGGAAAACCGTGATAAAGATACGGCAGTTCTGCCTGCCCCAGCCCAGGGTTCCATTTTGTCAAAGGGTGCTGGCAGATTACGGGCCTCCCATTGCTGCTGCCAGGCCTTAATCTGCCATGGGCCCCTGTACCGCCTCCTCATGCTGCTGCCAGGTCCACAGTGTCTCATGGGTCCCTGAACCGCCTCCCATTGCTGCTGTCTCCATCGCCACACTCTGCCATGTGCCACTTTCAGGTCTCCTCACACTGCTGGTGTGTTACATTTTTTGTCATAGGGTGCTGGCAGATTACGGGCCTCCCATTGCTGCTTCCAGGCCCGTAATCTGCCATGGGCCCCAGTACCGCCTCCTCATGCTGCTGCCAGGTCCACAGTCTCTCATGGGTCCCTGTACGGCCTCCCATTGCTGCTGTCTCCATCGCCACACTCTGCCATGTGCCACTTTCAGGTCTCCTCACACTGCTGGTGTGTTCCATTTTTTGTCATAGGGTGCTGGCAGATTACGGGCCTCCCATAGCTGCTGCCAGGCCCCTAATCTGCCATGGGCCCCTGTACCGCCTCCTCATGCTGCTGCCAGGTCCAGAGTTTCTCATGGGTCCCTGTACGGCCTCCCATTGCTGCTGTCTCCATCGCCACACTCTGCCATGTGCCACTTTCAGGTCTCCTCACACACTGCTGGTGTGTTCCATTTTTTGTCATAGGGTGCTGGCAGATTACGGGCCTCCCATTGCTGCTGCCAGGCCCCTAATCTGCCATGGGCCCCAGTACCGTCTCCTCATGCTGCTGCCAGGTCCACAGTCTCTCATGGGTCCCTGTACGGCCTCCCATTGCTGCTGTCTCCATCGCCACACTCTGCCATGTGCCACTTTCAGGTCTCCTCACACTGCTGGTGTGTTCCATTTTTTGTCATAGGGTGCTGGCAGATTACGGGCCTCCCATAGCTGCTGCCAGGCCCCTAATCTGCCATGGGCCCCTGTACCGCCTCCTCATGCTGCTGCCAGGTCCACAGTGTCTCATGCCATGTGCCACTTTCAGGTCTCCTCACACTGCTGGTGTGTTCCATTTTTTGTCATAGGGTGCTGGCAGATTACGGGCCTCCCATTGCTGCTGCCAGGCCCGTAATCTGCCATGGGCCCCCGTACCGACTCCTCATGCTGCTGCCAGGCCCGTAATCTGTCATGGGCCCCTGTTGTCGCTTGTTGGCATATTCCGCTCGTTCAGATGCTCCTTCTCCTGCTACTCCTCTTCACGGATTCCGTCAGCAGTGTTTCTTGGAATCCGTTTCCAAGAGACAACAGTTTGCGAGCACGCACCCGACGGTGCAGAAGCTGAACGTCCTCCTGTCCAAGTTGCTGCTGCTAGGCTCGTAATCTGTCATGCGCCCCTGTACCGCCTCCTCATGCTGCTGCCAGGTCCAGAGTGTGTCATGGGCCCCCGTACCGACTCCTCATGCTGCTGCCAGGCCCGTAATCTGTCATGGGCCCCTGTACTGCCTCCTCATGCTGCTGCCAGGTCCAGAGTGTGTCATGGGTCCCTGTACGGCCTCCCATTGCTGCTGCCAGGCCTGTAATCTGCCATGGGCCCCCATACCAACTCCTCATGCTGCTGCCAGGCCCGTAATCTGTCATGGGCCCCTGTACCGCCTCCTCATGCTGCTGCCAGGTCCAGAGTGTGTCATGGGTCCCTATACGGCCTCCCATTGCTGCTGTCTCCATCGCCACACTCTGCCATGTGCCACTTTCAGGTCTCCTCACACTGCTGGTGGTTTCCATTTTTGTCATAGGGTGCTGTATGGCCTCCCATTGCTGCTGCCTCCACCGCCACACTGTGGCTCCACACTCTGGTTTTGGCCCCGTGACTGCCCAAATGAGTGAAGTGTGCGGTGATTCTAAGATCGACGGCACTCATCTGCATGTCATACTGACTGTCAGTATTATTTCTCTTCCCCAGCAGACTCCAAGGGCATTTAAATTAAAGGTACAGTGTTCTGCACTAATATAAAGGCTCTCTGAAGCCTAGAAACACCCTTTTATAAGTTAAATTCGCAGCAAATATATTCGACTCGAATCGAAATTTTTTCACAAATTCGCCGAATCAGTCGAATCGAATTTTTGAATACTTCGCTCATCTCTAATTCTCATCAGTCCCAAAAGCATGAGCCATGGACCCAAAAACTCAAAAGATGACAAAAAGAATCCAATCCAATAAAACACTGAGCAACTTACTTTATGTTGTGGCTTAAAACTTCCTCCTATATTTTATTTTTAACATATATACAGTACATAAAGATGGATAAGAGGACCTATCTGGGACAATGCAAAATATTTGTAATATTTCACGGGAGCATGAAATGCTAACTGCTGGTTGATTGTTAGTGGTTACAAGCTTGTGTCGCTGCTAGCTTTACTGAGCCCTAGACTTTAGTAGTCCTTTACCGTGACTTAGGTGTAAATGAATCTGTGCTTAGAATAAACAACCTCTAGAATTGCTAACACTGCACTTTGATACCCAGTACCAACAAATGTATTCAAAAGTATAGTGCTAATGCAGACAAATAAACAGTGCAAAAATTGTGATACACTCAATCTAGTGATAATCTGCAACCTAAACAAACATAAATAAATAGTAAAATTCTTACAATATACAAAACATAATGTGAAAAACATATGTGCACCAACCATCCAAATAATAGGAGGTTAAATATTGTAGTCCAAATAAGCAGTGCAAAGTCTTCTGGAGAAAAATCTAGCAAAAGATGTCATCAGATTTCACAAGAGAAAAAAACATTTTCTAGATGTAATTCGTGTGGAATGAAAGAAGGAAGTTCAATGTCAACCAGGAAAACAAATTTACTGTGACATGAAAAGGAAAATTTAAATAAATAAAATTTTGATCTGAAAATCAGACTTACACTTTAATGTAGTAAATCATAGTAACATTGAGCTTTTATTTTTTTTTATTTAAATATTTATACATTTTTCAGATAAACAAGTTATACAAACATACTCATTAAAACCTTAGCATATTATCAAAACATTTATCGTTTTATCCCTCCCCCCCCGACCTATATACCACCCAACCCCCTCCCCCATCCAATCCCTAACCCCTTCTGCTCTGCATTTTCCTGTTTATTTCTGGAGATCGTAATCCCTACAACAGAAGAACAAAATATGTTTCCATATTATTCTATGTTAATCCCCCATATCCTCTAGGCTACCCTTGACTTTTTGAATTCCTCCCATTTATTACATCTTGTATGGTGACTCTCCATCTTGTATGTATTTTCCTATTCTAATTACTCAATCCATTTTGAGAGGCTCTGTTATAGTTCTAACCATTATAGTATTCAGCATTCTCATTATTATTCCCGTCAAATCTTCTTCAAAGATCTCTGGAAAGCCTCGTATCCTTAGATTGCATCTCCTATCCCTATTCTCCTGGTCTTCTAATTTATATAACAGACTTTGTTCTTTTCTCATTTCCATCGCCCGTTTTTCTAATTTCTGCATGTTTATCTAGTTTTTCTTCTGTCTCCTCCACCTTTGATAATATTTGCCCCAGGTCTTTATGTAATTTTGCCAGTTCCTGTTTTAGGGATCTTTCAAGTCCTTTAAACATTTCTGCTATTTCTGCTTTAGTAGGCATCTGTGAGCTCTCCTCTTGTTCTTCTACTTTAGCCATATCCACTTCTTCTTCCATATGTTGACTACTGTTAGCTATTCCCAGGGACAGTCTGGAACATTCCCCACCATTTTCACTCTCACCTCTTACACTTGTTCCCTGTTGTCTCTCTGGAGTCTGTTTCTCCTATGAGGGTATATATATTTTTTAATTGACCCTGTCCGGGAAGCCTTAGGACCTCCTTCCTTTGATACTTTGTTTTTCATGCTGTCAGGGACTATTTCAATTTTCCGCAGTTCTGGTTTTGGCGGCGGGAGGTCTATTTTTGATTTGATATCAAAATTTGTTGTCTTCCATGGGTATCCCCCTCTCAGTCCTTTTCTTCCTTTCTCTCTCCCCCCGCTCCTGGACTCATCTACCCGGGTCCTCTTCTTCTAGATCTTTATCTGTTTTACATTGTCCTCCTTCTGATTTTCCTCTACGACCCCCTGGGTGAACCCCTCCTCAGTTTCAACATATAGTTCAATACATACAGTTCAGTTCCCATGCAATATATTAATCTCAGTACTTTTGCCGCTCTCACTCACCCTCTTGTCCCCAATACGGCTTTTCCCCGTATGAGATCTCTGTCTTATATGAAGAAAAGGGCTTCTCTGAAAAACATTTCCCGTACTTCGAACAGGTATACAACTCTCCTCCGTGTAAGATATCTGATGTGTGTGAAGACTGGGCTTCACCAAAAAGTATTTCCCACACTCAGGACAAACATATGGCTTTTCACCTGTGTAAGATCTCTGATATATGTAAAGTCTAATAATCAAAAAACAGGTTGCGCTTATAATATCAAAAATGTGGATCAAATAAATAATATAATTAGTGTCCAAAAATATATATATATATTAAATATAATAAATATATTAAAGTCCAAACACCAGTATAATATTGTGTTGCAATAAAAAACATAAAAACCTTTTTCAAAAAAACTTTTTAGTGTCCAACAAAATTCACCATGTGCCATTCCATAAGGACATCGATGATGAAACGTGTAGGGCAGAGCCTTGGATGTGACGTCATTACGTTCCTGAGCTGTCAGTGTCTGTGCATGCAGGATGAGGCTGGGTTAATTTACTGAGTAGTTATCATGCTTTGTTTGCTGGTGTCAGCTGGGACACCAATATTTGAAAGTGCACTGAGTTTTAAATAAATAAGAAAGTTTTTATGGTACTGCGCCATGAGTTTTCTGTTCTCTTGTATCCCGAGTGTTGGTCTGAACATCTGAGGAGGAGGTGTTTATTAAAGAAGTGGATTTATATTGCCGAGTATTCCCTGCAGATTATTGCTCCTTGAATATACAGATAGAATCTTCAGTGCTGTTCATTCTCCTGCAGAGTATTGCTCCCAAAGCAGAAAGCGCTCATGCTGATTTATAATTTGATCAGTATATTGCTCTGGTGAGTTCATTTAATTTATCTGGTGGTGGTTTGGCACATGGTGAATTTTGTTGGACACTAAAATGTTTTTTTGAAAAAGTTGTTTTTGTTTTTTATTGCAACACAATATTATATTGGTGTTTGGACTTTAATATATTTATTATATTTAATATATATATATATATATACAGTATATATATATATTTTTTTTTATTATTTTTTTTTGGACACTAATTATATTATTTATTTGATCCAAATTTTTGATAATATAAGCACAACCTGTTTTTGATTATAATATGCACGTTTTTAGGTTAGGTTTTGCAGCTTTAATAGTTTATATTTTTTCACTTTATTGATATTTATTTTTTCCGTGGCACTATCCATAATTTTTTCTGTATATATGTAAAGTCTAGACTTATCTGAGAAAACATTTCCCGCACTTAGAACAGGGATATAGCATCTTCCTCATGTGAGGTCTCTGATATATATGCAGGCTGGATTTCTGTGAAAAACATTTCCCGCACTCTGAACAAGAGTATGGCTGCTCCCTCTTGTGTTATCACTGGTATATATAAAAATAGGACTTACATGAAAAACATTTCCCGCACTCCGGACAGGTATGCAACTTCTCCTCCGTGTAAAATCTCTGATATGTTTGAAGAATAAGCTTCACTGTATAGTATTTCCCGCACTCAGGGCAGACATATGACTTTTCACCTGTGTTAGGTTTCTGATATATGTAAAGTCTAGTTTTGTCTGAGAAAACATTTCCCGCACTTAGAACAGGGATATAGCATCTTTCTCATGTGAGGTCTCTGATATATATGCAGGCTGGACTTCTGTGAAAAACATTTCCCACACTCTGAACAAGGGCATGGCTTGGATTATCACTGGAGTATATAAAAATAGGACTTACATGAAAAACATTACCCGCACTCGAAGCAAGAATACTTCTCCCCCATGTGAGATCTCTGGTTTCTATAGAGTTTGAACTTCTCTGAGAGACTTTCTTGCACTTTAGAACATCCCTTCTTTTACTCCAAGTGAGGGGTGAGGTGGCTCCAGGTACTCTCTTCTCTGGAACATTGCACTCGACATTCCCCTCACACAATGAGTGGATTGCAGGGGGGGGTTCACCCAGCCCGTTTCCTCTTGTCTCCATCTGCCATGGTCCTGTGCACAGGAGGAAGAGAGCCGGCATCTCCCTTGCTCCAAGAAACGCCGGCCGGCTCCTCTGCCTCCCAGAGCTCCCTTGCGGCAGATCACCTGATCACCTGGCATCCACTAAGCTCCGGGGAACACACAGCGCTGGGCCAAGAGCACAGGAAGACCTGCCGTGATGGCCGCCACTCCCGGAGGTCCTCGGTCCACGCACCCCGCCAGGCAAGCCCCCCTCTGCCTGGCTAGTCTCTCCAGGGCTTCCCGCACACCTCTCCCCTTCTTGGCAGGACACTGGAGGTGCATGGGAGCCGGGAGCCCTCACACTGAGCTCCCGCACCAAGCCATGGTCAGGCTCCTTCCTGGGTGTGGTTACAAGGAGCTTTTATATCTTTCCAATTTGCCCACTATTGTAAATGTCTAGTGGGTGCAAACCTTGTAAAATCTACTGAGGTAAATTCTTTCATTCTTTTTTTCCCCTCACCTTTTTGACACCCCATAGGAAAACTGTTATGTCCATGTTCCCCCAGAGAAAAGGGATTTCTTGGTAACATGGAATAGATATCTCAAAGCTCCAGAGAACAGGTTTTCTCTCTTATTGCATCTGCAGAACCAGTATCCTTTGTCTAGATTGGTGGAAATTTTCCTCTAGTCACAGAAAACGACACTGCAATTGGGGGAAGAGGGCCAAATGCTATAAGCACACCTTACACGTTTTATGCACTGTAGCTAAATAGATCGATATACACTATATAGCCAAAAGTATTGGGACGCCTAACTTTACACGAACATGAACTTTAATGGCATCCGAGTCTTACAGGGGTTCAATATTGATTTGGCCCACCCTTTGCATCTGTGAGATGGGGAAACAGCTCTCATTGTTTGAACACTGTTTTTGTAGAAGTAAATTAATGTTTTGACTGGCATTCTGCGGTTTAGCCACAAGATGTCACTGTTTTTCTAACACAGCCTCAGACTGCATAGATATTTGTATATTCATGAAGAGGTGGGGTTTTTTGCACACAGAGTTGGAGAGAACAGGAAGGAGAGAGAGAAGCCATGTTTTGGAGCATGGAGAATAAGGGGCCCTATGAGCTGAGCATCTGATGACATCCAGGTGTGAAAGCATCCCTCCATAACCACAGCTGCAGCTAAGTGAAGCTGATGAGATTGCTGCCAGGAAGCTGATGAGATTGCTGCCAGGAATGCTGATGAGAGCAGAGGAACAAAGCAACATACACTGTGATACCGCATGCTTGTTGGAGAGACATTTGTTCTGTTCAGAGTCACCAGCGTATGCAAAGCAGACCCGGGTCAGTAAGATCGTGCACGCACCTCATTTCAGTGTTGGCGCCTAGAGACTGAGTCCAGGCCTAAATTTAGTTAGGGTCTCTGTTTGTGTCAGGCCACAAGTGTTATTACTGATTATTGGAAGGACTCCATAACTTAAAGTGACATTTCACATTGGAGAGCTGATAACATCCCACAAACTCAAGCCAGACTGGCGTTTTGCTCAGAAGGAATACTCAGGCATGTGCTACAGGACCAGTTATGGGAGGGGGAATACTGTAGATTTGTGTAAGATTGTAAGCTGTTGTGCTGCACCGCAGGCTAGCCCATACTGTACACTCATACACTAATTGCTGCTCTTTTAGGGTAATAACAGGTAAGGGGTGGCAGCATAGTTGTGCCTGCCAGTAGGTAAATTACTTCACTTTCTACCTTCATCCATCAGAAGGCGCCGTGCTGTGCAGCACAAGGGTCTCAGCCTTTGGGCTGAGTGTATGTAAATTGTTTGTATTTTTCCGGCATTTGTGGTTGTGTTTATTTGCCACATCTAAGTAAAATTCTGTTGTGGCAAAAGCTGGTGTTGGGGTTGCTTTACTCATTCGTGACTTCACTGTATCCTGGGGAGCCCACCCCGGTACACGGCTTACACATCTATAACAGCTTCAACTCTTCTGGAAAGGCTGTCCACAAGGTTTAGGAGTGTGTCTATGGGAATGTTTGATCATTCTTCCAGAAGCACATTTGTGAGGTCAGGCACTGATGTCAAATGAGAAGGCCTGGCTCACAGTCTCAGCTCTAATTCACCCCAAAAGTGTACTATCAGGTTGAGGTCAGGACTCTGTGCAGGCAGTCAAGTTTCTCCACCCCATACTCGCTCATCCATGTCTTTATGGACCTTTGTGCACTGGTGTGCAGTCATATTGGAACAGGAAGGGGCCATCCCCAAACTGTTTCCACAAAGTTGGGAGCATGAAATTGTCCAAAATGTATTGGTATGCTGACGCCGTAAGAGTTCCCTTCACTGGAACTAAGGGGCCAAGTCCAATCCCTGAAAAACAACCCCACACCATGACCCCCCCCCCCCCAACCAAACTGTACACTGGCACAATGCAGTCAGGCAAGTACCATTTTCCTGGCAACCACCAAACCCAGACATGTCCATCAGATTGCCAGACAGAGAAGTGTATTTAATCACTCCAGAGAATACGTCTCCACTGCTCTAGAGTCCAGTGGTGGCATGCTTTATACCACTGCATCCGACACTTTGCATTGCAGTTGGTGATGTAAGGCTTTGATGCAGCTGCTTGGCCATGGAAACCCACTCCAAGAAGCTCTCTACTCACTGTTGTTATGCTAATCTTAAGGTCATATGAAGTTTGGAGGTCTTTAGCTATTGACTCTGCAGACAGTTGGTGACTTCTGTGCACTGTTTGCTTCAGCATGTACTGACCCCACTCTGTCATTTTTCATGGTTGAGTTCCTTTGGTTCCCAGTTGCTTCCACTTTGTTATAATACCACTAACAGTTGACAGTGGAATATTTAGAAGCAAGGAAATTTAATGGATGGACTTATTGCACAGGTGGCAAACTATCACAGTACCAAACTTGAATTCACTGAGCCCCTAAAAGCGACCCATTCTTTCATAAATGTTTGTAGAAGCAGTCTGCAAGCCTAGGTGCTTGATTTTATATACCGGTAGTCAAGGAGGTGATTGAACACCTGAATCCAATGATTTGGAGACGTGCCCCAATACTTTTGACAATTAATACATCAAAATATCAATATCATATTTTAGGCCATGTCTTAGTATGAACTAGTAGAAAATAGTGGACTGTACTTTCTTCTGCATGGCTTGCAGTGCAGATTTGAAGAACATTATGGTATTAATGATAGGGCCACTATTTTAACAAATTAAAAAGCAGTTATTTATAAACCACAGAAAATGATTGAATGTAAGTTTTGATCTGTCAAGTGAAATATTCAGATTGAAACATGGTTTCTTAGTATTTGATATGGGCTACAGAACTTTTCTGCTTTTCATAAATCCAAAGCCTACTGTGATGACTGTTGGTAGCAGGTGAATTATTATTAGAAGAGAGAAAATGAATAGCTAATAGTTAAACTATCTACAAATTGTGCCATTGTATTTATGGTTAGAACCAAGCATAATTTATCTTACATGCTGCCAAATATAAATATATCATTCTTTCATTTCTTTACTAAGAAATATGATAAAGCCAGACCTAGTTTCTAAGAAAACATTTGTTAACTAAATTCCTTTGTGGAATGAAAAAGATTTAGTTAGGTCCAATAATAAGTAACCCATTATTCAAGATGTATTAAAAGCTCAATATTTGTGATATCAAGGGACTCAACACAGATAGGAAGTTAGGGGATACATATAAGAGTGAGATTAAGGGACTTTAAATGTTCCAAAGAAAAAGTACATACAGTGTAATAAAATATAATAACTTTTATTTGAACGGTCATAAAATTGTACAAAACCAAGCCTGATACAACAAGGCTCACACAGTAAAACATCTTAAAAACCACACCAGCATGCTCATGTACCCTATCTAATTAATGAGAACACCATCTTCCTAGAGTATTTATCTATAGTACTGTCACTACTTTATTGGATACAGAGATGGGCAAATGACTCAACATGTTTTATATTTCTAGATTCTTCATGAGCTAATGGTGGATGAACAATAAATGTTATAGAAATCACCCATATGCAATCATGTGGGTGTGAACATTTAAAAGGAAGAAAAAGAGGAGGCACTGCCAAGGAACACAGGAGAACACATAGCCCCAAAGATCTTATGTATAAGGGACATGTAGATTGCCTCAAATGACTGGATGAAAATAAACACCAGGGAGAATACTTCAACAGAGGAATTGTGTATGGATCTTTGTATATACTACAACTTGTCAGGATCTTCCAGCAGCTTCAAGCAAAATTGCAGCCTCAGATAAATCTTACGGGTGTTTGTGATTCTTATTCTGTTGCCATGTTTGGGATTTCAAACACATACAGAATTACATAGATGCTGAAGTTTTGCATATACTGTACCTTGGATGTTGGCACCATTATACATATGGATTGGACAATACTAAGTCCTTCATTGTAGGAAGTTTGTGGATAGCAAAACTGTACCGTTACTGTAGTATGTATGTATTTGTCCATTGCAGAAAATATTAATATACTGTATAACATTCCAATGTGGGTAATGGTACAGTACAGATGCCTGCAGTTATATGTGACAAGCTGTGACTGTGCATGCCTGAACACCTGCATGCAGTACACATGGAGAAAAGTGATATACATAATCCTCAGAGATCTTAATAGTGCTGTCAAACTATGCTTTGAACATGTTTTGATCCATTGTTTTCAAGGCAAATATATAAAGAAAACCTTGGATCTGGTATAACTGCACAGGTGTACATTAACTTCACTTATATTTACGTCCAGGGGTGGACTGACCATTTGGAAACTCGGGCACTGCCTGGGGTCATTAGGGGCCCCATGAGATGCCCCTGGTACCTTTTTCATAGGCTTTTTTGAATTTGGGCAAGGGCACAGGGGCTCCATGATCCCCTATTGCCCGGGGGGCCCCATGAGCTGTCAGTCCACCCCTGTTTAAGTCAATCTATAGTGGTTACAAAAGCAAATAACACCATAATGATAATCTTGCAATAGTGCCACTCTATTCACCAGTAAAGTTCTTATTACAGTTCTTCGAACAATGACATCCAATGGATTTACTGTCTTTCTATAAACCCATTCCTGCTTAAGTATGTAATCTTCTCTTTCCTTCAACTCTTAATTTATCACTAATTCGGTAATTTGGTACCTTATGTTTCTCCCATATATATCAAATATAACATAGAATTGAAATAGTAAACCAGTATTTCACAACTCTCTTCTCTTCTCTGAACTTTCTAATTCTGATTGTTAGCATTTTCCTTTTCTTCTATCCATTCCCACTTTCTTTTCTTAAGAAATAATTTTTATCCACTTTCAACCATACCTACTCTGGTCCCCTTTCCAATTATTATCTTCCACCTTTATCCACATCCACTCTTTTCTCTGGTCATTTTTTCCTCCTCCATCTTCATTCTCCATTACTTCCTCTGACTCCTATTTTCTTATTTGATCATTCTTCTGTTCCATATTTGCTCACTACATTTCCCTCTGTAATTTTTCTCCTCTTCCACCCCTGTCCACTCCCCCTTCCTCCATAATTCTTCTCTACCATTCTTGACCACCCTTCTTCCCTCTGGGATAATTTTCCATCTTTTCCATCCATATCCACTTTCCTTTGCTCCATTACTACTCTTCTTCTCTTCCAACCATGTCCAATCTCCTTTCCATTAAAATCATTCCACTCATGTCCACACTTCTTTCTCTCTGTGATCATTCTTCTCCTCTTCTGTCCATGTTCTTTTTCCTTCCCCATGTGATCATTCTTCTAATCTATCTATGTCTACTCTCCTTCCATCTATAATTGTTCCCCCTTGTTTCCACCACTGTTCAAGCTCCTTCCCTTCATAAACATTCTTCTTTTCTACCTGTGTCCACTTTCCTTTCCTCTGTGATCAATCTCCACCTTTATATCCATGTCTATGAGGCTTCCCCTTATGACCATTCTGTAAGGGATTTCCGGCAAGAAGAATCGCGATTGGGAACGTATATGCGCGAAAGAGATCCCGCAGAAGAATTGCCGGTTGTGCGCAGGCGCGCAGTAATGCGAGATCGTGCACGTGCACGGCGAAGATTGGCGTCAGACGGGCTATTTAAGGAGGGCTTCAAAGAAAGGGGGGTTTGTGAAAAGAAATTCACAGAGAAAGCGGCTACATTATGAACAGAACGTGACACTCAGAAAAATTTCCAAAAATTATGCTTTATTACACATATATAAATATGACATATGGGCGTTCGCCCTGGTTTACCATCACCTCAGTATGAGACAATACACACAGACCTAAAACCATATAAAATGACACCAAGACCGGTCTAAATGCATGTGCAACAGAGCTCTAGGATACAGCTGTTTATATTACAGATGAATGGGCCCCAACCACTTGTGCCGGCACAGGAATGTATTGCATCATATATTTGACATTTATGTCTCCCCCCATACAGGCCTGAGGCTTGTTGTTCTCTTCTTGACGCCTATTGTGCTTGCTGCATTGTATACATGTGATACTTTTCCATAGTATAATTTTTGGATTCCCTGATTGGGATTCACCATAATGGTATTGTTCTACATTTAATATTCAACATTATGGTATGCCTATGGTATAATTTTTGGATACACCTCTTTTGGGAAGTGTTCACCTATGTGTTTGTGCTACAGGGACATTAGACTCCTGCAGTCATTTTTTCTGTTGCACATGCATTTAGACCGGTCTTGGTCTCATTTTATATGGTTTTAGGTCTGTGTGTATTGTCTCATACTGAGGTGATGGTAAACCAGGGCGAACGCCCATATGTCATATTTATATATGTGTAATAAAGCATAATTTTTGGAAATTTTTCTGAGTGTCACGTTCTGTTCATAATGTAGCCGCTTTCTCTGTGAATTTCTTTACACAAACCCCCCTTTTTTTGAATGCCTCTTTTGGCTACTGAATGGAGACCAAATATTGGGTGACATGATAATTCATTTGACAACCTCTTAATAACTATCCTTAATATTTAAGGAGGGCCTCTGCTCAAGTTCAGTGCTGACTGGTCTTCAGCTCCCCCCGTGTCCTGCTTGCTCCTGTACGATTCCTTTGTTGCTGACCTGGCTTGTTCCTGATCCAACTCCAATTACTCTCCTGCTCCTGGTTCCTGACTTCGGCTCTGCTCCTGACTTTGGCTTTACCTTCTGATTCTGTACCGCGCTGCCCGACTGTTGATGACCCCGGCTATCCTATGACTATGCTCCTGTCTTGTGTCCTGGCTACCTACCTTGCTCTGCTGCACATCGGGCAATCCACAGAACCTGCTCTGTCTACTTTTACGGTGCCCAAATCAGAGGATACTCTGCCTACCAAGGTCATCACCTGCAAGAGCCGCAAGCAACAACCACTGGCGCACTTATCCCCCTGGCCCCTAGACTCCCTCTGTTCCAACCTTAGCAGGGTCAGGGCTAGTGACACAAGTGAGGCTGACCTTGTCAATTCATTCTCCCATCAGGTACGTGACAGTACCAGTCAGCCCATGATGGAGTCTGAAAGGGAGGCCTCGCAACTGGGGGACATTCGCCAATCAGTAACTACCTTGTTCAACGTGATACACGACTTACAGAAAAACTTTGAACACCTGGAGAGTAAACTGTGAACCGACTCTAATGTCATCATAGACACAGATCTCATGGCCACCTTTGATGCAGTCACTCAAACAGAGACCAGTATGATCTTTGAAACCTCTTCCATACCGGATGCCCGGGTGCCGACGCCTGAGTTCTTTACAGGGGTCCGCAGGAAGTTCAGGACTTTTTGTAACTCCTGTGAGTTATATTTTTCCCTGCTCCCCAGGACCTTCTCTTCATCAAATACCAAAGTGGGATTTATCATCACACTCCTTAGAAATGAGCCTTAGTCCTGGGCCTACCATCTCCGTGAACAACATGATACGGCCCTAGCTTCAGTGGACTTATTGTTTACAGCAATGGCACAAATCTATGATGACCCCTTTCAGCTCCAAACCGCTGAAACTATGCTCAGTAAGCTACAGCAAGGCCAGAGACCTGTGGAAGAATATGTCACGGATTTCTGCATCTGGAGTTCTGATACTCAGTGGAACGAGTCTGCTCTCCGCTATCACTTTCGTCTTGGTCTTTCTGATACCCTGAAGGATGAGCTGGCCCGAGTGGGGGTCCCAACCAGGTTAGAGAGTTTGATAAAACTGACGATTCACATTGACCGTCGGATTCGGGAAAGGCAGGGTGAGAGGGCTAATGGGAAGATTCTAATATGCTCCGAAATTGGGCCCTCTACGAAGGTTGTTTCATCAGAATCGCCCACCAATCTACCTAGAAGAAGTTTCTGGAGACCGCAGTTATCCGCAGCAGAATGCCTTTGACGGCAGAAGTCCAACCTCTGCCTCTACTGTGGTGATGCGGGTCATTTCATGGCTATCTGCCCAGGAAAAATCCCATAAGCCCTCACCCAACTGTTTCTACATGATGCACCCTATAGGGTCAAGCCGGGCGCATTTCTCTTTTCATCTACAGCTACAACTGGCCGAAAAGGACAATCACGGTCCCAGCCATCATAGACTCAGGTGCTTGTAGCTGTTTTATGGATGATCATTTCACTACTCAGAACCAGATTCCACTCTGTACCAAAGCACAAAGACTTGCAGTTCATCTAGCAGACGGGTCTGGAATCAGTTCTGGCCCTGTAACACAGGAAACCGTGCCAATATTTTGCTACTCTCCTTCACGACACCAGGAATTCCTTGTCTAGATATTATTACCTCCCCGATTTTTCCAGTTATTCTCGGCATGCCTTGGCTAAGAGCCCACAACCCAACCATCAATTGGTTGTCTGGAGAAATCTTCTTTCCTTCAGAATATTGCCTGACTCACTGTACTTCTAAAGAGACAAATATGGCAGCTCTTCTTCTCAGCATTCACTCTGATCCTGAAACCATGAAACTTGTTCCTGTAATATATCACGAGTATCTGGACGTGTTCAATAAGAAAAGTGCCAACACCCTTCCTCCTCATCGCTCCTACGACTGTCCAATTGAACTCCTGCCCGGTGCCGAAATTCCTTTCGGTAGAATTTATCCTTTATCCGAAGTCGAATTAGAGGTCCTCCGGGAATATATAGACGAACGTTTGGAAAAAGGCTTTATTTGGCCTTCTACATCACCAGCAGGAGCCGGCATCTTCTTTGTGGAGAAGAAGGATCACACTCTTAGACCTTGTATTGACTACCGTGACCTAAACAAGATCACGGTCAAGAATTGCTATCCCCTTCCATTGATCCCCAAATTATTTCAGATTCTGCGAGGAGCATGCTTCTTCTCGAAACTGGACCTGAGGGGCACTTACAACCTAGTAAGAATTTGGGAAGGTGATGAATGGAAAACGGCCTTTCAAACCCGATTTGGACACTTTGAATATCTGGTAATGCCTTTTGGTCTCTGTAATGCCCCAGCAACCTTCCAACACCTGGTAAATTATATATTTCGAGACTATCTGGATCTATTCCTAATCATTTATCTGGACGACATCCTGGTTTTCTCCAGTTCCACAGAAAGTCATCGGGATCATGTAAAGAAAACTTTGGATAGACTACGCCAGCATCGCCTTAACGCAAAAGCCGAGAAATGCGAATTCGGGAGGCAATCCATCCAATTCCTTGGGCTTGTGATCACTTCTGAGGGCATCTCTATGGACCCCCAAAAGGTGTCCGCCGTCTTAGAATGGCCCATCCCAGGAGACAGGAAAGCAGTGCAGCACTTTATAGGATTTGCGAACTTCTATAGGAAATTTATCAAGAACTTCTCTAGAACCATCGCACCAGTGACACAGCTCACCAGGCAGCACATTCCCTTTAAGTGGACTCCTGAGGCCCAAATAGTCTTTGAGCAATTAAAAACTATGTTCACATCCGCACCTATCCTGAAGCATCCAGACCCTGCTCTAGCTTTTGTCCTTGAAGTGGCGCTTTGGAGAACGCGGTTGGAACCATATTGTCACAAAGACAATGACTCAAATCCCTTCTGTACCCTGTCGCATTTTTCTCCCGGAAATTGAGTGTTTCTGAAAGGAATTATGATGTGGGAGACAGAAAGTTACTAGCCATTAAGGCAGCATTGGAAGAATGGCGCTATTTACTGGAGGGAGCATCTCATCCCATTCTCATCTTCACAGATCATAAAAATCTAGGAGTACCTGAAAATGGCAAAACGCCTCAGGCCACGACAAGCAAGATGGGCACTATTTTTCTCTCGCTTCGTCTTCCATCTGATGTACCGTCCTGGATCTAAGAATGGTAAACCTGACGCACTCTCCCGTATGTTTCCCGACCCAACTGTGTAGTCTGAACCCGACACAATTTTGCCAGCCAAAAACTTCTTACTTCTCCAGACAGACCTTGTCACGCAAATAAAAGAAACCGTGAATAATCATCCACCTTCCATAAATATGCACCTGCAATTAAAGGACGGTCTGTACTTCCACAAGGAACAAATCTTTGTGCCCGAAGAACTCCGGACTCTTATTCTCCAGAGATGTCACGACCATCCATTAGCAGGTCACTTTGGGATTCACAAGACTTCTGAGTTGGTCTCTCACTCTTTCTTGTGGCCAAATGCAGTAAAGGATTGCCAGGACTATGTGAAATCTTGCACAGTCTGCCTGAGGAATAAGTCTGATAAAGCCAAGACTTGAGGTCTGTTGGAATCCTTGCCCGTATCGGAAAAACCTTGGAGCATGATCTCAATGGATTTTATTGTTGAACTTCCCCCATCTGAGGGATTCACCATGATCTTTGTAATAATTGATCGCCTGTCCAAGATGGCTCACTTCATTCCCTTGAAAGGGACTCCATCTGCCATGGAAACTGCCTCCGTTTTTATCAAGGAGATCGTAAGACTACATAGCATTCCCCAAAATATTGTGTCTGATCGAGGAGTGCAATTCACATCCAAATTTTGGACAGCTCTGTGTGAGGCATTAGAGATCGAGTTACGCTTCTCATCTGCTTACCACCCACAAACAAATGGACAAACGGAAAGGAAAAACCAAACTCTGGAGCAATACCTCCAATGCTTCTCCTCATATTCACAAGATGACTGGGCATCGCTCCTTCCATTAGAGGAATTTACCTATAATAATTCCATTAATTCTGCTACCAAGCAATCTCCCTTTTTCTAATTACGGATACCATCCCTCCTTTCTTCCAGAAATACCAGTGGAGGCCACTGTTCCGGCAGTACAAGAAATGATGGAGTTCCTCAGGAGGAACGGCAAATTTTACAAAGGACGATTTCTGAAACTCAGGCGAGCAACAAGAAATTTTTTAACAGAAAGAGAAGGGGCAACTTAGAACTGAAACAAGGGGATAAAGTCTTGCTATCCACGGCAAATCTGAAATTAAGTTGTTCATCAAGGAAGCTTGGTCCAAGATACCTGGGACCATTTATTATCAAGAGGTGAACCCTGTGGCCTTTGAATTAGAATTACCTACTAACTTGAAGATTCACCCAGTATTCCATTGTTCCTTGTTGAAACCACACATCCCAAGTGGGTTTCCCAACTGGAATTCAGAGGTGCCCACTCCTCTGCTGGTTGAGGGGAATGAGGAGTATGAGGTTGAGGCTATTCTGATGTCACAAGTTAGCTTGCAGCCTCTTGTGTGTTTACTCTTACCTCCATGCTGCCTTTGATTCCTTCACATGTGTGTTGTTCTGTGCTCACCTATGGGCGTCGTCTGCTATTCCCTGGGTTTTATGTCCTTCCCTTCCATCACTTCCTGTCCCACCTCCTTGTCTGCCTGTCTATTTAAGATGTGCTCAGACTGGGCCACATTGCCTGAGCAACGGTTGTTGTTGGAGCTCCCCTGTGTTCTACTGAGAATCTGTTTAGTATATCTGTGTACCGACCCTGGCTTTGTCCCTGACATTCCTCCTATATTGTCTACCTGTGTACCGACCCTGGCTTCGTTCCTGACATTGCTACTTTTCCGCCTGTCCTGACCTCCGCTTACCAACTGGATCTCCTGTCTCTACTCCCATTGTACCCTGCTCCTGCTAGCAGTCTCTTCTACCTCTGCTGGGTGTACCTGGGGGCAGTGACCTGGTTCCAGCCTGCTCCAAGTCCATCCCCACCATCAGGGGCCCTGGTGAACAAGCGGGCTGGAGCTTAGACTCCGCACCCTGGGGAACCCCAAGCTGTGGTTTGATAGAGCTCACTACCATAGACGTGACAGTTTGCTCAGGCCATGAGCTCTTTGGAGACACCACAGCATGTCCTGGAACAACTTCAGGCTTTGGTGCTGAGAGTCGAGGTCCAACAGGCCTTCCAAGAACAACTCATGCACTGTCTGCAGGAACTGTCCTCCTGGATATACCAGCTACAGGTTGCGTCCACTTCCTCACCCTCTGCCCTGGTTCCCGCTGCTCCACCTTCCGCTGTTCCCCCAGTGGAACACGGTCCATCGAGACTCCAGCTGCCTCCACCGCCTCACTTCACTGGTGATCCTAAGGCCTGCCGAGGCTTCATCAATCAGTGCTCGATTCATTTTGAAGTAGCAGCCGATCATCTCCCTACCGATCGTTCCAAGGTGGCATACATGATCTCCCTCCTTTCAGGTGAAGCACTGGCTTGGGCCTCGCCACTGTGGGAACGTCAAGACCACACTATCTCCAGTCTCCCAGCCTTCCTGCAAGCTTTCATTAAGTCCCTGATCCACTTACCTCTGTAACAGTACCGACATCTGAATAGCCCATGCAGTTAGGCCGAACACACCTTACTCCACAAGAGCGATTGCGTCGCCTAAGATTAGGTCTATGCCTTTACTGTGGGGCTGAAGGTCATCTAATTAGGTCTTGTGCTGTCCGCCCACCTCGCACTGTACCTGTGGCTGTGGCCACCACCTCTCCGATGCTCCCTCAGCATTGCCAGACCTTACAAGATGTTTTGTGTAGTAAGACTGCTCCCCTGCCTACTCCTATTACGGGCCCTCTTCCGGTGCTGTCCGCCTCTAGTTCCTTGCCCTCTTTGCTGCCCAAATCTTCGGTCCCTTTACATATGTTGCAGCTCAGAGCTCCTATATCACAACCTTTCAGATGGGTGGAGATTCCAACATCTGTGACCTCTGTACCATCTGAGTTCCCAGATTCTTGTGCCGTGCATGCAGAGACCCCAAAACTCCCTTCAGCTGATTTGCAGCCAGCCGTGGCTTCCACATTAGTAGCTACTAAACCCTCTGTTCCCTGCCCTGCCCCCCTAGACCCTACATTGCCTTCTGTCCCTTGTCCTGTCCCCATACATCCTACAGTGCCCTCTGTTCCTTGTATTATCCCAGGTTCCTGTTCCGCACAGCCTGTCTTGCCCACTATACAAATCAAAGCCTTCACGCCCACCCCTGTGCCCTCCCTGGCAGCCTCCTCACCAGACCCTTCATCCTGGTTTTTGGTGTCTGCTCCAGCCCAGCTTCCTGTCGTATGTTCTCCTATTCTTACTCCTTCCAAGACAAACATTTTCAAGAGCTTACATCTGTCAGCTTCTAAGTACAAAGTAGCTGCTGATTGTCATTACCGGGTGAGTCCCAAATTTTTCCCGGATGACAAGGTTTGGCCCTCTACCAAGAGTATCTGTTTACGAGTACCCTTTATGAAATTTGCTCCTCGGTTCATTGGTCCCCTTACCATCCTTTGCCAGGTCAATCCTGTTGCTTTCAAACTCCGCCCCCCTTCACATCTGAGAATCCCTAATGTTTTTCATGTTTCTCTTCTGAGACCGTATATCATCAACAGGTTTTCCTGTCCTCATCATCATTCTTCCTCAAAAGCGAGTACTTCGGATCAGTATGAAGTCAAGCAAATCTTGGATTCTAAATTCAGAGGGAAGCTCTTGTATCTTATTGACTGGAAGGGATATGGTCCTGAGGAGAGGTGTTGGATTCCTTCTACAGATATTTCTGCACCCCGTCTGGTGGAATTGCTTCATCAGAGGTTTCCCCTTAAGCCTGGCCCTAAAAAAGTTGGGAGATCTCATAAGAGGTGGGGGTACTGTCACAAGTTAGCTTGCAGCCTCTTGTGTGTTTACTCTTGCCTCCATGCTGCCCTTGATTCCTTCACATACATGTTGTTCTGTGCTCACCTATGGGCGTCGTCTGCTATTCCCTGGGTTTTATGTCCTTCCCTTCCATCACTTCCTGTCCCACCTCCTTGTCTGCCTGTCTATTTAAGATGTGCTCAGACTGGGCCACATTGCCTGAGCAACGGTTGTTGTTGGAGCTCCCCTGTGTTCTACTGAGAATCTGTTTAGTATATCTGTGTACCGACCCCAGCTTTGTCCCTGACATTCCTCCTATATTGTCTACCTGTGTACCGACCCTAGCTTCGTTCCTGACATTGCTAGTTTTCCGCCTGTCCTGACCTCGGCTTGCCAACTGGATCTCCTGTCTCTACTCCCATTCCCATCATCAGGGGCCCTGGTGAACAAGCGGGCTGGAGCTTAGACTCCGCACCCTGGGGAACCCAAAGCTGTGGTTTGATAAAGCTCACTACCATAGACGTGACATCTGAATTGTAGGAAGAGGGGCGGACAGACCCAGTTCCTCATCAAATGGAAAGGCTATGGACTAGAGGATAACTCCTGGGAACTATCCACTAATGTTCATGCCCCGCGGATTGTTCAAGCCTATCTCCGTTGTCACCCTGAGAAACAAGCCCTAGTGGACATCCGGGGGGCAATGTGATTTCCAGCAAAAAGAACCGCGATCGGGAACGTGCATGCGCAAAAGAGATCCCGCAGAAGAATTGCTGGTTGCGCGCAGGAATGCGCGTTCACGTACGTGCACATGCACGGTGAAGATTGGCGCCAGACGGGCTATTTAAGGAGGGCCTCTGCTCAAGTTCAGTGCTGACTGGTCTTCAGCTTCCCCCCGTGTCCTGCTTGCTCCTGTACGATTCCTTTGTTGCTGACCTGGCTTGTTCCTGACCTGACTCCAATTACTCTCCTGCTCCTGGTTCCTGACTTCGGCTCTGCTCCTGACTTTGGCTTTTCCTTCTGATTCTGTACCGCGCTGCCCGGCTGTTGATGACCCCGGCTATCCTATGACTCTGCTCCTGTCTTGTGTCCTGGCTACCTACCTTGCTCTGCTGCACATCGGGCAATCCACAGAACCTGCTCTGTCTACTACAACGGTGCCCAAATCAGAGGATACTCTGCCGACCAAGGTCATCACCTGCAAGAGCCGCAAGCAACAACCACTGGCGCTCTTGTCCCTAGACTCCCTCTGTTCCAACCTCAGCGGGGTCAGGGCTGGTGACACAAGTGAGGCCGACCTCGTCAATTCAGTCTCCCATCAGGTATGTGACACATTCTTTTTTTCTATCCAAGTCCACACTCCTCCCACCTGTGATCATTCTCCACCTTTTGTATCCATGTCTACAGCCCTTCCCTCCATGACTATTCTTTCCTTCCATCCTTGTGATCATTTTCCTTCTAATTTATACAGATTCTTCTTTATAACAAAACAAACTATATTTCTTACATAAAACATTGTTAAAAAATAACTACACAACAGAAAATGCATACCACGTCATGTTTAACTGCCTCTCGCCCTCCATATAAGGAAATGACGGGCACAAGGCGGTTCTCTCGTTCTCCGAGGATGTCATATGACATCCTCCCACTCTAACCGCATGAGCTCATCTCCCTCGGACACAGCGGATCACCGATCAATGGAAAGAACCGAAGACGTCGGCTCGGTCATGTGACCAGCTGTGTCCGAGGGAGATGAGCTCATGCGGTTAGAGTGGGAGGATGTCATATGACATCCTCGGAGAACGAGAGAACTGCCTTGCGCCCGTCATTTCCTTATATGCTGACAGCTTGTGAGGAGAGGAGAGCCGGTAATTGGCATTCCTCAGAGGGAACATGTACACTGATCATCAGGGCATTGATGATCAGTGAGCCCTGATGATAAGTGTGGCCCCAGCAGTGCCACCTGTCAGTGTCCATCAATGCCAGCTGTCAGTGCTCATCAATGCCACCTGCCAGTGCCCATCAGTGCCACATCAATGCCACATATCAGTGCATACCAGTGCACATCAATGCCACATATCAGTGCCCACCTGAGCTGCCTTTCAGTGTTACCTATCAGTGCAAGTCAGTGCCACCTATCAGTGTGCATTAGTGCTGCCTTTCAGTGCCCATCAGTGCTGCCTATCTGTGCCACCTAACAGTGCCAGTCAGTGCCACCATACAGTGCCAGTCAGTGCTGTCTATCAGTGCCACCTATCAGTGCCATATGAGTGCTGCCTTTCAGTGCCCATCAGTGATGCCTGTCAATGCCCATCAGTGCCTCCTCATCAGTGCCCATCAGTGCCAGCTATTAGTGCCCCTCAGTGCAGTCCATCAGTGCCCATCACTGCAGCCTCATTAGCGCCCATCAGTTAAGGAGAAAAACCACTCATTTACAACATTTTATAACAAAAACTAAGAAAATTTAAAAAAAAAAAAATTCAGTAGTTTTTGGTTTGTTTAGCAAAAAATTAAAAGCCCAGAGGTTATTAAATACCACCAAAAGAAAGCTCTATCTGTCTCCAAAAAATTCTAAAAATGTCATATGGGTACAGTGTTGCATGACCACGCAATTGTCATTCAAATTGCAACAGCGCTGAAAGCTGAAAATTAGCCTGGGCAGGAAGGGAGTATAAGTGCCCTGTAGGCAAGTGGTTAAAGGCTGAATATTTGATTGATTGAAAAAATACCCTTCCATTTCCCCAAGTTTTTTACATATTTGTTTAAGAACACAGAGAGATACACATCTACAATAAACTTTGCTAAAAAAAATCCTTACAATATATAGTTAATCTAGATGGGATTTATTTTTCCCCCAAAAAGCTGGATTTGCACATTAGTACATGAGTGTGTTAAAGTGGAACTACATTGCATCTGAGTACCACAAACCAAAAATGCTATTTAATTATTTTTTTTGTGCTGTGTTTTAACGTATATTCTATTGCACTTCAGATGCACAGAAATATATTTGCATGGAATTCTGTATTCCTTTTACAAAGAAAAAATGGGATTGAATTAAATGGGAGGTAACACCCTGCAAAGTAGCTCAGCTGTGTATGTTAAAATACATGAATAAGACACTTAGCATTTCCTTTGCAGGTGAGCGAATCTCAAACCATATTACTTAGGATTTTTTAAAACTCAAGGCTCTAGAATTCCAAGTCTTACATCATAGAGCTATGTTGCCCATCTGTTAGTGAGTGATTGCCACTCTTCAGCAATTCATTGTATATATAACTGGCCTAATAAAATCCTGTCTCTTCTGTCTTTTTTTTTTAAACACTGAGATAAGAGTAGACAACATTTGCATGGAAACTGTTTAGTGCAGTTTAATTTTTTGTAAGGTTGTCCCAATGTTGGTGCACTCACTGATAGGATTAGGATTGTAGGCATCAGGGACCTCTGGATGCAGTGTCATGCTTCCCCATATATTTGAAATGTAGGCACCTGAGCTATTGGTTTTAGAAGCTAGACATGTTTGGACTTCTTTCTCTTTTTAACTAGTAGAAATGAGTGCTCCCAATTTTCCTTTAAAAACTTGTAGAAATATTGTGTAAAGAAAAGTGAAATCCAAGCTGAACAAAGTTGATAACTGGATGAAAAAATAAACAGCCAAACACCAGGCCCACTTTCAAATTGGGTGCAAGGGAGCTTTCAGAAATGGAAGGTATCTGTAGGCATGTTTATGTGTCATCACTACTTACGGTTTAGACAATTAAACATCTGCAGCATATAGCTTTACTGTAGGTGGGATTACACCTACTTTGGGGTGTCATACATAATCAACAAAATAAGTGCTAAAAAATAGAAAAACTTTGGAAGTTTACAAAATTTCAGATCAAAAGGTGCTTTGAACAAGTAGGTCTTCCTTTGTTCCTCTCCACCTTATTCACTGCTCTTATGCCTTGGGTTTTCCCCTAGGATGATATGAGCCACAGAACTCATTAGCAGCTGATTAGGCTTTTGAGCTGAAATTAGAGTTAGGTCTGTGGTTCTGGTGAGTTCAATTTGACACTGGTGTGGGCAGAGCACTGAATGTCAATTATTGTTGTTCATGGAGATGAAAGAAGGGGAAGATACACTTGCATTTTTTCTAAGAAAAGTAATATATTTTAAAGCTAGTTGAACATACAGCATGTCACACTGTTTGGACAGCTCTGACATACTATCACAGAGGTTTGAACTCAGAGACTTTAAATTTATTCTTAACTACTTGAATTTTATATACTTTTTTCTTTTTTCACATAAAAACACAAAAATATAGTTTTTGTTAAAGGTTTGTATAGTGGTGAGTATTAAATCTATTGGTGGATGCTCTTATACATGATGGAATGAATTAATATATTGTAAAGTTTACAGGCTCAAATACTAGTGGCAGACACAAGTATACACAAGACAGGGACAACCAAGAGCAGTCCAAGTAGGTTTGTCCTGAACCTTTATTCAGCAAGGCAGTAAACAAATATAGTTCAATGGAGGAGAGCTTTGCACAGCATAAAACAAACAAAACATCTATGCTTGTATGAACCACTAACTATATCTGTTACTGAATAACAGAGTACATGCAATTGGGTCCCCAAAACAAACGGCAGAACACAAATATTTTTAGTGTTTCAACAATCAGCCTTTTCATTTAGCAGCAAGCTGAGAGAGAAGAAATGAGAGAAAGAGCCCTCAGCATTAGTCAGCCTATAGCTGAGACTACTTAATGAGGTCTGGCTAACATAAAATGTGGACCAATGGATGATGGATTTAACCCACAGAAAGCTCCACATAGCCTCCAGGACCCACACCAAAACTTATTAAGATTTGTGAAACACAAGGTTTGTTTTCTACATAAAATACAAAGTTCCTGGTGTCCCTTAACATGTGTAGGTAAGAAACCAAGGTGGCACATTTACACTGTAAAGTAGAAACTGTCTATTGTATAAAAAAAGAGGTGCCCTTCAGAGTGCATTCACACCTGTAACTATGTGTACACAAGAGAACACATGCACTGTATGGCTGTTAGGAATGTTTTTCATTTTTTTGTAGCTGGCAAGAGCTTTTGTGTTGTTAAGAGATAAGGTTAGATCAGATTTCAACTGGCTAAGACAGAGTACAACTGTATGCCTTATAAGCAAGGTAAGTGCTGGCTATGTGCCTGGAAGCTTGTCTTTATCTCTATGTATCTGTGAGAAACAAGGCAGCTTTAAAAGGGAACTCTACTTGTATAACAAATACCATTTAGAGTCTCTACAGCATAACTCTGAGTGAGGCCCACTTGTTCTTACACCAACCACAATCCATCAGCTAGTGCCTCACAATATAGGTGGAAAAAATTAAACATCTGGTAATTTAATTTCACCATGGTAAGGACATAGTCACAAAAGTTACATAAAATAAATGAAGTTTTTCTGTACATTTTAATAATACTTCTAAGCATCAAAACCTAAGATATAAACAAATATCTTTGCGTTCAACATAGCATCTGTAACAGTAGAATAACTGGATAATATTACATCCCATTCCACATAACTAAAAGTGTGTGCAGATACATAGTATGTAAGTCATTCATTCTTCTGTAGCGGAAGTGCCCATTTGCTCACCACACTCAGATGCAGGCACAGACTCCTTTTACAACAAATCCATGAGCCTAATAATGCACAGTTTGTCTGGGAGACCCAGCTACTGTGGGGTGCTTCTCCCCAATTGCTACCATATGACTGAAGTTCCAGTGAGCTTGCACTTCATTCTTGCGCATTGGATCCCTCCAGCTGTTCACCTGTCTTACCAGAGCTAGTCTGGACTTCACTGTACTGGATGGAGTTTTAGTGACTGGCAAAAGAAGGGATGGTCATCTGCACTAAAGCAAAGATAAAAAAATTCCCATGAAGGTGCCCCCTTTGGAGAAGGTGAACAGTACTTTAAGGACAGCCAAGGTGAACAAGGTCATCATCACTGTGCTGGAGCTCTCAAGCTGGGCCATCCTAAGTGAGACATCCCCAATATATAGAAAGCTGTTGGACTAGGATAGTTGTCAAGCTGTCAAGGAAGGCTTGCCCATAGTGCAGGTGAAGTTTCTCAATGCATGCAACTGGCCGGGCAGATGTGCACAAATATGTGCAAAGGCACGCGTGCATGCACACTTGCTCAATCAGGAGCACACCTGTCACCAAGGCTGGTGCCAAACTGTCTGTTTAAACAGAGCGACTACACTGGCTAATTGCTGTTTGGTCTTCAGCTTCTGTGTGTGTATATCCTGATTCCTGTGTGTGTTCCTCTATTCTTGACCCAGCTTGCTTCTGACTCCACTTGTTTGCTACCTGCCCTGACCTCGGCTTGTTCTCCGTATTATGCCTCTGCCTACTGCCTCTTCCTGGTCTGCCTCCACTATTGCTAACCCTGGTCTGTGACCCAACTTCACTCGTCTGCCATTTATGCCTGATCTGCCTGTCTGTTGCCAACTCGGCTCGTCTGACCCTGCATCCTGCTCATCCAACGTGTTACAGATCTGCAGTCCAGCATGTCTTCATCTGGTACATCTTCCTGCAGCCTGTCCTGCTGTGACATCTACCTGCTGCCTACCTGTACTCTACCAGTCTGCTCTGTTGTTCTGTCTACCAGCCACCAGCCTGTCTGCTACCAACCTGCTCTGCTGTGATGTCTGCCTGCTGCCAGCCTGTCTGCTACCAACCTGTTCTGCTGTAAAGTGTGCCTGCTGCCAGCTACCAGTCTGTCCTGCTGTGACATCGGCCTGCTGCCAACGTGCTCTGTTGAGACATCTGCCTGCTGCCAGCTGTCCGGTTCCAGGCATCATTCCAGCAAGACCTCTGGACTGATTATGGCACTCATACCTTGCCATGCTCTCGTGGTTACTGTTTCACTACCAGTGACCCCTGAGTGGGAGCTGTATGTGAGGCCTTCCTCTGCAGATCAGGCTCACAACCAGGTATGTGACAAAAGCAGTAGGGCAGCAAAGTGAAAAAAAAAATCCAAGAATCGAAGATGAGGATGAAGAAACTGAATAAATAGAAATTTCTGATTTCAGTGGAGGAAGGCCTAAATGTAGCTGAACCTCATTCATGTATTGGAAGAATATGGCTGGTCAGAGGCACAGTGAGATGATCCATTGGCTGCTGCTGCTGTAATAGTGGTGATACGGTAGAAGTGATGGCCCAGTTCTAGAGAAAGATTAAGCTCTTAATAGAAACCAACATACTGTTGTGTGAGTGGTCCCATCTTGCCTTGAGGGATGGTCACATCTTGAGTATGTAGTCCATTTTTTGTAACCAATCTTCAGGAAGAATGTCCTTCAGATGGAGAGAGTCAAAAGAAGGGCCAAAAAAACTAACAAGGGGAATGGAGGACCTCAGTTATGAGCAGTAATTAAAAAAATTAAACCCTGGAGGAGAGGCAGTTAAGAGGGGATATAAAAGAACACAAGGGAGCGCAAACCTAACTGCAGTAGGTTAAAATAATTTATTAAAATGTAATAGCCAATAGCTAATCACAAAGATAGGAGAATAGTAAGCATCTAATTTAATCCTCGGCTTGGCCAGTGGCGGGGCCGATGGTGTCAGCCTAAGCCCGGATCCCAGAGGTGGAGTAAAGTGACTGCAAATATGTTTTAAAGTTTGTTACCATCTAGTTATTACCTGTGCAATTTATACATCGTTCTTTTTAAATCATGTCTGTCGATCTGCAACGTTATCCCTGCCTTCTAGTACACTGCTGTCCATCTATCTGCCTAAGCCCTCCCCATCTGTTCCTTCTCCTATAAGAGAGTGACATCCCCAACATCCAACCAGGTCTGAAGAAGACGCGGTTGCTTTGAAAAGCGTCACCTGATCTGACCTCGCCCTCCCATTGGTCGCCCATCCGGTCCAGACTTCCGTGTGAATCATATCCCCCTGACGAAGCCACGTGACCTGTGGCACAACGCGTAGGGGAGAAGGTCTGACGTCACTACACCCAGGTCGGCGAGTATACACTGTGTGCGGCACACACACACAGAGAAGTAGTTCTGTCTTGTTTATTTTACTTACAAACCGCAAAATGTTTTTAAAAAATGTGAGTGCATTACTGGACATGAAATAAAGCATATTTTATCAAAGGATAAGGCACTATATCTGCTTTCTCTTTTTTGAATACTAATACGGAGGAGACTCTCGGAAAGGATCGGGGAGACAGAGGAGAAAACTTGCAGCATCAGGAGGCAGAGATCCAAGCAATCATATCCACATAATAGGAGAGGATTACCAAGGAGCACACAGAGGATAACCATCATCCTCCAAAAGTCGCAATAAAAGATTTCATCAAGTTCCAATTTGTGAACACAAAGTGATATTAGCCTAAATACATTAGGCTTACAAGGAGGTGAGCGCACAATATATAAGAAGTACACAGGATTTCATAGTTTTGGACTACGCTAGGGATTTATGGGACTATTGTTTACAGATTTATGAAATACCAATATTGTCACAATTGTATATATTTTTTAGATATTTTTTCTTTTTTTGAGTTGTAATAATATTGAGTATAATCACGGCACATATTAATTATTTAATTTGATTTAAACCACAAGGATATAATTTGTGATATAATATTTATTTGGAGCGCAACATTTTTTTGAGTATCTACGCTGGTTACGGCGCTGACACCATCGGCCCCCCACTGGCCAAGCCAAGGATTAACTTAGATGCTTACTATTCTCCTATCTTTGTGAGTAGCTATTGGCTATTACATTTTAATAAATTATTTTAACCTACTGCACTTAGGTTGGTGTTCTTTTAGATCTCCTACATAGTATTGCTTCGCTCTATGGATAGCTGTTAGCAGACGTGTACTTTGCTGCACATATTGTTATTTGACAAATACGCTATCAGTGCACCAAAATGCACATTGAAAAAACACACAACACTCCATACCACCAAAAAGGTTCAGTTTGGCTTTTTTGGGTCTTTTTAGTGCACACTTTGGTGCAGTTTTTAACAAACATTTTGCTGCTTTTTTAAACAGACATTTCTTTAAAAATGTGAATTTAAATTTATATGTGCATTTTGGTGCTTTTTTAACATGTATTTTGGCTCATTTTTTACCTGCATTTTTGTGTGTGTTCTGGAAATGCATGAAAAATGCATGTCATGTTTATGGTGCCCTTATTGTTAATTGCACCCAAAAGTGGCTAGCAGATGTGCAGTTTGCCAAAAATATGCATGAAAACCAAATCAAAATGCACTTTAAAAAAGTGCCAAAATACATGTTAAGAAAAGTGCCAAAATGTGCGTTACAAAACACACCAAAATGCATGTTAAAATAACCTGTGCCAAAATGTTAATTAAAGCACCTAAATGTGTTTATAAAAGCGCCAAAATGCACATTTAAAAAATCCACATCAAAATGCGCATTAAAAAATACAGCATGTTAAAAAAACAGCAAAATGCACGTAAATAATGCTAAAATGCTCAATAAACATGAGCCAAAATACACATTTAAAGAATGTGCCAAAATGTGCTTTAAAAAGTAGCAGTGGTTGTGCTTATTGTTTTCATGTAATTACATGGTCTTTTTAACTTTGGTTTCACTGTTCAAACTCAGGTGATCTGTAATCGCACAATTATCTCAGGAGATCACATGCAGTTCCTCCCCCTTCTACACAGATCTCAGCTGTTCTCTGAGGAAAAACTTCTCCTCTCTTCTCCTGAGAACAAATGTTCTCCGCTTCATAAACAGGGGGACAGAGAAGAGTTTTCCCTGAGAACTGCAGAGAACTGAAATGAGATAAATTATCTCTGCTTAATAAATGTACACCTTTGTGCAGACTGAACTTAATTGGTCTAAAAAAACTTGCCAACAGTAGTCCCAAGTCCCTGGGTTCCTAGACATGCCCATGGAACATAAGTTATTTTGTTTCCCTCCCTGAACGGTTCAGAGAGGACACATTTGATGAGGCAGAGTTGATCTGTAGCCATGGAAGAACCTCTCCACTGTGAAGAGTCTAATAACATGTAGCATCACTGGAAGAGACGGCTTCTGCAGGCAGCCCTTCCCTGACTGCTTCCAGAGGACCACAGTTCCAGTGGAGTGGTGCTTCATCCTTGAGCATTGGATCTCTTCAGCTGTTCACCTGTATTACCAGAGCTGACCTGGACTTTACTGTCAAGAAAGCTGTCTATAAGGATAATCACAAGTAGCTTTGCTCTATATTGTTTTACTAAAGTAGTAGTAAAGTAGTGATTTTCAGCTAAACTGTTTGTTGCTATAGAGTCCTATAAAGACTATGCTATTCAGTCATGTCACAGGGACATTGCTGTGAAGAGTCCATGTTTGTGCAGATTACATAATGTGTTTTTTGAATATTCTGCAGTGTACTTACTTTGCCATTCTGAGCAGCCTGTTTTACATCCCTGCTTATAACTTTGCACTTTGTGTAGTAAACTGTGTAAGTTGCAGTTACTCCCTGCTCATCATTCCTCCTATTTTCCATGCTTTTAACTCTTTTACTGTCACTGAAGTAGAAACTACATTGGTGGAAGCAGGGGTTTCTAAACACACTCCTGGCAGCTGCAGACGCTGAGAGTATGTGTAAATCTGACAAGCCAACTGTTGGCTGTCAGGTGGAAGCACTTCAGTGAATGGATGGTCTCCGCTTCATGTTGCTCACCCGGAAACAATGTGTAAAATGTCACGTCTGGGTCACCATGTCAATTTCCCGTACCAGTAGATATTAGATGCATAAGTTAACCTTAACCTATTGAATTATGATCTCTTCATATTTTCCGTTAAATTTAATTAATTCCTTTTGTCTATCCCGTTATGCCTAGATGATATTTGATGCCCATTATATCCTCTACAACTGTTTTGGAGGTGTAGGCCAATTAAGATCTTTTTTTAGGTAATTTTCTTCTAGCTCCGTGAGCTTTTACATCCAGGGTGAGCCATTGAGTCCCATATATATGTATATATATTTGATTAAATACCCTGTTTTGGATATATTAAAGTTGTTTGGTAATTGAACAATTTTCCTTTGATATACCTTTAGACTGCCTCGGTGGTAGAAATTTCTTTAAAAAAATTCTCCCCTGAAGAAGCCTGTGAGGGCGAAACATGTAGGGAGTAACTACATAACCAAGTCTGAATCTCAGTTGTATTGTTAGAACTGAAATTGTTTTTATGTTTCTGTATTTTTTCCTTTCTTGTGTTTTTTACAAAAATACGAAATAAAAATTATATACCTTTTTAATATGTTTGGTATTCATGTTCAGGCACCCTGAAAGTCCCATCTTCTCTATTGAATATTTCCACAATAAATGCCTAGCGTGCATACAAAAAAAAACAGTCACAAAAAAAATATATAGCTCCTACAAAAATATTATCCCTATATAAATGGAAAAAAATGTGTCTCCAACTAGTGAATTTCTCATAGAAATATAGGACCCATAAAAAACCTCTACATTCAATGGCGTATATCTAATTCATAGTGATCTAATGACCAAAATAAATTAATGATCAACAAATTGATTAAATAGAGCCACCAAAATGCATGTCCATGTAAGAGAAATGTTCCCCAACACATGCTGAAGAACTAATCATTAACTATTCTTAAAAACAATCTCCCCCTCCTTCCACCTATTCTGCATGCCCTGTGTAAATCATCATCTGTGTACTTAACGTTTTTTCATCTGCTCCATTCCGGTCATGTGATTCTGCACCCCAATTCTCCTGTATCAGTGCCTGCAGCAGGAGAGAGCAGGGAGTGCTGATGATAGCTGGGCCATGGGAGCGTAAGGGTGATATCATGGCTCTTGAAAACCACATTGCTCTCAAGTGTTTCCTTACACAGGAAAGCAGGAGCTGCAGGAACACATGATCAAACCTGATTAAAAAGTAAGTGCACATACATTTTTTACGCAGGGTAGGAAGGATAGGTAGGAGTAGGGGGTAAGGAACATTTTTAAGAATAGTTAGTGTTAGGCTTCTCTTCCACTTTAAAGGCAAAACTACATGCATAAACTAAAGAGCATATAAAAATCTCATGAAATTTGATTATGAATGCCTACAAACATGTCACTGATTTAACGCAACTTTTTTTAAATACTTGATTCATTGTTAGGCTGGAACAGCACAGGAATATTTAATGGTTCCCAACAGCAACATCATTATTAGACCTCAATGTTTAACCCCTTCCCGCCGATGCCTCCCGGCCCTTTAAGAGATTCAGACGCCGGGAGGCGGGGTGGTTGGGGCGTGGTTTAGGAATCATGTGACCGCCGTGATGACGCGTCACGGCAGTCACATGATCGGGAAAGGTCCCGTTCAAAAGAGCGGACCGGGACCTTTCCGTGAGTACCACACATGTGTGCTGGGAGCGCGCAGGGCGCGCGCTCTCAACACATATGTATTTAGTTACATGGACGCAAATGTGCGGCCGCTCGGCGTCTAGGCCCAGACGCCGGGAGGCCGCACATTTGTGTGCGGCCGGCGCAAAGGGGTTAATTGATAAATTTATGAGACCTGTTCAAAAATTACAGCTACAAATGACAATACAGCAAACAAACCAAATTCATAGCAATATGATATAGCTAACAAATATACACTGCTCAAAAAAATGAAAAAAACACTTTGAAAACACATCAGATCTCAATGGGGAAAAATATCATGCTGGATATCTATACTAATATGGACTGGGTAATGTGTTAAGAATGTAAGGATGCCCCATTTTTTTGATGGAAATGAAAATGATCAACATATAGAGGACTGAATTCAAAGACACCCCAAAAATCAAAGTGAAAAAATGATGCAGCAGGCTAGTCCATTTTGCTGAAATTTCATTGCAGCAATTCCAAATGGCACTGAGTAGTTTGTATGGCCCCCACGTGCTTGTGTGCATGCCTGACAATATCGGGGCATGCTCCTAATGAGACGGTGGATGGTGTCCTGGGGTATTTCCTCCCAGATCTGGACCAGGACATTACTGAGCTCCTGGACAGTCTGAGGTGCAACCTGGTGGCGTCAGATGGACCGAAACATAATATCCCAGAGGTGTTCTATTGGATTTAGGTTAGGCGAGTGTGGGGGCCATTCAATGATATCAATTCCTTCATCCTCCAGGAACTTCCTACATACTCTCGCCACATGAGGACAGGCATTTTTATGCACTAGGAGGAACCCAGGACCCACTGCACCAGCGTAGGGTCTGATAATGGGTCCAAGGATTTCATCCCGATACCTAATGGCAGTCAGGGTGACATTGCCTAGCCTGTAGAGGTCTATGCATCCCTCCATGGATATGCCTCCTCAGACTATCACTGACTCACCACCAAAACGGTTATGCTGAACGATGTTGCAGGCAGCATAATGTTCTGAACAGCTTCTCCAGGCCCTTTCACGTCTGCCACATGTGCTCAGGGTGAACCTGCTCTCATCTGTGAAAATCACAGGGCGCTAGTGGCGGACCTGCCAATTCTGGTGTTCCATGGCAAATGCCAATCGAGCTCTATGGTGCCGGGCAGTGAGCACAGGGCCCACTAGAGGATGTTGGGCCCTCAGGTCACCATCATGAAGTCTGTTTCTGATTGTTTGGTCAGAGACATTCACACCAGTGGCCTGCTGGAGGTCATTTTGTAGGGCTCTGGCAGTGCTCATCCTGTTCCTCTTTGCACAAAGGAGCAGATACCGGTCATGCTGATGAGTTAAGGATCTTCTATGGCCCTGTCCAGCTCTCCTAGAGTAACTGCCTGTCTCCTGGAATCTCCTCCATGCTCTTGAGACTGTGCTGGGAGACACAGCAAACCTTCTGGCAGCGGTACATATTGATGTGCCATCCTGGAGGAGTTGGACTACCTGTGCAACCTCTGTAGGGTCTAGGTATCACCTCATGCTACCAGTAGTGACACTGACCCTAGCCAAATGCAAAACTAGTGAAAAACAGTCATAAAAGAGGAGTAGAGAAAACAAATCTCAGTGGCCTCTGCCTGTAAAACAATTCCCATTTTGGTGGTTGTCTCATTCTTGCCCATTTAGTGCACCTGTTGTTAATTTCATTAACACCAAAGCAGCTGAAACTGATTAACAACCCCCTCTGCTACTTAACTGATTAGATAAATATCCCTGGAGTTTAATTGACTTGATGCTATACTCTGATTAAAAGGTGTTCTTTTAATTTTTTTGAGCAGTGTATATCCATGTATGTTCTTAGAAGTTACCCTAATTGCTTGCTGATTTTCTGCCAAAATAAAAAATGCTACTGTCAGGGATCTCCTCGATGCCCGCCGTGATGGTCCCGGCACAGGCGCAGTGCACCGCCCTGTGCAGGGACACGGGCACTAGGTCCGGGCCGGCCGCGGCGTTCGAGTTTGCGCATGCGCAGTGGAAGCCGTGGCCGCCCGCTGGGCACCAATGGCAGCGCAGGGCGGGATATTTAAATGTCCCTGAGCTGTCATTTCAGTGCCTTCTAGTCCTACCTGTATCCTTCGAATCTGAACCTGTACTTTGTAAGTTATTTGACCCGGATTGCTCATGACCTGCTGATTTCTCCTGCCCAGACCCTTGCTTTGCCTGACCTCTCTTCTGAATGCCCCTCATTAGATCTGACCTGCTGTTGCTGACCTGGCGTGTGACCCGACGATTCTCTGTCCACTCCCTTGTACCGTACTGTCCTCTACGTTACCAACTCGGCCCGTCTGACTTCGCACTTGCTCAGCCATCCATCCATCCCATCGGGGTCACCCGACCTCCTCATATCTGGTTCTCCCTGGTTGGAGCCCCTGGCAAACACCCCTACCACTGACAGGTGTGCTCAGTAGTTGCGACCTGGTCCCGGGGTACTCCAAGTCCATCCCCACCATCAGGGGCTCTGGTGAACAAGTACCCTGGGGCTTAGACTCCGCGCTCTGGGCACGCCTGACCAGTGGAGTGCTAGTGGTGCCGCTAGGCGGTCCCTCACAGCTACAACCCATTCTCAGTGTGGTCTAATACCAGTTACATGGTCAAGGTAATTGACATTCAAGCATTTACATAGTCTTAAAAATAAATAAATGAGCATTATAAAAAGGCATTGTTGAACTCTAGCTGCAGGAACGTTAGAGAAATTCATTCTGGTCTCCCTCCCAGGCCAACTGCTCAGTTTACATTAGAAAATAGAAGGCTGCTGAGTCACTACTGGGAGGGTGGAGCAGGGACAGTAAAGCTGCGGGAAGAACAAATTGAATGACTTCAGTTCTTCTGCTTTAAAGTTTAAGGATAGGACAGACTAAAACATTTAATGTGAAAATGGCTTAATGTAGCTTAACGTGTAATAAACTGCCTAAACCTCAATCAATTGACTTGAAACTTTGCACAGCCCAAGTTTCCAACATCCCAAACATGTCCTAGACGTTTCATACATTTTAGCCTTCCACAAAAAAAATGGGGGACATTAAGCTTGTTTTTTGGGGAGCTTAATGTGGCTTAATGTACAAAAAAAAGCTTAGATGTTGACCAATCTCCCCCAAACTTCACACAATAAAAGACTCTATCTATAGCAACATATTCTCAAAATTTCAGATCATTTGGTAAATCACACCAAAAGTTATTCACATTAAGCTATATTTTACAGTGCTAAAACGTTTAATGTGAACAGCTTAATGTAAAAAGAGCTTAACGTACCATAATGTGCCTAAACCTCAATCAATTGACTTGAAACTTTGCACAGGCCAAGTTTCCAACACCCCAAACATGTCCTAGACGTTTCATACATTTCAGCCTTCCACAAAAAAAATGGGGGACATTAAGCTTGTTTTTTGGGGAGCTTAATGTGGCTTAATGTACAAAAAAAAGCTTAGATGTTGACCAATCTCCCCCAAACGTTACACATTAGAAGACTCTATCTATACCAACATATTCTGAAAATTTCAGGTCATTTGGTAAATCACACCAAAAGTTATTCACATTAAGCTATATTTTACAGTGCTAAAACGTTTAATGTGAACAGCTTAATGTAAAAAGAGCTTAACGTACCATAATGTGCCTAAACCTCAATCTATTGACTTGAAACTTTGCACAGCCCAAGTTTCCAACATCCCAAACATGTCCTAGACATTTCATACATTTCAGCCTTCCACAAAGAAAATGGGGGACATTAAGCTTGTTTTTTGGGGAGCTTAATGTGGCTTAATGTACAAAAAAAAGCTTAGATGTTGACCAATCTCCCCCAAACTTCACACAGTAGAAGACTCTATCTATGGCAATACATTCTGAAAATTTCAGGTCATTTGGTAAATCACACCAAAAGTTATTCACATTAAGCTATATTTTGCAGTGCTAAAACGTTTAATGTGAACAGTTTAATGTAAAAAGAGCTTAACGTACCATAATGTGCCTAAACCTCAATCAATTGACTTGAAACTTGGCACAGAGCAAGTTCTCAACATCCCAAACATGTCCTAGAAGTTTCATAGATTTCGGCCTTCCACAAAGATAATGGGGGACATTAAACTTTTTTTGGGGGAGCTTAATGTGGCTTAACGTACATAACAGATCTTAGATGTTCACCAATTTCCCCCAAACTTCACACACTACACATGGGAAGAGGAATTTACCCTGCCACTCTCCCCGCCCTCCACAACACTGAGTTAAGCTAGGGGGAGATTATGGGGGGCTGTGATGTCAGAGAGGGAGCTGTGATATGGGGGGGCTGGAAACTGAGAGGGGGGAGCTGTGTGGGGTGAGCTGTGATATGAGTGGCTGTGAGAGAGGGAAATTGTAATACTTGGGGAGCTGTAATATGATAGGGAGAATCTGTGATATGGGGGGGGCTGTGATGTGATATAGGGGGCTGTGATGTGAGAATGGGGAGCTGTGATATAAGGGGCTGTGATGAGAATGGGGGGGGCTCTGTAATATGAAGGTTTGTGAGGGGGGTAAATAATATGAGAGGGAGAAGCTGTGGTATGGGGGGCCGTGATTTGAGAAGGGGGAACTCTGATGCAGGAGGGGGAGCTGTGATAAGCCGGGCTGTGATGCGAGATGGGGAGCTGTGATAAGGCGGGCTGTGATGTAAGATGGGGGAGCTGTGATATGGGCGGGCTGTGATGTGATATGGGTGGCAGTGATGTAAAATGGGGGCTGTGATGTGAGGGGGGAGCTATGATGTGGGGGGCTGTAATGTGAGAGGGGGGCTGTGATATGAAGGGTTTGTGATGTGAGGAGGAGGGCTGTGATGTCAAGAGGGGGTGAGCTGTGATGTGGGGGGTTGTGATTGCAAGGGCGACTGTGATGTGAGAGAAGGGTCTATGATTTCAAGGGGGGTGTGATGTAAGCGGGGCTGTAATGTTTGGGGGCTCCGATGTGAAAGGGGTTTGTGATGTAAAGAGGGGTGTGATTGGAAAAGGGGAACTGAGGACATTAATTGTGAATTTAAAGATCTGAGTCATAGAAGAAAAATGAAATTCAGACCTCTGCAGAAAGAAAGTATTAAAAACCGGACTTTTGTGAATTTTAATTCAGTACCCGTGATGTAGAGTCTTCTACATGTGTAGTGTGTGAAGTTTGGGGGAAATTGGTGAACATCTAAGATCTGTTATGTACGTTAAGCCACATTAAGCTCCCCCAAAAAATGTTTAATGTCCCCAATTATCTTTGTGTGAAGGCCGAAATCTATGAAACTTCTAGGACATGTTTGGGATGTTGGGAACTTGCTCTGTGCAAAGTTTCAAGTCAATTGATTGATATTTAGGCACATTATGGTACGTTAAGCTCTTTTTACATTAAGCTGTTCACATTAAACGTTTTAGCACTGTAAAATATAGCTTAATGTGAATAACTTTTGGTGTGATTTACCAAATGACCTGAAAGTTTCAGAATATGTTGACATAGATAGAATCTTCTTTTGTGTGAAGTTTGGGGGAGATTGGTCAACATCTAAGCTTTTTTTTGTACGTTAAGCCACATTAAGCTCCCCAAAAAACAAGCTTAATGTCCCCCATTTTCTTTGTGGAAGGCTGAAATGTATGAAACTTCAAGGACATGTTTGGGACATTGAGAACTTGCTCTGTGCAAAGTTTCAAGTCAATAGATTGAGGTTTAGGCACATTATGGTACGTTAAGCTCTTTTTACATTAAGCTGTTCACATTAAATGTTTTAGCACTGTAAAATATAGCTTAATGTGAATAACTTTTGGTGTGATTTACCAAATGACCTGAAATTTTTAGAATATGTTGACATAGATAGGGTCTTCTACTGCGTAAAGTTTGGGGGAGATTGGTCAACATCTAAGCTTTTTTTTGTACGTTAAGCCACATTAAGCTCCCCAAAAAACAAGCTTAATGTCCCCTATTTTTTTTGTGGAAAGCTGAAATCTATTTAACTTCTAGGACATGTTTGGGATGTTGAGAAATTGGGCTGTGCAAAGTTTCAAGTCAATTGATTGAGATTTAGGCAGTTTATTACACATTAAGCTACATTAAGCCATTTTCACATTAAATGTTTTAGTCTGTCCCTTTAAGGATGAATTAATTTCTCTATGGTGCTTGCAGCTACAGAGGTCAGTAAGCGCTTATTATAAAGCTTATTTACCATTTGTTAAGAATATGCATGTTCATAGCCTGGCTACAGTTACATTTATTTATATCTATAATAGTAACAGTTTCCCACCAAGACAGTTCATTGTTGTACCTTTCATATCTGTTCTTGTGGAAGTAAAAATCAATGTGCATCATTTTGAGAGCATTCAATAGATATGACACAAATAATTGGATCATTAGTGGAAATATACAGAAGTACTCAGTATGCTTGAAAGCTCTTGCATACTTTATGCTAAATCAATGAATTGATATAAATGATTAATTAAAAGAAAATAAATGAACGTGTAGCTAGAAATAACAGGATGACCCATGCGCCGCTCTATTACTAATTTGCAAACTAATGTGACAGAAGATTGAAGTCTCTGTGTCCGCAAGTCATTTGTCTTAATGCTGTGATTCTTAATTAACATACGGCACGTCACTTTATAAAAGATTAATTTTATTATGTAAAGTGTATCCACTTGAGCCTTGCCCAAAGCTATTATCACATTGGCTCAGGATCACAAACCATAATGATCAACATTAAAGTAGACCTATACTCAAATAACAGTTTTTAGCTGTACTGGTTATCCTGCTTCCTTAAACTCATGAATGGTACAAGCTATGAAATATTCACCTATCCTGCAGACAAGGGTTTACTGGGCACACAGCCTCCTTTAAAAAGGCTTGGAGGACTGATGTTGAGTCATGGTTAATTAATCAACTGATCTATCAGAAAACTGACCCTGCCCTTCAGCAGAGACCACATGTCAGGGTCAGACTGCATCTTCTGGCTTGCATTGTATTTTTCCAACTTGCTGTGCTTTATATACAAACACCCCTGGTATCTCTTTGACAGCTGTATGACTTCTATTTATCTGCCTTGTTCTACCTACTGTCTTCACACTGCTTTGGCCTGTGTCCAACCTTCTGCTGTGCCCTTTGTCTTCTTTCTACTGAGCACAAATGTGTATTAGTAATAAAAATTTGGTTATTTGAGTTTATTTCTTTTTGCCTGGTTCTGGATCATTGTCATATCAAGTGTTTTTTCCTAAATTTGCTATTCTGTCCTCTGTCTAGCTATCTTGGATCTTTGGATACCACTACATTGTTACCTTGCACTTTCTACCATACTGCCTTGGGTTTTATGAAGAAAAAAAAAAAAAAAAATTTTTTTTATATATATATATATATATATATATATATTATGATAGTATGAGGCTCTGTCACTGCGGAATTGTTTAAGAAAAGGACACAGGGTTTGTATGTTTGCTGAGTGCAGGACTAAGGAGCATAAATGTTGAGTGGAGAAAACTGCTTTTGCAGCTATCTCCAGGTTTTGGTATCCCTGGATGGGGCTCCGTAGTTTGGAGATTCCATAGTGTCTTGGGTGGGACAGAATCTCCAACCCAGTGTCCGGGTTTTGTGGAGGATCAGCAAGGTGTGTGTTCAGATGCACACAGTCCTTATAATGAAGGTTTGGGAATACTTCAGGGCTCCACCCAAGAGAGACAGGAGTCAGAGAGGCTGCATGTGGCAGCCAGAGCATGATTGTCTGCAAGAGACAAATAACAGTCTGAGGACAAAGGCCCAGAGGAGCTGTGGCAATAGGGTGTTAGAGTAGAGCCATCTGCACTAGAGAACATATGGCCCGAGTGACCAGCATACAAAGCAGAGTTACTGCAGTTAAAGTTTACTGACAGCTTAAGAGCCAGGTGGGCTAGCATTTTTCATTTGCACAAATTGCTGGAGAAGAACTCCTGCGTGGGGAAGCTTTGCTTTATAGACCTGAAATGAACTTGCTGTAAAAACATATCTACCACTGAGCTAAACATCCACCATGTCACAATATATATATACCGTGTGTATATATATATATATATATATATAGCACCTTGGGATCATGTACAAAGCCATATATCTTAAAAATAAAAGTCTTTTTTTTTTTAACACAAACAAAACAGAGCTTCCAGCAGCAAAATGAAATTGACCCAACTTCAGAAAACACAACAGCCCAAACAAAATATAAGACATGCAAAGTTTGTGGAAGGGATTTAAAGGATTTATCCCAAACTTAGCAAAGTCCAGCTTCAGTTGTTTGGCAGCTTCCAGCATGCATTTAGCACTCAGACAAGTGTCCTCTCCCAAACTCCTACTACTCCACATCCAGCACAAGGAGCTTTCTGTATTATATGCTGCTTCCTGGAAGCTACTTAACTCTGTTGGGATAGGAGTTCCCGTAATCAGAGGTGGAGGTTCTTTCCCACCTGAATATCACTCTGAGCCTCCAAATTTCTGGGTCCCAAATAATCAATTACTAATGCAGAGATGACTGCAAGTCCATCCTCTATGCTTGACTCTGCCGGAATCCCTTACCCTGCATGGGTGAGGCCCTGAGTACACCACACATTTCCCTTAAAGGAACTGCGATCCAAATACAGGTGACACATACTGTAGCACCTGTCCAGGACCCATCCTTGGCATTCTCTACAATATCTATCTCAATATTTTCTTTTTTTTTCTTTTTTAATAAATGTTGTTTTGCTACTCTGCTGCATCCCTGTAGTGCTTGTTCTGTTATCAATGTGTTTTCTTTGTCTACAACCCTTGCTTCCTGGCACATCATTCTGCTTACTTAGTCACTTTCAGAAACCCTCCATAATCTCTGACTTCAGTTTTCTCCAGTAATCATCCATGATCTCTGACAACCTAGTTGATTACAGTCAGGGGCGGACTGACAACTCATGGGGCCCCCGGGCAATAGGGGATCATGGGGCCCCTGTGTCATCACCCACACCCAAAAAAATCCTATCAAAAATCCAATAAAAAGTACCAGGGGCATCTCATGGGGCCCCCTACTGACCCCAGGCCCTCGGGCAGTGCCCGAGTGCTCGAATGGTCAGTCCGCCCCTGATTACAGTAACCCTCCATGTGCCCTGTCTGTTTACTTCCATCCTAATTGAATCTTTATCGTCCTTCTTTGTACTCCTTTGCCCTTGGTGACTGCCGCGTTTCTCTGTCTCAATACTCTTTGAGCTTTTGCCCTCCATCCTTTTTACCCAGTCTTTTCTAGATGTCTCTTGTCTGTAAACTTCAGTCTCAGTTCATTTGTTATTGTTACTCTCTTCATTTGGATGTCCTTGCTTACTGACTAGTCTGTTGCTGTAACCAGTGATGATAAGCAGAAGCTACATCTAGGAAATGCGTCATAGCTTAACCACTTAACATCTGCCATATAGAAGTTTTACTGCTACAGGGCACCATTCCTGTGCGAAATCACGTGTGTATATATATACACACATATATATATATATATATATATATATATATATATATATATAATTTTGCACTTCTGCCACATGGGGGCACTGGCACACCACCGGAGGATCGCTTCTGCTGTGTAATGTCACCACACAAACTGATCTACAAGCCCCGGTGAGCAGTTGCTTGCCGGTACCTGCAAATCGGCGGTCAGGGAGGAAGAACAGAGCTGTATCTATATTAACATAGATACAGTTCTGTTGTGAGCAGAGCTGAGAACATGTTCCATCAACTCCCATAGTGAAAGCACCACCTAGTGTACCCCAAGAACATAGCTAGGAACACACTTAACCATTTGGTCACCCTAGATGTTAACCCCTTCCCAATCTGGGTCATTAGTAAAGTGATTAGTGTACATTTTTAGCACTGATCACTCTATTAGTGTCACTAGTTCTCACAAAGTCTCAGCTAGTGTAAAAATCTCTGTTGCAATATCGCAGTCTGGCTAAAAGTCAGGGATCGCCGCCATTACTAGCATAAAAAAATTAATAAACGTAAATAATTCCAGTATACGTACTATAGTTTGTAGATGCTTTAACATTTGCGAAAACAAATCAATATACAATTATTGAGATTTTATCAAAAATATGTAGCAGAATACATTTTGGACTAAATTTTATAAAGAAATTAGATTTTTAAAAAACTTTTATTGGATAAGTTTGATAGCAGAAAATAACTTTTTTTTTAAATTAGTTTTTTGTTTATAGCACAAAAAGTAAAAACTGTAGAGATGTCAAATACTACCAAAAGAAAGCTCTATTTGTGGGAAAAAAGTACATAAATTTCATTTGGGTACAGAGTTGCATGACCATGCAATTTTCAGTTAAAGTAACACAGCGCCATAGCACAAAAAAGGGCCTGGTCAGGAAGGGGGTAAATCTTCTGGAGGGCAAGTGGTTAATTCCATCCTCCCTAGTAGAGACTGTGGCAAAGACAAGAATTCAGATATCGAGCTCTGTAAATGTCAAGCATTTTACAACAAAGCAGCAAAGGGGAGACTGGAAAATAAGCCTAAAACTTTCCTTACTTCATATAGAATAATGTATGATAGTCATAAGCAATATTTCATGTTTACCTGACTGAAAAATTCTATGAGATAGAGCACTTGACAAGATAATAACCTTTCTACATCAGATGTCTTCCAACCCATGAATTAAGCTGTGGAACCAGACATAGACAAAGTTGCAGAATCTGATTTGGCCTCTGTTTATTTGAATGCACACTGGCAATTAATTGATCTTTTCCTTCTAAAAGAAATGCTCTATTTTTTTCTGTGTCAATGACAGAGCCAATTTCCTGTTTCTAAGAGTGTTCTTGGGACTACTCTTCATTTTACTAACCTGGAATACTTTTGACCCCAAACTCTCACTGTGACGGGAGTGACTTTTGGGGGTGGGGGGACCGCTTGGTCAGCTCATGTCCCCCTCATTATGTTTAACCCACCCTGTGCCTGTTAAGTGGTACAGGGTGTAAATGTGAATGTCCCAGTCTTGTGTATAGTGCGTGTTCCCTTGTCCCTGCCACATGCTAGCCTATTGTTCTATGCCATCTGCTTCTTCCCATTGTTTTGTGTCATGCTGGCCAGCAAACTATTATGGGATGCATGTGTTCCTGTATTGCACTGCCATGTGGTCATCCCTTTGTCTCGGCCACATGGTTGCCCTTTGTCCTTGCCATGTACTATCCCATTGTTCTGTGTCTTGGTTGGATGGGGAGGGGTGATGAGGTGTTTCCTGCTTATACTGTAGCCCTTCCCACTGATGGGGCGGGCTGATGATGTGTTTCCTGTCCCTGGTTGTCTTTCCCCGCCCTCTGTATATATTCTGTGTTTTGTGTTAAAATAAAGAGTTGGCTTCCTGTATTAAGAAGAGCTGGGTGCTGTCTTTTTTTCCTGAGGGATTTCAAGGTGGAGTCCGTGGATGGTGTTCGGACAGGGGAAGCTGCGGTATAACGGAATATACCCAAGAGTGGTCCGGGTTCCGGTTCCGTTACACTCACTGTCTGTCATCAATTTAGTAAACCTGTTCATACTTTTGGCTTATAATTTTATTGCCATGCTTAGTTTTGTTTTGGTCTTGACTCCAGACTTGTCCATCCCACTTGGAAAGTAGTTCTTCTCTCTTCCCTTTCAAGTCCAGTAGGCTTTCAAGTAGGTTATGTTTGTGCATAATTAGTGCAGAGAATTTCTAGGTGCCACATTTATTGCATCAGAAATTAACATAATTCTTACCCTAGCAAGTACAACTTTCCATGTCAAACTTTTATAAACTAAGGAAAATTTCTCATTTCAATTTTCTAATCTTTAAAAGTATGTCCATTAAAGTTTAATACATTTCCATGGCTCATGGACATGTGAAAAGACACATGAAAGAACTAACAAAGAACCTGAGTGTGGCCAATTTGCAACAACATATCTCAATAAAGTATTTATAAGTTGATATAAAGAGAGACCAGGGACACAGCATAGTTTCCACAAACTCACAAAGATCTTGAAGCAAAGCTGTACTGATGTAAAGGTAAGGATTACTGGTCCTGGTTACATAGAGTTTATAAACATCCACATCCCTAAAAAAAAAAAGCAAATCTGCACTCTCATTTTGCAGGATATACTAATTTGTAGGACAATTCTATTTTGCAGACAAAGTTTAAAAATAACAAACATGTCATACTTACCTGCTTTGTGCAAGGGTTTTGCACAGAGCAGCTCCAATCCTCCTCTTCTAGAGTTCCCCAGCAGCGCTCCTGGCCCCTCCCCTCCTGCTTAATGACTCCATAGCAAGCAGCTTGCTATGGGGGCACCTGAACAGGCTTGTTCCAGAGTCGCTGCTCTGTGTGTCCATTCACACACGGTGCATGGCTCAACCCCGCCCCCGCTCTCTGCTCATTTGCTCACTGGCTGTGATTGACAGTAGTGGGAGTCAATGGCTCCTGTTGCTGTTCAGCCACTGAGGAGGGAGAGGCCCGGGGGAGCCGAGGTTCTTATGCACATCGCTGAATTGAGATGAGCTCAGCTAAATGTTGGGGGCTGGCATGCTGTTTACACACAGAAGGCTTTTTACCTTACCTGCACAAAGGTAAAAAACCTTGAGCCTTTACAACCACTCTAAATGTGAAATATATATGTGAATAATTTTGGTTAACAGAAATTGTAATTTTGTTAATTCAGTTTCATAATCCTGGACACTGCATACATTTAGAACTTAACAAACCTCACTTTTCTATACTTAATATACTTGTTCTGTATATTCTGTTATTGATATACAGTAATATCACAGATTCAGTATCTATACAATGGCGGAGTGTCACTATGAATTAATTCACATTCTGTACTGTCACCTATTTTTACAGACTGCATCATTTATGACTGATTCTTCTCACCTGTATCAATCATTTGTTATGCATTGCTGTCTTTGTGGAAAATATTGTATGTAAAACTTGCTTCTTTTCCTCAGGAACACACCTACTCCTTGCTCCCATGCTGTTCCTCACAGTCATGCCTGTGCTATCTCTTTACTCTTTCCTTTATCTCATTTTGTCATACGCTACATGAGCTGACATTGACTGTCCTCTTTGTTTTACTACATTGTATGTTGTGCTGTAGGTTTATTGCTGTTTAATATGCAAATCCTTCATTAAAAATAGCCATTTGTGAAAGTTTAAAGAGAAATCCTTTAAATGTTACCTTCTGAACTCTTAACATACAGTATCTATTATTTGTTGTCACCATCTGTGCTTAAAGTAAACTTGTCATATATATGAAGAAATGCATAAGTTAAGTGAAAACTGCTTGTGGAAATTAGCTGCAATAGATACAGAAAGCTGAAATTATTAACCATTTTTGAGAATAGTTGTGTTTGACCCCACCACTCCCAGCACATTTCATCAAGCCAATGACTTGCATAAGAGAGTTCTACAAATAAGGATGACAGCCTTGGAACTTGCACCTTGGAAACCAAGTCATTAGTGGAAGCTACCTAGCAGGTTCTCTTTAAAGGAAAAGTCAGCTATTTTTGTAAATTCCTATTAACACCTTCTATACAGTCTTTTCCATGGCCAAGCTCAGTAATTATAGAAGTTTTAGGCTTTTATCATTGCTTAAAATGTATTAGTGCAACGCATGATACCAACTCTGCATGTTACTAGTAGATATCATCTAATGTATGAAGGTCACTTCTGCTTCTCAAAAACCTCTAATTCAGGCTCAGTACCTTTTTGGATTTCTATTAAGTACCACATCCCATAACAGTGAAAAGTGGAAACTCGCAGCGTGTGGCTCCCAGAGCACAGTAGAGTTACTCTAAAGTCATTTTTTGAAGAAAAAGGCCTAGGCCATGGCCAATACAAGCTGTAATTCTCAGAGGAAATATGCTACTCCTGACAGAAGGAGGGGTAGGCTCATTCTGACTGCATCTACTGTACTGAGCTGGCTAGAACTAGTTTCACAACTCCTTACTTTGAAAAAGACTTTCCATATGTGGTGGCTACACCTCTTTCTCCCCAGATGCAAAAAGTTCCCATTTTGTCTTTGCAGTGATATTAAAGTAAACAACTTTGCAACAATTTCGCTGCATGGGCCATTTATGTATGTGAACAAGGTGATCATAAACTCCATTAAAGGCTTTTTCTAAAGGGAGATAATTTAAGTTCAGTTAATATATCCTTATAGCTGATGTCCTCCATCCCTCTTATAAGCCGCTTATCAGTGCCACCTCATCAGTGCTGCCTCATCAGTGCCCATCAGTGCAGCCTCATTAGCGCACATCAGTGAAAAAAAAATACTTATTTGCAAAATGTTATAGCAGACACTAAGAACTACTTTTTTTTTCAAAAGTTTGGTCTTTTTGTTTTTTGTGTAGCAAATTATTAAAAGTAAAAAAAACCTGTGCTGATTAAATACCACCAAAAGAAAGCTCCATCTGTCTCAAAAAATGGTAAAAATTTAATTTGGGTACAGTGTTACATGACCACACATTTGTCGTTTAAAGTGCAACAGCAGTGGAAGCTTAAAATTGGCCTGAGTAGGAAGGGGGTGAAAGTGCCCAGCATTGAAGTGGTTAATGAGCTTTGGTGAGCCTGGAATGGCTGAATCAGAATGGCTGAATCCTTGCACAACCCTTCCAAATATGAAATAATATGAAAGGTGGCTGTCATGGTGCTGGTGGCACCTCCAGCAAACAGAGGATGACAGGAACAATCGCTGTAGTTTAGATGGACATCTATACCACCTAGAGATAATTTGATACATTTTCTCATGATAATCGCTTAACAAAGAAAGTGCATGTGTCAAAATATAAGCCTTGGACCAAGCTTCCTCAGAGAACTGCCTGTTTCGAGGCCAGTTCAAATGATAACTTCTTTTTGTAGACCATCCCTCTCATCAGTGCATATAATCTGAAATTGCCCATGGGACCTTTCCCAAACAAATAGACATTCAAAATTTGTCAAGAGGCAATTTAAACTGGTTCTTTTTAACATAACAATAATTGTGCCAAGTACCAGTCCCTCAAAGCAATTTGAGCCTAAGGCTGAAAATTGAGAAGCAACGTATTTGAGTTAGGAGATATACTTGCTGCATTTGCAGATTTGGAATTTTATCTGATTTCTGAAAGGAGGTAGAGGGCATGCCAGGTTGAATTTGAGGATTGTGATGTATTGAAGTTGGAGGGTCAGGTCTCGAGGACAGCTCGCGGGTTGATAGCATTGAGTCCCCATGAAGGAACAGGAAGCAAGTCAAAAACTGGCAAGGAATCAACTGCAGAAAGCTGAGCTGGATGTAAACATGGGGAAGCCAAGAATGCGGGGGGATGCTGAGGTCCATTTCTAATATTGCTTAATCTAGTTATTTGGCCAGAAGTGAGGCAATATGGGAAAGTGCGAAATATGGCAACCCAAGTCCAACAGAAATTTTTGTTTTGGTGAGTTCTTATCACAACATGTGGTAAACCATGGACCCAGAAGAACTTTGTTGATGCAGAGCATAAGCGATGAAAATAGGAGTATAGAAGGTGGATGGGAGCAGTTGGAAACTTATAAAGCAAGCATATAATGTCCATTCTGAGAATGTTAAGTATGTCCAACCAAGAAATTGGGAGTGAGTGCCTGTCTTAGTGATCAGAGATTTTTTTTTCTGAATTTTCTCTAAAAATTTTCTCCAGTAATCTGAATGAGGGGTTGGAAGAGAGGTCCATGACTTTGGACTCAAAAGTATATAAGTCTCTTAGCATGTCCACATTTGCTGTGGATATATGAGGGAGGGTTGTCTCCACTAGGTAGGAGGATGCTCTTGCATGCAGGGCTTATGGTACCTGGTCTGTGCAATATACCTTTTGATTTTTGATGCAAAGCATATTCTGTATGTGGACACCTTCCAGGAATTAATGGTTCTGTCCAGAAGGTGGTCACATTTGTTGCCAGATTCATAGTGATATTTGCAAAGTTTTTTTTCTAGCCTTTATTACTTTATTTAATAATTACTTTATTTAATGCATTCCTTTCATTAAGGTAAACTACACCCCACTAACTATTTTCCCCCATTCCCTCTCTAAACACTTACCTGAGCTTGTCAGCGATTAAGCGCTGTGCCTGGCTGCAGTCTTCTTTCTCCTCTCTTCCTCTTTTCACAAGGTCTTTGGCGGCAGCAGCAGGAGCCATTGGCTCCTGCTGCTGTCAATCAAATTGTGTGAGGAGGGAGCAGGGGATGAGGCTGAACTGCGTTGTCTGTGTCAATGAACACAGGCAGCTTGGCTCACGAGTAAGCCCACACGTGTACCCCCATAGCAAGTGGCTTGCTATGGGGTTGCACAGAAAAGAGAGCACAGAGCAGGTAAATAGAACATGTTTGTTATTTAAATAAAAACATTACTAGGCTTTACAGTCATTTTAAATGATACACAAAATTGTGCTTCCTCTTTGTAGTTTCCAGACATAATTACAGTTGAACAAATACTTTTGATTTGAAAATTAATTTATGTAGTTACTGTTTTGAATGTTATTGTTGCAACCTGAGTTCAGTCTATGTACCAAATCCAGAGCATAAAAACTACAGCAAAAGTACAGGTGTCAGGAATGGACTCACCATTAGTGGTGGGACTCATCTGCCGTGTGGGCTGCAGTACCAGGGCTGGCCAGCAGGTGCTCTCAGCAACCAGAAGCTCACTCCTGCAATCAGCCATCACCTGAGGCTGATTGCAGGAGGTGTATTTAAGAAATGGCCAGACCTGCAGTCAGTGCCTTGGTGTATGTTTCCCATGAGCCCCTGTACCTGCATCCTGTCTGCTTCCTGCCTGATCCTGACTCTGAACGAACTCCGCCTGTCCTGACCTCGGCTATTCCTGACCACTCTTCCTCTCACTCCTGGTACCCTGTTTCCCCGTTTGCTACCAACCCGGCCTGCCCGACTACGTTTCAATTTGTGTATATATAGTTATCTATTGGAGGTTGGGATGTTTGCACTGTGTTATGTTTACCTTGCACTGCATTTTGTGTTGTTTAGTCTTTAATAAATTGTCTTGTTTACTCTATACCTGAAGCCTGCGTTTCCCTGTGTCAGTCCACACACCTCTGGTCATACCCGGAGCCCTGACAACTGGTGGTCATGATTATGACATCTTGATAAGTATTTCAGTACAGAAACTGGATAATTTTTACATAAGTTCATGTCAGAATTTCATTCAAACATTTTCTCTGAAACCACTAACACTGGGGGGGGGGGGGGCATTTATATAAAAAAAAAAGATTTGACACAAATCAGGCTGTCCCTGTCATTGAGAAAAGTTTTTGTGTTGGGTTTACAGTGTATTTGCGTTCCCTGTGTCAGTAATCCTGTACAGCACTGGGACACAGCTGCAAATGTCTTTGACAGATTTATTACTGTAAATGAGACAGATTTTTAAATTAAAAATGAGATTGGGGGAGAGTGTGATTTGTAGACAATGCAGGAGAAAAATTGGGATGTAGGCACAGAGCAGAGCCTGAACAAAGACCTTCATGGCCGGATAACCAGGCATTATTTTAAGACATTAAAAATAATAATAAAGCGAGCGTTGGTAATATCATTATTCAATACTAAAGTGATATAAAATAATATAGATATAAGTATTAAAATAGCAGCTAGCAACAGTCCCTGAATTAAAATTTTACAATATTAGTGCAGCGCTATAAATGCACGTAACATATTATAAACGCATATGAGATAACCGTATAGGTAAATAAAGTGCAGAAAAGTGCAATACTGGTGTAAACTAAATATATCACTTGAACAGTGCTAAACAGTTGAGAAAGTTCATACAATCACTTATGAATATTGAAATGTCCTGGGTATCAATTCAGAGAGTGCCTATGATTGGCACGTGTGATTTATCCATGACGAACAGTTGTGCAGGAACTCATGAAAAGGAATCCACCCTTGGGACGGATGTACACCCACCAGACCAAAAGTATTAATGTGCATAGGTTATAAACATCACACATCTGGGGGTGCAGCAGTATGCTGGCAGCTACAGGTTTAGTCATCCAGCTCCATCCATCCATCCATCAGGGTAGGTGCCAAATGGTCCTGGGGAGGAATTAGCTCAGCCAAAATGACAAAGTCAAGGAACATCATAAAAGAACAGCTTGGTTAACACAGTGCTGAGTAACAGTCCGCAATAGGGAGTGTAGACATCCAATAGACTGACGCATTTCGAGGACTTGCCTCTTCCTCAGAGCCACAGGTATTATTGTAAATGGAGCTGCAGATTTAGGAATAGACTGATATTTACACTAACATTAAAATGCTTATACAAAATGTAAGTGTTTTGGTTCATATATACTACATCTACATACAGTATAAGAGAATCACAGATGATATAGTTAAGGTGATTTTTTTTAATACCAGCAATTATTCTGCCTATACGTCCAGTGGTGTAGTTAGGTTTTGTGCTGTCCTAGGCAACACAAAAATCGGGTGCCCCCCATGGAGAGAACCTAACATTGACCAGCAACACCCCTGCCCACCCCCCACCTGAGAGAGCCTTCCACTAACACTCCACCCCCAGCGAGAGAGAGAAAGACACTCACCTTCACAGCTCCAGACATCCAGGGAACAAGAGTCAAGCTCTCCATACACCATCAAGCAGCCCACGACCTCTCTTAGATCTCACCTGGTCCCCATGCCGCATGTGTCCCTTCCTCCATCCCTTCTTCCGGGGGATGGTGCTGTCCCCCTGAAAAATGCCTCCCTAGGCAAATGCCTTGTTTGCCTTGTGGTAAATACACCCCGGTATGCATCTGTCGGGAAGTAACAGCTTGTTCTTAGCCCCTGTGGGTTTATGTTAGGAAACAATTTTTAAGACTGTTTATAAAACACTACATATTTGCCTACATGAAAACAATTTCCAGATTCATTAATCATCAAAACAGGTTCCCATGATAAAGTAAGCATAGTACAAACACACTGCCACGGGATGCCAATTTATTTCGTACAATGAGAATGATTCACAATAGTACATACTTTGATAGGCAAATGAACTGAATGCTCATGCAGAAACATCCTTCCAGTTTTCAGTGACTGAATAAATGTGACAGAAAAATCCTACCGGAGTGAACTTGTCAGCAATAATAACATGCTGACTCAAGACAGCAATTTCAATTGCATAGAGGGTCTCCCAAAAACAGAGTAAGCGCTAATTAAGGAGACAGATAAGTAGAAACAGAACAAAGTAAAAGTAAGACATGTAAGAAATGGTTTGCACAATTAAGAATAAATTTAGCTAAGCCCATTTACAGTGCAGGTAAATTGTAAATTATTAAAGGCATAATATATCAAATTGAATGTTTTCCACATCCCAGTGGATAGCCATGTTAGATGGGAGACAAGAATTAAAACCATATTTGAGTAAAAATAGTTATTGGTTTATTGGTGCATTTAGGAAATTATTTTAGGCAGAGTACAAAAGGCTTTTCCCATTTTTTCAGAAAATAAAGATAACCAAGATCTTACTTTGAAGTCTCATGGCTAGAAATCCAATGAAAGATGCCTTTTACTGCCATGGACATAAGGGTCACATCAAAACAGAACTAATTGCTGGAGGATAACTAAGTAACCCTTCCACAACAGTTTCAGCAACTGTAAGTTTATGGTTCTTTCAGCAATCAAAAACTTACAGCCATATGATAAGAACTGCCTGCAATCGAGAATTACATTAAAAACAGTTAAAATGTATATAAAGAAAAAACATATATATATAGTTTAGTTAACAAAATACTATATTTGTTATTTAGTCACATACATACAGTTTTTATCTTTTAGGTTTAATAAGACTTTCAGAAGTTATGTTGTATTTGTGTGCTCTAATAATGGTTTTAGCATTGTTTTAATTGAAATCATAATTTGATAAACATTTGTGCAATTATCATGGGACATATAAAACAGTTGCAGCAATACCCTCTAAAGAGCTGCTTGATAATTGTGGGTTCACTGGTTTACGCCTCAACTCCAAGAACAATCTCAGCCCCTCTGACACACCTGGTTGAAGTTATGTCCAGAAATAAACATACACCAGTTTAATGATGATCAGGTTGGATATATTGTGAGCCAAAATAGGTGACAGTTTAAAACACCCTTGAACTTTAATGGAGATTATTTGTGCAATGGAAACAACAACCATCAATATTTAGCAACTGTAAATGCAAGAATAGGCTGTGAACTATATATGACTGTTTAATATTGTCAATAGCACAGTTGCCTAGAGGGAGAGATGAAGATTTGTGGATCCTTCAATTCCCTGTGGGCCAAAAGACTATACTATGAGATAAAAAAATGTAAATATGCAGATACAGTAATCCCACTTTTGTAAAGGGACTGAAGTAAAAAAAAAAAAAAAATACACACACACACACACTTAGGTCCACATATATTTGGACACAGGCGCAATTTTCATACTTTTGGCCCTGTATGCCATCAGAATAAATTAAAATGAAACAATCCCAATGAATATAAAGTGCAGACTTTCTGCTTTAATTCAAGGGTTTGAACATAAATATCAAGTACAAATTTTAGGAACTGCAACCATTTTTATACACAGTCCCTCCATTTTCAGGGGCTCAAATGTAATTGGACAAATGAATATATTCATAAATAAAATGTTCATTTTTAATATTTCGTTGAGAATACTTTACTGGCAATGACTGCCTGAAGTCTGGAACCCACGGACATTACCAAAGGCTGGGTTTCCTTCTTACTGATGCTTTTTCAGGCTCTAACTACAGCTGTCTTCAGTTTTGTTTGTGGGTCTTTCTGCCTTTACCTTTTCCTTCAGCAAGTGAAATGCGTGCTCAATTGGGTTGAGATTGGATGATTTACTTAACCATTGCAGAATATTCCACTTCTTTTCCTTCAAAAGCTCCTGTGTTGCTTTTGCAGTGTGGATGGCGCTTCACAGTACAGATGGACAATGATCCGAAACAATCAACTTTGCTGCATTTGGCTGAATCTGGGCTGACAGTATATCTTTAAACACTGCAGAATTGATCCGACGGCTTCTGTCTTATCATCAATAAACACCAATGATCCAGTGCCACTGGAAGCCATGCATGCCCATGCCATCACACTGCCTCCAGCATGTTTTACAGATGACATTGTGTGCTTTGGATCATGAGCTGTTTCAAGCCTCCTTCACATTTATTTATAGCTTTTTAGATGTTTTTTGGCAAAGTCTAATCTGGCTTTTCAATCCTTCAGGCCATGAATGGTTTGCACCTTGTGGTGAACCCTCTGTATTTGCTCTCATTAAGTCTTTTCTTGATAGTAGACTTTGACAATGATACGCCCACCCTCTGGAGAGTGTCCTTCACTTACAGTATCTGGATGTTGTGAATGGGTTTTTCTTTACCATAGAGAGGATCCTGCGATCATCCACCACTGTTGTCTTCCGTGGACATCCATGCCCTTTTTTGTTGCCTGAGCTTCTTCTTTCTTCAGAATGGACAGCTCCTTTGAAAGCATGATGTAGGTTCACAGCAATTGATTCGAAATGCAAATACCATACCATAATCAACTCCAGACCTTTTACTGGCTTATTTGATGAAGAAATAATGGTGTAGTGCACACCTGGCCATGAAACAGCTTTTCATTCAATTGTTCAATTACTTTTGGTCCCTTGAAAAAGGGGGGGGGGGCGGCTACTCTTAAAAGCTGTAATTCCTACACCCTTCCTCAAATTTAGATGTACATACCCTCATACCCAAAGTGTGCACTTTCAGCCCATATCCATTATATAACTATAGCTTGAATATGTTTTGGTAAATACCTGAAAAAAACTAAAATGATGCCAGTGTCCAATTATATATGAACCTAACTGTGTGTATGTGTATATATATGTATGTATATATATATATATATATATATATGTATGTGAACACACCCTCCCGTCAGTGAAAGAAAAGGGAAGAGGGGACCCTTTAAATACAATAGGATAGCAGAGTGTTATAATGTTGAATTTCCTGATGTGTAAAGTTCTGAAGTCTTCTGCTGGCAAAAAGTGGAGCCCTTGTTTTAAATGTAGGTTTGAACAGGCTTGAAGTAAATAGCAATCACTTAGTAGAATCCAGTAACTTGTACTGTGTTAACCACTTGTCCTCTGGAAGATTTACCGCCCCCCCCCCCCCCAAATGACCAGGCCATTTTTTGCTATTCGGCACTGCATTAGTTCAACTGGTAATTGTGTGGTCATGCAACACTGTACCAAAACAAAATGTATGTCCTTTTTTCACACACATAGAGCTTTCTTTTGGTGGTATTTGATCACCACTGGGTTTTTATTTTTTGTGATATAAACAAAAAAAAGACCGAACATTTTGAAAAAAAGCAATACTTTCTACTTTCAGTTATAAAAAATATCCAGTGAACTCAAACTTAGTCATACATTTAGGCCAACATGTATTCTGCTACATGTCTTTGGCAAAAAAAACCCCAATATGTGTATATCAATTTGTTTATGTGAAAGTTATAGCGTCTATGGTATATGTACATATATATATATATATATATATATATATATATACAAACTATGGTATATATACTGGAATTAACGCAGCTTTTACTTTTTGACTTCCTATCACATTTCTTGAGATGTTAAAATCCCAGAACAGTACAACCCCCCCCCCCCAAAAAAAAATACCCCTTTTTGGAAAATAGACACCCAAATTAATTTTCTGAGAGGCATGTTGAGTCCATGGAAGATTTTATTTTTTGCCATAAATTTTTGGAATATGACAATTTTTTTTTAAGCAAAGTTGTCACTTAAATGATATATTGCTCATGTACTGACACTGTACTAATGGCACTGGCTGGGTGACAGGGTGATCAAAGAGTTAATAAGGGTAATGAAAGGGTTAAATGTGCTAATCTAACTTCTGTGTAAAATGTAGTGCTTTTCCTCAGTGCCATGTTTTCTCTTCTAGGGGGCAGCGAGGGCGCACGCATGCGTATGCACACCCAGAAATAGAAAGCGACATAAGCGTACATCGCCATAATGCTAGTGGCCATAATGTGGTATTTTCCTGATTTGAGGTGATGTTCTTGGGAAATAAATATATTAGACACAATACACATTTGGGAAGGCTGTAAATTTTTTATAAATAGGCTTCTAAGTTTCCATTTTCATGCATGGTTTTATAGTGTTTTTAAAAGCTTTCAGTTAACCACATGAAACGTATCACTTTAAATGTAAATCAGCATTCCAAATGACCAACAAACAAAATTTATACTTTTACTTACTTACTGAAAGTAAGATGTGAGGCTTGGTAAACAGGAGTAACAGTATGAGCAGAGATGTGCAGGGCTGGGTTACCTATAAAATAGAGTTACTCTTGGAATCTGCAAAGGTTTTCTTATGTTACCAGTGATGATCAATTGAGTCCTGTCCAGGTGACAAGTATCGGATACAGGGCCGTGGATAAGGAGGTACCACCAGTCTTCCTGTACAGGGCCCAGGCCAGCAAGGGGGCCCAGGAAGCTGGGTGAATTGGATGTGGGCAGAGAGGGTGATGGGTGAGGCAGTGGGGCTATTACTGGAACTGATACCCTGTATTATCTCTTTGCAGTAGCTGGAAGTTGGCTTTTCCTCCTTTCTCTCCCACTGGTTTTTAGCTGCTGCAGAGAGCTATACAGGGGCTCTGGTTCCAGTAAAAGCCACCCCCGCACATTCCCAAAACTCTCCCTGTGCCCCATATGTGTCCCCCTGCTGCCCAGCCCCCCCTGTGTGCTTCCACCCCCACAGTGCTGCCAGCTTCCCTCCTCTCCATCACTAGCCCTCCTCCACTAGCAGCTGCAAGCACACAATAGGATCCTTCAGGATGGAGAGTGGGGGAAGGGTCCAGTAAATATGCCACGTTTACCAGTCCCATCCTTTCCTGAATGAACACAATGATTGATCGGTACTGATCACTTACTGTGTTTATTCATAACTGAAGCATAGTATGCTGTGTTTTTTTGGGGGGAGGAGGCCCTGTCAGATTGGGTGTATGGGGCCCTGTGGTTTCTAACAGCAGCCCTGATTGGACAAAAAAAGGAAAATCTCCTCTATTGGAGCCAGGGGCGGACTGACCATTTGGAAACTCGGGCACTGCCCGAGGGCCTGGGGTCAGTAGGGGGCCCCATGAGATGCCCCTGGTACCTTTTTCATAGGCTTTTTTGAATTTGGGCAAGGACACAGGGGCCCCATGATCTCCTGTTGCCCGGGGGCCCCACGAGTTGTCAGTCCGTCCCTGATTGGGACATCATTTAATATCTGACAAATATAAATCTTTTCAAGAACGAAGCAGAAAGCCTTGAAAACATGACAGATGTTCTTTGCAAAAGTGTTGCAGATTTGTTTCTAAACACAGATTGCTTTAGGTTCACAATTGCTGAGGTATTAGCACATATCAGTTAGCATTTACACCATATATGTGCATTACTTTAGCAACCAACATTAGAGCCATCATAAACATGTCTATCTTCCATCCATAATCCCACATTATTTGTTTATTCATTGTCAGGATAGTGAGCAGGGCCATGCAAATAATCCCCTTATGTCCCTTGGTCAAAACCTGTTTGGTTATAATTATTTCGTAAAAATAAATGTAAATGCACTAAAAGTGAAGTTACATAATATTGATGAGATGAGATTTTGTGGGATTTGGGGTTAGATCTACTTTAATGATTATTTCAGAGATTCTAATTTTATTTCAGTGTGCTGGTGCCAGTCATTGATAACAGTACAATACAGTACAATACATGCACACAGAAAAAATGAACACCAAGTGCTGGGCCTTTTGGCCGTTATGGATGTCAGCAGGGCACCCTAAGCTCACAGACCCATTGCTGTTGGTGCATCTGTTGCTATTCCATGGCTTATTGTTGTCAGTACAGCACTGAGTAATTTTGCAAAGTGTTCCTAATTAATGTAATGTTCACCATCTGCTTTCTGGAGCACATAAGAATGATTAATAGGCAAGTGACAAATGTCTCTCCAATGTCCCCAAAAACAGATCATCATAAAGCATATAGCGGTAGAACTCACTAAGGAGTGCTTGTGTTACTTTCAGGTCAAGCTTTACATCATATATTACATTCATATATAGAATGTACTGGAATGTCCTAGTTTGATGGATGCCCTATTATTTATTATATTAACATATTACAGCAGGTTTAACAGCTTCCTAGGTCCTAATGCAGTTTTCTTTTCAAAATGTTTACAGAAACATTTCCAAAATGATAACCATGAATACTAATCATGAACAAAATTAACAATAAAAAGTAGCAATAAAAAAAACCTAATAAACAATAAATAGCATCTGTCATTGAACCTCATTTGGCTGACAGATTTCTTATAACAAATATAATCATGATACAGTATTTGAGAATATAATATTTCCTGATAAATATTGCATTTTCTTAAAGGATAAGTTCACCTTTCATAACACGTTAGGGCTCATTCACACTTGACTGAATGCTATTTCTTCCAAAACACCCCTATAGCATTTGACAGGCATTAGACCAGGGGCGAACTGACAACTCATGGGGCCCCCCGGGCAATAGGGTATCATGGGGCCCCTGTGTCCTTGCCCAAACTAAAAAAAGCCTATGAAAAAGGTACCAGGGGCATCTCATGGGGCCCCCTACTGACCCCGGGCCCTCGGGCAGTGCCCGAGTTTCCAAATGGTCAGTCCGCCCCTGCATTAGACAGGCATTTGGGAAGCATTTTTAACACTCAATTGCTCCCAAAAATGCCCTATGCGCCATTTAAAGGCATCTTCCAAGCCTTAAAACTGCACCACAATCTTTGAGGAAAGATTAGAGGAACTGAATTTATTCTCTCTTGAGAAGAGGAGATTAAGGGGGGATATGATCAACATGTATAAATACATCAGTGGTTCATAAAGTGCATTTGGAGTAGAGTTATTCACCCTGAGGTCATTACAGAGGACAAGGGGGCACTCTTTACGTCTGGAGGAAAAGAAATTTAACCTCCAAACACGGAAAGGTTTCTTCACAGTGAGAGCTGTGAAAATGTGGAATAGACTCCCTCAAGAGTTGGTTCTGGCAAGCTCAGTAGATGGCTTTAAAAAAAGGCCTGGATTGTTTCTTAGATACACAGAATATAACTGGATACTAACTTTTATAGGTAAAGTTGATCCAGGGAATATCCTATTGCTTCTCAGGGGATCAAGTAGGAATTTTTCCCCCTGCAGGACCAAATTGGACCATGCTTTGCTGGGTTCTTTTGCCTTCCTCTGGATCAACTGTGGGTGTAGGATTATAACTTTTTTTTTTTTTTTTTTTTAATGGTTGAACTGGATGGACTTTTGTCTTTTTTTCATCCAGACTAACTATGTAAGGCCTATATTGAAGTTAATGGTATTAACGCCTCGCAAACACCCTGAAACGCCTTGCAAAAGCCTGCCAGACGTTTGAGGAGCGTCACTTTAGAGTTGAATGGGAGGCGTTGAAAGGCTTCAACTCCTCCTGACTCGACATGAGGCATCAATTTTGTTACGATGCTAACGCTTCAGTGTGAACAGCACTGTGTGTTGCCATGTGTATAATTTTCATAAGCATTTTGAGGAGCATTACAAACGCCTCTCAAACGCCTGCAAAATGCCTGCCTACATAGCTAGTGTGAACTTAGCATTACACCCATATTCAGGGTGTAACATGAAACATGTTATGAAAGGACTTGCCCCCTCTCCCTTCAATCCCTCATTGTGTCAACTAGCAGGGAATCTTCTCTCCCTCTAGCTGTCACAATTTTTTTTAAAAGTGTCTGTTTGGGGCTCAGTCTGCACACCCGCATCACTCATTCACAGTATTCTGTGAATGGAAAAACTACAGGTTCCGACAGCCTTTGCGGCTGTTGACTTGTAGTTCTGTTAAGTGGTAGTTCATTGGTTCTTCCTGTCAGTGTGTATCTGCCTGCCCATATGAGGTACAAGCACACAGATATATTGACAGATCTGCAAGAGTCTTGCATTGCACCAGCGATCTGCTGATTGCTGGTGCAATGCTTTCCAGACTCCTAAAACAAAAAATAGTAAATGCTATTTTTTTTTACCTGGAAAGCACCAGCAGTCATCTATCCATCCAGCAGATGTTCTCTAGTCTCTTTATTATACATTAGGCTATTTGAACCATGCTGAAAGAGAGCTTGTTTACAGAACCAGAATGAGTCATCACAGCAGGGACCCACACCTTATCACAGGGCTAAGTGCAAAGTTTTCAGCAAAGTAATTTGCAAAGTAAGCTTCATTTGCTGTACTGTATTTTTAGCTAACCCATAGTGCTTCTGGAATCTTTTTGTATATCAAATATTTATTTGTGCTATATATATTTTTTAAAAGATAAAGAAATCAACATGAAATTTAATTCTTGCAAGGGATCCCCCTACAAAACAAATCCCCCATAGCAACTAAAAAAATGGAACGATCGGTGGTCATATGATCGCTCGGTTCTTGCTCTTGTACCCAATGTAGGATAGCTGCAGCATCATGGCGGTGCTCCAGCATCGAGGTGAGTATGGATGTTTGTTTTTTTCCAGAACCCTATATTTCTCCCTTAAAGTATATTTCCACTTGTGAAGTCAAATTAACATTACATCTACTTTATATTTTCTACATGTTCTCATTTACATAGCATACCCTAAAAATATTTAAACATCTTACCTTTCTAAGATGCTCTATTCTGGAATCTTCAGGAATGTAAAATCCTACTAGTTTTCTTTGTTTATGAGGAGCCTGGGCAGCTGTATTTGCCATAACTAACCCTGACTGTACTGTGCAGACAGATCTTCAATATCACTTTTAACTAGATTTCAACATTTTCTGCCTTAAAAAGGGGTGAAAGGTTTAGAGGCTGGGCTTCCTGCATTGTATGCTAATGAGGACAGATTTAGGACAGGCTTACTCTGACATTGTTCAAAAATCCTTGCAGTCAATAAGGACCCCTTCTCCTGAGAAACATCTAAAAGGTAAAAAAAAAAGATATGCTGTGTGAATGGGAGAACTTAACAAACATATAGTGGGACTTTCTCAAATTTGACTGCAAAATTGGAAATATGCTTTAAAACTATGCTAGATTAAAAAAAAAATATTTTTTAATCGTATTGCTCACCCTTTGAAAACGTATTTAGAAGTTGGGTTCTTGTAATGTCTTGTCCTCAAAAATAGTCATCATAAAGCAACCAAATAGAATTGTTGAGACATTGCACATAAAAAGCAAGCTTCAATCGAGCCCCATTCTTGCCATTCCTGTTATATTTTCCCTTCACAAAAACAAGGGGTATATTTATGAAAGAATGTAATTAGATTTCTGGGGAACAGCGGTCTTAAAGGGACAGTTCACCAGCACTTTGACACCTTTTTTTTGGGGGGGGGGGGGACGACAACACTTGCTTGATGGTATATGATGCACAGGAGGCATATCGCATAAGCACATGAGAAGACTTTTGGAGCATTAAAGGGACTGTTCACCGTTTATATGATTCATTTGGTATTTGGATATAGCACTGGTATATGTAGTTTATTTACATATATGTGTCGATTTGTTAAATCTAATAAGAAAAAATGTAATATCTAAAAAATATCTGAAAAGGAAAATCATAACTGGTCTTATGGGCATGTACTTTTCAAAGTTAATCAGGAGTAGAGGTAGAAGTTAATCAAGACAGTGACATAGCATTCAAACAAAAAGTTAATTACAATTAGTTGAGTCCATGAAGGCACCATTAAATGGTTGGATGAGTGATTATTATACTTTTTCATCCAAATGTTTGAATGAAATTCTACAGGTGTAAAGCCAGCTTTGGGCTAAAGACCTGGAAATCTCATTTGGGGGCATAATCTATCAAAAGGTTTATTGAGTATTTGTCTAATGTTTCTCATTCTTACTTTATTCTGATGCTGGTTTGATGTCGGGCTTCTTCCTTGCACTAGCGACAGATAATCTTGCCCTGCTTCACCCTCAGTCATTACTTACCAGAATGCAACATCCTTAAAGTGGCATTAAACCCTAAAGCAAACATGTATTATATTGAAGGTTACTAAGTCTTAGATGTGGTGGCTGCATTTGTTTTCTTTTTTTGCTTTCTTTCTTTTATTTTGACCTTGTAATCTGGCCATTGAGTTGGTTGTTTTTCGACAGAACAAGCTGTTCTACAGACGTAGATGTTAGAGGATTGGGACAAACCATTTAGCACTGATAGGGTGTGTACAATGGTCAGCTATTATTTATTTATGTAAAACCTTTATCCCAAAAGGGAGAACAAAGTGCTGTAACTGCCTAAAAAGTGTGAGCTGAAGTTTGGCTTCAGTTTGTTAGTGTGTCTAAATCCCCCACGCCCCCCTCAATCCAGCGCTGTGCACGGGAGCCTCGGCTCTCCCAGGTCTCCCTCTCTTCATTGACTGAGACACAGCAGCAAGAGACATTGGCTCCCACTGCTGTGAATCACAGCCAGTCAAGAGGAGGATTGGTGCTGCTCTGTTCAAAACCATTGCACAGAGCAGGTAGGTATGACATTTTTTTTCAATTCGAGCCTTTAATATCACTTTAACACATGTACCTGTGCACTCGCACACACACATGCACCTTAACATGCAACACAAATATCTCAAGATGGCTGATATTACCCCAGCCACATGAATATCACATGAAAATGCTAAAAGACATTAGGAAACCTATCACTGCTAGACTGTAATATGGCAAAGCTACATAACATTAGGGTATCTACCACTGCCATTCTTATCACACGGCAAAACTCCAAGAAATTTGGGTACCCACCACTGCATGCTAGATATCATAGCAAATAATATTCGTGAACTGCATTTTGGGCTGATGGCTTGAATGTTTGAAATAAACAGATGGAGTTCATAGTGCTTTCTGTAAAAAACAATCTCTTTATTTAAAATACACAAAACACTCTCACTGTCTTGTGCACCAGCCCTGTGCACACTTTAAATAGTTTAGGCAATATCCCCTTAAGAAATGATTGGCATACAGTACTGCTCTCGCTGGCATCTGTACACATCCTCATTTGTGCAATGATGTCACCGGCCTTTTCTCTGCACTTATCCCCTGTGCCTGGTACCTTTGTATCCCTCCAGCACATGTACTCCTGCTCATTCATGCACTGCTGTGATGAGGAGTAGCTGGCCATGTAATGAGCCATGGCTGACGTTAGCCCACTGGTTGCCTACAGCCAGACAACTGTAAACACCCCAGGTTCTGGCCAGCAGGATGAGAAGGGGAGCTGTCATTAGAATTGCCCCATCTGCCCTAACCCTCCTTTCCAGCTTGTAAGCAGCACATTGACCAGCCTCTGCTATAGTAAAGTACCTACTAATGGTAGAGCCTCTACTGTAGTACAGGCAAGTGTAATAACTACTAATGGTAGAGCCTCTGCTGTAGTACCAGCACAGCACATGTGTAGTACCCACACTTTCCGGTACGTCGCATCAATGACCGCAAAAGAAAAAAAAACCTAAAGTATCTAAAGGCAGAGATGTACAAATGTAACAAATAATTTTTACTCAGCAGCTGAGTGGTTTGCTAATATTCTGATTTTAAGATCTACTACCAAATACCCAGAATCCTTTCTGGTTTTAGTCTTGCTCAGTTATAACATGGTGTGAAGGAGGCCTAGCTGCAATCATTTTCTGAGTGGTTGCAATGGGGCTAAGTTGTGTGGCTATTTTACGTTTAGATTGTGCTTTCCATGCTTTGGAGTGCAGACAAATTGGCCCTATTCCTGTGTGCATGATTAGTGTCAGGTGTCAAGAATAATATATTGCATATTCTATGTAAGGTATTGTAGGAATCACAATCTTCCAGGACATAACTAGAACTTGGTGCTTAGAAATGATTAAACGATTATTTTCCTAGAACTTTTTTTTCTCCCAGCAAAACCGCATTGTCAGCATGTATGACATTAACAGACACCAATACATTTCATTCTCTTAAGTAAGGATTGACTGATTTATACACTGCATAAATATCATGTCATTTAGATGTAAGTTTTTGCTTGTATAAATGGGGGGTCTAACAAGTCGAAATATTAGACATTTACCTTAGTGGTCTCTCCGACAGCAAATGAATTACTCGGATTTTCAGTACATTCACATTTTCTGTGTATTTCCTAAATGTAACAATTTAGAACATCTGGAATCCACAAGGGAAAGTGAAAAGTAAAGAATGACATATAAACTGCAGACCAAAACATTTTTCTGCAGTAATCATTTATCAGTCTGAATTTCTGCGATAACACATTAGGGATGGTAGGGTGAAAATGAAACATATTTTATAGTGTAGTATATAAATTTTTTTTTTTTTTTTTTTTTTTTTTTAAGTCCGCAAACGTGCAACTATAACGAAAAAACCCATAAGTGTTCACAAAAAAAGTGCAAGTGCAAAACACCACACGAAAAAGTGCACTTAGGGGTGTGCTGTGTCCTACCCCTAAAGGGGCTTGGACCGCTTACCCTGATCCCCCGGGGCACGAAGCTCCTGACGGGGACAAGGTTCCCAATTGGTCCTCCTGGCCAAAAGGCCTGGTGGACCACCGTTCCCTATGCCCAGCCAAAGCTGGACATCCAGTACTAGGCGAGGAGGCTCTCCCGAAGAAGAGCCTCCTAGGGATCAGGGGAGGAAGGAACCGTATGGCCACACATCCTCCCCCTAGACTTCAGGGTAGGCCCGAGGACCCTCCATCCGTGAAAAACACACACATAAGGCAAAGAAAAAAGTGACAAACGTGGGAGTGCATAAAATAAAAAAATGGTACCGTGCCGAAATGTGCACAGACCAGTGTAGTATATAAATACTATAGTATATAAATACTTATAGTATTTATAAGTGTACAGGTATGTTCTGGCCAAGGAAATTAACCGACACATTTAACTAACCAGCTGTGTTATGGTTAAAAAAAAAATCAGTGAATTATATTTGCAAATAAATGAATAAATAAGATAACTTACTGTGTCATCCCTTTAAGAGCAAGAAAAAAAATATTGGAGTTGAATTGCTAAATGCATATAGGTTGTTCAATTTGCAGGGGGATTTTCACTTTGCAAATTATTATTCTGTTAGATTATTGGATGTGGTAAAAGTTCACTTTTCAAGGAATACCCAATCATGTGCAAGGAAAATAAAAATAAACAGCATGTTTGCTTGCAAATGATTGAATGAAGTCAGCAGAGCATCCACTTATTTGCGAAGTAAAGGAAAATTACCTTGCTCTGTGAACAGCCTCGTTTCCTTTAGTAAAACAACCTTATAGCTGAATACAACTAATGCATTGAAAACCTTTAGTTATAAAAAATAATTGTGAGCATAGCATACAATAATCTTCTAAAACCCTGCTGCCCTGCTTGTTGGCGGGATCGAGCACACAATACTCACCAGGGAGAGAGTACATATGGAGACTGCGGTTTGTAGAGAGTTGTATTAACACGTAAGTCCCATTGAGATGGTACAATGTCTGTTTATTGCATCCACGTTGGTGGCCAGCACTTATGGAGAGCGGTGCATTTATCACTCACGGCGACTGTTGATGCCAACAACACCTGTCAGAGGGGGTGGCTGGAAGGTGTTCTTCCAACTAGGCACTTGTATATGCAGTGGCATCCCGAGGCAGGTGCGGTCCGCACCAGGTGACACCAACCGCACGGGGTGACACCAGACCCGCTCCATAAAAAGGTAAGTTGTAAAGCAAGCCAACGATCCCCGCAGGATGGATCGGATCCATCCTGCGGGGATCATCGGCTTTCTTTACAACTTACCTTTTCTTGGAGCGGGTACAGTGTCACCCCATATAGATTGCATGCTGACGATCCTGCGGGGATCCTATACGGGGTGACACCGGACCTGCTCCAAAAAAAGGTCAGTTGTAAAGAAAGCCGACGATCCCCACAGAATGGATCGAATCTGCGGATTAAGCATAATGGACCGGAGTCTGATCCATTAGGCTCAATCCGCAGATCTGATCCATTCTGCGGAGATTGTCAGAGGGGGTGTCACCAAGTGTTAACGCACCGGATGACACCAACCCTAGCGACGCCTCTGTGTATATGGAAAGACTCCTGTTGAGACACTAGCAAACAGTCCTTAGACCCTCCACCTCTGACACAGTGTTGTTCAATCTTTTTCAAGTCAAGGTACCCTTTAAAATTTAGGACTATTTAGAGATACCCCAATCTAAAAATTTAACAGCAACCCGCCCGCCATATAAGGTAATGATGCCATATAAGGTAATTAGTGCTGCCTAACAGTGCCAGTCAGTGCTACCTATCAGTGCCAGTCAGTGCCGTCTATCAGTGCCCATCAGTGCCACCTACCAGTGCCTCCTCATCAGTGCCCAGCAGTGCCACCTATCAGTGTCCATCAGTGTAGCCTATCAGTGACCATCAGTGCAGCCTCATTAGCGCACATCAGTGAAGGAGAAAAATCACTTATTTACAACCTTGTATAACAAAAAACTTTTTTTTTTTTAATTTTCAGTAGTTTTTGGTTTGTTTAGCAAAAAATAAAAAACCTAAAGGTGATTAACTACCACCAAAAGAAAGCTCTATCTGTCTCAAAAAAATGATAAAAATTTCATATGGTTACAGTGTTGTATGACCGCGCAATTGTCATTCAAAGTGTGGCAGCGCTGAAAGCTGGAAATTGGCCTGGGCAGGAAGGGGCTATAAGTGCCCTGTAGGTTAGTGGTTACAAAACTAAACTAATGGTCTTTTTTTTTCTTTTTCCTCCTCATTATTAATGGTATTGCAATATTACAATGCAAATGAAGGGTGAATGGATTGTTTTATGATAGGTTTTTATGGTAATATTGTGGAAAACTAATTAAGAGATAATATATAGTAATCATTTTACATAAAGCAACAGCATCCACACATGTAAGACACCCAATGTAATAGATGACTTATTCTTTCAAAGCAAATACACTTTTGCACACTGGTGATAACTAGCATTACAGTATTTCTTCGTTCTCATTTTCTCTCTCCCACACAGTATCGTGACCCCCAGTGCTGACAGAGAGGGGCTGGGGTTAAGCAAGGATGCTGTGCAGGTGCCTGATGTCCTCCTTAGCAACCAATAATGTGAATGATTGTTAGGATGCTGGCGGCTGGAATACCCAGTGCCCAAGGTTGTAGTGTAACACAATGAAAACCTGTGGCTCTGTGTAACAAAGCCATCCATTGGCATTTTGTGAAGGCACCCCTGAAGAACCCAGAAGGCACTCTGATTGAAAAGGCTGCACTGAAATCTCTCCCTGAACTAGGCACTCTGTCCCTAACCAGCGGGTTCCTTTCCCTGACCTAGCCACTAAGCGAAATGCGTGCCAACTAAAAGGGGACAGTGCTATTTATTAGCACTGCCCACATTAAATATGGCTGCAAAGGCCATCCAGGGCAGCAGCATCCAATAAGACAGCTGCTCCCCAAATGACACCTAAGGAGGCCTTTAGAGGAATATGAGTTCCCTCCCGTCCTCTGCTATGTCTGCACAGCGGCTGCTGAACACTGGTACCTGTGCAGTGACACCTGCCTACATGCTTCCAATTTTAAAATATGCATCCCAAGACAAGGAATCACTTCAGAGGCTATACACATGTAGGCACAGGATACTGAAAGATGATGGACTCCATTCAGCAACCATTACAATCCATAAGAACTGTTATTCAGATCGGGAATGAGATTTAGTGCTTGATTTATCGAGGATACTAGCTGCAGAACAATAATGTGAATGGTATATGAAAAAAGACTTCAACGGATAAAAAATAAATACCTTGGCATCCACTTTAAGTTCTTTGCTGACACAAGAGTGTGATTAAAGGGATACTGTGACTCTTTCTTTAAGCCTTCTCTACTATGGAAAAAATATTTTTAAACCCCAAAACAAAAAATGCATATTTTCCAACTTATCAAGCTTTATATGTGGTGACTGCATTTGTTATCAGGCTGTGATCTTTATTTTTACCTAGTGATCCTGTCATTAACACGTCCTGACCTACATTCACAACACTCACTTACTGTACTCTATTTATGGATGAGCAATGTTGTCACCCTAGGATAGGAAGTATGTTAGTACTGCAGAACACCCCCTCCTCATCTCCATCACATAGGAAGCAGTGTTTTGTAGTCTGCAGAGAGATATGAGAACTATGTTGATAATAGTCAGGGTGTGGGAAATTACCAGCTCACAAGATTTTTGGCAGGTAAAATTGCACTTTTTGTTCAGCTGCTTTATTACTACTAAGTGTGTGTGTTTTAAGTTCAGGTTCTCCTTAATAAAGAGTTATGTAACTACTTCCCTCCCGGCCTCTAGTAATATGACGGTCAGGCTAACCTCTCATGCATCCGGGAGGGCGTCATATGACGTCCTTCCCGGATAGTGCTATGTGCGTGCCCACAGGGCCGCTCTGTGGTGAGATCTGTCACTGGCTGTGTACATCGGACACTGCCAATGACAGATCTGTGTACAGGCCCTGTTGCCAGTACCATGTGACCTGCTGTGACCAATCACAGCAGGTCACATGACAGTTGTATACAATGGATGGCTTCCTTTCATGGCTTCCATTGTATAAAAGTGTGTCTAGCTGTGAATGGTCACAGTGATCACATGCACAGGCTGGGCCAATCACAGCCCATCTGTGTCATGTGATTAGCCGTGACCAATCACAGTTAATCACAACAAAAAAACCTGAATGAATCGATTTCATTTAGTTAAATGCTTGCTTATATATAAGATTTTGGGGAACCCGTAGAGGTGTCGTATAGTTGATGTACCAACATCAGTTTTTGAGCAACACCACAGCCAAAAGGTGCAAAACGACACAACATAAACAATGAATTTGCAGCAATGTAAGCAAGAAAAAAGAACCTGAGAACCATTTCTCAGGCAGGCGAATAAAAAGAGTCTGATCTGTCAGGGTGGTCTTTGTTTCGCTGCTGTAAAATTGACGCGTTGGCGCTTCGGTGGTTCCTTTCGTGGACTGCGCTGATCTCGCGGGTCGGAGTCTCGTGGTGTTGCGATTGCTGAGGGCTCACGAATTCGGGTAGGTGATTTTGTAGGTATAGGAGGACTTCTTCTGGATGTGTAAATGATTTGAATTCCCCCGAGGGTGTGGTGAAACGAAGTGTAGCAGGGTATGCAAGGGTGAACTTGACCCCTTTTTGAAATAAGGTAGTACAGATTTGCTGGAACGATTTGCGTTTGCAAGACACCTCTTGTGAGTAGTCAGCAAACAGTAAGAGCTTATGGCCGTCCAGTTGTAGGGAACGTGAGTTGCGGAACGAATTGAGAATGGCTACGCGGTCGGCGTAATTTAGATATTTGCCGATTATAGATCGTAGCGTGCGCCGATCGTTTGAGGGTGCACCTAAACGATGCGCCCTTTCGACCTGGCAGGGTGACGTGATCCCCAGTGCCGATGGTATGCGTTTAGAGCAGATGTCAAACAAGAGACCTGAATTGTAGGATTCTGGAAGACATACCACCCGGAGGTTGTTCCTGCGTGAGCGATTTTCTGGGTGATCCAACTTATCTAGGATGGTCTCTTGTATTCGTTTGGATTATGTAGCCTTCGCTTGCATAGCTTGAAACTCATCCTCTAAGTCTGAGAGGCGGTGTTCAGCTTCGGGTATGCGTTTGGCATTTTCCCCCAGATCTTTTCTGAGCTGCTCTATACCCTGATTCACCACTCTGTCTACTGCCTGAGTAATGGTGGGCAGTAACAAGGCAGCGACGGCTTGTGCAATTTTTTCATGTTCCATGGGACTACAAGTCCCTGCATGCCCTGTCAGGAGAGTGTGTGGCTGTTGCATCTCTCTCCTACCTGCTCCTAGTCCTGAGTATGGCTCCTGCCCCGTCTCCATATCAGCCGATGGCTGGATTATGCTGTGTCTGCTGCACTGATCTTCTCCTAAGATGTGACTGCTCTGTGCAGCATGGTGGATGGCGGCCATCTTGGCTGCATCTTGGCTGTGCTGGAGCCGCGGGAGCCTGGCTGGGTGTCGCCGGCCGTAAGTATCGCTCCATAAAGGATCAGGGGCGGGGGATGTGGGGGGGGGCACTCCCATGCCGAATTACTATGCCCTCCGGTGCAGGAAGCCGTTGTGGTCTGCCAATGCTTTCCGGAGCCGCGGGATTCCCTCCCTAGTTCATGCGGCGCCGAAACCGGAAGTCTAGCAAACTTTTAGAACAAACAAAGAAACATGGGTTTTTTTCAACATTTTCGGTCTTTTTTTTTTAATTTACCAAAAAATAAACACCCCAGTGGTGATTAAATACCACCAAAAGAAATCTCTAGTTGTGCAAACAACAAAATGCTAAAAAGTTAGTTTGGGTACAGTGTTCCATGACCGCGCAATTGTCATTCAAAGTGTGAGAGCTCTGAAACCTGAAACTTAGCCTGGGCAGGGAGGGGGTAAAAGTGCCCGGTATTGAAATGGTTAAAAAAAATCACACATTGTAAATAGTCCGGAATCATATGTTAATTAATACATCTAAGCAAGCACTGGGCAGTCATATAGTTATATCTATAAAATTGCCAACAGTACAGATATTTATTAAAAGAGATCTGTTAATGCAACCTATATGTGTATTATATTTTTGTATTTATATTACGGTATTTTTTTTATAATATTACTAAACTTTGTTTTAAAGCCATTGCTTTTACTGAAATATGTTTGTAGCAACTCACTGCATTGTCTTCTAGGACTCTGATATACAGTATATTGGGTCTTGTTAACCAGGACACCAGGTCTATGGTGGGATTATTTCTGATGAGGAATTTACATACATTAACAGCATAGAAAAGTATTTACTCTCATTCAGAATCACACCAATATTACAATATTAAAATGGTACGCTAAGCAAATTCTTACAAACACAATAAATATGGAAATAAGAAAGGGCACACAATTACACAGAATGTTACAAGTTTGATCTATTGAACATAGAGGACAGTGGGACGGAATGAACTCAGATGGCATGACTTTTATTGGTCCATGGTCCTCTAAAACCACCACCAATGAAATGTATCCTGCTCTTTTTATTGGGTTAGTGAATTAAGAGCCTTTTTGTCCATCAAGGTTTCTTAAAAGAAAAACTTTCACTTTGCCCATGCAGGGCAAAGCAACAATGTCTCTGCAAATGGATCCCTGATCTTTTATGCTCTCCTTGCTAGTGCTCCCCCTGCACTCCTTCCTCCATCACAGCAGTTAACACTACCTGCACTTCGAGGTATAGGGAATCATGTAACTTTATCCCCTGTGACAGTGCCCAGGCCTAGCCAAGTAATGTCATTGCTCCCCCTGGTCATTGACACCAGATTCATAGAGCAGCAAGGGAGCACAAACAAGGTGAGTATAGTAAGATTGTTGGGTCCCTTTGTAGAGGCACTACATGGGAAAAACAAAATTGTCTCCTTAACAATTTTTGATACTCTAAGAATATAGAGAGCAGAACATAAGATAAAAGGATTCTTTTAATTCAGCTTCAAAGACATGGTTCTAAATTGCTTACATTTTAATGTCATTTCTATGACATGGCTTTTTTGTCAAAGTTCCCAATATAAAAATTAATCGGTTTACCCGATACATTACCCATCATTCACTGTATAGCTATTAAAATTCAAAAATCAAACAAGAAAGCTGCAATGCAAGGCTAATTACCTGTTATCACAGATTCTCTGTTTGTAGAATTCATTAGTGATATTGGATCAATTCCAGTATAATACCACACATTCATAAAGACATATGCCAGTTTATGTATAACCTAAACAAATATTCATTAAACACTGTTTCACACTGATAATAAACAATTTTTACTATAGTAACATAAAATGTTTGTATTACTTTAATGTTTCTGGTAGATACAACATAATATATTAATGATAATTTTATGGTAATGGAACTATGACTTTTGTTAATAATTTGGCACATCTTCTAAGGGATTATGAAGTCATAATGTATGCCATGCTATGACAGATGGCATTTATGCCCAATGGGATTTGCATTTTATGGCACTTTATGAGCACTCTAGTTATTATGCTTAATATACAGCTTCCTGGGTCCCTCTGAATAAAACATTAAAATGGAACTTTACTCATAACAACTTGATTAAAAATAATGTTCTTTAGCAAGGAACATACATTCCACATTAATGATTATGCTATGAAAATTGGTGTGCTGTAAATTGGCTGCAATATTGCTCCTGTTTCTTCTTGCCAGAGGATGTAATTTTTTTGAAGAGCAGAGCCGCTGAGCAGCAGTAAAACTGTCAGCAGATCAGCCTCTAGTAGCTCTGATTTTAGGCACTGTGCCAAAAAATAGAGAGCAATTGAGCATGTGCAGAGCAGGGTAAGACAGTGTATTACTGGATTTTAAAAATTATAGGTACTTATTTTAACCACTTGCCCTCCTGAGAATTTACCCCACTTCCTGACCAGGCCATTTTTGGTTTACAATGCTTCGTTATTTTAACTGACAATTTTAACTGACAATTGCCTGTGAATTGAGCTTTCTTTCGGTGGTATTTGATTGCCTGTGCGTTTTTTTTAAATTTTTGAGCTATAAAAAAAAAAAGCCCGACAATTTTGAGAAAAAAAACAATATTTTTGACTTTTTACTATTAAATATGTCCAGTAAAAAAAATCAAATTTCGCCATAAATTTAGGCCAAAATGTATTCTGCTACATGTCTTTGCTAAAAAAAATCCTAATACGTGCAAATTAATTGGTGAAAATTATAGCGTTTACAAATGACGGTACAGATACTGGAATTTTTTTTTTACTAGTAATGTTGATCAGCAACTTATAGCAGGACTGCAGCAGGCATTCTGACACTGGGGGGAATTGACTTGGTGTCACTGACATCCCCAGTGACACCACTACAGTGATCAGTGCTGAAAAAAAGCATTGACACTGTACTAATGGCACTGGGCAGGAAGGGGTTAACATGAGGGGCAATCAAAGAGTTAACTGTGTGCTGGGAGTGTTTTACTGGGGGGCAGTGTGTTGGTGCTTCACTGTAAGGACACTGCTCTGGATGGCTGTGCTGTGCACAGCCATCCAGAGCAGTGTGCCCGTGCCGACTGGGAGGAGGACTGTAAGTAAACAAAGCAGCCTTCCTCCCCATTGGAGATCCTCGGTAATCACCCGCTGGTACCCAGTGATTGACAGCTGCGGCCGCAAATGGCGGCAAATATCTTTTCCACATGCTGTAGTTGGGAGGATTCAAACCAATGACCCTAGTACTGCCAGGCAGAGGTGCTAACCATTTAGCCACTGTGGCTTTTATCAAACATGTTTGTTAGATTGGTTTATTTTCAGCAGTCCTGATACTTAAAATATAAATTGTCATTTTAATCAGATTACTCCTCAGTCATTGACTTTATTTATTTTGGCTAAACTGAGTTCTTCTCTGGTCTTTTTGTTCTTGCTGCTTTTCTTAATCACACCTGCCATTTACTGTTACAGGGAGGACTGAGACACAAAAGTGACAGTAGGTGAAGACACCGACACTGGAAGGTAGAGGTCATTTGTTAACACAGAGGGAAGATTAAATCTAACTTTTCTTGGGAAAAGATCAATCTTGTGGTTTTGAAAACCTTGTTTGACTTTTATCATTTCCCTCTGGATAGTGCAGTGCCAGAGGTGTTTCCTCCACACATCTCAGGTAACCTGAAAGTTCATGTTTGTGAATAAATGTAAGAAGATAAGCTTTGTATACTGATATCCAATTTATATAGCTAGTAGCAAGTGTATCTTAACAATCTATAGCGTTACTCAGTTTTCTCAGTTTTTCTGCATTAATATGACCTAATGTGATCTGTTTTTTGCACAAGTCATATAACTAGATAATGAGAACCTAAATAAACAAAGGGTTCAAAAACATAATAAGCCAAAAGCTCCTGCGGTTGAGTTTAGGGGGCCAAAGACAGGGAAGTATGGTAGAACCAAAATAAATGCGAAATTCGAAAAGGATAAGCCAAGCCTTGCTGCTCCCATGTACAACAGGGGAAGTCAGGAGTAACTGCAGGAAAAATTGGAACAAGAACACACTGGCCTAGCTCATCAGCCCAGATAATGGTTTATTTAATGAAAATTGAAATATACTCACAAACAAGAAGTGACAAATCGCATAACAAATGACAATCACTGGAAATATGCTCCATATGGCACCAAGAGCCCCGACAAAAAAGAAGTGCCATCCAAGGAGCTCTCCAATCCTCTGAGGAAGAGGGTTTCTCTTGAAACGTGTCAGCCTTTCTTTGGCCCTTGGATGGCACTTCTTTTATGTTGGGGCTCTTGGTGCCATATGGAGCATATTTCCAGTGATTGTCATTTGTTACTTCTTGTTTGTAAGTATATTTCAACTTTCATTCAATAAACTGTTATCTGGGATAATGCGCTAGACCAGTGCACTCTTGTTCCATTTTTTCCTTCAAAAACATAATGCCTGTTCATATTTTTGTGTATAATGAGCAAAATGATGCAAAGCTACTTTTCAGATTTGTGTGCAGTAAAAGTATATAAATCTGTAAATGCTGTAACTATACTGTACATTTATGGAAGCTGTTGATCAGTCCTGTTTGTCAGCTTGGAGGAATCTTAGCCTATTCCTCCTAACAGAAGAGTTTCAACATGATGTGGGTAAACGTCCTTGCATGAATTGCCCACATCAAGTCCTTCTACAATATTTCTGTAGGATTAAGGTCAGGACTTTGACTCTGCCATTCCAAAACATCAACTTTCTTCTGCTCTGACCATTCTTGGTAGATAGACTTGTATATTTAGGATTGCTGTTTTACTGAATAGTCTTCTCTTCTCTCTTCTCTTCCTAGATTCCTTGACATTTGCTGCACAATTTGTTGGTACATTTCAGAATTCATAGGTCCAACAATAATAGCTACAATGCAGTGTTTGCCTTTTGTCAGATTAAACATTTTTCATTCTAGGCACACATTTATGGTCTCATCTCTGTCCATAGAACATTTTCAATAGCCTTCTGATTGGTCTTTAGCAAACTGTAGAAAGTCAGTAATGTTGTTTTGGATAGCAATGGCTTTTTCTTTGCAGCCTGATGATGGTACACAAACACTGACAATTGAACATTTGAAGACTTACACTTTCAATCACAAAACAAATTATTTCAATATATTCACACATTAATATGCCTAACAGGAGAAATCATACAGCTTTATAATATTATCAAATTGGTTAATTAAAAAAAGAAAAACAAAACAACAATGAATTTTATTTAGATTTGTAGGTTGCACAGTGTTATAATTAAATCCAATATTATTGTCTTTATTAACAATCATTCTCTCTATCACCTTAGCATTTACGTAAAACAGTCAATTACTTGGAATCTTAATTGCAATACACTTTGGCCTGCCAATAAAATTCAACAATTCAGTGTCTATTACCATTTGCATCCTAATAGCTTTTTTGTGTGCTGCAATTCTTGATCTTGTGCAAGTCTTATCAATATACGTATAATGGGCAATTAATACCATACATGACAACGACTCTTCATCTAAGAGTACTTCCCTGTATATGAATGATAGATATATTCCTACCAAAAGACATGGGGAATGATTTACTAAATGCAGATAGGCTGTTCACTTTGTAAGGGAAGTTGCACTTTGCAAGTAAATGGGGTGAAATCTCTATTTGCAATGAATGCTCAATCACAAAAATGGGTCATTTAAAAATCAATAGCATTTTATTTTTGCACATGATTGGACAAAGAAAGTCACACAGAAATTCATGGTCATAATTTGGATAATGGAAGTGAGAAGAAGTTTACTTCATTCACTAAGCTCTGGGGAACATTCCTTTGCAAAGTAAACAGTCTTTTTGCCTTTAGTAAATCAGCCCATTGTTTCACTAAATACAATATAGACATCAAATGTATACTTTTGGTTGCTGGTAAAACAAAGTTTTGTTTCTGCCATTGTCCTTGTATATAAATGTATGCCTTAAAGATGTAGCTTGCTTAAATGACTTAATTTGAAAACTCCCAAATTGGACAAATAATAAATTAGCACTGAACACAGACCAATGTCTTCATATAAAAGAGTTGTATCTCTGATATGCATTATACAATTCTGTAACCCTTAATTTATCTAATTTCAAAGTCGTTCCTTGGACTTCAACATCTCTTATATCTACGTATTTATAGTAAGGACATATATATAATTTGGTCTCCTAGGAATGGTTCTTTTAGCTATTTCAGGATGAATATATTATAGAATTCTTGATCTTGATTGTTTGATTCAGAGGTGGCTCTAGGCTTTGTGAGGCCTTAGGCAAAACTTAGACATGAGGCTCCCCTCATGCCCATAATGGGAAAAATAATTAAAGCGACAAAGATTAACTGGGGGATGGGTAAGGCAACCATTGTAGGTTCATCCCTATCCCCACCACTGTCACTTATGTCATCCCTATCCCCCTCACCACTGCCACTGATGTCATCCCTATCCCCCCATTACCACTGCCACTGGTGTCATCCCTATCCCCACCACTGCCACGGATGTCATCCACATCCTTGCCACTGCAATCCCTGTCCCCACCACCACTGATGTCATCTCTATCCTCCATCACCACTGACACTGATATCATCCCTATCCCCACCAAAGAAGCTTGTTGAAAAGTTCAGCAGTCCTCAAAGCACAGCATACAACTACAATCTAGAAATCATTTCCACATCAGAGTGTGAAGTGCACAAACCTCTAAGTATGTCCTAATAAACATCATCAACTTTTATTTGGTGCCAACTGTTACCTTACAATATATGCTAATTGCATGATGTTATTTGCCAGGTTCTTTGTGAACTATGATTTTGTCTTAGGAGTTGTAGGACAGTGGTACTGATGCGCATAGTGGGTCTGTAGAGGATTAGGGCAGAGGTGGAATAACTAAGAGTCTATAGGCAAGTCTGTCTTGTGTAGGTGGACACTGAAGCAGTACTAGTGAAGGCTACGTCCAGGATGTCCCTGAGAACTAGAGTCTAAGGAGATAAAGAAACAAAGCATTCAATGTAAAGTGTCAGTAATAAAAGAAAAATAAAAAAAGTGTTCAAAAATCGACTCACCAGCCAGCTTGCCAACAACCAAATTAACCTAACAGTATGCGTTAAAAACAGGGGTTTAGTTAGCACACATTTGCAAATACATACAGAAGCCACAGAGCCACATCACGGCACCCTGATATTCTGTGGTCCTAACTCTACAAATTTGAGTCCCCATAGTAGAGGCACATGCATTTAAAGGATAGACCAGGGGCAGTTGCTCATCAGGGAGCCCACCCCTCTTAAAGGCACGGGAGTGCAAAGGACACCCAGCATATAGCACAATGGCAGGCCGGTAAAGTGAACAAACATTAACTAACAATGAATTAAACAGGAATTTTTTTTCTTCATATGTAGCACCACCACCGAAGGAGCCACTGATGACTTTGGGTTCTCTGTTCTGTGCTTTGACTCCGCAAACTATCTTGGACCCCCCTGACACACCAGGTTGAGTAGGGATACTGCAGACACCAGTGTTAGACACTTTCAGAAGGGTAGCTTTAAGAGAGTGCTTTACTACAGATTATTAAGTCAGAAGAAGAGGAACATGAATTGTGAATATTCCCCACTTACACAATATAAGATCAAATAAGCTCCCTCTATGTTCTGTCACCACAGGCAAATAAGGTGATACAACACAAATTAAAAAGCCAGAGTAAAAGTTATCCTTTAAAGTAACCAGTGCTGCACAGTCCCAAACAACCCCAGTCAGTGTCACACTCTGCAGATTGAACCTTATGATTGAAGGGACTCCTGAGGGTGAATGTATCCTTTCTATATGGAAGGGCATAAGGATATCACTGTGTGAAGACCACTGGCAGGGTGGATAAGATAACACAGATATTCTCCAACAGAAACCTTCAGGCAGATGAAGAATGGTGTCTGCAAGCAGTGTCTCTACTGTATTAGGGAGAATGTTGGGCTTTCACTCACTCAGCAGATCCCTGGAGCATGATACCACCGCACTCCGCTGTGAAGCACCAGGCTCCTGTAGAGTAAAATGGATCCAGGTTGCCTCTTGACAGGCAATCAGGACCAGGAGTGGTAACACCTGTAGAGGTGTCAGCCGTGACCAACCTGATTCCTGCAGTATCAGAGACATTGGAAATCGTTCCATAGTACTGAACAATGCTGGATTACTGAGCAGACACTGCACTGGTTGATGGAGCTGCAGCCTAGTCTTATAATGAGGGAAAGAAAGACACGCTCCCATCTGTCAACATCCAAGTCCCCGCACTACGAAAACCAGAGTGGATCCTGCAGAGGGATTTTTATCTGCCATCTCAGGATGCCCTTTTGTTTCCTCTCCTATGGTAATTGTAGTCCAGACCATGCTGAAAAACAGTGTCCTTCTGCGGTGGGACTACAGGCCCTAAGATCCTCTGCTTCTTTGACACACTTCCTACACTATCAGCAATAAATTATGTGTTTACTCCACACTGAACACTAGAGGGGAAGAAGGGAATATCAGTCTGTGCAGTAGATGTCCCTGATTGAGAGAATGACCCAGCCTGTTCCTGGCTACACAGAAATATTTGCAAACTTAAATTTAATATAATTCAACTAGGCAACCATCAAACCTCATTTAAGATATATTGTACAAATGTGCTTAAATCTTATTGCAGCATTTGTTTTCCTTTTTACAGCATTTAAAATATTAATTGCAGCACTTCATTGCATTAACACGAACAGAAATGTGTAACATTATTTTATAATTTTCTCTGGAAATGTTGCCAAATTACACTGAAATTATTTCCTGTATTTCCCTGTCTTGGAAACGCATTCAAATGTTTTAGATAAAATTGTCCAACAGCTAAGAAGGGAAGGTTTATACTATGTTATTTAATCCAAAAGCTCATGAATCATAAACAGCTCCACTGAGCCAAAACATTGCTTCTAATCTAGTCAATTTATTCAGCACTATATTCTGCACAAGTTTTCACATTATTAATGTAAAGCAAAATGAGAGAGCTGCAATGAAATAGTTTGTTTCTCCAAATGGATGATAGATGCATTTTGTTCAGATAGCGGATTTACTTCTGCTTTAATGAGCCATGATTCAATCTTTCAACTTTAGTATATGGACTGTCCATTATCCATTATTTTATGGATATATAATATATTTGCACACAACCACCAACATCAATAGAAGATTTGAATGACTAACTGGTAAGCACACTAGCGTAAAAAATTATCTTTGCACAATTACATCTAAAAGTGAATATACTACAGTTGTGTCCAAAATTATTCAACCCCCACTGAAATTGAGTGTTTTGGCCAGTTTGACATTGCTTTTGATCATTCAGTCATCTTGCTTACATTTACATTAAAGAGGCACTTGTAGGTCAGACAAATATAACATAACAGTTATAATGAAATAACCACAAATGTCTTTTCTGTGCTCACAGCATTATCAGTTTTATTCAACCCCCAAGTGACATTCAATCTTAGTACTTAGTACAGCATCCTTTTACAGTTATAACAGCTTTTAAACGTGAAGCATAGCTTGACACAAGTGTCTTGCAGCGATCTACGGGTATCTTCGCCCATTCTTCATGGGCAAAGGCCTCCAGTTCAGTCACATTCTTAGGCTTGCGCACTGCAACTGCTTTCTTTAAGTCCCACCAGAGGTTCTCAATCGGATTTAAGTCTGGTGACTGCGATGGCCACTCCAAAATGTTCCAGCCTTTCCTCTGCAACCATGCTCTAGTGGACTTGGAGGTATGCTTGGGATCATTGTCCTGTTGAAAGGTCCAACGTCTCCCAAGCCTCAGGTGTGTGACGGACTGCATCACGTTTCCATCCAATATCTCCTGGTACTGAAGAGAATTCATGGTACCTTGCACACGCTGAAGCTTCCCTGTACCTGCAGAAGCAAAACAGCCCCAAAGCATGATTGACCCTCCACCATGCTTCACAGTAGGCAAGGTGTTCTTTTCATCATAGGCCTTGTTCTTCCTCCTCCAAACATAGCGTTGATCCATGGGCCCAAACAGTTCTAATTTTGTTTCATCAGTCCACAGAACACTATCCCACAACTTTTGTGGTTTGTCCACATGGCTTTTGGCATACTGCAGTCGACTCTTCTTATTCTTTGGAGACAGCAAGGGGGTACGCCTGGGAGTTCTGGCACGGAGGCCTTCATTACGCAGTGTGCGTCTTATTGTCTGGGCTGAAACTTCTGTACCCACATCTGACAAATCTTTTCTCAGTTCCTCAGCAGTCACACGGGGACTTCTCTCCACTCTACGCTTCAGGTAGCGCACAGCAGTCGAAGTCAGCATCTTCTTTCTGCCACGACCAGGTAGCGTTTCAACAGTGCCCTTTGCCTTGAATTTGCGAATGATGCTTCCTAAGGTGTCTCTTGGTATGTTTAACATCTTTGCAATCTTCTTATAGCCATTGCCCTTCCTGTGAAGAGAAATCACCTCTTCTCTTGTCTTCCTGGACCATTCTCTTGCCTTCACCATGTTTGTAACCACACCAGTAAATGTCTAGAAGGAGCTGAGTATCACAGTCATTTTAAAGCTGCCTAATTGGTGCTTATTATGCTTGATTGCTGCTCGGTGACATCCACAGGTGTTTTCAATACCTGATGGAAAGCACCTGTATGAACCTCTGTTCTTCAGAGTGGTAGTCTTTAAGGGGTTGAATAATTGTGGCAATGAAGAAACCACATAAGAACCATTTACTACTGTATTACATAAACAATTGATGTCATTTTAGTTGCATTTGGGTAGTTACAACGTCCTTGTAGGATTTGATTCTGAATACAATTCCAAATGTACACTATAGTCCCTAAACCCCTTTACAGCATTGGGGGTTGAATAATTTTGGACACAACTGTATATACACTCAATGTATGCTGTGCTATTTTGCTTACTTTCCTATTTCAACCCTCATGTAGGTGGCCATAGAAATATGGTCAAATGAGAAAAGATTAACTGCCCTAGAGGTTGGTTTCAACGGCTTTGGTGAAAACAATGAAGTCTCATGCTCAGACACCCCAGAAAGTGTCCTGTTTTTGGTAGAATGCTTTTGCTAAGGATGCTGAAATTGTTGCAGCAGGCAGAATTTCTGTAAGTACACTTAATAGCAATTACCATCCTGTGTTTAGTTGTGAAGATAAGTTGTAATAGGGTCTCTTTACAGACTGCAAAGCACTGTGAAGTAATCAGCAGACTATAATTGTCTTTGCAGTTAATTCGCCAAGTCAAATGAAGCAGATCAAAGTTTGGCCATTGACAGGAGGCAATAAAGTCAGACAACTTCTTCACTTGCTTAATGGTGGGTAAGTAAGTGCGATGAAGCAATATGTTTAACCTTTCCAAACAATCCATCCCACTAAGGCCACATTCACATTTATCCATATCTGTTTTTGTCAGGTTTTTTTACATGCATTGTGAATGCATTTTCATGCATTTCCTTTAGTCTAATGGGAATCACAATGCACAAAAATGCATGAAAAATTGTACATGCCTTTTTACCAATGCAGCTACAGATGTGATCAGCCTCATTGCATTTGATGTATTTTTATGACACATGTCTTTTTGTGTGTTCCAAAATGAATATACAAATGCAAATGTGTGAACCAGGCTTTTGGTTCACAGGGAGTGTCTACTACTACTAGAAATGATGATGTGCTGAACTTAGTCATCTCAAACATTGCAATGACCACAACATGGTTTAATTTAAAGTGATTGTAAATGTATTTTTTTAAAATAACAAACAGGTTTTTGCTTACCTGCTGTGTGAGCCCTGCTGCCTGTGTCTATATACATAGACAGGGGGAATCAGCCCATCTCCCCGCCTTGATTGACAGCAGTAGGGGCCAACAGCTGTGAGAGCAGGAAGTGATGGGAGAGAAGAACTGCAAATGAGCACAGTACTGGATCAAATTAGGGCTCAGGTAAGCAATGGGGGGAGGGGGGGTTAGGGAACAATACTGGTGCATTAAGGTAAAAACGTGTTTAGGCTGTATAACCACTTTAATGTCAGCTGTAAACAACAAGTACATACTGGAAAGATTAAAACACTTAATTTTAAGAGAGCAAATTTTACAAGGCTGAGGACTGCACTCCAGGATTTGGACTGTGGGAATGTTGTCAATAAAGAATACAGAACAGAAATTAGAAGGGTTTGATTGATTGTTTGCAAATACATTGAAAAGTCTAAAAATAAAACCTAAGTGGGTCATGTCCAAGGTTAAAATACAGTAGCTATAAATAACAAGAAAAGAGCATTTAAAAATGTAGAAACATTAAAATCAGTTAAGTTTCAAAGAATATAGCAGAATATTATTATTATTATATACAGTATTTATATAGGGCCAAAACGTTTGCTCAGCGCTGTACAATATAGTGGGGGACAGTACATGAGACAATACAGTAACAAAACAATACACGAGGGGTTCGAGAGCCCTGCTCTTTCGAGCTTACAATCTAGGAGATGTAAAAAAGCAAATGAAAGCTGCAAAAGTTCAAAACGAATGACAGGTTTCAAAAGAGAGAAAGACAACCAAAATAATTCTTCAAAACATAATAATAGTAAAAAGGTCAGGTCTGAGCATGTAGGTCCTTTACAAGATAATTGAAAGTTTATGACTGGGAACAGAGAGAAGGCAAATGTATTAAATCCGTTCTTCATCTCTGTGTATACTAAGGAAAATGGGACAGCTCAAGTCCATGATGGGGATATTATTGACATAGCCCCAAATGATCTACAATGGCTCACAATTGATATGCTCAAGAAACAGAGGATAAAGGTGAGAGTTTATGCTAGAAATTAATATTTTACGCAATAGCCACATGGATTCATGAAAGGATATACTATACTTTAATTTTACAAAAGTCTTTGACGGGGTTCCCTACACACAGCTAATCTGTAAATTAAAGTCTACAGGGTAATTAAAATTCAGTTTGTAAATAGATAGAAAATTGGCTAAAAGACCATATTCAGCGAATAGTAGTTATTAATGATTCATACTCTGAATGGTCTAAGGTTATTAGTGGTGTACCCCAAGGTTCACTGTTGGGACCCTCACTAAATGATATAGAGTTTGGGATTAAAAGTACCATTTCAGTGTTTTGACACCAAGCTATGCAGTGGAATTGTGTCCTCACAGGATTTCTCTGACTTACAAGCCAACCTCAATGTGCAATTTATTTTGCCAACTATGTGACAAAAGGGTTTAACATTGATAAATGTAAAGTTATGCACTTGGGAGCCAAAAACATGCATGCATTATACATTCTAGCAGAACAGCTGGGGGAGTCAGTAGTAGAGAAGCACCTGGGTGTTCTGGTAGATCATAGACATAATATTAGCATGCAATGCAAAGCTGCAGTTTCTAAAGCGAGCAAATTACTTTCTTGTGTTAAAAGAGCTATGGACTCCAGAGAGTGAGTCATTTAGTAGTCATAAAATAATTAGTGAGACCTCTCCGGGAAAATGCATCTGAGTTTTGGGCACCTATTCACAAAAGAGATAACAGAGAACTGGAGAAAGTGCAAAGAAGGGCAACAAAAATGACAAGCATGGAGGAGCTCAGCTATGAGGAAAGATTAGCTGCACTGAATGTATTTTCTCTTTAGAGGAAGCAGTTAAGGGGATATGATCACCATGTATAAATACATACAGTAAGCGGTCCATATAATGAACTTGGTGTAGAGTTATTCCCCTTCAGGTCATTACAGAGAACAAGGGTGCACTCTTTACATGCGAAGGAAAAGAGACTTTAAGAATATGTTAACCCTCACTGTCATGGACTTGGGCCTGGAGGAGACCCATTGCCCAAACAGCTCTGTGTTTATCAAGTTATCCAAAAGAAGTATCATTGTAACATATAGCTTCCTATGTATTATGTATTCCTATGTGGGTGTCAGACTGTCTGGGGTGGGAATTGTCTATGATAATGTGATTAGCTCTTATCTAATGGTGTTCTGTATAAATTCAGTGTGTTTCTCTAATAAAGAAGTTCTTCTTGTTTACTCCAAAAACTGGTGTTGTCTAGTTTTTTGGGGTAGCTACAGCTATATTCACTTGCCTCCAGAGTTTCCAGAGTTCATCACACTCACCTTGTAAAACAACCCATTATGTTTAAATAGAATGAAAGGCAAAACATTTCTGTATAGATATAAAAAAAATAGAAATACCTTATACTTTATAAATACCCTTTTACCCTTTTTAATAAGTGAGCACATACCCATTGTTCTCAGCTCAAGGGGATAAGGGAGGAGAAACAGCAGCACACTGATCCCCCCCCCCCCCCCCCAGTGAATGGCTGTGTAGAAAGGGCATGTCAGCACATATCTGCTGATCATTGGATTAGCTCCCATCACAGCTAGAAAAAACTGACCATGCTGTGCTCTCATGCCTAGCGTGATTTTTGTTTTCCTTAAAGACAGCAGAGGGACTGGCAGCAACACCAGGGATTTCAAACAAAGGAAGCAATACAAAGAGAACGGGATACTTTTTTCATAAAATACATAGTACAGCAGGCACATATCAGGAATATGAAATGTTGGGCTTTCATATTCTTTAAACTCCTCATATGGAAAGGCTTCTTTACATTAAGGGCAGTGAAAATGTGGAGTAGACTTCCTCAAGAACTAGTTCTGGCCAGCTCAGTAGATTGTTTTAAAAAGGAGCTGAATGCATTCCTAAATATTCAAAATACAGCTGAATACTAACCGTTATAGGTAATAACACTAGGGATAGTTGATCCACGGAATGTCCTATTGCCTCCTGGGGGATTAGGAAATAATTTTTTACTCCCACTGGAATAAATTGAATCATGCTGTATTTTATTTTTTTGCCTTCCTTTGTATCAACTGTGGACAATGGATTGTGTATATGGAGGTTTTCTGTTAGTATTTTTTTCTATTGATTGAACTAGGTGAACTTTTTTTCCACCTAACTACAGTGGAGAAAGTAATCATTTGATCCCCGGCCCACTTACAAAGAAATGAAGGGTCTATAATTTTTATCATAAATATATTTTAAATGATAAAGACAGAATATCAACCAAATATCCAGAAAAAAACACATGAAACAAATGTTATAAATTGAGTTGCAGTTCAGTGAGTACATTAAGTATTTGATCCCCTACCAACCAACAATAATTCTGGCTCCCACAGACTGGCTATGTGCTTATGTGGTAGTCTTGTCAATTTAAGAAGGTGTTCCTAACGACAACTCATTATGTGTATAAAAGATACCTGTCCACAGAATCTTCCCCACCATCATGGGCAAGACCAAAGAGCTGTCAAAGGACATCAGGGACAACATTGTAGACCTGCATGAGACTGGAATGGGCTACAAGACCATCAGCAAGAAGATGGTGAGAAGGAAACAAATGTTGGAGTGATTATTAGGAAATGGAAGAAATACAAAATAATCATCAATTGCCCTCAATCTAGAGCTCCATTCATGATTTCACCTCATAGGGTAGAGATAATCATGAGAAAAGTGAGGGATCAGCCCAGAACAGGGCCGTAGATCATTTTCTTTCCTGGGGGGGGGGGGGGGGAGTCAGCCTTGAGTACCCAGAGAACATAATTAGGATGCCTGCCACGATGTGAAAAATTGTGGTGTATATACAGTTGTGCTAAAAAGTTGCAGAAATTGTGCAGTTTTGCCATTGATATTGAAAATATGACTGATCATGCCAAAAAATGCTCTTTTATTGAAGGATGATGATCATATGAAGCCATTTATTATCAAATAGTTGTTTGGCTCTTTTTTAAATCATAATGATAACAGAAATCACCCAAATGGCCATGATCAAAATTTTACATACCCTGGAATGTTTGGCCTTGGTACAGACACACAAGGTGACACACACAGGTTAAAATGCCCATTAGAGGTTAATGTTCCACATCTGTGGCTTTTTAAATTGCAATTAGTGTCAGTGTGTAAATAGTCAATGAGTTTGTTAGCTCTTACATGGAAGCACTGACTAGGCTAGATACTGAGCCATGGGGATCAGAAAAGAACTGTCAAAAGTCCTGAGTAACAAGGTAATGGAACTTTATAAGGATGGAAAAGGACATATAAAGATGTCCAAAGCCTTGAAAATGCCAATCAGTACTGTTAAATCACCTATTAGGAAGTGGAAAGTTCGGGGATCTCTTGATACCAAGCCAAGGTTAGGTAGACCAAGAAAGATTGCAGCCATAACTGACAGAAGAATTGTCTGGGATTCAAAGAAAAACCCACAGGCAACCTCAAAAGAAAATCAGGCTTCTCTGGAAAAAGATGGTGTGGTTGTTTTAAGGAGTACAATACAGGTGAAACTCGAAAAATTAGATATCGTGCAAAAGTTCATTTATTTCAGTAATGCAACTTAAAAGGTGAAACTAATATATGAGATAGACTCATTACATGCAAAGCAAGATAGTTCAAGCCGTGATTTGTCATAATTGTGATGATTATGGCTTACAGCTCATGAAAACTCCAAATCCACAATCTCAGAAAATTAGAATATTCCATGCAATCAATAAAACAAGGATTGTACATAGAACAATATCGGACCTCTGAAAAGTATAAGCATGCATATGTACTCAGTACTTGGTTTGGGCCCCTTTTGCAGCAATTACTGCCTCAATGCAGCGTGGCACAGAAGCTATCAGCCTGTGGCACTGCTGAGGTTTTATGGAAGACCAGGATGCTTCAGTAGCGGCCTTCAGCTCTTCTGCATTGTTCGGTCTCATGTCTCTCATCTTTCTCTTGGCAATGCCCCATAGATTCTCTATGGGGTTCAGGTCAGGCGAGTTTGCTGGCCAATCAAGCACTGTAATCCCATGGTCATTGAACCAGGTTTTGTTGCTTTTGGCAGTGTGGGCAGATGCCAAGTCCTGCTCGAAAATGAAGTCAGCATCCCTATAAAGCTCATCTGCGGAAAGAAGTATGAAGTGCTCCAAAATCTCCTGGTAGGCGGCTGCGTTGACCCTGGACTTAATGAAGCACAGTGGACCAACACCAGCAGATGACATGGCTCCCCAAATCAACACAGACTGTGGAAACTTCACACTGGACTTCAAGCATCTTGCAGTGTGTGCCTCTCCATCCTTCCTCCATACTCTGGGTCCTTGGTTTCCAAATGAGATGCAAAAGTTGCTCTCATCAGAAAAGAGACTTTGGACTACTCAGCAACAGACCAGGTCTGTTTTTCTTTAGCCCAGGTAAGACGCTTCTGACGTTGTTTATCGTTCAGGAGCAGCTTAACAAAGGGAATACGACATTTGAAGCCCATGTCCAGGATCCGTCTGTGTGTGGTGGCTCTTGATGCACTGACTCCATCCTCAGTCCACTCCTTGTGAAAGTCCCCAACACTTTTGAATGGCATTTTGCTGACAATCCTCTCCAGTCTGCGGTCATCCCTGCTACTTGTGCACCTTTTTCTTCCACACTTTTCCCTTCCACATAACTTTCTAATAATGTGCTTTGATACAGCACTTTGGGAACATCCAACTTCTTTTGCAATTACCTTTTTGAGGCTTTTCCTCCTTATGGAGGGTGTCAATGATGGTTTTCTGCACAAGTGTCAGGTCAGCAGTCTTTCCCATGATTGTGATTCCTACTGAACCAGACTGAGAGACCATTTAAAGGCTCAGGAACCCTTGTGTTACGGCTTATATAGCTGATTAGAGTGGGACACTTTGAGCCTAGAATATTGCACCTTTTCACAATATTCTAATTTTCCGAGATTGTGGATTTGGGGTTTTCATGAGCTGTAAGCCATAATCATCACAATTATGACAAATCACGGCTTGAACTATCTTGCTTTGTATGTAATGAGTCTATCTCATATATTAGTTTCACCTTTTAAGTTGCATTACTGAAATAAATGAACTTTTGCACGATATTCAAATTTTTTTAGTTTCCCCTGTATGGTGATACTTGAACAAAAATGAGCTGTTTGGTCGAGGTGCCAGAACAAAGCTTTTACTGCACCAATGCCACAAAAAAGCCCAGTTACAATATGCCTGACAACACCTTGACATGCCTAACCAGGCCTTTTTGTGTCATTGATGCAGTAAAGGCTTCTTTCTGGCACCTCGACCATGCAGCTCATTTTTGTTCAAGTGTCATCATATTGTGCTCCTTCAAAACAACCACACTGTCTTTTTCCAGAGCAGCCTGTATTCTTCTTGTGGTTACCTATGGGTTTCCCTTGTATCCCGAACAATTCTTCTGGCAGTTGTGGCTGCAATCTTTCTTGGTTTACCTGTCCTTGTCTTGTTATCAATAGATAGTAATAGGAGCAAAGGCAGCGTGACTGGGAAGGAGATCAAGTTGATGGGAGTGGAGAGAGCTTAGTGAAGAAAGGAGGAGAGGGATTATTTAATACTTTGCAGTCAGTAGCAGATCTCTCACCTCGATCACTGAAGGACCTTCACTCAGTGCAAGCAGTTCTGCAGCTTCTGTTCATGCTTCTCCCCACATCAGTCTTGCTTCATCCCTCACCCTACAGGAATTAATTTGGAGGGAAGGACAATGCACTCTGCATACCCATTTGCTGAGGAGACAGCAGCATTGCTGCTGTGACATTGACTGATGCTCTGGGGGGGGGGGTTTGGACCCCCCTGACTCCCCCTTATCTATGCCCCTGGCCCAGAACTACAGGGCAGGTTTTTGTGAATGATCGCAAGGCAGTTGGGACCCCAGTTACCAAACAAACCATTGGTAACACAATACACCGCTATGGATTGAAAACCTGCAGTGCCTGCAAGGTCCCACTCCACGAGAAGGCACATGTACAGGCCCGTTTCAAGTTCGCCAATGAACATCTAAATGATTCAGAAAAGGATTAGGAGAAAGTGCTCTGGTCAGATGAGACCAAAATTGATCTCTTTGGCATTAACTCGACTTGCCGTGCTTGGAGGAAGAAAAATGCTAACTATGAACATCATTCCTACAGTCAAGCATGGAGGTGTAAACATTATGCTTTGGGGCTGTTTCCCTGCTAAAGGTACAGGCCGACTTTGCCGCATTGAGGGGCCAATAGACATAGTTACATAGTTAGTCTGGCTGAAAAAAGACAAAAGTTCAACCATTAAAAAAAAAAAGTTATAATCCTATACCAACAGTTGATCGAGAGGAAGGCAAAAAACCCAGCACAGCATGATCGAATTTGCTCCTGCAGGGAAAAAAATTCCTTCCTGATCCCCCGAGAGGCAATCGGATATTCCCTGGATCCATTTTACTGATAAATGTTAGTATCCAGTTATATTCTGTGTATCTATATTTTGTGTATCTAGACGAAGCCATTTATAATAAAATCTTGGATGAGAACCGTCTTTCCTCAGCAGAACACTGAAGATGGGTTGTGGATGGGTCTTCCTTCATGACAATGACCACAAACACAAAAACATACCGCCAAGGCAACAAAGAAGTGGCTCAAGAAGAAGCACATTAAGGTCATGGAATGGCCTAGCCAGTCTCCAGACCTTAATCCTATAGATAATTTATAGACGGAGCTGAAACTTTGAATTGTCAAGTGACAGCCAAGAAACATTAAGGATTTAGAGAAGATCTGTCAAGAACAGTGTACCAAAATCCCTCCTGAGATATGTGCAAACCTGGTAACCAGCTACAGGACACATCTTACCTCTGTTCTTGCCAGCAAGGGTTTCTCCACCAAGTACTAAGTCATGTTTTGCTTGGGGATCAAATAATACTATAATACTTACCATACAATACTACTATAATACTTTACTCACTGAACTGCAGATCAATTTTTAACATTTGTATCATGTGTTTTTTCTGGGTATTTGGTTGATATTCTCTATAATTTAAAATACACCTATGATAAAATTCTAGACCCTTCATTTCTTTGTAAGTAGACAAACTTGCAAAATCTGCAGTGGATCAAATAATAATATTCTCCACTGTAGTTAGGTGGAAAAAAAAGACCAAAGTCCATCTAGTTCAATCAATAGAGATTACTGAACTAAGTGATGTTAGTGCAGCGATCTCTCCCGATGTGCCTTTTTGTTCTGACAGGGTGACCCCGCCCTTCCTCTCCAGAACAAACTAATCAGGAGCTGGTTTTCTATCATGTCCCTTTGAAAGAAGCCAGTCCTTAGACCGACTTCTGTGAGAAGTACAGCTGTACGCATGGTCCGAATGCCGACTGGTTCCTGCTGAATCTGGTGATATTTGGGCCATGTGTACCCAGCTTAAGGAAAATGCTGATTCGCTGCTTTAAATAGGCAGAAAAACAGAGTTTAATGCCCATCATCACTCATTCTAAGGCAGTGTTTCTCAATTCCAGTCCTCATGGACCCCCAACAGGTCATGTTTTCAGGATTTCCATTATTTTGCACAGGTGATTTGATCAGTTTCACTGCCTTAGTAATTACCACAGCTGTTTCATCTGAGGGAAATCCTGAAAACATGACCTGTTGGGGGTCCATGAGAACTGGAGTTGAGAAACACTGTTCTAAGGTAAGGCACTCCATCAAGGATGTAGGAAGGGTAAGATGTCACTTAGATGTAATTCATATTTATTAGAATAATAATCATCTATTTTATATTGTGAAGAAAGGTCACAGATAGCTAAAGAATACAAGCTCAAAACAGAATTTAACATTTGAATATGAATGACATGATCATAAAAGGTTATCTAGCCAAATATTATAAATCCTATACCTTCCAAAAAAATTTGGAGCTTTATCAAGATAAAGCTCACACGGGTTCAGATAACACAGGACCTTGCTATGCTGATATGAGTTACTATTACACTTGTTTGTATGTTAAAGAGTCAGCAAAATATAAGTTTTATTAAATTGAAATCTAAAATATTTTTCGGTTTGAATGATGATCATGACTGTCAAAAGCGTGTATGTTCATTGAACTGAATGAAATTCGAAATGCCCCAAAAAAGATTCCTAATGGTTACATACTGAGGCTGCAAAAAGATACTTCTATCAAGTTCAGTATAAAAAAAAAAGTCCAAAAGCTGCAGTCGATTCTGAAGATGGTAAAAACCTTTAAAAAGTATAGGCCAGTTTGCCACAGAATTGAAAAAAATTCCTTCTTTATCCTTAAAGACTAACAAAACTTCCTGAACCAATATATAATAATATTATTTCTTAGAAATGTAAGTAGCCATTTATATTTTGTGCAGTTAGAAACACATGCAGGCATTTTTAAACGCAAGAAGCAAAGTCTAAATGATGTGGAATATTCCTATTCAAAACTATTGGTTTGTAACATGTTTTGTTTATTCTGCATACTCACCTGTCTGTGTCTAGCTGTTCCATTTGTAGGTTGTTCAATTGTTTTGTAATTGGAAGTATTTTTTCACTTTTATTTTTTGTGGAAACATTTTATAAATAAAATCTGATATATAAATATCAATAAAATCAGTTAAAACTAGTTCCTATTCGAAGACTACTCCACATTTTCATAGCTCTTACAGTAACAAAAACCTTTCTGTATAAAAGGTTAAAACTTTTTTTCTCTAATACCAAAGTGCAGCTTTGTCTTTTATAGTGACTGTGAATTAAATAATCTTACACTTGACTTACCATATGGGCAATGTATGTATACCCACTTCAGTACTGGACACTTTTACCTCCTTCCTGCCCAGGCCAATTATCAGCTTTCAGCACGGTTACACTTTGAATGACAATTGTGTGGTCATGCAACACTGTATCAAAACAACATTTTTATCCTTTTGTTCATACAAATAGAGTTTTTTTTGGTAGTATTTGATCACCACTGGGTTTTTTTATGTCTTTCTAAATAAACAAAAAAAGACTAAACATTTTGAAAAAAAATGTTTTTTCTTTGTTTCTTTTGTAAAATGTTGCAAATGAATAATCATTTTTCATAAATGTACGCCAAAATGTATTCTTATACTTTGGTAAAAATAGCACAAATCAATGTATATTATTTAGTCTATAGGAAATTTATGGAATCTACAAACTATAAGATGTGATTTTTAAAATAGATCAATCCCGATGGCCTGTCTCATTTCTTAGTTCACACTAATGCGGTGTGGTATATCACATGTGATTCGCACAGGAACTGCACTGCAAACCCGTGCAAATCACCTGCGATTTGTGTGCGGTGCAATTGAAGCCATACATTGTGTTTGGCTCAAATTGCACCGCACTCACACCAAAAAGGTGCAGGACCCTTTTTTGGGTCCGCACTAGAATTGGATTGAGTGGGTATTCACACCTATGCGATCCTATTCTGCGCATCAATTCGTTTTGTGGACTGATTTCGGGGTGTTGTTAACTTAACATACACACCCGCAGCGGTTCGCATGAATGGGGTGTGATTCTGATGCGGTGTGGAATTCGTACAGAAATCGCTGCGAATTCCGCACCGCATCAATGTGAACCCAGCCTGAGAGGCCCGAAAATGCCAGGACAGTACAATTATGCCCCAAATGACTCCTTTTTGGAAAGTAGCCAGTCCAAGGTATTTAATAAGAGGCATGGCAGGTTTTTTGAAGTTGTAATTTTTTGTCACAATTTTCTGGAAAATGAAAAAGTTAAAAAAAAAGTTTCACAATTTTTTTTAACATACTGTAACCAGTGCAGTACAGAGTCATCATATAAATGAGTGATCAGGCAGTGATCGTAAACACTGATTGGCAACAGTATGAAAAAAAATGAATATTACTTTTTAATTTTTTTCAATTTTTTCTTTGTTGCTACATTTTTTATTTTTTTTACATTTTTTAACACTGCACATAGTAATACTGTACTGCCCTGGTCACAGTATGTAAAAAAATGTACTACTCTGTGGAGGTTATCAGTATTTGTTTTTACACACGCTATGGTTGCTTAATACAGCGATAATTACTGTTATAAGCAACCATTTGTTATGATTGATTTTGTTCATATCAATGTGTATTGTTATTAGCTGTGATTGGCCACAGCTAATCACATAGTACAAATGGGCTGTGATTAGCCCTGACTGTACTGTGTGATCACTGTGACCAATCACAGTGAATAACACAATAGTACACAATGAATGGCTATGAATGGAAGCCATCCATTGTCTACAATTGCCATGTGATCTGCTGTGATTAGTCACAGCAATCACATGGTACCGGCAGCGGCCGATACACTGATCTGTCATCTGCTGTGTTCGGTGGACACAGCACAGTGGGTGACAGATCATGCTACAGTGTGGTCTTTGTGACACACATGAGATATGTTCTTGGGAGGAAGTCATGTTATGTTCATCCAAAACTAGAGAGCAGATACTGTACATAGAATGTTATTATATCCCTTAAAGTGTATGTGAAGGCAAATAAAAAAAACATACAGTATATAGTACATGTCTTCAATAAATGACATTTTTGCATGTTGTATTTATAAATACCCTACATGGGAATTTAAACAATAATGCCAATACTGCCAAATTCTTCCAAAAATGTACTTAGCTCCTAAGTCTTGTTGTTGGCATTTTTGTAGACTGAGCAGTTACACTTCTCACCGTATTTTCTTCTAAATTAATCAACCATTTACACTCTCAGATTTCTACTACATAAAGGCGAATCATTCTGTAGTGACAAATAAAAGGCTAGGAGGGCAAATAAACTATTTCTGATAACAAAGGAGGTAAGCAGAGGACACAGGACAGGTGTAAATGTATTAAAAGTTTTTTACACTTATCAAACATATATAATAAAATGCTTCTGGCGGTATATTTACCAGACCAAATGAGAGCAAATTAAGCAGCTCATTGTTAGAGTTTATATACACTTTATCTGTACCTACACTTTAATTGACTCTTCTCAAGGGACAATAGCTATAGTTAGGTTTATCTTCCTTACAGTTGAAGTTCCCTTTTATTCATTTGCCTTTCACTGCACTGTTTCCAGTTCTATAATGTCTTTTTTTATGGACTGGTGTGTACAGCACAGTGTACACAGTTCAGCAGTCTAGAGAATGTAATGTATAGCACAGCGTACATACTGCAGCAGTTATTTGGGAGTATACAGTATATTGTACAAAGGGGCACTGATAGTTAAAATGAAGATATTGAGTTTACTGTAGAGTATGAAAGTTGACAGAGAGATGAAAGTGAAAATTCTGTTAGCAAGACAATAACCTACAAGGCCTATCTCAAGGAGACTTCCTGGATAAAGCAGATTTTTGGGTTGATTTACTAAAGGCAAATAGACTGTGCACTTTGCAGGTGCAATTGCACTCATTTTCCTTAGTAAATGCAATGTGGTTACATTTCACTTTGTAAAGAATAGCTTACCTGGAACACAATTAAAAAGCTCTGCATACATTGATTATTCTGGGTCACTGTCCTTAGTATGTAGACTTTGTTTTTTTCCGCTGCCATGTTGGATATGTCAAGAAATCTTTGAGTGTGACTAAGCCCTACCTGAACTATACATTTTTCTGTATTGGATAAATTTCCCCTCACTTTCTTCTGTCTTTATCTGTTATCTGATTAATCGGAAGTGAACTCATGGCAAATTTTGACACAAAAACCATTAACAACTATAAGTAGCAGAAATTCTAATTTCTGACTCCACTATGATATATATATAAAAGTTTTAAGATCCGGTTAGGTAAATCCGCCCTGCTTCCTGTTCTGCATGACATTCAGAAAGAAAGGAAATGACGGATCATCTCATAGCACTCATCCGATAAATAGAAGGGGGCAGCTGGTACACAGACAACAGTATAAGGTTGACAGAGGTTCCACCAGTTCCCCATACATATAACATTTAGAAAACAAGCTTTGTCTATGCATTGGGCTTTAATGGAAGGCCAGAAGGTTAGAAGCTGTGCCCAGTTGGCTTATTTCTGTAGATTCTTATGTTTTTATATCTGCATATTACATTTTTTTATTGCAAAATTGGCTTTACCTTTATCTGCAATTTACTTTTGGTCACCCACAGATCACAAATAGCTACATTATTTTTAATTTGTAAGCCTTGTAGTGGGAACATTTATGATATGCTATAATAACTTCTCTACTTTTAGAGTAGATAATGGCTTGCTGGTATGAGAGGAATGTTTGAAAATGTTGATGTTATTCATGAATATTTTGCCAACACCTAAAACTCAGCAATCAGTGCCAGGCTAATCTGCAAATATGCCATGCTCAACCTTTCCAGAAGAATAATGTTTTACAGAGTTGTAACTGCTAGACAATAAAATGAGTTACATTATATGGGATATACGGACAGTTATTCTTTGAATCTATACCTGTGCAAATCCAGGTTGATATATTTAAAGACAAACTCCCAGAACTGTTAAACACAGTGATGTTTTCTGAATATTTATTTCACATCAATTTAAACAATGGCAGGGTAAAATTTTAGCTGTTGCATACAATGGTGCAGAAAATGAAGACACCCTTTTTTAATAGAAGGAATCAGAAGCATTAGTATAATGGAAATCTCCTTTTAAACTACTTCAGCAGGAAAATGTGACTGACACCCAGAACATAGAGATTAAAATGGAGGCATGGGAATTTGGTAGATCACTGTGATGGTGGAGCACATATAAAGCAATTAGATGAAGGAAGTCAGCAAAACATCACCTCATTCACTAAGCCTAGGGGTACATCTTGCAAATTGCAAAGCGAATGGTCTATTTGTCTTTAGGAAAATAAACCCCTTTAAGTATTTGTTTCAACACATATTAATTGGGTATGGTGCACTGCTGTCAATGCCAAGGAGAAACGCCATGCAGCTGATTCTGGTGTGCCTGCCTGTAGACAGGAAATCTGCATGCATGATTGCAGACCAGCAGAAAGGATAAATCAAATGTATTCACCAAAAACAGGAGTATGGCAGAATTTTACAATTTCAGTTAAATACTGTTTTGCTTGCATCTGTTTAGGTTACTTTGCAGTATAAGCTGAAGAAACTTAGACCTCAACAAAATATACCTACAACGTGCACAAGCTGACTTTCTTCCTAGCACATAAAAATGTACAACATGCGGGATAGGCATAAAAATGCTAATCAGCTATTTAACTTGGGCTTTTCATTGATGGAATCCTCTTCATTCTTCATTCCTTCAGATTCTAGTGCAGCCATTTGAGAAGTGACTACCCCTTGGCTTGGGCTTTGAGAGGAAGCCACCCACACTCTAGCTTGTGTTCTCCCTCCCCTACTGTGTTAAGACAAGAGTGGGAGAGAGTAAAGAGGATTCTCATTGGCCACTGCCATGGCAAGTGCTCCAGCAAGGTAGCCAGGACAGAGTGGGCAAAGGAGCTGCTGGGGAATGTTACCGATGAAGCACAGTCCTTGTCCTGGTTATAAAAAAAGAACTACAACTTTCAGAATGCCTAGGAGGAGAAAAGGAGCACTTGAAAAGGAGAAGGTCTGTGCTGATAGACTGCCACTGTTCAGGGGACCCTTGGCTGATGCTACTGTGACCTTTACTGCTGAACAACTGCTGCTACTGCTTTGGTGGAGATGAGCAACACTGAGACTGTGCTGCTACTGAGAGACCAAGTGCTGTGGCTGCGACCTGTGTTTAGCTGCCTGCTTAAGAATTAGACCTGCTTGCTGAAAGATCATGCTGGGGAATTTCATGCCACATGCCAAAATCTGTTGAGAGACTGCTGCTGATCCAGTGAAACATTGCGACCGATCCAGTTAGAGATGGCAACTGATCAGGTGAGAATCAGTAGCTGTTCCTGACCTTTGAGGGGAGGACCACCTGGAGTGACTTCTTAAGAGGAGGGCTTTTCGCTGGCATGTGTGGGACTGACGGAAACCCTGGCAGAGACCCAACTGCAGCGGTGAGAAGTTTCTTGGCCACTGATTTCCTGTTTACTTTTTTAGTGGGTGCTGCCTCTTTGGGATTATATTGAACCCTTTCTTTTGGGAGAAATGTAGTTGCTTACAAAAGACTAAGTTATAAAATACTCCACCCAAAGATTAAAGGCCCCAATGTCAGCAGGGCTAGGTTTAATAAACCTGTTCAGTAGGAAATTTAGTATTACTAAATTAGGCCTTGTGGTAATTTCTGATTGTCAATATTGTAGGTGTGTAATGTATATTTACAGTCTCCCTGTGTATACCTATTTCATATACATACTGTTTTCTGTCATTGTTGCTTGGTTTCACATTTTATTAACGTCCACGAAAGTGAAGCTACCCTTTAAAGCTAATTACACATAGCACTCAGCATTCAGATAAGCTTACTTAAATGTTTAACCTCAGTGATGTCATACCTACTTCCAGTGTTCCAGATATATGTCAGTTGTAGTTTGGAATCCGTCAGCTTTAGTAAAGTTTACAAAAATAAATTGCAATTATTGATGAAAAAAGACCATTGAGTAGTTCAGCCCCTCACAACTCCTGTAGTTTAGGTTCAGAGGTTTTTGGACAAGAGGTCTGTCTTAAGATCTTTCTTACATTTTTTTTTAAACAATCTGTTCCACCTTTTTAACTTTTTCCTTTTTAATTTGGATTAATTAGTACTTTAATGTCACATGCTCAACAAATCTAAAAATCTGTTTTTACTTTGATTCTAAATATGGTTCAATGCTATTTAGTAATTGGTTTTAACTTTGTAGAGGTTAATGAACAATTTAGGAACATTTTTAACAAGACTTTGCCAGACACACAATCAAAAAGATGCTCATGTTTCTTCTTAGTTATTTTAGTAAGTATATTTAGGCATTTTATCATGAGGTTTACAGGGAACCTACTTAAAAAAAGAACCTTGAAAAATCCTGCTAAAAACAGGGAAACAAATGTATTAGTTAGTACTTGCACCTGGCACAACAAGGTAATATTCCTTGCTATGGGAATGGTTTACCTCCCAAAGCAGAAAACACAGGTATAGATAGCATCAAGAAAGTATTTAAGCCCAATATGCCCAAACAAATTTGAGGTCCAACATACAATAAACATAAATTTCTGTAGAGGGAATCAAAAGTAATATTAAAAAAAAATTACTAAAGATTAGACTCTTGTAACCGTCTACCAGCTGGTGTAGTAAATCACAACTGCATGTCCTCAATACAGATCTCTTTTATTATATCTCTGATGAAAGGAAATTGACCCCTGTATTTATAGCTGTAGTGATATCTAAAAATAAAATATATCATATTTGCTTCATGAGCAGGTTTAACAGGTAAAAGGTATCTTTTCACTGAAAAGAAAAGTAGATTTGCTGAGAGTTATGACTCAGAAGCACTGATGAAAAAGCAATCATTCCCCTACTTTTTAGATGAGAGCATTTTGATGCATGTTTTTTTTAGGATACACTATTATCACATTCTTATATTGGAAATTAAGGTCAGGAAATACTATAAATAGTTTGAGGATATCTTATTTTGATTATGGTTTTTCTGATGTTTTCAAAGATAAAAATTACATTTTATTTGTAACATGATGCCTAATTATATTTGTGGTTAATGTTAATTCTGATCAATTATATTACTTGGAAATACAAGCCATTATTACAAAAGCAGAGGAATAATTATCCTGAAACATATGAAACAGAGCAGTTGTTATACTTTACCATTTTCCAACATGAAAAAGCTCTAAGGTCAAACTGCAGTAGTTTCCTGATTGCAACAAAATAGGATTTTGACCTATCACTAGATAGGTAAGCTAATGTAATTATAGTTTCAGAATTGTGTTGGGATCTAAGTATCTTTTGCCAACATTTGGTGCTACTGGGCTGTAATCAGCCCAAGCTTTAACTGACAGAAGCTTTCCACAGATTTTTTTTCTTATGCCCAGAGTTATTGTTTGCTTCTGCTTGCTGTTGGGGAATATCTCTGGATCTAGTGTAAGAATATAAAATTACCTGGGTTATGAACATATATGTCTTCCTAGCCAACCACTAACCAAGAGTTTTATTGCCAATGGTGTATGCTGAGGAGGGGAATAAATATTTGGCAGTGACTTTGGAAAACATTTTTGCCTCCCAGGCTCTGCTTGGAGAGGGTGTGTGTTGCTGTTGTGCATTCCTGTCCTCCTTGCTGCCTGGGGAGTGTATGCTGAGAGGTTCAAGCCTGGGGTCTGAAGCTTCCTGCTGTCTTGCTAGAGAGTATATCCAGGGAAATAAAAATAGGAAAGCGATTTGTATGGTTTGGAGCACCAGGGGCAAAAATGTGTCTGATGAAGAGTGTCCAGAAAAGCTAGATAGCAGCTGGGGACATTGCAGGAAGTTCTGGTGGATCATTCAAGAATAAATATGCATGAATACGAGCTGCTCTACATTGTAAATACAACAGAGTGCCAGTCTAGCTTAAAGGCACTTTTCTGTATTTGCTTTGAGCAATTTTATAGAGACCATTGTTTGTCTTTTTTGGGTATCCCATGCCCTAATCATTGTCTTCCTGAGTTTATCTGTCCTTTAATAAACTCTGTTAGACCTTCTTCAAGTGAATGGTGCCCAATTTCTTCCATCACACAAAAAAGTCATAGATACTGCCCTTTCAATATATGTATGATTCTATTGCTGCATTACAGTCCCACTGGGGGTTCTTTGAGTACACCCCACACACTTTCTTCCCCCATTTGTGATAGGTAGGGTTCCCCTTAAAAGTCCTACCAGACCTAAAGTGCCTGGTGAGGCTTTTAGGGGGAACCATGTATTTAATATTACAATGGAAATGTGTATGTAATAAAGTTGATAAAAATATTTCTTAACCAAATGTCTCTTTCAATATATGTATGATTCTATTGCTGCATTAAAATCCCACTGGGTGTTCTTTGGGTACACCCCACACACTTTCTTCCCCCATTTTTGGGAGGTAGGGTTCCCCTTAAAAGTCTTAACAGACCTAAAAGGGCCTGGTAATGCTTTTAGGGGGAACCCCACACATGCACTTTTGTTTTATATTTTACTGTGGGGTCCCTCCTAACCTTCCTGAATTTTTTTTCATGGATTTATGTCCCTCAGGACAGTAACCAAGACCCCATACCCATTTTATGGCCAATAACTTGCATATAAGCCTTTAAAATGGGCATTTTTGAATTTACAAATTTGAGTCCCATAGACTTGCATTGAGTCCAAAGTTTGTGATCGAACTTTCATTAGGTTCGAATGTTCAACCCCAAACCTAGTAACTACTACTAGTTATATCTGTTTGAAATATTATCTATAAATGTCCCACTGTTAGATCTTAAGTAAATCCAGTGTCACTGGATGTATGTAGTATGTCCAAGTCTGAAGTGTGGAAAACAAGCTCATGGCTTGGCAGCTGTAGCCTGTATCTCTACAGCTCACAGATCACTTTATGATGTTTCCAACTTCAGGGCTGTCAAAGTTTGCTTTATTAGTTGTAGTGGAGGGCAGGGAAGACATTGAGGGTCTAATAGACCCATGGGGGTTTATTTACTAAAGCTGGAGAGTCCAAAATCAGACTCTCTTCTGCATAGAAACCAATCAGCTTCTAACCTCAGCTTGTTCAATGAAGCTTTGGCAATGAAACCTGGAAGCTGATTGGTTTCTATGCAGAAGGGAGTCTGATTTTGGACTCTCCAGCTTTAGTAAATAAACCCCATGATGTCTCCATGAAGTGAACCTATCACCTACCTAATGCTACCACATAGGGGTTTGTTAGCCTCCTCTATGATAGAAATAATGTTTTTAAAAAAATAAAACAAATGAATAATAAAATTAATACAAGTTTTAAAAAAACCATATCACCATATGCACACCCAAAAATGAAAACACTTGCAAAGGGAGCACATGTACTGTATATGTAAACATTGTCCCACACATGATACATATCACTGCAAGTATTAGCGTGAAAAACATAATTCTAGGTTTCTCATTTAAAGGTATTTAAAGTGCCACATAATCATTTTGGTACTGTCATTTTTTGCCATTTTGTGGACTCATGCAATTTTGAGGCTTGATGTACTTGTTATCTATTTATTCCACGTTACTTTAAAGTTTACTTTGTACAAAAAAAGGGAATTAAATTGTATATGTGTGCAATAAAATTCATTTTATTGTTTTTATTTTATTGAAAATATAGACATTATAAACAGCTGTGCAAATATCATGCAACTTAGAATGCTCTAGGGGTTTTAAATAATTTTATAAACAAAAATGCAAATTTTACCACGTGTGCAAAAAATTAAAAAAAAAATTGCTCTAGAGGGGATATGATTTAATGGAAATGCAAATTTTAAACATTAGAGAGGGATTGAATGCCCAATACGTACACTGCTCAAAAAATTAAAATAACACTTTTTAATCAGAGTATAGCTTCAAGTCAATAAAACTCCTGGGATATGGATCTGGTCAGTTAAGTAGCAGAGGGGGTTGTTAATAAGTTTCAGCTGCTTTGGTGTTAATGAAATTAACAACAGGTACACTACATGGGCAACAATGAGACAGGAATGGTTTTACTGGTGTAGGCCACTGACATTTGTTTCCCCCATTACAGATTCCAGGAGACAGGCAGTTACTCTAGGAGAACTGGAAAGGAACATAGAAGGTCCTTAACCCATCAGTGGGACCAGTATCTGCTTCTTTGTACAAGGAGGAACAGGATGCGCACTGCCAGAGCCCTACAAAATGACCTCCAGCAGGCCACTGGTGTGAATGTCTCTGACCAAACAATCAAAAACAGACTTCATGAGGGTGACCTAAGGGCTCGATGTCCTTTAGTGGGACCTTAAAGAAATATATATAAATACATATATATTAAACCATAAATTATACGTGAATAAGTGATAAATCCTTCAAGGATCTATATGCGTGATTCATCAAGTGATGATGTGCAGAACCTGGTCCCAAATATGGACCTATAATATAGTGCAAAAAGACACTCACACAATCCCAAATAGGGATAAATAAAGTGATATAGGTGTCCGTTTGTGAACCAGCGGTAATAGATCGCTGCTCAGTTCTCTGGCATTCTCGGAGAACACAGTTCTCCTGTGAATGCAGTTTATGAAGCAGTTCTCCGAACGAAGGGAGAACGGTCTCCAAATGCTGGAGAACGCTCTACAAACTCTGAAAAATGGCTCATTTTACTATAATCTCTCGAGATTATAGTAAAAGATCAGTTTACTAAGCAGAGGTAAATTATCTCTGCTTAGTTTTCGGTCCCTCCAATTCTCCAGCTCTGGGCTGGAGAATCTGGAGGGAGAACACAGATCTCCAGAGAAGGGCTGACATGATCTCCTGAGTGTTATAAACTGTGAATGACCAGAGAATAGCTGAGATCCGTTGAATCGCAGCTATTCTCTGTGTCATAAAAGGACACCTCAGTGAGTACCAAACAATGAAAGTGACTGGTGATAATAACTCCCAATAAATGTATCAAAAAGCTGATAAATACATAATAAAATTGAATACTAACAATAAATTGATAAAGTCCAAAGAGTTTTATCAATTTATTGTTAGTGATCTGCCTAACATGATTCAACATTTTTTGAGCAGTGTATAATTACTACTTAACATCACATTGTGAATCAGCTGGCCTTTTGGATAAACTATTCATTCCTGCAGAGTGGGGTACAGCCATGTAACGTGGTATACCTCATTGGCCGTTAAAGAGTTAATTCACTTCTATATTTAATTTTGAATATTCCATACAGTTGAACATGAAAAAGCTTCATAAAACTATAAAAGAACAAAACCTTTTGACAAGCATTTTTTCTTGCAAGTTCTTGCTTTTACAGGTTTGATTTCTCATACCAGAAGACGATTTCAAAGGAAGTAATTTCATATGGTGTCACCATTATTCCTTACTTCAACTCTTTCTAGGTTGGATATATTCTTTATATCATTCTTCTAAGGTGCAAAAAAAGCAATATATCACACAAACTGTTTCCATGCTCCGAACTACATTTAATTCATAAGTTATACCGAACACAGAACAGTTTGTGAGTCTGCAAGGATAATTGTCTAATCACAGAATCACATACAAAAAGTCTTGTTCACTAGCTCATCTGAAACATGCAAATTGATTTACTATTAACATTTACTGAGACATAGCTGGAGGTGCTACAATTGTAATCTGATTGCAGCTACATAATTGAAGAGATGAATGACATTAGGAAACTACAGTAAATAAAGGTGTACATAAAAGACAGTGCCTCTGGCACACAGTTTATAAGAACTAATTCTCTACTGTCCTATGTATCTTACAACTTTTCTGAATATCCAGGTTTTTTAAAGATGCCTGAAATAATTCATGGCACAGCGATACCATCAAGTACTGTATGCATTAATGAGTTTACCATTGAACTTCAGGCAAACAAGTAAATACAAGAATAATATACATATCAGAAGCTGTTTTACCAGACATAGTATTTGTATTTCTGTTCTTCTGGTTATGAGATTCACACAACCTTGCCACATAACATAGCTAGGTGGAACACACTTTCTGTGCTGCACGTATAGAACAGAAGGAGGAAAACAATGTCTTACCCCCAAGCCAACTGATTAGACTAAAGGATTAGACTGATTAGCCAAGGGCACCAAGACTTCCAGGCCACCCTTTGTAAATTATAGGATCAAGGACCCTATTATTTGGCCACTACTACCCCCTCCTCCCCCAACCATACCTCTTTCAGATTTTTGTAGCACTATTAGCAGATGGCTGTTATCACAAATAGTGGCTAACTGCATATCCTGACAAAGTCCTCCTGGCTTCTGATTCACTGGATTTGCTTCCATCCCCAGCCTGCAATAATGGAGCTCATGTCATTAGGGTAAGGAGCAGGGTGTGCATCCAAGGCAGGTGTTGGCTTCCTAACACAGACACTTTTTGCACACTGCTCTGCTGGGATTGTTTTATCTGCGGTCTTCACTAAATTTATTTGGCAATCATTTTTATTGAGAATTTTTCAAATAAGTACAAAAGTAGACCGGAGAATAGTAATAAAATGAACTGGAACTAGTAATGATATATAAAAAAGGAAACAACACATAAGGAAACAGATAAAATAGGGTTCCAGTGACAGGTCAATGCATGGACGAAGTGCACTGTGATTTAAAGAGAGGTCATCAAGAGGGTATTCAACAGGAGTAAGAAGTTTACACAGGGGAGTGTGTTTGGTACCATAGGGAGAGTGTCTTCACTAAATTTAAACATTCATATTTTAAAATCTTCAGTATGTGTCCCCTGTTCAGTTCAGTATGTGTCCCCTGGGAATCGAAGAGGCAGTGACCATGAAGTAAAAATATAACATAGCTTTATTATACATCACCATTAAAAAAATATGAAAAAGTCAGAAGCAGGAACAAAACCAGCTTGAAATAACAATACATGCTTGGTTAACATGCTAAAATTCACCCACAGATTGCCTCATAGTAGGAAAGTATAACAACTATGTATCATGCATACTGCTCAATGCTCAAAGGAGCAAACATAAACACCCAACACATTTCCAGGATATTTTTTTTCCCTATTCCCCAGGGGTGTGTATAGATTCTTGAATAAATGCTATGCCAATACACACTTAACCAGCCAACGCATGTATAAAAGAACATTCATGGACTGGAAGTTACCACTAAAAGAATCCCTCCATGTGGTGAGTAACATATAAAGCCAAAAATGGGACAGATATGTATCCGTGAAAGCCACAGAAAGAACCCAGGCTGAGAGGCATGCACAGGCATCCCAAGCAGTGTACCCGAGCTGACAGAAAGGAAGACTGTTTGTAAATAAAACAGTTTTCCTCCCCATCGGTGATTGTCAACAATCACCGGGCACCGGCGGGTAATTACCATCTGGGACCCAGTGATTGACATCCATCGCCGCAAACGGTGGCTTGAATAGGACGTGCACGTCTAGCGCGCGCCCCCTACCTGAAAATACGAAATCACATATATATATATGTGATTTTTGCACACAGGTGCCGCCCTGTAGCAGTATTTCTGCTATAGGGCAGTCCTTAAGCGGCTAAAAGGTATCATACACAATGCAATCCACTTCCAATCCTGTTGGAGCACTATACAATTTTTGACAGGCAATGATGGGTTATTGGATCCACTCTCTTCATTGATAGGGTTGCAAGGTTCTCACAGTTCCAGACCATTTGTCATCATGTCAAAAAACAGAAAGGAAAGCTTTTAAGCATAAAACAATCTATTATTTAATACACTGCTCAAAAAAATTAAAGGAACAATTTTTAATCAGAGTAGTATAGCATCAAGTCAAACTCCTGGGATATTGACCTGGTCAGTTAAGTAGCAGAGGGGGTTGTTAATCAGTTTCAGCTGCTTTGGTGTTAATGAAATTAACAACAGGTACACTAGATGGGCACAGTGAGATGACCCCCAAACAGGAATGGTTTTACAGGTGGAGGCCACTGACAATTTTTTTCCTACTCATCTTTTATGACTGTTTTTCACTAGTTTTGCATTCTGGTAGGGTCAGTGTCACTACTGGTAGCATGAGGCGATACCTGGACCCTACAGAGGTTGCACAGGCAGTCCAACTTCTCCAGGATAGCACATCAATACGTGTCATTGCCAGAAGGTTTGCTGTGTCTCCCTGCACAGACTCGAGAGCATGGGGGAGACAGGCAGCTACTCTAGGAGAGCTGGACAGGGCCGTAGAAGGTCCTTAACCCATCAGCAGGGCCGGTATCTACTCCTTTGTACAAGGAGGAACAGGATGAGCACTACCAGAGCCCTACAAAATGACCTCCATCAGGCCTCTGGTGTGAATGTCTCTGACTAAACAATCAGAAACAGACTTCTTGATGGTGGCCTGAGGTGCTGATGTCCTCAAGTGGGCCCTGTGCTCACTGCCTGGCACCATAGAGCTTGATTGGCATTTGCCATTGAACAACAGAATTGGCAAGCTCGCCACCTTGCCCTGTGCCTTTCAAAGATGAGAGCAGATTCACCCTGAGCACATGTGACAGACATGAAAAGGTCTGGAGAAGCCATGAAAAACATTATGCTGCCTGTAACATAGTTCAGCATGGCCGTTTTGTTGTGGGTCAGTGATGGTCTGGGGAAGCATATCCATGAAGGGATGCACAGACCTCTACAGGCTAGACAATGGCACCCTGACTGCCATTAGGTATCGGGATGAATTCCTTGGTCCCATTGTCAGACCCTACACTGGTAGGGTGGAATGCAGTGGGTCCTGCGTTCCTCTTGGTGCACGACAATGCCTGGCCTAATATGGTGAGAGTATGTAGGCAGTTCTTAGAGGATGAAGCAATTGATACTATTGAATCCCTGACCTAAATCTAATAGAAAACCTCTGAGATATCATGTTTCGGTGCGTCTGATGCTGCCAGGTTGCACCTCAGACTGTCCAGGAGCTCAGTGATGCCCTGGTCCAGATCTTGGAGGAAATACCCTAGGACACCATCCGTCATCTCATTAGCAGCATGCCCCGATGTTGTCAGGCATGCATACAAGCACGTGGGGGCCATACAAACTACTGCGTACCATTTTGAGTTGCTGCAATGAAATTTCAGCAAAATGGACAAGCCTGCTGCATCATTTTTTCACTTTATTTTCAGGGTGTCTTTGAAATCAGTCCTCTGTAGGTAGATAATTTTCATTTCCATCAAACGATGGGGCATCCTTACATTCCTAACACATTACCCAGTCAATATTAGTATAAATATCCAGCATGGTATTTTTTCCCCATTGAGGTCTGATGTGTTTTCAAAGTGTTCCTTTAATTTTTTAGAGCAGTGTAATAAAAACTATCATAGGCACTCTCACATTGCATTATGTGTTGCCCGACACTAAGGAAAGTAAAGCAGCCGACTCCAGCCGTGAACACAGGCTGCAGGTCAAAGTGGACTCTGCCTAACATGCTTCAACATGTGTCCTCATCAGAGGCAGCATGAGTTTGTGTTTACCCTCCCAGACTTTTTATACCATGCATCAGCCAGTTTAAGGTTATATTGGCTCATTGAGGCAATACTTTTTATTATAAACTTTTTGATATGTAATTTAACATTGTGGAAATGTACTGCCAGGAAATACCATTGACGTATCCACTCACCGGTCACTTTATTAGGTACACCTTGCTAGTACCGGGTTAGATCTCCTTTTGCCTTCCAAACTGCCTTAATTCTTTGTGGCCTAGATTCAAAAAGGTGTCGGGAACATTCCTCAGAGATTTTGGTCCATATTGACATGAGTTATTGTTGCCTTTCTATCATCTCGGACCAGTTTGCCCATTCTCCTCTGACCTCTGACATCAACAAGGCCTTTTTATCGACACAAAGGCCGCTCACTGGATATTTTCTCGGATTTTCTGGCCCATTCTCTGTAAACCCTAGAGATGGTTGTGCATGAAAATCCCAGTAGATCAGCAGTTTTTTAAATGCTCAGACCAGCCTGTCTGGTACCAACAACCACGCCAAGTTCAAAATCACCTAAATCCCATTTCTTCCCCTTTCTGATGCTTGGTTTGAACTTCAGCAAGTCATCTTCACCATGTCTACAAGCCTAGGGTTGCAGTGTGCTCATGTGTCATGTTCTCCATCTTGCTAATGTTGTACTCCTCCATATATTTTACTGAGGTCCCTGCACATCAACCCAAGCATCTGACACTCCTGTAAATTTTGAATGATGAAAATCCCAAAAGATGATAAGGGACTAGTATGGTTCAAAGGTAGGATTAATGGGCCGCCACAGTGATGCATATAAAAGCTTATCTACTGCAGGGGACACAGTTAAGTATTTTTTGATAAACTGACAGGGTTGCTTTATATATGCAAGCTTTGAAAACATTATATTGTATTATGCCTGATTAAAAACTTGACAGATGAAACTACCATTTTTAAAACTTAAACTTAGCCATCAAACATTAGAATGTAAACTCCTTAGAGAAGAATGGACTGATGTGAATAGTAAGTTTCATTCAATAATGCAAATAGAAAATCCCACGGCATGTGAAAACAAACGGCTTTCAAAGCTACAGGAAACCATCTTCTTTATGACAACCACCATTTGTCTTAGGACATAAATCATAAATTACTTCATCTTTTATGTTTTCCTCTTTATTTTAAAGAATAAAAGACTTTTACTGTTCCAGCTTTCCAAGATCTCTCACTTATCTTTCTCTTCCCTTTTTAGTGTTCTTTTCCTATTCTTTTCCCATTTTTTTCTCCTAATCGCTTTTGTGTGCACAATTACCTCAAACAGGAAAACAGCCAACACTGTGTTTATTTTAGAACAACCTAATTCTACTTTCATTAAACATTTTGCTTTTGATTCATACACTCCAAATATTAAAGTGTTGCTGTTCTTTTTTTGTCTTCTATATGTGCCTAGTATGAATCCTAAAAAAATAAATAAAGAAATACAGTGGACCTCAATTAAGAATGTGCCTAAGAAAATCTGTTTTGCTCATTTTAATTAATCTGAACTGCAGTGGGATAATTACAGTTTGACAATGTGACAGTCTAAGACAATTCTTCATTCTGGTACCCTGGTAAGTGAAGACTAATATCTTCAGTGTTCTTTCCCAGGCTCCGATCCTGACAAACCTAATTATATCTTTCAGTATCATAATACTATGTAACTAGAAGGTGTGGCTGCTTGGAGATTTCCTACGATGATGATGAACAAATTTCAAATTTAGAATAAATGTCTCCAGGAAGAATCTACCTTTGGATAAAATCAAATGATGCACTGTATGTTGCAATTTGATGCATTTGAATGAAGCTAGAAAAAATACAAAAGAAAATTAAAAACGCTGACACTAAAGCATATAGCCCATCTAATTTAGAATACATGCAAAGTGCAGAGAAGCAGAAAAGTCAGCTTTCACATGGATTGGGGCAGAGAGATAATGCCCATAACTCACACTCAGATAAAGACGTATTTAGGTGCCAGAAATCAGTGATGCGCCATAGTAACTATGGGAAACGGTTGTCAACTAGTGAACAGTTGTTTTAGACCCTATTGTCTGGCACTCTATCTTCCTTCAAAAAATAAATTAATTGGGGCTGATTTACTAAAACTGAAGAGTGCAAAATCCAGTGCAGAAGCTGATCGGCTTTTAGGCTAGGTTCACATCTGTGCGGGTGGTGCCGCTGCGGATCCGCACAAAAATCCGTGCAGCCACACCACGCATACAAAAGAATGCGGATCAGCGGGCAGGTGCCATTAATTCTAATGGCACGCCGCCTGCACTGGAAATCATAACCGCACTGGGAACCGAGGTTCCCGTGCGGGCTGCGGTTTCCAAAGAAGTGCAAGGACTTCTTCCCTGCCTGTCACGGCAAAATGAATGGGCTCTCGTGCCTGGTCAAAACGTGGCCTGCAAAGCCACATATATGTGAACCAGGGCTCAACCTCAGCTTGTTCAATTAAGCTTTGACAATATAAACTGGAAGCTGATTGCCTACCATGCACAGCTGCACTAGATTTTGCACTCTCCAGTTTAGTAAATCAATCCCATTTTGTGCATGTTATAATAAATTTGGCAGTGACCATCATATGCACTATAATAAACTGCATGAACATCAAAAAGCAAATTTCATGGTAATTTAAATGAATATATAATTGATAGAAATGGTTTTAACATTTAGTAACTGTACATTGCTTGACATGTTTACTGCCATTATTTTTGTGGACTGTAAATTTCCTGTGATTAAGAACAGAGAGATACTTTGTTTATTATATATCTGCCATCCTTTATAGGTTACACTTAACACATTTGCCATTTGTGCCTTTTAAATGGTGGTTTGCTTTACATTTGATCATTTTAGTTTCTCCAGAAAAATATGGAAAATGTAGGCTGTGTAATTATAGTGCAGATAACTTGTTCACAACTATGCCTTTCTTATATTAGGTTTATTATCAAAGCAAAGCATAATATTCAGTGCTGGAGTTTTCAGCACATTGACAAAACCTGCCAACACATCAAGCAAAAAAATGCCCCATTCTTCGTTAATACCAACCTAGGGGCGGACTGACAACTCGTGGGGCCTCCGGGCAATAGAGGATCATGGGGCCCCTGTGTCCTTGCCCAAACTCAAAAAAGCCTATGAAAAAGGTACCAGGGGCATCTCACGGGCCCCCTACTGACCCCGGGCCCTCGGGCAGTGCCAGAGTTTCCAAATGGTCAGTCCGCCCCTGTACCAGCCATAGGTTTTTCGCTATTAATCATATGTTTTATGACTGGGGCCCTTCTCTCAAAACTCCATTCAAGTGGAATGGGCTCTTCTGCTGGTCTGGTGCCCAAAGAAGCTGGGTTTTTTGTCCATCTTGATATTTGGTGAACTGGTAAAAGCCCATTTATCAGGATACAAAGGTTTTGGAAAACAACAAATAAATGTTATACTAAAATAAAATAATGTCCAAGCCTGTGTCTCCATTTAAAAAAAAAAAACCTGTCCAGAGTTACATTTACAGAAAAGAAGGATGCAGATCTGATTAATATTGTGGTGAATGTTGGGTCTATACCTGAAACCTCCATGTGAGCAGATGCATGCTGCTTTGCTAATGCTTGTTATTCTGCTTAACCACTTGCCTACCGGGCACTTATACCCCCTTCCATACCAGGCCAATTTTTCAGCTTTTAGCGCTGTCACACTGCTGGGTACTGACTGGCAGCACTGCTGGGCACTGACTGGCGGCACTGCTGGGCGGCACTGACTGGCGGCACTGCTGGGCTGCACTGATGGGCACTGGTGGGCACTGATGGGCACAGGTGGGTGGCAGTGCTGGACACAGGTGGGTGGCACTTCTGGGACCAGTTGGGCGGCACTACTGGGCACATGTGCGTGGCATTGCTGGGCACTTGTGGGCAGAACTGGTGGGTGGCATTGCTGGGCACCAATCATCAGTGCCCTGATGATGGGTGCCAATCCCTGCTCTGACAACTGCCGGTTCTCGGCAGTACTTTCCTCACGCTCTGACAGCATGAGGAAAGTGCAGCTGAGAACCGGCAATTGCATTTCCCGATGATCAGCATGTTATTGGACACAGCGATCATGGAGATCGCTGGGTGCGCGCAGCAGAGTGCATTCTGGGAGGACATCATATGATGCCCTCCCAGAACTGGCAAGCTGCAATGCAGCCATCATTCGGCTATCTGTGGTCGGAAACTAGTTAAAGCAGAACTCACTGCATGGGTTAAGTGCTCATTTTGTCTAGGGGCTCAGGGTAAAGCCATATGTACCCATTCCTCAGATCCTCCAGAAAACTGTGCTCCCCCACGTCCAGCAGTGGACTGTTCCTGCTGTCCTCATGTCCAGAGCTGGTTTATGGGTGTGATGACATCAGGAGCAGCCCATTCACAAGACCGCTAGTGTGTAAGGGAGGGCAGGGGGGCAGGAGCAGCGAGGAACGGTCTTGCACTCAAGCATTTAACCCATGGCAGTGTTCAATGTGTCTTTATCATTAAAATACTACCCATGGATAAAAGAATCAAATAGGGATTGAGTACTGCTAAGAGAAGTCTCTAAAATAGCATAGGATTGCAGCATAGTTGATGCAAAATAAGTGGCTGCAAGGCTGGAAAGGTTTACCTAGGTCTCAAAGAAAGGTAATGTTTCAGTGACCAAGCCACAACTGGATATTCCTAGTGCTGCAGAAAACAATGATTAATGATCAGAAGACCTCAAAAAAATGTATTTATTTTGAATACCAATGCGACAGATAGATGAGTGAAGAGGAGTGCTAGGGGGTCCAAAGACTAGAAAGATAATTACAAGAAGCCCACTTTTAGAGAAGTTCTCTGCAGTATAAAAGTGGAGCAGCTCTATATTTAGCCTCACTAAACAAGTACCAAGGATAAAAGATACATCCTTAACATTAAACACATGTTACAGAAAGAAAGAAATATGTATTAGCATTGGAAGTGTGGGTCAGTGACTTAAAGAACATTGAAGATAGTCTCAAATCCAATGATTTTTTAATGCAAAGATTACAAAATAATTTATTGTATGAATAGAGAGATTAAAGACATCATTTCAACTGTGTGGGGGTATTAAGCTCAAAGTAGGGGCATAAAGTCAATTTCTCTTGAACAAAAGCAGGCTGTTTGTTCCAGCACAAAGTAACATGAAAACAAAACGGGCTGAAAAAAAACCCAGATTTCTCCATCCACACAAATTAGGTGAATGTAGGATCTAGGAATGTAATTTCCAGATCAGAGTCTGAAGTCCAGAGGCTTCATAGAGCTTTGAGAGGGTAGAAGTCTCTAATCCTGTGTTCGGGTCTTGATGCAGACCAGCAGGCTGAGTGTGCAGATGTGCCAGCCTGTTATAATCAAGGAACTGGGAACAGTTCAGGGCTCCACCTCTGCCCAAGAGTCCATGAGGCTGCAAGAGAACAACCAGAAGGGGGCATGTCTGCACTGTGAACCTAGTGTGTATGCACAGGGAGAATTGCAAAAAGGTACAGAGTGGTAAGTAAGCACAGGTGTGCTGTGAGATGATCTGTGGGACCAGACCAAAGGCAGAGGCTTGAGGTCAGAACAGTGGTGCTGCGAGAGATAGACAAGATACGTGCCATTATTTTCATATTTGAAGTGATGGTGGAAACCCTTGCAAGGGCACTCAACCTTTACTTTTGTTTTGAATAAAAGTGGGCCATCAAGCCCTGAAAATTAAATCCTGGCTGACATGAATGCACTAAAAAGTGCTACTACACTTCAGCAATGCCCCCAATAAATTCATACAAGAAATTATTCTGAGGTTCTACTGCAGCCTTTCTATACTGGAAACTTCAGAGCAGTGGCTTACAAATGGGGGTGCGTTCTGCACTGGGTGCGGTCTCACTGGGATTATGACAGCCTGACAGTTATTTTTCTATGTTGCAAAGCACTGCCCCACAGTACTGTGCAACACTTATAAAAAAAAGTTCAGTCAGCCGTAGAATGTCCAGTGAGCCAACATCTGCTGATTTAGTGAGAATGGGAGGTCAGTGTGAGAGAAAGTCTCCTTCCCTGCTCTATTTATTACTCTCCTGCTCTGCTCTGGATTTCTCACTCTGAGTTCCCACTGTATGTTATCTGGGGTGTGTGTGTTCTCTGTTATTATAGTTCTGTACTCTGGGGGAAGTCAGGAAAAACTGTACTGGGGAGCTGAGGGGGATTGGGTCTGTTTTGGGTAGGATTTAAGGGAGGGGTAGTCTGTGCTGTAGGGGATTTGACCTGTGCTAGGGGCAGTTGGTTTGTGGTGGAGGAGGGTGGTCTGTGCTGGGGAGCAGTCTGTGCTAGGGGTGATTGGTCTGTGCTGAAGGGGTTGGTCTGTGTTGTGGTCATTTTGTCTTTGCTGGTGTCAGTCAGTGTTTTCTGGGGGCAGTCAGTCTGTGCTGGGGAAAGTTAGTCTTTTCTGGGGGCAGTCAGTGTGTGCAAGAGGGTTTGCCTTTGTTGGAGGGGGTAGATCTGTGCTGGAGGTTGGTCTGCACTGAGCAGTCTCTGCTGGGGAGTCACTCTGTGCTGGTGAAGTTGGTCTGTGCTGAGGGGTTTTGCTGTGGTATGAGGGGGAAGGCTATATTGAGGGTTCTATGCTGAGGAAGTTGGTCTGTGCTAAGGGGTTTCTGTTGTGCAAGGAATAAGGGGGGTCTGTACTAAAGGGTCTGTTCTAGGGGTGGTTGGCCTGTTTTGAGGGGTCTGTGTTGAATGGAGATTGGTCTGTGTTGGAAGGAGAGTCTGTACTGAGAGGCTTATGCTGAGGGGATCTGTACTGAGGGGGTAGGCTAAAAGGGGAGATTTAGGGATGTTAGGGGAGATCTGTTGTGTGGGAGATTAGATTGGGGTGATGATTTGTAATGGGCAAAGGGGATCACTTGGGTTTTACTCTGTAAAGTAAGCTCCAAGGAGCAGGGCCCTCAAACCCCTTGTGTATTTTATTGTATTGTTACTGTACTGTCTCATGTACTGTCTCCCATTATAATCTACTGCACTGAGCAAACTTTTGGCACTATATAAATACTGTATAATAATAATAATAAAGTGGCCTGTGCATTAGGGCTAGTTCACACTAGTGTTTGGGTGGCAGTAAAACCCCACGGTTGGGTCGCAGTTTTACCACCTCCCAACTGTTCCCCTGTCAGAGATCCGGGTATGACCAGAAATGTGTGGACTGACACAGAGAAGTAGCAGGCTTCAGGAATGATGAAATAATAATATAATTTATTATTAGCCACCCAAATATACAAAATGCACAGTAAACAAAACCAACCTTACACTAATATCAATATGTGCAGGAACACAGGCGTAGTCAGGCTGGAGAGGTGGAATGGTCAGGCAGGCCTTAAGCTACTGCCAGGCACCGCCCGGCGGGATCTCTAGTGACCCACAGAACGGGATTCCCCAGGACGCAGAGTCTAAGCCCCAGTCTGCCTTTTCACCAGAGCCCCTGATGGTGGGGATGGACTTGGCGCAGGACTAAGACCAGGTCGCGGCCCCTGAGTGCACCCATCTGTGGTAGAGGAGTCCGCCGAGAGTATGTACCGGGGGAGAGCCTGATGTGAAGGGGCTGGCAGGTTTGGACAGTAGTGACTGGATCCGTGCGGCATGGATGGATGACAGTATGGAGTGTAGCGTAGTCAGACAAGCCGGGTTGGTAACGGTGGAGGCAGATCAGTACAGAGCAGCAGGCAAAGAGTAAACGGATCACAAGCCAAGGTACAGCAACAGGAGGTCAAAGAGCATAGGAGTAGGCAGAAGAATAGTCAGGGGCGAGCTAGGAGTCAGAGCAGGAGACGGTCAACAGGAATCAGGATCAGGCAGGGTGGGCAACAAGGTAACTTCTCTCAGGAACAGATGCACAGGAAACTAGGAACAAGACACAGGGGCTCATGGGAAAACACCAAGGCACTGATTGCAGGCCTGGTGCTGCTTAAATATACCTCCTGCAATCAGCCTCAGGTGATGGCTTGATTGCAGGAGTGAGATCCTGGCTGCTGAAAGCACCCGCTGGCAAGCACCGGTGCTGCAGCCCACACAGCAGATGAGCCCCAGCACCACCAGCGGTGAGTCCATTCCTGACATCCCCCTTTAGTTGCAGAGGCTGCAACCGGGGTATATGCATGCTATGGCCGAAATGTTTTGGTTCTCTGCAAGAGTCCTGCAACCACATGCAATGCATGCAGTTTCAGTTCACTAGTGCTCAAAACCTGTCAATTACACAGATCGTTCTTCAGAGAGCAAAGCTAGTGTGAATCAGCCCTAACAATCTTGCTTTTGGCACAATCATTAAAGCATATTTTATATTTTATTGGTAAAAGGACAGTGCAATGTGTGTGCTGAGCTTAGGGGGAGTAGTATCAGGTTTTCTTTAAGCTCCTCCCGCTGTTAATTCAATTTAACCACACCCACAATTTGGTGTAGCATGCTGTATGTTCTGCTTCTTTTCTCCATACCATCTTTTTTTGGCCACTGCTATTCATTTCATGCCACTTTTCGTTAGAAGTCTCCCTAATGGTGTCACACTAGCATCGCAGGCCCCATGGTAGCCCCATGAGTTGTTATTGCTATTGTTACACCATTATAGTTATACCATAATTTTCTTGCACTGCTTATTCTTTTACATTCTCTTCCACTGCATCACATACTGTTTGATTGATTAGATATCACTGTCTTTCCTTCAAGGCATGTTCACACCAACACACATGGGTTGATTTACTAATGGAGTTCATAATTTTCCCAAAGAAATTGTAAATAATCACTTCAAGTATCCAATTATGTAAAAAGCATCAGCACTTGACTAGATATTCAAAGTGAACAGGAATTTGCACATGACTGAATATTTGAAATTAATATTTACATCATTTTTAAGTGAAGGTTCTCAATTTGATTAATAATTCAGCCTCAATGTAATGCATATGGTAGCATGGTAATGCACTATGCACAGTACAATGTGTTCCAGTGCCTTTAATTTTGAATGACTCTCCAAAACATCTACAAAGCGCTACATGCTGTTGCAATGCACCACAACACATGATGAAACAGATAAGCATCCTGGGTTGGGTACCATTCAAAATGAATGGGCTGCATTACTGCAGAATGCCACAAAACACTATAAACTGCCTTGCTGCACATGCATTACTGTAATGCACCCTAGTGTGAATGAGCCTCCAAGGGTATATATACTTTTGTATAACCTTGACTGAATTAAATATGAAATGCCTATATTACTATTTTATTTAAAAAGGAACAGAATGCATGTTTCACCTTTATACATTTGTAATGTTTACAGGCTTTACTCATCCATTAATTGTTTTGATGGAGATGAATACTATATCCAGTATAAGAAGTTTACAAAGTACATCACAAGGATATGTGCAGAGTAATATACAACATTTTGCTGTAAATGTTTGCTGATGAATTGCTAACTTTAAATAAAACAAAAAGATTACAGAAATGCCAGCATATTTCTTACTACTCATGGCACTTAAAAGTCAAGTTCATTTCAAATACTTCTAAATCCCTACTGCATTTACTTCATGTTATTATTCATATGCTAGAATATGGCACACAGTTTTCCCTCAGGCAGGCTTAAAGAAGAAGTATCACCAAAAGAAGAAAAAAGCTTGCTAAATCCTCCAGGAGTCCTGATGTGCAAAGCACTCGTCCAAATAAAATCCTAGCAGCGAATGTTAAATAAATATTTACTTTCTGTCATTGCTTGGTGTAGCTCAGTCTCCCCAAAACCTAAAAATATGAGTGCTCTCTCCATTCTGCAGCACCGTGCCTCCAAATCTCTCCTGTTAAGTGCACACAGAGTCCAGACCTGCCACTTGCTATTTATGGCACAGATAGAGTGGAAATTGTTTGTGTTATGAATGATTGCAGCTGGAGGGAAGCACTTTCATGCACAAATATACAAGCTGACAAAAGCACACACTGGCTACAATAGTCTCTCTTGGGCAAGTGTAGTAGCTGATATGTATTGTTGTTAGCTTGTGCTTTTGTGAATGAAAGCTCTCTGTTTCAGCCGGCCAGAATGGTAGATGACGGAGGGTTTGCAGACCAGTAAAAATAAATAAATAACTAACCAAGCCCCCCCACAAAAAAAGGCTATTATTGTTGCATTAATTTGTGGAGTAATGTTCTGACTTAAGGTGTTTTTTTATGTTGGGGGCCCATTAAAATATTTTCTAGGGGGGACTATTGTTTTCTAGTTATGTACCTGTGCATGCTTATTAAAATTTATAATATTTATTTGGGAAATATTGTATCTTAATCCACAGTGTCAGCACGTATAGTATCCTGTTTCGCTGAAGGGTTAGCTAAATTTTTTTATTATTTTTTAATTTGGTTAAAATGTTAAAAGCTGTTTTAAAAAGTGCTAATGTGTAGGATCACTGATCCTTGAATAAACATACATGACATGTTACAGGAAAGGAGGTTTCAAGTTTCATATTAAAAAAGTAAAAACACAGCTAGCTGACCAGGTTCAATGGGTTAACTGAAATTCACAAATATCTACTCTCCATAATTTGGTTCAGTCCACGTTGGGTCTTGCATTTGGCAGATTTGTTTGTTCATTTATGTTTAGCATTCAAAATTTCAGTCTGCCAGTGAATAAATGTATTTAGTTCATCTATAATGCAAACATTCATTCTGTCTGAAATTTTTTATTGGTTCAGAGACAAATGAAGGCCAACAAAAGGAAAGCCATGGTATATTTCCACTGATGGTTTCCCTAATGACCTCACTCATCTGTGCCATCTACGTTTTAGCTGCATTAAAAATTTGGAGTCTGGAAAACATTAATGCTTCATAGAATTAGGAATACTCCAGAAAAAAATTCTGAAAACTAATTGTGTCAGAAGAAAGATTCTGTAAACCAAACCGACAGCTTTATTGTACTTAAATAATTCATGCTGTTTTGGCAGAAAATCATCAATTATTCTATGTTGCAAAAAGCAATTATATTTATTTTGCTTATGTAACGGCTTCAATTAAAGCTTGCAGACTGTATCACAACAGACAATTCTTTGCAATGTTAACAATTTAATTACATGTCACTATTGTGAATCTGACATCAATTTTATAAGGTTTAGAATAACCAAGAGACCTTGAAATAGAGTTGAACTGACCTTTACAGAACAACAGCAGAAAACACAATTTTTAGTGATAAATATAGGAATTGGTAGCTGATTACACTGTTCAACAAATTTTTATTTTTTGCCAGTTTTGGAAACAAAAGGATCCATTTCTTAATGAATTTCACATTCTGAGTTCAAATATAACAATGAAATTTGTCAATTGGCTCTAGTTTTTCTGTAAACGGAAAGTTTTCTACTATAGGCGTAATGACTACATAATGCACAATAATTATATAGATAGATGTCTTTCCACAAATATAAAGCAAGTGATATTGACTACTAGAGATGAGCGAATCGAACTTGGCGAAGTGGAATTCGTTTAGAATATTAGGAAAATATCGAAAATTTCGCGCCGAATCCGAAAATTAGCAGACTTCGGATGCGCGAATCGAAATTTTTCCAAAAATGGCGGCGACATGTGCGGCGACGGAGCGGGGATTTCAGGGAAGGCGCGCAGACAAGGCGCGCTGACCCATAATGCATTCATTCATGACATGTGATCGCATTAGCCAATCAGCAGCCAGCCAGCCAGCACTGTGTAATGGTCGAGCTATAAATTGCGGCCATTTTAGAATTCTCCATTATCCTCCAGTCATTCAAGAGAGACAGACCTGTCTGTATTGAGGGACAGAGTTAGGGCCACAGAATCGTTACTTAGGGACACAGAACCGTTACTTAGGGACACAGAACCGTTACTTAGGGACACAGAACCGTTACTTAGGGACACACAACCGTTACTTAGGGACACAGAACCGTTACTTAGGGACACAGAATTGTTACTCAGGGACAGACACAGAATTGTTACTCAGGGACAGACACAGAATTGTTACTCAGGGACAGACACAGAATTGTTACTGAGGGACACAGAATTGTTACTCAGGGACACAGAATTGTTACTCAGGGACAGACACAGAATTGTTACTGAGGGACACAGAACCGTTACTTAGGGACACACAATCGTTACTTAGGGACACAGAATTGTTACTCAGGGACAGACACCGAATTGTTACTCAGGGACAGACACAGAATTGTTACTCAGGGACAGACACAGAATTGTTACTCAGGGACAGACACAGAATTGTTACTGAGGGACACAGAATTGTTACTCAGGGACACAGAATTGTTACTGAGGTACAGACACAGAATTGTTACTGAGGGACACAGAATTGTTACTGAGGGACACAGAATTGTTACTGAGGGACACAGAATTGTTACTCAGGGACAGACACAGAATTGTTACTGAGGGACACAGAATTGTTACTGAGGGACACAGAATTGTTACTGAGGGACACAGAATTGTTACTGAGGGACAGACACAGAATTGTTACTGAGGGACAGACACAGAATTGTTACTCAGGGACAGACACAGAATTGTTACTCAGGGACAGACACAGAATTGTTACTGAGGGACACAGAATTGTTACTCAGGGACACAGAACTGTTACTCAGGGACAGACACAGAATTGTTACTGAGGGACACAGAATTGTTACTGAGGGACACAGAATTGTTACTGAGGGACACAGAATTGTTACTCATGGACACAGAATTGTTACTCAGGGACACAGAATTGTTACTGAGGTACAGACACAGAATTGTTACTGAGGGACACAGAATTGTTACTGAGGGACACAGAATTGTTACTCAGGGACAGACACAGAATTGTTACTGAGGGACACAGAATTGTTACTCAGGGACACAGAATTGTTACTCAGGGACACAATTGTTACTGAGGGACACAGAATTGTTACTCAGGGACAGACACAGAATTGTTACTGAGGGACACAGAATTGTTACTGAGGGACACAGAATTGTTACTGAGGGACACAGAATTGTTACTGAGGGACACAGAATTGTTACTCAGGGACACAGAATTGTTACTCAGGGACAGACACAAAATTGTTACTGAGGGACACAGAATTGTTACTGAGGGACACAGAATTGTTACTCAGGGACACAGAATTGTTACTCAGGGGCACAGAATTGTTACTCGGACAGACACAGAATTGTTACTCAGGGACACAGAATTGTTACTGAGGGACACAGAATTGTTACTCAGGGACAGACACAGAATTGTTACTGAGGGACACAGAATTGTTACTCAGGGACACAGAATTGTTACTGAGGGACACAGAATTGTTACTCAGGGACAGACACAGAATTGTTACTCAGGGACACAGAATCGTTGAATTAAAGAGTATGTCAGACAACACGCAGAGGAGTGGCAGAGGAGGCAATGTTTTAGGAGCGAGCAGACGTGGCAGCAGAGGAAGGGGTCGAGGCAGCACTAGTCGCAGCCAGAGGCCAGTGCTCCCGGTGTCATCCAGCGGTCGTGTCTCCACCGACAACCCTGCCGTCATCGATTGGTTGGCTCGGTCGTCTTCCTCTTCCCAGGTCACCTCTGACACCTACAGCCAACGGTCGTTGGGTACGTCAGACACAACCGTTAGTTGGCATGGCCCGGGAGCAAGCCCACTGAAATCACGTGTCCTCGACCTGCCCCTGTCCTTTGGTGTTCCCTCACCAAGCGAAGTATCGCATGCTGTGGGCTCAGCCCCACTGTACAGTGAGGAAGAGCTAACAGAGGGCGGTCAGGAACGGGGGGAGACATCCGCCTCTTCAGCAGCCAGGCGAAGAAGTACTGGCGAGGAGAGTGGCTCGGTAGCCGGTCTAGAGACAGGTCTGTCTCCTGACCCACACGCAGCCGAGGGGGCTAGTAGTGAGGCGGAGACCCTAATTGATGATGATGAGGCTGATCGCACTTGGCAGCCTCGTCGTCATCAGGCTATTGCTTCCGCATCATCAGGAGAAGAGGGTGCCAGCTTGGCAGCGAGCAAAACAGTCGGTGGGTTGCCCAGGAGGCAGCAGGGTCGCAGCAGTGTCAGTGGAGGCAAACGGCCACGGAGTAGAGCACCAGCTCCACTGCAGCCTACCACCACGGCCAGTAGTGGTGCCGGTGTGCACGGAGGAAGTAGCAGTCAGGCAGTGAGGAGTAGCGGGGGCAAAGTTTCCTACTCGGCGGTGTGGCAATTTTTCGTCAAGCCGCCCGAGGAAGTAAACGTAGCCGTATGTCGACTATGTGGCCAGAAAGTCAAGCGTGGCCAGGGGGCCCATGTTGGGACTACAGCGTTGCGTCAGCATATGCAGCGTCGCCATTTGGTGGCCTGGGAAAACCGTGATAAAGATATGGCGGTTCTGCCTGCCCCAGCCCCCGCTCCATCACCTGCTCCGTTACTTGCTCCGTCACCCGACGTCAATCGCCCTCTATCACCTCTGCTGAGAGGAGTTGTCGCTCGTTGGCATCTTCCGCTCGTTCAGATGCTCCTTCTCCTGCTACTCCTCTTCACGGATTCCGTCAGCAGTCTTTCTTGGAATCCGTTTCCAAGAGACAACAGTTTGCGAGCACGCACCCGACGGTGCAGAAGCTGAACGTCCTCCTGTCCAAGTTGCTGGTGCTGCAGTCCCTCCCTTTCCAAGTGGTGGACTCAGCACCTTTCCGAGAAATGATGGCTTGTGCCGCGCCGTGGTGGAGAGTGCCAAGCCGGCATTTCTTCGCCAAAAAGGCAGTGCCAGCCCTGCATTCACATGTAGAAGAGATGGTGGGCCAGTCTTTGAGCATGTCGGTCTCTGCCAAAGTGCACGGCAGCGCCGACGTGTGGAGCTGTAACTACGGTCAGGCACAGTACATGTCATTTACGGCCCACTGGGTGAACGTGGTGCCGGCACAGCCGCACCAGCAACTTGGACAGGTCACGCCGCTTTTGCCTCCACGTTTGCACGTCCTTGGTCCAGCAAAGATGTCCGCCTCTACCACCTCTTCTTCCGCCGTGTCCTCAGCCGCCACCCCCGTGCCAAGTCCCATTACCCGACCGGCATATCACATGTGCAGGGCGCAACGGTGTCACGCTGTGCTGCACCTGGTATGCCTTGGCGAACGTAGTCACACAGGGGAGGAACTTCTGAGTGTAATGAACAGAGAAATCGACAGATGGCTGTCTCCGCGCAAACTGAAAATCGGAACCATGTTGACCGACAACGATAAGAACATGGTGTCTGCTCTGCGTCAAGGAAGGTTGTGCCATGCGCCATGCATGGCTCACGTGTTCAATCTGGTTGTCAAGCGGTTCCTAAAATCCACCATCCCACTGCAAGACATCCTTAAAATGTCACGTAAACTTTGCATGCATTTCAGCCATTCCTACACCGCAAAGCACACCCTCCTTGAGCTGCAGCGGCAGAACGGAATTCCACAGCATCGCCTGATCTGCGACGTTGCAACAAGGTGGAATTCAACCCTACACATGTTAGACCGCCTTTACGAACAGCGAAAGGCCATCACCGATTTCCTGATGTTACAAGCGGATAAAGGTACTCCCCTGTGTAACTTCGATGTCAGCCATTGGCAGCTCATGCGTGACACCTGCCGCTTGCTCAGGCCCTTTGAGGAGGCCACGCTATTCGTGAGTCGGCAGGACTATGGGATGAATGACGTCATTCCTCTGTTGCACGTCCTGGAACAAATGCTGTTAACAATGGCTGGTCAGGGTGCGGTAGACGTGGCGCACAGATCTCAACGCCACATGGCCCCTGTGGGGGCAGGACAGGAAGAAGAGGAGGAGGTAGAGGAGGACATTGGTGCTGACACACTCCCTATGAATACGTGCACATGGCACAAAACGCGTCAGGTAAGAGCAGCATATCCCAGACATTACGCCACCGCATGGAGCGGCGGCCATCTTTGTACACCTTTATGGTCAGTTTTATTTATGCAGTCCTTGTCTTTCTTTTGGACCAATAAATTTTTATTTTAAACGATATCACACCATCCTGGCTTTTTTTCTTGGGACCCTGCTGAGTTCATTACTTGCAGAGTCTCCTAGGGGACAGCTGAGGGGTGTTTTAGTGTGGTAACACACGATCCATTAGAAGATACCTTGGATGGACTGCTGTACTTGGATGATGACCCTATCCATCTATGAGACAACTTTGTTTGGATATCGGGATACCATCTATATGCATATTTGAATTATGCATCTGGTGAGTGCATGATTCAATTACTCTGATCACCGGAAGACGCACGTTTTTCAGTCACCATTTATTGTCTAAAGGACTATTATTGCTTTTTTGCACAGTTTTTGGCACTTTGTTATCACTTTACATATATATGGTTTATAATTATACTGTACTTTAGCGCTGCGCCCCCTCTTCTTTTTTATATGTCTTTTTGAGTCTTTTGGTACTTATTGGCGCATAGCAGCTTTTCCATCTAGCGCTCACTTTATCTCTATTTCTTGAGGAGGTAGAGGAGGACATTGGTGCTCAGGAATTATTGAGTGAAATGGGTGGTTTTTCCACTCAGCGGACAGGAGTGGAGGAGCAGGAGCATCTGGTAGAGGAGGAGGAGGAGACAGAGGACCCAGACGCACCGTGGCAGTATGCTGTGGAGATGGAGGCAGGGAGTCCCTCGCATTCCTTGGCACAAATGGCCCATAGCATGCTCGGTTGCTTGCGTAGTGACAGCCGAATAATAACCATCAGACAGAGGGATGACTTTTGGCTGTCCACCTTGTTGGACCCTCGCTACCGTTCAAAAATGGTGGCCTTTTTCACACCTGCTGAGAGGGAGGCCAAAATAACGTACTATAAAAACCACCTATGTAGTCAGCTGGTCTCTGCCTTTCTGCGCCAACGTCCATCCTCAGACACTGTGGGCCCTGTGCGCTCGCGTTCCGCTGCCATGGCAGCAGGGGAGGGGTGGGGTGGTAGGAGCAGTGGCAGCTCCACCAGCAGCAGCTGCCTCAGTCTGCAGTCGATGAGGAGTAGCTTTCTTCACCAGCGCAGTGAGGAAACTACTAACCAGCCGCAGCAGCAGCAGCATCAGGTGGACCTGGAGCAGGACCTCAAACAACAGGCTTGGGCCTACTTGGACAGCACCCTGCCAACCGAGGTAGACAATCCCCTTGACTACTGGGCAACGAAACTTGACCTTTGGCCCCAACTAGCTGAATTTGCCCTTGAAAGGCTGTCATGCCCGGCCAGTAGCGTGGCATCAGAGCGCGTGTTTAGTGCGGCAGGAGGTATTGTAACTCCGCGGATGACACGACTGTCCACCCAAAGTGTGGAGAGACTCACGTTTGTGAAAATGAATCAGGCGTGGATTAGTCTGGATTTCAAACCACCAGTTCCTGACACAACTGACTAAATCCGCCATGAATCATGCCCCAAACATGTTAACTCTGCCATGTGCCACTTTCAAGTCTCCTCACACTGCTGGTGGGTTCCATTTTGTCATAGGGTGCTGGCAGATTATGGCCTCCCATTGCTGCTGCCAGGCCCGTAATCTGCCATGGGCCCCCGTACCGACTCCTCATGCTGCTGCCAGGCCCGTAATCTGTCATGGGCCCCTGTACCGCCTCCTCATGCTGCTGCCAGGTCCAGAGTCTCTCATGGGTCCCTGTACGGCCTCCCATTGCTGCTGTCTCCATCGCCACACTCTGCCATGTGCCACTTTCAGGTCTCCTCACACTGCTGGTGGGTTCCATTTTGTCATAGGGTGCTGGCAGATTACGGGCCTCCCATTGCTGCTGCCAGGCCCGTAATCTGCCATGGGCCCCTGTACCGCCTCCTCATGCTGCTGCCAGGTCCAGAGTCTCTCATGGGTCCCTGTACGGCCTCCCATTGCTGCTGTCTCCATCGCCACACTCTGCCATGTGCCACTTTCAGGTCTCACACTGCTGGTGGGTTCCATTTTGTCATAGGGTGCTGGCAGATTACGGGCCTCCCATTGCTGCTGCCAGGCCCGTAATCTGCCATGGGCCCCTGTACCGCCTCCTCATGCTGCTGCCAGGTCCAGAGTCTCTCATGGGTCTCTGTACGGCCTCCCATTGCTGCTGTCTCCATCGCCACACTCTGCCATGTGCCACTTTCAGGTCTCCTCACACTGCTGGTGGGTTCCATTTTGTCATAGGGTGCTGGCAGATTACGGGCCTCCCATTGCTGCTGCCAGGCCCGTAATCTGCCATGGGCCCCCGTACCGACTCCTCATGCTGCTGCCAGGCCCGTAATCTGTCATGGGCCCCTGTACCGCCTCCTCATGCTGCTGCCAGGTCCAGAGTCTCTCATGGGTCCCTATACGGCCTCCCATTGCTGCTGTCTCCATCGCCACACTCTGCCATGTGCCACTTTCAGGTCTCCTCACACTGCTGGTGGGTTCCATTTTGTCATAGGGTGCTGTATGGCCTCCCATTGCTGCTGCCTCCACCGCCACACTGTGGCTCCACACTCTGGTTTTGGCCCCGTGACTGCCCAAATGAGTGAAGTGTGCGGTGATTCTAAGATCGACGGCACTCATCTGCATGTCATACTGACTGACAGTATTATTTCTCTTCCCCAGCAGACTCCAAGGGCATTTAAATTAAAGGTACAGTGTTCTGCACTAATATAAAGGCTCTCTGAAGCCTAGAAACACCCTTTTTATGAGTTAAATTCGCAGCGAATATATTCGCATCGAATCGAATTTATTCCTCGAATTCGCCGAATCAGCCGAATCGAATTTTTGAATACTTCGCTCATCTCTATTGACTACATAACAAAGCCTAAATGGCATAATATATTGCATAGGATTACCAAGAAAAATTATAGCCATAAGCTAAGTTGAATCATTTTAATACTTAGGATTCTCACTAGTTTTGTCTTCAGTTTGTGTCGGTTTTGCTTCTCTTGGCTTTTCTCTTGTATTCGAGGAAAGGGCTATCTCTTACAACTGCACGTGACTACACGCTTCAGGTTCTTCCTCACTTGACTCAACCACAAAGGATTCTGGTGCTTTAGGAATTGGTAGCCCCTCTCCATGAGGAACTGGACGTATTGCCAATGGAATATTTGGATAGTGCACAGATAACTTTTTCTTCTTATTTAGCCCTTTTACAATTGGAGGCACCATACAAAAGTAACAATTACTAAAATGATCTGTTGGCTCTCTCCAAATCATTGGCACAGCGAAAGGCATAGATGCCTTTTTTCCATTCAACCATTGCTCCAGTGCCGTCCCACAAGAATTGCAGCATATATGTGGTGCCCAGCTCTTGTCCTGGTCTCCTATCTTGCAGCCAAAATACAAGTTGTAGGCTTTCTTAATCATTCCTGTTATCCTCCTTTTTTGTGAGATAAAAGTTATTTCACCGCAGATATAGCAGAAATTATCTGCTTAATTCACACAAGTTCGAGGCATTACTGAGTAGCCTATATAAGCATAAAACAAAATGTAAAGACGCTGTCGAACTACAATCAGCTACAGATACTGCAGCTTTTATGCAGTGAAGTGATGCAATTAAAGGCTAATATTGCATCATCTCAGTATACATGCAATTTTCTATTGGTCACCAGTATCAATTGCACAATATGCAGCTGAAGTTGCATCATAATTTTGAATGGCTTACGTCATTAGATGGGTGAATATATCATGGAAACTAGAGCCAATCAACATTTTTTAGGGTCATTTTCGTTTTCAGCACCCCAAAATTATGTAAGATTAGCTAATTTTATGCCCAAAACTTTTTACCTGTTGAACAGTGTTACCTATGTTGTTTGTTCTGGATGTCACATTTTGAAAAAAAAATGTTTTCTCACATTTTGGGCCATCTCTAATAGCTGGGCTCCAAGTGGAAACTACACACAATGAAATTCAGTCCAACATTAGTCCTGCTTCTACTCCCGCACAATACTATAATTGCAAAATTCAACTTTCTCCATTACCTACTGATTTTTAAATTGTAGTGTAGGACGTACTGCAGTTCACAATCAATAAAAAAAACAAAACACCAAATGCTTCTGAAACAAATAAGGTTTTATGATGATTATTATTTTAACTGTTTTCCTCCATTACAATTCCCAAAATATTTTGCAGTACCAAACCAAGCTAAGTACAATTTTATAGCAAGATGGAAACAAGGCAAACAGCTGGAATGTGAGTTGACTAATCTGCAACAGGCATTGAATTCTACATTGTAAAAGTGCATATTTGTGACACTAACCCTAATATCCAGTGGTGTATTTTAATTTTGTTTTGTGCTGCCCTAGGCAAGACAAAAATCACATGCCCCCCCATCTAAATGTGCCCCACCCCTTCCTGTTTAAGACCGACCCCTTCATCTGTAAACTCCACCCCTTCCACTTTAGGCCCCACCTCTTCGTATTAGAACTCCACCCCAGGAGACAGTCAGAGACTGCGGACAGGATACAGGAGAGTGTCCCCACAACCCCTCCCCTTGCATCAGGGTTCTCAAGTTCCCCCTCCTTAAATCAGGGTCCCCAGAGTCCCCCCTGAAAATTAGGGTCAAAAAACCCCTCCCAATAAATCAGGATCCCCTTTAAATCATGATCTCCAGAGTCCCCCCACCTTATGTGCATCAGGGTCCCCATAGCCCATCCCCTTATATCAGGGTCCCCCAGAGCCCCCTCCTTAAATTAGGTTTCCCAAAGTCCTCCCTCCTTACATCAGCATCCTAAAAGTCCCCCCCCCAATACATCAGGGTCAGTCCTTTACATCATGGTCTCCACAGTCCCCCACCTTACATCAGGGTCCCCATAGGCCCTCCCTTTATGTCATGGTCCTCCAGAGCCACCCTCCTTAAATCCGGGTCCCCATAGTCCCTACCACTTACATTTCGGTCCCAAGAGTCCCCCCAATACATCAGGGTCCACCTTTACATCATGGTCTCCAGAGTCCCCCCACCCATAGACCCTCCACATACATCAGGGTCCCCCAGAGACCCAGATCCCCTTCCTTAAATTAGGGTCTCCAGTGTTCCCCCCTTCCCTTACATCAGGGTCCCAAAAGTGCCCCCAATACATCAGGGTCCCCCTATACAGCATGGTGTTCAGGGTCCCCCACCTTACATCAGGGTCCCTAGAGCCCATTCTCTTTAATTTGTTCCCCAAAGCTCCCCCTGCCCTTACATCAGGATCCTCCCAACCCCCCTTACCTCAGGGTCCATTCCATTCATTCTTATAGGCAGCTACATGAGCTGGAAGAAGTCCTGTCCTTGCTGCCCGACTCCTCCTCTGAATGTCATGGTATGGGGGTGGGGCAAGCACCTGATTGGTTGTTAGGACCACAGATGTCCTAGCAACCAATCACGTGCCCCCCCCACTAGCGCTGACAGTGACAACATAGGGCAGCGGCGCGTTGGGCAGCCCCCCCCACCTGAACACAGCCGAGCCACCCCCCGCCTGAGCACACACGAGTCTGCCCAAATACAGCCAAGCTGCCCCCCACCCGAGCACACACAAGCCCGCCCCCCCTCCCGAGCACAGCTGAGCCCGCCCCCCGTCCGAGCACACGTGAGCCCAGCCCCCCCCGAACACAGCTGAGCCTGCCCGCCTGAGCACACACGAGCCCTCCCTCCCCCTAGAGCACAGCCATTTGTAGATGGCACTGGTCCCTTCTGCCTGGGGGCGATGCTGCCCCCCTGAAAAATGCCACCCAAGGCAGGTGCCTTGTTTGTCTCATGGCAGATACATCCCTGCTAATATCAACTGTTAGAACAAATATATATAACCACACTAACTGTTTTCTTTGTTTGTTTATATTTTTTACCATTGTGAAAATTTTGTGGTATGTAAAGTGTGCGTTGGTCAGTAAATGCTGAAAGTGCCTCTCTTTCTAGTCTGCCACTGTTGATGAGATCCAGATTTCGCTTTAAGTTTACAAATCCAAATTGTATTGAAAATTTGTGAATAGAATCAACACACTGAACATGAGCACCAGGCTGAAGAACCTGTTATATGAAACTTTTAATTGATCATTTTATTTGATACGTTTGGAGATAACAGTGAAAAAGTCCCCTAAATGGATAATGTATTATTAAAAATTAATTTTAATACATTTTCCATGTGATTTAGGAAGTCAGCAGCCCAAACATGTATTCAAAAGGGATACATAGAATACCTAAGGGAAGTGTGTGTCTGAAAGCCGAGCTTAGCACCAGCAATGGACTAAATATCCTAGAGTTGGCTTTTAAGTGTTATTTATTTGCTTAAAAATCCTTACATCATCTCCCTGCTTTGTAATGTTTAGGAGGCAGCTGCGGAGTAATGTTTACCATAATTAACCCAGCCTGTAATGTATCCACAGTTCTTCATTGTCAGCTGTAAACTGACTGTGTTCCAATCTGTGACTAGATTGGAACACAGTCTGTCCTAAGAAAGGGTTAAAAGTCTAGAGACTACCCTACTGCATTGTATGTTAATAAGGGATAGCTCATCTGTGTGGGGACAAAGACACTATGAGACCGTCCAGGTATTCTTACAATCAACCATGACACCTTCTCTTTAGGGTACTTTCCCATGGGTAAAAATCCCCCAACGGCAGGAATCTACTGATTCCCTGCTTCTGGGTTTGACAGCTGCAAGCAGCTAATATTAGTGCAGAGCACATTTAAGGTCATACAACTGCACCTGCACAGATATCACAATGGGTGTAGGCACTGTGTCTGTGCAGCCGCTGCATGCCAATTGTGAACGAGACCTTAGTGTGATGAAAATTACAATTTTCTTGCAATTTCAACCATTTTCTACCACCTTTCTTTCTCATAAATGATTAGACAGCTCAAGGCAACCCTCCACCAATGGTTTCATTATTTCAAGGTTTAATTCAAGACTGAAAGTGGTTGAAATTAACAACAATAAGGCTTACAGTCTGGGCTCTGAAGATCAAATGCTGGGAAGAGATTAATTGTTAAAGCAGAACACAAGGTATTATATTTTTTGCAAATTTACATTGATCAAGCTTGGCTTGATGCAAGTATCTATATCTGATATATGGAGAGTGGCTGTAACAGCTCCCCCCTGCACTGAACACAGGGAGACACAGCACCACCACCAATTACAGAACACCTTTTATATTTTTTTAATGAATACAAGGTGTTCTCTGATAGGATGAGGTGGAGTGGAGGGGAAGATTATGTCACAATCTCCACCTTGTCCAATAACATCTTGTGTTCACTGGAAAAACACAAGTTGTTCTCTGAAAGGCACCAGTGCCACACTAGTGACTCCTGTGCTTACTGTAGTGTGCAAAGGGGTAGCTGCCAAAATTCAATGTATGGTCCTGCAGCAAAAAGCTGCCCTCCCTTCCCAAATCAGGGTTATTATTTTTATTTTATTTAATTTATTTTATTATGGCATTTATTTTTGTAGGGCTTTGGAAGCATGCAAACTTTATTGACACAGGCAAAACTACCCTTTGTTTGAAGCCCATAAACTTATACTGGTGCAGTAAAGCAGAATGCACCAAAGTACCACATAATAACCCCCATTGCCCAAACTGTCATGACATTTATTTAAAAAGGGACTGGCAGACCTAAAGTCAGATGCACAGGTTCTGAAAACAATGTTTTTTTCTATCAGTATGTACAGATTTACATCTACATCTACATTTTTAAAAGCTGTTCCTGTCCTTGTGAAGCAAACATGAGCAGGACCAGCAATGCAACCTGACTATTCCTTTAACAAAAAAGAAAGTCCTAGGCCTGTGCACCACCCTATCCATATGCCAAAATAAACAAATGGCTGCCTGCCCTTCCACGACAAAGGGGGATAGGCAGTCAGTAGCACAGAGAGGGGAAATTCTATGGCCAGGGGTAAAGGCAGGCAGTAGAAAAATTAGGTGTTGAGCTATAGGCTCCATGTGCTGTTTACATCTTCCTCTTTGATCACATATATCAGAGAGGCGGTGTAGAGAAGTGTTGAGCCATAGGCTCCCTGCTCTTCCCTGAATTTTCCTCTTTTGGTTGCATAAATCTGAGAGGTGATGTAGGGAAGCTTTGGGAAGCTGTTTTGTTTTCACCCTGCCAGAGGTGAATGGTGCAGAAGGTGGTCAAGTGTCTGACAAACTATCAAGTGCAGAGCAGTGGCTTACCTTCAAGTGTTGCTAATGTGCCTTTTTATTTCCCCTATTTCCCCCCAGGTACACATATCAGCCATTTCTATGGTCTCCTATTGTGGCCTTTTCCTTATTCTCCAGGGGCACATAGTAGCTTATGTTTTGGACCTGCTCCTCCCCACATCAATCATGTTTCATTAGACTGAAATTGTTACTTTTTATGGTAGCCAGTGCTACTCCACAGTGGCAGGTGCCTATTATTTGGACAAAAGGTTTTTTTTAACTAGCACCAATATTTTGCACAGAAGGTCATCACTGCTTTCCACCTTCATATGGAATATGAGACAGCAAGAGGCACGGGAGGTATACGAGGAGGAGTGCTTGGGTTCTCGCAGTGAGGAAGAAATCAGAGGAGGCTTCAAGGATGACATACAATCATTCCTGGATACAAGGGGAATATTGGGGGGATCTATTGCCACCATCCCAAATAAACGACTCTGAGGAAGTGGTATAAAGAAACTCTTTACTGTATTTCCTGATGGTGGCTGTATCCAACACATTGTAGGCTAAGCTGCAAAAGGAAAACCTATAGGCATAGGCTGGCCTCCCCTCCACAAAGTAACTTTGGCCTTAAATTTGTTGCTGTCTCAGGCAAATGTGCCCTTTGTGTTCACCGTGACCCTATATACGTGTGCGGTACAGTTTTGTGCATCGAAGCAGAACAACACAGCATCTGAGCACCAGAAACCAAACACACTATTCAATTCATTTTTTAATATTCAAAGCAAATTCACCCATCCATGTCTCCATGCTTTATTCTGCTGATAAATTACTTTGACAAACAGCCCCTAGCATTACTGGCTGTGATCATCTTGAGTAAGGGTAAATGATTCTTATAGCATTTACTTCCTGGAATCTATCTACTTTTTATGGTGGCCAGTGCTACTCCACAGTGGCAGGTGCCTATTATTTGGACAAAAGGTTTTTTTTAACTAGCACCAATATTTTGCACAGAAGGTCATCACTGCTTTCCACCTTCATATGGAATATGAGACAGCAAGAGGCACGGGAGGTATACGAGGAGGAGTGCTTGGGTTCTCGCAGTGAGGAAGAAATCAGAGGAGGCTTCAAGGATGACATGCAATCATTCCTGGATACAAGGGGAATATTGGGGGGATCTATTGCCACCATCCCAAATAAACGACTCTGAGGAAGTGGTATAAAGAAACTCTTTACTGTATTTCCTGATGGTGGCTGTATCCAACACATTGTAGGCTAAGCTGCAAAAGGAAAACCTATAGGCATAGGCTGGCCTCCCCTCCACAAAGTAACTTTGGCTTTAAATTTGTTGCTGTCTCAGGCAAATGTGCCCTTTGTGTTCACCGTGACCTTATATACGTATGCGGTACAGTTTTGTGCATCGAAGCACCCCTTTTTCCTCCTGTTTGCCATAGCTGTTCTTTAATATAGGTCAATGGCTGGAGGTGGCCCAATATGAACTGGGGTACTAGCCTGACCTGCTGCATGTGTCATATCAAATTGGGTATTCACTGCAGTGGGGAGAATTTGCAACTAATTACCTGAATTTCATTAACCTGGGGTCACAGGGTGGTGATCTGGGAGCACAGTGTTTTATATTTTTTTTTTCAAAGAATGCATTGATTTGCTGGGACAACAAAGGTAGCTCGTCAACAGACTTTCAGCAACAACTGCCTCATGTAGCCTAATCCTCCCAAGCTAAAGTTTAAAATATAAAAATGGCAAGCAGCAAAACAATTTTAAATAGCAATTTTAGGTTGAAGGTTACTATGGACCTAAAGAGGATGAGTAGGGATTTCACTTCAAAAATTAAGAGGCCATGACACAGCAGTGAAAAACTGGGTAATAGCAGGACAATTTAAAATAGCACGGCTATTAGACCAAATTAAAATATATAGACAAAATTCACTACAGTCAAAGAACACAGGCTGGGGATTTACTATGCAAGATCTCAAACGGAGTTCCTTCACTGCCCCATGTGCATCCCTCCTTCTAGAACCACCAATGAAAATTATTATTATTATACAGTATTTATATAGCGCCAAAAGGTTTGCTGAGCGCTGTACATTACAGAGGGGGACAGTACATGAGACAATACAGTAACAAAACAATACACGAGGGGTTCAAGAGCCCTGCTCTTTCGAGCTTACAATCTAGGATCCCAGGTTCCGTTGTAGGAAAAACATGAGCTGGTTGAGATTGAAATCTTAAACTTGATAATAAATAACCTTCTGGAGGCCATGAAAGTTGTCACTGAGGTACAATTCTCTCCATGAATGTTAAATAGTCTTAAAGATAACAGGAGAGAGCACCACTGTGAACCGATAATGGAAAATGTGTGCCAATCAGGCTGCAAGGGAAAGCAATCCTGTGTCCACCACTGTGAGTGCAGGTCAGGGAAGGAACTCGTCTCAGCTCCATCAACTTCTAAGAAAAGGATAGATCCCATGAAGCCACACATCTATGCAGACCCACTGGTATTGAAATGAAAGGCAGTCTCAGCCCAGGCTCCCACCAGGCCATGCCCCCAACTCATTTCACTCTGCCACTCTCCCTTAATCATGGGAGTTCCCGTGATGAAACGCCATGTTCACTCCAAAATCCACATGAGCTTACCAGAATACATATGCCTCTCAGGAGTCAAAACACACACATGTATAACCACCAGACAGCAATTTGTGTAGCATCAGAGAGACAGAGTATCAGGCCTGCATAGTGTAAAATCCTGAATACACTTCTTTATTGCAGTTAAAAGTACACACAAGAGTGTATACAATGATTGGCATCCCAAATGCAACAACTCCTCCTGTACTCAGGGACCCAGATCAGTAGGGGACCGATGGACCAGTACTTTTGAAGAGCATGGAGATTCGTCCAGGACCGATCAAAGGCTGTGCAGCTCAAACAAAAAGCTGGGGAACCTCTATACAAACTGTAGTGAAGAACAAAAGACAGAGCGCACCAGCCTTGCGCATTACCTCAGTAAACAGTTAATGGATTTATTGATTTAGGATATATATTCACAAACATAGTAGTAAAACAAGCATGTTAAGTCCAAAGTTGAACCACATGATAAGGAGACATGTGCGTATCCCATCAGAAGGGGAGACTCTCAGAGTGACTCTGACGTGTTTTGAAGGGGGATCCCCCTTCGAGAAGGGATCCCCATCGAAAAGCATCAGCGTCACTTTGAGAATCTCCCCTTCTGATGGGATACGCACGCGTCTCCTTATCGCGTGGTTCATCTTTGGACTTTACATGCTTGTTTTACTACTATGTTTGTGAGTATATCTCCTAAATCAATAAATCCATTACCTGTTTACTGAGGTAATGCGCAAGGCTGGTGTGCTCTGTCTTTTGTTTTTCACTACAGTAATGATTGGCATCCACCAGACTACAATTTCTACAATTCTTTTCGTGCTCGCGACTTCTGGCTCCACCCTATGTGGTTCATCATAAATGTCATCATCAGAGGCTCCGTGCAAGGATCATCTCTTCTTACTGGACTTTTTTATTTTATCACATAATTGATTTATGCTTGTGAATGTAAAGTTGTTTCATTGTAAGACACTGATTAATCTTAAGAGTGATAGCTTTTTGATTCTATGATTTGGGTGTGATATCTTATGCGTTTGTTTGCTGCAGCTTACTCATATCACTTTGTTTCCATTTGTGGTATCTTTTTTGTTTATTTGTATTAATCACATGATTTAGGCACTGCCCATGACTGCTGCTTGCAGCTTGGCCTGTCCACTGTAGTTGGAAAAATGACTTAAAAGCATAGCTGTGGCAACCACCAATACCGATGTGACATATATAGGATTATTGAAATTAATGAGTGATTTATGGGGCTGAGTGTCAAAGTTCTGACAGTGGTGCCCAACCACTACTTTATAACTGGCAGGCAGATAAAGTGTTAAATCTGGGTTAAATGTGCAGGCCCTGTCAAGTATTCTGCACATGCATGGCAACACAAAGTCTATGGCACATGTGCAGAATATCCTCACAAAGATATATGTTTTTATTGTACCTCTGCTACTCTGCATGCATATACACAGCCTTTTGCACAACCTCCTCATAGAAGAAGCATAAAAGGAGCAGAACAAGATTGGGTGTGACTGAGGAACCCAAAAAAAGAAAACTGGAGGTCATGGCTTCCCTTATTTAGGTACGTACATACAAGAGATTTCAAGCTTTGCTCTTTATGAATTGGTCAAAGAGTAATGCATTCTACCTAGTTTCATTACCCCAAAATTTACCACCTACAAAAGCTTTGACCCACAATAGGTGTTGCAGTATTATTAAAGGTTAGTGTGAAATAATGTCAAATGATGATTTTAAATATTTTATGACAAATGTGTTTAGTAAAAGCACTCAATGACCTAATTACCAGCTTCTTTATATAATGTTGTAGACAGGTGCCCACAGAATGTTCGTTTTGCTATTATGTATGGCTGTTAATGCTTTATTTGTATTTTGCAAAACTGAGCTGTGTACAATGCTCTGTTTTCCCTCTGGTAATGAGAGAGTTAATTGTGTGGACATGCACGCTCCCTTTCCTAATGTCTTAAATTCAGGGGTTATTTACCTCTGGTTCATTCCGTGTACGAGAAGTGTGAGGAGAAGCTCTGCAAATGTAATCTGCAAAGAAGTGCCTTAAAGCAGAACAACACAGCATCTGAGCACCAGAAACCAAACACACTATTCAATTCATTTTTTAATATTCAAAGCAAATTCACCCATCCATGTCTCCATGCTTTATTCTGCTGATAAATTACTTTGACAAACAGCCCCTAGCATTACTGGCTGTGATCATCTTGAGTAAGGGTAAATGATTCTTATAGCATTTACTTCCTGGAATCTATCTGCCCTTAGCTCAGGAACTCATACAGGAGGGCGTGCTTAGCTATGAAAACCCTCCCTCTCCTGAAGACTCCTATGATGTATGACATCATTTACCTAGGCATGGAAACCAGGCAACTGAAGAAATGAAAACAAATAAGTTTAAAACAAGTAGATATGATTTACTCTGCTATCTATTTATTAATATTAGTAGTATAAAGATTAAAAATAGTCAGTGTTGATTGAGAGAATGAAGTTTTCCTTTAGGTAAATCCTTATTGAAAACCAACTTTTCTCGTGTTCTGAAGTTACTAAAAGGAGTGAAGTGTATTACAAAGGGGTGTATTCATAGTATGTCTACAAACAACTGGGAGAGAAGAGTTAACTAACCCTTCGGGTTGAAGAGGAGAAACCATGAGCTGTAAGAAGTATGTCCAGAATATCTTGTGAGGTTATGAAAGTTTTTTCAGAAGTCACTATGCAGCCGTTACAGCTGGGTGATGTACAAATACAATGCAGAGGGAATATATACAAAATCAAAACAGTGATGCACCTATCCAAATATAATCAAAGTTCATCAGATGGTGTTTTCTCTTTACATTCTCACCAGATATCAAGACCCTTCACACATATGGGTCAAAAAAGCATGATAGCATAAAATCTGATGTGTTTCTTGTGTTTAATCCATTTCCTCCTTCTCTTCCTCAAACCACCATTGTGGTGGAAGCAATAAATAAACAAAAAAAGTATATATACAGTGGGGCAAAAAGTATTTAGTCAACCACCAATTGTGCAAGTCCTCCCACTTAAAAAGATGAGAGAGGCCTGTAATTGGCATCATAGGTAGACCTCAACTATGAGAGACAAAATGAGAAAAAAAATCCAGACAATCACATTGGCTGATTTGGAAAGAATTTATTTGCAAATTATGGTGAAAAATAAGTATTTGGTCACCTACAAACAAGCAAGATTTCTGGCTCTCACAGACCTGTACCTTCTTCTTTAAGAGGCTCCTCTGTCCTGCACTCATTACCTGTATCAATGGCACCTGTTTGAACTTGTTATCAGTAGAAAAGACACCTGTCCACAACCTCAAACAGTCACACTCCTAACTCCACTATGGTGAAGACCAAAGAGCTGTCTAAGGACACCAGAAACAAAATTGTAGACCTGCACCAGGCTGGGAAGACTGAATCTGCAATAGGCAAGCAGCTTGGTGTAAACAAATCAACTGTGGGAGCAATAATTAGAAAATGGAAGACATATAAGACCACTGATAATCTCCCTCGATCTGGGGCTCCACGCAAGATCTCACACCATGGGGTCAAAATGATCACAAGAACAGTGAGCAAAAATCCCAGGACCACACGGGGGGACCTAGTGAATGACCTGCAGAGAGCTGGAACCAATGTAACAAAGGCTACCATCAGTAACACACTATGCCGCCAGGGACTCAGATCCTGCAGTGCCAGACGTGTCCCCCTGCTTAAGCCAGTACATGTCCGGGCCCGTCTGAAGTTTGCTAGAGAGCATTTGGATGATCCAGAAGAGGATTGGGAGAATGTCATATGGTCAGATGAAACCAAAATAGGTAGAAACACAACTCGTCATGTTTGGAGGAGAGAGAATGCTGAGTTGCATCCAAAGAGCACCATACCTACTGTGAAGCATGGGGATGGCAACATCATGCTTTGGGGCTGTTTCTCCAAAAAGGGACCAGGATGACTGATCCATGTACAGGACAGAATGAATGGAGCCATATATCGTGAGATTTTGAGTGCAAACCTCTTTCCATCAGCAAGGGCATTGAAGATGAAACGTGGCTGGGTCTTCCAACATGACAATGATCCCAAACATACCGCCTGGGCAACGAAGGAGTGGCTTCGTAAGAAGCATTTCAAGGTCCTGGAATGGCCTAGCCAGTCTCCAGATCTCAACCCCATAGAAAACCTTTGGAGGGAGTTGAAAGTCCGTGTTGCCCAGCGACAGCCCCAAAACATCACTGCTCTAGAGGAGATCTGCATGGAGGAATGGGCCAACATACCAGCAACAGTGTGTGCCAACCTTGTGAAGACTTACAGGAAACGTTTGACCTCTGTCATTGCCAACAAAGGATATATAACAAAGTATTGAGATGAACTTTTGATATTGACCAAATACTTATTTTCCACCATAATTTGCAAATAAATTCTTTCCAAATCAGCCAATGTGATTGTCTGGAATTTTTTTCTCATTTTGTCTCTCATAGTTGAGGTCTACCTATGATGCCAATTACAGGCCTCTCTCATCTTTTTAAGTGGGAGAACGTGCACAATTGGTGGCTGACTAAATACTTTTTTGCCCCACTGTAGTGTAAAAAGTTCTAATTCTTAAACCCAAAACCAAATATAATGTGCTCCCTTTAAGTGACAAATATGTGCTTCAAACCAAGTGCTCTTCTGTGCAAGCCACTTGCTCCTCTTGCCTTCCACTTCCACCCAAAAGTTTAAAACTTACATATGTTATGCACACTTCACCAAATAACATCCACCAATATATCCTGCTCACCAATGATTTGGCCGAAAAAACAAAAATCCTAAAATGATGTATTATCTTCTTTATATCATACTATTTGTCACTTACCTGATGGTGGAGACTGAGCTGTAGAGGAGGGCCTCCCTTGCGGCTCTGGCTTAGGGGCCCTGGTGAGGTGACAGGGAGCACTGGAGCACAGGGGCACGAGTTCCTAATAGGAATCTGTGGACGGATGTGCGTCAGAAAACGCAGGAGCGGCTGGAGGAAGGCACACTGGCAGAGGTGCAAGGTAGTCAGGCAGCCGGTGCTCAGTTAGATGTGCAGGTGCAGGATACTTGCAGGATAGCCAGTAGGAAGCACGATCAGAGTAGGCAAGGTCAGGCGGTCCAGTTCAGCAACAAACGGACAAGGTCAGACAGAATCAGAAGGCAGTAGAATTGTCGGTGGGCAGGCAAAGATCGAGGCAGGCGGCGTTGTAACGAGGTCAATTGACAGGTCAGGATCAGCAAGGCAAAACAGATATCAGAGTACACAGGAACACAGGATAAAGACCAAACATCACTGTGGCAGAGTCTCATCCAAGTTTAAATAGCCCGCACAAGCGCACCCGACGATCGCCCATGAACAGAGCCGGCCAGAGCCCTGCGACAGGGCACATTCGTGCACCATCCCTTACACTATTATTCCATGTCTATATGCTCATATTTGAAAAGATCCCATAGTGCAAATTATATTTGTAATAGTAATCATGTGGATAGATTCAAGGAAAGACCATAGTGTAGTAAACCAAGTCAAAGCATTAATTTAGCCTCTCTATGCTTACTTGTATAAGAAAAGCCATAAAACCACCTGAAGCCCAATTCCAGATGACCGCCTGGGACTTCCGGTTCCAATGAGAATCTGACATCACTTTCTGACATGTTTTGTCATGTTGACTTCATCAAAGTAAATGAAATGCAGAGGGAGTAGCAGCCAGTATTGTGGATGTGTGTCATGCAATGAAGATGTGACACGAGGACTAGTGGAGTAAGTCATTCATTCCATGCTACTTTCTCAAAAAGCTTAAAGTCTGTTTGCTGGGTGAAGTGGAGTGGACCAAAATGCCAGTTGTTCTGTTAGCGGGCTTTTACCGTCTGTTCAGATAAATGGACATTACTGCCATTTGACTTTACCAAGTGTTGTGCCCGATATATGTGTGTATTCACTAACAATAGCACTACATGTGCAAGTGCAGTGGAGAGTGAATAGGAGTTACGTAGCTTTTAGCCAGATAAAGGTTATCTTTTCACACTGGAGCAGCAGCACTCACATGTGCTAAATGAAAAGATGAAAGCAGCTCTGGCCAGTAAGGATTTACAGGGAGTGAATACACACAATCACTTGCATAAGAATTATTTTGGAGCACTATTATTGGATATTTTATATGCATCTTGTGTGGACTCATATTTGATTAGGTATGTTTTTTATTTTATTTGATTTATATTGGCGGGTTTTGTGTGTCATTCACTATTGTATTATATGATACTGTTCACACCTGTACTTGTTTATTCCCATAGGGAATTCAGGTGTTGCACTTTATTTTTATTCTATATATAATCTATTCCTTTACCCCCTGTGTGTATTGAGGGGGGTTTGGATTTATTCATTTATTTATGGTTAGTATTTCTTTAGTGCTACACTGTTTTGTATATTTAGTCACTTCACCTATTGGGTATGAGGTTAGTGTCAGCAGCTTGAGTGTTAGGGCTCCATTTTAAGCACAGAAGGATCTTCTCTTTTTTTCTGTATTATGCCCTGAGAAGTTACTTAAACTGTTATAACCTCTTTTTTATTATTATTATACAGGATTTATATAGCGCCAACAGTTTGCTCAGAGGTTTACAATATAACAGGAGACAATACAGCAACAATACAGTTCAATACAAGAGGGATAGGAGGGCCCTGCTCCTTGGAGCTTACAATCTAGTCTTTATGACCATAAGTAATTGAGGTCTAGATTCCTAAAACTTAATTGTTAGTAATAATTTGTATAGATTGTTTTATTATAAGCTGACAAATAGACAAAAATGTAAAAAAATGCATGCTGGTTATTTACACATCAAATTAAAAAAAAAATAACCTTTTTTTTTAAAATAGAAGTACAGCCAAAGCTCATGGAGATCTGAGAACTGAGTGATCAGCAGTCTTTGATCACTCAGTTCTCAGCCTTAGAGCCAGTGAGGGACAGATGCAGCATCAGACCAATGCTGCATCCACCTTGTTAAGAATGATTTCTGGGAAAAAAAATCCTAAATTTCTTTTTTAATGCATTTCTTAAAAGACTATAATGCTTTCTTTAACACTGTATTTCTTTCTCATTCCACAGCGAGTACACAGAGAAATAGTTCCAGTTACAGCTACAGCAAGGATCATTATTGTTAGCTTAGAAACAAAACGCCACTTGAATGTCCTTCAGATTTTAAGGGGGCCAGACTGTGACCACTGGGAGTAGAAAATATCGTGGTGTTCAGTGAAAGTAAACAATGCCTTATCTTTGGTGTTATTGGCTGGAATAATAACTCATTGTTGGTGTCAGTGGAAGGAATAGTGCCCCATCTTTGGTGTCAGTGGGAGAAATAGTGCCCCATCATTGGTGTCAGTGGGAGAAACAGTGCCTCGTTGTTGGTGTCAGTGGGAGGAATAGTGCACCATAATTGGTGTTAGTGGGAGGAATTGTGCACTACCGTTGATATCAGTGGAAGTAATTGTGCCCCATTTTTGGTGTCAGTGACAGGAACTAAGTGCCATTGTTGGTGTGAGTGGATGGAATAGGCCCCAAGGGCCATATAAAGGCAAGTAAAGGGCCGCATTTGGCCCCGGGGCCGTAGTTTGGAGAACTCTGACTTATATGGTAATTACATTATCACAAAATATGCTGACTGGTTACTGATCTCAGTCTTGCCCTGTCAGTGCTAGTGCAATTCCAGAACTTTCAGTGCTCACAAGTGGGTGCTGATAGTTCTGAAGTGGAACATAAGTTAACTTTCTCTCAGCAAAGGGGACCCGTTTCTGAGAGCGTTATTGTAAAGATTACAGTCATCAGTGATCCACCACTGGTACATGGTGTAACCCACACAGCTGTAAATAAACTATTGACTAAAACACTTGAATTCTAAATAATCTACAATCTTTTGATTGTTCCACATTGTAAACAACATTGACAGACTCCTTCCAGCCATCATTTTAATAAAGCTGCAGAACAGAAATGTGTTTTCAGGATTACAAAGACTTATTTCTTTTCTGAATATTTTTCCTGGAGTATAATTTGTTGAATGCAGACTAATAAACATATTAAATCAACCTTTCATCTCTCACAAAAGCTGCACCATTTAAAATTAAATTAAATTCTTTATTATTGTAAACAATTCTTTACCAGAACACATAATCTAAATTAAAGACTTACAGCGTAATTGTAATTCAGAAGGCTATGCATCATAATTGATTGAATACAAAAAGCTGTCTGATCCATTTTCTTGTATGATAATATTGTCATTAACCTGCACACAGATGGAAAATGTTATATGGAGCTCAGGCAATTCTTAAAGTCTGGAGAGAAATTCTATTTACAAGGTGCGGTGTTGTATATAATGAAAGTAAAAAACAGTTTGTTTCTTATCACTTGGCAATTGTAATATCTGCTATTGATGTCTGCTGGTTTAAACTGCCAGAGGATATTAAAATTTTACAGGGTTGGATTGGATTCCAAACTTGCACATTTAAATACAACACATTTTGAATGGAAGAAATATTAGCAACTTTGTTGTCTATAGGAACCAATTAAATTCTAGCAGTCATTCTTTTATTACAGTTTTTTTTATTGTTACCAAGAAGTCACAAGTTGAAACATGTGAGCACACAGGTTAAAAAGTGAAAGCTGACATTTGATTGGTTGGTATATGTTATATTCATGATTTATCCATGATTTTACAAAGGGCCACACCCAAAACGCATAGTCACGACAACAGCCCAAGTCTCAGTTCCAGCCTCTGCTTAGCTTGCAGTCCATCATATCCACTCCCGATCAGCGGCATCTACCAGTTGTTGACATCACTTCTTGTGTGATGGCCTTGAAGATCACCCATTCACCAGTGGTCTGTCTGCATTGGTATCCACATTTACATCCACCTAGGCGGCTGGCCATCTGGCCATTCATCCACACGATCCTGCAACTTATACCTGTCCAGCATCCAGTTTCTACCATCCTCATCTGACAGAGGTAATCTATTTCTGAGCCCCACAACCACATTTCTTCACTGGCTTGTCCCTATCTACTATTAGTGACATCTTGGGTTCTACAGTTAGGTCCATATATATTGACCTAATTGGACACAGGCACAATTTTAGTTTTTTTCAGGTATTTACCACAACATATTCTAAGCTATAGTTATATAGTAGATATGGGCTGAAAGTGCACACTCAGGTTTCATTTGAGGGTATGTACATCCAAATTGGAAGAAGGGTTTAGGAATTACAGCTCTTAAGAGTAGCCATCCCTCCTTTTTCAAGGGACCAAAAGTAATCGGACAAATGAATCAAAAGCTGTTTCATGGCCAGGTGTGGGCTACTCCATTATTTAGAAGGCAAAAGGTCTGGAGTTGATTCTAAGTGTGGTATTTGCATTTGGAATCTATTGCTGTGAACCTACATCATACGTTTACAGGAGCTGTCAATGCAAGTGAAACATGCCATTGTAAGGCTGCAAAAATGAAACAAATCCATCAGAGAGATAGCAGCAACATTAGGAGTGGCCACATAAACAGTTTGATACATTGTGAGGAAAGAAGAATGCACTGGTGAGCTCAGCAACATAAAAAGGCATGGACGTCCACAACAGACAACAGTGGTGGATGATCGCAGGTAAAGAAAAACCCATTCACAACATCCAGACAAGTGAAGGACACTCTCCAGGAGGTGGGTGTATCATTGTCTAAGTCTTCAATCAAGAGAATACTTCACAAAAGCAAATACAGAGGGTTCACCACAAGGTGCAAACCATTTGTAAGCCTGAAGAATAGAAAAGCCAGATTAGACTTTGTCAAAAAACATCTAAAAAACAGCCAGACCAGTTCTGGAAAAGCATTCTTTGGATGGATACAATGTCATCTATAAAACATGGTGGAGGCAGTATGATGGCATGGGCATGCATGGGTCATTGGTGTTTATTGATGATGTGACTGAAGACAGAAGCAGCCGGATGAATTCTGCAGTGTTTAGAGATATACTGTCAGCCCAGATTCAGCTAAATGCAGCAAAGTTGATTGGAGGGCGCTTCGCAGTACAGATGGACAATGATCCAAAACACACTGGAAAAGCAACCCAGGAGCTTTTAAAAGAAAAGAAGTGGAATATTCTACAATGGCCAAGTCAATCACCTGATCTCAACCCAATTGAGCATCCATTTCACTTGCTGAAGGCAAAACTAAAGGCAGAAATACCCACAAACAAAGAACAACTGAAGACAGCTGGAGTTAGAGTCTGGCAAAGCATCAGAAAGGTGTAAACCCAGTCTTTGGTAATGTCCATGGGTTCCAGACTTCAGGCAGTCATTACTAGTAAAGGATTCTCAACAAAATTTTAAAAATGAACATTTTATTTATGATTATATTCATTTGTCCAATTACATTTGAGTCCCTGAAAATGGAGGGACTATGTATAAAAATGGTTGCAGTTCCTAAAATTTGTACTTAATATTTATGTTCAACCCCTTGAAATAAAGCAGAAAGTCTGCACTTCAAATTCATTTGGATTGTTCCATTTTAATTTATTCTGGTGGCATACAGAACCAAAATTATGAAAATTGTGCCTGGTCCAAATATATATGGACCTAACTGTATGTGCATGGAATAATCACTACAATAACATCTTGCAGCAGAGACCTCATGCCCAGTCATGAGATTTCTATAAATTTCTTTTAATATGAGAATCTATTATCAATTAAATTTTTTAAGACTGGACTTACAGTGTGTCAATAAATGTTTTTTTATGATTTGTGCTTACTGTGCTATGGTTTTACATGGTCATCAGCTTTCCTAAGCGCTTACTGTGGACTATTGGACCACATTTTGCACTACACCACTCCTGGTGTTATTCCTCTTGGAGCTGCTGGACTGCTGCACAGCACAACAGTGATTTACTGATTATCACCTGCTGTTTGGCTGGTTTTGTTTTATAGACTATTGTGATATTTGGGGGTTATTAACCTCAGGGTAAGCTTACCAGTGAGTAGAGTCCACACCAGAAATTATTGTTTAAAGGCTTGTTGGCCCACTTTTATTAAAGAAAACAAAAACAAAAGTCCATACAATGTATGTTTCCCACGCAGGAATATCCACCATCAATGCAAAACAATGATTTAGCCTCCTGGCTCTTTTTAGCAGCACCGCTGCTCAGGCTTTATGCATAGGTCCTCTTGACCATTCACATACAATTGCTGTACCTTGGTTAGTGCTCTTTCACAGCATTCCTGCTTCTCCAGCCTACAGGCTTGGGTCCTGTATGCTCTGTCAGGCTACACTGTGTAACCATGCACACTTGTGGCTCAGGGGCGGACTGACCATTTGGAAACTCGGGCACTGCCCGAGGGGCCTGGGGTCAGTAGGGGACCCCATGAGATCTGGTACCTTTTTCATAGGCTTTTTTGAGTTTGGGCCATGACATAGGGGCCCTATGATCCCCTATTGCCCGGGGGCCCCATGAGTTGTCAGTCCGCCCCTGTTGTGGCTGTCTCCCTTGAACCCACATGGACTCCTCGGGAGGGGTGAGGGTGGAGCCCAGAACCCTGGTCCTGACTCTAGAAGAGACCAACACACACCTGCACAATCAGTCTTCTGGCCATTCCCAAAACCTGATCTCAGGATAGGAGATTTCCTCCCACCCAGATCACTGTGAAATCTCCAGGCTCCAGGTCCCAAACAGAGTTTTACAAAGAACTGAGGAAACTGAAAACACCCTGGAGCCCCTCAACCTGCCTTGTTGAAAATCCTCCACAAAATAATATCCCTTTTTCATCGTAACAGATCACCACACTGTCACACTATATAAGGATATGTTGCATAATATCACAATCTAGCAGCTGAATGTTTTTAGTTTTATGGTTTGGAAACTGGGAATTCTTGCATCCACAAGCCACAGTCATTTTTCCTTTTGCAAAGAACTTTTTGAAGTTTTTTTTGAAGCATTATAGTATACAGCTCAATGTCACAATACAGTAGCATTTAACGAAGACAAGGAGCAAACATTCGGGTATATTTTAGGTGAGAGGTGACAGGACAAAAGAAAATATAACCACTCTACAAAAATCAATAAAGTATACATCAGTGAATTATGCCCAAAGTGAAGTATGTCCAAAGTATATGGACGAGGAAGGGGAGGGGGGGGTTGCCTAAAGTGAGACCTGCTCCTTGTCAGCAAAGGTAAGACTGCATAAGTGGAGGGGGAGGGAAGGGCAACCCGTATAACTCCCAACAGAGTGTAAAAGCAAATGGAGAAAGTAGGGGAAAGAAGGGGGAAGAAGATCCCACAGGGTCCAAGCCAAGGCCCAGATTGAAAGGGTGTTAGGAGCCCAGTTATACCAAAAGCAAAGTGCGCTCTATGTTCAGGTCATCATTGCAGGATATCCATGGATCCCAGACTCTCAAGAACTTGGCATGGGCATCATTCAGGATTGATGTAAGCTTCTCATATACCATAGTTCCCTTGAATTGTTGCTTGACTTCCTTCAAGCAGATGAATGGCTTGAGCCAGGCTTTAGCTGAGGTCTGATGAGCAGCAAGAAAGACAAAACCCATCAGTTTCTTCGGATCCCTGGAAATTGTTGGGGTCTGTGCAGTAGGACTTTCCACGGGTTGCATACAGCCACTGTCATTTTTTTATTTCACTAATGATCAAGGCTTTTGTGTTTTTTCCTCCCACTGACCAGTAGGTGGGACTGTGTTACATACTTCTGACATTAACACTCTGCATCTCGTGCTGTGTATTCAACTTCTGATATCTACATTCGTTAAGCTATGTTGTATGTACATCACATACTCCTGCATGCTGCACAGTATATGCTAATTTATGTTATATAGTCATGACCACTGCACTCTGTAAGGGGTACCGTACATTACATACTCTTGACCATGGTGTTTATTGTCTCAATAGTTGCTGGTTGCTATGTAGTCTCCAATTATTTGAATGAAGTTCTTCAAAGCTGAACTCCAGAGAAAGAAAAAAAATTCTCCCTTTCAGTAGGGCTGCACCAGCACTGCAAGGGTAAATGTTCTTTTAGGTCTAGGGGGGCACAAATAACAATTTTACTCTTCTGCTCCTGTCAGCTCCCTCTAAGCTGTAAGACCAGTCCCTGCAGCCTCTTCTCCCTTATACTTTGGCATGTACAGGTCCTCTAATGGAGCATTTTTTTCTTTCTTCAGAGATGAGCTTTAACCACTTTAGCTCCGGAATGTTTTACTCCCTTGGTGGCCAGGTCATTTTTTTCTATTTAGCACTGCACCATATTAACTGGTAATTGTGCAGTCATGCAACACTGTACCCGAACAAAATTAATATAATTTTTTCACACAAATAGAGCTTTCTTTTGGTAGTATTTGATCACCGCCGTTTTTTTTATTTTTTTACTATATAAACAAAAAAAAAACCTAAGAATTAAAAAAAAATTTTTTTTTTTATTTTCTGCTATAAAACATATCCAATAAAAATGAAAGGAAATCTGATTTTTTCATAAATTAAACCAAAATGTATTCTGCTACCTGCGTTTCGTGAAAAAAATCTCAATAGCTGTATATTGATTGTTTTTTGTAAAAATTATAGTGTCTACAAATATATATATATATTGGAATTTTTTTTTCATATACTACTAATGGCAGTAATCAGCAACTAGGACTTTGATGTGCAGCAGGCAACTAACTAGTACTGGGTAGAGACTGACTTAGGTTAGACTCACATATGTGGGGGTGATGCGGCGGTGGGACCCGCACAAAAATACCTGCAGCAGCACCACCCGCACAGAGCAATGCAGGGCCCACGGACGGGTGCCATTAATTCTAAAGGCACGCCACCCGCACTGGAACTCGCAACCGTAATAGGAACCTTGGTTCCCGTGTGGGCTGCGGTTTCCAAAGAAGTGCAGGGTCTTCTTCCCTGCGTGTCCCGGGGCACGGGAGTCCATTCAAATGAATGGGCACTGTTGCCTGTGCAAAACACGGCCCGCACGGCTGCAGATATGTGAACCAGGGGTCACTGCCACTAAAATCACCAGTGACACCAGAACAGTGATCAGTGATAATACTATACACTGCCACTGTACTAAAGACACTGGCTGGGAAGGGGTTAACATCTCAGGTAATCAAGGGGTTAAGTGTGTGCCTAACAAGTGTTATTGTATGTATTATGTGCTGCTATTTACTAAAAATCTCTACCCTCTGGGCCATGAATCATTGGCCGGGACCTGCTGACAAAATCCTGCTGCATCTAATCACAAAGGGAGTCAGCGGGTGGGGGCGCCTGGAGGCCAACAAAGTACAGATACGTTGTTGTGTCTGTACAGGCCACTCGCCCGCACTACATTGAGGGCAGGCAGTCCTTAAGTGGTTAAGGTATGATCAGACACAGTGTTAGCTGTCGGCCTAAATTCTGTGCAGAGAAAGACGTGTAAGAAAAGAGTTTCAATTATAAAGAAGTGATTCTTTTTTGCTGAGGTTTATGCCCACTTTTCCCTGTGGCTCACAGGTCCTCTTCTATCTTGAGATGTCCCTCTTTCTCAAGTATTCAAGTTGGAAGGTATGTTTGTCAAGATTAAATTGCAGCTTCTAAATTAGAAAGAGTTCCCCACACTTACTGTTATGATGAAAGGTATCATAGATAACAGGAAGAGAGGACAATTCTACCCACAGTAGCTGCAGCCAGCATTTAAATCTGACAAATATTGTAACCATTCACAAATCTTTCCAAAACTAGAAAAAAGAATTTGGCTGGAATTGGAATTTTAATGTGTTCTACACATACAGGCCTTTTTTTTAACAAGGCAATTAGAAAATATGCAAAAGTTAGTAACCCATAACAGCCAATCAGAATTCATTTCTAGACGTGTGTTTTGCTTTGTTATGATTTGCTTATCAGACAAAAAAAATAATTTTCAGAGATTCGGATGCATACGAATCTCCGAATTGACATAGTAATGAATGTCAATGAATCAAAAAAAGGTTATAACAAAATTAAGGAATATATTTGTTTAATGCGGATAATGTCACATGATGCAATAGTAGTTCAGGCCCATGGGGAAATTAATTAAATCTTCAAATTTGTTCAATAATTCAAATTCAGATAAAGAATGGATCCAAATTTTGTTTTAGTAATTAACCACTTCACACCTAAGGGTAAAACAAATCTTAATGCCCAAGCACAATTTTGCGACTTTGACATGTTTTAGCAAAACCGTACATATCATCACAACTACTTTGTGCATCCAGGTGGATTATACCTTGTTTTCTTCAGGACAAATTAGGCTTTCATTTGGTGGCAAATGGTAATGGATATCACCTGATTTTTTTTTCATTACCAAAGGAAAACTGGCCCAAAATAGTAAAAAAAAAAACCCTGTTTTTAAATTTAGCTGTATATTTCTTGCTACTACCATAACCTACCACCTAAAAACAACCTAAAATTATTTCTCCTGCTCCTGATGATTGCAACAATACCACATGTGTGTATGTTAGTTGTTTGTACCCATAGTACAGCCCAGAATCCATAGAGTGCAATTTGCTTTTTTAATTTTTTTTATTCTGCCACTAACTGACACTGATACTAATTTACAAATTAAAAAAAAAACCTGAGCCCCCTAAAAGAAAAACTGACCCTGACCTTGACCTTTGACCCAGACCTTGACCAAAACAGTTATCCTGGCACAGACCTAGATCAAACCTTGATCTAGGTATTTTTGTTTATTTTGTTATTTTTATGTATTTATTTATTTAATTTTTTTACACACACTTGTTTGTTTGTTTTCTCTCTCTTAAAGGACAGAGAGAGATACATTGTATCTCTCTCCTCCATTCAGAGAGAGAAAACAAGGGGGCAGGCTTCACAGTGACTGATCACTGTGACAGCCAATCAGAGACTATCACAGCGATAAAGTGACCAGGAATTGTGAGTTCCAGGTCCCGATCATTAGAACAGGACCCGGAGCTCTTAGTGACACCCCGGTCTTTCTGCTGGGAGCTCGCCATGTTGAGCGCTCCCAGTAGAAAGACAGGTACATAAATGAGCAGCCCCATGGAAAAAAGCCCAGTTCTGTGATGCTGCTAATTTGCGTGTGGTCGGTGTCAAGGGGTTAATTCGGGTGCAACTGCGGTGGACGACCCCGTCCCCCTTCAGTGGTGGGTGCGTGCTGTTGTGCGCATGCGCGGCAAATTCTGGCCAAGCGTGGTGATGTCACATGCTGCACAATGGCGCTGTTGCTGTCCCAAACTGGGATCCCATAAGAAGGAGCCACCTCTCTCGGTCCTGCAGCTTACACAGCGGGAAGGAGAGCGTTTGGCTCCAACATTACACCCCCTTACTATCCCAGGCAGTCCAAGCAACCAGAGAAGCTTGGCCCAGAAGTTAGCCCGGTTTGGGCCCCACAATAAGAGGAGTTTTAGGTGGAACTGGCTGGGTGCTTCATCTTCTGTTTTAGGTATGACAAGGTATACACTAATTCTTTATATATTGCCCTTCTGAGTCACCCTTTAAACAGTTTTGAACCTCTGTGGCTCCTTTATTTACAGATATGAGCTGACTAGACTACCCCATATGCCTGACCTGATCCCTATTCTGAGAGATTGATGAACTTTATCACACCGGCCTTACCTCCCTGTTGCTCCTCCCCTGTTTGTACCCTAATAAGGTTAGTACTCTGTCATTTAGTTCCAATCACTAAATACTGAAGTGGTCTATATACTGGCTTTAATACAATGGTAACGTGTCTGATACCCTCCGCAATTACCCCCCCCCCTTTCTTTTAATCCTTTCAGGTATTGCAAATGTTGCCTAGTAACCATTGCGGTTGAGTGGACTTCTTTGAGGCTTTAGTACACCTCTTCTATACTGTTCACTTCATTGAATTTTTTTTTAAGTGGCCACTCTGGCTCTAAAACCAATGACAACATTACTTTTGTAGTCTCCAATAATGGAAGGTTAGCATAACATTCTTTACCATTATTACAACTGTTATCTATATTCAGGAACGTTTGTACCAGCTTTACTGTTTATATACCTTTTATAGATCAGGAGACCCCTTTTAGGACTACTCAGTTGTGCATTATCCTTGTGGAATCCCCCTGCTGACTTGCCTGACATGTGGTTGCTCCATGCGCTACCAACAACAATCCCTCCCCACACGTTTCCTGCTTTGTAGCCAATACCTCAAGGTATTTACAGATTTGTATAATGAATAAGTAACAACATTACAATATGTGATATTATGTTATACTTACATCCAACTTTCTTTCATGTAGTAACTCCTGAAGAAGCGATACTCTCGTGAAACATGTCGAGTAACTACAATTACTGATATCTGATCTATGTCTTTTGATACCCTTACCGGGACACGGTATATCTGTATCAATTTTAAACTATTATATGAATTGATGAGTTTTGTAATCTGCATAGAATGCCCCACCCTTCATGAGGGTCTTGCATTCTTACCGGAAAAACCTTTATGCATGGTTATGTAATAGTCTACATTCAAATAATCAAGTGATTTTAATTAATTTTTGTTGCAGTGCCTTTAAAGTCCACAATTTGGCTCCCTTTTTTTTCTCTTTTGGTTCATTATACGGGTACACATGATGCCAGTCGATATTGTCCAAGCAGCTCATGTCCTTTCTCTTGGGGGGGGGTTCAACTAGCATCCAAAAATATTGAATTCTGCCAGTTTAAATCTGTCCCATTCAATAATATATCGAATATATAGCAATCTTCCAGAAAAGCTGCAACACTCTTTGAATCCACCTAGACCAACGAATATATGAAATGAATGTTGAAGATACAAAAGGAATTCTGAAAAAGAATCAGGACAACATAACTAATATGATGAAACAAAATTGTTTAATGAACAAATGCACCTGAAATGCAATAAAAACAGGGGCGGACTGACCATTTGGAAACTCGGGCTCTGACCGAGGGCAGTAGGGAGCCCCATGAGATGCCCCTGGTACCTTTTTCATAGGCTTTTTTGAGTTTGGGCAAGGGCACAGGGGCCACATGATCCCCTATTGCCCGGGGGCCCCATGAGTTGTCAGTCCACCCCTGAATCGAAACACAAATTTCTGGCATGCACGTCTATTACTTTCTTATAAATAAATGTAAATGTGTATCGCTGCCCCTAATACTAACAGAAATTACCAAACAATGTACATCACATAAATAATGCTCTATAATCAACTATAAGTCAAAACAGCACGTATCCACCAAAAAAAAATATATTTCTATAAAAATGAGTGACAAATACAATAATTGATTAATGATTAATTTATAAAGTGCAGTCCATATCCATAATCCATATCACACTTTTTGTACTTGTGTGTGTAATGAAGAACGAAAAGTGTGATTATGGATTATGGATATGGACTGCACTTTATAAATTAATCATTGTTTATTTGTATTTATTTTGTTTGGGTGGATGGATGAATTGTTACTTGATATATTAATCAATTATTGTATTTATCACATATATACATATACATGTATATATATATAATTTTTTGGGGATAGATATATGCTCTTTTGATTGACTTATAGTTAGATTATAGAGCATTATTGATGTGATTTACATTGTTTGGCAATTTCTGTTAGTATTAGGGTGGAGCTACACATTTACATGTATTTGTTTATTTAATGCTGGGAACACTTTTGTGTTGGCAGTAGCCTCTTTATTTGTATTTCTATTTTAGGATTCACTTGTGGCAGCACACTAGTTCTCTTATAGTTTTTCGATTAATTATTTGTTGATTGAAACAGTGAATTTAACAAAGTTATTGTCCATTACAAGTTATCAATGCTTTTCTGTATTTTAAGGGGAAAAACCTTGCTCTCAAAACCAGTACTCAAAGTGCTTAGCATTCCAGACACTGAATCCCATATGTGTACATAAGATCCAGTTTATAGTAAGTATAAAATGTAGATCAAACAAAAGGCTTTTAACAGGAAGAAAATATCTTCCCACTGCAAACCTGCTTAAACAAGGATATTATTTTCATTTTAACTGAGTATGTTTTGATTATTAGATACCGTCTGAGGATTTCTGAAACCATTAGTCTTGTTTTGTATATGTCATGGTTACAGCTTTAGAGATGAAAAGGAGCAATTAATCAGGATGAATTCTACCTAAAAGAAATAGTGCTCTGTGAATCTTTTGCATCTCATCTCCATACATTGCGTAAAAGCAAAGATTTTGGTTTATAATTAGCTGAAGTATGTCAAACACAGTTGAATATAATGAGTCACAGAGTATAACCTGACATACTGTTAACATTTTACCTGTCCCTTAATGGTTTTTGATTTTCCGTTATCTGCTATGAACAAAATAAACAATATGGAATGCATTTTTAAGCCTAATTTCATAAATCTATCTACATTTAATAAAGAAAATACAGAAATAAAGGGTCATTATACCTAAACTGAAAAAAGTGACTAAAGGTAAATTATGCAAAATAATTACTAACACACATATTTATGATTATAAGTGTAGCCAAACCTAAACAGAACTTTTTTTTCTGAAATCTTTTTTCAGAAATATTTTTATAATAGTATGGACTTTTTTTGTCTATTGTTATACTATAGCCATGTTAAGCAAAAAAGCACAAATCTTTATTCTCTGTTTATCTCCTGAAATATTTGTACCTCTCCATGTTATTTACAGATATTTCCATGTACCAGTTTACAGAGGCGGCTCTAGGCTTTGTGAGGCCTTAGGCAAACTTAAACATGAGGCCCCACTAATGCCCATCTGTCTGTCCTACATAGCAGGCCTTCCCAGATTGAGATCCTCATGCAGTGGATGGGAGGGGTGAGGTGCGCGGACTCAACATCACTCCTCATTGACTGGCAGGGAGAGCTCCAGAAGTCTTAGGTTGCGCAAGAGGTGAGTGTGACAAGGCTGCCTGCGCACAGCAGCGTTAAGGTGTCCTGTCACCTCTAAAATAAAGTCACGCTGCAAAACAGCTGTTTGGCCACTGCGAGGCCTGCTTAAGTGAGATAGGGCTCTTAACGCTGCCTGAGCACAGACTAGGTTTAGGAGTATGTCTTTGGGAATGTTTGACCATTCTTCCAGAAGTGTATTTGTGAGGTCAGGCACTGATGTCAGATGAGAATGCCTGGCTCGCAGTCTCCGCTCTGATTCATCCCAAAGGTGTTCTATTGGGTTGAGGTCAGGACTCTGTGCAGGCCAGTCAAGTTCCTCCACCCAAAACTTGCTTACCCATGTCTTTATGGACCTTGTTTTGTGCACTGGTGTGCAGCCATGTTGGAACAGGAATGGGCCATCCCCAAACTGTCCCCACAAAGTTGGGAAAAAAATGTCTTGGTATGCTGACGCCTTAAGAGTTCCCATCACTGGAACTAAGGGGGCAAACCCACCCCTAAAAAAACAACCCCACACCATAGTCCCCCTCCACAAAACTTCACACTTGGCAAAATGCAGTCTGGAAAATACCATTCTCCGGCAACTGCCAAACCCAGACACGTCCATCGGATTGCCAGACAGACAAGCGTGATTTGGCACTCCAGAGAACACGTCTTCACTGCTCTAGAGTCCAGTGGTGGCGTGCTTTACACCACTTCATCCGACGCTTTGTATTGCACTTGGTGATGTCAGGCTTGGATGCAGCTGCTCGGCCATGGAAACCCATTCCATGAATCTCTCTATGCACTGTTATGGTGCTAATTTGGAGGCCACGTAAAGTTTGGAGGTCTTTAGATATTGACTCTACAGAGAGTTGGCAACTTCTGTGTACTGTGCACTTTAGCATGCACTGATCCCGCACTGTCATTTTACGTGGCCTTCCACTTCATGGCTGAGCTGCTGTTGTTCCCAGTTGCTTCCACTTAGTTATAATACCACTAACAGTTGACCATGGTATATTTAGTAGCAAGGAAATTTCACGGATGGACTTATTGCACAGGTGGCAACCTATCACAGTACTACGCTTGAATTCACTGAGCGCCCGAGAGCCACCCATTCTTTCACAAATGTTTGTAGAAGCAGTCTGCATGCGTAGGTGCTTAATTTTATACACCAGCAATGAAGGTGACTGAAACACCTGAATCCAATGATTCGGAAGGGTGTCCCAATACTTTGCCAATATACATGTACAGTACAAATCTCAGTTTTTGGCAATACAATCACTTAAACCCCCAGAACATTACATATTTTCCAAAAGCACAAAACCTGTAGAATAAAAAGATGACATTTGCACATTTGTATGTCACATGATATTTGTGCAATTGTTTATTAAAAGCAAATTTTCAGGAAAAATATAATAAAATTAATTTTAGTGCAAAAACACACAATAGAATATCCATTTTTGGTTAAAATTTAAAAGATGAGCTTGCATTGAGTAAACAGATATCAAACATTCCATGTCTTAAAATTGCGCGCACCCGCAATATCGTCAAAAACTATGTTGCCCAAAAATCATCATAGATGACTCTTTAAAAGTCTTTACAGCTCATAAGTTTAGAGTTAACTTGAAGCTCTTGTGCTAGAATTATTGTTCTCACTTTAATGTTCATAGCGATATGACAAACGTGTAGTGCTACCGTGGTTTACATACACGTGCACACCCTGGACTTGCATTTGCAATTGCTCAGTTGTGTGGGGCAACTGGGGTTCTGGAATTTTTTTTATTTTAATATATTTTATTATAATTTTAATATTTAAATCTTTTTCCTTTTTTTTACATTTATTTTTACTTGATTGCTATCACAAGGGGTTAATAAACTGTTATGTGATAGCACTGGGCAAGTGGCAAGTGCTCTTTATGGACACATTAGGGGTCTAATATACCTACGTCTCCCCTGCCCTTCACGCCGTCATCTAACCAAGCACAGATCGGCTTGGTTAGATATGTCCCCTTGCTGTACTGGCCAGGAAAGGGTGCATCGGAAACTGGATGTTACATCACTTTCGGTGTCACTGCTTGCATGTGAGATCGAGGCATGGATTTGCCTTGATCTCACATCACTCTCCCTCCCATAGATGGTGATAGTGATTCTGGGCTTCGGTAAGAGCAGAGATCTTGGGAACCACGGGAGAAGATGGGGAGCACCGTCAGAAGGGGGGAGGGGCACTGTGCTGCCAGCTCTGTGAAAGTGATTGGCAGCTATGGAGCTGCTGCTTCACTTTCAAGCCAGCTGCGTTTGGCAAATTAGGCGACCATGTGGCCCCTGTGAGTGCAGGGCCTTAGGTGACCACCTAATTTGTCTAATTAGAGAGCCACCTCTACCAGTTTATACACCTATGCTCATTGCTGCCCCTGGAATGACAGTAGTCACTCTGTCATTTTTTTCCTCCAAAACCCTGAAAATATATATCCGACGTGGGAATTTTCCCCATTTATTAGCATGCAGCAACAGTCCTGAAGAAGTGAGAGTATTTTCTCCCGAAATGTGTTGGCTTGATGTACTTGTCGCTACTCTCAATAAATGCCTCCTAATCTACCATCAAAAGTGCATTCATTTTGGACATTGGGTGCTCTTTCTTTTCTACTATTCCAAGTATACATGTGGACTGACAGATCATGGGGCCCCTGTGTCCTCACCCACACCCAAAAAAGCCTATGAAAAAGCCAATGAAAGGTACCAGGGGCATCTCATGGGGCCCCCTACTGACCCAGGGCCCTCGGGCGGTGCCCGAGTGCTCAAATGGTCAGTCCAGCCCTGGTGAAAACAACCTCAAGGCCGCACCTGAAAGGCAGCAGCCCAAACCCTATGAGGGTTTACCGCCAATATCCACCTTTGGGTACAACTGACTGGAGGGACTTCTCCCTACCCATCCACACAACCACCCACCTATGGCCAGTGACTGATCCAGTCAGTCCTGCGCATTCTTCAGCACAAACAAGTTTATACGCTTATGTCATCTATGTTTGGAGCCCTATATCTAATACATTGGCTATTTGTATGGACTTCTGGTGCTATTACGTTTTGTGATGTTACAGAGAAAAGTTTATAGTATAAAAATCCTGATGCCTTCCAAGCCCTATTCCCAGCTACAAGTAGTAATGTTCAGTAACTAATAAAAACCCTATCACTAAAATATATTAAAATGTTTTTGGAAAAATACTGTGTATTGTTTTCTTTGGTTTTGGCATGTTTCACATGACTGTCATATGCCTTTAAATATTCTTCATATTTTGTCTCTGCTCCTCCCTTTCCTCTGGTTTAGTTCTTGCTATACAGATAGCTCACCCCTTTTCCCAGTAAGGCATTTCAGCTTCAAGCCTCATGTCATGAAGAAGATCACATTATGATCTTTTGACCTAACTGATGTTCATTGTTGTAAGAATCTCTCAGTTTATGGAATAAACTTCACAAGATCTACAAGGTGTCATCCGATCAAGTCACTGCCTGTGTTATTCAACTAAGATTGGAGTTATCGCTATCTCATCACAACTGTAAGTTACAGCGGTCACAATTTCAATGCTTAGATTGGAGAGACAGAACAGTTTTTGTTATACAAAAACATATAAAGAAAAAAACAGGGTCCAAAATCCGACCTATCTATACAAAGATAACCTAACTATGACCCACCATCCCTTTCATTCACATTGCTAAGTGAACAGTTTCCACATCTTCAGTAACTCAATCCCAGTGTTTCAGCCAGTAGAAAAAAATGTCTGCATATGCCTCCACTGCAATATTTGCTGCTTGTTATCATTTCCATTTTACTCTTCATGTCAAAGGTAAATGTATGATGCACATGCATATTTAACACATGCTACAGACTAATATTTATTATATGAGGTACTGAGTGGTTTGAGATTAGAGGTAGGATAAATATGGGGAAATTATCATAATGAAAATTATATTACATTAAGCCTGTGTTTTAAAATTAAATTATATGTCCAATGCTGTATAATTATAGCTGTTAAATATTTTAGTTCAATTTCTCAAATCTCTTTTTTTATCAACATGACAGCTTGTTGGGCAGAATATTCATATCTCCTTTTAGAAATGAAATAAAAGTAGGCCATTAATACATTAAATATGAAAACTTTAAGGAATATCAATTTAAACAGCGTTTAATGCTCTTTATATTGCAAATCAATTCATACTAATGTATCAATTATTCATTGTAGCTCTAATGTGTGGTTCAATACAGGAACTGGGTTTAGGAAATATAACCTTTATAGAAATATACCTGGCAGTCTATAATACTTCTGTTGGCTCAAGTACAATACAATTACATAAACCAGGAAGCATTTTGTACAACACAAAAGGGAACATTTTTCAGTTTGGACCACAATGCTTAAAAGTGCCGAGTAACTTGGATATATTTGTGCTGACTTTTGCACTTTGATCCAAAATAACAATATTAGTCCTCCTATGGAATGGTGAAGAAGAATCATTGATTCATTTCTTCACTACCTTAAACAATAATGATCTCAATATTAGTCTTACTTATGTATATAGTCAACGAGAAATTAATTTTTTAGACCTCACTCTTATTAATTTTAACGGAAGAATTGTTACTAAAGCTACCAACAGGAATAGCTATATTCCAACGAGTAGCTGTCATCACCCGAATTGGTTGGGTAACATCCCTAAGGGTCAGTTTATGCGCATTAGGCGTAATTGTACAGATGTTGAGACTTACCACACCCAAGCTCAGACACTTAAGAAAAGATTTCTGGAGAAAGGGTACAATGAGAACATTTTGGAGAACACTCTACAGGCAGTTGCCCAACAAAACAGAAATGAGATGTTATTGAGCAAACCCAAATTGACGCAAGCAAGGGTTTGCCCTTTCATAACTACTTTTTCAACACAATTTAGACAAATTGGGAGGATTATTAATAAAAATTGGGATATACTAAAAATGGATCCCATATTGTCTAGAGTCCTACCCAATGAACCGGAAATTATCTTCCGGAAAGCTTCAGCAATTAGGCATCAGATTGCACCTAATGTAGTTGATCCTCCAACAAGTGTCTCATTCTTTAATGATCTTAAGGGATTTTACCCCTGTAACAAGTGTGTTTATATGTAGATGTAATAACAGAAGGAAACGTAGAATTGATACCTTTGAATTATTTGCTACAGGAAGATCCTATGATATCAAACGATCATGCCATAGCAAATTTGTGGTATACCTTCTCCAATGCCCTTGCCATAAGCAATACGTGGGCCGCACAACCAGGCGCTTACGCGACAGTCTACGTGAGCACGTGGCAAATATAAAGAAAGGTTACAGGGAGCACTCCCTTTCCAATCATTATAGGTTGTTTCATAATAACGACCCCTCTTTCCTAAAGTTTTTGTAGGAATTGAAGTAGTTTCGGCACATTGGAGGGGTATTAATAAAATTAGGGCTGTGTCACGAGCCGAGATAAGGTGGGTATATGAATTGGACACCCTACATCTTTGGGACATAACATCGAGATTGATGTTAACTGCTTTATAGCTAATAACTAATGCGATTCCAACCTGTCCCTTTGGCTAGTCTCTCTTGTTTCATTAATTATTATTATTACATTTGTCTCTATTGTCACTTTGGGTCTTTGTTTGGCTTATCTATTTTTGAGGTCTTCCAAGTGTATATCATTAATACATGGACTAAACTGTATATACTTATAATATGATCCTATTTATTTGCACCTGAGGGTCTACGACCATACTGGCCTACCCTTGATAATGGTATTTTAATATCGTAGCCATTTTTGTGGCATGGCATATGATTTATAACATAGGCTTTATTAGCACCAGAGCAGTTTTATTATTATTTTATTTATTTTTATACATGTTATTTGCTTTGTATTTATGGAATAATTTTAATTATGGTTTATTTTTAATTGTATGTGTATCGTTATGGTATTCTAAAGTTTCTAGTATCCCTGATATCAGGTTTTAGAAAGTACATTTTATTATTGATGTTTATATATATTATAGAGCACATTTTATGCCGTAGATGGTTAACCTTTTAAAGTTTATTAAGACAATCCGGGACCCTACAGGATTATCATTTCTTGATATATGCACTATTTATGGGGTTTGTGGTTTTTGAGGGTTTTTCCTCCACCTTTTATATTTGATTTCTCATTCTAGATGATGATGAATATGTCATTGTCATGTTTTATGTTTCCCCCTTGGGCTTTGGCCACTCGCGTCTGGCTCTGCTTGCATTTTCTTTCTATATGTTCTGACAGTGCTCTGCCGAGCGTTTCAGCTGTCAGAATAATATCCACGGCAAAATGGCGTCTCGATTAGCGTGCATGCGCAGTTGCCCCATTCTTTGGGAAAATGTTGGCAACCCGGAGCGCATGCGCTGCTTTCTCTATTTAAGCAATTGACGTCCATCACACAGCTGTTGGCCTCCCCTCTGACAATGTGCCTTAGCACGAAAGGCCTTAGGAGGAGCTGACAGCGTGTGACGTCATCGCCGCCAGGACCACGAGTAGGTCCGGCGGCCATCTTACTATAGGCTTTGTGGAATACTTTGCTTCTTTTCATCACTTGGCATTGTTATTATCACTTATGCCCTACAACATTACTACACTCTTTTACCATATCAATAAAGTACCAAAATACTACACTGTTGGCACTTCCTCTCTTTTTGGCCCCCCCATCGAGGGCTATTAGATCCACAGCACCACTTCTATTCTATCCTACATCCAAAGGAGGGAGCCCTGTATCCAGGTTGTTTATCCATACATCCTTAAGGGAGTCCTCTGAGTCTATCTGATCTACTACTTCACCCAAGCTTGATGACCTTTTCTTCTGAGGGATGCTCACCATCTACCTGCTGTTTCATACTCCATCTGATACTTTTATGCGCATTTCCTATGCGCGGTCGGTGAGTGCGCATTTCTCCCATTTTCCTGTCACAAGCATTTATGAGATATCTACAGCTGTTGGAAATTTTATTGGTGCTATATATGAGTACTATTGATTGCACGAACTTTTAAAAGAACTTATATCTTCACATTTATTTTCATTTAATTTAGCACTGCACTTTATTTATTTAATATTATTCCTGTAGTTAACCACTTGACCTCCAGAGGATTTACCCCCCCTTCCTGACCAGGCCATTTTTTGTGTTGCGGCGCTGCGTTACTTTAACTGATAATTGCGTGGTCATGCAACGCTGCACCCAAATGAAATTTATGTCCTTTTTTCCCATAAATAGAACTTTCTTTCTGTGGTATTTGATAGCCTCTGAGTTTTTTATTTTTTGCGCTTTAAAAAAAAAAACAACAATTTTGAAAAAACAACAATATTTTTGACTTATTGCTATTAAACATGTCCAGTACAAAAATTTAAAAAAATCTAATTTTGTCATAAATTTAGGCCAAAATGTATTCAACTTACATGTCTTTGCTAAAAACAAAATCCCAATACGTGTAAATTAATTGGTTTACGGTAAAGTTATAGCGTTTATAAATGGCTGTATATATATACTGGGATTTTTTTTTTAAAATGTTTTCTACTAGTAATGGCGGTGATCAGGGACTGAGGAACTGTGGGACTGAGGTGGGCATTCTGGCACTGGGTTGAACTGGCTTGGTGTCACTGACATCCCCAGTGACACCAATACAATGATCAGTGCTAATAAAAAGCACTGACGCTGTACTAATGCCACTGGGCAGGAAGAGGTTAACATGTGGGGCAATCAAAGAGTTAACTGGGCACTGTGTGCCATTTGTAACTGTGTGTCTGTGTTTGTGCTTCACTGTAAGCACACTGTTTTGCATGGCTATGCTATGCACAGCCATGCAAAGCAGTGAGCAGGAGCTGACAGGGGAGAGAACTGTTTTGTTTACAAACAGTTCTCCCCTCCCCCGTCAAAGATGTTGGGCAATCTCTGGGCGCCGGCGAATAATCACTGGCCGGGACCCGGTGATTGCCAGCCAAGGCCATGAACGATGGTGCAGGTAGGGCCCTACCTTGAAATGCAAAATCACGTAATATATACGTGATTTTGCACACCTTTGCTGCCCTGTAGCAATACTTCTGCTATAGGGTGGACGGGAAGTGGTTAAAGTATATGTATATCTGATCCCTCAAATTTTTTTAAGCTTTTAACATGTTAATTTAATTTCAGAAGTAATTTTCAATCCTTTTAAATCTGCAGTTTTTGGTAGAAAGATACCAAGTGATCCTGCCATGAAGGTGCTTGTGCAGGTACTTCCTGTTACTGGGTGACAATGTTTTGTCCCTGTCTATTAATCGTGCTCCTGTGTTGTCAGACTGTCACTTGGGTTTCCTCTTGAGACTACAAATGATTGTTTTAACACACATTATGCAGGCATGGTCCACTGTTGTTTCCAAAATGCCATGCGGTTATCACTGGAGTGCATGTAGACAGGAAGTGGCTGCAAAGAGACTTGTGAAGCTGAGCAGCACTGGGATGCAACAAATAATAAAACAGATGAGAATATCAATTTGATTAAAATGGCATCAGTCTATAATACAATACATTGTTTTTAGCGCACTGTTCAGGACTTGAGTTAAGGCTTTTCAAACGGCTAGATTGTTCAAGCTCAGTGGCTCACTAGGTAATGACAATAATTGGCAGATAGGTCTGAATAAAATAAATATTTATTTTTAATTAATGTTGCATATCTGTGTTCAATATTTGTGTATCAATTTTTTACTATATGTACAGCAGGGCTTGAAAAAGCCGCTTGCCCGCTCGCCGCTTGCCCGCAGCTGCGTGGCGAGCTGCGAGCACAGATGATGGATGGAGCAGCTGCACCTGTGCTCCAAGCCTCATTGTGAAGCCAAGTTCCAGTTTCCAACTTTCGGTTCCTGGCTTCTTCGGCACCGCCATTACACTGGCAGCGCCGCTGAGGGGACAGGTGCAGGAGAGGTCCGCTCTCCTCTGCTGAGAGGAGACACCCTCTCCACCACCGCGGGGGACTCGAGGAGAGGTCAGCTCTCCCCCACCACTGAGGACACGAGTAGAGGCCTGCTGTCCACCGCCTTGGGGGATGCGAGGCCCGCTCTACACCACCTTGGGGGACATGAGGAGAGGCCCACTCTCCACAGCCTTGGGGGACATGAGGCCCGCTCTACACCGCTTTGGGGGACACAAGGTCTGCTGTACACCGCCTTGGTTGACACGAGGAGAGGCCCGCTCTACACCGCCTTGAGGTACATGTGGCCCACTCTCCACCGCCTTAAGGGACACAAGGCCCGCTCTCCACCACCTTGGGGGACATGAGGCCCGCTCTACACCGCCTTGAGGAACACGAGGCCCGCTCTACACTGCCTTGGTGGAAACAAGGCCCGCTCTACTGAGCTGACCTTCCATTGAGCTGAACTGCCTTTGATCTGAACTACCATTGAGCTGAACTACCTTGTTTAATCTGACCTGCCATTGAGCTGACCTGCCTTTGATCTGAACTGCCTTTGATCTGAATTGCCTTTGATCTGAACTGCCTTTGATCTGAATTGCCTTTAATCTGAACTGCCTTTAATCTGAACTGCCGTTGAATTGAATTGCCTTGTTTAATCTGAATTGCCTTGTTTAATCTGAACTGCCTTGTTTAATCTGAACTGCCTTGTTTAATCTGAACTGCCTTGTTTAATCTGAACTGCCTTGTTTAATCTGAACTGCCGTGAATCTGAACTGCCTTTAATCTGAACTGCCTTTAATCTGAACTGCCTTGTTTAATCTGAACTGCCTTGTTTAATCTGAACTACCTTGTTTAATCTGAACTACCTTGTTTAATCTGAACTACCATTGAGCTGAACTACCATTGAGCTGAACTACCATTGAGCTGAACTGCCGTTGAGCTGAACTGCCTTGTTTAATCTGAACTACCGTTGAGCTGAACTGCCTTGTTTAATCTGAACTACCGTTGAGCTGAACTGCCTTGTTTAATCTGAACTGCCTTGTTTAATCTGAACTGCCTTGTTTAATCTGAACTGCCTTGTTTAATCTGAACTGCCTTTACTCTGAACTGCCTTTGATCTGAACTGCTGTTAAACTGACCTGCCGTAGAGCTGACCTGCCGTAGAGCTGACCTGCCGTTAATTTGATCTGCCACTCAGATGACCTGCCGTTAATTTGCCTTCAAGCAGACCAGCCTTTTAATCAGGCCATCAATCAGACCAGCCATCAATCAATCAGACCAGCCATCAGTTAAGCCAGCCAGCCATCAATCAAGCCAGCCATCAGTCAAGACAGCCAGCAAACCAGCGTTTAATAGGCTCAGCCAGCAGAAAGGCCTATAGGTCGCCAAGTCCGGCCTTGAAAGTGCAACTAGCATGATCACATGTCATGGAGGATCTTCTTCAGCCCCAGTCATCTGTGGCAGCCCAGATGTAATACAAAAAAGTGGTCTTAATTTCCAGTATTCAACCCATATCTCCTGCCTGTGAGTTTTTCCTTTTTTTTTTTTTGGTCTCCATGTTTACACTGTAACATGAAACAGAGCAAATTAAGATTTTGTTTTACAGAAAAAGATCATCCTACTATTGTGGAGTCCCAGTCAAACCCTATAGAAAAAGAGAATGAATCAATAGCTAATTCAGTTGCTAGTTATACTTTGCCACAAACTTCCACTGCCGTAATAACTAAAAAGACAAATGATGGTGATGCTGGAAAGACAGTGAAAAAATGCTGTTTTAGTACACATTGGCTGGATCCATTTTCATCGCTTGCTTACTCCAAGGAAAATGATACAGTTATATGTAAAGTTTGCAGTCGGTTCCCCCAAATTTCAGATGAAAAATGGGCAAATGGCGTAAAAGCTCAATTTAAAAGGGAAATGTTTGTATGGCATGACAAATGTAATAAACACAAAGAGAATATTGATAAGGCATAGGCTAGAGACAACCCTGAAGAAAGACCTTTAGCTATGTGTATCAGAAAAATGGACACTGCAATGTTTCAGCACATGACACGCATGTTTAACATTGCTTATTACGTAGCTACATGTGAAAAGCCATTTCTAGATTTCCCTCATTTAGTAACATTGAGTGCCAAACTAGATGTACCAGTTCTGCAGAAATATGGAAGTAATGTTCAATGCAAACAATTCATTCATTTCATTGCAAGAATAACCAGAGAAAACATTAAAAAGTCACCTTTTGTTGGAGTCATGATTGATGGATCTACAGATTGAACCTACACTGAACATGCCAACATTTTTGTCTGTTATGTTTTAGAAGGAGACGTCAAAGAAGATTTTTTTTTGGGTACATTTGCGCTAGAAAATGCTACTGCCGAAGGTTATTTCAAAGGATTGACTGCCTTTATGGATAATTTGCATCTTAATTACAGAGGCTCTTCATGGGTTGCAGGCTTGGGACCGGATGGGGTGGCAAGCATGCTTGGCCACAAGTCAGGCTTAGCAGACCAGATGAAAGAAGTCTGCCCACAGATCAGCATACATTGTGTGGCTCATTGCTTGCAGCTTGCGATCTTGGATGTTTGCAAGGAAATGCCATACCTATAAACATTCGATGAGGTGTGTTTTCAAATATTATCATTGCTCAGCAAAACGCCTTCTGCAACTTAAAGATCTCGCAAAGACTTTAAGTGAGGAAATCTTGAAAATTAAAGATGTACACACAGTGCGCTGGTTATGCAGCAAAGTTGAAGCCTTGCGTGCTTTTCTGCAAACCTGGAAGACAGTAGTGAGCCATTGTAAGCAGATATCAACTGAGGGATCATCTGAATCTGCTAAAGTTAAAGGCATCCTGAAAGATCTGAAACAGCTGAAGTTTGTGAAACTTTTGCATTTCCTATTCAATTTTTATAGCAAGCTGAAACCTTTGTCAAAGGGTCTTCAGAACAAGGATCTTATGATCTGTCAGGTAAAAAACAAACTAGAACATGCAGTTAAAACTCTTCAGGATCTTTTTGAATGGAAAGGAAAAAAACGAACTTGAATTTTTTAGTAAGTTTACAGAAGATGGAAAACTACATGGGCTGCAGCTGACCAACCTTCAAGCTGGTGACAGAGAATTTCAGTCTATACACCAAACTGTATTGGCCAAAGCAGAAAGATATTTAATTTTGAGGCTTTCCTCATTCTCCTAAGATATTGTACAATCTTTCAATATATTTAACAGCGTGTCTTGGCCAGACAAAGCACACATCCTCAACTTTGGATTGACTGAGTTGCACAGAATTGCAAAACATGTTTTTGAGAATCAGTCTGAAGACAAAATTAACCTGTTAGAAGCAGAGTGGGCTGACCTAAAACTCTCCATTCAAAATGAACTCTCTTTTAATGAGACTCTGAAAAGATTGAATCAGCAGAAAGAAAGATTCAGCAACATACTCCCTCTGGTCAATTTCTGTGCCGTACTTCCCCCAACAACCATCTCATGTGAACGTGGCTTTAGCTACCAAAACAGAATAAAGACAGTCTATCGTTCATCACTGACACTGGAGACTTTGGATGATCTTTTTATGATTGCCATTAATGAACCACCACTTAAAGATTACAATCCAAACACAGCCATTGATAAGTGGTAATTTTCATCAGAAAGGGGACGTTACACAAGTCTTGGTCCTGCTGTACAACGAATACCATAGCAAATCTTGATGTGAAACTGGCTTCCTACTGCTTTTTTTCATCAAATAAATCATTTTTTGGTGTGTTTTTTCTTCATGGAATAGATTGCAATCCACACACAGCCATTGAAGTGGTATTTTGCATCAGAAAAAAGGTATTACACAAGTCCTGGTCCTGCTGTACAATGAAAACCATTGCAAATCTTGATGCAAAACTGGCTTCCTACTGCTTTTTGTCATCCAAAAAAATAATTGTTTGGTGTTTTTTTTCCTAATTGAATAGAATGCAATCCACACACAGCCATTGAAGTGGTATTTTGCATCAGAAAAAGGGTATTACACAAGTCTTGGTCCTGTTGTACAAGGAAAACCATTGCAAATCTTGATGTGAAACTGGCTTCCTACTGCTTTTTGTCATCCAAAAAATGATTTTTTTGGTGTTTTTTTTTAATTGAATAGAATGAAATCCACGCACAGCCATTGAAGCGGTATTTTGCATCAGAAAAAGAATATTACACAAGTCTTGGTCCTGCTGTACAACACAAACCATGGCTGCTCTATTTGCACATCTTTGTTAAAATGTTTACTATTGTTATGCCATGTTTTTTGGCATCTAAATAAGAACTTTTTTGTTTTTTCTTTATGCACTACTTCTCTAAGCTCTCTTTTAATAAGATGCTGGAGATAAAAAATGCAAAATGTTTACTATTGTTATTTATTTTATGCAATGTTTTTTGGCCATCAAAAGAGGCACTTTTTTCATTTTTCTTAATGCCACACTTCTCTAAGGTCTCTGCTGGAGATAAAAAATACAACATGTTTACAGTAACTATTATTCCATGTTTTTTGGCATCAAAATAAGCACTTGTTCTTATGATATACTTCTGTAAACTAAACTTACATCTTTTAAAAGAGACTTTAGTTACTAGTCTCTTTTTAAAGATGCAGGAGAACTTCTGGTTCCTGCGCCGATGCTGTAGGTCTCAAAACCCACGGCTCCCGGGATCCTGGCCTGTATATATGGCATCCTGCATCGGTGACTCCCGCAAACCAGCTCGGGAGGTCCCCCTCTGACCTGTGCATTAACCCTCTGCCATGGAGAAGTATCTATTGCCAGCGCCAACCAGCTCAGACCCCACCACGAGGGGAGAGGGATGCAGCTCTCCCCCTCCTGCAGTAAAGATGGCCACCGATACATGCTGCACCATGGACACAGGAGTCGATACAGGGAAGAACACTGGCTCAGGTATGCATGAATGCATTGAAACACCATTACCAGCCCTAAGCATCCCTTCTGGCACTTGTAGTCCCACAGATTTTTATGAAAAGATTGCACAGGAAGTCACCTCTATTTTGTTGCCTACTATTACACAGGCTGTGGATAATGCAGTTGCTACAGAAATTGATCAGCTTAGAAAAGATTTGGGTGACCAATCCAAAACGTTTATCTGAGGCAGAGCAATGTCCTTCAGATTTAGAAGATGAGGTTCAATCGTTGCAAGTGGGCGCACTTCAAACTAATCGTATACATCAAAGCATTTTGGACAAATTGGATGACTTAGAAAACCGCTCACGCAGAAATAATTTGTGCATTGTAGGCCTTCCAGAATCTTATACCTCAGGGATGCTTCCGGAACTATGTTCAGTGCGTATCCCGCAGCCCTGGGACTAGCCACTTCCTGCCAGGTAGAGAGAACTCATCGTCTAGGGCCACTCTTTAATGAACGGCGCACGCCGTGCTCAGTGATTGTCAAATACCTTAATTATGCTGATCGCGTGGCCATCCTCAACTCTTTTCGCAATTCTCATTCCTTGCAGATAGAGGGACACAAATTGCTCTTATTCGCTGACTACTCGCAGGAAGTCTCACGTAAGTGAAAGGCATTCCAACAAATATGCACCATGCTTTACCAACGAGGGCTTAAATTTACCCTGGCATACCCAGCTACTCTTAGATTCACTACACCCTCTGGTGATACTAAATCCTTCGTCTACCCAGAGGAAGCCAATCAATATCTACAAGATACCCTGACGGAGACTAAGGACATATCGTCTCCACACCACCCTGCCCGTACATCCGGCCCCAAAGATCAACGCAGCCCCTGCAAAGATCCTCCTAAGCGGCAACGCATTAACTTTTCTTCTCCTAAAACCCGTCCGCCTTGACACAGCCTACATCTAATAATTCATCGGGACTACCTCCTCCTCTCTCATCGCCTAATCTGATCATCATTCTACCAGATCTCCAGACCTAAGAACTCACCTTAAGGGATGCTTATGGTCACTAATACAAGATGTTAGTGACAAAATTTACATGCGGTTTTGAGTTGAACCAGTTGCTTTGCCTAGCAGAGTATGTATACATTTGTTTGTCCTGTTGACATATGTGCCTTGCTCCGACCAAAGTGCCATTTTGGCTGTTGGAATTGCTGAGCTCTTCCCCACTTGGTCTTTATTATGGCCGGGGGATCTCCTCTCAGCAAATCTAACATGTCCCTTGATGCAGGTTCTTTTCTCTTGTTATTCCCGCTCACGCTGGTCGTAGTATAGGGACAGCATGCAGGTTTATGTGAAGTCCAGTATATTGCTACGGTTTACTGTATATTTTGATCTACAGATAGGCCTCTGTTGGGTCATTGCTCTCTACTCTTCTTTCCTTCTTTTCTGTCCTCTTTCCTTACTTTTTTCTGGAGACTTCCCTCTTCCCCAGATGCCAAGACCACTACTCACAAGATTGGACTGTAATGTGAAGCTAGACGACTCCATCTCACAGAACTGTAAGTCTTTCACTATTTTTCACACCTCACCACTTTCGACACAATGAAATGCATTTTTTCATGGAATGTCAAGAGCTTGAGATCACCTCACAAACGCATGGCTATCCTTTGCCATCTTCGGCAGCTTAAGGCAGATGTAGCGTTACTACAAGAAACTCATCTGACTCAATCTGATCTCATCCGTATGAAGAAACTTTGGGTGGTACAAGTCTTAGGCTCCCCCTCACTTAATAACAAGGCAGGAGTGCTCATTCTTATACACAAACGGCTTACCCCTGAAATTGTTTCTATAGACTCAGACAAAGCAGGAAGATTCATAGCAGCTCATATTCGGATGGGCTCCCAATCCCTGGTCCTCACTAGTATTTATGCCCCAAATTCACCATCTAAACAAGTCTTTCAGGATTTGTCCTCGAAGCTGTCAGGCTACCTCCAATTGCCTTTGGTAATAGGAGGTGATTTTAATACATACATAAATGGACAGGAGGATAAATCTAGAACACTTGATCATATTCGACGCCACTTGCAGATGTCCCATTCAACACCTACATTACTTCACAATGTTGTAGAAGCACTGCAACTCGCTGATATCTGGCGTCTGGCTCATCCAGATGGCAAGGATTACACCTTTTACTCTTCTGTATATCACTCCCTTTCTAGAATCGATTATATTTTCTGCAACTCTACTGTTCTACAGCACATCGCATCCTCTGACATTCAAGATATCGCTATTTCAGACCACTCTCCTATCTCCCTCAATTATTTAAACACCACACAACATCCAAGAATATTGCGGTTCCCTGCGTTTCTTGCAATCAGGAGTTGTCTCGACAGCTCCAAAACACCTGGGCGGACTTTCAAGAAACAAATGCAGCCCACATGTCCAACCCAAATTTATTTTGGGAAACGGAAAGGCGGTCTTATGAGGTATAATCATTGCATTTACATCTGCTTACAAGAAAAAACCGACCTACAAACTCACCAAAGCTAGTAATTGCCTTAGACAGACTCAGAAAATTTTAGCTCACTCTAATACACACAAACACAGAAAAGCTTGGATAGATGCTAAGCATCAGTTCAATACATGGGCGGTGGCCCAGGAATCTATACATCAATCATTCCTCGACCTACATTACCATAAATTTGGAAATAAGCCAGGTAAATTGTTGGCTTGCCTGTGCCGAAAGCCCTTTACCCCTACACAATTTACCTCTTTGAAATATTCCCAGGGTACATTAAAACACTCCCACGGAGGAAATCATAACTAGTTTGGAAAATTTCTTTGCGAATTTGTATGGCCCTGATCCCATCAACCAATCACAAGCCACCTCTTTTCTCTGGCCAATGTCACTCTCCCTCAAATAGACCCCATAGCACTCCAATCCTTAAACACTCCAATATCGCAGTCGGATATTCATATGGCTATAAAATCTTTAGCAAATGGTAAAGCTCCTGGCCCTGATGGATGCACTTCAGAATTTTATAAACTCATGTCCAAAACCCTCTCCCCGACTCTACAAACGGTTTTTCAATCAATACAGGAGGGAGGGGCATATCTCCCTTCAGCGTTCCAAGCCCATATCAAATTAATAGCAAAAAAAGACAAAGACCCCTCTGATCTGGGCTCATATCGGCCGATATCCCTTTTAAATTTAGATGCAAACATTCTTTCTAAAATTATTGCAAACCGCTTAGCCACAATTCTGCCTTCTCTTATTCATCCTTCGCAAGCGGGCTTCATACAGGGTCGTTCTGCAGCATCGAACATACGCAAAGTTTTAACAGTTCTACATCACGCAAAGGTTAACCCACTTCAAGATCTAGCGATTATCTCTCTCGATGCTGAAAAAGCTTTTGACAATGTCAGTTTTCAGTGGCTTCAGTTAGTTTTACACAAATTCGGCTTTTCAGGTCCTTTTACGCATCTAATCCAAGCTATGTATTCAGCGCCCACGGCACAGGTGATAGCGGCAGGTCTAACTTCTAATCCCAAAAAACTCCACAAAGGAACAAGGCAGGGATGTCCTTTTATCCCCCTTGCTTTTCAATCTAGCTTTGGAGCCCTTAGCCCGCTTCTTATTATTCCATTCTCAACTACATGGAGTCCACATAGCGCAACAAGAGCTGCGTTTAGCGCTGTTCGCTAATGACATATTAATATTTACATCCAATCCAACTCTAGACTTGCCATATATACACATTACTTTCTTTGCCTTCAGACAATGCTCCGGCCTTCGAATCAATTTCACGAAAAAGCGGAGTCCTTCCATTGTACCATGCACGCACTCCTACGTGGGCTCAAAATTCGCTCTTCAAAATAACCTCAAGCTATATTACATATCTAGATATTAAAATAGGGAAACTCGCCTCGTCTCTTTACTCGCTGAATTTTTTGCCAACAATTCAAAAGGAGAATTGTAGATGTGGAAAGACCTGCCGCTATCACTCATGGGATGGACGGGCCCAACTCTTTAAGATGGTGAGCTTTCCGAAACTGCTATATCCTCTTCAAACCATCCCCTATTGCTTAAACATACGGATATACTCATACTTCACAAGGTGATCTCCTGTTTTCTGTGAAAGGGGTGTCATCCCTGCATTGCAATACACAAGTTATTCCTTCCTAGGTGTGAGGGGGGAATTGGTCTTCCCAATATCCAAACATATAATCTGTCATGCATTGTACGTGTCTGTATAGATTGGCTGCTCCACTTATCCAACTACTCTAATTATCAATTCGAATCTGCCATGGTCCATCCATTTGATTTTGCGGCCCTTCTACATTCAAACTCTAATTCACTCCCACCGTACCTGAAACATAATCCACTTATACGCGACACTCTAATTACTTGGAGAGAGGTTAGGTGCAAATTGGGAGTCTCCCCTTGGATATCTCGCTTTCTTCCTATACATCATAACCATTCTTGTCCTGTCCCTCCAAAACCATGCAGCATATGAAATGTGATATGATCAGAATTTAAGATTGGTATGCCAGCTGTTTGATATCTCTTCTGGCTAACCTCTTTCTCTTCAACAAATTCTAACTTCCTTCAACTTACCTTCCCATAATTTTGTATACATACTACAAGTATGGAATTTTGTGAACTCAGTGGCACCGATTAAGCCTACTTTAGTACCTCATTGATAGAAATCTTAGTCAGAAACCAAAAGCACAGGATATCGAATATCTACGGTCCGCTAAACCTATACTATACCGCTAGAAACTTCCAATCCAATTACCTCTTGGATTAGAGACTTTGATAATGCCTTCACAGTCAATCAAATCCTTACCAGTTTTAATACTACATGTGCATTTAACTCAAATGAGTTTTGGCGTGAGCAGCAATTCAAGATCATGCATCATGCCTACATGCCTTGTTTGTACCTAAGAGCAAATCCTTCTGCTTCTACCTGCCCGCTATGTGGACACTACAAACCTTCGCTACACCACAGATTTTGGATATGCAAATCAATATCTACCTTTTGGAGTTAATTACTCAGCTTTATAACCTTCATCACCACTCTTCAACTACTGAAAGATCCCCTACCTCTTCTTTTTGGCAACTTGGATCTACCGACTTCAGGAATTTCCTCTACTCAGTTTGTTACATTTTGGGCTATCAAACCGTGGCTGTCAACCTGCTTATTGGCAGCGAGAAGAGTCATAATGAAAAAATGGGTCTCCACTTCTCCACCAACCATCTCAGATGTTAAATTAGATCTTAACTCCCTCCTCCGCTTGAACCGGCTCAATCTATTAATTTCATCCCCCAATCACAGAGAGGAGTACTACAACTGAAAGTGGAGACTCTACATTTTGAAATCATTTCCTGTCCCAAAGCAACTGATCTGTCTTCAAGGCACAACAGTCATGACTCAGGATATATAAGGCTAGATGTTGTCATATAGTTTCATATTTGCTCGGTCTATGTATATGTGAGATATAACAGGCACGGTTTATTTCTTTGTTGCTGCTCTTTCACCTCTACTAGATATTCAAGTCTCTTTTTTTTTCCCACTTCTCTCTTTAGTCATCAACTAATCACTCTCCCATTAATGATTAATAACACTGTTCAACAAATTTTTATTTTTTGCCAGTTTTGGAAACAAAAGGATCCATTTCTTAATGAATTTCACATTCTGAGTTCAAATATAACAATGAAATTTGTCAATTGGCTCTAGTTTTTCTGTAAACTGAAAGTTTTCTACTATAGGCGTAATGGCTACATAATGCACAATAATTATATAGATAGATGTCTTTCCACAAATATAAAGCAAGTGATATTGACTACATAACAAAGCCTAAATGGCATAATATATTGCATAGGATTACCAAGAAAAATTATAGCCATAAGCCAAGTTGAATCATTTTAATACTTAGGATTCTCACTAGTTTTGTCTTCAGTTTGTGTCGGTTTTGCTTCTCTTGGCTTTTCTCTTGTATTCGAGGAAAGGGCTATCTCTTACAACTGCACGTGACTACACGCTTCAGGTTCTTCCTCACTTGACTCAACCACGAAGGATTCTGGTGCTTTAGGAATTGGTAGCCCCTCTCCATGAGGAACTGGACGTATTGCCGATGGAATATTTGGATAGTGCACAGATAACTTTTTCTTCTTATTTAGCCCTTTTACAATTGGAGGCACCATACAAAAGTAACAATTACTAACATGATCTGTTGGCTCTCTCCAAATCATTGGCACAGCGAAAGGCATAGATGCCTTTTTTGCATTCAACCATTGCTCGAGTGCCGTCCCACAAGAATTGCAGCATATATGTGGTGCCCAGCTCTTGTCCTGGTCTCCTATCTTGCAGCCAAAATACAAGTTGTAGGCTTTCTTAATCATTCCTGTTATCCTCCTTTTTTGTGAGATAAAAGTTATTTCACCGCAGATATAGCAGAAATGATCTGCTTTATTCACACAAGTTCGAGGCATTACTGAGTAGCCTATATAAGCAGAAAACGAAATGTAAAGACGCTGTCCAACTACAATCAGCTACAGATACTGCAGCTTTTATGCAGTGAAGTGATGCAATTAAAGGCTAATATTGCATCATCTCAGTATACATGCAATTTTCTATTGGTCACCAGTATCAATTGCGCAATATGCAGCTGAAGTTGCATCATAATATTGAATGGCTTACGTCATTAGATGGGTGAATATATCATGGAAACTAGAGCCAATCAACATTTTTTAGGGTCATTTTCGTTTTCAGCACCCCAAAATTATGTAAGATTAGCTAATTTTATGCCCAAAACTTTTTACCTGTTGAACAGTGTAATCGGTGAAGACTTGCAGTAGTTTACTCTATTTCACATTATATCACACTAACGTACATTACATTATAGAACTCTAGTCTACTCTCTGGTCCTACTTCTATGATCTGTGGTATCTAAATAATGACTTCTCGGGGAAGTTCTACTTTGCTCATCCCCTTTTCCTCTTTTTTCTTAGCTTATCCTTTGTATTTCTACTTTCAACTCTTACTTTTTCCCTTCTTCTTTCCTATCCTATACCTATTTAATTTCCTTTTTAATCTGCATACATGATAGTCACCATTCTATCTTTGCTCTGGCAATTAGTCAACATACTGCTACAGGTCTATATATAAACAATGAGGATTCTGTTCTATTCTACTCTCTGCACATTACTTACCCATTTTGTTGGCCTACAAAGCAGAACTACTTTTACCGTTTTCACAGCTCTTATATTGATGCTTCCACTATAAGCTACTACTATTCCTTTTTTTTTTTTTCATCTCAGGGACCATGGAAGTGTCAGTATTGTAATATACTTCTTACTTTGGTTGATTTGTTGGTTTTACTTTCAATAATGTTATGCTGCCATGGTATACTTTTGGAAGTTATTGTTGGGTGATATTATGTATACAATAAAACCCAATAAAGAATTCTTGACAAAAAAAGATGCAGGAGATAAACAAAAAAAATACAAAAATGTTCACTACAGGTTTAAAGCTGTAAAACTTGATATTTTGATTGCGCCCTATTGCTATTAAGCTATTGATTTTATGTTTAAATTGACATAATAAAGCTATGTTATAATTGCAGTTTTTTATATTTTGGACTCTTTATTCTAAAGAAAAATGTAATTTCATAAGCTTTAAGGGGGCATGGTTGGGGGCAGGGGTGGGGTTGGGGGGACGGGCCAGGGTGGGGTTGGAGGCGGACCTGGGCAAGGTTGGGTGGGGCAACTGGTGGAGAGTAAGGTTTGTGCCTGGCTAGTAGGTCTAGACTCGAAAGTTTAAGCCCTGATGTACAGTATACAATATTATTTTACTAGTATTATTATTATTATACAGTATTTATAAAGCGCCAATAGTTCTCTCAGCGCTGTACATTACAAAGGGGGACAGAACATGTGACAGAACAATACCAATACAATGCAAAACACGAGGGGATTGAGGGCCCTGCTCTTTCGAGCTTACAATCTAGGAAGGAGGGGATAGTGGTACAGGAGGAGATAGCTGTGGGGGATGGAGTAGTAGGAAGAGTGGAGGAGGTCGGCAAGTTAGCAGGGGGTGGGGTAGGCTTCCCTGAAGAGATGGGTTTTCAGGGTGCGGCTAAAGGAGAGGAGAGTAGGTGATAATCTGATGGGTTGGGTCAGGGAGTTCCAGAGGATGGGTGACACCCTGGAGAAGTCCTGGAGGCGGGCATGGGAGGAGGAGACCAGGGAACTAGAGAGAAGGAGGTCATGTGAGGAGCGGAGTGTGCGTGCTGGGCGGTACTTGGATATTAGGTCAGTGATGTAGTTCGGGGCAGTATGGTGGACGGCTTTGTACGTCAATGTTAGGATTTTGAATTTGATCCGTTGCGCAATCGGAAGCCAGTGGAGGGATTGGCAGAGGGGGGTGGCGGAAATGGAGCGGTTGGAAAGGTGAATGAGTCTGGCAGCCGTATTCAGGATCGACTGAAGCGGGGATAGCCAGCGGCGAGGCAGGCCAGTGAGGAGGGAGTTGCAGTAGTCGAGTCGTGATATGATGAGGGAGTGGATGAGCTGTTTAGTGTTTTCTGGGGTTAGGAACGTGCGTATTTTGGTGATGTTGCAGAGGTAGAGTCTGCATGAGTTAGTTAAAGATTGGACTTAGGGCTGGAAGGATAGGTTGGAGTCCAGAATAACACCAAGTACTCTGGCCTGCGGGGCGGGTTTGATGGTGGCGTTGTTGGATGTGATGGAGAAGTCAATGGGGGGTGGTGTCCGGGCTGGGGGGAAGACCAGAAACTCGGTTTTGGAGAGGTTCAGTTTAAGGAAGTGGAGCGACATCCAATCTGATATGTCGCTCAGTAGGTGTGTGATTCGGGCAGAGACCGAGGGGGTGAGGTGGGGGGGTTGAGAGATAGATTTGTGTGTCGTCGGCATAGAGTTGGTAGTTGAAGCCGTGAGAGTGTATGAGTAGGCCAAGGGAGGAGGTGTAGATGGAGAAGAGAAGGGGCCCAAGGACAGAGCCTTGAGGGACCCCAACAGAGAGGGAGAGTGAGGGGGAGGTGGTAGCATTATAGGTAACGCTGAAGGAGCGTTGTTACAGGTAGGATGAGAGCCAGGAGAGAGCAGAATCTCTGAGGCCGAGGGAGTGTAGTTTTTAGTAAACATTTAATACACCTCACAGAATTCCCAGAGCAACCTGGACTATGTAAATCAAAGCAGACTTTGCCTGCTTTTGTGGCCACTCTGAATGAAACCTTGGATAGGGCCAATAAAGATTATATCACCCCATCAGATCATTCACTTATGCGTGTGTAAGTTGGTTTGAACTATTGAACTCTGTAAACTACAAACGTTTATTACAACAGAAAGTCCAAACTTATGTTTCACCTGCAAATGTACGAGTTTTACATCATTCTTTCTTCAGCAATTTTTCTCTAAATTATGGTACTTGCACATACAGTTGTGGCCAAAATTATTCAACCCCCAATGCTGTAAAGGGGTTTAGGGACTATAGTGTACATTTGGAATTGTATTCAGAATCAAATCCTACAAGGACGTTGTAACTACCCAAATGCAACTAAAATGACATCAATTGTTTATGTAATACAGTAGTAAATGGTTCTTATGTGGTTTCTTCATTGCCACAATTATTCAACCCCTTAAAGACTACCACTCTGAAGAACAGAGGTTCATACAGGTGCTTTCCATCAGGTATTGAAAACACCTGTGGATGTCACCGAGCAGCAATCAAGCATAATAAGCACCAATTAGGCAGCTTTAAAATGACTGTGATACTCAGCTCCTTCTAGACATTTACTGGTGTGGTTACAAACATGGTGAAGGCAAGAGAATGGTCCAGGAAGACAAGAGAAGAGGTGATTTCTCTTCACAGGAAGGGCAATGGCTATAAGAAGATTGCAAAGATGTTAAACATACCAAGAGACACCTTAGGAAGCATCATTCGCAAATTCAAGGCAAAGGGCACTGTTGAAACGCTACCTGGTCGTGGCAGAAAGAAGATGCTGACTTCGACTGCTGTGCGCTACCTGAAGCGTAGAGTGGAGAGAAGTCCCCGTGTGACTGCTGAGGAACTGAGAAAAGATTTGTCAGATGTGGGTACAGAAGTTTCAGCCCAGACAATAAGACGCACACTGCGTAATGAAGGCCTCCGTGCCAGAACTCCCAGGCGTACCCCCTTGCTGTCTCCAAAGAATAAGAAGAGTCGACTGCAGTATGCCAAAAGCCATGTGGACAAACCACAAAAGTTGTGGGATAGTGTTCTGTGGACTGATGAAACAAAATTAGAACTGTTTGGGCCCATGGATCAACGCTATGTTTGGAGGAGGAAGAACAAGGCCTATGATGAAAAGAACACCTTGCCTACTGTGAAGCATGGTGGAGGGTCAATCATGCTTTGGGGCTGTTTTGCTTCTGCAGGTACAGGGAAGCTTCAGCGTGTGCAAGGTACCATGAATTCTCTTCAGTACCAGGAGATATTGGATGGAAACGTGATGCAGTCCGTCACACACCTGAGGCTTGGGAGACGTTGGACCTTTCAACAGGACAATGATCCCAAGCATACCTCCAAGTCCACTAGAGCATGGTTGCAGAGGAAAGGCTGGAACATTTTGGAGTGGCCATCGCAGTCACCAGACTTAAATCCGATTGAGAACCTCTGGTGGGACTTAAAGAAAGCAGTTGCAGTGCGCAAGCCTAAGAATGTGACTGAACTGGAGGCCTTTGCCCATGAAGAATGGGCGAAGATACCCGTAGATCGCTGCAAGACACTTGTGTCAAGCTATGCTTCACGTTTAAAAGCTGTTATAACTGTAAAAGGATGCTGTACTAAGTACTAAGATTGAATGTCACTTGGGGGTTGAATAAAACTGATAATGCTGTGAGCACAGAAAAGACATTTGTGGTTATTTCATTATAACTGTTATGTTATATTTGTCTGACCTACAAGTGCCTCTTTAATGTAAATGTAAGCAAGATGACTGAATGATCAAAAGCAATGTCAAACTGGCCAAAACACTCAATTTCAGTGGGGGTTGAATAATTTTGGCCACAACTGTATCTGACATTAGATAGCCAAAATAAGCAGTGCTAGCGTTCTCTGCTAGTGTGAGCTCATGTTTATTTGAAATTAACAAATCTTATTTTTCTACCTATAAACCTTTTACTATACTTATAATAACACTTTTTTTTATTCACTCACTTATGAGTGTTAAGTTGGCTTCCACTATAAAATTCTGTAAACTACAAATTGTTTTATCAGTTTTACAACATTCTCTCTTCAGCAATTGTTCTCTAAATTATGGTATTTGCGCATGTGACATTACATAGCAAAAATAAGTAGTGTTCTATGATTCCCCCACTGACAGCTGAAATGTAAATTTAAAAAAAGATATAAAAAACAAAAAAAAGATGTCAATTACCGGTTGTTAAGGAGCGGAACTGCTGAGTCGTTAACAATCGATGACTCAATCAGTTGTCAGAGAAGTTCCCCTGCTGAAAGCTGCAGGCTCCATGCACATGGGGTGTTTTGATAACGCTGGTAACGTTAGCTGTGTAACGTCAAATTAAAAACTTGAGTCTTTTAGCATTAGCTTTTAGTGGCGTTTTCCCGCGTTTGCGTTTTTAGTGTTTTAAAAAAAAAACATATTTTGTTTGGTCAAAAAAAAGTCCAAACACATCGGCTTGCATCATTTTACTGCATTTTACCGTGTTTTGCCACATTTTTCAGTTAGTCCTCATGTACACTTGATGTTTTTACAGCAGCTATTTTTGGCTTTTGACATTTTTTTTCTACAGCTAGTAAACCCCCCAGCATGTTATTCCATGTGTCCATGCACTCATAGACTGTAATCAATGTTTTTTGACTGGGATGTTTTTAGGCTGGGAAAAAAAATCCAGGACTAGTGGGTTTCTAGAGAAGGTTTTTAGCTGTAAAAATGCTGTAAAGCTTTAAAATGCTGCAAACCGGCGGTTTTGGACTCATTGCTCAGCCACTAAAACAGAGAGATAAAAATGTTGTATCTTTTTGTTTATTCATCTACAGATCAAAGGTATGAACTTGATCTGCAGATGAAGTCAGCTAAAATCAACCTATCAAGTAAAAAAAAGTTTTTTTTAATTTAATGTTCCTCTGTTTAACCCCTTAATTTACTCTAATCAGCCCCAATTAACTCCAGATTCTCCTGCATTTATTATTTTCCTGCCAATTTTTTTTGTTCATTTCTATTTCATAAACTATTAATAATTAAAACATTTTTTGTTTGCTATGTTTGTTAATATTTTTACACCTTTAACGTATAGCAAAGATAAATAGTGCTAGTGACATTGACATTGAAAAAAGCAAAAAACTGAAAAAAATAAACTTATTTCATTTGTAAATAACTGTCAGGGGAAAAGACGAGGAAGCCCTGGCAAATGTGCCAATGCCCAATATGGCCACACTAATTTGTGCAAAAATGTGCACATAATCATGTATCTTTGTGTACAAAAGTGCACCAGCACACACAGGGCGCAATAATTGCTGACACTCAGTGGCCTTTATAAGGATTGCAGTTTCTCACAATAATTGCTGTATTTTCATCAGCCCTCCTGTTCCCGTGTTCCTGTGTGTATTCTCCTGCTGATTGTCTGTTACTGACTTGACCCCTACCTGCTTTTGCTCTCCTCCTGGCTCCCTATCTCAGCTTGTCTCTTGGATCTGCTCCTGCTTATTCCTGATCAATTACCTGTGTATGACCCCAGCTTTGTCCTGACCTTGCTCCTGTCTGATGCTCTGTGTATGATCCTGGCTCTGGCTGCTGACTTTGCTTTCTGCTCTGCCCATCCACCTGGATCCACGGGTCCTCTGGAGGACCTCCTCCTGCATCTGGTCCACCCATGGGTATCGTCTCATCAGGCATCACCAAGCATCCATACCATTGGAAACCCGTGTTTCTTTGGGCACTGTATCTTCTGTTACCACATTCAGGGGTGCATTGCACTCAGCTGTAAGGGGAGCTCTCTCTTCACCTCAGCCTCTGGTCAGGTACATGACAATAACTTTTCAATGCTTTGTACCAGAATCATAACTTCAGTGTTATTTTAAACAGGACAAATTACTGAATAAAATATGCACTTTTTATGTGCAACAACACTAATTATTTGTAAACTTACACTATTCAAAAAAATTCACTGGGGGTGAAGTGGCAGAGGAATCCTGGCCTGGTGGAGAGGGCATAGGCTCAGTGGTGCCCCTCCTAAATGCAACATTTAAAGAGAAGGATGTGTAGTGACATGGGACACCACATTTTACAAAGAAACTCTGTAGGTTATACAGCTGCACACATTGTATGGCTCATTTCTAGGCCAGGGTTCCACCATTATGTTGCCTATCACATGAATGTGGTTCTGCCTGGTCCAAGGCATTGATGAGCTCATGCACGACCTACAGTACCCCTGTGTGCATGGGTGAGGTGGCCCTGTCCACAACAGACTTTACTCAACAACTGAAAGGTTTCATTAAAACACTATTAACCCACATACATTCAGAACTCAACAGTGCAATTGTAGAAAATCCAGAAATTGGGAACTTCTATTTGTTGCCGTAGATGCACAAGCTAGGAAATCCAGGTAAACCCATTACAACAGGTATGAATACAATTATGCAGCTGCAGCAACTTTGAGCCTCTCCAAGTTTCACAGACTGCCCACAGTGGGGCAGGACAGTGCACCTGTGCCTTACACTAACACCTACAAAAACTCAGGCTGGAGCCATTGCTGACTGCAGAGGATATTAAGAAGCTTCTTCTAAATGCAGTTGTGGGCTTTATTGTTCAAACAGAAAGGGAGTCCTGGCAGGAAGGTATGTTTAGTGCAGTATGCTGCTATACCCATATGTGTTTTGTTTTTTTTAGGGGTGAACTTACACTTTAACTTCACTGTTGTGTAAAAACAGACATGTACTTTTAAAAAGAAGCGCATACTGAAATGAATCAGTAAAAGCGAATTAAAGCTAAAATAATTTTTAAAACAAATTATAGTTAAAGAATATGTAAATCCAACATTTCATATTCTTGATATGTGCCTACTGTACCACGAGAAAGTATTATGTTCTCTTTGTATTGCTACCTTTGTGGGAAATTCCTTTTCTGACAATCCCTCTGCTTTCCTATTAAAAACTGACCACACTAAGCTGGAGAGCACACTGTGGTCAGTTTTTAGCTGTGCTGAGAACTCAGCCTGCTTTCATTCAATGTTCAGATGTGTCCTAACATGACCCTCCAGCCACCCATCATCTATAGCACTCATCCTAGAATTTGTTCTTCAGGTCTGAAAGGAGGTGGGCAGATTGTCAGGTGTGGACAGAAGCCAAGAAAAAATACTGGGACTAAACTCAGACGTAAGAATAATGAATCCTTACAGGTGGTGGATGGGCCGGCAGGAACAGAAGCTGATAGAAGATGCCAGGCCTATAGCCAGGCCAATCTAAACACTAAGCAGTACAGGTACAGTGTGATTATGTCCTGCTGTTTTCCCTAAGGATAAGATTGCTTTAGGTTTGATTGTTCCTATGGGCTCAGAGGACTTTTCTTAATAGATCCTAAAGTGACTTTGTACTATTAGATGAATATGGATGACAGCAATATGCTTTTTGTGTCTTCTTATAGCTGACTCTTAGGACTCATTTACACTTGCGGTTGGGGGCAGTAAAACATGTGGCTGAGCCTCACTTTTACTGCCCCCCTATTTCCCCCCTTAAAAGGAGAAGTATAACCAAAGCTATTTTGCCTATACTTCTCCTGGGGAACACAGGATTGCAATTTGTCCTGCACTCCTGTGACCCTTCAGCCGACAGAGGGCTAAAGCCCGCTGTTGGCTGGCATCACTGAGCTGATCCAAGCTCAGGAAAGATCCTGATTTTACAGTCTGGATCCAGCTAATTGCCTGGATTGGTAGCTGGCTCAGCCTAAGGGAGCCACTCTCTTCTCCTTCCCAGCCCAGCACTCCAGTGAGCGCTGAAGGGGTAGAGCAGGGAGCCAGTGACTGACAGTCACCTCTATCTGCTCACAAAAGCCTGAGAACTGAGTGATAATTGGCCTTTGACCACTCAGTTTTCATTCTTAGAACCGGCGGGGGACAGATGCAACATCAGACCAATGCTGCATCTACCTAGGTGAGTATAAGTGTTTAATTTTTTTTTAAACCGATACTTCTCTTTTAAACTGCAAAGGAAGCAGCTGTGGGTGTACAGATGCCATGGCCACTATAATTTGATTTGCAGCTGCTGCTGGAGTTATACTCTTTATAACTTTCAGTATGTACTACCATCTGCTGAATGCAACCCATTAAAATGAATGGGGCCACACTGCAACCTCCCCACAACTGTGTGCAATGCACAATCCAAATGCAGATTGCTTTTCAGAGGAACAGCAGTCATTTAATATACAGGGTACACAATAAAATCACTATGCAATAAAATGAAATTAATTGGTGACATACAGATGGGTGTAATGGAAGCTGCAATGTGGGGTGTTGTATCCAAGAGCTGCAATATATTTAGTGCCTGTTTGCATGGGGATGTACGGAACACCTGTACATCCCCATGAAAACACATGCGCAGAAGTGGCATCATCTCAGCTCAGCCAATAAAAATGGCTAGATATCAGTACCTGGAAGCCAACTAGCCAAAAATTATCAGCAGCCAGCTGGGAGCTCCGTGACATTACAACACGAGAAAAGGTGACTATAGTTCGGTTTTAAGGATTCCTGCATTGTTAGTGGTTTGTGATTCATAGTATCCGTGGTCAATATTTTTCTATTCTACCACCTATGAAGAGCTGCTGGACCAACAGGCCCTTGTCTAGAGAGCTCCCCCCCATCCCCTTTTTTTTTCCTTTTCCTTCTCTTACCATTTGGTTGCTTTCTCATGCTCACTGTATCACAAAATAAAAAAAATCCCTTGTTGAAAGGCAAAGGGTCAGGTCTCTGGCGGACAGCTAGTTTGGGAGTATTACTTACTGTTGCTGAGGTATATTTCCGGTCTCTGGAAAGTCTCTACAAATGCTAAAATATAACGTTACCACAGCAGGTTCTAGGTGTCGTGAACCTTCCTCGAGTTGTTGTAGTTATTACTATGTACTGACTCCTCAGCTGCGTCTGTGCTGCCTTACTATTGTGATTACGACAGTTTGTGTGTTTACACACTCTGTTAACCCTTGTGTTTCATAAAACAAAGAGCTGTAAAAAGATATATATATATATATATATATATATATATATCTAGATATATATATATACTGTATAGAGCCAAAAATATTGTGATGCCTGCCTTTACACCCATATGAACTTTAATGGCATCCCAGTCCTTAGTCTGTAGGGTTCAATATTGAATTGACTCAACCTTTGCAGCTGTAGCAGCTTCAACTCTTCTGGGAAGGCTGTCCACAAGGTTTAGGAGGGAATGTTTGATCATTCTTCCAGAAACGCATTTGTGAGGTCAGGCATTGATATTGGATGAGAAGGCCTGGCTCACAGCCTCTGCTCTAATTCATGCCAAAGGTGTTCTATCGGGTTGAGGTCAGGACTCTGTGCAGGCCAGTCAAGTTCTTCCTCCCCAAACTTGCTCATCCATGTTTTTATCTACCTTGCTTTGTTCGCTGGTGCACAAGCATTTTGAAACAGGAAGGGGCCATCCCCAAACTTTTCCCACAAATTTGGGAGTATGAAATTGTCCAAAATGTCTTGGTATGCTGCGCCTTAAGAGTTCCCTTCACTGGAACTAAGGCGGCAAGCCCAACCCCTGAAAAACATCCCCACACCATGATCCCCTCTCCACCAAATTTTACACTTGGCACAATGCAGTCAGGCAAGTACCATTCTCCTGGCAACCACCAAACACAGTCCATCGGATTGTCAGACAAAGAAGCATGATTTGTCACTCCAGAGAACACATCTCCACTGCTCTAGAGTCCATTGGTGGCATGCTTTACATGACTTCATCTGACGATTTGCATTGCACTTGGTGATGTAAGGCTTGGATGCAGCAGTGTTGTTGTGCTAATATGAAGGCCAGATGAAGTTTGAGGTCTTTAGCTATTGACTCTGCAGACAGTTGAGACTTCTGCACACTGTGCTTTTCAGCATGCGCTGACAACAATCTGTTATTTTACGTGGCCTACTACTTCATGGGCTGAGATGCTGTTGTTCCCAGTTGCTACCACTTTGTTATAATACCACTAACAGTTGACCGTAGAATATTTAGTAGCAAGGAAATTTCACGGATGGACTTATTGCACAGGTGGCAACCTATCATGGTACCACGCTTGAATTCACGGAGCTCCTGAGAGCGACCCATTCTGTCACAAATGTTTGTAGAAGTCTGCATGCCTAGGTGCTTGATTGTATCCACCTGTGGTCATGGAGGCGATTGGAACACCTGAATCCAATGATTTGCAGGGATGCCCCATATGTTTGTGTGTGTGTGTGTATACATTTGGGAAATAGTTTTTTTAGTGTTTATTTAATATTTTACAAAAAAGATAGTGTGTTTTGTTGCATTGACCCCCCCCCCCAAAAAAAAAAACTGTAGACGTACAAGGAAACAGCACTATTTGCTTGGTTGCCATATGTTTAAGCTTGTGTACATTTTAAATAGTGAAAGGGAATTGTTTCTGTAACATTCTATCTCAAAATGTTATAGTTTCTCAAAAATAATTGTTTCTTTTTTGGTTCATCTCTGGGCCAGCTTGCTAGGATCAATCAGGTTACATATGTAAAAGCCTTTATTAGATCCTGTGACATGGCTTACTCTGATGCACTACCTCAGGCAGAGAAAATTGTTTTGAATTTTAAATTCTGATCGCAGAATGTTAGAACAGCAGTATCAAGTTCACACACTTGATTATAATGTGTGATTAATTCTGATTGCCAGTCAGTGAACATATTGCTCCAAGATAATTGTAGTAACATTTTCTTCAAACAAAGGGCATGTAATGTGATGAAATGAATACTGATTAGGCATCCGCAACTGTAAGCAAGTGTTTTGTTTTTTTTTTGTAGCAGGCTTCAGCTCAAGGGTTGTATCTACTTTAAGAAATAAGGAAAGGTAACAGAGACTATGATGGTATAGTATAATAGGCATACAGTTACCTATCTGCTATAACAAAGAGACTCCAATGTTCTGCGGCAGGAGTGTCCAACCTTCTGACCTTCCTGGGCCACATTGGAAGAAGAGAAATTGTCATTGGCCGCACATAAAATACACTAACAATAGGGATAGCTGATGAGCAGTTCCTCCTGCAGTTCTCAGTGGGTAGGTGCGGCCACTGGAGGCCACACTTCTCTGCATAGCCAGCGATTACCTGCGGTGATCACTGCTCGATGTATTTTTGTCTGCGGCCGCACCTACCCACTGAGAGCCGCAGGAGGAACAGCTGCTACAATTCACACTGGCCCTAATCACTTGTGTGAATGTAACTTATGTATGTGCTATGTGGGGAGGTCAGGGGGCCTTGGGGGGTCCAATTTAAACCTGAAGAGGCACAGCCCTTCCCAGCACCTCCTAGATCCAGCCATGCAGCATTTACTTAGCTGGTGCCCGTGAATTCCTTGCTGCCAGTTCTATTGCAAACATGGCAGCCTGGGATCCCTCCAGATGTGCATTTGTCTAATTTGTCAAAGCAGACTGCCCCTCCACATGGGCCTTGCCACATGCTAAATTCTCTAGGGCCACATTTAGCCCATGGGCAAGACACCCCTGCTCTATGGTGCCATGTCATGTGGCCTACACTCTGTATTAGGTCATATTACAGGCATTTTAGATACTGATGCCAGCAAATTCTTTATTTATTCCCCTTCACTAAAGATTCTGTTGATGTCAGAGCTCCAGTATATTCCTGCCAGGTCATTAGGTCACATTACCTAGAACTGGAATGCTACAGCATCTCCTTGCTACAAATAAGTATATGCTTATGCTAAGCCCTCAATTTGCTTTCTGCTTAATGCCTGCCTAATTATGCAGAATCAATTTAAACAATATGTTTTGGTATGTTTCATTAGTAAACATGAAAAAGATGTTCAACAAACATTAAGTTCTCTTATGACTTGGATGAGTCCACTAGATGTAACAATTCAAAAACACTTGCTTTATCTTTGAAGGACTCCTAAGGCAGTATATAACAAATGAAGTTTCTGGTTTTTGCCACCCAACCTTAATGGACTCTTACACTTGTTACTTTCTTCATGATGTAATATTTATATTAGTAATTCAACAATGATACTGAGAGCCCCCTCATACAGGTTATGCTTGATGAGTGGAGCTGAGAGCTCAGATGCCACCAGATTTCCCACCGTAGATATAGGAAACTTGTAGGAACACATATATATATATATATATATATATATATATATATATATATATATATATATAATAGTGATTTTAAAAGAATTAAAGGGTAAATAAAAATTTACAATAATATGCAAAGTGAATGTTAGAATTATCAATCAGCTGCTGCACTTGTAGAGTTCTGTTGAGAAAAATGGCAGGGTCTGAATCAGGGGTGGACTGACTATTTGGAAACTCGGGCACTGCTCGAGGGCCCGGGGTCAGTAGGGGGCCCCATGAGATGCCCCTGATACCTTTTTCATAGGCTTTTTTGAGTTTGGGCAAGGACACAGGGGCCCCATGACCCCCTATTGCCCGCGGGCCCCATGAGTTGTCAGTCCGCCCCTGGTCTGAATCCGTTTAGACATGATTTCCCTTTGGGAGTATCTCACCAAAAATTACATTTTCGTTGCAGGGGATGCCCAAAATCTGACTTGTAGCTTAGTGAAGACTACTGGGAAAATCAGTGAACCAATCAGGTAATGACATTTCTGGGGAGCGTTCCTTACACCAACTGTATACAGGACACCTCCAGTTTGCCATATTGCATTTTACAGAAAACTACAGTACTGCAGATTAAAAGGAAAATTAACCTTTTAATACCATTTAATTACAATATGATTTCTGATTCTGTTTACAAAGAAAACAGTGCGCTATGCATATGTGTTCAAACCAAAAGCATTAAAATTGACAAATGTGATACAAAAACAAATAAACTCATGGAATGAGCAAGTGTTTAAAAATTGTGAAAATAAATTCTCCAACATGAATACAGTTGTCCTCAAATGTTTGCATACCCTAGCAGAAATTGTGAAATTTTGGGATTTATGTTGATAATATGACTGATCATGCCAAAATACTGGCTTTTATTTAAGGATAGTGATCATATGAAGCCATTTGTTATCACATAGTTGTTTGGTTCCTTTTTAAATTAGAATGATAACAGAAATCACCCAATTAGCCCTGATAAAAAGTTTACATACCCTGGAATGTTTGGCCTTGGTACAGACACACAAAGTGATACACACAAGTTAAAATGGCAATTAAAGTTTATTTCCCACATCTGTGACTTTTAAAACTGCTATTAGTGTCTGTATATAAATAGTCAGTGAGTTTATTAGCTATCATGTGGATGCATTGAGCAGGCTAGATACTGAGCCACGGGTAGCAGAAAAGAACTGTATAAAAGACCTGCGTACAAGGTAATGGAACTTTATAAAATGGGAATGGATATAAAAAGATATCCAAACCCTTGAATATGCCAGTCAGTACTGTTCAATCACTTATTAAGAAGTGGAAAGTTCATGGATCTCTTGATACCAAGCCAAGGTCAGGCAGACCAAGAAAGATTGCAGCCACAACTGCCAAAATAATTGTTTGGGATACAAAGAAAAACCCACAGGTAGCCTCAGGAGAAATACAGGCTGCTCTGGAAAAAGACATTGCGATTATTTTTTAAGGAACACAATACAACAATACTTGAACAGAAGGTAGCTGCATAGTTGAGTTGCCACAAAGAAGTCTTTATGGAGCCAATCCCAACAAAAAATCCCTGTTTCAATAATGTTGACAACACCCTGACACGCCTCATCGAGCTTTTCTGTGTCATTGGCACAGTAAAGGCTTCTGTCTGGCAACTCTGGTCTGCACTCGCAGTATTTACAGCCACGGCAGTTGGTGGGTTCCATAGCTGCTAGTGGGTTGTATCACAGCTATCGAATCAACCCACTTGTGTCCATTGTCGATCACAAGGAAGGAAGACTTCATGGGAAATTGGTCTCATGAAATCCCTATAAGGCTCTGCCCACTGTCAATGTTCAGCCCTGCGATTTTGGAGATTTCTCCAAAATCATCCATTCAAATCCACAACTTATTGGCCATATAATCCATTGTTCATGAAACCATTTCTTACTGTGTTGTGGGCTTCCTTGCAATGTCTTCTGCAAGCTAACCTTTCCTTTTCCCCTCCACTTCTTTTTGCGTTCTTGCGCTGCTTTATGCACAGTACAAATCCTATAGATCATAGTCTATGGCCCATAGTCCATCTTGGCTGCAATCAAATGAGTGTGGCTACATTCTTATTTACAGTGGAACAATGGAGCACAAATGTAGCCACCTTCTAAGAGGAAGTAATATCACAGCAGGGAAAAAAAAGGAATTCTGAGAGCAATAGAACTTTTTGGAGTTAAGAATACATACTTGAATATAATTGTTTCTTTTAAATCAGTTTTTATGTTGTTTTGGATATATATATAACCTGGTTAGAACAATATACTTCTTCCACAACTCCTTACCTATATTTTGTACTTAGATCACTCTATAGTCTCTGATTAAAATCTGAAAATAATAACCCTTTGAAAACACTTTGAAAAAAGTGTCATGACCTCTAACTTAGAGAAATAAACAAATGCATATAGAAAAGTCCAACTGAGCTTACTTGTTAAATAGCAAAGACTAATAACATACAAGGTGGAGGGTGTCAGGTTTGCAAACAGATAGAAGTCACACAGATGACTTGGTGTTAGGACTGTTAGGAAGCCAGATTACTGGAGGATTAGTAAGTGAACTAAATTTCTACCTTAAGTTCAGAAAGTATATTTAGTGCATAGAGAATGCAAATGTGGCAAAAAAAACCCTGTGAGAGTATTTATTTTACTGAAATATTGCCAATTTCCAAGAATGCCCATTTGTTCTGACAATTTGTATGACCTTTTCTCAGAGAGAGAATCAAAATGAGGACAACATCCTTGAATGTATCAAAATCAATAAAGCAAATTCCTAAATGCTGACTATACTTATAAGCAAGCAATGTAAATACCGAGTCATTCTGCCACTCTGCAGAATTCAAGTAGAAAGCCAGCATAAGCAATCCAGGGTAGGTAGAGGATAAACAACTTCAAAATAAAATAGTATCTTGTTGCCATTCTAACATTGAGTTAAAGGACACACTCTATATCTTTACTATCCTGTATGATATTCTGCTACTGTGCAAATGTACTTTCATGCTGGCTTACAGGAAATAGAAGACTGCAAACTTTGCACAAAACGTCACTCTCCATTTAGTTTTCAGAATACTTAGAACTTTCTCTGTGGGTAATTTGCACTTGCAAAGAAGTTTGCTGTGTGTATACTGATTTTCTTAAGATTATCTAGTCCTGCTCAACATCTTTTCCAGTTATGGAAGAACATATAAAATAAGACAGCGATAGTGAACATGCATGATCCAAAACAATAACAAAATGATCCAAATTGAACTAAAATGTCCAAATTAACACAAAATGTGCTCGTGCTCTTTTCATAAAAATGAAAGTTCATAGATTATATAACACAATTCCTTGGGGGGTCCATCTTTAGTAAGCAAATCACCCCAAGCACTTGCGTGACTCTCCACACACTGCACTCACCAGATGATATGTGACCTTACAAAAGTAAGCCATTATGTGCTTCCCAGTACTTAATGTACTTGCCAAATGGATTCCACTCCTCCAGGTTCTCAATGCAGGCAATCCACCCCTTTAAAGTTCACTTTACTCCTTCAAGATACTCAGAGGGACTCATAGTGCAAACTAAACCATGGCAAAACAAGACAAGGGATCCCTCATAGTGTTTACCATTTATTGATTAAAATGAACTTAACAGCTTCCATATGCACTAACAAATTTGTGTGACAAGCACGTAATGTTACCAATCCACAGAACACCACTATGCATTCTAGCATACATTGCAGGTGAATAAAAAAATGATGTGCTGGAAGTCCCGCCCAATGCATTTCGTCAATAACATGCAATGTCCTCAGGAGGTTTTCCGGTTATGGATAGTTTTTTTTTTAACTTGAAGCTTAAAAAATTACTAGGAGGTCGAGTTTTGGTAGAAGAGACATGCAAAAACTTGTCCATGTGATTGTCTTGTTTGTTTTTTTGTACACTGAATGGTGCATGCTCCATGCAGTCTACATCCCAGATCCACATAGTGTGTCCACAATTTCGTACACATGCACTGTCTATACTTTAGTTAGCAATAATGCTTACCATATTGCAGTTTTCTTTTTTACATTTTAAGAGAGAGTCTAAAAACACGCTGCCCTTGGGGAATCTTATTATAATAAAAGGTACAAAAGCAGCAATATTTGGATGTTTTATGCAAATTGTAAATAGAGACCACTAATGCACTGAATATGAACAGATCCTTTAGCATATCAGTAAGGGGAGCAAGATTGCTGTGTTTCTGGACTTACAGGACATCTGCAAATCCACATTGCACACATGCCAAATGTATTCATCACACTTTTCCCATGCTTTTGTGCATTGTCCAACAACCACATGAAATTAACTGTCAGCCCTGCCAGCTTTTATTTCCCTATCCAGTGAGAGCACTTCAGGTGGCCTTTAAAGTGCATTTACAGTGAACACTTTTTCTTGGATATAGTGGTAAGGGGTTTGAACCCTTCCCAAATTTGTGTCCTCATTAGGGAGATTTACTATATTTGTCCTGGAGACCACTGACACCGAGAATGAAAGTGAGGTTTTGACCCAGATAGGAATATAGGGGGAATCTTCTGGCATGGGTTTACAGTGAGGTCCATAAATATTGGGACATCGACACAATTTTTAACATTTTTGGCTCTATACACCACCACAATGGATTTGAAATGAAACAAACAAGATGTGCTTTAACTGCAGACTGTCAGCTTTAATTTGAGGGTATTTACATCCAAATCAGGTGAACGGTGTAGGAATTATAACAGTTTGCATATGTGCCTCCCACTTGTTAAGGGACCAAAAGTAATGGGACAATTGGCTTCTCAGCTGTTCCATGGCTAGGTGTGTGTTATTCCCTCATTATCCCAATTACAATGAGCAGATAAAAGGTCCAGAGTTCATTTCAAGTGTGGTATTTGCATTTGGAATCTGTTGCTGTCAACTCTCAAGATGAGATCCAAAGAGCTGTCACTATCAGTGAAGCAAGCCATCATTAGGCTGAAAAAACAAAACAAACCCATCAGAGAGATAGCAAAAACATTAGGCATGGCCAAAACAACTGTTTGGAACATTCTTAAAAAGAAGGAACGCACCGGTTAGCTCAGCAACACCATAAGACCCGGAAGAACACGGAAAACAACTGTGGTGGATGACCGAAGAATTCTTTCCCTGGTGAAGAAAACACCTTTCATAACAGTTGGCCAGATCAAGAACACTCTCCAGGAGGTAGGTGTAGGTGTGTCAAAGTCAACAATCAAGAGAAGACTTCACCAGAGTGAATACAGAGGGTTCAACACAAGATGTAAACCATTGGTGAGCCTCAAAAACAGGAAGGCCAGATTAGAGTTTGCCAAACGACATCTAAAAAAGCCTTCACAGTTCTGGAACAACATCCTATGGACAGATGAGACCAAGATCAACTTGTACCAGAGTGATGGGAAGAGAAGAGTATGGAGAAGGAAAGGAACTGCTCATGATCCTAAGCACCTCATCAGTGAAGCATGGTGGTGGTAGTGTCATGGCATGGGCATGTATGGCTGCCAATGGAGCTGGTTCTCTTGTATTTATTGATGATGTGACTGCTGGCAAAATCAGCAGGATGAATTCTGAGGTGTTTCAGGCAATATTATCTGCTCATATTCAGCCAAATGCTTCAGAACTCATTGGACGCCGCTTCACAGTGCAGATGGACAATGACTCAAAGCATACTGCAAAAGCAACCAAAGAGTTTTTTAAGGGAAAGAAGTGGAATGTTATGCAATGGCCAAGTCAATCACCTGACCTGAATCCGATTGAGCATGCATTTCACTTGCTGAAGACAAAACTGAAGGGAAAATGCCCCAAGAACAAGCAGGAACTGAAGACAGTTGCAGTAGAGGCCTGGCAGAGCATCACCAGGGATGAAACCCAGCGTCTGGTGATGTCTATGCGTTCCAGACTTTAGGCTGTAATTGACTGCAAAGGATTTGCAACCAAGTATTAAAAAGTGAAAGTTTGATTTATGATTATTCCGTCCCATTACTTTTGGTCCCTTAACAAGTGGGAGGCACATATGCAAACTGTTGTAATTCCTACACCGTTCCCCTGATTTGGATGTAAATACCCTCAAGTTAAAACTGACAGTCTGCAGTTAAAGCACATCTTGTTTGTTTCATTTCAAATCCATTGTGGTGGTGTATAGAGCCAAAAATGTTAGAATTGTGTCGATGTCCCAATATTTATGGACCTGACTGTATGTCCTGGTGACACTCTCTTAGATGGAAGTATTTTTACAGGACAGAAATTAATGAGAAATCTCCCCAATTGGAATACAGATGTAAAAAAAACCCATTAACCATTCCCTACAAAATGAACAAAACTTTACAGAATGCAGGCACATGGATGTGTTGTTCGACTCCTGTAACAAAGTAAAACAAAAATTAGAGAGGTACACAGAGGAGTAGGTGACTAACAGACCATATTTGGCATGTTGTACCAAGAGAAGAGGTTTCAACAGTGTTAATGTAAAATTAATTCTACCTCTTTGACCATTTTACAGTTTTTTAAAGGTTGAAAGTCCCGTAATTGTTCAAATTATTCTCTGAAATGATTTAGAACTACCATGCATTATTTCTTTTCATAAATGCAAATTTTGTTTGCTTTAATTTTAGTAACCTAAACATGATGATGTTTGATGACTAAAATAGAGCAACAGATCATAAGCTAGAAAAACATATGAACTGTGAATTTAATGTGAAATTGCTCAGTATACTGTTATAAGAGCTCATATTTTAATAAATGGAAAACTAGACCCATACAATTGCCCATTCACACCACTTACTGCAATGTGTGGCAATGCACATTACATAACAAATGTTTCCAACAATGTACCATAAAAGAGCTTAACATTACATATCTCTCGTTGAGGTCTTTGCATTTGTATTTTAGTTGAACCAGTTTCTAGAACATAGATTAGGTTTTGAACATAGAAAATGACACAAAACATATGGCCACTGAAAGTATTTGTGATGCTGCATGCTGGAGATTTATATAAGAGTATAGCAACCCAGATTTGTAATGACCTCAAGCAAGTGAAATTAGTCTGGTCATTTTTTATATCTCCAGGATGATGTCCCTAAAATGTCTGTTAAAATAATGGAATTTCCAAAGTCTGAGAATTTATTGCAGGCTACACTTTTGTAAAAAAAAAAGTTATTCGGCTTTCTAAATCTACATGCTGCACATTGTAGGTCAATTAAAGTACAATGACTGCACATTCTAGTATAGTATTTATAATTATATCAGTTTGCAATTCTATGTAGTATATTTAGTTGCTATTATTTCGAGTCATAAAATTTGCCTATGACAAATGGATGCATCTGTAGTACAAAGTCTGAAACAGTGATGTCTAACCAAACTTCCTTTTATGCCAATGAGCCCTATAAATACCTTATTTAAAATAACTCTAAAATTACTTTATTTAAAACAACCTGTTTAACCTCTTCCCATCCACCCATTCTACATAGATGGCGGACAGGAAGCATCACCAATACGCGCTAACTTTCCTGTTTGTCAGCCCGCATCAATGGTTCCTGCACGGCACCCCGGAGCCACAGTGGATCACATTATCGCTGTGTTCAGGTGCTGTGTAACCAATCACAGCACTTGCAGAGTAAACAATAAAACTGAAAGTAAAGATCACTTCTCTCTGCTGAGAAGCAATCCTGCAGTGTGTGAGTGTACAGCAGCCTGTCAGTTTGCTTGTACACTCACACACTGCAGTGCCAGCCACCCCAATGCCCCAGTTTAGTGCCCCTTTGTCCCTGATCACTGCCCCAGTATTAAATAATAAATAATGCAGGGAGACCCTATCACCTGTCCCAGTGTGCACAAAACACCCCCATACACCATACCAATTTCCTGACCAGTGCCATACCAGTGTGCTGATCGCCGCCATACCCCAATCACCCTGATCATTGTCATATAACATACCAGCACCCTGAACACTGCCATACACCATACCAGCATCCTGATCACTGCCATAACCTATACCAGCATCCCAATCACCGCCATGCCCCATACCAGCATCCTGATCACCGCTATGCCCCATACCAGCATCCTGATCACCCCATATGCCATACCAGCTTCTTGATAGCAGCGATACCCCATACCAGCATCCTGATCCCCGCCATACCCTATACCAGCATCCTGATCACCCCCATGCTCCATAACACCATCCTGGCTATTGCCATACCAGCGTCCTGATCACTGCAATACCTCATGCTAACGTCCTGATCACCACCATACTCCATATCAGTGTGCTGATCACTGCCATATGCCATATCAGCACCCAGCTTTTTAGGATCTCAACTGATCAATTTTCAAATATATGTCCCATAGTTTGTAGACTCTATAGCTTTCACACAGACTAAATAATAATATAAACTGTTTTGGGTTATTTTTACTCCACAAATGTAGCAGAATTCATATTGACCTACATTTATAAAGAAAAATTATCTATTTGCAAAATTTTTTAACAAAAACTAAGCAAAAAATGATTTTTTTTGCAAAAGTTTCAGTATTTTTTCATTTATATAGCAAAAAATAAAAAACCCAGTGGTGATCAAATACTACCAAAGGAAAGTTCTATCTGTCTGAAAAAAAGGATAAAAAAAAAGTTCATATGGGTACAGTGTTGCATGACTGAGTAATGTCACTCATTGTCCTGGACTGGAAGGGGTGAAAGTGTCCAGACTTGAAGTGGTTAAACAAGGCTCTTTTGATGGATTATATGTTTTCATTTGGCATCTATTACTTCTCAGAGTGTAATAGAGGATGCTAGGAGTCACTACTTCAGTGATAGAATAGGGTAAGAATTCTGCTACAGAAATTAAATTGGTGTTAATTACTAGCTTAGGCTTTAAAGGCTAAGTTTAACTTCAGGAACATGTTCCACCTGTATTATGTGGCTACACCCCTATAGCACCTGATAGATAAATGCATGTACATTGGCCAGCTTAACTACTTGTCCTCCTAAAGATTTACCCCCCTTCCTGACCAGGCCATTTTTTGCGACATGGCGCTGCAATACTTTAACTGACAATTGCTCGGTCATGCAATGATGCACCCAAATGAAGTTTACGTCCTTTTTTCCCCAAATAGACCTTTCTTTTGATGGTATTTGATCACCTGTGCGTTTTTATTTTTTGCTCTATAAACAAAAAATGACCGACAATTTAGAGAAAAAAAATATATTTTTGACTTTTTTCTATTAAACATGTCCAGTAAAAAACTTTAAAAATCAAATTTCGTCATAAATTTAGGCCAAAATGTATTCTGCTGGTTCATATAGTGAACTCGGTGTAGAGCTATTCACCCTGAGGTCAACACAGAGGACAAGGGGGCACTCTTTACGTCTGAAGGAAAAGAAATTTAATCTCCAAACACGGAAAGGTTTCTTCACAGTGAGAGCTGTGAAAATGTGGAATAGACTCTCTCAAGAGTTGGTTCTGGCCAGCTCAGTGGATTGCTTCAAAAAAGGCCTGGATTATTTCCTAGATACACAGAATATAACTGGATACTAACATTTATAGGTAAAGTTGATCCAGGGAATATCCGATTGCCTCTCGGGGGATCAGGAAGGAATTTTTTACCAGCAGGAGCAAATTGGATCATGCTTTGCTGGGTTTTTTTTGCCTTCCTCTGGATCAACTGTGGGTATAGGATTATAACTTTTTTTATTTTTCTGTGGTTGAACTGGATGGACTTTTGTCTTTTTTCAGCCAGACTAACTATGTAACTATGCTACATGTCTTTGCTAAAGAAAATCCCAATACGTGTAAATTAATTGGTTTTACGTAAAAGTTCTAGCATTTACAAATGGCGGTATATATACTGGAATTTTTTTTGTACTAGTAATTGCGGTGATCAGCGACTTATAGCAGGACTTTGGGCATTTTGACACAGGGGGGAACTCACTTGGTGTCGCTGACATCCCCAGTGACACCAATACAGTGATCAGTGCTAATAAAAAGCACTGACACTGTACTAATGGCACTGGGCAGGAAGGGGTTAACATGCTGGGCGATCAAAGGGTTAACTGTGTGCTGTGTGTGTTTTACTAAGAGTGCTGTGTGCTGTGTTTCACTGTAAGCACACTGTTTTGTATGGCTCTGCTATGCAGAGCCATACAAAGCAGTGGGCAGGAGCTGACAGAGGAGAGATCTGTGTTGTTTATACATAGGTCTCTCCCCCTTCGGTAATTCTCAGAGCTCGCCAGGTGCCAGCGGGAAATCATCAGCCAGGACCCGCAGATTGACAGCCAAAGCCACGAATGGTGGCACAGATAGGGTGCGCGCGCGTGCCCCCTACCAGGAACTGCAAAATCATGTATATATAGGTGATTTTGTGCATCCGTGCCACCATGTAGCAGTATTTCTGCTACAGGGCAGCGCGGAAGCTGTTAAACTTGTATTGCAATATGTCTGAACTAATAATTCCTATTTTTTAGTGCAACGTTTGCTGGAAAGGGTAATTAGCAGTGTGTAGAAAGTTTCTCTGGGATTTCTATTATTAATTTGTGCCCAGAGGCGGACTGACCGTTTGGAAACTCGGGCACTGCCCGAGGGCCTGGGGTCAGTAGGGGGCCCCATAAGATGCCCCTGGTACCTTTTTCATAGGCTTTTTTGAGTTTGGGCAAGGACACAGGGGCCCCATGATCCCCTATTGCCCGGGGGCCCCATGAGTTGTCAGTCCGCCCCTGTTTGTGCCTATTTGCTTGATAAATAAATGCATGTACAAGTTATTGGGATTTGAGCACTGGTATATCTTGTTTCTGACCCCTGACCATGACACTGAAGCAGACAGAATCTGGAGCAGCTGTGCATGGCAACCAATCAGCTTTTAACTTACATTTTCAAAGCTGAACTGAACAAGCTGCAGTTATAAGCTGATTGGTTACCATCCACAACTGCTCTAGATTCTGTGTGCTCCAGTTTTAGTAATTTCCCCCCAGTGAATTAATTCTAACCCAGTGAGGCTTATTTGCTAAAGAAGTGAGAATGTTCACACAAATCCAGTCATGTATAGATGAAATAAGTATATAAGAGTTTGGTTGTTATATTTGGCTAGATAATTGAAGTGAATCGTCACTCTTTTTTGTGTGAACATTCATAAATGCATTAGTAATTCAGCTTCATCATCTCATTTATACAAAAATGACACCGAAAACCAAAATCCCCCCATTGTTCCTGCTCCTCATTAATTCTTGCTTTTAAAGTAACACTATCTTTGGTTTTAAAAAAAAAAATATTATTTAAAGTATATGTTCCAAACTCAGAAAAGTACCTTCTATTTCTATCAGCCTCCTCTAAATCTACAAATTCCCACTTAATTTGCAGCTGTGACCAAACTGGCTGTTGGAGGGTGGCTACATTTGTTCTCCATGGTCCAACTGTATGTATGAATGTAACCACCTTCTCTTGCTCACTCCAGAGATGGACTATGGACTAATGACTATGGGCTAAAGGATTGTAGTGTTCTTTCCAAACAAACAGAAACAAGGCAGAATAGGAGAAGTATGGTAGTCATAGAGGACATAAAAAGAGTCAGAAAGGCACAGTGAGAAATGATTTCATGAAAAATAAATTTCATGCCATTATATAGCAGATGTGTATGGATTATAAGGATATCATTTAGTGTCACTTTAACATAGACCCTTACATATCCCTTATTTTATAGCCTACCCTTATTGCTTTTAGTATTCTTTTGTTGAAAGAGTTTATTAAAAACTGTAAGCAAGCACACAATATAGAAAATAAAAACCATACTTTCAATGAATGAATTTGCACTTACAGCACACTTTATATTGTAATGTGAAAGTTGAATAGATATTAATTACTATAAGGAGAAATACTCATGGTTTGCCATAGCAGGCTTTCTTAACCTAATTTTAGGATATTTCACCAATTCACCTTGCACTGACGCAGAAAAATTGTATGTATAATGGCATTTTCTAAACCCAGAAGAACAAACATGCTGTGAGGACATCTGTACAAGCATTTCAACCTCAGCCATAATTTTCTCTACAAAATCCGCCTCTCTGGTTCATGTATATTTCAAAATGTGTCACAACACGAAATAAGCAGCTGCCTGTTCTAGTGTGCTATTCTACATAATAGAAAACATTCACTCAGAATTCCTGAGCCATAGGCTTTCTGGGAAATTGGTTCAAGACATGGTTAAGATGTTATTATTCTCCATGCAATTGCAGTGAGAAGTACATCTTAGGATCATCATTATTTACTACCTACTTTGGAATAACAATTGTACAAGGAGAGAGAATATGAAGGATTTATCTGTAATAAGGTTTCACTTGCTGTGGATTACTGGAGTGGTGTAGATCACATGCATACACAGCATACTGAAGACGTGAGCAACTTTACTAATTACTTCAGCAGGAGAAACCAAAGTTCAGTGTCTGGACTTTGCCGACCTGCATTTTATTTTAAATGAATAGGGCAATGTAGCAGATGTAACTCTAACTTCCACAATTTCTCAATCTCTAGAAGTAGCCTTCTTTATTACAGACAATCTGAATGCACTAAGACAAAACTGCTAAATTTTTAAGTTTACAGCATTCTGAAGGTCCCCCCTCCCGCCGCAGCCTGGGACTGTGGTAAGTGGTCATGACAGCTGCCCACAAAGCAGATGCAGGAACACTTGTTCTCCATCAACTCTGTGATGAATGATCCAAGAAGTGACAAGGATTTAGTCACTTCCGGTTTCAGAGCCACAGCCATGGAAGCATCTAACCAAGCACAATCTGTGCTTGGTTAGTTGCTTTGAAAGGAAGGGGAGAAATCAGAGTCTAATAGACCCCTGATGTCATAAAGATTACTTGTCTCCTGCCTAAAGCTATCACTAGGTGGCTAGTCCTGACTCTGTAAACAGAATCACATTTACATGGCATCCAATTGACAGTTCTGGTATTAACCACTTCCTTTCAACACATTTATATACAGTGCTGAGCACAAATGAGTACACCCCTATTGAAAAGTAAGATTTTAATCAATGTCTCAATGAGTACAAGAACAATTTCCAAAATTTTGACAAAACTGAGTTTTATAGAATATTTGTTTAGCTCATTACATGAAAGTAACTTTAATAATATAACATAGAATACAAAATCTTCAGTTTTACTCAAAATTAGTTGGTGCAAAAATGCATACACCCCATAACAAAAACTACTCCATCTAGTATTTTTTATGACCTCCATGATTTGTTAGGAGAACACCAAGTCTTCTAGGCATGGAATGAACAACATTTTCAATTCTTCAAGAACAACCTCTTTTAGAGCCTGGATTCTGGATGGAGAGTAATGCCCAACTTGTCTCTTCAGAATCCCCATATGTGTTCGATTGGGTTCAGATCAGGAGACATACTTGGACACTGAATCACTTTCACCCTGTTCTTCAGAAATGCAACAGTGGCCTTAGATGTGTTTTGGATGATTGTCATGTTGAAAAACTGTACAACGGCCAAGGGCACGGAGTGATGGTAGCATCTTCTCTTTCAGAGCCGTACATCTGTAGACACATGTAGAGCCGTACATTTGTGAAGTCATGATACCATCAATAAAATGCAGCTCTCTGACACTAGCACCACTCATGCCGCCCCACAGAAGGATACTGCCACCACCATGTTTCACTGTAGGCCCCATGCATTTTTCTGTGTACTCCTCACCTTTGTGAGGCCATACAGTTTTGAAACCATCAGTTCCAACAACATTTATCTTGGTCTCATCAATCTAGAGTAGAGAGTCCAAGTAGTCTTCTTTTTTTTTCAACATAGGCCCTGGCAAATTCTAGGTGGGATTTTTGGGCATGGGCTTTAGGAGAGGCTTCCTTCGTGGATGACACCCATGCATGCCATTCTTCTGCAGTGTACGCATATTGTGTCACAGGAAACAATCAGCCCAGTTTGGCTTTCTACTTCTTTAGCTAACTGCATGGCGATTTTCTTCAACCCTTTTCATCAGAAGATGCTTCTGTCGAGGTGTTAACTTCCGTTGATGGCTTGGGTGTCTCTGTGAGATTGCTGTAGTACCATCTTTGTTAAATATTTGTAGCACTTTTGCTACAGTGTTCAGACTGATAAGTAAAGCTTCACTGATCTTCTTGTAGCCTTCACCTTTTTTGTGTAAAGAAATTATTTTCTTTCTCAGGCCTTGTGAGATTTCTTTTCCATGTGGTGCCATTGCTGACAGCATGAAATGGGAAGGGGTTTTCTTTCTTAAGTAACGTCCTTTTATAATCAACTATCTGCTGGACCTGAATAATTAGACTCACCTGTAATTGAATTCTTGTTAACTAGGATTTTGTTGTCTAAAATTTAGCTTTGCTCCTTAGATTTTTATTGAGGTGTATTAATTTTTGCAACATGATCTTAAATTAATTTGTTAGAAAAAATATTTTTTTTGTGTGTGCAAATTAACAAATCTTGTTTGCAATTAATGCATTTGTGGGAGTATTTTGTGGTATAGTGTCCCATAGAAAATGTTGATTCTGAAAGGAAAGGTTTTCTGACAAATCTCTGGGGTGTACTCATTTATGCTGAGCACTGTATGTATATCAGATAGGAAGGGGTTAATGATCTCTATTTAAACTATTCCCACTATTAGGCAAAATCTTCCATGACCACTGTTTGCTGTGGCATGCTGCACTTGCACATCACAAAATTAATTTTTTCTTACCTAGTGTGCCTCAGGTCTTTCGTAATCTTAGTCAGGTACATGCTTTGAAGCATTCTATTGGATGCTTCATAGCACTCAGCCACTCTGGTTTAATTTTTTGCTCTTTTATATTTTTTCTTCAGTGAAATGTGCTGGCAAATATCGTTGTTTATTATGTCCTTAAAAAACTCCCACAAGTCTTCAGTGTACTTTGTTGAGAAAATGTGGTCCCATTTAGTACTATACAGTAAAGTGTACAGTCAATTAGCCTTTTTTTGAAACTTAGCTAACTAAATTGTCTCTAATTTCAGGTTCAATTTTTTTATTGGTTTTCTTGTTATAGTACAAAAAATAATAGTATGACGACAAATATGGAATTATACTGTCAATTTCTAAAAGTTTAACATACCCAAGGTATTAAAACAAACAGGATGAATAACACATCATAAGTCGAGATCTTTCTCCAGCTTGGACTGGCTGAGTGACATCAGCGATCAGCATGCTTCAGCCGGCTGTTCGCTGAAAACAGGTCCCAGGAGTGCAGAACGAACTGCACTCCTGTGATCTCCAGAAGTACAGCCAAAAGAGCTTTGGCTATACTTCTTTAAATAGAGGACATAAAGGAGAAGAACACAGTTTCTTCCTCATCTTATATCTGTCCCATATTGATAGTGAGAATGAAAGCATAGGACATAAAATAAGCGGACGAAATCTACTTAGAATCCACATCATATCTGCAATTGATTCTTTGAAAGTGCTTCCATGTCAACCCAATGTGGAGTCGGGCCAGGAATTGTAGTGAGCACTAATTGAGCTATTTGAGCTACTTGATGATAAGCGATTAAATTAGGGACACACAGGCCTCGCTGTGTTGTTAGAGTGTAAATTGTCATTTTATTAATTCCAGGGTGCTTATTTCCCCAAATAAAATGTAAGACTTTTTGTCTTAAAATAAAAGTTAAGGTCTCACCTAGGAATCATGAAAGGGAGATTTTGAAAGAGGTATAAGATGCTGAGTAGTATGTTCATCTTGACTGAAGAAATCTCAAACCAAGAAAGATATGGTGCTGACCATCTATTCATATCTTCTGAAAGTTTTCTAAACATAGGAGTATAATTTGCTGAGTAGAGGGTCTGCAGAGAGGAGGTCAAATGAATCCCCAGATAAGAAAGAGAATGAGGGGGCCCATTGGAACTCAAAGTTTTGCCAAAGCAATGCAACTGTAGGTTCAGAGAGATTGAGATTTAAAGCAATGGATTTGTTCCCATTTACTATTAGGCCCAGTAATCTTAAAAAGGAGGATAAAAGTTTCAGTAAATTGGGCAGAGTTGTAAGAGGAGAAGGTATGTACATTAAAACATCATCTGCATATAGTGCACATTTATGTTCGTATTGTCCACAATTAATGCCTTTGATATTGGGATGAGTACATATAGCAATAGCCACAGGTTTTATTGCAATTGCAAATAAAAGATGTGAAAGGGGACAACCCTTTCCTGTACCCCGTTGTATAACTATGGAGTTTCATTTGTAACCTTTAAAAAGAATACGTGCTGTGGGGTGTGGTATAAAGCACATAGAATGCATAGAAAGGAGGGGCCAAACCACATAGCTTTTAACACCAAGAACAAAGTAATCCCAAAATAAACTGACAAATGCTTTGTGAATGATTAGTTTATCAACAGGAAACTTTATTCTGATCATGAAGTCACATATAAGGAAGCAAGCCCTGCAATAAAAAAACGATGCAAACTGTGCAACCAAATCAATCCATTGAAAAGTGTCATACGCAAAAGAGAGTTTTATCACCGGATCATACAGCTGCACCTCCAGTAATGTTGTATACCTCATCCAGTGCAATAAATGTAGCAACGGATCTTATGCTGGAGAAACAGAACAGACATTACAAACAAGGATAAACTTGCACAGACACACCATCAAGGAACATAAGAAAGACGTTTCTGCACACCTGTGGGACATAATTTCTCACAACCAGACCACACTATGGAAGACCTCAATGTCTTAGTTCTTAAAGGAATTTCAAAACTATTAAAGAAAGGAAAACTTTTGAACTAAGAATGATTTGACACAAAAGATAATGGCCTAAATCTAGACTTGGGTTTTCAAAATCACTATTTAACAATTTTACGACCCCCTCTGTGACTTTCTTCCCCCACCTCCACCCAGTCTATAGCTTTTTCTCTGTCTTATCTCACTAACTATGATAGTCCAATTACATTGCTGTGTACATTTGTTTGTTTGTTATTTTTCACTCAGATTGTCTTATTTTACCATTCTGCTAAAACGTTGTGTATTAGTACTGCTTGGACCTGGAATCAGGGGATATACCTCGAAAGCTTGTCCTGAAAAATTGTATGTTAGTGCAAATTAAAAAATATCACAGACAGTACGCAAACATAGCTCCAAATTAGAAACAAATTTCTCATTAGGTTCTTTGGATAAGCACTTTCTTATGTAACCATTTTCAGAAATTTCTCAAATAAAATGTCTCAGCAAAATACCACATCACTTGTCTTTTTTCATCTCAACACACACCTATAGCAGCCAATTAGAATTCATCTATCATTGTAGTTAAGCATTCTAAATGTAAAATGTGTGACGCAGAGTTGCCTATATTTCTGCACTTTAACCGTCTTTGCATAGCTATATGGAACAGGCCCTTGAGAGTTTAAATGTATTATATCTCAACTATCCTTTACTAAATAATTTAATTATTATTTAGCCTTAAAGGCATTGTGCAGTCACACTGCTTTTTGTTCTGACTGTGACATTGACATTTAAAAGGATACAACTTGATACTTAAAAAAGAGTTTAAAAGGTTTTGGTCACAAAAGCATAGCGTATATTTCCCCTTCATTGTGCTTTCAAGTTGTTTCCATACAAACTTAAATGTCAAGGATTAAGGAGTCAAACCTTTAAGTGCAAACAAAATGTTACACGAGAACAGGTATAAAATTGAGAAGTTCTCAATATCTCTTTTAAATTTTCCATAATTTTTTTTAAAGATTTATCCTTTCTACATACATTATAATTGGTGTATCCGGACCTGTCCCTAAAAAGTAGTTTCAAGTTTTTCACTTAAATTATGAATAGGACTTTACTTTTCAAATTACTTTGTTATAATTAAGGCACTAAGCAGACATCATTCTGAGTTACTAAAGTGTGAAGTGCGTGGAATTAAGGTGAACACTTGGGCCTGGACCTTTGATGTTGATCAGTCATCTTAATTTTGTATTTTTTTTTACCGCTTACATGATCTTTTTTTTTAATCTTACAGTTTCAGTATTAAACAGATGACACTGCAGATGCCAAGGCAGTCTAAAGGTGCCAGTGTTCATCTGAGTGCTGAAGGCATTAATTTTTTTTTCAGTGAAGCGTCCCGCTTCCATGCTAGCACTGTCATAGGTAACATAGTGATCACGTAATCAAAAAACACATGGAAAACTGATTAGTGGAGAACTAAACTGTCTGTGATCACCAGGGTTGAGAGCTATCAGCTGCACAAGGTTTTGGAATCTCATTTCACTAAACCTGACTTCATCTAACTTCACAAGTAAATAAATAAGGCTCTGTGTTTAATAGAATAATACCATTTTAAAATGTATCTTGTGAACACTAGCGGGGTGATTTGTGTACAATTAGATTTTTCCAAACATCATCAAATCTGTATTCCAGAGTCCAATAGGGGACACATCTGGATGATAATGAATTATCCTAGGGTTGTACTGCCACCTACAGCTGACACTAGGCACATAGAAAAACAAAGGCCCCCCCACAGAGGCTATATCACCTCCAAGCTCACACCTGCTGAGGTGTAGCAAGCAGAGAGAATATTAACAAAGGAACTGTGTCCCTAAATGGACTCCCAAGAAAATGATTTTAGAGTGAACAAAAATCCTATTTTGTCTGTTGTTAATTGAAGGACACAGCATGATAATAATTAAGCAACCTAGAGACATCCAAAATTATTCCAAACAGAGGAGTAGGCACACCAAAACAAATACAGGCTAAGCAGTCCAAAAAACAAAGCAAAAGGAAAACCAAGGGCATTAAACAGCTGCTTGTAGAACCTTTCAACCAAAAATAGCATCTGTCGAGACAGGCTATCGACCTCAGAATAAATGTACAAAAGACCTGGTCATAGTCTTACAGATCTGAAATGCAGGGGCCTGGTGATAAAAAAAAAATCAAGAAACATCCATTGTCCCAGTGAAGTGGGATTTAAGGGGAAAAAAAGATCTGCAAAATAACTTTTTGCATACACTTAGAAATAGTGGATCTAGAACCACCAGAATAACAGAACAGTAATCAATCTGTCTGGAATAAGCAGAGGCAAAAGGGTAAACCCTGACAGCCCTCATCACATCCAAGCAATGTAAAGAGATTTCCCTGGGGTGATCTGGTGCTGGATACAGGAAAAATAACACATAATTTTCATTAGGGTGAAAAGAAGAGGCCACCCTGAACAAAATGGAAGTAATTTGTCTCAAAATCACCTTCTCTATACTGTATGTAAAATAAAATAAGACTCCATACAGGACAAGGCTGCTAACTCAGAAACCCTTCCAGCTGAAATGATGGCAACAAGAAAAGCTACCTTATGGGATAACAAGGGCAATAGGTCAAAGAGAGCACCAAATGAAAAAGATTCTTAGGGTCAAAGTCTTTATTGTTTAAATGGTTACAACAACCTGGACAAAAGACAGAAACATGTTAGTTGTATTTTGCCCTGCTTGTTGTAGCCAGTTGAACTCCTCTCCTGGGAGATCCCTGTCTTTGCAGTGAGTTGACAAATATAGGCCAATTTGGCTCAAGTAATGAAGTTTTCCACATTTTGATAACCTGTCAAAATCAGTGTGCAGTTCCTATCTACCACTAGCAGCTGAACCTATGAGATGTCAAAGAAGGTCTCAAATAGGTTTGAAGGGGGGATCTTTGTAACAATGACCTTGAATTATATTTAAATTTCATGGTTGGAGCAGAGATTTAACAAGAGGAGTGATGTATACAAGTACAAATCTTAGAATTATTAACACGAGGACATTACAAAGGAATGGACAGGTCAGACACCTGACCATTGATGGTGCTAAAGGTCCGTCACTGTTTTAAGTTGTATCTCTAATTGAAGATTATAAATGTTGCAGAAGTTGATTTTCAAGCTTTAGGCATGAACATGATATCTGAATCTTAAATGACTATTTCTCAGAACCTTAGTTTCAGCAGTCAGGCCGTAAAAGCCAGCAAACAAAATTAGGGTGGAGGATAGCACTTTGAGATAACATATCTGGCTGAACTGGTAGAGGCCAAATAACACTGACAAACAGTGTCACCATACCACATTCCTTAAGGCCAATCTGAAGCTGGGAGATTGAATAGGATGTCCCTAGCCTTGCTTTTTTAACTTAGACAAGGTAAAAACATTAGTGGAGAAAATATCATAGATTAGGGCATACTGATTCCATGGCACCACCATGGCATCTGCTGCATCCGCTGTTGGGTTCCCCCATTCTGCAGAAAAATCTGCCTAACTTCATGTTAAGCAGACAAATGCAGACAAATGTCCTGAAATGCCTCCAGATGAAGAGAGACTGTTTCCCCTGATCCAAATGCTATCTGCTGAGAACATCAGTCAGTCAATTCTCCAACCCAGATATAAGCACTGCAAAGATCACTGAAACATTAATCTCAGCTTAGAATAGGTCGCCCACTGCAACATTACTGGAGCCCTCCTGAAGACTGATGTAGGCTTCTGCTGCAGCAACATCTGACTTAACTCAGACCAGATAACTGGTTACTATGGTCTAGAGAAATAATGACAAATACATTTGTGAAAACTTTAGGATGTTGATTGGAAATGGTGATTCTTCCTTAGGCCAACTGACCTGAAGAACAGCTCACCTAGAATTCAATGCAACCCAACTGGTGTACATCAGAATAATCTTTCATTGTAAGCAGAGAAAACAATTTGCCCCAGCGTCATCTACTTCTCCTAAGGTAGAAATAATTTAGCCTAAAGGGTATCCAGGGGAAAGGCCATGTGCTTCAAGTGATGCAATGGAATCAGAGATGACTTCTCAAGGTTCAGGAACCAACATATGTCCTCCAAGGTCAATCAATCAATGCCACGTTGGAGTCCAAAGTCAAAAAGGTCTGTTCTCACAGTAGCAGATCATCTGAAAATTAATGACTGGAATACCTCAGAGAATAAGAAAGCCCAGAATTGGCATGAGGCCCTCTGTGAACATTCTTGGAGTCAATACAAGTTCTAAAGGAAAGAGCCACAAAATGATACCAGTTGTTGCTCACAGCAAAACAAAGAAAAACACTGCTGACTTGGAAAGATGAGAATGTTTATATACACATCCCTTGAGACTATTGATGTCCAGAGGTTTCAGCAGTGAAGGGAGGCAATAACAGCATATTCCATCAGACATTTTTGAGGCTGTACAAAAGGCACTGAGGACCTTTAACTCTAATATGGGATGAATGCTTTTGTATTTCAGAACGGAAAACAGATTTGCCTAGAAAAATTGAAACTGTCCAGTTGGGGTGCAGGAATGATAACCCCCTGGGTAAACAGTCCTTGAATGGCTGAAAGGATGTCCACTCAATGTTGCTGTGGCATGGGCAGATGAGAAGCAAAGAAATTAAGTGACAGAGGTGAAACTCTATTTTGCAACATTTTGATACTACCTCCTACACCCATTCATTGACTATGTGCACTTTCAAAATTTTTGCTAAAGCCATCAGATTCCTTCAGCCTCTGATGAAACTGGTGGGGGAAGACCTTCATGCAGCATCAAATTAATTTGCAGGCTTTGGTTTGCCATGGGTGTTTATAACCCCTTAAGTCTGAAGAGTTTGAGAGAAGGTTTAAACCTGACTTAGAGGAACAAAAGGAATGTTTTGAAGAAGTATGGGAAAGTGTTGACATACTCTTCTGATCTTTTGTCTGCATACCTGAGGCAAGTAAATACTATTATTCCTTGTGGTGTAACTAATTATTCAGTCCAGCAAAATGCCAAAAAGACAGTCTTCTAAGAAAACTAAGCATAACAAGAGCTTCCTAAATTCTTGCTTCACCATCTAGCTGTCACGGTGTAAGGTCAGGTTCAGAGACCAGTTGCTATAGCAGTAAAAGGCTTACCTGGAACCAGCAGGATAGGTACACCAGCGGATCCCCCTGGGAATGATGCAGGCTCACCTGAGGTGCGGGGTCTAAGTATTAACCAGTATTCACCAGAGCTCCTAATGGTGGAGATGGATTGGGCTGCGTGTTAATACCAGGTCGCAGATCTCAGGATCACCCCACCAGAGAATGAGCAGACTGGAAACCAATAGCGGATCAACAGGTTAGGGATCAGACGAAAGCAGAGTCGGTCACAAGCCAAGGGTCGGTCACAAATGGTAGCAGATCAATGATAGTACGTTAGGATGAGACAAAATCGTGGTCAGGAACAAGCCAAAGATCAGTAGCGGAGGTGTAGACAGCAGCAGGAACAGTAGAGGGATATTGGCTGGAAAGGCACAATAATCTGGCAAGGAGGAAGTCCAAGGACATGGCTTATATAGGAAGTCCATGGGAGGAGCAAGGAGTTCAAGGTTCAAGAGCAAACAAGGCAGGATTATCCAATAGAAGAGGCAGAGTATTGTCCAGCATCCTAGGTAGCTCAGTGAGAAGAGTTACTGCCTGACACAGTAGAAGTCCCAGGTTCAAGTCCAGGCCCTGACACTAGCACTTACGCTGGGGTGATCTGCAGATGTAGAATAAAGAAAGAGTTACTCAATACATAACCTTGCTACCCTCCAGTGCCATATCACACAGAACGTTCAATGCAACAATCATCTGGACAATACAATCAGTGGGATGAATGCTAATGCCATTAACAGCCAAATCTATGCTAAGAGATTTGACAAATCAACCAAAGACTGAGAAATTAATGTGGAAGAGAGCATGGGTTGAAAAGTAGAGTCCACAAAGGTGTAAATGGATAGAAAAATTGCTTCCAGCTTTTTGACCATAGGATCTGTAAAGGAATGAGCCCTTTGTATAGGAATAGTCAAGGATACAGTAAAGGGGGAAAGAATGGTGCTGACTGAAATCTGGCAAAATCTCTTCTTCTAGGAAAGAGAGGGACTCAGAGTCCAACAATAAAACTTCTGTTTGGTGTCTGATGGAGCACAAATAGTCACCCCTGACCACAGAATCATCACAGAGAAGTACTCCAGTATAATTAATGATATGGGAAAACTTGTGATTGTTGGCTTACTGGAGAAACTTTCAGAAATGTCAACATCCAGCTAAAATTCACTAGTAGCTGTTGATAGTAGAAACGTATAACTCAAGAAAAATATATAGCAGGAAAGAAAGTGACACACATTATCCTAAGAACAAAAAGCAAAATTGAGCAGGCATCACCTTAAGGTGGCTCACTTTCAGGTCTCTATGTGCCTGGTGTTCATTACTGTTGTAGGTGCCCGTATAACCCTACCACAGCACCCCAGCAATATGATAAGAATTCACACCTTTGACCATGTCCATGTAGGAATTAACATCTATGTGTAAGCAAAGCCAGATTCTCAGCAGCCGAGGGAAACCAGTGTGGTCATATGTGTATGTGCATTATGCTGCCCATACGTCTGTGCATAAGGGAAATGCATGTGTGCAAGAATTCACATGCACAATCGACACTTGTTTTGGTGCTCAGTGGATTATACATACAGTGCTTAGCATAAATGAATATACCCCTTTTGAACAGTAGGATTTTAATCAATATCTCAATGAACAATATCCAACATTTTGACAAAACTGAGTTTTATAGAACATTTGTTTAGCTCATAACATCATAATAATACTTAGGATAAAAAAAATCTTCAGTATTATTTAACTTAGTTGCTGCAAAAACGAATACACCGCAGAACAAAAACTAGTACATTGTGTATTTTGTATGACCTCCATGATTTGTAAGGATAGCACCAAGTCTTCTAGGCATGGAATGAACAAGTTAGAGACATATTGCAACATCGATCTTTTTTCCATTCTTTGAGAACGACCTCTTTTAGAGCCTGGATGCTGGATGGAGTGTGATGCTCAACTTAACTCTTCATAATTCCCCATAGGTGTTTGATTGGGTTCAGATCAGGAGACATACTTGACCACTGAATCATTTTTACCTTGTTTTTCTTCAGAAATGCAACAGCAGCCTTAGATTTGTGTTTTGGATCATTGTCATGTTGGAAAATGCACGACGACCAAGGGCACGGAGTAATGGTAGCATCTTCTCTTTCAATATAGAGCAGTACATCTGTGAATTCATGATACTATTAATGAAATGCAGCTCCCTGACTCCAGCAGCACTTATGCAGCCCCACAAAAGGACACTGCCAACAACAATGTTTCACTGTAGGCACCATGTATTTTTCTTTGTACTCCTCACCTTTGCAATGCCATACAGTTTTGAAGTCATCAGTTCCAAAAACATTTATCTTGGTCTCATAACTCCAGAGTACAGAGTCCCAGTAATCTTTTTTCAGCATGGGCCCTAGCAAATTTTAAGCAGGCTTTTTTGTGCATGGGCTTTAGAAGAGGCTTCCTTCATGGACGACACCGATGCTTGCTATTCCTTTGCAGTGTACACCGTATTGTGTCATGGGAAATAATCACCCCAATTTGGCTTTCTACTTCTGTAGCTAACTGCAGTGAACTTTCATGGCAATTTTCTTCAACCCTTCTCATCAGAAGACGCTCCTGCCAAGGTGATAACTTCCATGTACAGCCTGGACGTCTCTGAGATGGTTGCAGTTCAATCTTTGTTAATTATTTGTATCACTTTTGCTACAGTATTCTGACTTATAAGTCAAGCTTTGCTGATCTTCTTGTAGCCTTCACCTTTCTTGTGTAAAGAAATTATTTTCTTTCTCAGGCCTGGTGACATTTATCTTCCATGTGGTGCCATTGCTGACAGCATGAAATGAGAAGGGTTTTCTTTGTTAAGTAACACCCTTGTATAATCAACTGTCTGCTGGACACCTGTTTAATGAATAATTAGACTCACCTGTAGTTGAATTCTTGTTATTTAGGATTTTGTTGTCTAAAATGTAACTTTGCTCCTAAGACTTTCATTGGGGTGTATTCATTTTTGCAACATGGTCTTGAATGAATTTGTGGGAGTATTTTGTAGTATAGTGTCCCATAGAAAATGTTGATTCTGAAAGGAAAGTAAAGGTTTTCTGACACATCTGTTCGGGTGTACTCATTTATGCTGAGCAGTGTATATATTGAAGCACATCATCCTCAAAGCTAAGCAAAAAAATTGAACCATTTGTCACACTATCCTGTTCTACACTGCAGTGCTAGGTCTCTGTGTGCATGCGCCAACTTCCAGCCAATCACAGATGGGGGAATGCATCCACATGCTAGCCAAATCCCTTGTATTCCCAAGTAATTTGCAGTGTTTTCCAGTGCCTCTCAGTATTGTCTCAGTGATCTCATTGTTTCCAGTGTCCATCCAGTCTATAACCTGCTCTTAAGTGTCGCAATATCCTATTGTCCCCAGTGTCTTCAGTTTCCAGTCAGCATACAGTCTTGTCTACTCCTACCTGAGAACCCAAACTTGTGTCTGTGATCCTCATGATTCTCTGTCTGTTTCGTACTCCAGTGATTCCATGGATTCCTTCCAGCATCTAGTCTTCCTTCACTTCTATACTGTTGTCTTTTCCTGCTTGTCTGCACCAGTGTGTTTCTGTGTAAGTCTTGGTCAGCCCCTTGTTATCAACACCTGTCCATTTCCAGGCTTCCCAGGTGTTTCTCTCTTTTGCCTTTGTGTGGTTCTGTTCACTTCTACTGTGTTACCTGCAGTCTAGTGTATTCAGCACCCCAGCGCTTCAAGGGACTCTTTAATTTCTTGTGTGCTTCCAGTGTGTTCTCTGTGCCCTACAAGTACTTGCTCATCAGCACCTGTGTGTTTCCCTGAACAGAGTCACAGAACATTAGACTGCCTAAAGCAGATAAGAATTTGTTTTTGGGATTGAACTTGTTTGTAACATCTAGAAATGTTACATTAGACTGCTTAAGTTAGATAAAACTTGCATATGGTGAGTCTTAGAAGCCTTCCCATGCGAAATGGGATGCTCTGACACTGGGACTGTTGCCAAGGCTATATGAGGCTCATCGATTGGTCGTGTTTAATGGCTTCTACACAATCCCCTCTGCACTGTTCCGATTGGGTCTCCTTCCCGTCTTCCCATAGCTTTAGTAATGTATTAATTCTGTCAAAAGATGTGTGTATCTCATGCTGTAATGCTCACATTATTATTAGTGTGTATTATTATGCAGGTTGTGATGACTATAAGATATATCCTCCTGTGTGTTGTGTGATAATAAGCGTGGAGGTTTTGACAGTGCAAGAATACTGCAGTTGGATTCTGCTATTTCTTGAGGTGCTGAGTGAATGCTATCATGTGCCAGGGCAAGTGTTGGTAGTGGGTCTCTCACATGCTTAGAATAATGGTGTAAATGCTGATTAAATCATATCTGTGTTTTGTTTGTGGCTTGTTCTTGGTGTTTTAGTCCGGCATTGCATTACAGACTGATAGAATAGAATTGGCATATTCTTCTCCTACCAATTCTATTCAAAAGGCAAATGCAAACTGTATCAAATGGGCAAGTGTTAATTGTTTGCTTTCATGGGGTATGAGGGTTATAAATACTGCACCTGACTTTAAAGTGTTGCTAAACCCAGGACCCTGTATTCACTATATCTGGTCTCCCACAGTACACACAACATGGAAATGCAATTATGTTAGTAGATGTAAACTGCTAAATACCTTTTCTCATTTCTCATCAGCAGTTAGAGCAGTCTTGTAACTTCTATCAGTGTCCAGCCAAGCACATGTTAAAGCTTGTAAGAGAAGTTTTCATATTGATCTAGGAGGATGCAGGACCCCTGGCCTCTGTCTGGACAGTGCCGATTGGCTCTGTGCTGATCACATGCATCCTCCCAAGAAAAAAAAACACCCCTATAACAATACACACCAAACTGAACATGCACAGAGTGAATCCACACTATATGTCTTATCAGGAGATAGGAGGGGGACACTGGAAGAAAAGGAGGGAGAGAAGTCAGGATCAAACAGCGTTTTTAAACAATACTGAGGATTAACCCCTTAGGTTCCACAGTGAGTATAACAAGCATGCTTTACTGCATGTACAGACTGATTTTACTGTTGTGGGTTTAGGAACACTTTTATTGTTATTATGAATAACAGCAGGAGGTATTTCAAATGCAAACCAGTATATGCAGCTCTCAGAGAATAGGTGATACCCAAGGAGTATTAAATGGCAAGAACAAAAGTGTCTGTTTGGGAATGAAAGTAATGGACTAGGGTATGTCACGTATGGATGAATGCATTGAGGACACATACGTGCATATATAGATTGGACATATATTCTGAATGTGTGGAGTGTCTATATCCTTGCCAGATTCATGAGAGGAAGAACAATCATCTGTTTGTTGGATATATTAAATGCCACAATTTAGGGGAAAGAACCAGAAGTTGTCTGGAACTTCCTTGAAGGTTGTACACATCCTTTTCACCATTATTATACACTGCTCAAAAAAATTAAAGGAACACTTTCAAAACACATCAGACCTCAATGGGGAAAAATACCATGCTGGATATCTATACTGATATGGACTGGGTAATGTGTTAAGAATGTAAGGATGGCCCCTCGTTTGATGGAAATGAAAATTATCAACCTACAAAAGACTGAATTCAAAGACACCCCAAAAATCAAAATAAAAAAATGATGCCGCAGGCTAGTCCATTTTGCTGAAATTTCATTGCAGCAACTCAAAATAGTACTCAGTTGTTTGTATGGCCCTCATGTGCTTGTTTGCATGCCTGACAACATTAGGGCATGCTTCTAATGAGATGACGGATAGTGTCCTGGGGTATTTCCTCCCAGATCTGGGGCAGGGCATCACAGAGCTCCTGGACAGTCTGAGGGGCAACCTGATGGTGTAGGATGGACCAAAACATGATATTCCAGAGATGTTCTATTGGATTTAGGCGATTATGGGAACCATTCAATGGTATCAATTCCTTCATCCTCCAGGAACTGCCTGCATACTCTCACCACATGAGGCCAGGCATTGTCGTGCACCAAGAGGAACCCAGGACCCACTGTATCAGTGTAGGGTCTGACAATGGGTCCAAAGATTTCATCCCAATACCTAATGGCACTCAGGGTGCCATTATCTAGTCTGTAGAGGTATGTGTATCCCTCCATGGATATGCCTCCCCAGACCATCACTTACCCATCACCAAAACAACCATGCTGAACCATGTTACAGGCAGCATAACATTCTCCACGGCTTCTCCAGACCCTTTCACGTCTGTCACATGTGCTCAGGGTGAACCTGCTCTCATCAGGGCAAGGTGGTGAGCCTGCCATTTCTGTTGTTCAATGGCAAATGCCAATCGAGCTCTATGGTGCCGGGCAGTGAGCACAGGGCCCACTAGAGCACATTGGCCCCTCAGGCCACCCTCATGAGGTCTGTTACTGATTATTTGGTCAGAGACATTCACACCAGTGGCCTGCTGGAGGTCATTTTGTGACTCTGGCAGTGCTCATCCTGTTCCTGCTTGTACAAATGAACAGATACTGCTCCTGCTGATGGGTTAAGGACCTGTCTCCTTCATGTTCCTTCATGCTCTTGAGACTGTGCTGGGAGACACAGCAAACCTTCTGGCAATGTATTGATGTGCCATCCTGGAGGAGTTGAAATGCCTGTGCAACCTCTGTAGGGTCCAGGTATCGCCTCATGCTACCAATAGTAACATTGACCTTAGCTAAATGCAAAACTAGGGAAAAACAGTCAGAATAGAGGAGTAGGGAACAAAAAGTCAGTGACCTTGACCTATAAAACTATTCCTATTTTGGGGTTTGTCTCATTGTTGCCCATCTAGTGCACCTGTTGTTAATTTCATTAACACCAAAGCATATTAAACTGATTAACAACCCCCTCTGCTACTTAACTGACCAGATCAATATCCCAGGAGTTTAATTGACTTGATGCTATACTCTGAATAAAAGGTGTTCCTTTAATTTTTTGGAGCAGCATATATACTTTATATCAGTGACAACATTATGGTGCTATGACAAAGAATAATGACAACACTTACTAGGGCAAATTTTACAGGTCAAGACTCAGCAGTCTTCCCACAGCTTAAAGAAATAGAAAATTCTTTAGGGAACAGTGGGGTGCAGATTACTTACAGAAAAGACAACTGATTTACAAGAGATGTGAAATAGGCCATCTGAGTCAAAATGGAACAATTATCCCTGAATGGAGAAGGGGCCTTGGACACCATGGGGTTTATTTACTAAAGCTGGAGAGTCCAAAATCAGACTCCCTTCTGCATAGAAACCAATCAGCTTCTAACCTCAGCTTGTTCAATGAAGCTTTGGCAATGAAACCTGGAAGCTGATTGGTTTCTATGCAGAAGTGAGTCTGATTTTGCACTCTCCAGCTTTAGTAAATAAACCCCCATCTGCCTGTCACATACTGTGTAATGCCATTTTAACATCTCTACCCACATGATTTGACAACAATTAATGCCTTTCCCCTAAAGGAAATCAAGCAATTAAAATCTATGCAGACTGCCTGACACCAATGATGAGATTATGTCACTAAAACAGGGTGGTTCCACAACTTCCACACCTCCTATCCTGTTCTTGAATGATCAGCATCTAAGCATTACATGGTGATTGGATTAAGCTGTCTTTGCTACCTGTGTGAATATAAATGTCGGGGTATCTTCCTGACACTCACTGGAACTGAAGAAGTGGTTTGGAGAAGCCATGAAAAGTCTTCAACATTACAGAACAAGTCCAGTTGAATGTTACTGTATGGGGAAAAGCGATTTTTATAAGTCTGATTGTTCCAATAGGATTAGATCCTCTCATGTATGGAAATGTATATCTATACCTGTATATCAATCAGGTCCAGTGCCAGTTCAAGCCAGTGGCTTGAGCAGGCACTGCAACGTACCTCTATGTTGCCCAACTCATGTGAACTGCATGTACCCCTCCAAATACATCATCTTTGTGTAGGCAAAGACTGAGGATATGAAGTTAAGAAAAAACACAAGTTATTTACATACAATTTTTGCTGTTGTGTAAGAGGAAGTGGGAAGGAGTCAGGAGAGAGGACCTTAAACAAAGTTGTGAAGGTTCAATTTAAGTAATACTGTAAAGTTCTTTAAAAAGCAATGATGATGCATTTCTTAAAATGTATTTCCAGTTTTGCAGTCAAATTTGAGGAAACTCCCAAATAATTTTGTTATATGTTCCCATTCACACTGCATACCTAAAAATAAATGCAAGATAAATGTATAGTCTATATCTTACTTGTCTAGGCCCTGTATGCACAGACATGCCCCAGGGTTCTCTGGGAGTCCGCACAACATTTCTGCACATTTGCAAGATCCCAGGTAATCTCTGCTGGAATTTCTATGTCATAATCCCAGAAGGCAGTTTATGAGATCTCGTGCATGTACAGAAATGCCACAGAGTCTCTACCAGACACATGCAGGAAACTTGAAAGTCTAGTACTGCAAGTCGTACCCCTGTTCTTTCTCCAGTGGAATAGATTGTATGCAGCTTCTGAGGCCAGGTCTACAAGGATGGGGCATGATGTTATGGCAAGAGGGATGATGGGACATAAAATCCTGACTAGAGTGATAAAGTGATCCGCTCAGTGTTTGCTTCCTGATCGGAATTCTGGGGAAACACTGCTGAGTGATCTGAAACCAAAGACTTGAAAAATGACTCAATGTAAGTGCTTCAGCATGTTTATAGAACACACTTTATTGGGTAATGTTTCACTGGTGGGCATACTGCAAGTATATTAAACTTAAAAAAGGAGATTTTAATTCTATATTAAGTAAATGATTTCTTTAGTAAGGAAAAATAGATTTCACTCTGTGTGATACAAAAGTTCACAACATCACTTTTTTAGATGATTGATGTAGTCTTTTATATAAGAAATATTGAAATTGTGAGATATATTAAAATAAAATCATATGCATAGAAGTATTCAAAACTGTACTGTGATTTGTAAAACGACTGTGGTTTTACAATTAACTAACATACTGTAAGAAAATATTATTTCTGATATCAATCAAGCCTTAACTAGAATAATGAGTACTGCCTAACTGATTATTTGACCTCAGTAAGATAAAAAAAAATGTGTGCAGGACATGGCAATTTGGTCTGAAAGCATTGACTGAACATTTTTATTTTTGAAGTAACACCACCTTTAGGAATTTTGTAAATTTTATCTTGAAAAAGTCTTTTATTGTAATAGATAAATAATGATAATTATTTTTTCTTATAAATACTTTTAACTCTCAAATGCATTTGACGTTTTTTAGGCCCCATGGGGTGGATTCTGTGCTTGATGGTGCTGAAATATGGACAGCAAGCAAACCTAAATATACCTTTTAATTCAACCCCAAGAACAACACTTTCTACTTTTTTTAAAAAAAATAACATTGCAACTGAGTGCTCATCATTCATTACTCTTCTACCTTGGGTGTAGACCCCTCAAGTACAATGGAATCACTCCGTTCGTTTGGAAAATTTTTCAATTCTTTGCAAATAATTTTAAAAAATTGTACAAGACTTGATCCCTGTTTTTTTAAGTGTATCCAAACCTCAAAGCAAAGATGTAATGTAGTGCAGTTTTCTTCTTTGGTCTTTGTTTTTGCTTTATTTTTACCTGGTGATCTGGCCAGTGACACACTTCCTGTCTCAGGGTGTCTTCACTTTGGATGGAGGAGACACCCTTGGACATCAGCACTGTCTGGAGCACTGTCTGGAAAGGGTAATGCTAGATGGACTAGTAGATTTATTGTAGATGAGCTTTACATAAGTGACTAACAAATTAAGGCCACATCTCTGGTAACACTTCAGGCAATTGTAGCAACAGTTTTTTTTCTTTTTGGGACAAGGTTTTAATTAAATGAATAAAAAATGAAAATGGTAAGCACCCCTGTTAGTGCAAAATGGTTTGTCTCAACCCCCAAGTACACTTTTGATGGCCTGATGAAAAATAACAAACTTATTGGCTGCATCACATGTTGAAATATATGATAAAAACTAAAAGGGAAAACTGATGTAGCCACCACAACTAAGAATTGGTAAGCTGCAATGCATTATTTCATTTATTTTGTTTTTGGGTTTAGATACACTTCAAATTTCTTCTTTGTCAAATGGACTGTGGGGTAATTTGACAATGTTTTCCCTGTTGGCTGATTTTTTCCTACTGGCTGCATGTTCCTGGAGAAGAAGAAGGGGGAGGGGCAAGTGGGGTCTGCTGGCTGATTTTTTCTATTGGCTGCCTATGCTAGGAGGAGGGAGTGGTGTATCTACATTAGCTCCCAGCTGTGTCTGGTCTCATGATGATGTTATCCACAGATATAATCCTGGCTTGCACAGTCTTATGAGAGAGAGGTGAAGAGGAAATTATTTTACTGCCTTACTCTTGCAGCACAGTGCACACCCGGGCAGTTATTTGTACTGGTGTGTTTTATATGTAATATTTTTATTTTTTCAGAATTACATTAAATACATCAGTTGTTTATTTAGAAGGAAATAGCATCAGTTTTTCTTGTAGGAATATTTTTCAAACAAATTCCATTGGAACAATGGTTGCAAATAATAAGTTCACTGTCTTCTAATGCAATGGAGATAGCAAGAGTATTGTGATACATTGTGTAATGTAAACAATGGGCCAAGCAGTTTGCACATTTTTAGCTATTGCCATTGCTTTAGAGGAGTTTCTGTCATTGTACCTAAGCTATGTCAATGGGAATAAACAATAGGTTGACCTTCTGACATATTTGAGCTATGTATTATATTATAATGCTTTCTAGAGTTTGGACTTCGGAAATGTTTCCCACAAAAAAAACTAATGTAAGAAGATGGAAGTACAACGTAGAAAGATGTATGTCCTTTCGGGAACGGCTAACAAACTTTCTAAACAAAAATCCAGCATTACAAACTGAAAGGGGGAATTCATCTGGGGATGACACTAAATCTACACTACAAGAGAACCAGCTCAACATACCACTTTCCTTTAAAAGCTTACTGCCTGAAGCCCTGTTTGCTATGGAAGTCATGGATCAGCTATTAGGCAAGCTAAGTGACTTTTTTGTGTATATTTTATAGCATACAGATCATTGTCAATGCACATCTGCTAGGAAGGTTAGCTAGCGTGTGCCTGTGTGTTATATGTAAATTTATAGTAAACTATATGTTCTATATTGCTAAATTGTAGTTTGTATGTGCAACATTCTTGTTAAATAAAAACAGATTAATATACTACAGGGTTTTTTATTTTCTTTATTTGCCACAAAGTAGCCCAAAAGATACAAGCAAAACAATTGGAGGCTCATTGCCAGGATTTGTGCTAAAGTTATATTGAAGCAGACCTGTTTTCTGTAGTATTTTTTTTTGTTGCTTATCCCAAGAAATATGCTGTCTAAACTATTAAGGAAAAGTAAGGCTGCAACGTTTTCTGGTGTTTAGGAGAAACACAACCTGCCTGCTTGGACCAGGGACAGTTAGTGGATGCTTCTTGCTAAGGAATAAGCAAAGGATGCTTCTCCCTTTAATAAGATTTTGGCTGATAAAGTCTGAAGAATATTTTTAAAAATATATATTTTTTAAATATATTCTTTAGATTTTTTTAAGATATAAAAAAGTCATTTTAACATATATTTTTACATATATTTGTAAATGCATTCCAAAAATGTAGATTTGTATTTTTAAAGACATACAGTATATTTGAAATGAATTTTTAAAATATTTTTCATTTATTTTGTAATAAAAACGCATATATATATATATATATATATATATATATATATATATAAATATATATATACTGTATATTTATTGAAATGTATTTTGAAATATATTGAACATGGCCAAAATTGTAGTATTTCAAATCTATGTCAATATATTTGGGAACAATATTTTTAAAATATATTTCAAATATATTTTTCTTCCATATGAGTACAGACCCAGATATGTAGAGTTTGAAGACGTTGGGGAGTTTACACAAACTGAACTCCAAAAGCTGGTAGAACAATGCAACTTAAATTCAGAGAACCAATATTAAATTGTCTCACGTTTGTGGGATGAAGGGGGTGACAGTGTTATTTTGTCTGGCAAAAAAGCAGTGACTATGGGAGTGTTAACTCATGATCCACAATACTGCCAGGCCATGAGCAAAGCCCTAAAGTTTACTGTTCATTTTTCACTGTTAGACCTCATGAGAGATGGGGTAGTCTGATTATACTCTTGTTATGTTAGTGAACTCCATCTTTAATCGAATCTTTCCTTGCTTCTGACCAACCTATCATGTTGGTATAATATATGTGGTACAAAAACAAGAACACCGCTTACGCCATATTGAGAACAAAATGGGAGAAATATTTACAGAGCATAACGACCTGATTAATGCACACGCAGACCATGAAGCTGATATTGAACAAATAAACCTTAAATTAGCAGACCTAGAAGACCGCTCCAGATGCAACAACATTAAATTCAGAGGCATCCCTGAATCCGTTACCAACGATACTTTACTGCCATATATCCAACAATATATGAAACACCTCATTCCAACACTCACGGATATGGAGCTTTCAATAGATCGAGAGCACAGAATACCCAAACCATCATTTCTATCAGACTCAATCCCCAGAGATGTTCTGGCATGTGCTCACTTTTACCATGTAAAAGAAAAAATAATGTCAGCAGCCAGAAACCCCTCTTCACTCCCGCCATCGCATGCAAATATCAAATTATTTGCTGATTTGTCCAAAGCCACACTCCTCAACTGCAAAAATCTCATCATCATAACTAAAGCTTTGCAGAACCATGGAATAGGCTACCAATGGGGCTTCTCCACAAAACTTACCGTCAAACATCACGGTAAAATCTATGCCATCAAAAATCTAGAAGCAGGCATCGACCTCCTAAAGGCCTGGAACATAATACCTGCAGAACCTCACCACTCCACCTCCACCAATACGCAACAAATGGATGCAGAGTGGTCCTGATCCACCACGTCCTCGAAACACTAAAAATATGCACTACCTGGGGCACTATACCTTACCCTACTACCTGCTGGCAAACGGCCCTTTATTGAATATTTCCACGTTACAAGATGCCTTCCAGTATGACCTCTCTTATGGTCTATCCTTGTTCATACCCCCCTGTTTTGAAGTAGCAAGCTACGCTACTCATGTTACTTGCATTTTTAGGAAGTTTTTTTTACCCTCTTTAACTTCCTACCCCTCCTGCACCACCAGTCAACTGATCAAATCCACCGCTCAACTAAAACCCCCAAAACAGCAAGGAAAACATCAATTGATCCAGCGATCGAACCGAAACCACACCATCCTACCTATGGAAAACTGCCACCTATGACCACAGACCACCCACCTTTCTCAACAAGTCAAGAAACAACTCTCCTACCCATCTAATCCAGTTAACAACCTATGTAATGATTAACATATCATCTCTCAACTATCTCCAACGCTTCTCCCATGTATACATGGCAACTAACCCCAAGAAAAAAAATGGTGTCATTACAGCTATAAAGGACTCTATTTGATTCCACCACATCTCAGAAACAGCAGACCCTCAAGGTCGCTATCAAATCCTGATCTGTAAAATTAAGGAAATCCCTTATACTCTGGTCAACGTCTACGGCCCTAATACCAACCAAATACAATTTTATAACAAACTTCAATCAACCATTTCCTCTCAGAAACAAGGCAGACTCCTCATTGGCGGAGACTTCAACATCATCGGCAACCCATCTCTGGACTCCTCCTCCAACAAATGATCTTCCAAACATAACTTCAACAAATTTTTACACAATAACGACCTCTACGACATTTGGCGATGCCAACATAGCACAGAAAAAGATTATACCTATTACTCCCCATCCCACCTATCTTACTCCAGAATCGACTTCTTCGTCACAGACAAATGGACCCTACAACACGTAACATCCTCCAAAATTGGCATCATAACATGGTCAGATCACGCTCCAATCAACATAACCCTTGACAACAATCAACATTCTTCGATCCCTCGAATCTGGAGATTAAATTCGTACTAAAGAACCCAGATGACAAAAAACGCTTGCAAGATGCACACAATATGTTTTTTGAACTTAATGACACACCTGATATTTCTATAACCACATTATGGCCCACTTACAAAGCATACATAAGAGGCATCCTCATACAATTAAATTCCTGCATCACCAAACAAAGAACCCAACAAACATTACTAAACTGTGGAATACTACTAAAACCCCTTCCCTCACTTCATTGATAAGAGACCTTAACTTCCAATGTGACATGGAAAGAAGATCAGCCCTCAACAACTCCACCCACCACATATTTAAGTTTCAATGGTCTCGATGGCTACAAAATCCAAATTGTTCCATAAAAGTCTGATAATATAATTGTAAACTACCATGACCCCTTTGCCTAGACTGGTGCACCACCCTCCCCCTCCCTTCCTCTTCCCCACCGCACCTCTACCCCTGTTCTTCATCCCTTCTAGATTACCTACACACCTCAACACGGTTCAGAACAAACCGAGCATACCTCTCATGCTAACGCTATATACATCACTATTATCCCCAGCCAACTGGTGGCGAACATATTTCATACTAAGTTGTACTGCTATAATTGATAATGAACCGTACTTACATGCTATGTTATGTTATAAAACCCTTCAATAAAAACTATTGAAAATAAAATGTATGATTTCCAGAAATCACGAAGGGTTACTTCATTGTGTTCTGTTGCTGCTATAACTTTGGAAAAAGTTGTGCGCAAATAGTGCGCTTTGAAGGTATCTTAAGCCCCATGGTCCATGAGCTGTAAGATAGCAGTTGTATGTTTTGGTAAATACACTACCTTTACCGCTCAGTGTAGATCATCAAGCTGCTGTAGGTGGCCTAGAGCATTATCAAGCAGGAGTAGAATTTTTAAAAGAATGCTCTTTTCTTAACAGTAACACTTCACCGAGGATATAAAGCAGTTGCTGAACCAATCTTCAAATAAAGATTGCATCATCCAGGCTTTGTTATTAGCTGTATAGTAAATGGGCAGCGTGCACTTACTAATATGCTTTAAATGCACGAGGGTTCTCAGAGTGATAGATGAGGAAAGGCTTTAATTTGAACCCACTAACATTTCCTCCCAGCAACAATGTGACTCTATCCTTAAAAGCCTTAAAGCCGGGCATTGTTTTAGCTTTTTTGTGTATGTAGGACCTTTCAGGTATTTTCTTCCAAAAAAGGTCGTTTTCATCCACATTGAAAATTTGTTCTGGACAGTAGCCACCTTCCTCTAAGATTTTGTCAAATTGGTCAAGAAAAAGTGCTTCTACATCTGCACTTGCCGCCTTACCACTGATACTCCGATTATACAGCTTGAACCTGTGACAAAATCGCTGAAACCACCCATGACTTGCTGTAAAGGTTTCCACTAATGCTTTACCTTCACGTACCTTCAGAGTCTGGAAAATACTGAGTGCCTTGGCTTGAATGATTGCAAAACTCATTGGCATTCTTTTTTGTATCTGGTGATTGGTGAACCACATTGCCAATAATTTTTCCATTTCATGAATGAGGCCTTTCCGCTGCCTAGTTATTATGGTTTTAAAATCTGTACATGTTTTCACTGCCTCTTCTACTTTGTCTTTGTCCTTCAGGATTGTTGAAACGGTTGAATATGCCAGATTTAAGTCCTCTGCTATGGCTTTAACTTTTTTTACCAGCTTCATAGTCATTTATGATCTTCATTTTTAGTTCAAGATCAATAGGCTTCCTTTTTTTCTTGCTGGTTTCTCCTGTAGAATTCCCGCTTTTGTGTTTGGATGACATCTCGTGCTAAGGGGTACATAATAAAGTACATACTGAATAAGGTATCCAGATCTCACAACACTACTGTACTGTTTAAGAAAATAAGTACATGTACTGTACTGTGCATTGTCACACTACTGTACAGGTACCACATAGCTGACAACATTAAAAAAAAAAATTTCAGGGACACGTTTTTCTAGTCTGCATCCAGCAAGCCATTGTAGGCGGAGAATGTATGTTAATTAGGGGTTAGAATTTATTTAATTGGGTGTGGTTCTACAAGATGCATATCGTCAAACAGTGTAAGGGTGAATGTTACACTGACCACCATTGGAAGGGGGATTTCTACCCTGACCACCAATGTAAGGGAAAATTTGCATATCAATTGAAAGCTTAATGCACTACCTGAATTACATATGAATGGGCTTGCATACTGTACTATAACAGAGCATGGCTGGGTAGAGGTGACAGTTTCAAGCAGTTTCAGGGACACAGAGCCTACCAGGGACAGATGAGTAAAAAGTGGGTCTGTCCCTGTTCCAGGGACAGTTGGCAAGTATGGTATTTCCTGGGCTGAACATCAGAGAAACAGCAATGCCTAGGGCGGATAAGTATGGCAGGCAACACCATGCACATACTGTACAATACTGTCCATACAGTACAGTACATACTGAAGTCATTACAGTACTCACCGAGAAATCTGTGGAATTTGTGGAGTAGAAAAAGCCACTACAGAAGCCACCATAGGCTGCACAGAGGCCACCATATGCCGGAAAAGACACCCTAGGCCACAAACAAGCCACCATGGGCCGCATTGCCACTTCACAAGAAAATCCACTATAGGCCGCACTTCCACTCCGTTTCTCATAAGTCCCCCAGCAGGGTTACAAGTCCAAACAGCGGTTCGTAAGTCAGAGGAAAGGAAATTGAATCAGGTTTTAAGTCCAAGGGCAGGTCGTAAGTCAGAGCCTAAAAAATGGTCATAAGTACAAAAATATGTTAAACGGGTAGATCGTTAAGCGAGGGATACCTGTATATAGAAAGAAGCTCACTTCTGTACCATAAAATTGGAGCATGCTGATGCACAGGTGCCCCTAGTCCCGGACTTTGAGAACTGCAACCGACTAGCCGATAAACCACAAAGATGACTGCAGTTGTGGCAATTGAATTGTGGCTCAGTCAGGGTAATGTGACTGCATCGCATACTCTTGATAAGACTCTATAGCAACATAGAATCTAGCTGGGAATTACTACTGCAGTAAAGCAGTTCAGAACACTATTAAATATTAAACAAGCATGGTTTAGGAAAAACAGTTGTTTATGGTTCAAAAATCAACATCTACTGTTGAATGCACCTACAATAACACTGAAGATAATATACTAGTGGAGCAGTCTTTTACTCACCATGCTGAGATGCGGGTGCAGGCCCCTTTAACTAATTCTCCCATACCTCCCTGGGATTTTGGACATGTCCAGGGAAGATAAGTTTCTGTGCTTCCTTCAGCAGCTCAGAGAGGCTACACTCAATGAGGCGCCAGTATCTGGGCTAGTGTTCTGCAACCAGGAGGAAGACCTTTCACTGTAAGAAACAGTGTGCAGGCAGCCTCGGCCAGAGCCTAATGACACACAGCTGATCTGGAAGTCCTAGTATTTTATTTTTACTTATTTATTTATTTCAGGTACTTTTATAGCGCCATCAATTTACGCAGCGCTTTACATATATATTATCATTCACATCAGTCCCTAACCCTCAAGGAGCATAAAATCTAAGCATCACCTTTATTGTTATCATAGAACACTAGTTCCCCCCTTTTCCATGTCCTTGGGCCTGGGATCCCTCCAGCTGTTCACCTCTGTTACCATAGCTACCCTGGCCTTCATTGAGCAAGATGCTGTCTATGAAGACAAGCAAAAGTGACTGTGTTCTGAACTGTTTTCTGAAGTTGTGATTCCCAGCTAGATTCTCTGTTGCTATAGAGCAGTGGTCTCCATACTGCAGTCTGGGGGCGGATGGGGCCCTTTGATTGCCTTTATCTGGCCCTTGGGGCACTATTCCTCTCACTGATATGAGGCACCATTCCTTCCACTAACACCAATATTGGGACATAATTCCTCTCACTGATATATAAACTACAGAACACTATTACTTCCACTTACACTAAAGATTTCTCCCACTGATACCATCAATGTGCACTACTCCTGCCACTGACACCAATGCTCTAGAACCAGTCCTTCCTTGACACCAATGTTGGGGCACCGGTCCTTCCGCTGATACCAGTATTGGGGCAAATTTTCTTTAATTGATACCAGTGTTGGGGAACCATCCCTTCCACTGACACCAATGTTTGGGTACTATTCCTCTCACTGATACCAATGATTTGGCACTATTTTTGCTGCATTCTCCACTCCAACTGGTTACAGTCCAGCTCCTCTAAAGTCAGAAGACCAGAAAATTGTCTCTTTGTTCAGAAAGTTTGGAGACCCCTGCTACAGAGTCTTATCAAGATTGGGCAGCACAGTGGCTAAATGATTAGCACTTCCACCTGGCAGCACTAGGGTCATTGGTTTTAATCCCAGCCATGGCACCACCTGCCTATAGTTTGCATGTTCTCCCTGTGCCTGCGTGGGTTTCCTCTGGGTACTCCAGTTTCCTCTCACACTCCAAAGACATGCTGTTTGGTTAATTGGATCCTGTTTAAATTGGCTCTGGTATGTGTATGTATGAATGTGAGTTAGGGACCTTAGATTTAGTTAGGGACTGATGTGAATGTACAATATTTATGTAAAGCATAGATGTTTACCACTGCTCAAGGTAGAGAGACTCCCAATCTCAAAGCACAACTCTTCCTGTAGGTACTAGCCCAGCTCATGTGCTGCATAGATGAAAAAAAAGGACATCCAATCGGCTGCACTCCAAACAATCCTCTTTATTGAACCAAGAAAAAACCAATACAGACAGTGCAAATACAGTGGGGGACTGGCAGGTAGTGTATATGTAAAGCACCATGTAAATTGATGGAGCTATATAATTACCTGTAATAAAGATAAATACATTTTTTTTTAATTTTTTGATTACACTCCTGCCTCTCTTCCACTCAAATCCTAGCACACAGGAGTTGCTAGACATGCGTGATGTGTTTCATTATGAATGGAGATTCAGATGCATCAGCATTTCTTAATCACAATAGTGACGAATTTCAACAAACCCAAAATAAATTATAATGGAACAAATGATCTGAGTTTGAAAATGAATCCAAATTTGAAAATGAATTTGAATTTATAATGGAAACATATTGCAATAAATACAGTAAGGTATAAAAGTGAAATAAAATGATTCCTCCCTAGGCTGCTTTATAGAATAGAATAGAAGAGAATAAAATAGAATGGAACAGAACAGAAAATAGAATATAATGGACAACTATAAAACAGAACAGAATAGAATGGAATAGAATAGAAAATAAAAGAATAGAATAGAATAGAAAAAATAATAGAAAAAATAGAAAAGATTAGACTAGAGTAAAATACAGTATAATGAACATAGTGTCTTTCGAAATTTGAATTTTGAATTTTGAAATTTGAATTTCGAATCGATTTGTAAATAACAAATACACAAAACAAATCTGAATATAGGAAACTATTCCAAAAATGAATCATCCTAACATAACAAATATGACAAAGCTAAATTAATAACAACGAGTGAATCCGAAACCAAACACATTTTTCCTTTGTGCACATCTTTAGAAGTTGCTAGCCATCCCATAAATTATATTTAACACACTAGAAGATTTTATGTGCCAAAGCAGCTGTTAAATTCAATACTACTTAGAATTTTTTTTTTCAAATACTATTATTATAAGACCTCAGTAGTGTCACAGTGCAAAACATGTTAGATATTATCAAGAAATTGCCTTTCACATTGATTTTATAATTGGCTTTCTATATATTTTATCACTGTATTAAAAATTAGGTTAACTTTCAATATTAGAGAAACAGGCATAAAATGTGTGTCTGTTAAGTATGTCTTTGTGTTTTTCTAGGACTTCTAGCCAGACCTTAAAAGATATGCATATGTGTCATGCAAGCAGCAAAAGGCATATGTCTTCACAGTTGGAAGCAGCTTCTAATTAGGTTTGGGTGCTGATTCAACACTTATTAAAGGCTGTATTAACAGGGAGTAAAAATAGGTAAGGCTATTTTGGTTCCAGCTTTATATGCATATAAATTGTTTCAGCTGAAATTCTTTGCAGGTTCTGCCCTCTATCAGCCAGAAGGGAAGACTAAGTATACTGCTGTTCCATGCAGGTTGAAAATATACAATGGTGTGCACGACACTCATTTCCTGCCTCAAATTGTGCATCCAGCCTTAAATTTCTTTGAATATGCAGAATAGAAATGAATGCAAAGTAGTGGTGCTGTGCCATACTTTAATGACATAATGTGTGCATACTGATGTGCATAAACATACACCTGCACATGCATACACACATAGAGTTTGTGCACACATAACATAATATGACATAATGGGGTTTATTTACTAAAGCTAGAGAGTCCAAAATCAGACTCCCTTCTGCATAGAAACCAATCAGCTTCTAACCTCAGCTTGTTCAATGAAGCTTTGGCAATGAAACCTGGAAGCTGATTGGTTTCTATGCAGAAGGGAGTCTGATTTTGGACTCTCCAGCTTTAGTAAATAAACCCCAATATGTCCTTGCAGAAAGTTTCAGTAACCATATTAAGGCATGAAGTATTTGGGATACAAGTCAAGTGCATTCAAGTAAAACAATAGGCCAAACTTTTTTTCCCATTTTGCATAGCGTAAGGGATGGTTATAACTATATCCCAAAAATGAAAAACCCAAAATGTGGGGTTTTCGTTACAAAAACGGGGGGGGGGGGCACATACAGCAATAAAAACTGACAAGCGTTCTAATCCCTCCGCACTCTATCCAAAACTCAAAAGAAAAAGTTTATTTACACTTTAATTAAGGTCATGCAATCCATATACTAGAGTTGCGCTCAGTAAATTATACTGCTGCCCTCTAAGCCAGTGTTGCTCAACCTTTTTCAAGTCAAGCCACCCTTTAAAATGATGGTTGATTTTGAGACACCCCAATCTATGTAAAAAACTAAACTAATACTACTTTTTTCTTTTTTCTCCTCATTATTATCTATATTGTAATGTTACAATATTAATGCAAATTAAAAGTGAATTAATTGTTTTATGATTTGGTTTTTATTTTAATATTGTGAAAAACTAATTAAGAGATAATATACAATGATAGTTTTACATAATACAACAGTATCCACATACATAAGGCACCCAATGTTAGAGGTGATTTATTCTTTCAAAGCAAATACACTTTTGCGCATTGATTCAGACTAGCTTCCCAGCATTTCTTCTTTCTCATTTTCTCTCTGGAAGGAAAGGCAGCGGTGGGAGGCTTAGAAAACATGGAGCTGGATTTAAAGATTCATTGACAGCTATATATAATATTAACCTCCCTGGCGGTATTCCCGAGTGTAGCTCGTGGTAAAATTTCAGTACCAAAAGCGGTATCCCCGAGCTACACTCGGGCTTACCATGCGGCATTGCTGAGGGATTCCCTGCAGCGCTTACCTTGTCCTTCGCTCCCGCGATGCGTCCCCTGCAGCTTCCCCGGCCATCTCCTCTGGCTGATGCCGGCATCCGGCTTCCGTGTTCCGGTCCCTGCGAGCGTCGGGACGTACAGGACGTACGGGGGCTGAAACCGGCGGCAAATTTTAACATTTTAGAAACTGTCATTTTCTAATAAACAAATATGACATAGAAAAACATTACTGTTTCAAAGAATTTCACATACATATTGTCCCTACTGCTTTGTCCTGTGCCCTGCCTGCATTTTTACTGTTCTTTCTGCCTGGAAACTTAGAAAAGTCCATGGCGTCCAAAAAGCATCCCTTTAGGTCAAAAGCGGTTTTAGACTAGCTAGAGAACAGCGATAGTAAATTAGAACTACTTGCAGAATTGAGTGATAATGATTCAGGGGGAAATTCGTCATCAGACATTGAAAACGATTCTGCGATTTTGCTCAGTGATGTGCGAACTTAGCGCTATATTTCAAATTTCAGTGTTTTTGGTATGATTATATTATTGAATTAAATGTATTATTATATTATTATTTTTTATGATTATTTATTAAATTATAATTTATGATTTCGTGTTTCAAGTTTTATCCTACCCGGAATGTTTACTAGACTCTTGTTCGGACAGATTTCAGTGAGTTATTCCTAAAAATTACAGGCCTACATTATAAAACGCCAAATTTCCATGCAAAATAATGGTACCGCTTTCAGCACCAAAAATCTGAAATAATCATACCGCCGGGGAGGTTAATACATCTTCAAAATAAGACTCAGACTGTATTTTAAAAGGTGTAACACCACTACTCAAAAACAATTAGGATATGTTTTACAGGCTATTTACAATAATTTTCTATAATCTTTGTCTATTATAATATTCACACCAAAATGTATTATTTAAGATAAATATATAAATCAATAAAAAGGCAATTTACATACTAAATATTTGGATATAATATATACATCTCAAGATCTAAGATTTTTCAAAGCTTGAAAAATATGTTTTTCTGTAATCTTTTGTAGTACTTTGTAAGAGAAGCTCAGTACATGTTGGAACAAGAAGGCTGGCACATGTTCATACTTATGTGCATGCTCATAATCCTGAGCAAAAGCTCAATGCAAAACAGGCATTGTCATACCTGCACAACGTAGTGTGTGCAGAAAACACATGTGCATGCACACATGTATGGTCACTGACGTCAAACGGCCTATTTAAGCTGGACTATGACATGCATGGATTACTGAGTGGTCTTCAGCTAGTTTCTCCTTTACCTGGGCCTTGATCTGCCACACCTGCTTACCTGTATATGACTCAGCTTGTCCTTTAACTGTCCTTAAATTTCTGCCTGCCTACTGTGACCTCAGCTTGTATTCTGACCCTGCTCCTGTCTTGCATTCCTGTACCTTGCTGCCCGGCTGTGTACCAATCACGGCTTTTATTCTGACTCTGTCTCTGCCTGATGTTCCTGTACCTCCCTGCCCATCTGTTGATGACTTTTGGGCTTGTGTCCTGGCTACACTCCTGTCTGCCAAGCAAGTGTCACCGTGTTCAAGTTCCTGGTTCCTGCCTGGTGATCTACAGTCATCTGCATTCTGCAAACCCCAGCTGGCACTACCTTCTACAACAGCCCTCGTGCCACTCTGTGTCCTCACTTCCGGTCATCATTACCAGGGATGTTGGACAAGAGGTGCAAGAGAAGTCCCCTCTCCAGCTCGATCTCCACCAGGTACATGACAACTTTCTTGAATCAGGTAGGGAAGTGAAGAAGACTTACAATGCTTTCTAAGACTAGATTCTGACATTTTTTTATTTTCAGTTTTTGATAGAATGGGGAAAAATTTAAATTTCTGCCAGGTTTTTGTTTTCAACGGTTTCTCTGCTAAATAGATTTCTCATCGCTTCTTCTTTTGACAAGAAGCTCTTGCTCCAAAGTAGACTTCCCTGGGTGACCTCAGGATATCTGGCAAGGTCCAAGAGGGATCCTATTTTTAGCAGATCAAGGGGTTATGGGGCAAGAATGCAAATCATAAGATTTTTTTGACTCGTCATTGTAAAGTAATTCACACAGAATTTTTTTTGCGGAGGGGCTGTTGCAGGCTTGTAGGTGGTGAGTTGGTCAGTGGCTTTACACCACTTTACTAACAAACAAAAGAAAAAGAAAATATTGACCCAGTGACACAACTTACACATATGAAATACAAAGCAAGTGTAAGCCAGTAAAGCAGTAATACAAATTCTATAATTTTCTACATAACATTCTATATTAAATACATATTTGTATTAAATACAAACTCTGTATCTAGGTGTATTAAGCTGGCAATGTATATTATGTACATATTAGTCTCGTATCAGAATAAGGATCCTTTTTTTTTTCAAAGAAGTGATTTTTTTTTCAGGTCCAATGAGATTTGAAGATAACAGTCACATGGCCCAAAACAATGACACATATCCTTGTGTAAAACTTCATGAATTAAGTCTATTGTGTTTTTCAATGTGACCATTGTGACAGTTTCTGTATCTTCTCTTTCAATAATTTTTTGTTACAGATTTCCAAAGGATACAGAATGTAACCTTTTCCAGATCATTAAGCAAGGTCAATTAATTGGTGAATTACAAAATAGCATCCATTAAACATTAAGGAAAAATAAAGGAATATCTGAAAGCAGAACAATAAGTATACATAAGTGCATGTTAATAATGCAACTACAGTTTCTGTAGGTTCAGAAAAGTGACAGTGTTTATCAGCCAATGAGATCTGTCAAACACATAGTCAAATGTAAAGACGCATAGCCCTGCATAAAGCTTCATGAATTGAGCCTATTGTATTTTTTTTGTAATCATAATGACAGCCTTTTTATTGTAACTTGCAGGCAATTCTTAAGGTTTTGTTTGTGAACACTGCAATATTTTTTGTTACCATGTTTGAAAGATGTACATTAGATTACCCTACCTCTGCCTCGTAATGATACTAGTATATGATAGAATGCACTATGGTTAATATTATGAAACCTGGTTTCATTCAGGTCTGAACACTTTACAAATTAAAAGAAATGTGTACTCGTATGCTTATGACATTTAAATGCTTTCCATTTTTGTATTACTCTCATGTTTTTTTCTTTACGGTAATTACATTTTTGGTTTCTGTCTGTAAATTTTGTAGAATATGATTTATTAAGAAATGCTTGAAATACTTTTTCATTAGGCTTAGAAATTCTTCTACTAATAAATCAGACTAATAGTTAGACTAAATCTTGGCATTTAAAGACAATGCAAAAAAACACTAAGACTTTATGCACATTAGGGGTTAAAACGCCACTGTTAGGAGAGTTTGACCCTTTTTTTCTGCCTCAGAAACATCCCTCAAAGGCTGTCTATGGGTCTATGTACACTTAGGCATTTACAGCTGTTAGAGGCAGAAACCCTCCCCGCGTCAGCACAATCAGGAGCAGCGGCGGTTTGGAAAAAAAAATGTTAATGCACCTAAACACATGTAAACATAGCTAAATTTGTGTTGATATTAAGGAAAGTTTAGTAAACTATTATTCTTGCTAAATAAATTAATACCCAAGCGCTTGATGTGCCTAAACGTATTTACAAAAACACCCAGTGTACAGACACACTTTTTGACTCAATTCTATATTGTTATTTGGCCTACACAAAGTCTCTGGGGCTAATCTTTTTCTGCATGTCATATACTGGGATGTAGGCAGGGGCAGCATATTTAGGGATGTAGGCAGGGGCAGCTCTAGGCTTTGTGTGCCCTTAGGCAAAACTTAGACATGAGGCCCCACTCACACCCATAATGGGAAAAATAATTAAAGCTATATAAATTAATTGAGAGAAGGGTGAGGGAACCATTGGTGATTCTGGAGTGAGATTAACAATTTAAGCGTGCTGTAACCCGTAGCTCTCTCCTTTGTTTTAGTAGGCGGGGGGATGGGGTGGCGTGAAGGAGTGGAGGGGTGGATGTGGAAAAAAGTCAGTTTCAGGTTTACCGCGTGGCTGACAGAGCAAATACAGTACATACCTTTTTACCTACAAGGAACCCCTGGCAAAAAGTATGAGATCTTGGGAATCCCTGAAATAATGTTCACATCTACAGCTCGTTGAACATTGGTATGATCAGCGAGCTGTTGATAATAACAATTATTTTTTAAAAGAGCATTAAATAAAAGAATAGATATTAAAACATACCTATTTATTGTGAAACTTGCGTTTTGTTTTTCTACAGAGATGCTTCATTCTGGGTCCAACTTGGGATAAACAGTGTCTGTGGGGCAGCAGGGCAGGGTACAGAATCTCAGGAGGGCACGCAAAATAAGGTAGAAGCAGGGCACATTACATGGAGGGAAGGAATATTATGTGGGAACAGGGCACATTACATGGAAGCAGGGCACATTATGTGGGAACAGGGCACATTACATGGAGGCAGAGAATATTATGTGGGAACAGGGCACATTACATGGAAGCAGGGCACATTATGTGGGAACAGGGCACATTACATGGAAGCAGGGTACATTATGTGGGAACAGGGCACATTACATGGAGACAGGGAATATTACAGTATGAGGGAACAGGGCACATTACATGGAAGCAGGGCACATTACATGGAAGCAGGGCACATTATGTGGGAACAGGGCACATTATGTGGAAAAAGGGAATATTTTGTGCGAACAGGGCACATTACATGGAGGCAAGGAATATTATGTGGGAACAGGGCACATTACATGGAAGCAGGGCACATTATGTGGGAACAGGGCACATTACATGGAGGCAGGGAATATTATGTGGGAACAGGGCACATTACATGGAAGCAGGGCACATTATGTGGGAACAGGGCACATTACATGGAAGCAGGGCACATTATGTGGGAACAGGGCACATTACATGGAAGCAGGGTACATTATGTGGGAACAGGGCACATTACATGGAGACAGGGAATATTACAGTATGTGGGAACAGGGCACATTACATGGAAGCAGGGCACATTACATGGAAGCAGGGCACATTATGTGGGAACAGGGCACATTATGTGGAGGCAGGGAATATTTTGTGCGAACAGGGCAGATTACACAGAAACAGGGCTCGTTACATGGAAGCAGGGCACATTATGTGGGAACAGGGCACATTACATGGAGGCAAACAACACTATGTGGGAACAGGGCACATTACACAAGAACAGGGCACATTACGTGGAGGCAGGGCACATTATGTGGGAACAGGGCACATTATAAGGAGGCAGGGAACATTATTTGGGAACAGGGCACATTACATGGAGGCAGGGAACATTATTTGGAAACAGGGCACATTACATGGAGGCAGGGAACATTATGTGGGAACAGGGTACATTACATGGAGGCAGGGAACATTATTTGGGAACAGGGCACATTACACAAGAGCAGGGCACATTACGTGGAGGCAGGGCACATTATGTGGGAACAGGGCACTTTACATGGAGGTAGGGCACTTTATGTGAGAACATAGCTCATTGCACAAGAGCAGGGCACATTACGTGGAGGCAGGGCACATTGCATGACGGCAAGGCAAATTATGTGGGAGCAGGGTGAATTACATGAAGGCAGGGCACATTATATGGGACCAGGCACATTACATGGGACAGAGCATAGGGAACATTAAATGGGACACAGCACAGGGCACATTAGATGGAACAGAGCATACTACATTGGACAGGGGACATTGCATGTGACAGGGCACAGGGCACAGTACTTGGAACAGGGTACATTACATGAGACAGGGCACAATACATGGGACAGAGCACAGAGTACATTACATTGGACAGGGAACATTACATGGGGCAGAGCACATTACATGGGACATGGCACAGAGCACATTACAAGGGACAGGGCACATTACATGGCACAGGGCACATTACATGGAAAAAAGCATATTACATGGGACAGGACACATTACATGGGAAAGGGCACATTACATGGGACAGAGCACATTACTTGGGATAGGGCACATTGCATGGGACAGGGCACATTAAATACGACAGAGCACTTTACATGGGAAGCACGTTACATGGGAAAGGGCACATTACATAGGACAGGACACTTTACGTGGGAAAGGGCACATTACATGGGACAGAGCACTTTACATGGGACAGGGCTCTTTACATGGGACAGGGCATTTTACATGGGACAGGGCACATTACATGGGACAGGGCACATTGTATGTGACAGATTGTTGGGCACAATGTGGAGGACACAGTGTCGAGGACACAGCTGGGCACACTACTGTACCGGCTTCCTTCTTCTTCTACCTGTCCATCCCAGATGATGTCACATACAAGCAAACAGGATGGACAGGAGGGGAGGAGGGGCCAGCAGGGAACAGCGTGCTTTAACCAATAGTATGCCAGCCTCTTCCTTGCACCTGTGTCCATGCGATCTACCTGTTACCTGCTTGCAACTGCAGGTAGATCGTCGCGGATCCCTGGTTGAAAAACACTGCATTAGGCAGTCCAGAGGCTGAGGCCTTAGGCGACCCCTTAATTTGCCTAATTAAAGAGCCACCTCTGGATGTAGGCATTCACTTGTTGTTGGTTACCCTCCTATAGTTTTTTCAGTGTACAGACACAAATAATCCCTGCCTCGACTAAGAATTGCAAATAAGTGAAATATATAATAAAGGAATGGATTTAAAGAAAATGTGTAATACAGGAAACTATAGCAGTTGCCACCTTGCTAAGAGTGAAACCACTCGCATAAAACTAGAATTTCCAGGTCCACAAAGAAAAAACTCCACTTGCTGTTACAAAATTTAAAAAATATAATATATTTTCAATACACACCATTTTGCAATTTAATGCCTTTAAAACTACTGAAATTCAATTTAAATCTGCAGCCTGAAATTTTCTAAAACAGACAAAATATTCACATTTTGTAAAATCTTAGGCTTCCATTCAATAGCTTTCTTCATTAGAATATATTAGAAAGCATGCACTCCCATTTAGGAATTAGTTTGCAAACTTAGGAGACAGGGAGATGTCCTGTAGTTGACGCAAAAAAATAACTCTGGCAAGGCTTATAGTGTTGCGTGGAATTTCAGTGCAGTAGAGGCAGCATTGTCAGCCAACAAAAGGTAGTTAGGAGCTCACTGGTTTTCTGGCAGGATTAACAGATATTATGCTATATTTTGCAGTGTGTTTAAACAGAAAAAAAAAAATAAACAAAGACATATATGATCATTTGTTTTTTGTTTTAATTTTCCTATACATTCACTTTATATATTCCTAAAAGACTATAACCTCTGTTTTATCAGCTAAAGGTTTCTAACATTTCTTATTGGTTTCCTGCTTGACAATGTGTTAATGTATGGCAACCACTAAAAACCATAGAATCTATTTATTATGCTGCAGATTGACTAGATTCAGAGTCTTTATAAATTATATAACATTTATAACTTTATAGAACAACAACTTTCTTTAACAAATGTTAAAAACTTTTGCTCCCCCTCAAGAGATGAGATATTCATTGTGGTCTGCTAGAGCATTGCATTTTCACCTTAGCCTTTGGGCAATACTTTCAGCTATCTTGCAGATGACAGAATTTTGCTATACATCACAGTTAGCTTTGTCAAATGTAAAGACAGCTGCCTGGAACAGGATCTAATACATGCTAATCAGTCAGCACAGCCTTGTAAATGAAGGTGTCTCTGGGTGGTCAAGGACACAGTCAAGGCAACCAACTCGCAATCAAGTTGGCAATTACTATACAGTAGCTGTATAAAAAACTATGATGTTATACAAAACAAATGTACACTGTAGGTCAAGCATGACTGCAAGCAGAAGTAGATTTCTATCACGATCTATGATAAATGTATTGACTGTTATGAGGTAAAAACTTTAATGTGCCGCATGGTTAAAGCTGTGATCCCTGGCATTATGAAGGTCTCCAAGATATTAATAACATCATACATACAAACTAGAGTAAGAGACTATTTGTACTAAAAAATACATTGCTAAAGATTTAATAAGATTTTGAATTCATAAAAGGTTATGAAATCAACTATTGGACAAGGTTGAACTACACTACTGTCAAAATATTTTAGACAGGTGTGAAAAAATGCTGTAAATTAAGAATGCATTTAGAACTACAAGTGTTAAAAGTTTATTATCAATTAACATCATGTAAAGTAAATGAACAGAAGAGAAATCTAAATCAAATCAATATTTGGTGTGACCACTATTTGTCTTCAAAACAGCATGAATTCTTGCACACAGTTTATGAAGGAACCAAACCATTACTTTCAGGACTCCTTGTTCTTCTTTTCACTGAAAATAGTTCTTAGTGACTTTTGCTGCAGGTTTGGGGTTGTTGTCCTGCTGCAGAATCAATTTGGGCCCAATCACATGCCTTCCTGATGGTATGGCATGATGGATAAGTATCTGCCTGTATCTCTCAACATTGAGGACATCATTGATCTTTATTAAATCTCCAACTTAATTTGCAGAAATGCAGCCCAATCTGGCAAGGAACCTCCACCATGCTTCACTGTTTACTGAAGACACTCATTATGGTACTGGTCTCCTGCCCTTCAGCAAACAAACTGCCTCCTGCTACAGCCAAATATTTAAAATTTTGACTCTGCTTAGCAACTGCCGGACATTTTCCAATGTTTGAAAGGACAGGAAGGAAACAAAGCATGATGTGATTTTCATAATTTTCCTTGGCCGACCACTGCATCTATGTTCCTCAACTTTACCTACTTCTTTGTGCTTCTTCAAAAGAGCTTGAACAGTTGATCTTGAAACACTAGTCTGCTTTGAAATCTTTGCCTGGAAGAGACCTTGCTGATACAGTATAACTATTTTGTGTCTTGTTGCTGTTCTCAGTCTTGCCATGGTGTATGGCCTGTTCCATAAAACTGTCTTTCACAATCTCACCTTAGTAGCAGAGTTTGGCTGTTTCACACCCATTTTTAAGCTTCCTACATGTGAAATTGATGATCATTAGCACCTGCTTTGTATAATTGGTTAATTATACACCTGACTCTAATCCTAAAAATTCCCTGACTTTGTGCAAGTGTACATGTGTGCAAGTGTAAGAAGGGTAGTGGCACAAAATATTGAGTTTAGATTTTTCTTCTGTTTGCTCACTTTGCATTATGCAAATTGCTAAAAACAAACCATTAAAATATATATTTTTGAATGCATTCTTACGTTTTCAGCATTTCTTCACATCTGCCTAAAACGTTTGCACAGTACTGCACATGCTAGTTGCCAACACACTCCCAAACCAAGTGTTTATTTTCCATGTTTTGTTACTTTATAGCAGTGGTCACTAAATGGAGGCCCGCAGTCCAGAGGGACAGTCCCATCAGGACCATGGCCATGCCACCGCCACCTCTGGGTGCCCTCCCTCGGGCCCTCCAACCAGCCACTGAGGCCATCCCCACAGCAGGCGGGGTGCAAGAAGCTGCAGATTGGTACCAAGGGCTGGGAGCTGCCCAAATCACTATTTCAACAAGTGTGCCAGCCCTGCAGAGAGCGGAAGTCCTCACACACCAACAACCCGGGCAATCACCAGCTCCCGCCCCCCCACACCCCGCCCACCGCGAGGACAACATCGGCAACCAGGTGGGAGGTCCGGAAGAGGACACCCAGCAGCAGCATGCCCGAGGTCTGGACAGGACCCCCCATGCCTAGCCCACCTTGAGGACGACACCGGTGGCTGGCTGGATGCCCAAGATAGGACACCCCAGAAAGATTAGTGTATCTACCCTGCCTAAGTTACCAGGGGAAAGCTTGCATTAAAAGGGGCTTTGTGTTGTGTTAGGGGCACTGTGTTGTTAGGAGTGCTGTGTTGTGTTAAGGGGCACTGTGTTGTGTTAGGGGTGCTGTGTGTTTTAGGGTGCTGTGTTATGTTAGGGGCTCTGTTGTATTAGGGGCACTGTGTTGTGTTAGGAGGCGCTATGTTGTGTTAAAGGGCACTGTGTTGTTAGGGGTGCTGTGTGTTTTAGGGTCGCTGTGTTGTGTTAGGAGGCGCTGTGTTATGTTAGGAGGGGCTGTGTTGTGTTAGGGGCACTGTGTTGTTTTAAAGAGCACTGTGTTGTTAGGGGTGCTGTGTGTTTAAGGGGTGCTGTGTTATGTTAAGGGACGCTGTGTTGTGTTAGGGATGCTGTGTTAGGGGCGCTGTGTTGGGAGCGCTGTGTTAGGAGAGCTGTGTTAAGGGCGCTGTGTTAGGGGAGCTGTGTTAGAGGCGCTGTGTTGTGTTAGGGGCACTGTGTTGTCTTAGGAGATGCTGTGTTTTGTTAGGGCACACTGTGTTTTGTTAAGGGGTGTTGTGATTTAAAGGGGGGCAGTGATGTGAAGGGGAACTGAGGACACTGTGGGGCTTCTTTAAAGAGGGGGACTGTGATGTAGAGGGGACCACAGTTTGAAAGGTACGCTAAAGATCATAATGTAATATTCCTGAGCCCAGACTTTATTTTCTGGCAGCCCAATTGCAGCAACTGGTTGGCTGGGATTTGCCCTGATAATACTGATCCCATTATAAGTTTGATTTCCCTTCCTGTTCCCACCATTTTAGCTGTTTCTCATCTTGAGATGGCTCTACCGGTCCTTCCATCCATGGCTTCAAACGCGGACCTCTTCAGGTGCGTTTGGAGTACAGTAAAAGTGTTCCTTCATATTGCTGGCTTTCTTTCCTGTGCTCCCTTGTGAAATTTGTATCTCACCTGTATTTGGGGGCAATCCTAAAGTCCTTTTCTGAACTGCAAATGGAATACATTGACACACTCAGTTTTTTTTAACCACTTCCCGTCCAGCCCATGTATATAAATGGCCAGACGGTGGCAGTGCAGGGTCGGGTGGCCGTTTATAAACGGCCTTCCTGCACTCTGCTTGTGCGCGCTCCCTGGGAGCGTGCAGCACCGCGATCCTCCGGACACATCCTGTGGGCAGGTACAGGAACACCCCCCAGAGTCAATTGGCCAAAAACTCATGTGCAGCCCATGTTCATATTCCCATAAATTGAGGACCCTGGGATATGGACGTTGTGATTCATATGGAGCTAGTTCGACTAACGAATTGCTGACTTTCCCTAACTTGCTCCAGTCGCAGGATAACTCTTGGTAAAAGTTTTATTTCTGTTTTTATTTCCATTTTATTTTATAGTAAATAGCCAATTGTGTGTCTTCTTGTATTTCTTGTATTTTCTGTAACTCTTTATACTTTGTACATATTTTATGCACTGCCCACTTTCGGGATATTAAATCTTAAAATTAATAAGTGACTTCTTGGTATTTAAGCTCGGGCTCATATCTCCGGAGAGATTAGATTGTATTTTAGTGTCTTTAAATGCTCGGTCAAGTTCATTGCCTATCTGTATGCAATTGCACTGTGTGTTGGCAGATTGCATGCAGATTATAAAGGTAGCAGATCTGCCAGACGGAGATCTGTGTGTGTGGTGTCCCAACAGACCGTTCTGCAGATAAACTGTTGGGTGGTGGCAAGCTACCATTTGTGGTGTGTCTGGTGTGGGGGTGTGTGGACAGTGGAAGAGTGATTAACACAGGGGTTCTGGCTTGTAGGATACCTGGAGGAATCCTAGAAGGGTGTGTGATTGCTAGGCTGCTTCTCAACCCTAGTTAGTGCATCAGATTGTATGTAAGATTTGTATCTGCCAGTGTGTGGTCGGCCAGCTGGATTGGAGTGGAGTCTCCCTCCAGTGGTGGCCAAGAGGTAGTGCGGGTTGTGGAAGTATATCACGGCTGGTCTTATATACTTTATACATTAGAAGTTAAGTCCCCCTTATTCCCTCTTACCCCAAGTCACAGCCGCACGTGTGTGCCTTGGTTAGCTAGTCGCTGTGGGCGTGGCGTGTGGGTGAACCGTGACAGGGAGGATCACAAACTCTCAGCGAGACCACCAAAGGTCAATGATCAGACAGTGCTCTAGATGTGCATGGGATTTGACTGACAAATGAAGATATGAGGGATTATCTAGGGAAAGATCTTTACAAGTCAGAATTCTAGGAATAACAGGAAAATTGTTTGTCTAAGGAATGCAATTTCCTGCCAAGAACCACCCATTGAACTTCCTGGATCAATTGACTAAGCTGAGAGTTTCACTGCCGATGGGAGGCTGTAGAGACTTTGTGATTATCTAGTATGCTAATTGTTCAAGTCGCCCACTAAAATAAGTGGACTCCCAAGCAGAAAAGCCAACAGCACATGTACCATTTAACCCAAAAACATGTAAAGTATATATACCAAAAATAACAGTTTACCGTATATAAATATGTTGTAAAACAGTGACCTTCAGCATCAATTTCAACTACTTAGGGATCAAAGACTAATGCCCTGTGTATCAGCACACATATTCCCACATGCATAGGGGAAGTAGGTAGAATGATAGTGATAGCCCATGCTCTAGAGGTAAATACACAAGAATATTTAGTTAGATATAAATCTTGCAAACAGCATATTGATTAGACAGATATCCGATTAAAGATAGGGAACAGCAGGAAGAGTCATATGTTTGCAAGGCCCACATAGTGCATATAGATGTTGTTAGGGTAAGGTCTGATGATGTCCACTGTAGAATTTGCAAACTGTAGCTGTGTAAACAAAACAATGTAATCTGTAGTAAGTGCTCTATTCAAACAAACCTCTGCTTCTCAACAGTTTCAAGGAAATATTGTTGAGTATTGTCAGGAAGAAAAGGTAATTCAAACAGAAAAAAACCACTTTAGATTCTTGACGCTAACTCACACAAATGTGTCCCCGCAGTGAGAACTGTACAGATACGATCAGACAGGGGGTGAGCCACATAATATGTGGGCAGGAAAATTCTGCCTATTTCTCAGCAAGAGATTATCCTCCTTTTTGCAACTTCAAGGGCGACATGGAAAAAACACAATTTCTTTCTAAAACATGCTTGGGAGATGCCTTTAAGCTGTATGCAATGTTAGAAAACAGTACAATCCTCGGCCCCCGCTGGCTCCTCGCGGTCCAACTTTGAGTTGAAATTTTTTTTTTTTGGGTAGGCGATATGTTTGTAAGTTTTGTCTCCTATCCTCTAATTTTACTATCCGCTAATTTTACTATTATACTAGGATTTTGTTTATGTGGATCGCTGGCTTCTTGGTTTTTTTTTTGTTTTTTTTTACCGGGGGGGGGGTTTATTGTGCCTTTTTATATATACCAGGAGTCCTCCTGGCTCCTGGTTCTCTGCCTTATCTACTGGGGCTGTGACCCGAGAATGCCTCATTTCTATTATGTTGATATGTTTGTGTACATGTTTACATTTTCCTTATATACTATGGTGTCATATTATGCATTTCTTAAGGTACTGTACTTTGCCTTTTTGCTTGTTATGTCCCCCCCCCTTTTTTTTTTTCTTCATTCCTCCCTTCCCTTTTCCCTTCCTTTTCCTTCCCCTTGCCCCTTTCTTCCCCTTCTTTTTGTATTATGTTGTTTATGACGCACCCATGTGCTCGGTGGTAGAGCCACCCCCTATGTGTGTCCTTGCGGTTGGGACGCAATTTCCACTGATTATGGTTTCGTTGCACTACTTTAGAGTGTACATTTTCTTCTTTTGTCTCTTGTTTCTTGTCTATTTTTTTTTCTCTTTTCTCACGGATCCAGAGCAGCCCAGGGTAAGGTTGCATTTGAGAACTGGACCATTATTCTTAGCGTACTTTGGCAGTTTAATTCCCTTGACTCAGTATGGCTTTAAAACCTTTGAATATTTTTTCTCAAAATATCCATGGTTTTAATTCTCAGACCAAGTGTTCTAAAGTGTTCCATCATCTTAAGTCCCAAGACATGGACATAGTCTGCCTGCAGGAGACAAGGTTTTCTAAATCCTCCACGCCGCGTTACCTCTCTCACCATTATCCAACCTTTTTCTCTGCTCCGGCCCTTGAGAAGCATAGAGGCGTGGTGATTGCTTTTAGACGCAATCTGCTGTTTACTTGTAATCTGGAAATAGCTGATCCCATTGGTAGGTATTTGCTTCTCCGGGGTACCCTTTGAGACCAGGAGGTGACCCTGGTGGGTTAATACACGCCAAATAGATTTCAACACAAATTCTTTTCTCACTTGTTGAAGGTGATTTCGCACCACCAACGTGCTATTCTTTATTGCTGGGTGATTCGAATTTTGCCCTTAATTCCTCTGTCGATCGCCGTTACACGATGGGAGGGACCCCTAGCCATGACCTTTCTCAGGAATCTAAATTGCGTGATAGGCTACAAGCTTATGGTTTGGTTGATGTCTGGTGGGAAATGCATCCTACGTCACGGGAATACACTTTTTATTTGACCCCACACCTGAGCTTTTGCAGAATAGATCATGTTTTCATTTCCTTCCAACATTTATCTTCGTCCAGAAAATGGGCCAGAGAAAAGAGGATGTTGGAATTGACCTCGAAATTGGCTGTGGTAGACGCTACTTGGAAAGTCTGCCCAACTACAGCCAATAGGAAAGATGTGGTGGCTGCTGAACTTGATCTTCTTTCCACTACACGCATAGGTTTTATACATGCGCCAACAAACCATGGCCAATGTTGGCCAAAAAGCTTAATTCGCTAGGTCGCATGCATAAACCAGTTCAACTCCGAATGAGGGGCGGTGGCCTTACCTCGGACCCTGTGAATATTACTTATAGATTTGCGGATTTTTGTCCTTTCTTTACCAAAAACCGAACACTTTTGTCGTTGAACATGCTGATAGTTTTTTCTGCCCTCTTTATCCATTGCAGCCCATGATGCCTTGAATGCGGATATCTCTGAATCTGAACTTTACCAAGCCATCAAATCTTTGAAGGCCTCCAAGGCTCCAGGCCCAGATGGGTTTTCTTGGCTCTACTATAAAAAATTTGCCACCATTCTGGTTCCTCACTTGACGGCCTTTTTCAATTCTTTGAAGCAGGGTTCCCGGCTTTCTTTGGAGTCTCTTCAGGAGCATATTACTATGATCCCTAAGAAATCTGAACATGAACCGCAAGCTTTTAGACCAATCATGCTGTTAAATGTGGACTTGAAGATTCTGGGAAAGGTTCTGAGCACTCAAATTAATAAGTATCTACTCTCACTTATTCATCGAGATCAGGTTGGCTTCATTCCGGGACGACAAGCTGCTGATAACTAGAGATGAGCGAATCGAACCAGGCGAACCGGAATTCGAGTCGAATTTCAGGAAATATTCGATTCGCGGCGAAACCGAAATTTTGCCTACTTCGGGTGCGCGAATCGAACATTTCCCGATCAGCCGGCAAAAGTGTCCCTGCAGTGAGCTCCGCTATTTCTGACATTTCTCTGACAGAAGGAACACATGTTTAGCGGTTGAAACATTGTATCTATTAGTTTACATTTAGGATACAGATGTTTCAACCACTGTTCATGTGAAGAAGCTGTGAGAGAACTGTCAGAAATAGAGGAACTCTGCACATACACTTTTTGCCGGCTTGGAATTATTCTTATTTTCATCCTACTTCTTCTTCTTCTTCATCTTCATCCTCAGAAGAAGAGGATGAGGATGAGGATGAAGAAGAAGAAGAAGAAGAAGAAGTAGGATGAAAAGAAGAATAATTCCAAGCCGGCAAAAAGTGTATGTGCAGAGTTCCTCTATTTCTGACAGTTCTCTCACAGCTTCTTCACATGTACAGCGGTTGAAACATCTGTATCCTAAATGGAAACTAATAGATACAATTTGTATCTATTAGTTTCACATTTAGGATACAGATGTTTCAACCGCTGTACATGTGAAGAAGCTGTGAGAGAACTGTCAGAAATAGAGGAAGCTCTGCACATACACTTTTTGCCGGCTTGGAATTATTCTTCTTTTCATTCCTACTTCTTCTTCTTCTTCTTCTTCTTCTTCTTCATCCTCATCCTCATCCTCTTCTTCTGAGGATGAGGATGAGGATGAAGAAGAAAAGAAGCAGTAGGATGAAAATAAGATTAATTCCAAGCCGGCAAAAAGTGTATGTGCAGAGTTCCTCTATTCTGCAGATACACTTAGAGGAGCTCTGCACATACACTTTTTGCCTGTTTGGAATTAATCTTATTTTCATCCTACTTCTTCTTCTTCTTCTTTATCCTCATC